>NC_060124.1:125621393-126871393 GCF_021461395.2 Schistocerca americana
GTGTTACCAAAACTAGAATGCACGACAGTAGTGTTGTAGTAGCGAGAAGAAATTAGTATCGTCTTTAGACCGATCTTCAGTAGACCAATGGCAGCGCTAGGTTCTCTCCACCTGTTTTTATGGCTTCTATCAAAATTAAGCCTATGCTGTCAACCTTCAGATTGTGACAGGCTACACTGTTTCCAAGTAACTATACAACGAATTGAACATTCTGACTTTTCATTCATTCCTAGTCATTATGCGCGCTTCTGGACGGGAGAAAGGTATTTCTACTCCAGCCTGAATATTACAGCCTTCGCGAGCGTAGGCAGTGAATTGCATTTACTGTCAACAGATTAGCCGTCTCTCCTTGACGTACATCTCGCCACAGCTTGTTATATTTTGTTTTTCATTAAGAGAACTGAATGAAAATATTTTCTCGTCCAAAAGTCACAGCAAATCCCACCAGGAATATACGTTCTTATTACATGTCTGTTTGTTTACTAAACTATCTTTCTAGAATCTGTGCTCTATGTAGGGATGATGAATGAGCAAGTGAGGTGATACAGTTTGTAGTGGTTAGCAAACTGGACTTGCTTTCGGAAGGACGACGGTTCAAATTCCCGTCCGACCACGCAGGATTAGGTTTTCACGTAATTTCCCTAAGTCACTCCAGGCAAATGCCGGAATGATTGAAAAGTGCACAGTCCATTTCCATCCCCATGCTTTCGTAATCTGAGCTTGCGCTCTGTCTCTGATGACCGCACAGTCGACAGAAGTTACACCCTATTATTCCAGCGTTTTGGAAGTTGGTTTGTGATAATCGCATTAATAATTAACGGGAGTTTCATTCTTCTATAGAACTCCAGCTGCATCTCTACCTGTTGCACTCAGATCTGTTGTTGAAAGATTTTAACTGTCTTGACTCTGGATGTGCTTATACCTAGAAACTTGAGGTCAGAACGAAAAGATAAAAATTATTTACAAACAATGACTAGTGTAATTAAGCCTGTTCCTCCATAAAGATATATTCCAACTCTGCAACCCACAAAGGATTGACACCCAACAAATAGTACATATACTATACGACAAACCACTCTCTTACCACCATTTTACTCTCTTTAAACATCGCAATACCAGGGATAGGGGAGTACTTTGCGTCCACTTTTAGAAACTATTGCTATCTAATCAGCTACTTTCTATTTTAAAATTATGAAAAAATATTTATTGTTTTCAATGAGCTCTTCTGCCTAGTGTAATTGAGCCTGTTCCCCCATAAAGATATATTCCAACTCTGCAACTCACAAAGGTTTGACACACAATAAATAGTACATATACTATACGACAAACCACTCTCTTATCACCATCTTACTCTCTTTAAACATCGCAATACCAGGGATAGGGGAGTACTTTGCTTCTACTTTTAGAAACTACTGCTATCTAATCAGCTACTTTCTATTTTAAAATTTTGAAAAAATACTTATTGTTTTGAATGAGCTCTTCTGCCAGATTCCATAGGTATGTTAAATTTTTCCGTTAAACTCAACCCAAAATTTTCCGTCTTACTAGTAGATGTCTCTTTTCCCAGTGAATATCATATTCAATATTTGCAGGTTCAGGTCGTTACTTGTAAGTCAAAATCTCTTTTAAAGGAGTGTTTTCTGATTTTTTTATGGTGTGCACAAAGTAACTTCACCCACTGGTGGGTCTACATGTTATGGAAGTGCTTAGATATAGCAAAGAGTGTGTAAAAGATATTTCTGGAGGCTTCTTACATATCTGAATCTCTTTAAAAAGTAGTGTTTTTGCATAAGTCAGCAAAAATTAAAGAGTTTTATTTATTTGATAATGGTAAGCATAAAGTATCTCCCCTCCCTCTTTGTAGTGCGCGTTATGGGAAACATATTGGTACTGTTAGGCTTAAGTGTTGCCACGATTACAATCTATGTATTCGTTACGCGACCCCTCCCATGAACTATGAACTTTGCCGAGATGGGGTCGCTTGAGTACGTCAAAGATATAGATAACAATACTATAGATGCAACCGCAGTGGAGGTGTATCTGTGTGAAGGCCAGACAAAGTTGTGGGTCCTGAACAGTGGTTCGAATGGCTCTGAGCATTATGGGACTTAACATCTGAGGTCATCAGTCCCCTAGAACATAGAACTACTTAAACCTAACTAAACTAAGGACGTCACACACATCCAGGCCCGAGGCAGGACTCGAACCTGCGACCATAGCGGTGGCGTGGTTCCAGACTGAGGCACTAGAACCGCTCGGCCACAACGGCCGGCCCTGAAGAGTGACAGCAGCATTTATAATCAGTTGACGGGCAACAGTCTCGATGATTGAATGAGCTGGCCTTGTAACGTTAGCCAGCATGACAGTGATGTGCTGGTACTGCGAATGACTAAAAACAGTGGCAAGATACAGCCATTATTTTTCCCGAGGACATGCTGCTCTTCTGTATTTTACAAAACCCGCACATAGCGGGCACCGATTACGACGGAGAGATGCTACATGTGGCTGTCACGGCTGCGCATGTAACCGCAGGGCATGGCATGTGGTTGTCATGAGGGACACGTCTCACAGATAACGCTGAGCCAAACCTGTAAATTTGTTGTTCTGTGCTGCATTCGTCATACAACAGCTATCACAAAATTACTTCTTAGTTTCAACAATGTCTTCGTTTTTCTATTGGTTTACAGCAATTGTTGATGACTACTGATCTATTTATACGAGGTAGAATTCTTATTTGACGAGGGCATAAAAGTGGCGACTAGATGATACCCAGTCACGCAATCTGCAATACATCCGCACTCTGTGCCAAAATGATGGATCCAAATTTCTGGGACTTTAGAAACTGTAGCTGTCTCTGTGTCATCAGAAACATCGACAGTACCAGGACAATAGAAACTCTAACAAGAGCAGCATGGTGCTCTGTTGCAGCAACTACCCCATAAGTAGCTATGCCTCAACCACTGTTCACCTACTTTGACGAGACTTCAGTCAGTTGGGAGGTATATTTCAAGCATTTGGAACACTATTGTATTGCTAATAGGGTTTCCGCTAGGTGGAATTTCCTTCGCTTTATTCCTGTCTTGTAGCAGTAGTTCGTCCGTACTGGTGCTTAATATGCGTCCACTCTCGAATCCTAGTGACTAGATTTCAATGGACCACGTGCTCTGTTAATCGAATATTGCGGTCGTAAGGCTCATCTTTCCGCAGCTAGGCTCCAGTTTCATCAGTGTCATAAACATCTTGGACAGTCTTACTCAGCTTGGTCGGCAACACTGCAGGGTCTCCTGTGCCAAAAAAGTAAAAAGTTAATTTTTGTGATACGGCTGCGCACCTAGCTTCCGACAAGGAAGGCGCGGTTAAAACATTGCCACAATAGTTTCAAGTCACAGTGATGTTCTTAAGACTGCTGAATCGTTTTGAGGCTCCTCACAAACGAAATTCAAGATTCAAAAGCAGTTACCGCCATCGCAAGCAATAGCCAGCTGATGATTCTGATTCGTCATCCTGTTTTTGCACTGCTAAGTTTCACCCGCGGTCTTAGTCTTCTACATCCCCTGCGTCTCGTGAGATATTTAAGTACGTCAGTTTGAATGATAACCTGTCATCGTCGAGTAAACCCTGCCTTGATACTAAAGAGGCCTGTCAGAACCGCCTTTCCCCTGAGACGTTGTTTCATTTGAAACGTCCCCTTTCAACAATTATACATGACTGTGCTTAAACTGACACACAATATTTTTAGCGCAACGCAATCTGACTTTCAAAAATCCCTACAAAAGAATGGCCCTGACTAACATTAAACTATACCTTTCACAAATCACTTACCTCACAAAAATCTTCGCTGCTCAAGCTACTGCAATACAGCGAGCGCCACTACTGCCAGCTAAATAAAAGATTCAAACTATGGAAGGCACTAACTACTGATAGGGATAGTTAGCAAATGAAAGATATTAATAGAGAACAAACAATGTATTTACCTTGATATCATCATATATAAATATAGCAGTTCATGACAAATTACAAAACTCCGCCATTTCTCTCCCCACATCCACCACTGCTGGCGGCCCACCTCCAACTGCGCAACGCTACGCGCTGTTCACATCCAGCTGCCGCTGCCCAACACTACAACGGCGAGTATTACAACAATGCAAAGCAGCCACAGACTGCACACAGCACAGCCAGTGATTTTCATACAGAGGTGGCGTTACCAATAAAAAAACCTAAACAGCCTACTTACATAGCCCCCATGCTCCCCACAAAAAAATTTACAAATTGGATTGGGCAGTGGCCAATACAGATTTGAAAAAATTTTTCATAATTACAATAACAAAGAAATCAAATGCACACACTTATTGATACAATGTTGGTCAAAAGCTCAAATTTTCTCACAGTCCATAAAGATAGTCCTGATCGTTGAATTGCAGTGTTTTTTTTCAAAGTCTGAGCAGTAAAAGAAAATGCACACGGAAGTAGTGGATTTCCATGCAGTCTTGAAAAAGTAGTATTGTCCTTCCAACGGAAAGACAGTGCTGACTCTTGCCATGCAGATAGGTAATGGGCCACAACAGAGCAAACCCACAGCGGAGTCAATCGAAGTTTTGAAGAGTATTGGTGGGTGGATCATCGCAGAGCAGACCCACTGCAGTCCTGGTAGAGATTACGGTATTGGTGGGCCACCAGAGGTGCAGACCCACTGCAGTCCTTGTAGAAATAATGGTATTGATGGATCATCAAAGATGCAGACCCACTGTAGTCCTTGTAGAAATAATGGTACTGGTGGGTCATCAAAGATGCAGACCCAATGTAGTCCTTGTGGAGACGGCCAGCAGCCATCTGTTGCGACTGTGCAGGTGCACAATCACCATCAAAGAGTCTTGCAGATAATGTAGCAAGTCCATAAACCACCACTTGTGCACTCACAAAGTTTTTGGAATTGTCCTTAGAACCAGCAATGCTGTTATCCTGTCCCTTGCTGAATCATTAACACACGTGCAAACACTATCAGTCCCTACTTCTCACATATTGTCCATATACTATGACCAACGAAAATGTGTGCAGTGAAATGAATGCTTACAAGTTACTTATTTTGATAAACTGGTGTCAATTACAATTTTATAACATGAGAATACAATAACAAAGGTACAAAGTACATCATTAAAAAACATAACAATACAGATAACATTTGTAGTAAACAGGCGTTACAAAAGAATAGAAATAGACATATACGTCAGTTTTACAGGAATTATGACATGAGTACATACATAAAAGATCAGAATAACTTTCGAAACATCTACTTCACACATGAGCATTAACACAAAACAGAATAAATAATGTCTAAACATCTTTACAAAGTAAATAACACATTATTAATGCCAATTGGATTTGAGGATAACAGTATTCCTCATCATAGTGAATGTAACTTAGTATTAGAAGAGAAAAAAGTTCTATGAAACAGTACACAGAGACAGGAAGAAAACAAATACACAAGGGTACACAAACACATAGTGGGATAACACCAATAGGAAAGGACAGGGTTCGTTTTCAGTGTAACATGTGGTACTGCAGTCCAACGCAAAACTTCATATATCTTTCCTCTTATTTCATCCTTTGTTTCCACCAAAAAATATTCTATCTAAGCATGCTTTCTGCATTTATATGTTCACACATTTCTTACCTCAACATTTATTTCCAAGAAAAACCTACCTAAACCTGTTTTCTGTACCTTTTTTTCGTATAACTTCTCAATGCATTTCTTCCAATTCATCGAAACTCATTCTCTTAGAGGCTACCCTCTCTTAAGCTAACTTAAATCTACTGAGCTCAGATGCTAAACTAAGGGACGAGGCAATGCAGCATCACATAAAACAATTAATACAAACAGCAATGAAAAAAATGGAAAATCGCAAAGCAAGCTACAATAAATCTAAATTACCAAGCAATTCAACATCACAACTAATATGAGACAATGCACAGCAAACAAAAAAATAAATCTGGCTTAGCAGAGTAACACAAATTAAAGTTCAGTAGCACTATGCCTGGCAAACAGCAGCTTATATCTAAACATGACATAGCTCAAGCAGAAAAAATATTACAGTAAAAACAACAATGCAGATAAGGGAAATGTATATTCACATCTTAATGTCTATGTAATTAAAGTGGTGCACCACAACAACTTATTGTAAAAAAAATATTACCATGTACTTGAAAAGAAAATTATGTGTCCAGTTACTGTTACTAGTCCCTTCTTATTGTTCTTTCCATTCCAAGAGCTCCTTTTTCGAAGAATGTGGATCAGAAAATAATTATTTAGTGTTCACATTAGCAAATGCATTTAATTTTATTTTATGAAACCAATGCTGCAACACAGCTGGAAAACAGATGTCAA
The DNA here is from genome assembly GCF_021461395.2 of Schistocerca americana. Lineage (NCBI taxonomy): Eukaryota > Metazoa > Arthropoda > Insecta > Orthoptera > Acrididae > Schistocerca > Schistocerca americana. The sequence goes on from NC_060124.1 coordinate 125,627,776, forward strand.
ATGAAATAAGCAATTACGCAAACCAAAGCATAAAGACATCATTCAATAGCTATGTGGCATTTCGTAAGTCAGTAGCTCTCAACTCTCGTAGAAAGACACTTGTCATTATCAGGTTTACAGATGTAAGAATATTTCCCATCAATTCATAAGCATTTCAGTAAATATCATAAATTAAGAGCTCCCAAGTTCGACCATGTCGTTTTTGCGATGCTTTCTACAAAGGAACGTCAATAGCGAGGATAATGGCCTCCCCCTTTTTTTTTCTACCTATGCCGCTGAAAGGCTAATGGCTTTTTGTTCTCGGGCGGCTGTCGTCCAGGTGGGTGCCCGCGACGGATTACATGTAGGTGGTCACTTAACTTTCTTACAAAGATATTTACGACAGCAGTTTCCGCTATAGTGACAGTCTCATACACAAAATTTCACGGGTCGAGAATTTGCGTTGCAAATGTGTAGAAACAAAATCTTATCAATATAACAGTGTCATCTACCTCAAACGTACTTTAAAAATCATGCTCCCCTACGAAATACGACATTCAACACTCTCATAGTATCACAATGGTTCCGAAAAAATATGAACAGTTCACACAGTGCAGACAAAATACAGTTTCATAAGTGTGAAGTTACCCAACTGTGTATTGCGTAAACATGTGTCACTGATGTAGTAAAAAAATGTTTATCTCTCAGTTAAATGATCAGATAGCTGTGTAATTTGTGTGTTAGAGAAATATGGTACCGATGTGTAAAGTTGTATAAGCAAATACCACATTAGCTAGGGTTCCTTGTGGTTGCCACACACATGGTGCACAAAGTAAGCATGTACCCCTCTGAGGATTAATGTAATTATACCCTCAGGTGTTACAGATTACACCAATGGAATGAAATAAATCACGGAAAACTTTCTTTGTAATTCACAAATCTTTAAAAATAAATGTTTTAAGTATAAAATTGATCACTCAAATGCGTGTACTGTAGCGCTAAACTGTGCATCTTGTCGCAACATAATCTCTGTGGAAGTGTCGTAGTTATCGTCCTCCGAAAGCTAAGTTCTGCAGAAGTCAATGTACTTACCACATGATAAACAAAAGTGAAATGCTTTGCGTATAGATATCGTAGTTATTATGCTTATTGGCGTGATGAAGAAAGTACTGTACAGTAACGTATTGTTACACCACGAAAAAGGCTGTCTCATTGTTGCTATACCACAAAAGTTACTGCTAAAACATGTTTTTCTTCCTAGAAGAATTCAGAAAACTGTGCAGATATAAAACAGATACACTGCAAAAGCAACATTGTAAATTGTCACTCATTAGTAGCGTCGTGATAACATCGTGTAGCTGTCACATAAACTAACCACTGTGTCCTCTGGTATCTCACAGAAAGTACTTTAAACCCAGAATGTATTTTCAAGTAAACCAAAACGTTGCATTAAAATCTCATTAGCAGCACCACTATGTGTCCTAAGTATGTAAGCCTGATAGTCGTTACGTAATCGTGCAACTAACAAGCAAGAATGTACAACTAACAACACTGTGTCATCTGTTCATTATAACAATGCATTCGTAATTTCTGTTTAAATAAGTTCTCTTGGTTCTTGACTGGATATTTAACTTCAAACATTGTTGTATGTTAACAGATTCTAAGTCTGACAAAGCATACTAGAAATGTGAAGTGAAAAGATTTATGGCAAAGACAAAGTTAAAAGCAGATTATCTTTCTATAAACGGTTTTACATGTGAAATATGGTGTAAACCTTTACTCTTCCTAGTACGCAGAGTTTCAACTTCAACGCAATTATCATGTGGTATACGTCGGATTCTGTAAGGTCCATCGTAAACTTGAAAGAATTTGTGACTCAAGTGTTTCTTCTTATGTGACAATGAATGAGCTTTAATGAGAACTTTCTGACCAATATACAATTTCTTTGCATTTGCTTTACCGTGTAGTTCTCTCCTTTTGTCTGCTGCAGATTTTATATTTTTAAGAGCCACATCAATTATGTCTTTGTGTCGAAGTTTACGTGTATTCGGGAAAGGTACAAGCTCTCTGATTCTGTTCGGTGGTTCTTCATTCTTCAGTACAAGAGTAGGTGGTAAAGCAGTGGAATCATGAGGCATTTCATTCAGCACGTTTTGAAATAAGTGTAAATATCTGTCCCAATGCTGATGCTTTCTGTGGCAATAAAGTCTGCAAAGCTTATTGATTTCTTTCATAATCCGTTCAGACGGGTTACAATGTGGTGAGTACAATGAAATAAAAACAGGTTTGATATTATGGTTGCGAAGCATGCGTGACCAAACAGCAGATCTGAATTGCGGTCCGTTATCTGAAATGACTTTACTAACGTGTCCAACTTCACATAAGAAATTTTTAACAAAGGCGTTGGATACAGACCGTCCAGTGGCTTTACGTAACGGTGTGAAAGAAACAAATTTTGAAGTAAGTTCAACAGCGACTAGAACGTACGAAAATCCATTAGATGTTCTGACAAGCGGTCCCAAGAGATCAACAGCAGCAAATTCTTTTAATTTAGAAGGAATGATAGGGGTCGCCATATGAAACGTCCCCTTTCAACAATTATACACGACTGTGCTTAAACTGACACACAATATTTTTAGCGCAACGCAATCTGACTTTCAAAAATCCCTACAAAAGAATGGCCCTGACTAACATTAAACTATACCTTTCACAAATCACTTACCTCACAAAAATCTTCGCTGCTCAAGCTACTGCAATACAGCGAGCGCCACTACTGCCAGCTAAATAAAAGATTCAAACTATGGAAGGCACTAACTACTGATAGGGATAGTTAGCAAATGAAAGATATTAATGGAGAACAAACAATGTATTTACCTTGATATCATCATATATAAATATAGCAGTTCATGACAAATTACAAAACTCCCCCATCTCTCTCCCCACATCCACCACTGCTGGCGGCTCACCTCCAACTGCGCAACGCTACGCGCTGTTCACATCCAGCTGCCGCTGCCCAACACTACAACGGCGAGTATTACAACAATGCAAAGCAGCCACAGACTGCACACAGCACAGCCAGTGATTTTCATACAGAGGTGGCGTTACCAATAAAAAAACCTAAACAGCCTACTTACACATTCACCAAGAAAGGTGATTGCTATTCATGACACATTGTCCTCATCGCCTTGCCCAGAAAACAAGGACACCTGCCTGTATAGAAATGGCCATCGACTACGTATCACTCCATGTAGTCTGACAGCTGACCAGGCAGTGGCGGCTGCACTGCAGAAGCATACATAGATTCTTCATTTTTCTGGGGAGTAAGTGGAGTTCCAGGTGGACACCGATACTGAAGTATCATTAATCAGTGAGGACACGTAGTTGTGGTTTGACTCACCTTCATTGGAAAGGACTCACCTCTGGAAAAAGCCAATTCCCCTCCTACGATGTTGTGTGAAATCTCATGGGACTGAACTGCTAAGGTCATCAGTCCCTAAGCTTACACACTACTTAACATAAAATATCCTAACGACAAACACACACCCATGCCCGAGGGAGGACTCGAACTTCCGTGGGGACCAGCCGCACAGGACTGCAGCTCCATAGACCGATCAGCTAATCCCTCGCGGCCCCTGCTACAAGAACTGTCTCTTACTTCTAAGTACATACTAATATTCCTAGTGAATACTAATATTCTTCGTAATATAGTCACTGGTAACAATTTCGTCTCAGATGCCTCCACATTATCTGCTTTCAAAGTAGAGGACTCGTAAATTTAATGTCCCAAGCAGTGCCACTGATCTCCAGTCTCTTCACAACACATATAAGGAGATCACTTAATCATTGCTCCTTTGTCCCAAAAAATTTAAGACTTACATCATTACAGCACTCCCGCTACTCTCTGCCGCTAGAGATGCTGTTCTGGCTAAGAACGGGTGGCTTCAGGACCTACTCGTTATTTCATCAGTCACAGCCATTCGATGGGTGACTACTGTAGTTGTCATTATGAAACGTCTTTATGCATTTGTGGAGATATCAAAGCAATTATCTAAGCTCAGTCTATCAGTGATCTCTAGCCCATGCACCACAAAGAGGATCTGTTAACGAAAATAGCAGGGGTACAGTACTTATCCAAATCATATTTTCAAGGAGATTACCTGCTCTATAACATCCTTTAGACAGTGAATCAAAACAATTGACGGTCTCAGATACGTCGTTTAATTTGTATCAGGAACGTTTCCCATTTGGGGTTACCAGTATTTCCGCAACGTTCATAATATATTTCATTCTGGGAGTTCCACACTGCATTATCACCATAAAACTGCGACGCACATAGAATTGCAGAAACCTTCAACCTATATTCAAGCGTATCTTCGGAACAGTTGATACTAAGGTGGAAAAAGTAATATCCCTCGTAATGTCGGGTCGAACTTCCTTTTCCCCCTGTATACTGCAGCAACTCGATGTGGTACGCATTTCTTAATTATTCAAATGGCTCTGAGCACTATGGGACTTAACATCTGAGGTAATCAGTCCCCTAGAACTTAGAACTACTTAAACCTAACTAACCTAAGGATATCACACACATCCATGCCCGAGGCAGGATTCGAACCTGCGACCGGAGTGATCGCGCGGTTATAGATGAAGCGCCTAGAACCGCTGCCCCACACCGGCCGGCAGAACGCATTTGACAAGTCATTGGGAGCCTCCTGAAGAAATATTGAACCATGACGCTTCTACAGCCTCTCGATTACGTCCCACATGGGATCCATGACTGGCAATCTGGCCGACCAAATCATTCGCTCGAACTGTCCAGTATGTTCTTCAGACCAATCTCGGTGCGATACCAACATGGCTGTCGCCAGACATATGGCCCAACAAGAAGGACTAATGGTCTGGAATGCCATTTCTTTTCATAGCAGGACCCCTTTGGTTGTCATCCGTGGCACGTCAAAGATATTCTACGCACGGTTTTGTTGCCCTTGCCGTTCATGGCAAACCATCATGGGCTTACATTTAAGTAAGATAATTCCCTCCTGCACTCGGAGTTAGTTTGTACTGATTGTCTTCATGCTTTCCGAAACATACTCTGGCCAATAAGGTCACAAAATCTCTCAAAAACTGGGAACGTTTGGAACATTGTGGACAGAGTCTTCCAATGGTCTCAAGATTTTGACGGTGTAAGGCGCCAATTGGACAGAGTTTGGCATGATATCCCTTAGGCGAACATGCAACAAGTCCATCAATCAACGTGAAGCCGAAAAACTGGTTGAAAAAGAAGCAGAGGTGAACAAATGCTTCGTTTACTTGCTCAATTTGCGAAGCACATTCTCTTGAGTAAATCATCCAATTTTTCTGAAATTGTAATCATTTGGATGTGTGAACATGTAGATACACTACTGGCCATTATGAGTGCAACACAACTACGTTGACGGGCTACAGACGCGAAAATTAACCGACAGGAAGAAGATGCTGTGATATGCAAATGATTAGCTATTCAAAGCATTAACACAAAGTTGGCGCCGGTGGCCACACCTACAACGTGCTGACATGAGGAAAGTTTCCAACAGATTTCTCATACACAAACAGCAGTTGACCGGCGTTTCCTGGTGAAACGTTGTTGAGATGCCTCGTGTAAGGTCGACAAATGCGTACCGTCACGTTTCCGACTTTGATTAAGGTCGGATTGTAGCCTGTCGCAGCTGCAGTTTTTCGTATCGCGACATTGCTGCTCGCGTTGGTCGAGATCCAATGACTGTTAGCAGAATATTGAATCTGTGAGTTCAGGGGGGTAAGAGGGAACGCCGTGCTGGCTCCCAACGGCCTCATATCACTAGCAGTCGAGATGACAGGTATCTTATCCGCAGGGCTGTTACGGATCGTGCAGCCACATCTCCATCCCTGAATCAACAGATGGGAACGTTTGCAAGACAACAACCATCTGCACGAACAGTTCGACGACGTTTGCAGCAGCATAGACCATCAGCTCGGAGACCCTGGCTGCGGTTACCCTTGACGCTGCATCACAGACAGGAGCGCCTGCGATGGTGTACTCAACGTCGAACCTGGGTACACGAATGACAAAACGTCATTTTATCGGATGAATCCAGGTTCTGTTTACAGCATCAAGATGGTGGCATCCGTGTTTGGTGACAGCGCGGTGAATGCACATTGGAAGTGTGTTTTCGTCATCGCCATACTGGCGTATCACCCGGCGTGATGGTATGGGGTGCCATTGGTTACACGTCTCGGTCACCTCTTCTTCGCATTGACGGCACTTTGAACAGTGGAAGTTACATTTCGGATCCGTGGCTCTACCCTTCATTCGATCCCTGCGAAACCCTACATTTCAGCACGATAATGGACGACCCCATGTTCCAGGTCCTGTACGAGCCTTTCTGGATACAGAAAATGTTCGACTGCTGCCCTGGCCAGCACATTGTCCAGATCTCTCACCAATTGATAACGTCTGGTCAATGGTGGCCGAGCAACTGACACGTCACAATACGCCAGTAACTACTCTTGATGAACTGTGGTATGGCGTTGAAGCTTTATGGGCAGCTGCACCTGTACACGCCATCCAAGCTCTGTTTGACTCAATGGCGAGGCGTATCAAGGCCAGAAGTGTTTGTTCTGGGTACAGATTTCTCAGGATCTATGCACCCAAATTGCGTGAAAATGTTATCACAAGTCAGTTCTAGTATAATATATTTGTCCAAAGAATACCCGTTTATCATCTGCATTTCTTCTTGGTGTAGCAATTTCAATGGCCAGTAATGTAGCATCTTTCTATTTATTTGTCGTTATGATAGCTCTTAGTGCTGCACCTTGTTTTGACTTAGGGTTATCTGATGCATATACTCTAAAACAAAGAAATTACGCCCTACCAGGGTCATAACGGCGCAGTAACGAAAATGACAGTGCCAACTAGTTTCAATCAATTACACTTTTTTCTGGGTAGCATCCCTTCTGTGTGAAGTTAATTCCACAAGCAGCAAAGATAACTCACCTACTAAATCAGCTGCGAAAACAGGGCGTTAAAAATGTGTGTTCGACTTCCTGTCAGCAGGCCTGTGAATGTCTCAAGAACAGTCTCAAAACAGGACAATGTCTGATGCAGTATAACTTGGCCAGAGTTTGACGCTCGCGACGGACGCATCCCCTTAGAGATTACAGCCGTCTTGTCTCAATAAGTTAAGGAGGGCTCTGAAAGACCTGCCGCCTACGGCTCCAAAAATTATCATTGGCACAAAGAGATTATTCCCATGTTCGACAATAACTTACGGCGTCGAACAGTGTCACCTTTGCTGTATGAGAGCAAATTCCACCTGTTAAGCGAGCACAAACCCTTTATATCGAATATTAAGTATCGGTATATGCTGCCTTACAACACGGCTCTGCGTCTGCCGCAGGGTGGGCGTTGGTTTTAAGTGGCCATAACCAAGATGTTCATTACCACCCCACCGCCAAACATGCCGACGCGGGCGTTGCATCCCCCTTCCCCGTTCATTTGCGCAACGTGCGATGAACCCTGGACTGAATCCCACTAACAGCTCACGAGGTAGCCACAGCGTCGTCCCGCGACCAAGATTTGCACAAAATTAGGCCATCACTTTTGGCCCGGAACACTTACTAAAACAAGTCGAACCGCCTTTTGAGACTGTTTCACGATGCAGTAGAGGATCAGCTCAACAAGTGTCTTAAAATTGGCCTCTGGCGACCCGGAATACTTCGTCTTCGAGCCGTTCCAGATCCTCTAGCTACTTCATGCCGCGTATTGGCCTGTAGTACGTATATCGGACTGGTACTGATGCTTACGTCGAAAGTGCTTGTCAGTCTTGTAGTGCATACTCTCTTAAGCAAACATCCCCTGTACATAATTTTTCCATGAGCATCTATAGATAACTCTTGGGAGAGGGCACACATCGTTTTTGCCGTGGTATTTAAGGCGGCTGCTTGGAATTTGGTAGTGGACGTCCTCTCCAGCTTCCCTTCGCGGCAAATATGCCATCAGCAACCATCCATGCAACCATCTGTACCATCCTTAAAGTTTTTGCGATCGAGGTAGCACCACACACGCTGGTGGCTGAAAGTGATCTCCAGTTCATGTCACCGCCGTTGGAGACGCTCTATCGCTACAACGGCAATGAGCACCTGATAACTGCACCGTGCCACCCAACCTCCAACGTAGTGTCTGAGGATGGTCAGGGCTCCCACGCGTAAGTCCTTGCTGACGATGTGGACGAGGAAGTGCTCCACAGCTTCCTCACCATGTACAGGTTCATCTGTGTCAACGAAACCAGCCACACCAAAATCTTGCGTGGACACAGGAATCGAACCATGCAACACCCCATGCACCCTGTGTAGCGCGCACAGCCTAAATACAGTTCCTCGTGTACACAAGGTGCCTGTGTATTGGCATGAACATATGGTCGGCACCCGATGTGGATCTAGGAGGTCATCATAGTGCATTTGTGAGCATCAGCTGTTTGACGTAATTGCCAGTACAATCTTTCGACTAGTCACCGCAACCAACTGCGACTGCAGTCGCCATTAATGACCCCGCCGCTGCTTCCAACAAAGCGACCTGACAATCTGCATTTGTCCGCGATACTGACAGCCATTAACCTGCACCACCTATTCCCCAGTACCTTTTGCGCCCCTGCTGTCAGTGTAAGGGAGACTACAGATACAGCACGGCTCCCAATGCCTTCCCTATTCAGTTTGCAGCGGAACCAGAGCAGCACTCTGACCTCGGATGCAACACAAATATCACCCCCGCCACAGTTCCGAGCGGGACTATTGGAATTGCCCAATTCAGACGTGACAGTGCACTCGATCCCTTGGCTGAGAACTCAACCACACCTCCCAAACTTTCATGTCGCCAACGGAAGAAATTCGGCCTTCATCAACCGTACGTGCCGATTTTAGGGGGAGGGGGGATTATAGTATCAATAGCGACACAGAGATATTGCATCTAGCTATGAAAACTGCAGCCTGTGACTGAAGAGCATATAACCAGTGTGTTGCTTCGGCCATGCCTCTGAGAGGGTGGTTGGCTAGTATTCTCATATGCTGTAAATTGGAAATTTGTGGTAAGTTCCTATGGGACCAAAATGCTAAGATCATCGGCCCCTGGGCTTACACACTACTTAATGTATCTTAAATTAACTTCCGCTAAGGACAACACACACACCAATGCCCGAGGGAGGACTCGAACCTCCGACGGGGGCAGCCACGTGAACAGTGGCAAGGCACCTTAGACCACAGTGCTACCCCGCGGGGACTGATGACCTCAGATGCTAAGTCCCATAGTGCTCAGAGCCATTTTAGCTACCCCACGCGTATTATGCTGTCCTGTGAGAAACATACTCATGTTCAGAAAAAGCAGAATATCTTGAACGACTAAAGATAGGACGTTCATTTTCACAGGAGATGTAAAGCAGTATTTTCTACAGTTCTGCAGAGATGATTAGCGTTTCAGTCACCTCGGTTCTGCATGCGTCCTGTTGTAAGTAGACTGTTTATGTTTTCTTACTGGCAACGTTACGTAGCGCTCTGTAGGAAAATCACTGGCTGTGCTGTGTGCAGTCTGTGGCTAGTTTGCATTGTTGTCTGCCATTTTAGTGTTGGGCGACAGGATGTTAACAGCGCGTAGCGTTGCGCAGTTGGAGGTGAGCCGCCAGCAGTGGTGGATGTGGGGCAGAGAGATGGCGGAGTTTTGAGATTTGTAAGACTGGATGTCATGAACTGTTATATGTATTATGACTATTAAGGTAAATACATTGTTTGTTCTCTATTAAAATCTTTCATTTGCTAACAATGCCTATCAGTAGTTAGTGCCTTGCGTCGTTTGAATCTTTTATATAGCTGGCAGTAGTGGCGCTCGCTATATTGCAGTAGTTCAAGTAACCAAGATTTCTGTGAGGTAAGCGATTTGTGAAACGCATAGGTTAATGTTAGTCAGGACCATTTTTTTGTAGGGATTTTTGAAAGTCAGATTGCGTTGCGCCAAAAAATATTGTGTGTCAGTTTCAGCACAGTCTTGTATAATTGTTCAAAGGGGACGTTTCACTGTTGCCTAAAGGGCAAGGGGTCCTCCAAGGGCTCGCATAACTTCTTCCATTCTTGATGGCATTGACGTGCTTATGAGGTGTAAGGTGCGTTCACCGGCTTCCAAAGCTGATCTGTGGTGGTTTTCACTGGGTCACAGCGCTGCACCCTCCGTTTCACCATAACCCACACAATTTCCATTGATGAGAAGTCTGGTGATCTGGCGGACCGAGGCAAAAGGCTAACATCCGGTACACCAAGAAGGGTCGTGTTTGTGCAGCTTCATGTGGTCGTGCATTGTCTTGCTGTAAAATGGCACCTGGGCGTTGAGCAGAAGGGGTGTGGTTATGGGTGGCAGGGTATCATTTATGTAGGTCACACTGGCTACAGTGACCTGGATACGCACCGACTGTGATTTGTAGTTGTATCCAACAGCAGCCACCGAGTGGGGTTGCGCAGTGGTTAGCACAGTGGACTAGCATTCGGGAGGACAACGGTTCAAACTCGCTTCAGGCCCTCCTGATGTAGGTTTCCCATGATAGGAAAATGGTAGGATGGTTGCTTCGAAAGGACTCAGTCGATATCCTCCTGCAATCTTTCCTAATCTGAGCTCGTGCTCCGTCTCTAATGATGACGTTGTCGACGGGCCGTTAAACACTAATCTCCACCTCCTCCTCCTCCAATATCACCCCACACAATAAGGCCTTGATTTGACTCTGCATGTCTTATATAAACACAGTCACTTAATGCCTTTCCATCTGTCTGCGACGAACCAAACTGCGATCATCATTTTAAAACAAACATAGCCTTGATTCGTCCGAAAACACTATCTGATACAATTCCTGCCCTAAGGGAAGTCGTTCCATGCGCCATTGCCGTCTCGCATGTTTCTGCACATTCGTCGAAAGTAGACGGAAATTGGACGACGAGCACGTAACCCGTTCCTCAATATACGATGATGGACTGTCACCCCTGGTAGAGTACGATGTTATTCACCGTTCCACTGTTGTGGCTGTTGTGCCAATGAAGAGAAGAACGCAGATCTGTCTTGCTGTGCTGTTCCGATAAGGTGTCGATTTTGACGGGGGGTTACGGGTTGTGCGACCAGACCCATCTCGTCGCGTTGCATGAACCAATGTGTACTCACTTCGTCCCACACGAGCAGAAATTTCCCGGATGGATGCATCGATACGGTTCGTGCATACTTCTGGGAGGCATCCTTCATGTCTGTTAAAGTCGTATTGATTCATTTTCTTCGGTATCTAGCGGCGGGAGCTGCAGCCTCACTTTGCCAGTAGATGGTGCTACGCTGCGATATCGGTGTTCAACACGCGGGTCGGCATGCTTCAAACGCTAATCATTTCTGCAGCAGATCCTAATCTAAATGTTCTGTGAACGTCCTATCTCTAGACGTTCAAGTTGTTTTTTTCTGAACGTGGGTGTACTTTCTACATTCTCACACTGCTACGGTCACTATAAACATGTTTAGTTTCTGGACTGTCTTGGTTTCGCTTTTGATTTACCTTCTGGCTGCAGTTTATGACGACTGTTTCTCTGTTTATGTGTTATGCATTCTCATGAGAAATGAGCAGAGAAAGTATGGTTAAATGATTGTGGCTTCCTCTTGGCTGGTATATACCTGGTGATAAAATAGTCCTCCATTGGAAACTCCGTGCATAACTGGTGTTGTACAAGTCGGAGTGAGGATTGTTGGATCCCTTAATCAGGTAGGGGAAATGGATAGGCTGTATTTACATAGTGTCGATTAGGGAAGTGCAGTGACAGGATGAGCAGGACTTCTGGGCATGTAAGTCCATGGTTGTAACAAATAGGTCAAATAAGAATGATGCAGGAATAAGTCTTAGGAAAATAAGAAAAATCGGTACGCGGGTAAGCTACTATGAACGGTATCGTGAACGCGTTATCATAGTCAAGATAGATACAAAGTCAACACCAACCAATGTAGCACGTTCCCACTAGCCCTCTAGATGATAAAAAGATTGAAAGCTGAGGAGGGAGATTAACGACAAGAACTCGATAGTAGGAAAAGGAAGTGAGTGAAAATAGTAGGAGAAGTTGGACTGGGGGAAAGTAATGCCTTGTAGAATTTTGGAAGTAATGCCTGGTAGAATTTTGGCCAGAACATAATCATTGCCAACAACTGGGTTAAGAAACGGGTAAGAAAGTTGTGTGCGTTGAAAGACCTGAAGACACTAGAAGTTTCTGATCGATCATTTGATGGTACGTCAGATATTCCTAAACCAGATTTTAAAATATATGATAACGCAGGATTCCTAGTCGAATTTCATTAATGAAATATTCTGAGGTTGTCAGACAATTCGTGGCGACGTCTTGTGACGGTTAGAGAAGTTTCGTAGTCGTCATCAGCAGCTATCACGAGATTGTTGAAGAGAGTGAAGCACTGCTGAAGAAGTTGTTTAATAAACAATAAGATGGTTCGCAGAAAGTTGATTACGCATAGCTTAACGCTAAGTGAATGGAATGAAAGCTAAAAAACTTCTGAAAAAATAGTAAATTGCTGCTCTAAAGGAAAGAGAGGTATAGGTCGACTAAGAAAGCGGTGGACACAACGTTTGTGAAGACAGAGCTAGTAGAAGCCTAATTCCCTTTAAGTGAGACAATGACGATGGTAGCGTGATCTGACGATTCTAACCTCCAGGGCGCAATCATTGGCTACCGGATACTTATACCATCGCGATGACCTTCGTTGGGACTAGGAATGAAGTATGTACGTGCTGCCTTCCAGGTTTCTTGTCCGCTACCGTTCTGTTGCGGTGAATGTCCTTTTACGTGACTGCTTAGTTATTTGAACTAATACGTGTGAAGCACACATTTTGTTTATGAGCTTAGTGGAGTGCAAAGCAACCATGTGAAAGAAGAGTAGACCGTTCAAGTTTTCTTCTGCCAAAAGTATTGGATACACATATAAGTTACAGTCAGCGAGTGCGAAGGAGAATCGGATATTAAAATACACTCCTGGAAATTGAAATAAGAACACCGTGAATTCATTGTCCCAGGAAGGGGAAACTTTATTGACACATTTCTGGGGTCAGATACATCACATGATCACACTGACAGAACCACAGGCACATAGACACAGGCAACAGAGCGTGCACAATGTCGGCACTAGTACAGTGTATATCCACTTTTCGCAGCAATGCAGGCTGCTATTCTCCCATGGAGACGATCGTAGAGATGCTGGATGTAGTCCTGTGGAACGGCTTGCCATGCCATTTCCACCTGGCGCCTCAGTTGGACCAGCGTTCGTGCTGGACGTGCAGACCGCGTGAGACGACGCTTCATCCAGTCCCAAACATGCTCAATGGGGGACAGATCCGGAGATCTTGCTGGCCAGGGTAGTTGACTTACACCTTCTCGAGCACGTTGGGTGGCACGGGATACATGCGGACGTGCATTGTCCTGTTGGAACAGCAAGTTCCCTTGCCGGTCTAGGAATGGTAGAACGATGGGTTCGATGACGGTTTGGATGTACCGTGCACTATTCAGTGTCCCCTCGACGATCAACAGTGGTGTACGGCCAGTGTAGGAGATCGCTCCCCACACCATGATGCCGGGTGTTGGCCATGTGTGCCTCGGTCGTATGCAGTCCTGATTGTGGCGCTCACCTGCACGGCGCCAAACACGCATACGACCATCATTGGCACCAAGGTAGAAGCGACTCTCATCGCTGAAGACGACACGTCTCCATTCGTCCCTCCATTCACGCCTGTTGCGACACCACTGGAGGCGGGCTGCACGATGTTGGGGCGTGAGTGGAAGACGGCCTAACGGTGTGCGGGACCGTAGCCCAGCTTCATGGAGACGGTTGCGAATGGTCCTCGCCGATACCCCAGGAGCAACAGTGTCCCTAATTTGCTGGGAAGTGGCGGTGCGGTCCCCTACGGCACTGCGTAGGATCCTACGGTCTTGGCGTGCATCCGTGCGTCGCTGCGGTCCGGTCCCAGGTCGACGGGCACGTGCACCTTCTGCCGACCACTGGCGACAACATCGATGTACTGTGGAGACCTCACGCCCCACGTGTTGAGCAATTCGGCGGTACGTCCACCCGGCCTCCCGCATGCCCACTATACGCCCTCGCTCAAAGTCCGTCAACTGCACATACGGTTCACGTCCACGCTGTCGTGGCATGCTACCAGTGTTAAAGACTGCAATGGAGCTCCGTATGCCACGGCAAACTGGCTGACACTGACGGCGGCGGTGCACAAATGCTGCACAGCTAGCGCCATTCGACGGCCAACACCGCGGTTCCTGGTGTGTCCGCTATGCCGTGCGTGTGATCATTGCTTGTACAGGCCTCTCGCAGTGTCCGGAGCAAGTATGGTGGGTCTGACAGACCGGTGTCAATGTGATCTTTTTTCCATTTCCAGGAGTGTATAACGATGTCGTTAATACTTCATCCACAGTGACGTAAAAGTATGCTTAACATACGAGATGAAAGAGAATACTGAGCCGTAGCTGCTGGCGCTAGGGTGTTCGACTTGCAACGCTGATATCGATATTCGGCTGTCCTGCCATCTTTGACTGCTCCCCTGGTGGGTTTTCCGGGTGAACGTGTGACGAGTGAGTCTCCGGTCGGCATTGAACGAGCCAACTTGTGTTGAAAACAAGCCCGCATTCCTAACCGTGATGCACGGGCCTCGCCGTGCTCGCCGCCCTTGTCTTTTGTCGCGCCGGATGTACGGCGCCGATCATTTGGTGCCTTGACATGGAAAATTGTGGTGGGTTCGTCGTCTCACGCTGAACAACTTCCCAGCTTGTAATTTGCAAGTTCCAAGTTACGTATGACTTTTATTCTGTGTTTAACTAAGGAGAATGTTGGAACTTATTATGGCATGGGTAGCTGCCGGAGATGATTCTGAAATTAGTTCCACGGTGGCTATTTTAAGGAGACTGATGTTCCTTATTCCGTTTTTGATCATCCGTGGAGTGTGTATTTTAAGGGATTTTTATGCTAATTTTAACTTGTCTTAGGACATATTGTGCGCTTTGGGACTGGCTGCGGTTGTGTTGTACGTGCCCGGCAGCCGTAGAGTTACTGGGTTAATCATTTGTCACGGCAGCAGTTGGTATGTTTATTTAATGTTGAAAGTGCCTTAAGGCAACTGGAAGTGAGCTTTAAGTTTCCTGCTAGGTTACTGGGTGACGGGTAATGTTAGAGTATTGCTCATTAAGAATTTGGGGGCGTGCTTATTATATAATCCAGTGTGGCTGAGATTTGACCTTGTTTTCATTGTAATCTATTTGTGCTGCAGGCCGTTTGTTAAGACTGCTCGTTCACTGGCGTCGGCGCGGTTATGGATTCTTATCAGGACCGCTCATTTTGGGGCCGGTCGGATTATATATAAATATATACCGCCCGCTATGTGACCTTGTGGACAAGCCGTGAGGAGTTAATGCTCGTAATGCTAGCCGGCCGTAGCGTTATTGCTACTATTTACCTTAACACCGTTCTCTAAGGTTAAGTATAATTTGGGGATCATTTGAGTCATTCTGTCTGTTAATTAGGTGAGGCCACCTTTTAATTTTATTGGTTGAGTTATTACTAGCCCTTCTTATTTAACACTTACGTTGATCACTTGTGTATCTTTAAGGAACGTGCAAATTTTTATTATTACAGTGTGCAAGTTTTGCGACCTTGGTTGGCCCACTTCATATTTTTATTATAAGCATGTTTCACTGTGGACCCTTATGTGGGCAGTTCAGTTTTGTTAAGCTTTAAGATCTCTTTGTTCTTTATGAAGTTGTGGTGGAAACTTTGGTGGGAAGTGAATAGTGTTATTAGTCTCTTGAGACATGGTTAAAGAAGAATGATTGTTTGTGACTGATTATTCACCGTGCCTACTATCAATTATTTTGGTTGCGGGTGCAAAATATATGAGTCTTATTCGTGTTTATGTAATCCATTCAAAGATAAGATTTCTATATTGCATCAATAAGAGGGCAAATGTTCGAATTGAAGTTTATAATAATGTCTGTTTTGAGTCAAATTAAAGTTGTAAAGCAATCACAAGCTTGCCAATCACCAGTCATCCCGAGATTCCTACTTCCTTTAAATAACTGTGGTGAGATTGTAATTTTGATTTTCTATATAACTGGGTATTACCGCGGTTCAGTACTACTTGCGTAACTGTAGTTGTTTCGAAACTACTAACTGTTTCGAGCACTGAGGCTCATTCTTTTACGAAAATATCTCCAAATTCTTTACAGCAGATATGTTCAAACATCACCTTCAATCTTACACCTTCATTTTACCTGGAAATATTGCGGCTTTCCCTTCATCTTCTGATCTCCTCTCATGGTGAGTAACAGTCATGAATAAAGCTTTATTAAGTAACAGGGGCTGCTTTACATTTGTGGTAGTGGTTAATAAGATGGTTAATAAGATGTTGTTCGAACAATTTGCCATAAATGGATTCGATGGTACCAGGTTGAACGGACTTATTGTGAATGGATGGCCCAGTCTAGGGCTTGATTGATCAATGTGATCTTCATTGTCCCTTATGCTGTATTTCTCCCTTCTGTTTCTGGGTATAAATTTATTTTTGATTTATTGCATGAAAAATAATCTTTAAACTCGACTAAAGTTAATATTACTAATATCTCTTCTGCATGAAATTTATTCTTGATATGAAAATAATGTATTTTCTTTATAGACAGATCTTCTTCCGCGTGGTGTACAAGCTACGTACATTAAGGAGAAGTATAAGGCTTGTCATATAATCGAGAATGAAGAATTGTTGCCGGCTGGTGTGGCCGTGCGGTTCTAGGCGCTACAGTCTGGAACCGCGCGACCGCTACGGTCGCAGGTTCGAATCCTGCCTCGGGCATGGATGTGTGTGATGTCGTTAGGTTAGTTAGGTTTAAGTAGTTCTATGTTGTAGGGGACTGGTGACCTCAGAAATTAAGTCCCATAGTGCTCAGAGCCATGTGAACCTTTTTTTTTTTTTTTTTTAAGAATTGTTACCGTTCTTAAATAACCTGAAAACACTAGAACCCGTGATTTTTCTAGTCTTATTTCCTTATGCAAATGCTTTTAACTGAGGAAAACGTGTTCCAATTCTCCAAAAAGACTCTGTTTTCCTATGTAAGTCCAGGCCAGGGTCTATCTGCGCTGTTTGTGATCAGTCAGCTAATAGAAGAAGAAAACAAGATAGAAAACTAATTTGAAAAGATAATATTCTCGTCCGCTGCAATGGAGAGGAGGAAATGTTAAAATTACTTCACTATAAAGTTGCACGACTTTCGCGCAGTTGAAATAACTTCAAATATATCGCGTGATAGCGGCGACTGCAGCTAGGCTGCGACGTTCCTTCTCTTGCTCCAAAAGGAATTAAGTTCTGAATACTGCATGATTATTTGATACGGAATGTTGCCAGCATACATTAAATAATTTCAACATGTATTTTTTATGCATAAAATACTAATATATTTGTACCTTTTACACATCTTTCGTCCTACAGCAGTCTTCACTAACTACATTTTTCTTTCCTTGCTATCCTAATAATCTGAATAGTGCAAATAATAAGTATTTGTACTGTGTGCGATTAACATAACGGTAGTACATGTCTTATTCTCTGGTTTATTCTCTGGTATATCATATAGTAATGATTATTTTTATTTTCGTTCACAAGTGTCTCTCATATTATAATTTTCATACAATGTGCTTTCCACAAAATGTACTTTATGTCATACAAATGTCGTAGTCATTCTTGTTGATGTTTTTTTACACAATTTCACACGTCTTTCGTATGGGTACGCTTTACTTCATACATTCGGCCATAGTAACAGTTTGCCGATGAGGCTCGAACCGCATACTTTGGTCCATGGGTTACGGAGCAGTATTAACAAGTGGCCGAGATAGCACTTCCCGTGTTGTGGGTTGCCAACACACCGTGGGAAATGTTCCCGTTTTTTACTCTTGTTGCTGCACGAATAGTGCTTTCCCCTTTGTCCTACTTCTCTGTACCCATCTCGATTCCGTGTGTGTGTGTGTGTGTGTGTGTGTGTGTGTGTGTGTGTGTGTGTTTGTTCATGTGTTTGGGCTTGGGTGGCTGAGTGAAAGAGAGACAACAGGCAACGTTTTTAACATCAACAGTGGAGGTTAGCGGCGGTACACCATTTTAAAAATGTGTCAGCCTCATACCAAAACAGCGAGTGGAAGCCGATGCGAGTACAGTTTTCCAATACATGGAGCATCCGGGCATCACGAGGTGAACACGCGCTCTTGTTCGCGTTTCTGCCCGGCTGCGACCCGCAGGTCGTTGCTTTTACAGCAGGGAGCTCACGGCATATTAATTTTCAGCAACGAACGCCACTAAAATGACCAACACTTTTTTTCCATTTTGTGATTTTTGCAGCAGAACCGTGGCAGATACGCTGGTGCCTCATCCGCGGCCAGCTCTCAAAACATTTGAATGAATGATGCCTTGTTGATAATTAACTACTACACAATTGTACGTCCACAACCGTTATGAGGGCGAAACGTTGATAGCTACTAACATCAGTTCGTTATCCTTCTGTAGCTGTAGAAATTTTTCCCTTCTTATTCTCATTAAAGACGTGAAGTTATTTGTAGGTGATGTTTACCAGTGGTAATGTCATGAATGCATACGCAGAAATTAAACGAAACTGTATCAGTAGTGGAGATATGACAACATTTTAGATACTTTTCTTACCGGTACTTAATAAGATCACTACTATGTTTTAAATTTACTAATTACATCATCACTACTTTGAGCGAAATAAAATCTTTATAAATGACTGTACGACGTTTGCTACTGCTGCTGCTTAACATCTTCATCTCACACATACACAGACAGACACACGTGCGTACACACTCAAGAGCAAGAGCACGAGTGGAAGTAATATTCGAGGACACTGGCTTCTTTCTTTTGGGAGAGAAAATGGTTGTTACAGTGACAATAAACAGGATGATGTTGAGAAGTTCATTGCATAAATCCTTCCACGGACATGTTAGGGCATGTAATTTATTCGTTCACATGGCCTATTTCGAGAGATTCAACGTAATTATCAAATATTACCTATACTACAATAATCTAGACATTAAATCCAACTGCATTCCGTCTTGGAGCGCTCATGCGAAACGCTCAAGCTGTTTATCAGGATGACCGTGTGGATGATGTTTTAAAATTCGTTACTTCCAACGATACGTGTTCCAGCCAGGATATTGACTCTTTTTCCGATGTCTGCGTTAGGGTTGGTTTCGATGCTGAATTCGTTATTTCTTACTTCTTACTGAAGAACGAATCCTTAGAATAATCTGGTTACACAATTTCTGTCCTATTCTGCGGCAGTTTGATTTATTCATTTAGTTTTTCTCTTATTTGTTAGTCAGAGATTTAAGTATTTAGGTTTATTATTACTTACTTTGCAACAGTCTATTACACTGACCTTTCTTTGTTAGCTATGGCTTTATGTTAATATATTTTCTGAAGTTCTCATTCATATGCTAAAGTAAAAATTTGTTGCTTCAGGTAGTTTCTGCCCTTTTTCCTTGTGGATCTCATTTCCTATTATAATATCTATTATTTGTATTATATTGGTATGTTCTCTTACTTACTTGCATATTAAAGTATTTTTACGGTGTTATTAAATCATTTAGTGCATTGTTACGAGAGTCATCATTCGGCGGCGACGTTGTTCCAAACTTGCAGCAGTAAATTACATAATAAAGCAATAAGGGAGTCATGCCAGACGAATCATTCTTATATTGTTCAATGGTTTTGGTCTAACAAGTAGTTACACAATCTGTAGTTTCTATTCAAGAAAGGCTGAAAATACATAACATATTTCCCGCTGGTGTAGTTTCATAACTTATATGTTTGAAAAGAGTGTTTGCCATTGGGAGCGCACATTTATGAAACCTAAATAGTTACCGATTGCTCTTTTCTCCCTCAGACCTTTGCATTAGTAACAACGATGCCTCAGATTGTGGCTTCTTTTATGGGGTTATTCCTGCTGTCTCCTCTCTTGGTATTTCCTCATTCTCTCTAAAATTAGTTAACTGAACAGGAAGTCAATTTTACGCTAATACATTAAACAGCTGTGTTCATAATATGCAGCAGGAACCAACCAAAAAGTGTTTTCTGTTCATCTTATTTAGAAATAACACTTGATCACTCAGAATTTACAACATCCGTAACCAGACGTTTTTGCGTGGGATTTAGGAAGAGTGGGTTTTGATGTTGGGGTTGTCCAGACATGGGGCTCAATTTAACAATAATTTAAACAGCATAAAAATTTTAAGTAATAATACCGAAACAATGTAGAATAGAAGAATGTAATTTTCTGTCGCCCAAATACGACAGTAGGGCGATAACATTCAAGCACAATATATCCTAAACAAAAACAAACGAGGTAAAATGTAGAACAATTTCCGGCTGGCCCTTGAATAGGCAACTAGGTAAAAATGTAGTAATTTAAAGTGTTGTGTCTCCTACCGTCCGTACGAAGACATCTGAAAATCTACAGAAACAAATAATGTTTAACTTATTTATGATCAAAGCTATAATCTGTGACTATACCTTGTTCTACTTAACTACCAACAACCAACAACTAAGACGCAACCTGCTAGGAATTCTAGAAAGCTATCAACACATTGTCTAAATAAAGAATTATCCAGTTATGGATGACAGTTCACTCATATAAGGGAATAGAAAACAAGAGAACAAGAGTGAATGCTGATTTACACACACGAAAGTAATACAGAATCAATTCTTAAAACGTTTGACAAAATCTGATTTATTATAGACTTAAAATTTGATAAACCTTTGAGAAATCAGCAGAGGTAGAGAGGAACTGTCAAACTGCTAACTAACTTTAATTTCAACATCTTGACACAATTTACGATCTTAATAAAGCAGTGACAGTTACGAAACAGTCAACTAACGACGGAATACGGACATCAATTAAGACGTACTTGTAAATGACAACTAAGCCGAAACAGTCCGTCCAGTCTGTCTTAAATAAAGATTACTTACTGTAAGCAGCTGCTTGTACTCAAACAATTTCTAAATCCGCTGACTACAGAGTGACAGTTTTCACAAAAACAAACAATAAATCGTCACATAATTTGCTGCATTACAATCGCACTCAGGTCTGCACTCTCAAAAAAAAAAAAAAAAAAAAGAAAAAAAAATCACTGTCGACGACTTGTAAACGCAGACAAGCCATTACTCAGCCCTCACAAACTTCCGTTAAGGGATTTCCTTGCAAGTGACCACACTTGGTGCTCGTTCACACGTAATACTGTGACCGGCTCAAACACAAGGACGCTCGGATGCCACCATTAACCGTCAAAGCTCTCACTTACTTCTTCTTATGATCTGATGAAACTCTTCCCTCGCATCCATTGCAAGACAGTACATCTGGGAGTGAATGACAGCAATCGCTGCACCAAACTGTAGTTCTCACAGCAACCTCCACCCCCTTGCTGACCGTGGTCACACTCGCTACGTCCTGTACACCAGCTCCTTGAGGCCCTTGATTTGGCTCCACCCAGAAGCGTCGTCTTCGGTGTTACTCCATAAATGAACCACTTGTCCATCAAAGCCCAATTGGAGCTGCCAGCCTCGGCTGCCGCTACAGACCTTTGCGCCCCGTGCCGCAGGCACTGATTACGAAAACTCTCTTCCGGAAGATGCTCTCCTTTTCAGTGCATACAGCTGACTGCCCGCCACTGGACTCTGCCTGTCCCCAGTTGTCCCACGGCGGTGACTGCTCCATCTCGCGTCCGTTGTGGTCGCATTCTGAAGGCTCGCGTGCCACACACACCAATGGTTGTAATCTCCGCGACCTGGGCAAACAGCCGTTTCACTTGACATGGAACCACAGCTTGTATGTTGTTTTACAGGTGTCATACTGTGGCAAGTTCGCCAGAAAGACTTACTGACGACATTTTTCTCCACTGAATAACCTTTACGTTGATCAAAAGCTACGCACAATCCCAATCAGTAGCCCTTACTATCGGCAGTTTACGTTCGACAAAATTAGCCTTAACGTCCTTCACTGTCATGCAAGTGAACGTATGACGTTTCCAGGGGCATATCTGGCCTCTGGCTACAATTTATTAATTATCAGCTCTACATTGAAACTGAAGGAGTTGGAGAAAATTAGAAAATTGAGAACACTGGACCTGGGTAAATTCAAAGAATCAGAGGTTGTTGAGAGTTTCAGAAGAGAAATCAGGCGACGATTGACTAGAACTGGGGAAACAAATACTGCAGTAAATGAAACGACGGTTAAAAGTGAGACTGGCAGGATGTGCAAACTGGCTAAGCAGGAACGGCTAGAGGACAAATGAAGGGATGCAGAAGCATATATCACTAAGGTAATGATAGATTGCTCCTAGATAAAAATTAAACCGGCCCTTGGAAAAGATAGAAGCAGCTGAAAGAATATCAAGAGTTCAGATGGAAAACCAGTCCTAAGCAAATAAGTTAAAGCTGAAAGGTAGAAGGAATATATAGATGGTCTGTAGAAGGAAAGTGAACTTGAAGGAAATGTTATAGAAAGGGAAGAGAACGTATGTGAAGATGAGATGGGAGATGTTGCAAGAAGAATTTGACAGGGCCCTGGGAGTATACGACGTTCTGTCAGAACTACTGATAGCCTAGGAAGAGTCAGCCACATAAGACAGAATTGTTCCATCTTGTGTGATAGATTTAAAAGGCAGGAGAAATACCCTCAGACTTCAAGTGGAATGTAATAATTTCAGCTCCACAGAAAGTAGTCGCTGACAGTGAAATTTTTAAACTATGAGTTTAGTAAGTCATAGTTCCAAGATACTTAAAAAAAATATTTACAGAAGAACAGACGACGTCAGGGAGGGGTTTGGATTCCGGCGAATCCAGGATGACGCGAGTCAATAATGACCTCACGGCTTATCTGGGAATATAGGTCAAGGAAAGGCAAACTTACGTTTATAGCATTTGTAGACACCAGCTGACTGGAGTACTCTCTTCGAAATTCTAAAGGTTACGGGGGTAAAATAAAGGGAGCGAACGACTATTTGCTGCTTATACAGAAACCTGAAAGTAGTTATAAGAATCGAGAGGTATGAAAGGGAAGGAGCGGTTTTGACGGGAGTGAGGCAGCGGTGTTGCCTATGACCTGCTGTTTTTGAGTCTGTGCAGTCAGCAAGCAGTAAAGGAAACCAAAGAAAAATTTGTAGTAGGAATTAAATTTCAGGAAGAAGAAATAAGAACTCTGAGGTTTTTCGATGATTCTGTCATTATGTCAGCAACGGACCTGAAAGACTAGTTAAACAGAATGGACAGTGTCTTGAAAGGATTATTAGAGTAGATGATCATCAACAAAAGCAAAATAAGGGTAATGGAATGTTATGGAGTTGTAGTACGTGATTCTAACGGAATTAGATTAGGAAACGCGACACTTGAAATAGTAGATGAGTTTTACTACTTGGGCAGCAGAGAAAGTGATGATGGCTGAAGTAGAAAGAACATGAAATGTAGACTGGCAATGGAAAAAAGCTTTTCTGAAACTGAAAAATTTGTTGACATCGAATATAGACGTAGGATGTCTTTTCTCACCATATGTGTCGCGAGTGTAGCTATGTATGGAATTAAGATATTGACCATAAACAGTGTCGACAAAAAGAGAATAGAAGCTTTTGAAATGCGATGCAACAGAAGAGTGCTGAGGATTGTATGGGTACATTATAATAATAACGAGGAAGAATTGAATGCAATGAGGACAAGTAATATGCGGCTCGACTTCACTAGAAGACAGGATCAATTGGTAGGACGCATTCTGAGATATCAAGGGATCACCAATGCACTATTGAAGGGAAGTGTGGGGGATAAAAGCCGTAAAAGAACACCAAGAGATGAATACAGTAAGTAGATTCAGAAGGATGTAGGTTGTAGTAGTTATTCAGAGGTAGGAAGTTTGCACAGGATGAACTAGCACGGAGAGCTGCATGAAAGAAGTCTTCAGACTGAAGATCAGAACAACAACAACAACAACAACAAGAACAACAACAAGATTTACACATATATCCTAGGAATTTGAGGAGAGGGGGAACTTTACTCAGCTTCTAGGGTCATGAGGGAGAAATAAGGTACGAAAGATTATGTGAAATAAGCGGCGTTTGAAGACCTGTAGGGAACGGTGAAATTCTGAAGATACAGGGAGTAACTTTACGTGGTCAATGACGAGAATGGGTTCAATGACGCTGTTTTAGGTAGAATAGTAGAATGATATAATGCTCATGCTGGGCCAGTCCAAAACCTTAGCCGTTTTAGTATATAGCTGTGTGTTTTGCAGGTAGTGGTTTTTCATATTGTGACACGACCACAGTCTAAAACATATAGCCAACACACTCCCTAGTAGGAAAGTCGTTACCGTTCGAAAACTGGGTCAGCACTAGCGCTCCAAACGTTGAAAATATGGGTAGTATGGTTAATGTTTGTTTTTAATTATTTTCAATCTAATTAACGGAATAATTGTTATATTTTTGCGTTCCATGCGTTAGTAAGTTACAAAGAGACATGAATTATCGTGAAATATATCTCAAAACAGCCTAATCACACTTATTCTTGAAGAAATACTTTCGAATACGTCTATATTTTGCAGCTTGTTCCGCTAATAGCAAGAGAATATGATCACATATCACGCATGAGAAGCATGTTTTTCTGTTGTTATTTCTGTTACACTTACCTTGACGTTTAAAATTTTTATCTAATCCAATGATTAGTCCTTTCTAATACACAAATATTTTTGTAATTGTAATTATTTTTGCTTCAAAAGTGAATGGGTTGAAAATTCTTGTCGTTTGTGGCTCAGATTTAGCAGCACCTGCGGAACTGTTTTCTTCTGTGTTGGAAAACAGTTTTATTAGTTTCGGATACCTATTCTCAAGTCTGTACGGTTTTACCTTCAGCTAGAATTGTTGTAGCTCACTTGATAAGTTTAATAATGTCGGTATTTCGTTTCATGTAAGCTTACTACGTTCCACACTCAATGATTTGGCAGGAAAATGTAGCGAACAAAACTCTGCTTTGTTGTGTAGATACGTGTCGACGTCTTTCTGCAACACTTCAGATCTTCTGGTGTTGACTAGCAAATCTTTTGTTATTAAAGGAAGAAGACAATGCGCAGTAAGTTACTGTCCGTTACAAGAAAAAAATGTTCAAATGTATGTGAAATCTTATGGGACTTAACTGCTAAGGTCATCAGTCCCTAAGCTTACACACTACTTAACCTAAATTATCCTAAGGACAACCACACACACCCATGCCCGAGGGGGACTCGAACCTCCGCCGGGACCAGCCGCACAGTCTACGACTGCAGCGCCCTACACCGCTCGGCTAATCCCGCGCGGCCGTTACAAGAAAATCGCAAATAAACTGCCCTGTAATGCACCGTTTCATACATCCCAGGGCCATTAGAAAACTTAATAATCACGTATGTGGTACATTGTTTTGGTTATCGTCGCTTTTTATGGCACAACATACATTCCCTATTGTAAAAAAAAAAAAAAAAAAAAACAACTGTGTTACATGTCAATATAAAAGTATTCGCATTCACATCTCATTCAGAAGTGTTGGTTGCTGGCCGCTTTGAGCGCTGCTATCGCTGTGGGTAACAAAAACGTGATGGATGTCGCGACTGTTATGTTAGACTATGACACGACATCAGTATACATAGATATTATATTTTTTGACGTTACGCAATATAATATCTTTGGCTTGTCTTTTGTGCCATCTGGTGTCGGCTCATGTAATTACGTTAAATATGTGATATCTAATATTCTACAGTGTAGTGTTTACCTATTCATTTATATCCTGAACATATGCAAATTGTGTACCATGAAAACGTAAAATCAGACATGTATTTCTTCATGAAGAACACGGTCAACTTCACGCACTTTTCGAGGTTGGTCATCAGTAAAGCCAAGTAGAGCAGGTCAAAACGTAGGGAATATCTAGTGCTACTAAACAGCTCATAGTACTTTGCTGGACGTAATAAATCATAATCATGCATGAGAGACAAATGGATAAGCGAAAGACGCCAATCTAAGTGATACAATAAGGCCGAGTCTATTGTGTGAAGCTGGCTTTCCTCGTAACTGGAACCGGAGGCGCCGGTCGATCCATGCGTGTGATCGAGTTTGCACGGTTCCACCCCCTCCAGCACACAAATCACTGGGGTTACACGCAAGCGGCTCTACAAGTCAGGTACACGCTTCCCAGCGCCACACAAAATCACACAGCGCGTACCACTTTCTTAAGGCTCAACGTAAAGGTGACAACACACCCATTTGTATGTTGTTGTCGATCGATGATCCGATGCCACCATCCAGAAATTACATCTATGGAGACCACTGAGACGAAACTGGACTTTGAGAGGTTTACTACGCCGGCAGGATTCTCATCTACAGCTCATTGTCGACTACCCCCTGGATTTGGTTTCGAGTATTGTGCCTCTGTTCTATGTAACTGGCGTATTATGTTTGGTAAACGAGCTGTGTACCATGTCTCAACAGGCAGGACTTTTCAACCTAATAGCTGCAAAGGCAGTAAGTCAGTAATCTGCTTCAGCCTCAGTTACGGGATAATCAGAATGTGGTTTGGCTGGCCAGTAAATTTCGACACAGATGAAACAACATTCCAGGTTGTCCAGTTCCCTTTATCTGATTTTTGATTTGCTGTTATATCATCTATCCTCAATAGTAACAATAATTCATACCTGAACTTTTATGGGTACGAATTTGAGGGCTTCATTTGTAAAAGGTGTAACAGAGTATTACAAATAGATTAAGGAAACGAGTTACATCCATTACATTAACTCATGAATGTGGCAACGGGAATGTGTTCGACCACGAAGACAAGATTTTAAGGAAAGCAAAAATAAAATAAATGTATCAAATCATGAAAACAATGCATCCTATACGATGGAATATGAACTAGGAAAGAGATGCTGTGGTTTGGCATCTAATAATCTACTTAGCAATTGTTAATACACCAACCTTATACCATTCCCTGTAAGAATTAATTACTCTAATTAAAGACAGCATACATGTTTTTGAGGGAATAAAAGCAAGTATGTGTTATTACCTTGTACGGTGCTATACAGGCTGCTCTAAAATTAGACTTTCAAATCTCGAGGATTTGTAGATTAATTTTTAGAGTAGACTGAATAGGCAGTATTTTGAAATAGAACCCATATCCATAAACGTACTGTTTCCATGCTGTAGACGTTTGAAAACATGTTTGCTAGCTACGTCTGTAACAGGGTAGTCATGAAAGGGCGTGGACGTTCTCACGTCGGGTCAGCTACTGTCATTTAACATCTATTTTCTTTCAGGAATCTGTGAGTGTTAGAACAACATGGCTGAGTACACGTTTGCAGAATTCACCAACGAAATCCTTCTCTATGGCATAGAGAACGGCATTGGACGAGCTCCTCGTTACCTTTATCAAAAACGTCTACAGTGTTCCACTACATCGTATACTCTTTTCGCCACAATTACACAACGGTTCGAGAAACACGGCACCTTCACAGACGGGAGGCTTGCTTGTGTTGTTCCAAAGAGATGTCGCCCACCCGAATTGGAAGAAGCCGTCTTGCATCACGTTGAGGAATAGCCGTCAACGAGTACACGAGCTATTGCGCCTTCAATGGATGTTGCTCCCTGCACCGTCTTGTATGTTCTGCGTGACCAACAGTTGCATCCATACCACCTCCAAAGGATACAGTCAGTAATGACGGTCGATTTTGTATAGAGCATTGAGTTATGTAAGCAGTTTCTACGCTGCTGCGTCAACGAGCCCCTAGTATTCCCATGGCGCATTCTCTTCGCCGATGAAAGCAAATTTACTAGCGATTGTGTTCACGAAACATCCACATCTTGGGAGACCAAAACCCACATGCCATGCATGTTCCGGTATTTCAATGCAGATTTCGCAGCAATATGTGGGCAAGTATTCTGGATGGTCCTGTGACTGGACTGTACATTTTTCGACCCAAGCTCACGGGTCCCATCTACTTGACCTTCCCAGAAGAGGTATTGGGTGAGTCGTTGGATACTGCAGCACTAAACGTCTGACAAGGCATGTGGTTTCAGAATGACGGCACATCCGCTCGCTTTTCACGTCATGGTCGGGAACATCCTCACCAACGACTTGGACACAGATGGATAAGCTCAGTTGGTCAAGTCTCATGCCTCCACGATCAGCGGATTTCACTCCATTGGAGTTTCAACTATGGGGTAGAATGAAGAGTTTGGCTCTTAAGACCCCTGTGGAGATTTCAGAAAATCTTGTGACACGAGTCGTGGTTGCTGGAGAACAGATTGCACAGACACTAGGCGTGGTACATAGTGTGTATCACAACATCATTGATAGGTACAAGTTGTGCACGGAACTTGATAGTCGCAACATCGAGCCTTAATTGCAGTAGATTAGAGTGGCAAATCTCATTTCGAAAAAACAATGTTTGTGAAAACTGTTTAAGTTTACTTTTTGTTTCTCTGGTTATCAATGAGTGACATTGTAATTCAAGTGATGTACTGGGTCTGGCCCAATAAATTATTTGTAAGAGTAGTCGCCTTACCTACATCTTTTAAGATGGTTGTAGCACAGAAAAAGTACATTTCCGAACATGGGTTCCCGTTCAAAATACTATCTACTCAGTCCCCTCTACAAGTTCTAGGATCTTGTAACGGGAATTTTAGAGCACGCAATAAAACAAACAGACTTGTACTGAGGACAGCTCTTGATGTTTTGAATAAGTTGAGTTTGCGTGACTTTTACACAGTCTCCCTTTTTCTTTGCGACAAATGTAACCTAAGACCACATTTAGGACACTGGAGAATATAATTTTGTGTTTTGTATTGCAGTATTTTTCACTTTCTACCAGAGTTAGCGGAGGAGCGCGACTGAGGATATCCAATGCAGTCCTGGACGAAACGTTATGAACAGAAGAGTTCCATGGACCACAATTTCATATCCCGAAACGTTTACCAGCAGTTATGCTTCAAATTGTCTTTATGTAAATGTTGTGGAAATAACAATATGATAATATCTAAACAGGGTAGGTTACGTCCAATACAGCAAAATTTTGCTGATAACGATAGTTCATAAGCGTACTTTTGTGGAGCGATGGTTATGAAATGATAGACAACCATTAACAAATTCCAGGATATCTGCTGGGTAACAGTGGATCACCAGAAATTCGAGGCTGTGACAATCTTTCCCAATGTGACAGGAATCTTCAAGTGGGTGCGTTAGTCGTTTCTTCCAATATGTCAGCTTTATAGCTACATAAATAGGAATTTCGAATATATGCCATAAAAATTTAATTTCATAAAAAAATTCTTTCGAATTTATCTTTTCTTTTCCGCCATAGTGTTAGTGCCCACTTGCTGATCTCTTGCACACTTTTAGAACAAATCGTTTATTTATATTCTCTGAGAGCAAAAGTTAAAACATTTAGTCTTGAGAAATCAACTGTTCTATATCTGTCCTAATAATGAAACTTCAAAATTGTCATGTCTACCTGTTTGAACGGGCTAATCTACAGAACTACAAAACGAATATTCGTTGGGATTTCACAGGTAAATTGGTCATAGCTTGGGGTAACATATAGGCTCTATTTTATCAAAATTGGACCAAGGAAAAAGATCTCAATTTAAAGTCCTTTAAATTTGATAGTGTGTTTTTTTCACAACTAAACCATTTCAGTGTGTGAAGAAAATAGGTATGAATAAAGCTTGAAAACTGAGGAAGAACATTGGCTACATTAGAACCTAAAAAAAAGAAGTCAACACCTAAAAGTGCAAAGTACGGGAAGGAACACCATTTTTTTCCATCTGTACACGTAAAACTTGTTAAATAACTGTTAAATTTGTTGCAGAAGGTACATGTTGTATAATACATAGTTTATTCAGTACCACAATGCCTAGACACATGCTCCTGCCCATGATGGTCCACATGTGCCACTCAGGAGCCATAGCATGTGTGTGTGTGTGTGTGTGTGTGTGTGTGTGTGTGTGTGTGCTCTGCATTGTCAGTCTTTGGGATAGTTGGAGGAGGAGGGGGGGGGGGGGGGCGAACATGCATCGTGAGCTATGCTTATCAAATCAGGCACACATGTCACGTTATTGCACATACAATAACATACTTATCCACCACCATTCACCTTAGCATAAGTACTGATATGCCTGTGCAGCTGCATGTAGCACGTAGTTACTAATAATGCAGCGCCTTATAGTACCACATGTCGACTATCTTACTATTGTGTTATTTCTGCAGTACACATTGTCTTAACATATTAATGGTTTTATGGTAACTTCCTTTATTTATTTATTGGTTTGATCTACAAGGGGGAAAATGCAATAACTTGTGCAGTTTTTCTTTTGTTCCTTTCTTTCTTTCCAATATTTTCCTCATTCTACCCCTATGTTTGTCTCTTCTTTCTTCAGTCCATACCGCACCTGTCTTTTTCTTTTGTTCTCTCCCGGAAGTCCTTGAAACACTTTACTTTTGTATTCAACATTTTTTTCCTGTTTCTTCCATCTTTATTTTCCTTGTGTCTGCATGAACATATATTGCCCACGTCATTGATGTCTTTCGCTTTCTGTCAAACAACAAAAACCTTTTTGTTATAACTTTTTCATCTACCATTTTTAGAATAAAACCCTTTTCCTCCTCACTATATCTAACTTTGCTCTGTCCTTTTTAAACTTCATTACTTCCAAATTTCCATTTCCCACTTTCTTAATTTGGTCCCGAGAATATCCTGATTATTTTTCTCTCCCTCTTTCTTATCCCACCTAATTGTTTGTCTGTATTTAACGAGTGACGTTCTGAAGCATAACGACAACCTGCTCTAATGACAGTGTTATAGTGTCAAAGTAGTGCATTTATCGATATGGTTTTCTTGTTATACGTTTTTCTATTGATTGAAAAGACGCCTCCATTTTCGTTGCCATTGCTAATGTAGCTTCTGTGTCCATAGCATTTAGTTATATTACTCTTTCTCGATATTTAAATGTTGTACCTCTTTCTTCTTTCTCTATAATTAGTTTCATTTAATTCGGGCCCTGCTATCCACCATCCACACACTGTTCCTTCAAAAGATACAAATGAGTCTGGTATTGAAGCTCTCTCTTGCAGCAGATTAATCGGAATTTTTCTCTTTCCTGTAAATTCAGCCAAGATGGCACATTTCGTGTAATTGATTTTATAGTCGATTTTTTCTCGCGAAAGTCACAGGAATTTCCTCGCTAAAGTAACCAGCCATCGGTAGGACTTTTTAATTTGCCTGTCTAATAACCCTACCACAACAAAGTTCCAAAATTAATTATGATTGTAGTGCTGCCCACGCTGCTAAATATTGCATTTTCGGGCAACAACAAAGTTATATTACGTGGCAGGTGTCATTAGAGCACAATTAATAAAGTCAATTCTTGAAATAGTGGATAAACTAGGCACTCATCTTTTCGTGTTTCCCACGCTTGTCTCGTTGTGAACTCATGACTCCATCGTCGAAAATCTAGGTAGTGATGATTCCAAGCTCGGATGCAAAGAGGCCTAGGTCTTATTCTGCGATATTCAAAAGTTTTATAGACGTGTTTCATAAACCATTCTTGAAGATTAAACTTTAGCAGGTTAGGACAATGGTGATGTAAAAATGCAATCAGCACTCCGAATTTAAGTTACACTTCTTTTTTATTACTTTTGTTGCAATATCACGTAACTCGTTCCATAACATCACTTCACAATATAAAACGTACTTGAAAATATCTTCCTCACTGTTAAAGTTCACATTTCATAAACATGACGACCGAAGCTTGACTCTCTAATAACCGCTTACGCGCCCAAAAATCAGACTTACAAGTACGTCAATTATCATAGTGACAAAAGAAAGAATACACGTAAGAATAATATCACTGCAATATATACGTATCGATATATCGAAGTACCTTTACGTTAATGAAATCAAATCTAAATATTTTCACAGAAATATGTTAACTATTTTACAGAAACACAGTAGAATATTGCTGGTACCGAGAGTTTGAGGTGAGGTGCCGTAACAGTTACGTAATTCGAGTACGATTACACCTACCTATTATCTAAAGTAATTACCTGCGGCCCTACTTAGTACAACTCCGCAATCAGTCGACACGTCGCTTTTGTGGGCACAGCTCCATAACGATGCATTTCCCACCTATGAAATGCGGGAATATCTTACTCGATTTGACGTACCCTGTCCTACTCTCACATTATAAAATGGTTTATCTCCGCCTCGCTGTCTTTAATACAGACAAGACCTGCTTCCGGTACCATATTATAAGAAAATTTGTGTTTACGGTATAAAATGTTGGATGACAAACTGGTATAGCTAGATGTCGCTGGAGGACGTTGGGCCTGAGCTGAGGGCAGCAAGAGAGCAACGGAAGGGCACTCAGGTGGGTGCGGCCGTCAAAGGGCCCAGCTGATTCGCTGTAGTGGCGCGTCCTCCGCTGATCGGGCGGGCTCTGTGTGGGCGTTATGCTCTGAGGGCCCTCCCTGGCCCATTCACACAGGCGGAGCACGTACCGAAGGAGGATCCCGTGTGTGTCTGCCAGCGCCACTGTCTGAGTGGGCGACGGCGCTCTTCTGCACGTGCCCCCAGAGCTGCGGGGCTGCTCCTCATAGAGCAGTGGCTCCCAAACTGGCCTAATAACACACTTACAAGGGAACCTCCCCATCGCACCCCCATCAGATTTAGTTACAAGTTGGCACAGTGGATAGGCATTGAGAAACTGAACACAGATCAATCAAGAAAACAGGAAGAAGTTGAGTAGAACTATGAAAAAAAAAAATGAGCAAAATATACAAACTGAGTAGTCCATGTGCTAGATAAGCAACATCAAGGATTGTATGAGCTCAGGAGCGCCGTGGTCCCGTGGTTAGCGTGAGCAACGGAGGAACGACAGGTCCTTGGTTCAAGTGTTCCCTAGAGTGAAAAGTTTAATTTTTTACTTTCAGACAATTATTATCTGTCCGTCCGTCCGTCCGATACGAGGTAACTGCGCCGTACTATGGGGACGCTACACCTAAACTGAAAAATTTGAAAACATTAAAAACATATGTTTTGACAGAGCACAGGGAAAACTCTGCGACTGTCAAACTGTCGCATTCATTTTCTGCAGTTTATGTGACAAACTCTTATGTTTTCATCACTTTTTTGGGAGTGATTATCACATCCACAAGAACACCTAAATCGGGCAAGGTAGAAGAATCTTTTTACCCATTCGCCAAGTGTACAAGTTAGGTAGGTCGACAACATATTCCTGTCATGTGACGCACATGCCGTCACCAGTGTCTTATAGAATATAACAGACGTGTTTTCCCATGGAGGAATCGGTTGACCTATGACCTTGCGATCAAATGTTTTCGGTTCTAATTGGAGAGGCACGTCCTTTCGTCTACTAATCGCACGGTTTTGCGGTGCGGTCGCAAAACACAGACACTAAAGTTATTACAGTGAACAGAGACGTCAATGAACGAACGGACAGATCATAACTTTACGAAAATAAAAATGTAAACTTTTCACTGGAGGGACGACTTGCACCAGCTACCTCTCGTTCCGTAGCTGCTCACGCTAACCACAGGACCACGGCGCTGCTTCGCCCTACTGTCCTTGATGTTGCATATCTTGCGTGTGGACTACTCAGTTTGTATATTTTGCTTATTTTTTTCATAGTTCCACACAACTTCTTCCTGTTTTCTCGATTGATCTGGTTTGAGTTATTCAAGGCCTATCCACTGCGCCAACTTATAACTAAATCTGAGGAGGGTGCGATGGGGAGGTTCCCTTGTTAGTACCTAAAAGACTATACTTTTTCAAAAAGAGATCCAAAAAAGCATCGTGACTATTTTAATGAGTCAACTAAGTTAAATTTACAGTTTTTTCTACAACAGTTTCCATTGTCTCTAATACGATTGAGGGCGTCCGTCCTGAGAGTCATCAGGCGCGTATTCTACGATGTTTTCACAGATATTCGCAATTCTTCATGCTACGTGTGGCTGGAGTTTGCATAAATTAATGCTGCTCATCAAGTCTTTCACGCGGCAACACCGAGTACGGAAAGCGTCGGTTTGTTTCCCGTTAAAAATAATTAATATTGAAATTGGAATTTTATGTCCCCATCCGATAGAGAGGTCCCAGACTAGTATAGTGCAATAATTGTTTTATTGATATGTATTAAAATGGACAGTGAAACACGAAGAATAATCATCACTCCACCATGGAGATTATAAACCTGGACCGTGGTGTCTGCTAAAGTCATGGAGTAGCGGTGCGCTGTTATTGTTGGAGTTCTGCTATACAGGGTGGTCCATTGATAGTGACCGGGCCAAATATCTCACGAAATAAGCGTCAAACGAAAATACTACAACGAACGAAACTCGTCTAGCTTGAAGGAGGAAACCAGATGGCGCTGTTGTTGGTCCGTCAAACGGAAATCAACTGCGATTTTTAAAATAGGAACCCCCATTTTTATTACATATTCGTGTGGTACATAAAGATATATGAATATTTTAGTTGGACCACTTTTTTCGCTTTGTGATAGATGGCGCTGTAATAGTCACAAAAGTACGTGGTATCACGTAACGTTCCGCCAATGCGGACGGTATTTGCTTCGTGATACATTACCCGTGTTAAAATGGACCGTTTACCAATTGCGGAAAAGGTCGATATCGTGTTGATGTATGGTTATTGTGATCAAAATGCCCAACGGGCGTGTGCTAGGTATGCTGCTAGGTATCTTGGACGACATCATCCAAGTGTCCGGACCGTTCGCCGGGTAGCAACGTTATTTAAAGAAACAGGAAGTGTTCAGTCATATGTGAAACGTCAACCACGACCTGCAACAAATGATGATGCCCAAGTAGGTGTTTTAGCTGCTGTAGCGGCTAATCCGCACATCAGTAGCAGACAAATTGCACGAGAATCGGGAATCTCAAAAACGTCGGTGTTGAGAATCCAACATCAACAATGATTGCATCTGTACCATATTTCTATGCACCAGGAATTGCATGGCGACGACTTCAAACGTCGTGTACAGTTCTGCCACTGGGCACAAGAGAAACTACGGAACGATGACAGATTTTTTGCACGCGTTCTACACTACTGGCCATTCAAATTGTTACGCCAAGAAGAAATGAAGATCATAAACTGGTATTTGGTCCATACCACCACGTGTGAAAATAGTCGGCGGAAATCTGGTTTGCGTTAGTAACAAATGATCCATCGATCTAATGATTTATACACTAATGGCCATTAAAATTACTTCACTTAGAAGAAATTCAGATGATAAACGGGTATTCATTGGACAAATATATTATACTAGAACTAACATGTGATTACATTTTCACACAGTTTGTGTACATAGATCCTGAGAAATCAGTACCCAGAACAACCATCTCTGTACCTAGAACAACCACGTCTGGCCGTAATAACGGCTTGATACGCCTGGGCATTGAGTCAAACAGAGCTTGGATGGCGTGAACAGGTACAGCTGCCCATGCAGCTTCAACACGATACCATAGTTTATTGTGAAGAGCCAGTTGCTTGGCCACCATTGACCAGACATTTTCAATTCTGAGACATCTGGAGCATGTGCGGGCTAGGGCAGCAGTCGAAAATTTTCTGTATCCAGAAAGGCCCGTACAGGACCTGCAACATGCGGTCGTGCATTATCCTGCTGAAATGTAGGGTTTCGCTGGGATCGAATGAAGGGTAGAGCCACTGGTCGTAACACTTCCAATGTTCAAAGTGCCGTCAGTGCGAACAAGAGGTGACCGAAACGTGTAACCAATGGCACCACATACCATCACGCCGTGTGATACGCCAGTATGGCGATGACGAATACACGCTTCTAATGCGCGTTCACCGCGTTGTCGCC
Organism: Schistocerca americana; assembly: GCF_021461395.2. Taxonomy (NCBI): domain Eukaryota; kingdom Metazoa; phylum Arthropoda; class Insecta; order Orthoptera; family Acrididae; genus Schistocerca; species Schistocerca americana. The sequence goes on from NC_060124.1 coordinate 125,663,789, forward strand.
AAACACGGATGCGACCATCATGATGCTGTAAGCAGAACCTGGATTCATCCGAAAAAATGACGTTTCGCCATTCGTGCAGCCAGGTTCGTCGTTGAGTCCACCAACGCAGGCGCCCCTGCCTGTGATGCAGCGTCAAGGGTAACTGCAGCCATGGTCTCCGAGCTGATAGTCCATGCTGCTGCAAACGTCGTCGAACTGTTCGTGCAGATGGTTGTTGTCTTGCAAACGGCGTTCCGTATTACGGTACTAAACCGAATGATTCCATAGTCTGCTAACAGACATTGAATCTCGACCAACGCGAGCAGCAATGTCGCGATACGATAAACCGCAATCGCGATAGACTACAATCCGACCTTTATCATAGTCGGAAACCTGATGGTACGCATTTCTCCTTCTTACACGAGGCATCACAACAACGTTTCACCAGGCAACGCCGGCCAACTGCTGTTTTTGTATGAGAAATCGGTTGGAAACTTTCCTCATGTCAGCACGTTGTATGTGTCGCCACCGCCGCCAGCCTTGTGTGAATGCTCTGAGAAGCTAATCATTTGCATTTCACAGCATTTTCTTCCTGTCGGTTAAATTTCGCGTCTGTGGCACATCATCTTCGTGGTGTAGTAATTTTATTGGACAGTAGTGTATTTAGCGACGAAGCGTTATTCACCATAAGCTGTAACGTAAACCGGCATAATATGCACTATTGGACAACGGAAAAACCACGACGGCTGCGGCAAGTGGAACATCAGCTATCTTGGCTGGTAAATGTACGGTGCGGCATTATGGGAGGAAGGATAACTGGCACCCGTTTTATCTGTGGCAATCTAAATGGTGCAATGTATGCTAATTTCCTACCAAATGTTCTACCGATGTTACTACAAGATGTTTCACTGCATGGTAGAATGGCGATGTACTTCCACCATGAGCGATTTCCGGCGCATAGCTCGCGTGCGGTTGAAGCGGTATTGAATAGCATATTTCATGACAGGTGGATTGTTCGTCGAAGCACCATACCATAGCCCGCACGTTCACCGGATCTGACGATCCCGGATTTCTTTCTATGTGAAAGTTGAGGATGTTTTGCTATCGTGATCCTCCGACAACGCCTGACAACATACGTCATTGCATTGTCAATGCATGTGCGAACATTACGGAAGGCTAACTACTCGCTGTTGAGAGCAATGTCGTTACACGTATTGCCAAATGCATTGAGGTTGACGGACATCATTTTGAGCATTTATTGCATTAATGTGGTACGGTATTTACAGGTAATCACGCTGTAACAGCATGTGTTCTCAGAAATGATAAGTTCACAAAGGTGCATGTATCACATTGGAACAACCGAAATAAAATGTTCAAACGCACCTACGTTCTGTATTTTAATTTTAAAAACCTACCTGTTACCAACTGTTGGTCTAAAACTGTGAGCCGTATGTTTGTGACTATTACAACGCCATCTATCACAAAGCAAAAAAAGTGGTCGAAGTAAAACATTCATATTTCTTTACTTACTACACGAGTATGTAATAAAAAATGGGGGTTCCTATTTAAAAAAAAAAAAACGCAGTTGATATCCGTTTGACAAATGTCAGCGCCATCTAGCGGACCAACCATATCGCCATCTGGTTTCCCCCTTCAAGCTAGACAGGTTTCGTTCTTTGTAGGTTTTTCGTTGGACGATTATTTCGTGACATAGTTGGCCCGGTCACGTTCAATGGACCCCCTGTATAACATACTTTATTTACGCTTCTAATTTGCTTTTGTGTTTTATGGATGTGTCTATACTTGTTTTCTGAGTATAGCAGTTGGCATTATTTCGTTGACACACATTGAAACGTCACAGGTTTACGCTTTATTTAACTAACTGATTAATTTCTACATTTTTAATAATCCATTGCCGGCCGCGGTGGCCGTGCGGTTCTAGGCACTTCAGTCCGGAACCGCGCGACTGCTACGGTCGCAGGTTCGAATCATGCCTCGGCCATGGATGTGTGTGATGTTCTTAGGTTAGTTAGGTTTAAGTAGCTCTAAGTTCTAGGGGAGTGATGACCTCAGATGTTGAGTCCCATAGTGCTCAGAGCCATTTGAACCATTTGAATAATTCATTTTACGCCGAGAGCGTCCTTTCAGTGTTTCGTCTAACTAATTAACCTCTGGATTCAAGAATGCTTCCGTGTATATTTTTTCTTCTGTTGGTGTCACATCTCCTCTCTCATCCTTTGACCCCGTGATTTATGTTGGTGGATCAACATAATTATGCATGGAATATATAATAATCTGGGTTAGTCAAAGATGGTAGCAGTAGGGTAGTTTAGGACCAACATAACAACGTGAGCAGATTCGGTAGAGAGTTCGTGATTCCAAAGATATTTGGGATGAGTAGGGCAGAGTTTGTGAGGTTGGTTCTCACTGAGGTCCTACCCCCGCCGGCAGTTGTTTTGAACGGTTGGCGGTTGGTCCTGGAACGCGCCATGTTAGGACACTCGGGGGCCGCCGATTGAACGAGACGGACGCAGGGGTGCGGCGCTCGTCATTGATGGTGAGAAAAGTAATTCATATTGTAGGTTTTTTGGGGTAGCATTGATTATGGAGCATGTTTGGGTGTGAATTAATACCGGGAAACGTACAGTGATATTTTATTTGTGGAAATTTTTCAGGTAAATGTGTTTGAACCAGCGGACTTAGCCGCGAGGTGATTGAGCGCATGAACCAACAGTTCTTGTTCTTAGGTCAATAGCGGATAGGTTCATGAATGTTTCATTTGTTGCATAGTTTCGTTCTGGATACAAGCAATATAAATTTTTCATGAGTCAACGGTTTATTTTACTCGTTTTTTTGTTGTCGAACTTGGCCACGTGTTGCCAGCATTCATAACGGTAGTCACTGGATTTCCCATTCGATAATCATACAATGAATAATGTGGAGTCATGAAGCCTGGGCTGGTTTGCTCACGTTGCATTGCGGTTGCATTACACGCGGTTTCAACATGAACTTATCCGCATGGTACTGCATGTGTAGTAACACAAGCAATGTTTGAGAGAGTGAAAGGTAATATCCTTCCCTACACCGCGCGTTAAACAGGTGTGACAAAAACTTTTTTGTCTGGTCCTCAGTCTACTGACTGGTTTGATGCGGCCCGCCACGAATTCCTTTCCTGTGCTAACCTCTTCATCTCAGAGTAGCACTTGCAACCTACGTCCTCAATTATTTGCTTGACGTATTCCAATCTCTGTCTTCCTCTACAATTTTTGCCCTCTACAGCTCCCTCTAGTACCATGGAAGTCATTCCCTCATGTCTTAGCAGATGTCCTATCATCCTGTCCCTGCTCCTTATCAGTGTTTTCCACATATTCCCTACCCCTCCGATTCTGCGTAGAACCTCCTCATTCCTTACCTTATCAGTCCACCTAATTTTCAACACCATAGCACCACATCTCAAATTCTTCGATTTTTCCAGGTCGACAAATCCTATGAAAGTGTCTTGATTTTTCTTTAGCCTTGCTTCCATTATTAGCCGTAAGGTCAGAATTGCCTCTCTCGACCCTTTACTTTTCCTAAAGCCAAACTGATCGTCACCTAGCGCATTCTCAATTTTCTTTTCAATTCTTCTGTATATTATTCTTGTAAGCAGCTTCGATGCATGAGCTGTTAAGCTGATTGTGCGATAATTCTCGCACTTGTCAGCTCTTGCCGTCTTCGGAATTGTGTGGATGATGATTTTCCGAAAGTCAGATGGTATGGCGCCAGACTCATATATTCTACACACCAACGTGAATAGCCGTTTGGTTGCCACTCCCCCCAATGATTTTAGAAATTCTGATGGAATGTTATCTATCCCTTCTGCCTTATTTGACCGTAAGTCCTCCAAAGCTCTTTTAAATTCCGATTCTAATACTGGATCCCCTATCCCTTCTAAATCGACTCCTGTTTCTTCTTCTATCACATCAGACAAATCTTCACCCTCATAGAGGCTTTCAATGTGTTCTTTCCACCAATCTGCTCTCTCCTCTGCATTTAACAGTGGAATTCCCGTTGCACCCTTAATGTTACCACCGTTGCTTTTAATGTCACCAAAGGTTGTTTTGACTTTCCTGTATGCTGAGTCTGTCCTTCCGACAATCATATCTTTTTCGATGTCTTCACATTTTTCCTGCAGCCATTTCGTCTTAGCTTCCCTGCACTTCCTATTTATTTCATTCCTCAGCGACTTGTATTTCTGTATTCCTGATTTTCCCGGAACATGTTTGTACCTCCTCCTTTCATCAATCAACTGAAGTATTTCTTCTGTTACCCATGGTTTCTTCGCAGCTACCTTCTTTGTACCAATGTTTTCCTTCCCAACTTATGTGATGGCCCTTTTTAGAGCTGTCCATTCCTCTTCAACTGTACTGCCTACTGCGCTATTCCTTATTGCTGTATCTATTGCGTTAGAGAACTTCAAACGTATCTCGTCATTCCTTAGTACTTCCGTATCCCAATTCTTTGCGTATTGATTCTTCCTGACTAATGGTTTGAACTTCAGCCTACTCTTCATAGCTACTATATTGTGATCAGAGTCTATATCTGCTCCTGGGTACGCCTTACAATCCAGTATCTGATTTCGAAATCTCTGTCTGACCATGATGTAATCTCATTGAAATCTTCCAGTATCTCCCGGCCTTTTCCAAGTATACCTCCTCCTCTTGTGATTCTTGAACAGGGTATTCGCTATTACTAGCTGAAACTTGTTACAGAACTCAATTAGTCTTTCTCCTCTTTCATTCCTTGTCCCAAACCCATATTCTCCTGTAACCTTTTCTTCTACTCCTTCCCCTACAACTGCATTCCAGTCGCCCATGACTATTAGATTTTCGTCCCCCTTTACATACTGCATTACCCGTTCAATATCCTCATACACATTCTCTATCTCTTTTTCTTCAGCTTGCGACGTCGGCATGTATACCTGAACTATCGTTGTCGGTGTTGGTCTTCTGTCGATTTTGATTAGAACAACCCGGTCACTGAACTGTTCACAATAACACACCCTCTGCCCTACCTTCCTATTCATAACGAATCCTACACCTGTTATACCATTTTCTGCTGCTGTTGATATTACCCGATACTCATCTGACCAGAAATCCTTGTCTTCCTTTCACTTCACTTCACTGACCCTTACTATATCTAGATTGAGCTTTTGCATTTCCCTTTTCAGATTCTCTAGTTTCCCTACCACGTTCAAGCTTCTGACATTCCACGCCCCGACTCATAGAACGTTACCCTTTCGTAGATTATTCAATCTTCTTCTCATGGTAACCTCCCCCTTGGGAGTCCCCTCCCGGAGATGCGAATGGGGGACTATTCCGGAATCTTTTGCCAATGGAGAGATCATTATGACACTTCTTCAATTACAGGCCACATGTCCTGTGGATACACGTTACGTGTCTTAATGCAGTGGTTTCCATTGCCTTCTGCATCCTCATGTCGTTGATCATTGCTGATTCTTCCGCCTTTAGGGGCAATTTCCCACCCCTAGGACAAGAGAGTGCCCTGAACTTCTATCCGCTCCTCCGCCCTCTTTGACAAGGCCGTTGGCTGAATGGGGCTGACTTCTTATGCCGGAATTCTTCGGCCGCCAATGCTGGTTATTTATGAAAATTTAGGCAGCAGCGGGAATCTAACCCGGGACCGAAGACGTTTTGATTATGAATCAAAGACGCTACTCCTAGACCACGGATCCATTCAGTAACATCCATTTTCACCCATTTTAATCACTAGTAGATGTAACTGGCGACTAAATATTGTCTGTTTCCGATGTGACGAGATGCAAGAGATAGTGAATCGACTTCATGTGTGTTTTGTCACAAGGAGTAATAGTTTACTTAAATGTTTTGTTACAGAGAGTAATAGTTTTCTTAAATGTTTTGTCACACAGAGTAACAGTTTTCTTAATTATTATCGAAATAAATCAGAACGATAATTGAAATTCTCACTTAGCGTTGTTTAATATCCTTCATCCATACCGCTGAGTTATGACTGCGCACGTATTGTTCCATGGCCATTCACCGATGTTGCGTTATCCGTTGCTGCATATTTAATTTAGAATACTATCTTTTCTAGCGGGTTTGATTACCCATATCTCAAATTATCGGGCCTAATTGAACGAATTAGACACATAGCGGTAGAAATGGGAACCATGGAGCACTGCGTCCGCTTATATTAAAGGGAGATATTTCTTTCATGGAAATTAATTAGCTTAACAAACAAGGGGTGGACTTTCAACATCACCTATTGGCCTTTAATTGCTTAATTATATGATATGATTATAGTGTATCGTGTACCCCCCCTTTTTTCATTATTAGTGTGTGCTCACTGTCATTTAGTCTATTAAGCATTTTTGTTTAACATATATATTCGCAATTTATCCTTTCGATTTATCTCGTATCGGTATTGTGAACCACACGCATATGTGAGTGGACAGACCAGTCAGCCCTGGTTTAGCTTACGTTTTCGGGTATTGTCCTATGTTCTCACATGTCGTTGAGTCTCACTTGCGCCGCGACGTTCAGCTGGTTTGCCGGCAGGCTTAACAACACAGTTTTTTGTCGGGTCTCGAGACGGGCGCCCCGTTTGTAGAACCTACGTGTGAATACGGTTACTTATTTATCACTGTTTCTCTTATTTACTGACCCTACGACTTATCTGTAGAAAATATATTACGGAAAGGCAAACCTACTTTTCAAACATTTGTAGATTACAGAAAGCTTTTGACGTATTTTAAATTCTGAAGGTTGCAGAGGAGAAATACGGGGAGCGAAAGGCTAATTATAATTTGTACAAAAACCAGACAATAGTTATAAGATTCGAGGGGCTTGAAAGGGGAACAGTGGTTGGGAAGGGAGTGAGAAAGGGGTGTAGCCTATCCCAGATGTTATTCGATCTGTACATTGAGCAAGCAGTTAAGGAAACAAAAGAAAATTTCGGAGTAGGAATTAAAATCCATGGAGAAGAAATAATAACTTTGAGGTTCGCCGATGACTTTGTGATTCTGTTAGAGACAGAAAAGGACCGGAAAGAGCATCTGAACGGAACTGACAGAGTCTTGAAAGGAGAATATAAGATGAACATCAACAAAAGCAAAACGAGGATCGTGGAATGTAGTCGAATTAAGTCGGGTGATGCTGAGGGAATTAGATTAGGTAAAGAGACACTTACAGTAGTAAAATAGTTTTGCTATTTGGAGAGCAAAATAACTGATGATGGTCGAAGTAGAGAGGATATAAAATGTAGACTGGCAATGGCAGGAAAACGTTTTTGAAGAGGAGAAATTTGTTAACATACAGTATTGATTTAAGTGTCAGAAAGTCGTTTCTGTAAGTATTTGTATGAAGTGTAGCCATGTATGTAAGTAAAACAAGGACGATAAATAGTTTGGACAAGAAGAGAATAGAAGCTTTCGAAATGTGGTGCTACAGAAGAATGCTGGAGATCAGACGGGTAGATCACATAACTAATGAGGAGGTATTGAATAGAATTTGGGAGAAGAGGAGTTTGTGGCACAATGTGACAAGAAGGGACCGGTTGGTAGGACATGTTCTGAGGCATCAAGGGATTACAAATTTAGCATTGGAGGGGAGCGTGCCGGGTGAATATAATAGAGGGAGACCTAGAGATGAATACACCAAGCAGATTCAGATGGATGTAGGTTGCAGTACTTATTCAGAGATGAAGAAGCTTGCACAGGGTAGAGTAGCATGGAGAGCTGCATCAAACCAGTCTCTGCACTGAAGACCACAACAACAACAACATCAAACGATGAAGATTATGGAAGGAGGATTGTTAAAATGGTTCATATGGCTCTGAGCACAATGGGACTTAACAAAGATGGATTGTACAAAGGGTTTGACCCAGCAGGTTACCTCACTGTCTGAAACATATTCCTCCCTCTTTTGAGACTTCGATGTCTCTGCACTTACAGAGTTAGCGCATTTTCAATTATATCCTTGAATTTTAGTTGTTTCGGTGTATCCCCCTCCTGCCGGAGATTCGAGTGTTCCCTCGGACACGGGTGTGTGTGTTGCTCTTAGCATAAGTTAGTTTAAGTAGTGTGTAAGTCTAGGGACCAATGACCTCAGCAGTTAGATCCCCTAGGAATTCACACACACACACACACACACACACACACACACACACACACACACACATATTTCGGTGTAACGTTTTACTTTTACCGCACGTACGCTTGCCTGGATGACTTTCAAAATATCTTTTTTTCTGACGGCGTTACGTCCACGCATTGGATTATGACTTGTTTTGTCATGAAAGACGGTACTTTAATGATAAATCTGACTCCGAATTAGAGTTTGCATCTTCTTTAGAAAAGTTTCTACTTTTCCGGGATTGCGGCCTCGCGATATAATGTTTGCGATGTACATTTATTTATTTGTGTCTTTGCACTCACGATATATTAGTTTACACTATGATATACTATGTAGGCGAACCTTGTTCTGAATCTTGCCTTCAATAAATGCTTGCAACGGATCAACTTCAGATCCAGCATACATATTTGTTTGCTGTACTTTGCGAGGTCTGCCACTAACCGGTTCTGCATGAACTGCTGCACCTTCTTTGTGACGACCGACACTATCGTGAGAACGCCATCTGCTTTGTCATAAGCAGCCACACACAGAATTTTGTCGCACCTGCACCTTTGTTGCTCGTTGTCACAGTCGTTTATTGGTCATTTCTATGAGCTGCTCTCGGGGTTTACCATTTCCATGTCGTCGTCTTGTACAGTAATACTGTCCACTCATTTCACTGTATATGAAACGTCCACCCTCATAGCGCTTAGTTCAGTCATTGTTGATGGACTACTAACACTGTATTGTTGACTGTCATTCGTATTGTCACCATCGCAGCCATTCATGGTGCTGATTGGTGGAAATGCCCTCCCCGATAACTGAGTGGTCAGCGTGACGGATTGCCGTGCTACAGTCCCGGGATCGATTCCCGGTTGGGTCGGGCAATTTTCTCCTCTCGGGGACTGGCTGTTGTGTTGTCTTCAACTTCATTTAATCCCCATCCGTCGCACAGGTGGCTGAATGTGGCGTCGTATGTGATAAGACCGGCACCACGGCGGCCGGACCTGCCTCGCAAGGGGCCTCGTGACCATTGATGCTAAACGCTCATTCCCATTTCCATTGGTCGAAATCCTAGATGTGAGAAAGTTTTATTTTTCTGCCTTCATAACACACATTTCAACAGCAAACCTAAGCTGCTGATGCTTGCAGAGCATTGCTCTACCACTCCCACATTCTCCAAAAACACCAGCGCTCCATGTAAGAAGAGTTTAGACATGAATTTGTATTGCACCCACTCGCTGAGTTCAATTGTTGGCAAGATTTTTGATCCTGTTACACTGTCTTAATTTGAAACTTTACGTTATTTGTATGTTTCAGAATAGTTCCAATGAAAGCATTTTCTTATTAAGTTTATAATAGCAAAAAGCACAGAAATCAGTAATTCACTCATAATGTTTGCACTGCAACCACCGGTGGTGCTGGGAAATAAAAGAAAGAGAAGTGTGCGTGGCGTACGAGAAGACAGGAAAACAAAAACAATTACGACAGATACTTAAAGCGGGACCTCACATATAGTTGCTCGTGTTCTTAACTGATGACGTCCAGGTTGGAAGCGGTCATCTTCAATATTATTGGTGACTACATTCAACTCAGATCCCATTTCACAAATATGCGAATAAAACTCACTTAGTTATTCATATGATGAATTTGACAGCAACCTGAGCTACGTGTTCAAAGCGCAAGAACAAAACAGCTCAACGGGACACTCAGACTTGTTACTCAAGGATCTTGAGCACCACGTATGTTGTACAGGAATTTGTCCTGGAGACCTGGCTAGTGGCTTTCCATGCGATGACCCCTAGTTCCAGAGAAAATCGAAACTAAAGTTTGTTCTAATTTCCGGACCAATAAAGTTAATCATGAAACTTCCTGGCAGATTAAAACTGTGTGCACGACCGAGACTCGAAATCGGGACCTTTGCCTTTCGCGGGCAAGTGCTCTACCATCCGAGCTACCGAAGCACGACTCACGCCTGGTGCTCACAGCTTTACTTCTGCCAGTATCTCGTCTCCTACCTTCCAAACTTTACAGAAGCTCTTCTGCGAACCTTGCAGAACTAGCACTCCTGAAAGAAAGGATATAGCGGAGACATGGCTTAGCCACAGCTTGGAGGATGTTTCCAGAATGAGATTTTCACTCTGCAGCGCAGTGTGCGCTGATATGAAACTTCCTGGCAGATTAAAACTGTGTGCACAACCGAGAGTCGAGCTCGGGACCTTTGCTAGTTCTGCAAGGTTCGCAGGAGAGCTTCTGTAAAGTTTGGAAGGTAGGAGACAAGATACTGGCAGAAGTAAAGCTGTGAGCATCGGGCGTGAGTCGTGCTTCGGTAGCTCAGATGGTAGAGCACTTGCCCGCGAAAGGCAAAGGTCCTGAGTTCGAGTCTCGGTCGTGCGCACAGTTTTAATCTGCCAGGAAGTTTCATATCAGCGTACACTCCGCTGCAGAGTGAAAATCTCATTCTGGAAACGTTAATCATATTTCGACCAAGCAAGCATTACGCAGCAGCCAACGTTCACGGCTGGCATTACGTCTTACATTCCAGACTCTGTACTTCTCTTTTTCAGTTTCATAGCGAGATGTTTTCAGGTACAGCTGAAAGTACTATTGTTCAGCTTGATTTGTAATTAATACCAGTACCAATCGCCTTGCGAAACAAGGAGCGAAAGCCGCCGCGCGCGGGATTAGCCGAGTGGTCTGGGGCGCTGCAGTCATGGACTGTGCGGCTGGTCCCGGCGGAGGTTCGAGTCCTCCCTCGGGCATGGGTGTGTGTGTTTGTCCTTAGGATAATTTACATTAAGTAGTGTGTAAGACTAGGGACTGATGTCCTTAGCAGTTAAGTCACATAAGATGTCACACACATTTGAACAATTTCGAAAGCCGCCCCTTCGCAACACAGTATACTATAGCTGCGACAGGAAAGATATACCTTTACGTTTCCTTATCTGTGCCAAACTATCCTGGAAATTGTCGGACTGTTCAAAAAGGAACTGACGAGTTGATTCGTAAATTTAAAAAGAATGTGACTGCGAGCTGCACGAAATCAGGGAAGATCACTGAAGCACTGTACGAAGAGTTTCAAAAATCTGTTGTTCTTCTGTACGGGGCAAGGAAAATTGCTTTACATTTTGCGTAGGAGGGAAGGCAGGCTAATGAGAAACATAACGATCACATCTTCGCAGACGAAATAGAAACATGCTTCTCCAGCGTAAAAACTACCCCACCCAAATGTAGTTCACTGTGCCATTCTTGTGATGTTTATTTGAAAGGCAGGCTACAATTTTCACTAAAACCGTCAAAGCTGTTGAAGATTAAGAGAGAAATAGCTCAGAGTGAAGACTCCATGAAAATACGTTCTTTAATTCAGTATCAGCTTCGAGCACCTGCTTTGATAGGAACGATCATATTCGTGTGGTTTACATCAAAGATGATCGAAGAAACTACTTTCTGAATCTTCTTCACTTTAAACGAACTGTGTTTTCCGGTATCTATTCTCAAGCGTTCGTGAGCCTGCAAGGCAATACCTTCCATTAAATGTGCGTAGTGCTCCACGAATTTGTGTTTCGGTTTCTTCTACAACCAATATGCTCCAGAATTATGTTGTGGCATGGCAAACCATGCGAGCGATACCAAACAAATCTATTCAGTAATTTGAAGAAAGCGCGCTGTAATGATTTATTAGTGAAATTACCACGTAGAAAGTAACCAGTTTTGAGTAATTTTGCTTGACATTTACTATTTGATGAGACTCTGTCCGACAAAATTGAAAAAAAAGGAAAAAGTACAAAAACTGGATTCTAACCCGAACTGCTACCGCTATCGCTCTGCGTACGAGCGCTTGATCGAAATACGGGTATACGAGACAAGCATAAACCTTGGATCTTCTCGGAAACTACGGTCCACCGCACGAAAAGGAGGTCGGGAAAAATCCCTCTACAACAAACCTAGCATCATTATCCGTGATGATCGGGTATGGTGATCCTATTGTCAGATGTAGAAAATCATTCTTCCTACCGCTGGGTCAGAGATGTGACAATATCCTACAATCTTTGGCGGCTCGTTGAACGTCGTTATACTTTCTGGAATGGCTTAGTATTCTCCTGCTATGTTCACTTGGGATATACTTGTCATTTATGTTAAATATTCTGAATCATTCTCACTTATGGGGTGACATCAAGTTAGTGAATTTGTGTTTTTGTTTTCCGGACACTCGTTCCAGGCAGAAACTTTTTTATTGCGAATTTCCGCTCTTAACCATCACTGTCGAAATCAGAGCGTGTTGTTGGTGGCAGTTGTTCGCTATCTCAGTGAAAATATGGTAATGGTTCGAAAGTCGGCTTTCGTTTGGAGTCGATTTCAATCTCGCTGGAGATTTTTACCTCTTCTGTGAAAGATACAATTGCAACCAAATCGAACCGAGCGAGGTGGCGTAGTGGTTAAACACTGGACTCGCATTCGGGAGGACGGTGGTTCAATCCCGCGTCCGGCCATCCTGATTTAGGTTTTCCGTGATTTCCCTAAATCGCTCCAGGCAAGTGCGCGCCAAATCGACTATCAGTGAGGAAATCTTAATTCTCGTTCCTCAGCAAAGATGATTTACAGTTGTTTTTTTCTAGCTACACAATTTGATTGACTAAATTGTGACACAGAATATATTGGTGAGTCGGTTTCGTGCTACATTTCCATACTTTTGTGGTATTCTTGTATTGTTACTTTAGTATGACTGTGGGCTGCATGTAGACACGGACTGTTTCGAGACCAAAAGTGCCTAGTACCTTGCTAATTTGTGACAATTTGTGTATGCTTGTCACTGACACACTATTTTACATAAACAGAGTTTCATCACCAGTTTTAATTCATAGAACAGTGCATTCCTTATAGCTTTTTCGTTAGCTTACTGAACACAACGGATAAATATATGAGGGAAATTTATCATTAGAAATATATTGTCCCACATTATTCAAAAGTGTCTGACAATTTTCCTATTTCATACCTGTGGAAAACAATTAGTTTGGAGGTAAAGACGTCACTGGACGAAGTTTGAAGTACCTTTCCCTGTTGTTTGTTTGTTAAGGAGCTTGAAAGCAAGCATTTGGGAGTGCAGTATCAAAAGAATAGGAGCGATGAGGAATAAGTTCCTAACAAAGCTCCTGGATAACATGTTTCGTGGAATCAACAGAGGTCAGGAGGCCGTTGGCGTGCGGTAGCAACGCTTGGTGTTGTCTTCTTGTTTGTTTTTCACATGGCGGCAACAGATGTCAACCGGAATGGATGTATTTCTGGAAATAGTTTGTAGCGCACAACGTCCTTTTTTTATGCGAAGTTGATTGCCTTTTGTTGTTATTTTTTTCTAATTCCCGATCAATAATTTATTGAAATGCAGAAAACGTAATGGCACCATTTATTGTCACTGGCTGAGACATTTGACTGATGACGGTGAAGCAGTAGTTCATACGTGGCCACCATTTGCCTTTTGTTGCCTCTAATTAGAACATGTAGCATCCCTACATCCTCTTCGGAGGCTCAACGGTTCAAATCACCACCTCCCGATCAATAATTTATTTAAATGCAGTTAAGATAAGGGCAATACTCCTAGTCACTAGCTGAGAGATTTATTCGGTTCCTTAGTGAGATAGCTGTTGACTTTGAAGTAGTAGTTCATACGTGGCCAACCTTTGACTTTTGTTGTCTTGAATTGAAGCATGGAGCATCCGTACATCCCTATTCGGAGGTTCAGCGATCCAAATCAGTCCGGTATTTCTGATTCGATTTACCGTGACTTTTCTAAACTGCTTAAGGCAAATACTGGGATATTTTATTTGACAGGACATGACGGTTTGCTACCCCAGCCTTGCTACTCCATCTAACGAAACCACCGCCGATGGAGCTTTAGATCTTAATCTTCATACCTTCCTTTTTTTCCAAATTTTTAATTTTGCTCACTGAACATGAACCATATTTCGCCTAAAAACGATTCAATTTGAAACAGCACAAATGCTTAGAGCTTTCCCTCTCACCTCCACCCTCTACCTGAAGATTAATAGTCAAAGATATAAAAAGTCTGAAGTGTAACACTCTTTATAATCTTGCTCTGTAGACCACAGTCGCTACATGTGAAGTATCGTCATCACCTGGGCGGACGCCATTACCGTCAGCACGACCGGTGGTCGGCGGCTGCCGTAGGCTGTACCCCATCTCTCACGCAAGGATAGTTGCAGCCGCTAGCTTTCTTGTGGAAAAACTTTATAAATTTTCGATTACTAAAATGTTAGAAAGTTAAGTAAATTATGTTTACTATTCCATTATATTAATATTTTTAGTAGGCGACAGGCATTTTAAAATAAATAATGGCGCAGTGGGCTCGAATTCTGCACTAAGCTATATATATATATGTATATTAAAGGCATTGTCCAGACTGACCGAATGACTCACTGATTCATCTTCGCCCCCCCCCTCCCCCCCCCCCCCCCCAAAAAAAAATGAGGATAGAAACGTAAAATTTCCACAGGTTCTTGTACGGTAGGCGTCGTTTAATAAAGCATTTTTTGAAATTCCACCCCAAAGGTGATTAAACAAGGAATGATAATAGATTTTGAAAATATGTCGCTACTAAACCTATTTAGAACCTAGACCTACGAAAATTGGCATTCGGTTTCTCAATCAGACATAATGAAATACGTGTTTCAGCATCTTTTTTAAAGTTTGACCGCTGTGGGGGTGAAATCGAGAGTGAAAACTTATTTTTAATTAAACCGTTATTGAATAAGTAGTAAAGTATTGTTAAAACTACACATATGAAAATTGGTATTTGACTTTTTACAAGTAAAAAAAAAAGTGTTTCAGTGTTTTTGGAAATTCTACCCCTAAGATATGTTTGACGAAAATATTTAACTATGACGGAATTTTAGGAGCTAAATCTATGAAAATTTTAATTTTGCTTCTCTGCCTGAAATAATTAATTGGAATGTCATTGTTTTTGGAGATTAAACCACTAAGAGGGCGAAATGGGGGATGAATTTTTTTTGTTGCTGCATGAAAGTTTCTATGGGAATATGTCCACAAGAACAAAAAAGGCTGGATGAGCTAGGACCTTCGACTCTAGCCACCACCAGAATCGCTTTATTGGCAGAAGTACATACGGAAGAGACCATGCTCCTGCGGCCTTAGTATGAACAGTTTAGATGATGTTGCCATTTTCGAACAACATAAAAATTTGGTTACGCATAAACAGAAAAGAAAAAAATCCTTGCAGACCCGAGCGAAAAAAGGGCCGCTAAACAAGTTCCAATATAAGTCAATGGTCGACGAGTCTAAGTTTCTCTGCACCATTTTTTTCCGCATTCTTGGGATTTCGTGGATTGGTTCTTCCTCAGTATTTCAAAGGTCTAGTATTAGATTTTCACCTGAGTAAAACATGCGTCACAAGATATCCTTACATCCTTGACTTCTCGCAATGTGCCGGCCGTGGTAGCCGAGCGGTTCTAGGCGCTTCAGTCTGGAACCTCGCGACCGCTACGGTCGCAGGTTCGAATCCTGCCTCAGGCATGGATGTGTTTGATGTCCTTAGGTTAGTTAGGTTTAAGTAGTTCTAAGTTCTAGGGGACTGATGACGTCAGCTGTTAAGTCCCATAGAGCTCAGAGCCATTTTTTTTTTCTGGCAAACTGAAATGAAGAACAAAGTGCTCCATCGTTATTGAGAATCTCATTTAATAGTGATGTCATGGCCAATGATGAGCCTGAATGTTTTTTACACCGGCAATTTAGTTTCTGTGTAGTTATAAAGAAATTGAAAATAGTTTTCTCCAGTTGCTGACACATAGGTTCAACAATTTCGTTAGTTACCGTACACTTCTGTGTTTCTTATCCTGCTCCTTTGAGTTTTTCAAGATTACGGAAAATAACCGTGAATAACCGCAGTAATTTCTTTAGCGTGTTTGCTATCACTCAGTATAAGAAATTTTTCTCTCTCTGTCTCTGTCTCTCTCTCTCTCTCTCTCTCCCTCTCTCTGCTCGAACAGGCCTAGGGAGGCCCAAATCTATTGACCTACCGCAGTTTCATTCTCAGACGATAGCCATCTGTGGATGCCAATACGGAGGGGCATCTAGTTCAGCACACCTCCCTCCCGGTCGGTGTCAGTTTTCGTCACATTAGCTGCTACTCTTCATCAGGTAGCTCTTCAACTGACCTCTCAAGAGCCAGGTGCACTTTGTTTGGCAACAGCGCATTGCTGACCTGGACGGTGACCATTCCAAGTGTTAGCCAATTCCAAAGGCGCTTAAGTTCGGTCATCTTACGGGAATCGGTGTTACTTCCGCGGCAACACCGTTGGAATGTGAAAATTACGTATCCATTTTTCTTTGCGATGACAAAACCATTGTAAGCAAATAACTGTACGCATTACTTCCACTATGATATTGTATGATTACCATTAATTATATTAGTAAAATGACTGTTTAGTAAGAGTTAGTTGTGGCTGTAAATATACACAATCGCGTGTCATTTTCTGTTTTTTGTGGTAAATATAACAGAAACTTGGCATAAATTTTCCACTCTCATTTCAGAAATGAGGAAATTCGTTATATATTAAGATTAATAAAGTTAATTACTGCTGTAACCTGCAGCTCAATAGTTTAATTGTCTTTGGGTAGGTGCAACCACAACGGAGAGGTATGTGATGAGAGGCCAGACAAACGTGTGGTACCTGAAGAGGAGCAGCAGCCTTTTCAGTATTTGCAGGGGCAACAGTCTGGATGATTGACTGATCTGGCCTTGCAACACTAACCAAAACGGCCTTGCTGTGCTGGTACTGCAAACGGCTGAAAGCAAGGGGAAACTACAGCCGTAATTTTTCCCGAGGGCATGCAGCTTTACTGTATGGTTAAATGATGATGGCGTCCTCTTGGGTAAAATATTCCGGAGGTAAAATAGTCCCCCATTCGGATCTCCGGGCGGGGACTACTCAAGAGGACGTCGTTATCAGGAGAAAGACAACTGGCGTTCTACGGATCGGAGCGTGGAATGTCAGATCCCTTAATCGGGCAGGTAGGTTAGAAAATTTAAAAAGGGAAATGAATAGGTTGAAGTTAGATATAGTGGGAATTAGTGAAGTTCGGTGGCAGGAGGAACAACACTTTTGGTCAGGTGAATACAGGATTATAAATATTATATCAAAAAGGGGTAATGCAGGAGTAGATTTAATAATGAATTAAAAATAGGAATGTGGGTAAGCTACTACCAACAGCATAGTGAACGCATTATTGTGGCCAAGATAGACACGAAGCCCATGTCCACTACAGTAGTACAAGTTTATATGACAACTAGCTCTGCAGATGATGAAGAAATTGAAGAAATGTATGATGAGATAAAAGAAATTATTCAGGTAGTTAAGGGAGACGCAAATTTAATAGACATGGGTGACTGGAATTCGAGAGTAGGAAAAGGGAGAGAAGGAAACATAGTGGGTGAATATGGATTGGGGGAGAGAAATGAAGGAGGAAGCCGTCTGGTAGAATTTTGCACAAAGCATAACTTAATTCAAATGGCTCTGAGCACTATGGGACTTAACATCTGTGGTCATTAGTCCCGTAGAACTTAGAACTACTTAAACCTGACTAACCTAAGGACATCACACACATCCATGCCCGAGGCAGGATTCGAACCTGCGACCGTAGCAGTCGCGCGGTTCCGGACTGAGCGCATAACTTAATCATAGCTAACCCTTGGTTCAAGAATCATAAAAGAAGGTTGTATACATGGAGGAAGCCTGGAGATACTAGAAGGTATCAGATAGATTATATAATGGTAAGACAGAGATTTAGGAACCAGATTTTAATTTGTATGACATTTCCAGGGACAGATGTGGACACTGACCACAATCTATTGGTTATGAACTGTAGATTAAAACTGAAAAAACTGCGAAAAGGTGGGAATTTAAGGAGATGGGACAGGGATAAACTGACTATACCAGAGATTGTACAGAGTTTCAGGGAGAGCATAAGGGAACAATTGACAGGAATGGGGGAAAAAAATACAGTAGAAGAAGAATGGGTAGCTCTGAGGGATGAAGTAGTGAAGGCAGCAGAGGATCAAGTTGGTAAACAGACGAGGGCTAGTAGAAACCGTTGGGTAACAGAAGAAATATTGAATTTAATTGATGAAAGGAGAAAATATAATAACGCAGTAAATGAAGCAGGCAAAAAGGAATACAAACGTCTCAGAAATGAGATCGATAGGAAGTGCAAAATGGCTTAGCAGAAATGGCTAGAGGACAAATGTAAGGATATAGAGGCTTATCTCACTAGGGGTAAGGTAGATACTGCCTACAGGAAAATTAAAGAGACCTTTTATGAAAAGAGAGCCACTTGTATGACTATCAAGAGCTCAGATGGGAACCTAGTTCTAAGCAAAGAAGGGAAAGCAGAAAGGTGGAAGGAGTATATAGAGGGTCTACACAAGGTCGATGTACTTTAGGACAATATTATGGAAATGGAAGAGGATGTAGATGAAGATGAAATGGGAGATGCGATACTGCATGAAGAGTTTGACAGAGTACTGAAAGACCTGAGTCGAAACAAGGCCCCGGGAGTAGACAACGTTCCATTAGAACTACTGACGGGCTTAGGAGAGCCAGTCCTAACAAAACTCTACCATCTGGTGAGCAAGATGTATGAGACAGGCGAAATACCCACAGACTTCAAGAAGAATATAATAATTCCAATGCCAAAGTAAGCAGGTGTTGACAGATGTGAAAATTATCCAACTATGAGTTTAATAAGTCACAGCTGCAAAATACTAACGCGAATTCTTTACAGACGAATGGAAAAGCTGGTAGAAGCCGACCTCGGCGAAGATCAGTTTGGATTCCGCAGAAATGTTGTAACACGTGAGGCAATACCGACCCTACGACTTATCTTAGAAAATAGATTAAGGAAAGGCAAACCTACATTTCTACCATTTGTGGACTTCGAGAAAATTTTTGACAATGTTGACTGTAATACTCTCTTTCAAATTCTAAAGGTGGCAGGGGTAAAATACAGGGAGCGAAAGGCTATTTACAATTTGTACAGAAACCTGATGGCTGTTATAAGAGTCGAGGGACATGAAAGGGAAGTAGTGGTTGGGAAGGGTTTGAGACAGGATTGTAGTCTGTCCCCGATGTTATTCTATCTGTATATTGAGCAAGCAGTAAAGGAAACAAAAGAAAAATTCGGAGTAGGTATTAAAGTCCATGGAGAAGAAATAAAAACGTTGAGGATCGCTGATGACATTGTAATTCTGTCAGAGACAGCAAAGGACTTGGAAGAGCAGTTGAACGGAATGGACAGTGTTTTGAAAGGAGGATATAAGATGAACATCATCAATAGCAAAACGAGGATAATGGAATGTAGTCGAATTAAGTCGGGTGATGCTGAGAGAATTAGATTAGGGAATGAGGCGCTTAAAGTAGTAAAGGGGTTTTGCTACTTGGGGAGCAAAATAACTGATCATGGTCGAAGTAGAGAGGATATAAAAATAGACTGGCAATGCCAAGGAAAGCGTTTCTGAAGAAGAGAAATTTGTTAATATCGAGTATATATTTAAGTGTCAGGAAGTCGTTTCTGAAAGTATTTGTATGGAGTGTAGCCATGTATGGAAGTGAAACATGGACGATAAATAGTTTGGACAAGAAGAGAATAGATGCTTTCGAAATGTGGTGCTACAGAAGAATGCTGAAGATTAGATGGGTAGATCACATAACTAATGAGGAGGTATTGAACAGAATTGGGGAGAAGAGGAGTTTGTGGCACAACTTGACAAGAAGAAGGGACCGGTTGGTAGGACATGTTCTGAGGCATCAAGGGATCACAAATTTAGCATTGGAGGGCAGCGTGGAGGGTAAAAATCGTAGAGGGACAGCAAGAGATGAATACACTAAGCAGATTCAGAAGGATGTAGGTTGCAGTAAGTACTGCGAGATGAAGAAGCTTGCACAGGATAGAGTAGCATGGAGAGCTGCATCAAACCAGTCTCAGGACTGAAGATAACAACAACAGCGTTAGAACTATTGTTTCCACATTGATCAACGATGCACGGTAGCTTACTGTGTTTATGGTGTATCTTAGATGTAGGCTAAATTAATATTTTAGTTGGGACATCTCCAATATGTGCTAAAATTAGTGGATACGAATGTTACTATGAAATGTTCACTTTTGAGGAAAGCACCAATAACCCAGCACGCAAACTGACAGTCAGAGCTAGTGGATGGAAACTGTCACATTTCGGTCCAAAAATGATGGGCTATTAGGCCCTAGATGTTAGTAACAGACGGTTAAACCGAGATCTCTTGTGTGTCTCACCGAGAAATAAGTACCGCCATTACTGGTACAACCAGCTTGCTAACTCTAATATTTTGTGACATCTGTTGTGATACTTCCAAAATTGAGAGGTGTGGGTACGTACAAGCACCGGTCTGATAGCTTGGTTAAATGTACCACACCGTCGGGTTGGCAGGTGAAAGAGTTTTTGGATAGGACCCATCAACATCTATGCGTCGTTTGTTTGATTTCTTCTGTCTGCCTGAGTTTAGGTTTTAGTTGTTGTGTAATGGGTCAAACGGCTCTGAGCACTATGGGACTTAACATCTGAGGTCATCAGTCCCCTCGAACTACTTAAACCTAACTAACCTAAGGAGATCACACACATCCATGCCCGAGGCAGGATTCGAACCTTCGACCGTAGCAGTTCGGCGGTTCCGGACTGACGTGCCTAGAACCACTCGGCCACCGGGGCCGGCTGTTGTGTAATAATTATACAGGAGTATTTTGGGATGGTGAGAGGGATTGTGTAACGCAAGTGGAGAGACAAGAGGATAATGTGATCGATTTCTGGAGTCACAACCTCAAGCTACCTAAGCGTTTCTGGGACGAAAAGTTTCAAGCTGGGATCAACACACGAATTTGACGAGGAGAAAGGCAAATGTCAGACTCAGATTTATTGTCATACGTTTTTTATATACGAAGGAAAGATCTCTCACAAATTTTTGCTAGACCAGTTCCTGAGAACTGTGCATCGCTTTGGGAGATTTTCCAAGTGGGATAACCTAAGAAATTGGATTCTGGGCGTACCTCCACGAACCGTCACAGAACTCATAAGTCAATGTGAGAGTATCAAAGAAATGCTCCGTGCATGCCACCACCTGTTACGGGGTATCAGAACTATCTTATTAAAAACTGAAACATTTTCTTTGTGAACTCACAGCTAGCTCTTTGGTACTTCCTATCGTGGCCTACGTGCCGAATTAAACCATCATTTCTGCAGAAAAGCGTTTTGTTCTAGTTACGGCTGGTGACAGGCAAAAGATTTGAGCACGGCGTCTGAGCAACCATTGTAATCCGTGAGAAGGAAAACACGTGCTTTCCGCAGGGACACGCCCCGAGCGTCGATCAGCAGACGTTCGCCCTCTCTGGTCCTGGCACCCAGCTCGGCAAGACGTCCATTCCGTTTCCTCTCTACGCTTATGAATTCCGGACTCTGTTCTGTCACTGATCGTACCACGACCTTTCCAACTGGCTGTTCGCTTTGTAACGACTCCATGTGAGCCGCTACATGGCTTGTTACAACAGTCACATGCCCGAAACAAACCTGGGTGCCCTTCCGACACTCAGGGAATTTTAATCGGGAGTTATATCATCACTTTTAGTATAGTCTGCAAATGTGAATGCGGGTCGTCTGCAGACGTAGGCGGAGCTTTCTGCTGTGGGTTTTGTGAATGTGGAGACGCAGTTTAGCCAACCATTGTATCAAGTAGAGTGCGACTGCACTGGACCAGAGAGACGTAAGTTCCCCGCTCGTTAGCAGGCCACGTTAGGTTGGCAAATAGCGGCAGTGCAGACTCTCTGAGCCCTTCTGGCCACCGTGTGTGGACCCCGGAGGAGGAGACACGGTTAGGCATCCCCTGCTGAGACTCTGGTGAGTATGGACGCTCTGCGTGATGGCTCCTATAGTCATCTTAGTTAGAACATATAGTCAGGTTGCATAAAATTGCTGTATTATTTGGTATCAATGATGACGGGTCAGCATTCCATATAACCGTACCATTAAGTAAAGTGCGTAATCAAGGGGTCATTTTCATGATTTTATAAAATAAAATGTTATTATAAAAAATTCTTTGTCTCACAGCAACGTCTTATTTACTTTACCATTCCAGTTAAGTTATTCAAACTTTCCACATAATGTTAATCAATAATCAGAAAGTTTGTTGTGATATTTGCTCATGCGAACGGTCGTAGGCGTCTTTCACGAAAGATACAGGTGCCATTTTCAAGTTGAGGACGCCTGCCAAGGGTTTGCGGAAAGCAAGTGTTATGCAGCTTGTTCACCGACTGTAGGGCGCACCCCACTGTATTTCTAATTTAAGAATGCGGTTCGCCTTTACTTCTTAAATCTGATGACTTTTTCACTACATTTCCAGGATGCTGTGCTATCCCATTTTCTGTGACCTATTTTCCACATGTACTTAATTTCAGTTTTTATTGTGTGGTTAAATAAACTATGAATTTTGCAAAATATGTGAGAACATTAAAGTTTTTGTGTTGATACGCTGTGTGACAGTGTGCAGCCTGCGGTAACATACCACATACTATTTCAGTAGAATGTCGCACTCTCTGAAGAATGGAGCAGCATTTTCATATTGAGTGAGAGCCAACGGTAATAAATCGGGACTAATACGGTCTGAGCTTTTGTTGAGGTATTGAATGCAGTTGGTAGAATCTACTGTTGTTGACGGACAGCTTGATAAATTTTAACTTCCCAGACTTACGTCCGATCGAGGACGAATTTTGAACTGTGACTGTGACTTTTGGGGTTGTTACGACTGATTTAAAGAATATACGGTATTTAAAGTTTCAGGTACCTTGTCCAGCGTTTTTACTGCGATTCTGGATCTGAGTATTCATCTTTAAGGCTGTATGTCTACGGAACTTGTGGGGATGTGAGAACCATGGCGAACTGAATAGAAGCTGTGCCACGATCTTTGGTTTTCGAGCAAATCATTTCATTACGTAATTTGATTTCAGAGGTAGAACTAATTAACATACCGTTCATCCTCCATGCGATCGGCGTAATGGCACAAACTGACTCTCTGCTGTACCTAATAGCGACGCAGAACTAAGAGTGAACACTTTTGCTAATGGGCTACGGTTCGCGGAGTTCAGCTCTGATGCTGCACAGCAGCATTTGAACGGACTGAACGGTGTTAAACTGTTGCTTCATCCCAATTAGCGAACAGTAAAACACACATATACACTAAGATATCTGCGTCGTATAAATTATTATCGTAGAAATACGCACTAGGTAACTTCTGCTTTCATAGCAGGCGCCCCCGAATTGATTTCGGGTGCAAAATTTTTGCCTTTTCGCCAATTAACTTTTCGTGAACTGTACAGACATTCGTGAATTTCTCTACAACTACCACTGAATCTTACGTCTGTAACTTCCAGCTGAAAATGTTCATTTGCCTTACATAGTTCTGGTATTTCAGTGGCAAATTCAGTCACTTGCTTGCCCAGATAGTCCTGTTGTTGGGAAATCGCAGTTGAATCCTCTTTTGTAGGTAAACTCGTTAATTTTGTTTCCGTTGCTGTTATATTCTCCTTTATGGGTATGTTCGCCATATTGTTCTTAGTGGGTAAACGATCTTGGTGACTGGCCACCTCATTCTAACGAGTTGCCATTTCGGATGGTCTGGAAATTAAAAGCGTTAAGTCGATGTAAAATTTTAACGATCGGATAAAGAACGGGTGGACTGACAGTGGCCCAGTCACTAATTCCACCCACCTGACTGCCATAGTTGGGCCTTCTTATATTCTGATCGAGTTTTCACCATATAGTAACATTACTCTACTACATCTGAAAATCCGTCGTGCAATGTTGGGATATTCACTCAAAAGATCGACATTCACAATTTAAAACTAAGAAATTCACATCTGTCACAAACAAAAATATTCACAGACAATATAATTCAAATTCTTTCAAGAACGGTTACTTAGACGAAGTGAAATGCAATTGTCTTACTCGTAACAGGAAATTAAGCACTGGCTGGACCGTAATCAGGATAACAGGAAGGTAAAACTATATTTACTAAAGAGGTGATACCAGTCAGACTTCGCTTGTAACTACAGAAAATCCTCGCTGGTGGAGAGAAGTTATCCATGAACAAACTCATTGTTCTCCCACTCGCAGACTTTCACAGTCGTCGTCAGTCGCCTGTAATGCCCGTGTGCCTTGTATGCCACGCCACAGCCGACAGTGTGCTAGTGTCACAGCAACACCGTCTGATCATGTAGTGCACTTATCCCAACAAGGCAGCAGAAAGCCGACACGACATACTGTGAATTCGCTCGCAAAAGACCCGGGAAAACTATTCGTCCTTCGAGACCAGGAAAACCATCTGTGAAGATATGTTCAGTAGGTCATACACCACATATCTGTTCTTTCGGACAAGTCCTAAAGAACAGATACCATATTCATATTGAAGTCCACTTCTTTTTTTCAGTTCTGCTGCTAATCGAGCTAGCCGTACGTTTTTATTTCGTGTTTGGTCACTTTTTTTAGTAATTATCAAGGCTGTCACAGTCATCGTGCAGCAGACCAGATATCTTTGCCAACACCACAAAGTGATATCCATAGCATATTCTTCAGTGCAGCGCACATGCAGGTCACCCACATCTGTGAATTCAAGCACAGCTCCCATCCTTGTTAATATCACGTGAAGAGAATCACTATCGTAATAACGGATAAACTGAGACGAAATAAGTAACAGTGTTAATTCGAATGTAATTTGTGTTAGTAACATAATTTTCTTTCGCGGTGAAAACTTTACAATCAAATGTTGTATCGGTGTTTACCTCACAGCTGATACCTGAACAATACCTCCTTCCTCCTTTTCTTCCTTACACTCCATCGTTACGAGAAATGTTTGTTTGAACGCAGTTCGAGAGAGATAGAGATGAGGTTAAAGAATAGTCACCTGCTCGATACACCAAATTAAAGCTAAATCTTATTTGGAAGCGAAACAGATGATTTCGTTTGGTTGACAGCCACTTTCAGTTAAGATTACATACAGAGCTTCCATTAACTTTCACTGCCTTTAAGTAACAGTAGACTCATCAAATTCCAGGTAGCATTTAAATAATCGGATGGCACTAGTTCTTTATTACAACTGACCTGAACTTTTGCTGCGTTAATCTGCCAACACACGTCAGCAAGATCATTCACTTCACTTATTCTCTGTATAATCATTCCGGAAAATTTGTCTGGGAAACACAGCAACCAATATGCTTTCGCATCTTACTGTAAACTGGAAACAGTTTCTTCTACATATGTAAATGTAATACTTTGTGTATAAACCTTTCAACTATTTAATCTGTCGATTCTTGACTTAAACTGTAAAATCTATCCGTGTTGACAATTTTGACAAAATGAAGTGTCGACAGCATTTAAAATAACTGTGACTAAACATACTTTGCAGTGGAGCTATAAGCAGGAAAGAATTTCTTTTACTACGTGAATAAAAGCACCAAGGTTTATCTTCTACATTGGGGTAGCAATACTGCATAAAACGAGTGAATAATTGAACTGAGTATGTTCATTCAGTACCAACTGAGTCACATTTAGAATCTTTCCTTATATGTGCGGGGCTTAAATATGTACTTCGACAGTTCATCTGTCCCGGGGATGGAGAATCCCGACTATTTTTGCCTGACATTGACGTTAATACCGGCAACATGTTGCACCCGCGAATTACAAGACCTTCGACAATGTTTCAATTTTAAATCTGAAAATTCGGATAACAGGTGAAAAAATATTCTTTCGTGTAATGCCATTAAAAGTCAACGATTTTCATGATTCTCCTTTACTTCCAATGAAGCTTTGCTTCCCGCCGAATATCGGGTTTCTGGGTCAACACGAAGTACTCTATAGATTCTAATGAGTGAGATTGCGAGTATCAAAATGTGTGTAAAAATGGCCGTCTTTATGATTGTTTTCACTTAGAGACTTTAATTTCTTACATCTCCAATAGATCGGACACCTTAGTTATAGTTACAAATTCCAGCTTGCTACATATAGCCGTTCCCGAGAAAAGAGGTTTCTAACAGCCGGAAGACACGTATACAATTTTAATAACCATTATATTTGTTTGCTTATGAAATTGCACATCTGACCAATTCCATTATTTCTATTTACAGTGTTTATCTATATACACTGAAGCGCCAAAGAGACTGATGTAGACATACGTATTCAAACACACGTTTATGCTAATAGGCAGAATACGGCGCTGCTGTCGCCAATACATATATAATACAACCAGTGTCTGGCGCAGTTGTTAGATCGGCTACTGCTGCTACAACGGTAGATTTACGTGAGTTTGAGCGGGGTATTATAGTCGGCGAGAGAGAGATGGGACACAGAATGTCTGATGTAGCGATGAAGTGGGGATTAATCCGTACGACCATTACACGGGTGTACTGTGAATATCAGAAATCCGAAAAACACCAAATCTCCGACATTGCTCCGGCCAGAAAAAGATACCGCAAGAACGGGACCAACGACGACTGAAGAGATTCATTCACCGTGACTGAGGTTCAATCTTTCCGCAAATTGCGGCAGATTTCAGTGTTGGACCATCAACAAGTGTCAGCGTGTGAAACATCCAACGAAATATCATCGATATGGGCTTTCGGAGCCGAAGGCCCACTCCTGTATCCTTGATTACGGCACGGCACAAGGCTTTACGCTTCGCCTGGGCCTGTCAACTCCTACATTGGCCTGTTGATGACTGGAAACATGTTGCCTAGTCGGGCGACTCTCGTTTCAAATTTTATAGAGCAGATTGACGTGTACGGGTATGGAGACAACTTCATGAATCCATGGACCCTGCATGTCAGCAGGGGACGGTTCAAGCTGGTGGAGGCTCTGTAATGATTTAGGACACGTGCGGTTGGATTGATACGGGACCCTCATACATCTAGACACGACTCTGACAGGTGACACGTACGTAAGCATCCTGTCCGATCATGTCCATTGTGTATTCCGATAGACCTCGGAAATTCCAGCAGGACAATGCGGCACCCCACACCTCCAGAATTTCTACAGAGTCGCTCCAGGAAGACTCTTCTGAGTTTAAATACCTCAGCTGGCCACCAGACTCCACCACATGAACTATATTGTGCATATCTGGAATGCCTTACAACGTGTTGTTTAGAAGAGATCTCCACCCCACCGTACTCTTACGGATTTATGGAGAGCCCTTCAGGATTCGTGGTGTCATTTCCCTCCGGCACTACTTCAAACATTATTCGAGTCCATGCCACGTCGTGTTGTGTCAGTTCTGCAGGTTTCCAGTTTTCTCGCTCTTCAGTATGAAACCCTCTCAAATCGCCGAAAGAAACGACTTTGAATATGCCAGGGCTGAATCAAGACATGCCTCGTTTCTTCAGTTTGGTCACAGTATTGTGCATCGGCCCAAATGGACTCCTGAATTCATGGCTCCATGACCGCATCTCAGGCAGTGTTCCACCCTACAGAATTATAGAGGATGGCAGTCCCTGGGGGAACATACATTAGATGTTGTAATTCCACTCTTTCTACCTCTCTCCTTTCGCAGAAAGCTATTGTATCTTCTTCCAACTGATATATTTAGTTCCCAAGATCAATAATAAAGGTACACACATACTGTACATCTTTACTAAAGAGCATTTCAGTAGGTGTACCGTGTAAAACGGAATGCATGTTTAGGAAGTCATGAAAGGTTTTCTTGGTCCCTAGAAAATGGTGAACTACTGTTGTGATTCCGTTACGCAATCTGCATTTCGGCAAGGAATAAGGAGTAATCGATAGTGAAAAGATTGAGGGAAATGTACTTCTAGAGTGTTCTGTAAAGTGAAGCAATCACCTTGATTTCAGAATGGCGCGCATGTCGCCGACACAATTAAAAACTGACAGAATTTTCCGTGAGCAGCCTGGCTTTAAAGACAAAATCTGAGGTGTATGAAGATTACTAAAGCTGTAAGTAGGCTGTTTATGTTTTCTTATTGGTAACGTTATGTAGCGGCCTGTATGAAAATCACTGGATGTGCTGTGTGCAGTCTGTGGCTGGTTTGCAATGTTGTTCGCTATTGTAGTGGGGCAGCTGGATGTTAACAGCGCGTAGCGTTGCGCAGTTGGAGATGAGCCGCCAGCAGTGGTGGATGTGGGGAGAGAGATGGCGGAGTTTTGAAATTTGTAAGACTGGATGCCTGAACTGCTATATATATGACTTTTGAACAATTTTAAGGTAAATACATTGTTTTTTCTCTATCAAAATCTTTCACTTGCTAACTATGCCTATCAGTAGTTGGTGCCTTCAGTAGTTTGAATCTTTTATTTAGCTGGTAGTAGTGGCGCTCGCTGTATTGCAGTAGCTTGAGTAACGAAGATTTTTGTGACGTAAGTGATTTGCGAAAGATATAGTTTAATGTTATTCAGGGCCATTTTTTTTGTAGGGATTATTGAAAGTCAGATTGCGTTGCGCTAAAAATATTGTGTGTCAGTATAAGCACAGTCTTGTACAATTGTTCAAAGGGGACGTTTCAAAGCTATACCAGTTCTCTTCCGTGTCAGGATTGCTTAACGACTAACGAGTCTCAAAATTTCAGGATAGTCCCGCCTTGCTGTCCAGCGCCCCCCCGCCCCTCCCCCTTGCCCACTGCACCGCTTAGCAGAAACCTAAGCGCTGACCGATACTACGTCCAGTCTCGAGCAAGTTTCAGCATTCGCATAGCCGCAGCTCCTGCTTTAAATAATCACATTCACACTACCACATAAAGAACGAGATGACTGTACGCTTAAAGATGTAAATGTACTAGGGGCGTTCAATAAGTAAACCAGCCCATATTTTTCCTGATGCAATTTGGTTTCATTCAGGATTCCAATACACCGTATTATTCTCCTCTCATTTGGCTACAAAGCCCTGTAATTAAACATAATCTCCATTCAATTACATGGCTTTACGGCACCTTACTGGGAGGGCCTGTACTCCCGCATGCTGCTACTCTACTGGCCGACATCGGAGACAACGTCTCGCTGAATTACTAATCACCCCATCTTCCACATACTGCTTCCCGCGGAATGCATCCTTCATTGTATCAGACAGATGGAATTCTGAATGTGTAGAACCGGGCTGTAGGATGGATAAATAAGAACAGTCTAATGAAGTTTTGAGACCTCCTCTCTGGTGCGCAATGTAGTGGCAGGCCTTGCGTTGTCATGGGGAATGAGAAGTTTGTATTTTTGTGGCAACGAACACGCTGAAGTCGTCTCCAACTTCCTGGCCGTGACCCAATAGAGGTAGCGTCTTTCATTAGTAATCAAAACGTCCTCGGTCCGGGATCGAACACCACCACTGCTTAAATTTTGAATAAACATCACCAGTATTGACACCCGAAAACATTCAGGATAAGAAGTCATCCTCATTCTGTCAACGATCTTGCCAAAGAGGGGTGAGGAGCGGACAGAGGTTCACGCCAGTCTAGTGTCTATGGGGTGGGAAATTCCCCTGAAGACGGCAGAATCATCAGTGATTAACGGCATGAGGATGCAGAAGGCGATGGAAAAAACTGCATTAAAGGCACTTAATGAGTATGCACAGGACATGTGCTCTGTTACTGAAAAAGTGTCATGACGATCTCACCATTGGCAAAAGATTTCGAAATAGTCCCCCATTCAGATCTCCAGGAGGGAGGCGCCAAGGGGGAGGTGAACACGAGAGATTCAATAACCAACGAAGGGATAACGTTCTAAGAGTCGGCGCATGGAATGTCAGAAGCTTGGACGTGGTAGGGAAGATAGAGAATCTGGAAAGGGAAGTGCAGATGTTTAGCATAGATATAGTGGTGTTAGTGGAGTGAAATGGAAAGAAGAGAAGAATTTCTGGTCAGGTGAGTACAGGGTAATATCAACTGCAGCCGAAAATGTTATAACGGGAGCAGGATTCATTATGAATAGGAATATAGGGTAGATAGCGCGTTAATGTGAACAGTTCTGTGATAAAATTGCTCTCATCAGAAGAGACAGCAAATCAACACCGACAAAACTGTTCTTGCATAGACGCCGACGTTCCAAGCCGAGGGTGAAGAGATAATGAATTTTGAACGGATAATTATGAAGGGGAGCGGGAATGCTGTTGCAGGCTAAGGAGTAGAGCAAAGGCTACCGCAAGAATACGGGCTTGGTACTAGGAATGAGAGACGCGAAGCACTGATTGAGTTCTTTAATAAATTAGAGCTACTAATAGCGAAGTCTCTGTTCAAGATTTATAGGAGAAGGAGGTATACTGGGAAAAGGCCGGGAGATACGAAGAGATTCCGAAAACAGATAATGAACTGTAAAGTGTCCCCAGGAGCAGATATAGACTCAGATCATCATTTAGTAGTGATGAAGAGTTTAAGAGACTGCTCAAGGAGAATCAGCATGCAAAGATGTGGGATACGGAAGTACTAAAGAATGAAGATATGCTTGAATTTCTCTACAACCATATACGTTGCTATAAGGAATATCTCAATAGCTAGAGGGCGAACATCTCTAAAAAGAGTAATCTTAAAAGCTGGAACGAAGAACATAGGTACAAAGAAGGTAATTGCGAAGAAACTGTGGGTAACAGAAGAAATTTTTCAGTCGATGAGTGAAAGAAGGAAGTGCAATGTCGTTTGACTAGGGCCTCCCGTCCGGTAGACCGTTCACCGGGGAAAAGTCTTTCGATTTGACGCCACTTCGGCGACTTGCGCGTCGATGGGGATGAAATGATGATGATTAGGACATCACAACATCCAGTCCCTGAGCGGAGAAAATCTACGACCCACCCGAGAATCGAACCAGAACCCTTAGGATTGACATTCTGCCGCACTGGCCACTCAACTACCGGGGGCGGACTGGAAGTACAACAGTGTTCAAGGAAATTCAGGAATACAGAAATACAAGTCACTTAAGAATAAAACAAATAGGAAGAGCAGGGAAGCTAAGGCGAAAGGGCTGCATGAAAAATGTGCAGATATCGAAAAGGACATGATTGTCGGAAGGACTGACTCACCTTCTAGAAAAGTCAAAACAACTTTGTGGGAAATTACGAGCAAGTGTGGTAACACTAAGAGTGCGATGGGTATTCCATTGTTAAATGCAGAGGAAAGATCGTATAGGCGGAAGGAGTACGTTGAAAGACTCTTTAACGTGGATAAATTGTCTGATGTATAGAACGTTACGAGGCTGATAGTTTCCTGTCTAACTCGACTCAGGCGCTGGAACTTGCGTTCATCACTTCGAACTTGAAACGGAACGGCATTACATGGATTTACGCTGCACCACCCCTACTCCAAAGAAAAAGTTCTACTTCATTTCCTCCCTGATGGTGCAATGATCAGTTCTGAACTGTATATTTTTCTCTTTTTCAGTCACCAGTATTCTGTCTCGTTTGATGCAATCCGCCACAAATTCCTCTTCTATGGCAGAGTAGCGCTTGTAACCTACGCCCGCAATTATCTGCTGGATGTATTCCAGTCTCTGCCTTCCCCTACAGCTCCCTCTAAGACCATGGAAGTTATTCCCTGATGTCATAACTGAAGTCCTAGTCTTATCCCCTTTTCTTCCCAGTGTTTGAGACATATTCGTTTCCTCTACTAGTCTGTGTGGGACCTGCTCATACATTACCTTCTCACTACACCTAATTTTCAATATTATTCTGCAGCACCACATCTCAAATACTTCGATTCTCTTCTGTTCCGGTTGTCCCAGATTCCATGTTTCACAACCGTACAATGTTGGGATCCAGACGTACATTCTCAAAAATATCCTCCTCTAATTACGGTCTATGTTTGATACTAGTAGACTTCTCTTGGTCAGAAATGCCGTAGTTACCAATGACAGTCTGTTTTTTATATCCTCCTTCCTCCTGCCCTCAGGGGTTATTTTGCTGCCTACGTATCAGAATTCTTTCTACTTCGTGACCACCAATCCTCATGTTAATTTTCTTCCATTTCAGATTTCTGTTAGTTCTCATTACATTCGTCATTCGTCGATTTACTGTCAATCCACATTCAGTACCCGCTAGACTGTCCATTCCATTCAATAGGTCCTGTAATTCTTCTTCACTTTCACTAACCATAGCAATTTCCCTAGCGAATCTTATCATTTATATGCTTTCACTCAGAATTTTAATCCCATTCTATAACGTTCCTTTCATTGCCGACACTCCTTCTTAAATATATAGACTGAACAGTAGGCTCGAAAAAATACATCGCTGTCTTAAATCCTTTTTAATCGCGCTCTTCATCCTTTGCTTTCCATTCTTTTAATTCTTTAGTTCTGCTACACTGAAGCGCCAAAGAAACTAGTATAGGCTTGAGTATTCAGCCGGCCGAGGTGGCCGAGCGGTTCTACGCACTACAGTCTGGAACAGCGTGACCGCTACGATCGCAGGTTCGAATCCTGCCTCGGGCATGGATGTGTGTGATGTCCTTAGGTTAGTTAGGTTTAAGTAGTTCTGAGTTCTGTGGGACTGATGGCCTCCGAAGTGAAGTCTCATAGTGCTCAGAGCCATTTGAAGCATTTGTGTATTCAAACAAAGAGATATGTAAACAGGCAGAATACGGAGCATTCGGTCGGCAACGTCTGTGGAAGATAACAAGTGTCTGCCGCAGTTGTTAGATCGATTACTGCTGCTATTATTGGAGATTATCAAGATTTAAGTGAGTTTGAACATAGTTTTACAGTCAGCCCACGAGCGATGGGGCACAGCATCACCAAGGTAGCGATGAAGTGATTATTATCCCGTACGACCATTTCACGAGTGTACCGTGAATATCAGGTATCCGGTAAAAAGTCAGATCTCCAACATCGTTGCGGCCGGAAAAAGATCCTGCAAGAACGGGACCAACAAAGACGGAAGAGAATCGTTCCGCATGACAGTAGTGTAATTGCTGCAGATTCCAACGCTGGGCCATCAACAAGTGTAAGCGTGAGAACCATTCAACGACACATCACCGATATAGTCTTTTGGAGCCGAATGCCCACTCGTATATCCCTGATGACTGCACGACACACTTTTATGACTCCCCTGGGCTGGTCATCACCAACATTGGACTTTTGATGACTGGAAACATGTTGTCTGGTTGGAGGGGCTGGTTTCAAATTTTATCGAGTGGATGGACGTTCACGGGTATGTTGACAGCATCATGCATCCACGGCCCATGCATGTCAGCAGGGTCTGATCAACCTGGCGGAGGCTTTGTAATTGTGTGGGGCGTGTGCAGTTGTAGTGATATGGGATCCCTCATACGTCTAGATACGACTATGACTGGTGAAACGTACGTAAGCGTCCTGTTTGATCAGCTGCATCCATTCATGTACATCGTGCTTTCCGACGGATCGGGGCAATTCCAGCAGAACAATGGGACACGTCACACGTCGAGGATTGCTACAGAGTGGCTCTTGTATCAATGATCTGACTTCAAACTATTCTGCTATCCACCAAACTCCCCAGACATGAGCATTAATGAGCATTTCTGTGATGCCTTGCGCAACATTCGGTTCAGAAGAGATCTCCACCCACTCGTACTCCTACCGATTTATGAACAATCTTGCAGCATTCATGGCGGGAATTCCCTCCAGCACTACTTCAGACATTAGTCGAGCCCATGCCATGTCGTGTTGCAGCAGTTCTGCTTGCTCAAGGGGGCCCTACACGATATTAGGCAGGTGTACCATTTTCCGTGGCTCTTCACTGTACATACAGTGTATGTATTACTCATCTCACCCTATGTTGTTGTTGTGGTCTTCAGTCCTGAGACTGGTTTGATGCAGCTCTCCATGCTACTCTATCCTGTGCAAGCTTTTTCATCTCCCAGTACCTACTGCAACCTACATCCTTCTGAATCTGCTTAGTGTATTCATCTCTTGGTCTCCCTCTACGATTTTTACCCTCCACGCTGCCCTCCAATACTAAATTGGTGATCCCTTGATGCCTCAGAACATGTCCTACCAACCGATCCCTTCTTCTGGTCAAGTTGTGCCACAAACTTCTCTTCTCCCCAATCCTATTCAATACCTCCTCATTAGTTATGTGATCTACCCATCTAATCTTCAGCATTCTTCTGTAGCACCACATTTCGAGAGCTTCTATTCTCTTCTTGTCCAAACTATTTATCGTCCATGTTTCACTTCCATACATGGCTACACTCCATACGAATACTTTCAGAAATGACTTCCTGACACTTAAATCAATACTGGATGTTAACAAATTTCTCTTCTTCAGAAACGCTTTCCTTGCCATTGCCAGCCTACATTTTATATCCTCTCTACTTCGACCATCATCAGTTATTTTGCTCCCCAAATAGCAAAACTCCTTTACTACTTTAAGTGCCTCATTTCCTAATCTAATTCCCTCAGCATCACCCGACTTAATTAGACTACATTCCATTATCCTTGTTTTGCTTTTGTTGATGTTCATCTTATATCCTCCTTTCAAGACACTGTCCATTCCATTCAACTGCTCTTCCAAGTCCTTGGCTGTCTCTGACAGAATTACAATGTCATCGGCGAACCTCAAAGTTTTTATTTCTTCTCCATGAATTTTAATACCTACCCCGAACTTTTCTTTTGTTTCCTTTACTGCTTGCTCAATATACAGATTGAACAACATCGGGGAGAGGCTACAACCCTGTCTTACCCCCTTCCCAACCACTGCTTCCCTTTCATGTCCCTCGACTCTTACAACTGCCATCTGGTTTCTGTACAAATTGTAAATAGCCTTTCGCTCCCTGTATTTTACCCCTGCCACCTTTAGAATTTGAAAGAGAGTATTCCAGTCAACATTGTCAAAAGCTTTCTCTAAGTCTACAAATGCTAGAAACGTAGGTTTGCCTTTCCTTAATCTTTCTTCTAAGATAAGTCGTAAGGTCAGTATTGCCTCACGTGTTCCAGTGTTTCTACGGAATCCAAACTGATCTTCCCCGAGGTTGGCTTCTACTAGCTTTTCCATTCGTCTGTAAAGAATTCGTGTTAGTATTTTGCAGCTGTGACTTATTAAGCTGATAGTTCGGTAATTTTCACATCTGTCAACACCTGCTTTCTTTGGGATTGGAATTATTATATTCTTCTTGAAGTCTGAGGGTATTTCGCCTGTTTCATACATCTTGCTCACCAGATGGTAGAGTTTTGTCAGGACTGGCTCTCCCACGGCCGTCAGTAGTTCCAATGGAATATTGTCTACTCCGGGGGCCTTGTTTCGACTCAGGTCTTTCAGTGCTCTGTCAAACTCTTCACGCAGTATCATATCTCCCATTTCATCTTCATCTACATCCTCTTCCATTTCCATAATATTGTCCTCAAGTACATCGCCCTTGTATAGACACTCTATATACTC
Organism: Schistocerca americana; assembly: GCF_021461395.2. Lineage (NCBI taxonomy): Eukaryota > Metazoa > Arthropoda > Insecta > Orthoptera > Acrididae > Schistocerca > Schistocerca americana. The sequence continues at coordinate 125,699,328 of NC_060124.1, forward strand.
CTTCCACCTTTCTGCTTTCCCTTCTTTGCTTAGAACTGGGTTTCCATCTGAGCTCGTGATATTCATACAAGTCGTTCTCTTATCTCCAAAGGTCTCTTTAATTTTCCTGTAGGCGGTATCTATCTTACCCCTAGTGAGATAGGCCTCTACATCCTTACATTTGTCCTCTAGCCATCCCTGCTTAGCCATTTTGCACTTCCTGTCGATCTCATTTTTGAGACGTTTGTATTCCTTTTTGCCTGTTTCACTTACTGCATTTTTATATTTTCTCCTTTCATCAATTAAATTCAATATTTCTTCTGTTACCCAAGGATTTCTACTAGCCCTCGTCTTTTTACCTACTTGATTGCACGATTTGACATTGTCGACTGCTTCTTCCATGTCGAAAAGTCCTACGAATATTTCTCGACATTCCTTTAGTCTTGCTTCATTATCAACCGCGACGTAAGAACTGCCTCCACGGTGCCTTTACCTTTCGTACAGGCACACAGATCGCTATCTAACGAAACTCAATTTTCTTTTCCATTCTTCTGAGTATTATTCTTGCCAGCCACTTGGATGCATGAGCTGTTAAACTGGCTGTGCTGCAATTCTCGTACTTGATAACTCTGACAGTCTTTTGAATTCATTCAGTAACATTTTTCCGAAAGTCAGATGGTACATCGCTAGACCCATATATTCTACAAAGCAACGTTAATAGTCGTTTCGTTGCCACTTCCCCCAGTGATTTTAGAAATTCGGATCTATGCCTTCTGTCGTATTTGATCTTCAGCCTTTCAAAGCTATTTTAAACTTTGTTTCTAATACTGAACTCCCTATCTCTTCTGTATCTGTATCTTACTCCTTCTAAACATCAGACCAGTTATCCACCTCAGAGTCTTTCAGAGTACTCCTTCCACCTATACGATCATTTCGAGCTCGGGCTCGATTCCCGGCTGGGTCGGAGATTTTCTCCACTCAGGGAATGCGTGTTGTGTTGTCCTAATCATCATCATTTTATCCCATCGACGCGCAAGTCACCGAAATGGGGTGAAATCCAAAGACTTCATCCTGGTGGACGGTCTACCCGACGGGAGGCCACAGTCACACGACATTGCACTTCCTTCTTTCATTGACCACCTGAACAACTTCTTCTGTTACCCACAGTTTCCTCGCATTAACCTTCTTTGTACCTGTGTTCTTCGTTCCAGCTTTTATGATTGCTCGTTTTAGAGGTGTTCGTCCTCTACCTACTGAGATATTCCTTACCGCAACGTATATGATCGTAGAGATCTTCAAGCATATCTTAAATCTTTAGTACTTCCGTATCCCACATTTTCATACTGATTTTCCTTGAGCAGTCTCATAAACTTCAGCCTACTCTTCATCACTACTAACTTATGATCTGAGTCTATATCTTCTCCTGGGTACAGTTTACAGTTCAGTATCTGTTTTCGGAATCTCTGCCTGACCATGATATAATTTAATTTAAATCTCTTCGTATCTCCCGGCCTTTTCCCAGCATACCTCCTTCTCCTATGAATCTTGAACAGAGAATTCGCTATTAGTAGCTGTAATTTATTAAAGTTCTTTATTGATTTTTACGGTGTTAAGTAGGGAGGAACCCAGCGGGTAGTGACTATTGAGTAACCCAACTGTTGGACGACTGTGACAGCATTATCATCAGAGAGCTCCAGGTGAGCAGCGAGGTGTTCGACTGTGATCCGTCGATCACCTCGAACGACAGTGTCCGCACTTTCCAACATCGGAGGGGTCACAGCTGTGTGCCGCCGGTTGGAATGCGGGATACCAGACAGCTTCGAGCGACTTTGTTGCGATGATGGCAGATGCCTCGCCCAAGGACTCACCGTGCTCTTGTTCACTGCCGGATCTCCGAAGGCATTCTACAGGCGCCTACGAATATCTGTGGTTCTCTGGTTTTTCTACCAAAAGAAACTTAATGACAGCTCTCCTACAGACGCCATTTTAAGGACTACGTATAGCGTCGCCACGTATTGAAACTTAACGAAACTGTAGCGACTGAAGAGGGCGTATTCCACCATGTCGCACGACAAACGCGGAATTTTTTCAACCAAAGCTGACTGTTGTTGTTTTACTGATTGATCGCCCCCCGTAGAATCGAAAGACAACTGCAGTCTGGTTCATGTACAAGTTGTAGGTAACTATGTATTGCTGTGTTTTATCCCTGATACAGAGTTTCGAAGAGTGTGTTCACGTTTAGATTGTCATGCGGAGATGCCAAACTGAATAACGCTTTGCATTCAAAATACAGTAGAAGACAGACAGCAGCTTGTACGATATCAAAGTGACATTCAGCAGCAGGGAAAGCATGTATGAGTGTGAAGAAAGATACCGTTCGATCAGGGTGTATTCAAATTTGTAGGTGCGGAATTATCCGACAGTGTACTAATGGTGCTTATGGTTGAGTCCCCGCTTCCCTCATACGCACTCAGTAATGTCTGTAGAGGTGGCTGCTCTGAGAAGTATTCAATAACGGCGGGAGAGTGCTTATGGTCAGCGAGTTTCGGTGGGCAGGCCGGCTTCAAAGGGCCTGAGATGAGACCGCTGGCGCTGCGGGTCGGGGCGGTGCGAGGTGGGGTGCGCTGATTAACGCGGGGTGTCGATAGTGGCTAATTAACGCGGCGCGTCTGATCTGATACAAGTAGGGGCACGGCCACCGGCGGCGACCGTGACCGCGGCCGCGACCCTCAACCAGCCACCTGCGGCCGCGCTCCCACCAGCAGGTGGCAGGCGGCAATTACCACTACTGTCCGAGGGTAACTCAAACACACTCCTGCATACACAAATATCTTCTGGTGGGTGTCACAGCATTTATAAATTTGAAGATATTTCCACCAGTCTGTATTAACAATTGTGCTTTATTAATACATTACCTGCCAAACTGTTTTTCTTCACTCTACATTTATTTCTGCCTCACTCCCGTTGATATGAAGAAAAGGAACGTGAAATAAAAATAAAAAAATTAAGAAACGTTGAAACAAACGCTGTATTTTAGTTGATCCCCAAATGAGGATCACGGAACATGGAACTATCTTTTTAAGTTTTCTTTTATCTTTTGTCTCAGACAATAAAGCAGTCAATATTGTGTCCCATATCGCTCATATAGCACTGCTCCCTTCCATTTTCGTTGCAAATACTCCATTTTCTTTCTTTCCGCAACGTCATGTCATCAGTTCACGTGCCGGGTTCGGGGAGTCCTAAGTTCAACTGCGACAAGTGAAGTGGACGCCTTAGGGTGTGTTGGACGTCCAGAAATTTTTGGATCAGGAGCAGCGAATGACGGAGCATGATATGTTCTAGCCATCGTCCTTCTCAGTTATAACAGTCGACTACTCTCATTAGTATCGCAGTATGTGACGGGAGCAGTACGTGACTTACCATCATAATCTCACCAGGTCCCCGCAAATGAACTGTTTCACATAATGGTGTCTCTAATACTGAACCATTTGCTCATCAGTGCGCAAGCACTCATAAGAAACTTCCACATTCCATGAATGTTTCTCAGCAAGTAAACTGAAAATCCTTTCGTCGACTGGGAACCTGTTCGGGTGGGTGTTACCGTTGAATTGAACGTGGCGCTCAATTTAATGAACCTTTAGTGCCTCAACCACTGCCGTGTGCATCTTATATCATAGTCCTCATCTTCATTCCAGTAAAACTGTTCATATCAGATAACTGGCAATCCAGTGAAGAGCTGTACACGTAAGACTTCTATATGCATTCATTGAATCAAAGCTGTGATTGTTATTCTGTGTAGCATATTAGAGACCTGAACTGACAATCAAGTTAGCTCATAAAAAATTCTTCTAGGCAGTCAACCAGAGCCTTTCCTTTTAGTGCAGCTACCTACTATATTTAGCCTTATTCAGTTTCTTCTAGATCGGTGTACGATTTACGGTAAGCTGCATCATTAGCTGTTCAATTAAAATTGATATTAGATTCCATGTTCTTCTTGTGATGGCCTGCATTTTGTTCGTTCTGCCTTTGGTCATTAATATGAACTTCCAAGGAACCTGGAACGTTAGCTGGAAGAGTAGCTGCCAAATATTTTAGTCTATACGGTCAAAGTCAGACATCTCACCCATTCCATCAAGACGGAGCTTGACGATATGAGTGCTCCCATTCACTTTAACCTTATCATACGAAGATGCCATGGAATTGGGGTCTTTCACAATGTATTCAACTTTCCCTGTTAGAATGTGCTCTTGAGCGTCTCATCCTACCTGGGTAGAAAAGGAAACAAAATGCGGTTTTAGGAGGAACCCGCCGTCGGACACAACAGGAGATCAAAATGCAGTCACTCGCGGGAAAATCAAATAAGCTTTGGAAGTAAACAATTGATAAACATCTTCTACAACCATTAAAGAACATGCCAGTACACAGACGCTGAAACGTATTTAAATAATTATGTAATTAATGCTGCTCTGAAAATATTCAACTATTGTAAGACTGAAGAACTTTACTTCTTACCACAAATAATCTTGTGCATTTCACACATTCAGCAACAACTGGCTAACAAACAATACACAAGATTGACCATGATATAGACTACTATACAAAATAGTAACAATTGCTGCCATCATTATTACAAATACAAAACTTCCGTTACAGAAATAAATTTCCAATTGGGGATCATGGCAGGTTGTGGACTAAAGACTATTAATAGCGTGACTCATTGCGTGGTATTACGCCCTGACTGCATAATCAAGCATGGCACGTGATTTTTAAATGATGAGGATAAATCATCTATTTCTTTTATAGATTGAATTAAAAATGAGCTATACTCAAACTAGTGCTGCTCAAGCACCTACAAATTTGAACACACCCTGATCGAACGGTATCTTTCTTCACACTCATATATGCTTTCCCTGCTGCTGAATGTCACTTTCATATCGTACAAGCTACCGTCTGTCTTCTACTGTATTTTGAATGCAAAGCGTTATTTAGTTTGGCATCTCCGCATGACAATCCAAACGTGAATGCACTCTTCGAAACTCTATATCAGGGATAAAACACAGCAATGCATAGTTACCTACAACTTGTACATGAACCAGACTGCAGTTGTATGACCTAAAGAGCAGCGGTAGTTGAGAAGGCAGAAGCAGTGACGATTTTAAATACAGACTGACAATAGCAAAAAAGGTATATGTGGAAAATAAATTTCTTTGCCATCGAAAACAGTGACTAGTCCTTCCAGGAATGATCGCTGATAATATGCTACGATAGTGGAACTCAAATGGAGGGTTAGCATAACAGGTCGTTGTAGTGCTTTGCACAAACCTCTTTCAAAACAGAAACTCCTACAGTGTCGTCCTGAATGCTGCTGCATTATCAGAGAGTAAATATTGACATTGTCCTAATGAATCAAACAAGGAATGTACCCAATTTATACTGCCTTGCGTGCTCGTATTACCGGTCGATGCGGGTAAAGACATCCACACAGACCAGTAAGACGGCTGATCGACAAAGATTGAAACTGATTTTTTGTTAACATGTGTTCATTATTCTATTTTTATGTTTACAAGTCCTTCTTAAAAGTACTCCCCTCTTACATAAATGCACCTTTTATAGCGTCTCAGTCAGTCCTGAAAGAAATGGTGCGAACCAGGGCCCTTGGGAATCTACTTCTCTTGAGCACTGCTTCCGAGTCCTCAAATCGAAGGGAACAAAGCTCCGTCTTTCTTGATGGGAATGAAAAAAGTCGCAAGATGCAAGATCGGGACTTCAAGGCGAACACGGAACAACTGACCCAGAAACTGATAACTTGACTTGTGACGTGAGGACGTACACTGTCTTGATGAAGTCGCCACCCACCCGAAGAAAGTTCTGGACATTTCGTTGTAATATGCTTCCTCATTTTAGTCAATAACAATATGTTGTATGTTACTGATACAGTAGTGAGAGGGGAAACTGCATTTTGGTAAACCATTCCACAACAGTCAAAATATGTGATCACCACCACTTTCCCCGGAGATGGAAAACCTTCGCCTTTTTTGATGTTGGAGAACCTGGCGATTTCCACGCTGTGCTGGCTCGTTATCCTTCAGGATGTTAATGATGCAGACATGATTGATTGCCGATGATAATCAATCCTGAAACGCAACCTCTCCGTCAACAAAGAGACACAGAACCTCATGGCTTGTCTTCATTCATAGAGCATATTGTTCGGGAGTCAACGTGGTACAGTTATTCGCCGATATTTATGCACAGTTGCAACAGCAGCGTTGACGTGGACTTCAGACACAACGGAAGCCGGAACACAAGGCCAGCCTTCCTTAACAAAGGCAGGTCGACCTTCTATAAGGTCCTTGAACCACCTAAACGCTGCTGCACGAGGAAGTACATCTTCGCTGCACGCTTTCTCTTACTTTTCGTAGCTTTCTGCGGAATACAGAATTTTATTGCGCCGTACTGCTCCTCTGGTGCCACCTCCATTGTCTGGTATGCGAAATGCAAATATCAGTTCCAAAACAGAGCATTACTACCAATGTCCTGGCACGGAAGCGCTGCCGCCTATGGACATTAAACAGAAAAAATCGCTCTCTACAAATATTAATGGTACAGATAGTAAACTTTCATAGAAGCTAGAGGAAAAAATCAGTCTCAATCTTTGTTGACCAGCCCTCGTATCAACATGTCCCCTACTCGCGATCGCAAAACAGGGCCTACACAACCAGTATATAACCTCTCCGCCGGTGTCGTCACCTTTACAGTAGCCAGCAATCTCTGTTGCGTACTCATCATTGGCCAACTCACTGCACATACCATCAGGCAGTACCCACTCTAGAACAGTAATTGAAAAAGAATTTAATGTTGAAGAACCAAAAGCGCCAAGGGTAAAGAAGGGGAAGGAGAAGAAAACGACAGTTGGGATGACTACACCGGCGAAGGAGAGACAGATGAAGCATACGTGTTTTGTAATAGGCTTTATTGAAACTAATTATCGATGGAGGGATCCACTGTCTGTCTTGTTGTGCCTGGTCTCATCGCCAGTGTTCCAACGTTGGGAAGAAGACAACTACATATTCTGCGGTTTCTGCTCATAACAACGCGTTTTCTTCTATTAAGACCAATTACTGAGATCTTTGCTATACAAGTCAAATATTTCAAAACTTGGAATCGATTATTAAAAGCCAGTTTTCGTACAAAAAATACTACCAAGGGATACCATAAATATATTTTAAAAACTTGTTCATAAATTTTTTGGGCAGTAGAAACAACCTTTTTTCTTGTTTTCATTTAAATGTGTACCACATTTAAGCTCACTGGTGGGATAAAACAGGGTGTTTTGGACCTAATGAGGTAATTATTTCTTATTCCGGAGTGATTTAAGCCAAAACCAGACGAGTCCTTTTTTGTGTAAAACTATCGATATTCTTATTAGTTTGATGCGGATAGACACGCATTCCTTTCCTGTGCCAAACTTTTCATATTACGGTAGCAATATCGTCGTTGGGTGTATTCAAATCTCTGTTTTCCTCTGTAGTTTTTACCCTCTACAGCTCCCTCTAGCCCCATAGAAGCTAACCCATGATGTCAAAATAAATGTCCTGTCATGCTGTTACTTTTTCTCATCAATGTTTTCTGTATATCCCTTTCCTCGACGATTCTCTCTAATTTATTTACAGTTTTCTGTAGCACCACATCGCAAATGCTTCAATTCTCTTCTATTCTGGTCCTCTCACGGCCCATGATTCACTACCATACAATGCTGTGCTTGAAATGCACACAGAAATTTCTTCCTCAGATTAGGGTTTACGTTTGATACAGGCAGGTTCCTGTTGGCCCGGAATGCCTTTTATGCCAATGCTAGTCTGCCATTTATGTCCTCTTTGCTCCGTCTAGTATGACTCATTATGCTGCATAGATATAAGAAATCCTTAGCTTCGTTTACTTTGTTATTCGCAATTCTGATGTAAAGTTTTTTGCTGTTCTAATTTCTGCTACTTCTCATTAAATTCGTCTTCCTTCGAGTTCTATTGTATTGAACTGTGGCCTATAAACGATGGAGTGGCGTCGTCCCCGCCGTAGTCCCCAGAGGTACACAACCCCACAACAGGCCACATCAGCCCACCCACCACACCGCCGCCCCGTACCGAACCCAAGGTTATTGTGCGGTTCCGTCCCCAGTGGAATCCCCCCGGAACGTCTCATTCCAGACGAGTGTAACCCCAAATGTTTGTGTGGTAGAGTAATTATGCTGTACGCGTACGTGGAGACAGTGTTTGCGCAGCAACCGCCGACATACTGTAACTGAGGCGGAATAAGGGGAACCAGCCCGCATTCGCCGAGGCAGATGGAAAACCTCCTTAAAAACCACCCACAAGCTGGCCGGCTCACCGGACCTCGACACTAATCTTCCGGGCGGATTTGTGACGGGGACCGGCACGCCTTCCCGCTCGGAAAGCAGCGCGGTAGAGCGCACTGCTAGCCGGGCGGGCTTCCTTTGCATTACTCTCAATCCATATTTCGTACTCATTAGACTATCCATTCTATTTAACAGATCCTGTAATACTTCATCGCTTTCACTCAGGACGCAAATACTATCAGCGAATCTTATCATTGATATCCTTTCACCCTGAATTTTAAGCCAAGTCTTGCACATTTCTTTCATTTCGGTCAATCCTTCTTCGATGTGTGGGTTGAGTAATAGGGACGAAAAACTAAATCCCTGTCCTACAGCCTTTTTCATCTGAGCACTTCATTTTTGTTTTTCCTGTCTTATAGTTTCCCTCTTCGTTCTTGTACATATTCTATATTACCCGTCCTTCCCTATAGCTCCCTCCAGTTCTTCTGAGAATTATGAACATCTTGCACCACTTTACACTGTGAAACTCATTTTCCAAGGCGACAAATCCTATGAACGTGTCTTGATTTTTTGTTCGTTTTTGTTTTTATTATGAATCACAAAGTCGGAACTGCTTCTATGGTGTCTTGAATTTATATGACATCTAAATAACAAATAGCATACTTAATGGTCACTGGAACGAATTTCTAGGTACCCTGTTTCGCTCTACTTTCTTCTGTAGAATTAGTTTCTTTAATTTCGGTCGACGGTCACGAAAAATCTCGTCACACTATCGACTTCGGTCCAAAATAGCCATCTTCAATATAGTTAAAACGTACGAAGCCGTATGTTACTTATTTTAGAATTATATAAGACTTCGTCTCTTTTAACCGGATCTGAAGCCTTGTATTATCGTAAAATGATTAGTGTGAGTCTTCGTATGCTTTAATGAGATTCTAAGAAGGTCATTATGGAGTGAAATGGTTCACAGCAGTTTTCATGATCGCCAACTTCGGTCAAAGAAACGAACTAAATTACTAATTCGTCCGTTACTCATAACGCCAGTCAGCGTCTTGGTCTCGTACAGGTTTGGGAAACTCAGGTCTTTGGATTTCGAGGTGCTGAATACCGCTCTCTGTCCATTAGGAGGAGTGGCAGCGTCCAGCAGGGCATAATCCCTCACGTAGGCAGCTGCCAACGCAGGAGACGGCTTCGTCCGCCACTCTCCCATTACAGGTATGCCGGCCAGCCTTTAGCAGGCGCCGCTACCGCACTCTGCCGCCAGATGGCAGGAGATCTGCTCTCCGGTGATTACTGGCGCCAATAACTGGACTGCGCTTTGACGGGGCTGATGCAATATTCGGCCATCAGCGGACACGCCAGCTGACGGCCGCTGTCCGTCCGCCGTGCCTCTGCCGGGCTTTGCGCGCAGTCGTTACGCCGTGCCTTAATGGCGCCATTGCCTCTGGGTCCTCACTAACGAGCCAATCACTAGACAGTCTGTCTTTTCTATCGCGCGATCTACATCATACGGACATTTACGGTGCACAAAGCGTCCGTAGACTCGATTATTCAGCTTCCGCGCTCGACGTAGAATATTATTCTCGTGTCAGTGATTGGTCCCTACATTGTATCAGTGTAGTGTAAGTAAAATGTGGCAGATAACTCTGAACCTTGAAGTGGCGCTAGTTTTCCTTTTCCTTAAACAAAAGCTATTTGTTGAATGGTTCATCAGTAAAAATCGGCTACTAAATGGGGAAGTGAACTTGAAGCACACAAATTTTGTCATCTACTGACATTTAAGGTAAGCAAAACCCCCGTAGAATCGGTATTTCACATTCAGTGGACGACACTAGAGGTAAGTGATTTACTAAACGTAAACTCCATCTTGAGATTATGTATGCATATAATAAAAACATTGATGAGATTTCAATACCACTGAGGTTATCTTCTTCAGAAGGAAAGTCACCTATAATGCTTTCCAAATAATGTAAAACGAACTTCTAAAACACTTATGTGTAAAAGCTAACAACACTGAAATTCCATGTTACCTTTTTCATTGTTGTCAAGTATTCAGTATTTACTTAGGTTACCACTATGAACTAATCAACAGTTTCATCTTCTGGCCCTGCACAGTAAAAATTACAAGATACCAGACAAATTCTTAATAAGACGTTATACACAGACCTGTATAAACGAAACCAAATGTACATATTAATTGATCTAGGTAAGAGGATACCAGTAATCAAGAAATACATTCAGGGTACAATAGAGGACATATAACAAAGTTTGCACACACAGTATGAGATACAAGTGCCCTGTCACAACAGTTCATAAAAACAGTAGTGTTATTGCAACGCTAATATTAGTGCTATGCCGGCCGCTGTGGAAGAGAGGTTCTAGGCGCTTCAGTCCGGAACCGCGCGACTGCTAAGGTCGCAGGTTCGAATCCTGCCTCGGGCATGGATGTGTGTGATATCATTAGGCTAGTTAGGTTTAGGTAGTTCTAAGTTCTAGGGGACTGATGACTTCAGATGTTAAATCCCATAGTGCTCAGAGCCATTTGAAACATTATTAGTGCTATGCGGCTATTGTCCAAAAATATGTAAGGATATAAGCGACAAACAGTTATTTTATAAAAGGAAAGAAAATAAGAAAAGCATCAGATAAATACCATAAAATTATATGAAACAATGAATGATAACCATCCACCATACATCCCGTGGCGCAAAGCCAGTACTTCTTAATTTGAATAATTCAGTAACATAGGCATTCGCATCATTCATCATCAGACCAGTTACATAATATGAATTTTTGTTTCGTGTATAGAATACTGTAGTAGATACTTTCCTGCGTATTTGACTGATCTGTGTGTAATTTTTTATGGTATGGGGCCAGAAGATGGCTCTGTGGAGAAGTCGAAACTGGTAGTCTAAATAAAAGGCCACGACATAACGGCTGTTGGAATATAGTTTTTAAAGTGATTTACCCTTCTGACAGTTCAGTAGAAAGAGGCCTTCAATGGAATAGCGACTCGTTTTGTGAACCAAAGTTGTGATTTGCCTCTCAGATTGTTTTACCTAAACTATAAGCGGAAAATCTTGCTTGGTTATCGTGATACCTATTCCTGCCTGTCCTCTCTCGGTGGAGGCAAAAGACGTGCTATTTCTTGCCGGCATGACACTGCTGGCTCAGTTAGAATTCATTTCTCAACTACAGGCTCAGAGAGAACATGGGATATGCTGAAAAAAATTAAGGGACGAAATTACTCTCCAAATTGAAAGCTGCAACCTGCGGAGATACATGATCTCCCTTCAGCAAATGAACCATTACGTAGAGTAGTTTGCATATGTGACACACAACTAACACCCTAAACTTTCTACATCTACATGTGCATCAACATCTACCATCTCATCTGTTAAAAATCTGCCCCAGCATGTGCACCTGTCTCTCAAGGTTCTGAAACTTGCATCTTTTCACTTTTACTTATTGACTTGGTTGCTGACTGATAACTAGCATTTCATCTTATTGAAATTAGGCCCAACCTCACCTACTAGATAAGGCCTATAACTCAAATACATTAACAATCCGTCTTTAAGCTGTGAAAAGATTGCCCTGAAATGAATCAACAGTCAATAACCATTTGTACAACTGGATCCCTGTGTGCATCTGGACCACATCTCCTACACTTATTCAATGACAAATGTATCTCATGTGTCGTTTATTTGACTCTGATGCATAGGTTGCCATGCAAAGTCGATTGATAAAGCAGGCTGATATCTCAACAGCACAACATGCTGGTGATGCAAGGCAGCCTACATGTTATTGCCTGGAAAACCATTCTTTTCCTCTCACATGTAGGCTGCCCTACAAAACAAGTTTTTTTGGCAGACTAATACTGTTCCTACCAATATGCAAGTCGTCCAGAACAGTCTATGTCAGAGACTGGAAAAACATGTTGTGGTCCATGTCTCCACTCCCACTAGAAAGAGGAGATTATAAACTTCATAGCGCTAATATTCACAATACCTGCTATTTTTAAGCCATATTTGGTTAGAGTCGAGCCATGGGTGTGAGAGATCATGGCCACACACACATACACTATGCCTCACAAAGGGTGAATTAGCTGCCCCTATTGATGTAAATGTATGCAAGCTGCACGGTCATATCTGACCTTGAAAACACATGCGCGACATTTTCGTAGCTACATGCAAACTACACCGAAGGGTCAGAGAAACTGGTTTACCGGCCTAACGAACCCGCAGAAGTGACATAGCGCGATATGGCATGGACTCAACTAATGTGTGAAGTAGTGCTGGAGGGAATTGACGCTATGAATCCTCCAGGACTGTCCATAAATCCGTAAGAACACGAGGGGGTGGAGATCTTTTCGGAACAGCACGTTCCAATGCATCCCAGATTCGGTCAATAATGTTCATGTTTGGGGAATTTGGTGGTCAGCGTGTAACGCCGGAAATGCATATACTCCTATTTCCATCTATTGTACTATTATTTTTTTTCCTTGTTTTGTTACCTCAAGATATGACATTTCTGTCTCTTTATATATTGTAATTGTTTTACTGTTTGTATATATATATTTATGCACTCATGTCGATGTATAATTGGTTTGTTTCGTAAATATTATTTGTATTTTTACGCTGGGTCTTGCCTAGGGAAAACTGCTATCGAACGATTACGTCGATAGGTCGTGTGACGAATCAAAGTGTGTAGGATCTTTGGTAGTGTTAACTCTGCCGCGTGGAGCGCGGGCGGAACAGTCGGGGTCTGGCGGGAGTAGCGAGTGGAGCAGGTGTTGTGTGACGCTCCCGCGAGTTGCCGCGCTTTCGGGGTTTGGCAGCATGTAATTGCGCTCGACTCGCGATGATAGTTTCTGACATGGTGTCGCGGACGGGAAGCATTAGCTGGCGCACATCAAGAGCCCGTTTCGCCTGGTGACCGTGTCGAGAAGAAGGCGCGCCAACATCCAGCTTCTGCAACAGTGACGGCCGACAATGAGTGACTGTCGCCACCTCCTCGATCGACGGCTTCAAACCTTCAATCAACCAACAAGGAAGACTAAAAGCACGTAAAGTTTCAGAACTGTATGGCAGACCTCAGCTTTTCAAATTGTTCCATTTGCCTCGCAAAATTACAGCAACTTAGCATGAACCTTTGTTGCTCATTGTCCCAATTGCATTGCCAAGCAGGGTCCCTTCCTTTTCCGAAATGAGGCCGAGGGTCGTTGAAATTCAAACGCCAGCATCATTCGATTTCACTGCTTTAATTTCAAAGTTCAGCTGGCTACAATATTTAAATTGCACAAGCACAAATTAAGAGTGCGAGTTTTGTTACCGTATTTTAGTTACCTGTGACTGCAGCTCAGCTTGGTACGTACTAAATTTTACTATTGTTAATAGTTCAGAATCATTTAATTCAAGTTCAAAGTTAAATCTCTTGTTTCTAAATTGCGTAGAGTCAAGTTGCTTTTGAAATGATTGTTGAGGTAGTCCAAGACTAACCGTATTTTACTGGATTTCGATGTGCTTCAGAAAGAAAGCTCACTATTAACTTCAGTCACTAAATTAACTTTCGATTTTCCGGTTTTATTAATTCTTTTGCTAAATTAAGTCAGAGTGTAGTGAAATTTATTACTTCTGACAAACTTTCAGTTTTCACACTACACGTGTCAACCTTCAGTTGCCACGCTTCTAGTGCTAATTATATGTGTAATAGCCTTTCTTTTTCAGTTACTATATTAATTGTCCTTAGGACTGGCGACCGTGATTTCCCCCAAATCTCAAATATCTAATTACCGCTAGTTAATTGTTAACGTAACGGCCGCACATTTACTTTCTTTATTAACTTTACCCCTTTTCAAAATTAATTTCCACCAGTTTCATTTGCATTTTTCCTTTCATTTAGATGTAACCCTTTCCTCCCTCTTTACCGATAGATTAACTTCGGTGACGATTGCTTTTCCAAAACTCCCATTAGGTACACGCGGTTTCATTTTTCACTGTCATTAAGGTCGATAAGTGAGGGGGGAGGTTACACGTGGCGACCTGGTGACAGGAAAATCTTCAAATTTGAGGTTGTTCTGGACACGAATTTTGCATTGTGCAAATCTCGTAACAAAGTACTGGTTACGAAATGGTCGATACGTCAGCGAGAATATTCGTGTGAGGAATCCTAATTAGAGTTGAGATTTTGCATTTATATTGAAAATTATTAAAATGAGTGAAGGCAACAATTACCAAAATTTGGTAGACTTAGATACGGAACAATCGGTCGAACAGTGGGAAACGCGCACAGCGGTACCCATTGTTCCGGGGCAGGCGGCTAGCATGAAAGATGCGACCGCCGAAACGCAACAAAGAGCAGAAATGGAATTCCAGACTTTAGAAAATGTTTCGGAATCGGAAGTCAAAATCAAATCTGAATCCCTTGATGACGAATACGGGGGGACAATGAAAGAGGAAGCCGCTACGGCAGTAAAACCGGTGGTTTCCGGGAATTTAACTGATTTATTGAATGTTTTGATTAACGAAATCAAGAGTCAATCGGCAGAAATTAAAGATCAGGCTGCCAAGCAAGAAGCTCAGGCTGCCGAGCAAGCAGCTCAGGCTGCCAAGCAAGTAGCTCAGTCTGAAAAAATTGAACGAATGCTAGACAATCAGAACAAAGCTATTGATGTTGTTAACAACAATGTTGAAGTTGTTAACACAAAAGTTGATAAAATCAAAGACGATATTGTCGTGATTAATACCGAAATCGGTAACCTTAAACAGGAAATGATAGGCGTTCAGGCGGAAATTGCGAGCATAAATACTCGTTTTGATTCCGAAATTAGCAGAATCGAAAAAAGTGTAGGAGACGCAGTTGCTCCGATCATCGAGAATAAGGTGACGGAACAAATTCAATTAGTGAGAAAACAGGATCAACAGAAGGTGGAAACTTTAAAGGCTTTAGTATCCGAAGTAGATACCAAAGTGACGAAGCAGGCTAACACCTGCGAAGAGAAAAAGAGGGAAGTGGAAACGCTTGCGACAACCACTTGCCAAGTGATTACGAGGGTGTCGGAATTAGAAAGGAAACTTGACGAAAAACAGAGCTATGTGCCAATCTGTGCACATAGTTCGGAGTTGTTGACGAAAGAGGAGCGGTTCGACCCCTTGAAAAAAGGCAGTATACACCCGACGGATTTCATTAAAAATTGTGAAAGAGTTTTACCCAGATCATGGACTAATGAGAGAAAAATTAATGCGGTTATTGATGTGTTGGCTGGTGACGCCAAGCGTTGGGGCCTAAACCTCAACGTTACGAACCTGACTTTTGACGAGTTTAAAAATTTGTTTCTGGCTGAATACTGGTCAGAGCAAAAACAGCAAAGTGTCTGGCGCGAATTTGTCGTATCGAGGCCTTTCGATGCGAATTCGCGCGGCTCGATGAAGGAGTTTTGTGAGGGCTGGATCCGCAAGTTGGAATATTTGCGTGATCGCCGCACGGAATCCGAAATAGTCTGGGAACTCTACAAGAAGCTTCCAGATGATACAAAACGCTACGTAGGAAGCAATTACAGGACAATCAATGATTTCCTGGAAAGAGTTGAGGACGAGGACAATTGGCGCAATAATCGCGACAGTGGTAGAGGCCGTGGTAACAACAACGGGTACCATCCCAACCATAACAACGATAACCATGGGAATAATGCATACCGCAGCAATAACAATAATGGTTCGGACCGTAATAACAATCGGTACAATGCAAATAATAACAGGAATAACGGAAACCAGTATCATACTAGCGTGATACGGGCTTCGCGCAATAGTAATAACGCCAGAGGGGGTGATCAGCCGCCTCAGCAGCATCCGGGGACCGTATCTGCTGGGACGAAACAGGGAAACCATTAGCCGCGCCGGTGAGGGGCCGACCGGGCGTGGAGAAATTTTGGCGGCCCAATAACAGGAGAAAACCCAGGTGTCGTCGTTATGAAAATTCCGTATGGAATAATCAACGGCGGGAGAGTGTGCCAGTGTTAAGAGAAAGGAGTGCGCCCACAAGTAGTAGATCAGCAGTATACACGGCAGTAGGTAGTACATTCACTGTCAGTGAGAACAATTTAAGTAGTGTTCCGGAAATCGATTATAAAGTGGCAGCTGTAATACCCGCAGCGGAACTGGAGATTGAGTTTAAGAATGGTTCGCAATTGTTGAGAGAAGATCAGATGTCGGATAACACGTCCGTCATCGAGCGAGGGGATGCAGAGAGGGATGAGGTCTGGTTAAGGCAGTTCGGTCGCTTACACGACGAACTAAGAGATTATAGGGGTCTGTATGGGAGAAGCGTTTATGGGGAGCGCGTGAAGGATTTTCCGCGTCTCGTCCCGCAGGAAGATAGTGTTTGTGAAATGATAGAAAGTTCTGGCCCTAACCGGCAGACTTTACCAGAAATAGTTGATGTTAATGGGGAGCACGAGCAAGATTCGTCGTGTTTCGTCCCGCAGGAGTTAGATGTTGAAGTAGTAACGGAAAGTTCTGGCCCTAACCGGCAGACTTTACCGAAAGTTATAGTGGTAGAAGTAGCCGACCCATCCGACGCAAACCTCCAGTTTAAACATTGCGAGAGTATTAAGGAGAAAGATTACGAAAATTTTAGTGATAGCCGGACACGATTGGTAGAAAAGCACATAGATTACAGCGTGTATGAGGTTAGAGCTGACATTATACAGTCAGACGATAGCAGTGTGGGTTGCGCAGATCCAGAGGAAGTAATTTCAGATGCTACTGGGCACATTCCTCCAGGTAGATTGGCAGATGAGATCAATCTGACCAAAGTGGAATCAACGAAGGTGACAATTAGTGAATTGATAGCAAAGCAACACTCACTAGTTGACGAGTTACAGGAAAAGGTTTCGGTATTGGAGGCGAAGCTACAGACTAAGCCTCAGGACAAACGTGTTGAAATTAAAACTGTATGTGAACAGAGGCTGAAAAAGCCGCCAGATAAGCCGAATTTAGGATCAAAGCCGGATGGTTTTTTCTGGAATGACCTGGATATAGACGAGGATTTACTGTGGGAAAATAATGAAACAGTCGAGGACAAGTGTAGACAGATAGTAGTGTCTGTTAATATGCACGACCTACAACTAAACGTGTTGATTGACACCGGTGCAGAATTGAGTGCTGTATCTGGGAAAATATTTGAGTTACTGAAAGACAGACCTGGCATCGTAGTTATGCCAGTAACAGGAGTGAAAATTATCGGTGCTACTGGGAAGGCCAGTAAACCGGTCACAAAACAGATTTTTGTCAACTTCGAGATATGTGGGGCACGATTTGAACAAGAGTTTGTCGTCGTGCCAGACTTAGCTACGGAAGTAATTATCGGGTTAGATTGGCTATTAAAGTACCATGCAGTGATTAACTGCGAAAGCAAAACTTTGACATGTACGTCCCAAGATAAAACAATAGTAGTTAGTTTTGACGAGGCAGGAGACGGTGTGCATAGGCAATACCAGCCTATACACATTGTTAACTGGCCGAATGGTATTGACGTAGGTATGAATTTGAACTACTGTAATGTGAGGAATCTCGGCATTGACAATAGTGTAGAAAGTGAATTGGAAAGTATTGTAGACGGTGTGTCAAACGTAACACACGAACAAAGACGAGGCCTGTATGAAGTAATAATGAGGAATAAGGGTGTGTTTTCAGACAAACCGGGTCTTGTGGAAGGATATAAATGCAAGTTGCATGTAATTCCGCACGAACCATTCTTCGTGAGACCGTATGCTATACCGCTGTCCAAAAAGGAAGCAGTGCAACGGGAGATAGATAAGATGATCGAATGGGGAGTGATTGAAAGAAGTACAAGTCCATACAATAACGGTTTGGTCATTGTAGCAAAACGGGATGGTAGTGTGCGTATTGTGATTGACGCACGCACGTTGAATAGGGTCGTTCAACGTGAAACAGACAGACCAGAGAGTATGGAGGAGAGTTTGCAACGTTTTCATGACGTTAAGTTCATGACTAGCCTCGATCTGACGGCTAGTTACTGGCAAATAGAACTCGAAGAAGAATCTAGGCCATACACCGCCTTCTTGTTTGCGGGCAGGTGTTATCAGTATAGAGTACTGCCGTTTGGACTTAATATATCTGTGTCCGTGTTCATCAGGGCCCTAGATAAAGTGCTAGGACCGGCTTTGAGTTCAAGATTAACTGTATATGTTGACGACCTATTGTTGGCCAATGCCACTTGGCATGACCATTGTGACCTGTTAGATGAAGTTTTTAGAGCATTGCGCCGTGGCGGAATGACTCTAAAGCTAAAGAAATGCGAATTTGTGAAGCAGGAACTGAAATTTTTAGGGCATGTAATTACCACTGCTGGTATTACGAAAGACCCAGAGAAACTAGAGGCAATAAAGAATTGTCCTCCACCCAAGTCTAGGAAACAGTTAAAAAGTTTTCTAGGGCTCACATGATTTTACCGTAAATTTGTAAAAGGACAAGTGTTTAATGATGAAAATTTGAATAACCTCTTGCGCAAAAATGTTCCGTTTGTGTGGACTGACGGGTGTCAAACCGCTTTCGAGAGATTAAAAGACGAGTTGTTAAGATCTAACATACTATTTCATCCTGATTTATCGCTACCCTTCCATCTGGGAACGGATTCGTCGAATTACGGGGTGGGGGTAGAACTGTTCCAAGAAGTTGGTAAAGAAGAGGATAAGGAACACCGGACGGTAGCGTTCGCGAGTCGAACTTTATCAAAAAGTGAGCGAAACTACACGATTTCTGAGAAAGAGTGTCTCGCTATCGTGTGGGGATTCAAGAAGTTCAAGGGTTACCTATGGGACCGTAAGGTGATTATTCATACGGACCATAAGGCGCTCACTTATCTGAAGGATTGTAAACTACTTCACGAAAGACTGACTAGGTGGTCGCTGTATTTACAGCAATTTAACTATGACATCTGTTACGTAAAAGGGACCGACAATTGCGTAGCGGATGCGCTGTCGCGGTTGCCCGAGTCTAATCAAGGTCTATTGAAAGATGAGGCAGATGGAGTGGTCAAATTGTACTATTTTAAAGAAGTTGAGGGACGTAAATTAATAATGAACATTTGTAAGAATCTACGTCGTCATCAGAACGAGGATGGTTGTTTAAATATGGTGAAAACCCGATATGATGAAAAGAGTCCAGAAGGAGAGAAATTAAGGAAGTATTACAAGATATACGATCATATCTTGTACATACGTAAGGGTGAAGATAGTAATATTTGGCGGGTATGCTGGCCCAGCAAATACGTCACGGAAATAATAGACTACTACCATTTGGCGTATGGTCACTGTGGACCAAAGAAATGTACGGAAAAGCTGAGTGAAGTAGTGCATTTCAACAACATGTTAAAACGAGTTACTGACAGAGTGAAAACTTGCGATTTATGTCAGAAGGTGAAGGTTACCAACTGTACGAGTCGTGGTCCTATGCAAAGTATAAGGCCTAACGACACCTTTGAGTTACTGTGCGTGGACTTGTACGGACCTTTGCCCAAGTCATCAGGAAACTTTGCTTACATTTTAGTAGTGCTAGAAGCTTTTTCCAAGTTCATCAAACTATACCCGATTAGGAAAGCTACAGCCAAAGCAGTCTATAGCAAGCTTGTGAACGATTATTTTGTTCATATTGGTAAGCCCAAGGCGATTCTATCAGACAATGGGGCACAATTTACTTCTAAGTTGTGGAATGAAGGCTTGGAAAGTAATGGGGTCGAGGTGATCCATATTTCAGCTTATTGTCCGGCTGGGAATCCCGCTGAGAGGTATATGCGCGAGCTAGGCCGACTGTGCCGTACCTATTGCCATCACAACCATAGGGCATGGGGCAAATATGTAGCAGTATTTGAGAGAATTATGAACACCTTGAGACATGAATCGACGGGATTTTCTCCAGAGGAAATCCTGTTGGATGACAGAAGTAAAAGTTTAGTGGAAGAGATAATCAAATTCCCTCCACGGATTGACATTAGTATTGGTGTGAAAAAAGATCGTTTGCGAGAAGTAATGAAGCTTAAAGCCGATGCTCGCATACGTCGTCATGACGCTAAAGCGCGTTTTGCTAAGTTTGCGATCGGAGACTTAGTACTTGTAAAAGCTCATGAGAAATCGAGCGAGATAGACAATGAAATCTCTAAATTTAAGTTTGTTTATAATGGACCATATAAAGTCATTGGTATACCTCACACAAATGCTTATTGCTTAGAGTATCCAAGCTCTGGAAAGCTATTAGGTATACGAAATATAATAGATTTGAAATTGTACCAACCTAGGATCGATTAATACCACACAATGGGTAATTTGTACAATATGTAAATATAGAGTGTAAGATTTAAAGTTTGCTAGATTGCCATGATTTTGACTGACCAAGAGGACATTAAAGAAGTTGTAATTAATAAGTAATTAATTTTGACTAAATGATTTAAGAGAGAGTGATTATTTATCAATTGAAAAATCCAAGCTGCTAATTTAAGTTTTCAGCTGAGTCACAGTAGATTAAGCAACGTAAATATGATTTTGTAACTAGCTGTAAGATTTCATGAATATGTGTTTCACTAGTCATTGCCGATGTACTTAGACGCTGTTTTAAGTTTCAGGCTAGTACATGCGTGTGATGATGGACAGTGTTGAGTTATCCACTGTGATAGTATTAAGGGACTCCTTGAGATTACTCGGGAGTGAGTTTTTCCTAAAGAATTCAGTGAAACGGACGTTCTGGAAACGCCGTCACAAGGGCGAGTGAGATCAAGCGTGCCGCACACGCGGGCGCAACAATACTGGCGAGGCGAGCCGCTGTCGGCTCTTGTGCTGCTGTTGGCTCTTGTGCCGCTGTCGGCATTCTTTGTACTTGCGAGTACGAAAGGCGGAATAGTTTTTCTTCCCGGACAGCTGATGTGAAAGAATTCTGCTGTCAATATTTATGTTTTTTTCGATCTACTGAATATTATTTTCTTGTTTAGCGTTAAGTGGAATCTCATGACGAGATATTAATTATGAAAAGGTTATGTAAAAATGTGTATTCTATGTAATTAATTATTAACTTGCGTATTTTGATCTACCTGTTTTTATGACCATGTACTCTGATTAATTTTGCAAATAGTATTCCATTTCTCATAGTGTTACGAATTTTAATGATTTTGGAATAGCTAAACCATTTTCTATATCTTCTATGAATTTTAATATGTTGTCAACCTGTTTTATTTTGTGCAAGATGACAGAGTGGAATAAGATTAGGAGTGTCCCAACTCAATTATTATGGTCTAAAACTTGATTTATGATTAATTAGACGAATGCTAAATTTTGTTCATGTTTTGAGCATATGCATTTCCGCTGTTTCTTTTTTGGGACATTTTCTGAGTCTGTTTACGTTACACGAACATCCTCAGACAATGTGGGGCACGTGTAACGCCGGAAATGCATATACTCCTATTTCCATCTATTGTACTATTATTTTTTTTCCTTGTTTTGTTACCTCAAGATATGACATTTCTGTCTCTTTATATATTGTAATTGTTTTACTGTTTGTATATATATATTTATGCACTCATGTCGATGTATAATTGGTTTGTTTCGTAAATATTATTTGTATTTCTACGCTGGGTCTTGCCTAGGGAAAACTGCTATCGAACGATTACGTCGATAGGTCGTGTGACGAATCAAAGTGTGTAGGATCTTTGGTAGTGTTAACTCTGCCGCGTGGAGCGCGGGCAGAACAGTCGGGGTCTGGCGGGAGTAGCGAGTGGAGCAGGTGTTGTGTGACGCTCCCGCGAGTTGCCGCGCTTTCGGGGTTTGGCAGCATGTAATTGCGCTCGACTCGCGATGATAGTTTCTGACATGGTGTCGCGGACGGGAAGCATTAGCTGGCGCACATCAAGAGCCCGTTTCGCCTGGTGACCGTGTCGAGAAGAAGGCGCGCCAACATCCAGCTTCTGCAACAGCGACGGCCGACAATGAGTGACTGTCGCCACCTCCTCGATCGACGGCTTCAAACCTTCAATCAACCAACAAGGAAGACTAAAAGCACGTAAAGTTTCAGAACTGTATGGCAGACCTCAGCTTTTCAAATTGTTCCATTTGCCTCGCAAAATTACAGCAACTTAGCATGAACCTTTGTTGCTCATTGTCCCAATTGCATTGCCAAGCAGGGTCCCTTCCTTTTCCGAAATGAGCCCGAGGGTCGTTGAAATTCAAACGCCAGCATCATTCGATTTCACTGCTTTAATTTCAAAGTTCAGCTGGCTACAATATTTAAATTGCACAAGCACAAATTAAGAGTGCGAGTTTTGTTACCATATTTTAGTTACCTGTGACTGCAGCTCAGCTTGGTACGTACTAAATTTTACTATTGTTAATAGTTCAGAATCATTTAATTCAAGTTCAAAGTTAAATCTCTTGTTTCTAAATTGCGTAGAGTCAAGTTGCTTTTGAAATGATTGTTGAGGTAGTCCAAGACTAACCGTATTTTACTGGATTTCGATGTGCTTCAGAAAGAAAGCTCACTATTAACTTCAGTCACTAAATTAACTTTCGATTTTCCGGTTTTATTAATTCTTTTGCTAAATTAAGTCAGAGTGTAGCGAAATTTATTACTTCTGACAAACTTTCAGTTTTCACACTACACGTGTCAACCTTCAGTTGCCACGCTTCTAGTGCTAATTATATGTGTAATAGCCTTTCTTTTTCAGTTACTATATTAATTGTCCTTAGGACTGGCGACCGTGATTTCCCCCAAATCTCAAATATCTAATTACCGCTAGTTAATTGTTAACGTAACGGCCGCACATTTACTTTCTTTATTAACTTTACCCCTTTTCAAAATTAATTTCCACCAGTTTCATTTGCATTTTTCCTTTCATTTAGATGTAACCCTTTCCTCCCTCTTTACCGATAGATTAACTTCGGTGACGATTGCTTTTCCAAAACTCCCATTAGGTACACGCGGTTTCATTTTTCACTGTCATTAAGGTCGATAAGTGAGGGGGGAGGTTACAAGCGGAAGTGCTTAAACTAAGAACATTGTTCCAGGAGTCAGTCTGTAGCAATTCTGTACGTTTGGGTTGTCGCATTGTCCTGCTGGAATTGCCCAAGTCCATCGGAATGCACACTGGACATGAATGAATGTTTTGATCAGACAGGATTCTTATGTACATGTCATCTGTCAAAGTCAGATATATCAGGGGTCTCATGTCACTTGAGCTGCACATGCCCCATATCATTACAGAGCCTCCACCAGCTTTAACAGTCCCCTAATGACATGCAGGGTCCATTCATTCATAAGGTTGTCTCCACACCCATACACGTCCATCTGCTCGATACTGTTTGAAACGAGACTCGGACGACCAGGCAACGAGTTTCTAGTCATCAATCAACAACCCAACGTCGGAGCTGACTGGCAGGGGCAAGGTACAAAGCTTTGTGTCGTGAAGTCGCCAAGGGTACACGAGTGGGCCATATCGATGATATTTCGTTGAATGGTTCGTATGCTGACTCTTACTGATGGTCCAGCATTGAAGTCTACAGAAATCTGCGGAAGGATTGCACTTCTGTGAAGTTGAACGATTCTCTTCAGACGTCGTTGGCCCCGTTCTTGCAGGATAGTTTTCCGGCAGCAGCGATGTCAGAGAACTGATGTTTTACCGGAGTCCTGATATTTATGGTACACACGTGAAATGGTCGTGCGGGGTAGATCCCAACTTCATCGCTACTGGGAGATGCTGTGTTCCATCGCTCGTACGCCGACTCTAACAAAACGTTCAAACTTATTTAAATCTTGATAACCTGCCATTGTAGCAGTAACAACTGCGCCAGACACTTTTGTCTGGAGACCGCAGCGCCGTATTCTGTCTGTTAACATATCTCTGTATTTGAATACACATGCCTATACCAGCTTCTTTGGCGCTTCAGGGTATAACCCTACAGGATCAAGGAATAGGACCTTTTTGTGGGAATTTAAATGTAGATAAATATATTACTGCTATATGTTTTTCCTAGAGGCGACATTTTTCGAGCTGTCGGAGAAAAACGTACAAAAGTTACCACCAGATGCACCCCCACACCGACACGCAGCCGCCACCGATCAGGATTTGTAGTATGTTATTCGTGGTACTCCTTCCTACCACTGCACAAGAAATTATGACTGCATGAATTATTTCCCCCATTCGATGCTTTTTGGTCTGTGCCGTTATCACCCCACCAGCTTAGTCGACCACTTAAAAACTGTAAAATTGACGTTTGTGTAAATATTACCTAACAGTTCTATGAACTTTAACAAAATAAAATAAATAATTAGATCGCTTTATAAGTCAGGTTTTCTGACTACCAAACTACTGTGCGTGTAATGGTTAAGTTTGGATAGAACTGTCGACGTAATTAATTTTCGCATAACGTATACAGAAGTCTGTTTTCTTTCATTAACCTCACAGGTTCGTTTAAATTAATAATGTTAACGAAATGCTGACTACGCTGGTGGCGTAATACTCCAATCAATAGAAGCCATAAAAGGTCGAGAATTGTTAATGGTTGACGCAGTCATAAATGTACAGCTACCGTCTCACATGTTAATATCTGTCTCAGCATTTTAACCCGTCTCTCAACATTTTGTAGCTTCTATTCTTTTGCTTTTACTTACTGACTTGCTTCCTGACTGGTACTCAGCAATCCTTCTTATTGAAATTAGACACTACCTCCCATACTGGATGAACCTGTAACTCATGTGCATTAACAGTCCACCTTACAGCCCTGAAACCATTGTCCAGAAATGCATTAGCAGTCACTAACAATTGGCGCACCTGCACTGTCCCTGCATGTCATAGACTCATGCCCTGTCACATATTCCTTATACGCACAAAGAAACCAAATTTATGCACCTGGTGGGCGCAAAGTTCACAATTCAATCGTTAAAAACACGGTAACTGGTGGCTTCAGATAAGAGAAGTTGATGATTACGAAACATTATGTAGAGGGTGTGTGAAATCATTTTCTTCGAATATATTTATATTAAAACGGAAATAGCAAATTCAATAGGGTTTTTTACAATAAACATGTTTATAAAAAAGACATTGAAAAACACATGGAGCAAGGGAGTAAATCAAGTGTGAATATGGGAAGCAGGAACGTCCATGCGTCGAACATGCGTCGGCTTGCGGACTAGTCTAACATTCAAGAAATGCAAGTAATCAAAAGTTCACCTTAAGACAAAAAGAAAAAAAATCTGCACCGCTAAGGAATTTACCAATTATGACGGAAAAGTGAGGTACATGTGCAGACAAACAAATGATAACAATATAAGATTAACTGGATGATTTATTTAACAGAAAGAACTTCACAAATTGAACAAGTCTGTAACGTAGTCGTCTACCTCTGGCTCTTACGGAGGCAGTTATTGGGTTTGATATTGATTGACATGGCTGTTGGGTGTCCTCGTGAGGTATAACGTGGTTTATTCTATCCACATAGCACAACCCTGAGATGACTGTAGGCCACTGACCATGATGCTCCAAACGTCCTCAGTTGTGTAGTGATCCGAGGACCTTGCTGATCGAAGTAGCGGCTGGCAAGCACGATGACAAGCAATAGACCTTCAGAGCTTAGTTCAAATCAGGAGCCATGAATGAAGACAATTCTACTTCAATTAATGAGATTTTAGGCCAAATACATGTCTAAAGGCACACTAAACACTGATGGGGTACCAACTTGAATATTACCTGCCATACGGCCCCAACAACCCGGAATGATGATCTGAAGTACCATTTCTTTCATAGCAGAACTTGTTTGATAGTCAAACGCGGAACCCTTGCAGCACAGCAGTATATCAACGAAATTTTACTCCCATTTCGTTGGCCTTCGCAGCAAGCCACTCAGGGCTTAAATTTCTGCGAAATAATGCGCACCTACACACGGCTTGTCTTCGTGCTTCCCATAGCATACCTTGGCCAGAAAGGTGGCCGAATCTCTCAAAAACTGATAACATTCGGAGGATTATGGGCAGACCCCTACAACATCTACCTAAGGAACTTGACGCTCTAATGACCCAGCTGGACAGAATTTGCCACAATATTCCTCAGGAAGACATCCACAAATTCTGTCAGTCGATAACAAACCGAATACTGCTCACATAAGGATCAGAAGTGGACCATTCCGTTACTGACTGCTCATTTTGTGAACCTCTTTCTCTTGAATGAATCATGAGAGTTTATTTAACCAAAATACACCGAGAATATAGCATTAAGGAATAATTTCAGGCTCTAGATTTGGACTCTACATACCCATCAGAATCCCTAACAAAAATGTTTTTCATTAAAGTTAACAACAATTAAAACCGTTTCTTCGTTTGGTCATTAACACCTCTCCATTGATAGTTAACGTTAGTAATACTGCTAAGGATATTCCGTCGCCTTGTGGTCTTAGGCTATTGTTCTTTTCTTATCTGCTGGGGCTTCATTTCTTCGATTGTCTATGAAACTTTTAGTTTCCTTTGACTTCCAGATGACTGGCTCTGAGCACTATGCGACTTAACTTCTGAGGTCATCAGTCGCCTAGAGCTTAGAGCTAGTTAAACCTAACTAATCTAAGGACATTACACACATCCATGCCCGAGGCAGGATTCGAACCTGCGACCGTAGCGGTCACTCGGATCCAGACTGTAGCGCCTATAACCGCACGGCCACTCCGGCCGGCTGAATTCCAGATGAAATTTGTTTTAAGTGCGGGACGTGTGAGAATCCCGTATGTTTGAAGATTCTGCACCTACAAAATCCATGTTACTTTTTTATAATTTTTAAGTTTATTATTTAGTTTGGTAGCATAATGCATCAATGACCGTGTAACAATAGCTGTCAGAATAAAAATATTAACTGCTGCCAGTTGTTTGAAAATTACCGCTAGTACCGTATTGCAAGCATACTGCGCTTAATATTTCATTCAGCTATTTCAATTAAATAAAATCTGCAGGTACTATTTTCAACGACCTTAAATGATGAGTACGATAGCAGACGTACCTTTAAGAACGCTGTTTATTACTACAAAACACTTACTGGTGTCGATGGTCCATCAATTAAATAAAATATAAGTTGAATAAAACAGAAACAATAGATTCCTACTTCACGTAATTAGTTGTGAACAACAACATAGCTCGTGACATATTCACTTCTAAACGCATACTACGTCTTCATTGCAGAAGCCACGGAAATATCACAAGTGCACAGGTTGGCACTACGAAATATTTTTATCTCCCGCGACCAAGCACGAACTGCTCAACACCCGCCCAGTATTTCCTGCGATTGGCCGTCGCGCCTTCCCGTCTAGCCCCACCCTGTCCTATCCAGAACTCCTCCCCCACCTCCATCCAGTCTCCCCCTTAACGAGCGCTATGATTGGCTAGAGCGCTCATGCCATTTCTTCAAGACAACACACACAGACATATTGAAACACGTACAAAATACTTGATTTACATTTAAATTAGATGAAACTTATGGCCTGACACGATCAATAGTAGTCGGCCACTTTGACCTCAAGTTACATACCTGTAATTCATACAAATTTATGTTTACGCTAATAGCTTTCTAAAGATACATCGATCGACAAAATCGAATGAACCATTTAGATTTTGGAAATTCGTTGCTGGGTGTTACTTGTACAATTTAAGTCAGATACTAAACTTTAAACTAATATTGATATTGAACATCTGATAACACCACCAGAATCGTAGTCGAAATACTGATAATGTACATGTTTCTTTTTAAGGTATCATGATTCCTCGGTCTATTATTAATTTCTACATGAACTGTGAAATGTCTGCCATTATGGTTGTAAGAGGTGAGGTATGCGCTATATGCGCTGCCTGCAATAGGCAAGATTTAGGAGAGTCTCTGACCAGAGAGCTGTATGTAGTTAGTTGTTGCTTGTCGCTAGTCTGCGCGTGTCGACAGTAGTCGGTAGGGGTCTGCGCTAGTCGGAGGTAGTCGGCGCGTGTCGGCTGTCTGCTCTGCTCGGGACTCTGGTCAGAACTCTGGAAGATGAGTAATGTTGTAGAAGGAAAAGAAGCAGCCTTGCGCATATCTAGTAATGTATATTAATTGTCATTTAATTTCTTTCAAAAATGCCCCAATAATAATTTTTATAATATAAAGTAACTTTTTTAAAGAAAAGCATTCATTTCAATTTGAAGAATATTTCCAATGCATGATCATTCCTTCCAAGAATGAAAAAAAAATATACGCCAGCACTGCACGAAGCTGTATTGAAAAATTTCTACTTAAGAGCAGATATATTTGCAGTTCTTATTGAGGTAAGACTTTCTTGCTTTTTATTCAGAATACAGGGCCGAAAGGCAGCGTTGCTGTCCTTATAAAATTTACCAGGTTACTAATTTTTTAATATTATTTCCGGGTTTACGAACTGAATTTTGAGGATACATTAAATGTGAATGCATTACTGCACATAGACTATAAATGGGAGCCAATTTTTTTCAGAGGTTACAATGTTTAAAAAATTCATTTAATTATTAACTTTGTGAGGAGTTTACGTTTGGTTCATGGTAAATTTTCATTCACATACTTTTTGTGTGGGGAGGTTACATGGTTTCACAATGTCTGCCATCTTTAGCACTCCTGGCATAGAAATCTCCATCATCAACACAAAGCACAGTCCTCGTCACAGCGTCATCATGGAATTCCCAGCCATGCGGTGATCCTGGACCATGCGCTGCGGCTACCCCTCTTGCTCCGGCAAACGTTTGTCACCACGAGGTTGCCGACTCACCCTGGCCTGCTGAGCGACCCATGAGGCCATGCCAACTCCAAACTTACAATATTTTCAGGGCGCCACAACTCGCCTGTTGCCTCTCAAGGTTTTTCCAAACCATTTTCTTGGATTGTTCCCCCTAGATATGTTAACTTTCTTGCCCTCTCAATTTTGCCTATATCTGCTTTGAGATATTTTGGAACATCTTTAATGTTTAATACAAATTTCGCTATTTCTGCAGAAATTCTTAAGTCTGTTTTACTGGCTATTAGTTCAAGAAGATTTATTTGTTTTATAGTAGATGCCACGTTTTCGGGAAGTATAGCAAAATCATCTGCAAATGCAAGAGAGTTGATATCGATCTTTTTGCTTCTCTTCCTCTCCTTATAGGTGAGATGTTGAGTTCAATAACTGTTTCGTTGCAAATTCTTACTATTTTCTGTAATAAACTGTTAAAAAGAATTGGGAATAGGCCATCGCCTTGTTGTACGCCTGTTTTTATTTTGAAGGCTGTGAAATTTGTCCCATAAATTTTACTTTACAGACTGAATTTACAAGCGTTTCATGGATTGGGTTTGCCAGTTTAGACTTTACGCCGAATTCTCGAAGCATTTTATCGATAATTTCTCTGTCAACAGAATTAAAATCCTTTTTGAAATCCACAAACCTAACTACAATCTCCTTTGAATTACGTAATCTGTGGCGAATTACTGACTTGAGATTAAATATTTGTTCTGAGCAGCACCTTCCTTTCCAAAACCCACCCGCTAGTCATCTAAACGAGTACTGTTGTTTCTGTTCTGATTAATAAAATCTAGGAAAATACTTTATGTACTACTGGCAGTAAAGAGATTGCTCTGCGGTTGTTTACATCCTGTTTATTACCTGTTTTGTGGAGTGGGTGTATCAAGAGACTTTCCATTCCTCTAGGATTTTTTCTGTTTTCCATATTTTTTCGAAGAGTATATTAAGCTCCCCTGTCATATTTGTCAAGGACCACTTCAGAAGTTCAGCTGTAACGCATTCTTCTCCAATAACTTTGTTGCTTACGACGGTCTTAACTACTTCTTGAATTTCTTCTATAGATGGTGATGAATCTTCTTCCAAATTCTCATTAATATCCGAGACTTCCAATTTATGACTTCGCTCAGGACAGTTCAGAAGCTGATGAAACGTACTATATTTTTATGTATAACTTTATAGGGTTTATCAAAATTTCATTCCGATGAAAACAGCCTTAATATTTGTCCAAACGCAGGCCGATGTGTCAAACAGTTATTTGCAACCGGTTGGCTGACCAGTCACATGAGGCTAAGCTGTGGGTTCCAGTTGGCAAAAACCTCGTGACCATTCCTGCTGCTGTCTATATCACACTGTGAGACAAGCTGTTCCAGCTTGGACATATAGTTCTAACTGGAATTCCATCCTTGGCATACACTCCCCAATTTAAAACATCCACTTTATCCAATTCGAAATGAGGATGCTGTTATCCACACACTTCGAATTTCTTACATGAAATGGAGATTCCTGTCATTTATACTATTTATTTTCGAAGGCAGAAGAAATCAGAATACACACACATTTGCACATTACTGAAGTATTTTAATTTTTTCTGTAAATCCTGTACAACCACGTGGCATACGCTATATTTCCGCCAAGAATTCTCTCATCAGGTAAAATATAAAAAAAAGATCTGGTCTTAAAAGTTTAATATCTGTTACATCTTGCATCACATGACGAGAATATTACAGTCACTTGTTGCTCGTTACAGAGTGATAAGGACATGTTCTACGTGTATCACATGATGCATCATCATTGTGCTGTCTGTATTAAGCAGACGAATCCCTCGTCACCTACAAAGCCTCTTAAGGTAGCAGCACAAATTAGTCGTACATATCAGGTTAATACTTTGTACGATTTCATAAATTTGCTTATGAGGGTTATCTCTCTCTTCGTAGGTGGAGGACTGAAACTTCGCTGAAAGATCTCATCACAATCGAAAAACACCTAATTACCGCTCCACCTCACAATTCGTATCAATGGTACTCCCCCTTGCTTATACCCACCTGGTGGCACATCATTGCTGTCAGAGTGATTGACCCACAATTAAATTGATCGCGAGGGTCTCTTTGCATTGTGAGTAATTTTTCTCCTGCAGTAGGATTACACTAGCCAGGTAACATATACAGACACTTCTGTGACCATTTCGTCGTGCTTCAGGTTGGATCCCTAAAAGTGTTATCTAATACGAGTGCGTTACCGTGTCGTATCGTTATAGTTTTTGCACCACCTAACAGCGTTGGTATACCTGTTATTTCGGCGTCGGTGTCTTAGTAGTTATTACCCCAGGATAGCTGGGAAGCTTTTGGTGTGCGCAGTTCTCTCGTGCCGGGTCCCTGGCCATGTCAGGTGGACCCGTGTCCACTATGGAGAAGCTCGCGGAGCAGCGTTCGCGACCCTCCGAGACTTGCACCGCCGCCCTTCTGGGAGAACCGCGTCGGAAACGCCGCTCGTCCCAGCCTCCCGTCGCGCACAATGCTCCGCCCACCTCGCAACGGGCGAAGGATCGCGCCAACCGCCACAAATCGCCGGTGGATGCCACCAGCACTGAAACCGATCATCATGAAGACTGTCCACCGTCGCGTTTCAGGGTCCGTTCATCGGCGTCGGCATCGTCGTCGTCGTCGTCCGACAATTCACTTGACCGCCTAGTAATTGATCTTTCTCGTGGTGAGGCGGCGAACACATCGGCTTTGTCTGACCACCACCCGGCTGTACTTGCACCTCCGTCTACGCCGTCCCGCCACCGAGGCGAGTCTTGTGGACACCCTGACCCAGTAGGAAAGTCCTCTGGCCGTCGCTCCAGACGGCCACCCCCCCCCCCCCCGCCCACGCGGGCTGTGGTGGCAGCGGATCGTGTTCCGATACCCCCCTGCCGGGGGACGCCGCACCGGATGGTCCTGTGGATGAGGAAATGGCTCGCGCTACCGATCCTCCTTCTCAAGAGATCCCGTAAAGCCCTCTGAAGAAAGAGAAGATACCCCCCATTGTGGCATATAATGTCACTAATTATAAGAAACTGAACACTGAGCTCCAGCGGCTCATTGTCGGCCAATTGAGAGCTGTTTACCAGAAAGATCATGAGAAATACCTGCTTGACAGTAGGGACGACTATCTTACCATTCTCGATTTCGGAAAATCAAATGCGATGCCTTACTTTACCCACCAGACGTCGGGTAATCGCCGCACCAAAATCGTCATCAAGGACTTGCCACCAGAGGTTACGGCAGAGGAGGTCAAGGAGGAACTGCTTCGACGCGATTTCGAAGATCCTTTGGTCCACCAGTATAGAAAGAGGAATCCTGAGACCAGGGCGTTGATCCCCTGCCCTGCTCACGTCGTCTCCCTTTCCCAGAGGGAGGACATAGAGCGAATTTACCAAATCTGGTACCTTCTGAACACGAATGTCAGGATTGAATCGTACGAGGGCCGCAACGGGCCAGCCATCTGTCGCAAATGCCAACGTTTACGACATACTGGGAATTACTGCTCCCTGCCGTTGCGGTGTGTTAAGTGTGCTGGCCCACATTTAGTGGAGAACTGCACACTCCCTCCTTTGGAGAAACCTACCTGTGCCAGATGTTTGGGAACGACGTACGATCCCCACCACACGGCATCCTGGAGGGGGTGCCCTGTTTACCAGAAGGCACTGAAGTCTTCTCGTCCGCCCAAAATGAAACCAAGAACACATCGACCTCCCCCACCGCTATGGGACATGACCAACTATCCTGTTTTGCGGGGTCAGCCTGGTGCACTGTCCTCAGCAGCCCCTCTGGTACCAGCCAGTCAGGCACCAGATGGTTCGGTGGCTCCTGTGCCCCTTCCTGCCCAGACTCCCACGACATCCTTTGCTGCTGCAGCCCGGTCTCCTTCTCATTGTCTGTCTTCCGTGATGGCTCTCACTGCTCACCAACTACAGGAGCCAGCTGCAGCTCCCTCCAGTCCATCGTGGCTCTATATCAGCCCTCTGCCCGTACCCCCACTCTGCCTACTACTACACCTGCACCTGCGCGCCGTAGGGGCAAGCAGACCACCCGGAACCCTCCCCCCAGTGGTGGAGGCTGATGCGTCCTTTCGGGCGGACATGCGCGAAATCCTCCAGGTCATCTCCTTTTTCATGAAACCCCACATCCGGGCTATTATTCGTGACACTGCACAAAAAATCCGTCAGTCGGAGGACGGGCTCTCCAAGGTCATCGCCCTAGTGGAAGGGCTTAGTCAAATATTGTTGTAATGGCGAATCGACCTCCACACCACCACCAGCCCCCTCGGGATCTTGTCACTTGTATTTCTAATGCCAATGGCATAAAACGTATGAAGACGGAATTGAACACCTTCCTCCATGACTATCGTGTGGATGTTTTACTGGTCACAGAAACACACCTCAAACCGGCAGACGATTTCCGCCTTCGCAACATGGTGAGTTACCGCTCTGACCGCCTCGACCGCCGTGGTGAAGGCACAGCTGTATTCATCAACAAACCTCTTGTCCATGCCCAAGAGACTCTCCAGCCAATGGAACACATAGAGGCCACAGTGGTTACCATATCCACATGCCTTGGTGTCATTACCTTTGCAGCAGCGTATTTGAGTTCAAACAAGCCACTGCTGGAAGCAGACCTCCGCACATTGTCATCTTTCGACAGGCTCATCATTGGGGCAGATCTCAATGCCAAGCACCCAGCTTGGCATTCTCGCATGTCTAACCCCAAAGGCCGGCTCCTCCTTGATCTGGAGGATACTTTACCACTATCAGTCTATGGCCCCCACGAACCTACCCATATCCCTGTCCGTACTAACTGCCAGCCAGACGTTCTCGATGTGGCCATCTTCAAAAACATCACCGCTCAGTTTTCACTGAAAATTCTCCGTGAACTGGCCTCTGACCATGAGCCAGTACTCTTGCACCTCACCAATGCTGCCCTTTCGTTTGATGTTCGTTCCACTGCGACCCTCACCAATTGGGACAAGTTTGCCAGGGTACTTAATAACAGCACTCGACACGACCTCGATTTGACAACATCGGCCAATATAGTCCGTGCTGTGGATTACCTTACCGCCAAAATAAAGAAAGCAGTGAAACTCTCCACCTCCACTGCACCTCGAAATTTAACACCCCTGGACGACTTGCCACCTCTGTTACGAGAGCTGAAGGTGCAAAAGAACCGATACCGCGGGAGGTGGAAGCAGTTTCGTGACCCTCAGGACAAACGCCAAATGAGACGCCTCCAACGCGAATTCAGCCACCAGCTCGCCGAATGGAGGTCTGAACAGTGGGAGGACAGGATGTCCACTTTCCTACTCCGCCAAAAATCTGACTGGGCTGTCATTCGCACCCTGTGGCGTTCTAAGCCAGTGACTGCCCATCCTATTCGCACAGCAGTGGGCTTGTCATATGATACCCTGCAAATTGTGGAAATGCTGGCAGATACGTTCAAGGTCCAAAACCGCCCTCTGGTCCAGGACCTTTCTCTGAACGAACTGCAGGAAGAACATGAAGTCCTGACAGCTGTTGCTGCTATCCGCAACCGCCCACCCCAGTCTGATCCACTTCTTACGTCCACGGCAGAAATTCAACGCATCCTTCGACGGGAACGTGGCCGGTCGGCACCTGAATTGGACGGAATTTTTAATAAACATCTTTGCCACCTTCCCCGCACACCACTCATCTTGTTCACCATCATTATAAACTGTTGTCTCACATCTCGCCTTTTCCCCCCTCAGTGGAAACAAGTCAAGCTGATTGCGATCTCCAAGAGGTTCAAGGACCCTATGGTCCCCACCAACAACAGACCCATCAGCCTCCTAAACACTATGGCAAAGGTTCTTGAATCTGTGATCCTTCACCGACTTTCCCAATCTCTTGTGGCAGCTGGGACGATCCGTCTTGAACAGTTTGGATTCACTTCGCACCTCTCTGCTGAACTTCAGGTCCTACGGATCACTGAATACATCAGCAAAGGCTTCAACACTGCTGCCGTTTATCTGGACTTGCAAAACGCCTACGACAAGATCTGGCAAGACAACCTCGTACACAAGATGCTGAC
Source organism: Schistocerca americana (assembly GCF_021461395.2). NCBI lineage: Eukaryota > Metazoa > Arthropoda > Insecta > Orthoptera > Acrididae > Schistocerca > Schistocerca americana. The sequence goes on from NC_060124.1 coordinate 125,734,543, forward strand.
ACAGACCGCTATACCAGATATTTATGTCAAGATCGTGGATGACTTCCTCTGTGGTAGGACTTTCCTAGTGGCTCAACGAGGAATGCGTTCTGGCATTCGCCGATTGTTGGCAGGCACTCCGCAAGGATCGGTCCTTTCTCCCATCCTTTTTAATATCCATGGCAATGATATGCCGGCCATCCCCGAGTGCCACCTCGCACAATACGCTGACGACACAGCACTATACACCACTGGTCGCATTACTGACGCCGTCGTCGCCCGCCTCCAGCGACAGGTGGACGCCACTATCACCTGGTGCCGGACAGACAAAATAGCTCTCAATGCCGCCAAAACTACGGCAGTTTACTTCACGAAACGGCGCCCAGTCCTCCGCCGCAATATCTCGATTGCAGGTGTGCAGGTGCCCTGGTCCCCGACAACTACTTATCTCGAGGTCCAGATGGACCACAAGTTGCTCTTCCACTGTCATGCGGAGTATGTCACCAACAAGGGGCAAAACCTAACCATGGCTTTGTACCCGCTCTTCCGCAGTGGGGAACTTAACCTGCATACCAAGCTCCGCATTTACCGGACAGTTATCCAGCCTGCCCTCACGTATGGATCTGCTGCATGGGCCACGATTAGTGTCACCAGGATGCGGACATTGCAGCGCCTGCAGAACAAGGTGCTTAGGTGGAGCCTGCACGCCCCGCCACTCACGAGAATTGTCACTCTCCACGAGGAAGCGGATATCGTCCCTCTAAAGACGACCATATGCAACAACGCGCGGCGGCTCTATGAGAAAGTGGATGCCTTGCGGGACACTGTCCGTGGGTTACGCCACATTGGGACCACACTTGCACGCCGCTGGCATCGACATCCGGTTCCCCTAACCATCCTAGAGGAATCGGATTCCGACCATGGCTAACGATAGGTCTGGCACGCCCACCACGGACGCATCCTTTGGCGGGAGTAGCCCCCATTCTACGTCCAATACTTTCCAATCATACCTGCCCAAGTTAGGCAAAATTTTTCTGCCTGACTCATGTAGTACTGTCACCGTCAGAGGGTGGTACGGGACTACAAGTCCCACCGCCACACCTCCAAAGTGAATTGCAGTGACGCAGTCACTGCCCTGTGGATAAATTTACTGCCTCACCAACACAGTTAGACCGCAATAGACCGGTGATGCTGTATTGTAACATATCACGAAAAAAAACTTTTCGTATTATGCTGTTACCCACACTAGTGCATACATGGGTGGCACTGCCATCAGAAATCTGAAAATATCCAATGCTATTCCCTCAGAATGCAGCCGTCGCTCCGCACAAATTAGTAAGATAATGCTTTGAGAACTCAAATGGTACTCCACGTCAGGAATGCGATTATCTTTTCGAGGGACGCTGTAGACAATCGTTATTTGAAGCTGACGGCAGAAGGATTCTACTGATCAGTGAACATTTTGCGTCAGTACCTGGAGGATAATGCATGAGAAATCCGTGCTCATACAGATGCATATAGAGAGGCCTTTTCTCCCTCGCTGTTTGTGAATACCCACTGCATGATGTCTTGTGAGGCATTCAGGCAGACATAGATGTGAGTTTTGTCTACCAATTAAGTAGTTTGTCCATCTATTCACAAACATACAAAAATCATAGAACGTTTTCTCTTATAGAGAGAGAGAGGAGAGAGAGAGAGAGAGAGAGAGAGAGAGAGAGAGAGAGAGAGAGAGCGAGAGAGAAGGAACTTATGCTGCTGTTTGTTCTTGGTATAAACCTCTGTATTAGCTTCTAATCTTCTCACTGCAGTCGTTCTGTGAGATGTATTTGTGAGGTTGTAATGTCTCTCCATAATACTTAGAAGAAGCAGTGTAGAGCTCACCTCTCAACACTTCTTTCAACAGAGTATAGTTTATCTGCCGTATACTCACGAATCCTCCAATCTCAGGTATATAGCACGAATCCATCTTGTTTCGACCAGTATGGAATGTCCTGCGCCAAGTCACAGAATCCTGCAAATTCTCTAAGTCCCATCATGTTCCGGAAGCACTGTTACATTAGTTAAAGAGATTTTTTAATCCTCCACCTGTCACTGACCAATTAGAAAGCTATCACAACGAGAAAAATAGCACACCAATGTAGAGGAGGAAAATCAGTACCATGCATTGTATATGTGACTGCAGAAAGAAATTCAGAAGCAGAATTTATTGATATCGAATAACTGTCTATAAATATCCCTCTGCACATATCCCAGTCTATTTTATCATGTTCCTATGATTACTACGCTACAAATACGACACTGAAATGGTTTCAGAATCTTTGCTGAGAGTGTCTATCTCTGTTTCTCCTGACGTTATTTTTATTACATCCAGTGGAGCACAACTACAGACTATAAGTGTTCACCAACTATACCTGGCAAAGAAGTCGATAAGAATTTATATCACCTCTCTTTTCTGATACGTCGAAAACAACGTCTAGATGTTGACATCGAGCATATTCGGTGATCCCATTAAATATACATGTCTCATTTCATTGAAGCAGGGAGACAGTGATCAAAGTTGCTTCCAGGGACCTGCGTAAATTTTTGCGCCTGTACTGGAGGACGACCATATTCCACAGACTATCAGTCTCAATAGAGTGTTAGTTTTGTTTAGTAAGGAATTCGATACCTTGTCTGTTGCAGTAACATACCAAAGCAGTGTATGACTACAGGTTTATACACCGATATACATTTTGCTTTACTGTTTTACCTTTGACGTCTGTATCGGGTAGTAAACCGACATTAACATATTTCGATACATTGTGTCCCACAGAAAGCTGGACATCACAAGGTATAAGGTAAGCTGCTACCACAACACACAGGATGGATGAAATAAAAGATGGCGCAGGATTTCGTGTTGACAAAAATATGGAAGACATCGCAACATATGGAAACCGGAAGAGTTTTCAGTGTTGCGGAGCGTTTCCAAACAGCTGTCCAAAGGTGATGAGTGCTACACATAATCCCATGTTCTACAGATGTTCGAATAAGTGCCTAAAGTTGAGGAATTTTCTCCATGGAGAAGCAATAGTCTGTAAACAGTTCTAGAATTTCAGCTCTATTCGATAAAATAGGTAAGTAATGAAGTTTCTATTATTTTCCAAGTCACCTGACTGTCCACTTTCTGCTGTTTTGCTCTATAACTATGCAAAAGAGGCATGCGGATCATCGTAAATAGGAGACTATTATGAATTTTTGGTAGGGCAAGATGTTCTTTAAAAGTAGTGGGTAATTAGGCTGATCTTGAAAAATAGTTGAAACTTCAGGTTACCTTCCATTAGGGGGTGCACTCAGCTACTGTGATACGATTTATAAATTATAGAGCGCAGGAATCAGTCGTCCTTTATTTTCTTGCAGGTTTTATTTGGCGCTGGCCGGAGTGGCCGAGCGGTTAAAGGCGCTACATTCTGGAACCGCACGACCGCTACGGTCGCAGGTTCGAATCCTGCCTCGGGCATGGATGTGTGTGATGTCCTTTGGTTAGTTAGGTTTAACTAGTTCTAAGTTCTAGGGGACTTATGACCACAGCAGTTGAGTCCCATAGTGCTCAGAGCCATTTGAACCATTTTTTTTATTTGGCTAATCCAGATTTCGGCTAGTGCTTAGCCATTATCAATGCACTATTTTCTAGTCTCGATGCATGTCAGTTCCCTGTTGTTTAGGCGTCGAAACTAGTTGAAACTAGGTAGTCGAAAGCAAAGTAAGTCTCGTGTGCTACATATTTTAAATCATTGCATTACTCCACTGGTAGTATTGACAACTGATGGTGGATCTACTTGTGCTCTCTGATTATAAGTCCTGCAGCATACATCCTTGTTCCAAATGTGTTTATGCACTGTAAGCTATAAGCGTGAAAGACACAGCGTCCAAAGTTTGTTGGTCAATCATCATGTACCTGTGTGCAACTTGCACCACTAATATGAGCAATCAAAGCTCTATGTCTCTTCGAAAATGGGACACTGAGACACTTTCTATCCTATCACTGAGAATGATGAGATTAAATGTAGAGGTCGTCACCTTCAGAGACATATTGGGAAATGCTCAAGAACGCAGTAAAGATTTCTAGTTTCCATATGTTTTGATGTCTTCCATAACCTTGTCTATAAAAAAAAACGCTCCAGTCTTTTACTTCAACCATGCTGCGTATTGTGAGAGCAGCTTACCTTATACCATGCCATGTGGAGCTTTGTGTACAAACCAGGTTAACTATATTCAAGAATACACCTGTATAGCTTATGCAACACATGTGACCTAGTGACTAAGGAAGTCGCAGAGTACAGTTTCGAAAACAGTGTCATCGTTCTGGCAGATTTAATTTACAAAAATACTAACATAAACAAAATGCAATATTTAAAATTAACTCTTTTTAATGTTATGTTCAGTTTAATATGAAGTGAAAGCAGATAATACAAACAGTGGAAATTAAATACATCCCATGAAGTGGAAGTGTCCATGATTGTTTATAATTTCTGGTGTTGTAATCTACTTCACAATTTCGTTATCATTATTATAAAAGCAGTCAGGGGGAACCGGCCACTTGAGACACCTTTGCCAGCTTTGTGCATAACTGGTGTCTTGATTCCCTCAGAATTATTTTGGCAAATTTCTTCAGGATATTTTTTCCATTTTATGACAGAGTTACCCAATCTCCAACTGACCAACTGTCATGTTGATTGTGCTTGCAGGAGTAAATTGCATTGCTGTCTAAGGCACTCTTTTTACATATTATTCCTTCTTTATTTATTTCAATAGCATGGGACCATGATATTCTTGCAATTTGAGGAACATTTTTCCAAGGTTTCCTTTCTTCACTGTTTTGCTTAGTTGTCTCCTTATCCACATAGACTACAGTAGTGTTTTTGCACTCTTCAGATGCCACTTAGTGTAAGTCCTTGTGCAGACTGGACAGTTGTTGTTTCCACTCCTTCAACCATGCATTTCTAGCGCGCAAGACGCTTTGCATTTCCGCCATCTCCATCCACAACACCTTTTCCATATGAATGAGCAAAATGTTTTCAAGTAAACTTCTTGGGATACCTTAGAAACAAATTTCAAGAAATCTAACCATGAATCGATTTTAAATTCTGAGGATGGGCCATCACTCCAAATTACCCCCTCTTCAGAATCAGATTCAAGTTTATTTTTAAAAAGTGTATCATACAGTTTATTCACAAAGACAACTGCTACATTTTCGTCCTACTATGCAATATTTGAACATATCAAACAAGAGTAAGTTTTACGCTTTCCCTTCCATAATCTAGCTGCAGTAAATAGAAGAATACTTCTTCTAGACAACAATGCATCCCGAATCTCATTTTGATACTTGCGGGAGTATGACATAGCAGAACTTGATGGACTACTTTCCCACTTTTTATTATTTTCTCGCTTTCAAAGTTTGTGTGCTATATGCTTTTAATGTTCACATAATACAGCATTTTACCGAATTGTTCTGCGGGAAATCCAAACAATTCTCTAAAAAATCCTTCCCTACAGAGGAACTGAAATCCCCCCAGTAGCATCCTTCCTCCAATCTTTCCAAGCTATTACTGTTTCAGACTCACATGGATTCACAAGTTTACTCCCAGAACTACATGTGGAACATTTATTTTGCCAACAACTAGAATTTAAAATAGAATAACACAAATGGGATTTCCAAAAGTCATCACTAAAGAATGAAATTTCCATGAATTTTTACAGTTGCATTGGTCAGGATGAGTAGGCTTCAAAACTAGAACATTTTGTGATCTCAAGCAGCAAAACTTCGAAAAACCTATATGTAAATCTGTATTACATTCTTCCTTAAAGATCTGGAAGGCCTCTCATAAAGAGTTATCAGGTTCCTGTTTCTTTCCATTTAACCAAACACACACAATATCTTTCATCTGTAGACATGTGTATTCAATATATGGGCAAAAGAAGAACAATGCAGCTGGGAAATAATCTTTATTGTATTAGAGGACATTTTCTCGTGCATTTAATTTGCAGTGGCCAGGACAAGTTTCTTTGTCAGTCTTCCAGCTATAGCTAGCTTTTTCCAAGGGGATTAGGAAAGTGCCCGATTGATTTTGATAAAGCCTTGCACATAGTCTCAGGACATCGGTAAGGTGGTATAGATGGCGTTGAGATTATCAGAAGAAATGCATTCCTCTTTTTCTCCTCTGAAAGCGCTTTTGATCACATTCCTTCTGTAGAAGCTTATGGAGTTAGAGTTCTATCATACATTCTTTTTTGTGTGTTTTTTTTTTTTTTAAATTTCATGTATCCTTTTATTTTCTTCTTTCTGAAACCGTGGATTTTCTGCTCTGTGGCGACTTATTTTATTCATCCAGCCTGCACTTGTGGACGAGTGTTTCGGTCTATCTGCCATTTCTGTAAAAACGTAAACAAATTTTAATTATGAACATCTTAAAATTAGATTATTTACTTGTGGCTGAAGCTAAATATGGATAGAAAGGAGTAAATCCATAGCCTTACAGCATTGTTTGAGTAAAATGAGCAACCTTTACACATGTTCATATGCATATGGTGTCACATATAAGACAGAAATTAGAATTAAAGTACGAGTGACTGTAGTTAACACATAATTGAACTGTTGGTGCCATATGTCAGTACCTCCTGTCCTATCTTAGGAACGGGGACTATTCTCATTTCAAACTTTTTTCTGTGGATGCAGTTTGAATCACAGCCTTATACTTGTCATGTGCAGGGAAACTGATTCTGCGTAATTGAAATCAAAACCTATGGTCATTAGCTACAGATATGTTAGTGAAATATGCGTGTTGAGTATACTAATACTGTTTTCAGAAAGTAGGAAAACCACTTTCATTGTAACACACCCCAGATATGCATTTGTACCACTTGAAGATATACTAGTTCAGCATACAAAAATCAGCCGATGGGTAGCCATCTTTAACCCAATGCTACCTACTGATAAAATTCAAATATCCTTGAGTATTATATAGGGAACTGCTGCTCATATGTTTCATTACCCTTTAATAAAGTTTGTAGCCATCCAAAATTATTTTTTAAAAAGCACATATGATTATTGTTTTTCATGGCATCGCCCTGCATGGTTTTGATTTTCCTCCTGTACGTTGGTGCACTTTTTCGTTCGTCATAGATGGGACTAGAGAGTCTTCTAACAAATGGATCAGTGGTGTCGGAACGTGAATGAATTTCGAAAGAATTACCAGGCTGTGAGTTGACGCTGTTTGACTAACTCGTCAAATCAGGTGGATTCAAATGCTATATATCTGAGACTGGAGGAGTCGAGAGTATAGAATAGGTAAGCTATTCTCTGAACAAAAGGGTGTAGAGAGGCGAGCTCTATATCGGCTCTTCTACATATTATGGACAAACCGATTACAACCTCTCACATACGTCTCACTAAGTGACTGCAATGAGAAGATGAGAAGATTAGGATATCATAAAAAGTAATTTCTGTCGATAACAAGCAGCAGCAAAAGTTCATGTTTGGTTTTTTCGGTAAATGAAAGACAACGTTCATCCGTGACTTTTGTGTACGTATAAATGGATGCACTGAATCTTAATAGATAGACTAAATTTTCATTTATATCAATTTGCATACCTCGCAAGCCATCATATGGTACGTGGCGGAGGGTCCCATGCTACCATATATCACTACTAGTCATTTGTTCCTATCCCACTCGCAAATATCGTGAGGGAAAAAAGGACTATCTATATGCTACCGCATGAGCGCTAAATTCACGTATCTTATCTTCGTGGTCCCTAAGCGAAATGGATGTTGCGACAGTACAATCCTTCTACAGTTATCTTCAAATGCCGGGTCTTAATAACGAGTCTCAAAAAGAACATGGCATTCCTTCCAGATATTCGTAGTTGGTTTCTTGAAGCATCCGCCACCTAACTGGGCGGTGGAAACAGGAATGCTTCTACAGGGAAGTATTCTGTGGGAAAACCAGGTCTGCATTCTGATGACATTGGCTGCTATTCACAATACCACGTATGTGATCCTCGAGTTGGAGATGTAATCAGGGTTTCTTTCGTTGCGCCTAGAACTTCTAAGGAAATTTAGGTCTCCCACCTACACAGGGAGAGATAACCATAGTAATAAAGTTAGCTGTATTACCGAATGTATAAAGTGATATGTAGTATTAACCTGATATTTACGGCTCCTCTGTGCTGCTGGCTTCAGATACTACGCAGGTGACGAGTGACTTGGCTACACTAAGTTCGAAAGTGAGTAGGCATCCTGTGATAGAGGTAGAACATACTGTTAGCACCTCGTCGTGAGCCAAAAATAGGTTTATTATTCTAATCTGTGATGCAGGACGTAACTGATATTAAGCTGATAAGAATCTATGCTCCGATTTTATCTGTTTTCCATAATAACTCATATGAATGGGAGGAATCTACATTTCATGTGAGAAATTCGAGGTGTATGGTTCAACAACATACCCTTTCGGATTGGGTAAACTGGAAGTTTTAAACTCGCGAATCTATGACAGGGATGGAATTTAGAGCTCTACATCCCAGTTACACATGCTATTCTCGCGGTGTGCCACAGGCAGCAGCAAGTGTGAATATGGGGCTCCTGCCGACCGGAACTCGGAGCTTAGCCTCATCTGACCGGCGGGTACGAAAATCGATTCCGGCTGGTTGGATCTTGTCAACAGCCATGGGGGTCAAGTCTCAGCGGCGAGACTTACGGCGCCCTCGGGTTGGCTGAATAGTGTACTAGTCGGTATGCCGGTTCAGCGGCGGCAAAAACAGACGTGTGTTGGGGTAGAAGATTGAATATGACGAGTGTTTGTGGTGGATCATTATGCAGATTGATCAGTCGCGTGCTTGGCCGTCAATGTGACAGTCTTTTCGACAACTGAGCATTCGGTACGGCTGGCGTGGGGATGAGCACACATCTTCTGACGGGGGTGAACGTGTCTCTTCAGCAGTCAGCGGACGGCATGCGCTTCGCGATCACGCGCATGTTTTCCGTTTTTCCCAAGATAGCTTTAGTGGAGAAGGGTGCTTGTGTTCTCAATCGTCGATGCACACAAGACCTCGGGTATATTTAACACTATGATCTATCTGAGGCGGAAATTTCATTACTTTCTATGCAAAATGTTTGTGTGTGACTTTCAAACTTTCAAAATATGTTTCGTTATGAAGAAGAATCATTGTAAGGTGGCGGTGAGTGTTCTACGCCACCAGTTTGACTTACACTTTCCACAGACTTTTCCCCAACCTTATCTCCCGTAAATTGTTCAACAATTCATGTGATATGGTATTCCTAATGGACAGTTTCCTGTTTTTCTTGATACGGCTTTGTAACATCATTAGAGTATGATTGTTTTGAACAGCCACATAATGAGGATCAAAGCCCAGTGTTTACCACTTATTTAATTAATTTATTTAAGTAAATTTGAAATAAATAATGAATAAATTCCATTTCTGTCATGGTAACCTCCCAGTCCAGCAGCGCAGCACAGACGCACCTTTTTTTCCATCAATTTCCGAATGGGGAAAGGGGAATGGGAAATGGGAGGTGGGAGTGGGGTAGAGAAAGGAAGGAGCACTTTTTCCTGCAAACGTATTAAGTAATGGATATGCAAACTGAATTGAACAATATGATTATTATGTCAATTGACATTGATTTGAGTTTTGTGTCATGAGATCCTTCTACACCAATAGCTAAGCTATTTCCTGCCAGTTTCCAGGTGGGCGAGGGGAGAGAAGTAGTGGGGGAGAGGAAAGATGGGGGATTTTCCAGGATGGGAAAAATGTGGCTCAGAACTGAATAGGAGAGGTTGAAACGTCCCCTTAGAACAATTATACATGACTGTGCTTAAACTGACACACAATATTTAGTTAGCGCAACGCAATCTGACTTTCAAAATTCCCTACAAAGGAATGGCCCTGACTAACATTAAACTATACCTTTCACAAATCACCTACCTCACAAAAATCTTCGCTGCTCAAGCTACTGCAATACAGCGAGCGCCACTACTGCCAGCTAAATAAAAGATTCAAACTATGGAAGGCACTAACTACTGATAGGGATAGTTAGCAAATGAAAGATATTAATAGAGAACAAACAATGTATTTACCTTGATATCATCATATGTAAATATAGCAGTTCATGACAAATTTCAAAACTCCGCCATCTCTCTCCCCACATCCACCACTGCTGGCGGCTCACCTCCCACTGCGCAACGCTACGCGCTGTTCACATCCAGCTGCCGCTGCCCAACACTACAATGGCGAGTATTACAACAATGCAAAGCAGCCACAGACTGCACACAGCACAGCCAGTGATTTTCATACAGAGGTGGCTTTACCAATATAAAAACCTAAACAGCCACAAAAAGTTTTACAAATTGGATTGGGCAGTGGCCAATACAGATTTGAAAAAAAATTTTCATAATTACAATAACAAAGAAATCAAATGCACACACTTATTGATACAGTGTTGGTCAAAAGCTCAAATTTTCTCACAGTCCAGAAAGACAGTCCTGATCGTTCATCACGGTAAAATAGTAGTGTTTTTCTCAAAGTCTGAGCAGTAGAAGAAAATGCACACGGAAGTAGTGGATTTCCATGCAGTCTTGAAGAAGTAGCGTTGTCCTTCCAACGGAAAGACAGTGCTGACTCTTGACATGCTGACAGATAATGGGCCACAACAGAGCAAACCCACAGCAGAGTCATTCGACGTTTTGAAGAATATTAGTAGGTAGGTCATCACAGAGTAGACCCACTGTAGTCCCGGTAGAGATTACGGTATTGGTGGGCCACCAGAGGTGCCGACCCACTGCAGTCCTTGTAGAAATAATGGTATTGATGGATCATCAAAGATGTAGACCCACTGTAGTCCTTGAAGAGATGGCCAGCAGCCATTTGTTGTGACTGTGCAGGTGCACAATCACCACTGAAGAGTCTTGCGGACAATATAGCAAGTCCATAAACCACCACTTGTGCACTCACAAAGTTTTTGAAATTGTCCTTAGAACCAGCAATGCTGTTATCCAGTCCCTTGCTGAATCATTAACACACGTGCAAACACTATCAGTCCCTACTTCTCACATATTGTCCATATACTATGACCAACAGAAACGTGTGCAGTGAAATGTAACTTAATTTGAAGAACTGGTGTCTATACAATTTTATAACATAATAATACAATAACAAAGGTACAAAACACATCATTAAAAACATAATAATACAGATAACATTTGTAGTAATAGGGGCGTTACAATAGAATAGAAATAAACATATACATCAGTGTTACAGGAATTATGACATAAGTAAATACATAAAAGATCAGAATAACTTTTGAAACATCAACTTTACACATGAGCATTAAAACAACACAGAATTAATAATGTCTAACATCTTTACAAAGTAAATAACATATTATTAATGCAAATTATATTTGAGGATAACAGTATTCCTCATCATAGTTCATGTAGCTGAGTATGAGAAAAATTCTACAACATAAGTCTGATGAGGTAAACATATAAAGACAGGAAGAACATATATACACAAGGGTACCCAAACACATAGTGGGATAACACAAAAGGAAAGGACAGGGTTTGTTTCATTGCAGTATTTTGCAAACAAAACTTTCTTTGCTTCTTGGAGATCTCCCTTCATTCATCATTATTCCCAAAAGTCCTATCTAAGCCTGCCTTCTGTATTTTGTTCACATCCTCTGTCAAAAATAGTTTTTCTCTCTGCTTTCTGTATTCTGTTCACATCCTCTGTCAATAATAGTTTTTCTCCACTGTACAGTATCCTTTTTATTTTGCCAGACCATTTTCTGATAGCTTCTCAATGCATTTCTTATAAATTTATAATAGTTAGTTTCTTATATAGTCTCCTCTTAAGCTAACTTAAGTCTACTGAGCTCAGATACTAAACTAAGGGACGAGGCAATGCAGCAGCACATAACAAATTAACACAAACAGCAATGCAAAAAGAATGGAAAATTGCAAAGCAAGCTACAGTAAATATAAATTACCAAGCAATGCAACATTGCAACTAATATGAGCCAATGTACAGTAGCAAGAAAAATAAGTCAGTAGTAAAACTAGCTTAACAGAGTAACACAATTTAAAATTCAGTAGCACTATGCCTGGCAAACAGCAGCAGCAAATATAAAAAATATAAAAAATATAAAACTTATATCTATACATGACAAAGCTCAAGCAGGAAAGATATTACAGTAAAAACAACAATGCAGATAAGGGAAGTGTATATTCACATCTTAATGTCTATTTAAATTAAAGTGGTGCACCATAACAACTTATTATAAAAAAATATTACCATGAACTTGAAAAGAAAATTATGTGTCCAGTTACTGTTACTAGTCCCTTCTTATTGTCCTTTCCTTTCCAAGTGCTCCTTTTTTTAAAGAATGTGGATTACAAAATTATCATTTAATAGATCTGTTGACAGAAAGTGTTCACATTAGCAAATGCATCTAAGTTTATTTTATAAAACTAATGCTGTAACACAGCTGGAAAACAGGTATCAAATGAAATAAGCAATTACGCAAACCAAAGCATAAAAATATCATTGAATAGTCATGTGACATTTCATAAGTTAGTAGAAATTCTCTCAACTCTCGTAGAAAGACGCTTGTCGTAATCAGGTGTGCACATGTAAAAATATTTCTCGTCATTTCATTAGGCATTTCAGTAAATATCATAAATTACGAGTTCCACAGTATGCTTTCAACAAGGAAATTTCAATAGCGAGTATAATGGCCTCCCCTTTTTTTTCTACCTGTGCCGCTGAATGGCTAATGGCTTTTTTTCGGGCGGCTGTCGCACAGGTGGGTGCCCGCGACGCATTACGTGCAGGTGGTCACTTAACTTTCTTACGGAAATATTTACGACAGCAGTTTCCGCTACAGTGACAGTCTCACATTAAAATATTTCACAGGTCGAGAATTAGCGTTGCAAATCTGTAGAAAGAAAATTCTATAAATATAAGTGTCCAAATAAAATATTCGTCAGCATTGTGATACAGTCACGCATTTACGCACATTTCATAACTCTTAAAGCACGATTCTTGGTTTCCAACATACTTCTTATTCCTCATATACAGTAGCCTCATCTTATTGATCATAAACATATCTCAACAGCATAGTACACATCGTCGTCGTAATATCATAACATCTCAGTCAATTCTCACAATCGTCGTAGCTTCCTCCAATAATTTCAAAGCCTAAAAAGAATTCTCTGCTCATTTAAATAGTGTCACCTACCTCAAACGTACTTTAAAAATCATGATCTCATACCAAATACATCATTCAAAGCTCCCATAGTATTACAATGATTCCAAAAAATATGAACAGTTTACAAAGTACAGACAAAATACAGTTTCATAAGTGTGAAGTTACCCAACTGTGTATTGCGTAAACATGTGTCACTGATGTAGTAAAAAAAAATGTTTATCTCTCAGTTACATGATCAGATAGCTGTGTAATTTGTGTGTTAGAGAAATATGGTACCGATGTAAAAGTTGTATAAGCAAATACCATATTAGCTAGGGTTCCTTGTGGTTGCCACACACATGGTACACAAAGTAAGCATGTACCCCCCTGAGGATTAATGTAATTATACCCTCAGGTGTTACAGATTACAGCAATGGAATGAAATGTATCACGGAAAATATTCTTTGTAATTCAAAAATCTTTAAAAATAAATGTTTTAAGTACAAAATTAATCACTCAAATACGTGTACTGTAGCGCTAAATGTGCGTCTTGTTGCAACATAATCTGTGTGGAAGTGTCGTGGTTATCGTCCTCCGAAAGCTAAGTTCTGCAGAAGTCAATGTACTTACCTCATAATACACAAAAGTGAAATGCTTTGCGTATAAATGTCTTAGTTATTACGCTTATTGCCGTGATGAAGAAAGTACTGTACTGTAACGTATTGTTGTGCTATGGAAAACCCTGTCTCATTGTAGCTATACTACAAAAGTTACTACTAAAACATGTTTTACTTTCCAGAATAAAACAGAAAAACTGTGCAGATATAAAACAGAAACACCGCAAAAGCAGCATTGTATATTGTCACTCATTAGTAGCGTCGTGATAAAATCGTGTAGCTGTCACATAAACTAACCACTGTGTCATCTGGTATCTCACAGAAAGTACTTTAAACCCAGAATGTATTTTCAAGTAAACCAAAATGTTGCATTAAAATCTCATTAGCAGTACCAGTATGTATCCTAAGTATGTAAGCCTGATAGTCGTTTCGTAATCGTGCAACTAACAAGCAAGAATGCACAAATACAACACTGTGTCGTCTGTTCACTATAACAATGCATTCGTAATTTCTGTTTCAATAAGTTCTCTTGGTTCTTGACTGTATATTTAACTTCAAACATTGTTGCATGTTAACAGATTCTAAGTCTGACAAGCATACTAGTAATGTAAAGTGAAAAGTTATATGGCAAAGAGAAAGTTAAAAGGCAGATTATCTTTCAATAAACGGTTTTACATGTGAAATGTGGTGTAAACCTTTACTCTTCCTAGTACGCAGAGTTTCAACTTCAACGCAATTATCATGTGGTATACGTCGGTAAAGAATACTGGAATTTTTCTCAAGGGTAGCGTCTATGTTATTTTTCTCTGAGCCAGCCGGCGCACGTGGGTGCCTGCGGCGCGAGTCATTGTCTGTCTCTTTGTTGCCGCGCGTCGTTACTGGGATTAGGAGGCCTAACTTCCACAAATTCGCCTTGCCGAGAGGGCCCAGCTCTGTTTAAAGCTCGCCAGTTCTGATGGAATTCAGGTCTGTCGTTTTGTCGGTAGTTTCTGTAGAGTCTTTCTTGTCGGTTAAGTGGTGGAGAATTTCTCCCTGAATCGTAACTGCACGCTGAACTGTTGCGTCTGAAATTATTCTGTCTCCCTTGATAATAATAGTTCTGATTACCATATTGTCTGTTTCTATGGTTATCTCTGTCATATTCATTACTACGGAAATGCGATCTTTCTCTGTAACTATTACTCTGCCAATGGTTGTCGTATGGGTGGCGTCTGTTTTGGTCACGATTTCCGTTGTAAGAATAGACCTGTCGTGTCCAGTTATTGTTTCTGTCGTCACGGAATTGTGACAGATGTGACCTGTAGTGATTGTTTTCCTGTTTTCGCGCTACGGTCGCAGGTTCGAATCCTGCCTCGGGCATGGATGTTTGTGATGTCCTTAGGTTAGTTAGGTTTAACTAGTTCTAAGTTCTGGGGGACTAATGACCTCAGCAGTTGAGTCCCATAGTGCTCAGAGCCATTTGAACCATTTTTCCTGTTTTCGCATCCCGCGACTTTCTGTATCAATTTCTAATTCTTGTAGGAGTCCCTGAAAAGCCTCAATGTCTTCTCTGCAACGTCCTGCTAAAATAATATGTCGTAAATGTACAGGCAATTTGAGTAAGCAAATGCGGATGAGTTCTGAGGGGCTGTATGGGTTTGTCAGGTACTGATTCTTGTGCATCATGTCTTCAAAATATTTCACAAGACTGAAAAATTCAGATTGTTCGAAATGTTTCATCATTATGATGCTATGTTTTACTCGGTCTTGTGTAGCTTGAGACCAATATGCTGAGAGGAAGGCATGGTAAAATTCTCCTTCACTGTGACAATCGTGAATGACCGATCGCATTCTTACAGCTGGTTCATTCTCTAAATAGCCACACATGAATTCTAACCTGTGCTCCAATGACCAGTTGGGAGGAAAACAATGAGAGAATTGATGGAGCCACGCTTGTGGATGAATGTCGTTGCCAGAATTCTTAAATGTTTTGAATTTGCGTGTAGTAATGAACAGCTTATAGTCAAAATCGTCATGTCGGCGAGTCGCATGTCGGTCACTGTTACTTCGTTTCGGCGGTTCCATCTCAAAATTCAATGCGCCTTGCCAATTTCTTTCATAATTTCCGAAGTGTCCTGTGTTATTATTTTGTGTTCGTTCCATATTTCTATGTCCCTCTTCCCGTATTGGAGCTCGAGTGTCCTCTGAAATACGTAATTCTTGTATTACCTGCGTCAACTGATCTTGTACTTCCCGGATTTCTCTTTTGTACTGTTTATTGATTTGATTTTGATTTTGTTTGAATTTTCTTATTTGTTCATACTCTTCTGTGTCAGTGAAGGCTACGGGTCTTGTGTCATTCAGATCATCATCTACCTTTGTAGATAAGTTAGTGACCTGATACGAAAGTTCGGCTACTTTCTCCGATAGTGTACTTATTTCCTCCATGTGTCTTTCTGAGCCAATTTTCAGGGTATATACTGTGTCCTTTAAGCTTTCCTGAGTTCTTGCAAGTTGCGTAACCGAATCGGTAGATGCAACTGAGTCAATTTTAGCTTGCAAGGTCTCATGATTTTCATGAACAATAGTTTGCAGTTCTTTTATGGCTGCTTCGTGATTCTGTAATACATTTTCATGACGCGAAAAAATAGGTTGGAAATGCTCACAAATTTGTGTTTTTACGTCATTACAGACCTTTTGACATTTCGATTCGATGTTATGTAACTCAGTGGTTAAATCTTCACGTGTTTGTTCAAGTGTAGTGTCTAACTTTTTGAGATTTAGTTCCACTGTGTCTAACTGTTGCCGTGTTTGTCTCTGGTGTTGTTCCATTGTGTCAAACTTTTTAAGATTTTGTTCCATTGTGTCTAACTTTTGAAGCTTTTGCTGTGTTTGTCCCATTTGTTGTATTAATTGTAATAACGATGCATTGGTGTCTGAAACATGTTCCTCAGTGCTTTTCGGCAGTGAATTTGCACCGGAAACATTCACATTTTTACAAGCAGAATATGTGTCTTGACTTATTTGAGAAAACGGTGAGGATCCAAAACCTGAATCTACAGTATTTGCGAGATCGTGTCGTGTCATTTCGGCTTCCTGAGGCAAGCTATTGCCGACCGATCGATCGATAATGCTTCCCTCTTCACTAATTGTTTCACTGTCCACGCCATTGTTTGACGCCCGCTCCATTTCCCTGTGCACAGTTACCAAATTACTACTTTGAACATTAGTAAATTCATTACTCTGCGGCGCTGATAAGCTACGCTCGTCGTCACTATTATTTCTCAGTTTAGTTTGGAGCCTAGTGTTACGTTTTTCACACGCCATAATTGTCACAATATTTCACACGATAACACAGAAAAGCACAATTTGAAGTGCAAAAATAGGAGAACACATTAACATAGCACTGAAAATGATATCTAGTTAATTGCAAGCGTAGCTGCGAAATACTTGGTGCAAATCTATATGCATGCCACAACTGTTTTACTGTACAACAATGAAAAACTACAACTAGAAAGGAAATTCTCTCTATAATCACGCGCTAGCAATAAACAAAATCTACACTAATTACACAAACTACAAGAAAAAATCAGAAGATTCCAGTGAGGTATCCTCGGCTAAGGGTCGACATATGAAACGTCCCATTAGAACAATTATACATGACTGTGCTTAAACTGACACACAATATTTTGTTAGCGCAACGCAGTCTGACTTTCAAAATTCCCTACAAAAGAATGGCCCTGACTAACATTAAACTATACCTTTCACAAATCACCTACCTCACAAAAATCTTCGCTGCTCAAGCTACTGCAATACAGCGAGCGCCACTACTGCCAGCTAAATAAAAGATTCAAACTATGGAAGGCACTAACTACTGATAGGGATAGTTAGCAAATGAAAGATATTAATAGAGAACAAACAATGTATTTACCTTGATATCATCATATATAAATATAGCAGTTCATGACAAATTTCAAAACTCCGCCATCTCTCTCCCCACATCCACCACTGCTGGCGGCTCACCTCCCACTGCGCAACGCTACGCGCTGTTCACATCCAGCTGCCGCTGCCCAACACTACAATGGCGAGTATTACAACAATGCAAAGCAGCCACAGACTGCACACAGCACAGCCAGTGATTTTCATACAGAGGTGGCGTTACCAATATAAAAACCTAAACAGCCTACTTACAAGGTGTGATGACAGAAAAGTGTCCTTTTTGCATGGGGCAAGTGAAGTTCAGGGAGAGATGGAAGGGACACGTGATTCCTGAGAAAGACAGACTATACCCAGGGGGTAAATCAATTAGCAGAACAATGAGTTAAGGGGAGGGTGTGGAAGAGTTGTGGTTGAGTTGTGGTTTAACTGATTGCTTTAATTAATTAGTGTGTCAGTTTCATAGCAAAAGTGCCCCAAACCGGCTTCATACCACTACTTTTATATCGAATGTGGTTACTAAACCTCACAGAATAAATCTACATTGGGACCAAAGGCCTAGATTCGAGTGCAGCCATGATCTATCGCACTGCGACCCGCGACCACAAAACCTCAAAGTTGAATTTGTTGTGTGCTATACTGAGCCAGGTCTTCAGATTTTTCTTTACGAAGCGCAAGACCAGGTAATTCCACATCGAGCACTTGCTGCTTTAATTCGTCATGAAAACCTGGTCTTTCGAGAAAATCCACAGCTGTCTTTGTCAGGAAAAGAAATCACTCTCCAAGAATAACTGAGTAATGCGGTTGTAGCTGATGTAGCCTCTGGTGGCAGAGGACACCGGTTCATCATTTATATTCATAAATTTTCTTTACTTCTTCGAGAGTCCTTTACTGTACTGACGAAGGCAATTGGACAAGTTTTAGGTAGCTCGAGTTGTCATAGCGAATTAACAGAATATGTTCTCCAAGAGCAGTTAATGAATTATTGATACAGACTGGATCATCAGTTTCCATCATGTTAATGCATACCTTCTCTCTTTTCATATCCTAGGATATTCTCTTTCTGCGGATTACGATCAATAAACCAATGAAGAAAGAGAATGCAACCATATTATTTTAGAGTGCAAGTATACTGCTCGCTACTCATGACACTTAATCGCAAGAATTTATGTATTTTTGGTTTTCATGAACTGTATAATGCCATATCTAGGTAATAACACAAGTAATACCTAACAGTTCATTAGGACACAGTTAACAGTTGCATAGCATAAAAAGACAGGCTTTTTTCGGTATTTTGATGTGCAAACCTGGATCATGACTGATATGGATAACTCAGTCACGAAGCTCAGTGCTCGTGAAACTCACGGAGGAAATAGTGATTGACGTCTCACTCACTTCGAGGTCACAAGAGAAGGCGCAAAAGCTGATTTGCACTTGCATGGAGAAAATTGGTCTCGTTTCTTTCGAAAAATTGTCACGTTATTTATGCTTTTTTACTTGTTTTTCTATACTTTACGGACCGTTGTTAAACGCATATGCAATATTTTTGGAAACGAGTGCTTCTTCAATACGTCTTAGGATTAATGTCACAGCAACTGCTCGATACATTCCAGATGACGGTTACACATACCAAGGTGGCGAAATAGCTGATACTGCGTGTCTCTGCACTTTTCGATAAGGATAGTAGACAGATGACATGATTTCGATGGGTTTAGGTACATTAGGTGATTTTTATTGAGAGTCATAACGCCTTGATGCAAACGGATGTATTTCCTCTCACCGTTTCTCTTTGTAATAACGGTCTTGTAATTGGGGCTCGACGCAGCGTGAGTGCGGATACGCACTCGGAGCTGGTGTGGTCAGAGCGGCCCTTAGCGCCCTGCGGCCAATCGATTTCTGCTGCGGGGATCCCCCGCCGGGCGGCCAGTCGTTTGTTTTCATTAATTCGCTGCAAGTTTCGGCCGACTTCTTCCCAGCTAGGCCGCGGGCCTGGTCTCACCGGCACGATTCTTTATTTGCCATCGCACAAGTTACCCCTCGTGCCCAGTGGAGTTTTTCCGAACGCGCTCCCGTATGTCATCCTCTCTCTTCTGCCATCACTCTCCGTACCTTTCCTCGCTCATTGTTTTGTTCTAGCTCTCTGCGTTTACATCGTCATGGCTGTTGCTTCAGAGTCATTTAGCTGCCACAAATCATAGCAGGGGACGATAAAAACTAACGTTACTTATACGTCGCCTTACGGGAGTCGTAAACGAGAGAAGTTTTCGTTCAAGCTCCTCTCACCCGTCCTCCTTTCTTCCCCTCGATTAATGGGGCTCGTCACATTGTTTTCTGTGCTCAGTCAAGTCAAGGAAAAACTTGAGTTCATTTCTCATTACACATCTGTAGCGTCTTATCTCAACCGTCGTAGAGGACGTTATAAATGTGCAGGTGGTTTCTTTGTAATTTCTGTCTTCCGGTTATTTATTTAAACATTTATTTTCGGAAAAAGTATTTCGAAAATATTACTACAGACAAAATAGGCGCTCTCTTTCATGTTAAAGTAAGGGATGAAGACTGATAGTAGCTTCCATCTCTCGTTCCCTCTATATAATGAATTCGAGTCAGAAACTGCTACCATACAAACCCTATATAAAACTGATGTTAATAGAGAGTTAAATTATATTATTGTTATGAAACGCTACACATCTAAATGAAAACTTCTCGGAATGTACGTACAGTTAAACGTATCATGAGGGCAATGATTATTTCATTTGTAATCCACTGAAGATGTTTAAAATAATTAGGTGAAAAATGTTTGGTTAAAGTCCAAAGAAATATACATTCGGAAATTAAACGTAATAATTATTAATTTGTACAAGGTTGATGCGAATCTCATTTGTAGCAGTAGGTAATGATGGATTGAACACAAACATTATTCAAAATGTTGGTATCATGTTATTTCTATTCGTACAGATAACTGAAGTATCTTTTTTGTTAGTGGTACGTGTCCTGCTGTGTGAAAAAAATCGCTAAATACCAAATATACCCAACAATAAAAAACGAAAATCACCAGGCGACCGTAAATGGATCAGCATGTTTTCCACAGTGTTGTTTATGAAAAGCGGATGGAATATATTGAAACTTGTAACATCCAAGATAAATATCTATTAGATTACCGGAAACATAATGCCCAGCGGTTAGACAACTGCCTTAAAATGAAATATCAGCGAGTCCTCAGTGAGTCAGTGAGTTGCTCTCCGGAGTGTCTCTGGGTTCAGTGAGTGAAGTACTGTTCTTTTCGCAGAACATCAAAGGTATTAAACTTTCCGACATTCTTGTAAGTACCACTTCCATACTAATCAGCTCCAGTTGTATCTAAGTCTTAACTTTAGAGAATTACTTCTACAGGAACTAGTACGGAAAACGATCTTCATTCTGTATCACGACAGGCAGAAAACTTAGGTTTTAAACTTAAGAATTCACAGTTTATTCTCATATTACACCGAAACTTGATCAGCAAACATTTCCGTGAAACTGTGTCTCCTACACTCCTTGATGACATCCTACTACCATTTGTAAAAAGTAACAGATTTTGGCAAATATGTGGGATTAGCAATTAAACTGGAAAGGAAAGCCTGTCAAAGCATGTCTATATAAAATTAAAAATTTAAAAATTAGTAAGATATAGGATAAATAAAAAAAATATGTCAGACTTTTAGTCATACTGAATCTTTACTGCTACATTAAACTTTAACATATGACAAATATAGGAAACAACAACCCGAGCTAGGCCTGAATGCATAATCTGTAGTTGCGTGTGTGTGCGAGTAACACTGCGATGTTTTATAAATCAGTGTTTTCCATGCTCAGGTGAGTAGGATGTGGTGGGACAGTTGAGATTTTCACACGCTCTGTTTTCTTCATCACTCTCCTAGTTAATAATGCGTCAATAAATCTCCTCACATACGAGCAACATGTCACTACTTCATTGCTGCAATACATGATTTGGTACGTTCGACATACAATACATTGGCTATAACTGTGTACAGCATCATGTTTTCTACACCTGTTTTTCCATTTAAACTTCCGTCTTATCCAAAACTACTGTCCATTCAAGAGGAGAATAATGCTCTACTTACCATAGGAGTAGTCTGCTTCTCCTCTAATCCTAGCTTTCTTCCGTTCAACAGTGAGCCGATCTGCCACGCTGTCAACAGTACTTAAACTTCCCTTATCCACATCTATTTTGGATTCCATTTTTTTATTTCATCTGTTAAGCTTAAAGTTATATGCACTAGTTAACTAAGTCTCCACTACTGATTCCTTTTGTACTGCTCTCATGCATTTCCGTAAAATATCGTTACTCTCCTTCGCTAATAGTCAGTGAGGAAATTATCTAACACAGACATCTAAATCTATATGATTATTCCACAATTCACAATGACGTGCTTGGTACAGGGTTCATCTAACCACCTGCACACGATTTCTCTACCAGTCCTCTCTCGAATAACATGAAGGAATAATGAATTGTGAAGCACCTTCGTGCGAACTCCTGTTTTATATGAATCATCATCATCATCTCTCTCTCTCTCTCTCTCTCTCTCTCTCTCTCTCTACGTAGGTGAATGTCTGCAAAATACACTGGTGTGCAAAACGAGCATTTAACATAGCTTGATGAAACTTGGAACACACATACAAGAGTTACACAGCAGCACAGTGCAGTAAAATGCCATAAAAAAGATAACGAAATACTCAGCTAGATGAACAAGAACAATCCTTTTCCCACAGACAATAATTTCACTGAAGACACTGCGATTTATGGTACTCCCCTAGACGTTACTGAAGGCAGAAAATGGTTTTTAATAGGATGTCCGATCACCACGAACGACAGTTCATTCTTTAAAACGAGCTATCACACTGGCCAATTGGTTGCTAAGGAGTTCTTGTGGTACATCGTTCCACTTCTAATGCTGGATGGTGTAAAGACATTGCTTTCCCTGAAAGCCGATAACAATTTTTTCTTTTGTGCATTACCTTGTCATCGTACGTATGTATCATTTATTTCAACTATTGTTTATTTGTTAATGCGTCACATAGTTTCTTCATTCATTTTGCTACTGTTTTATATTTTATATTGTACGTATATGAATGTCCTGGTTTATATGCTTTGTAAATCTTTGGTTAGGTTACGAGAAGTACTGTGTCAGAGAGAGAGGAAACGACTATCGATAGAGAGCGTGCGAGTTGTTGTGGTACGTGGCCGGTTCGCGGGTGGAAAAACGTGGAAAAGTTCGGCGTGAAAGACGGTGATACGCGGAGGAACAATTAATTACAGTGCGTCCGCTGTGCTGATAGGAGGTCGTGCATTATTAAGTGAACAGTAAAACTGAAAAGTATATCGAGTGTTTGCGGTGACGTTTTTACAAACTGTGTGAATTTCTGACAATTAGCCATGAATCAGACACCACTGTCGTGTGGGGACACTAACTGTTAGAATTGCATGAAAGTGGAACAAATCAAAATGTTAAGTAAAATACCAGTGCTGTGATTTGATCAAGAAACATTTACTATATGGTCCAAATTGTCTTCAGGACGACGACGGAAATTGAACTAATGTTTAACGGACTGTGATAGTGATAAAAACATCTGACTGTTTTCCTGTGGCAACACGGTGAAAGAACTGTGCGAATTATTGGCATTAACCGGATATATATCGTAAATACTAAAGACATTGCATAATTCCGACCTATCCGCGCCGCGTGATTAATAAATTTTTGATAATAAAACGCCACGAACCAGGATTAACTTCACACATCCATCGCGAGAACCACCGCTGACGTCATCGCACTGTCTGCAGCAACAGTTAAGACATTAAAAGAAAATTATTACTCTCTCTCTCTCTTATCAAAATTAAAGACAATTACAGTTAAATTAACTATTTTAAAAATACTCTCACAATATCTCAATTTTGTATATTTCCAATAAATATTCTTTCCGTTATTTCGTCTTGTTGACAGTGTTGAAATTAAAGTTCAATTAATAATTTTCTTTCAAAATTCTTCTCAGACATTTTGCTGCTCATTATAATTTTATTTTAATGTTCGTTTGTAACTTCTTTTGGAGGGAGTACATATTTTATTTTTTGTGTAGTAAAATTAGCTACCGTAAAATTACGTATATTACCAGCTGATGCAGTCCGCCATTACTGCTTGAAAACTGCACCAATTGTCTCATTGGATGTCAGCTTCAAAACCAAATTACGTATTTCGTTGGCATCTAGCAGATGCGCGATGTCTATGCAGGCCCCTGCAATAATTTGTTTTTACTTTTGCAGGTTTACTGGAATTATATTGACTTTAATTGTTCATTTGGCCCCGTTAAAGTGATTTATCGCATGTATATAATAATTGAACTGAATTACCTAATTAATTTTTTTATTACGTAAACATTGGCATACCATATTTAGATTAAAATTGACGTCTTATTGGGCTCACATAAGATTCTGCTCGTTCTGACAAAGACTATGCCAAGTTTTTTTTTTCATCGATGACTAACAGGGGTAATCAGTTTCCTTGTATAGGTCATGTTTTATTTTTTGAAAGGTTTTTTTTTAGAAGTAGAGAACCAGTTTCTTTACAATGGTCTATGGTGCATGCGGATGTGCAGCAATACGTTTCCCAAAGGTATTTGTCACGTGTTCGATACTAAAAAAAAAAAGTCGGTGTAACAGCCAATCAAGTCCATCCGCCAAATATTCTCTCGTTTCAGAGCATACCGGTCTGTAGTGTTCTACGTTATTGCAGGTTGCCATCTACAGGAACGAAAAGACGCACATGACGAAGGAGTACAGTGCCTTAGTAATGATGAGTGAACGTATTATGTTCAAAGATTTCGAGGTCAGTACGCCGATTATAATATAGTGCGTAAAGGGAGATGAAACGCTAATAGTCAAAGGGGACTGGAACGCAGTTGTAGGGGAAGGAGCAGAAGGAAAGATAATCGGGAATATGAGTTTGGGGCAAGCAGTGAAAGAGGAGACAGACTAATTGAGTTGTGTAATAAGTTTAATCTAGTAATAGCGAATACTCTGTCCAAGAACCACAAAAAGGAGGAGGCATTTTAGGAAAAGACGGGGTAATACTATAAGATTTCCTTTAGATCACATCATGGTCGCACAGAGATTCCGAAATCAGACACTGGGTTATGAGGCATACACAAGAGCAAATAAAGGCTCGGATGACACTGTAGTAGTGATGTAGGCTGCAGTTTAAAAGATTAGCCATGAAGAATTGTTACGCAAAGAAGTGGGATGAGGATGTACTGAAGAATGAAGAGATAAGCTTGAAGTTCTCTAAAGCAGTGGGTACAGCAATAAGGAATAGTTCAGTAGGCGGTACAGTTGAAGAAGGATGGACATACCAAATAAGAACAACCACAGATGTTGGAATGAAGAACACAGCTACAAAGAAGGTTACTGCGAAGAAACCATTGGTAACAGAAGAATTACTTCAGTTGATCAATGAAAGGAGGCAGTACAAAAAGTTCAGGGAAATTGAGGAATACAGAAATACAAGTCGCTGAGGATTGAAATAAATAGGAAGTGTAGGGAAACTAATACGAAATGGCTGCACAATAATGTGAAGAAATAAAAAAAAATTATAGTCGGAAGGATTGACTCACCTTACAGGAATGTCAACATAAGCTTCGGTGACATTCTTTTGTGTAACGTCCGCCAGTTACGCAAAACATGTTTCAGCACCTCTTCACCACTGGCCTTCTGTTTTATTTAATCTGTACTGTGAAAATTTTTAATAAATGATTAGCAAATTACGAGAAATATTTATTTCAAACAACTGCTTGTTGCTGTTAGTTAATACCTTTATATTCGGTTTGCATTTTTTTGCAAGACCACTTGCGGTTTATTTCGTACTGGTAGCGTGTCATCTGCAACCAAACGATGTCTACGAGAAATTTTGTTGGGAGTTAACCTATACTTTTGTATTACTTTTGAATGCATTATGGGAATAGCAGTGATCAATGTCTTTATAAATATTTACTATTAAAAACAGTCTTGATCACGATTTATTTATCAAGATGACCGGTTTCGACCACTACTGTGGTCATCTTCAAACCATTGAGTAGGAACCTCTTTCTGTAGTGGTCGAAACCGGTCACCTTGATAAATAAATCGTGATCAAGACTGTTTTTAATAGTAAAAAAAACAGTAAGAAAATAGTAAAAAAGAACGTTTTTGTGTGGCAAGCCCATTTTTCTCAGCATCCCGATGAGGAGTAGTAAAGAACAAGTAAATAGAACACATATTTTCAGAAATTTGGTCGTGAAAAGCACTTTAAATTTCACCAAAACACACTGTAATCAGAGTTGTTGTGTGTCCCAGTCCAGCCAGTGTTCATTTGTTTACCAGGGAGTTTGGTGACAAATTTGAATTTTGTTTACATTTTATCCTCTATGCGCGCGCGCGTGTGTGTGTGTGTGAGTAGACTTTTTAGCTGTTTGTATTGTCTTTTCTGTACGATTCCTTTAACGTGTTAAATAGTGTGCTCTTGCAGACTATAGTATATCTGGCATGTGTTGCCTGTGAGTTCATATGTTCCTGACCTGTTAAACCTAGCTGTGAGTGTTTCTTGTGTTCTGATCTTTTTCTGTGTTGCGTTCTCTGTCCTGTATCATATTTTGAGTCTCTGTTGCCTATTCGGGGAACAATTTTGTTACTGTAAGTTTTTGTTTGTGTTGTTGCTCTGTTGTATATTGCATGTGCATGTGTTCATTGTCTGTATTTTATGTTGTTCTGTGTTGGGTGAGGAGGACTTGTGTGTGTGTGTGTGTGTGTGTGTGTGTGTGTGTGTGTGTGTGTGTGTGTGTGTGTCTGCTATGTTCATTTATTACTGTTTATATATATTTTGGTTTAATTTGTCTATCAAATGGGTATTCTAATCATGTTCTACTGCTATTTCTTTAATTGTGTTTAGTTCTTGTGTGTGGTCCTGTTTGCTTATAACTGTTGTGTTTAATCTATGGAGCATGAATCTTAAGTATGCTTCTTATGTTTCAGTGGCTGATTCGACAGGTTGTGAGTGGTGGTGCTTGTGGTTGTCAGTATACAGAATATTGTCAAGTCGTTTGTGTTGTTTGTGTTTTTGTGGTGAGATCTAGAAAATGTCGAGTGTTGTCTGTTTCTAATGTGAAGTTAATTTTTAGGTTTAAGATGCAGCTGTTCTATGTGTGTATGTGACGTATCGATGTTATGTCACCGTATAACGGTACCAGAACACAACTTCGTATTATTTTAGTTTCATTACGTGTCTGAAGTTGACGTTCTCCAGGTTGTTCATAAATATGTTAGCTAGAAGACCATTTATTGGTGATCCCAATGGCAGTCCTTCATGTTGAGAATAAAATTCTTTGTTGAACACAAAATAATTTTGTGATGTAATGGTCTTGAGTAATTAATGTGGTGTCTGGTGTGTTTCATTGTAGTTTTAATCTTTTTGTGCTGATGCCGATTGTTTAATTTATTGGAATGCAACTGTGCATTGATGTGACATCAAATAATATAAGGGTTGCTGTGTCTGGCATGTGTATGTTTTTGATTCTATTGATTAATTTCTTTGAGTTTTCCAGGTTCCTAGTGGTTATAAAAAGTACCGTTTTCTTAGTACTGTATGTGTCTGTTGGGCTATTTGGTAGGATGGAGCATTTCGGAAGTTGATGGTGGGACTTAATGGGATATTATCCTTGTGAACCTTAGGTAGGGAACTTAGGGTGGGTGCTTTTTGATTTTTCCGTATCATCCCTTTATTTTGGCCTTTCGAGAATATATTTTTGATGTTTCTCAGTGTCTGTTGAATGTCTTTCTGGTACTTGGCTGCTGGGTCACTGGTCAGTTTAGTGATGTTGTTGTCTTTAAAAAAATTTAGGCTTTTCTCTATGTATTCCTTTTCATCCAAAATTACAGTAATATACCCTTTGTCTGCTCTTGTTACTATGGTATTACTCTGTTTAATTTTTGTTTTAGCTTGTTGGTTGTGATTTCCTCTCATTTTCTATTCTTAGCGATAATGGTGGATTTGTGTGTTCTGATATCTATGTTATTTCTGCAGCTACTAATTCTCTTGTAAAGTTTGTATTAAAATTTTGTGTGACCAGTCTTTCTTGTTCCTTTATAATGTGTTCAGATTCTGTTATGAGTTTTTTTATTGATTTGCGTGATATGTTTGTGTTAACATTGTGTTTTGGTCCTTTTTCTAGTAGGCTTTTCTGTTTGTTGGTTAGATTTATGTCAGTTAGGTTAATGCTTCTGTCATGGAATTTATATTGTTGGTTGTGATTGTTTTCAGTGGGTATGTTTGTGCTGTTAATGATTATGATGAGTTTTCTGTTTTGTTTCTTCTGCTTTGAGGCATTTATTTCTGTACGTATGCTTTTTCTCTCTCTGTTCTTTCCTCAAAGTGAGCTGGTATTGCTAATTTGTTGACCAATTCTGAATGTTTTTGCTGAAGTTCAGTGTTGAGCGACTGCTTTTTAGCAAATAATTCCCTAATTTCTTGCTTTAAATACATAATCTGCACTTTCTTTTTCACTTTCTTTGGTGCGGATGACATGCTATTACCGTAACTACAACTTTTGTCCCTTTATTAGCTGTTTATTTTTTTGAGCATTGGGTAAGTCGTTTTTTCATGTCTGACGGTAATTATACTGTTATAGTGGCATCTAGTTTGCTTTCGTAGTTAGATGTGTCCCTTCAATAACATAGCCGTGAGAGGTGCAGTACCATAAGTTCATGTTTACCTGGGATATTTTTAGTATTCCCTTTCGGTTACCAGGGATCGG
Source organism: Schistocerca americana (assembly GCF_021461395.2). NCBI lineage: Eukaryota > Metazoa > Arthropoda > Insecta > Orthoptera > Acrididae > Schistocerca > Schistocerca americana. The sequence continues at coordinate 125,763,124 of NC_060124.1, forward strand.
ACCTTCGGCATCTTACAGTTGTGCTAAACAGATCAGCTGACACCTCACAATATCCTGTCACCCTGAATATTATGCCCGCTCTCCAACCGATCTATTTTCTCCGTAATTGCTTCCACAATGTACAGGGTTAACAAAAAAGTTGCATGCTTGCACAGCTAAGAATGCATGTAGCAGGTCGCACACCAAAGGCGATCGTTATTTACAGGAACACGGATTCAAGATTATAAGCGCTAATTATCTCCATTGCTTCTTCGATATACAAACTGATCGGTAGGGGCGAAAGACTGTGCCCCTGACTTAACAGCCATTCTAATTTAAGCATTTCGTTCTCGGTCTTAGATGCTCATGATTTTTGTACGTAATGTTATTACCCATCTTTCCCCATTGCGTGTCCCTAACTTTCTAATTATTTTCAACATATTTCACCGTTTTACATTGTCAAGCTCTTTTTCTAGATAGAAATATCCTACGAAAATATCTCAATTGTTCTTAAGTTTTGCGTCTGTTATCAGGAGCAACTTCGGGACTGCATCTTTGCGGTTTAAAGTTCCCTAATGCCAAACTGACCATTATCAGTCAGATCACGATTCTTTTTCATTCTTCAATATATTATTCTTGTCAGCATGACAGACGTTTGTGCAATATTTTTCACACTTATGCCGTTTGTACCTTCGGCATTAGGTGGATGTCAATTTCCCAAAAGAATGACAGTCTCCCTGTTCTCATAGATTCTTCAAAAAATACGTTAACAGCCGTTTATGTGCCACTTCCCCAACGATCTATAAATACCATTGGACCGTTGTATTGGAGGTACAAATATTTCTTGTGTTTTGAAATTGAATTTTTGTTTCATTATTTAATAAAAATATACCATGGAATTCGTTTAGACGTTCTAATTGGTCTCCAAAAATATAAATCACGTGACAGTTTCTTTCCGTGTAAGCATTTTATTCTTTGATATATAGCTTTAGCGTTAGCTCGTTTTGGTTACCTCAATGTTAACGTTATTTACCAATAACATATGCAATCTGTATAGTTGCCATACTATGTTTCGTACATCTCTGTTGGCGTTCTTTTACCACCAATAGATTCTAAACTTCTAGAAAATAAATTTTGCCTATCTGATGTTCCCTGAATTTGACATGTACTGGATGAAACTCCTAAGATTATTCGGTGGCATTGTGTCTCATATGTCGGCGGACACTCTCAATTTCGTTTCTGTGATGTATAGCTGGAGTTGGCCTGAACAAGCACTGTTCAGCCTGTCATTCATGGGACTCCCAATGTCAACGGACAGCGTCGTTCTACTCCCCATTTCACAGAAATTTATTTTAGAAGCGCAACTATACGATTCCATTCGACAGAATGGTTACATATTAGTCTAGTGCGATATTCGATATATCACCGTGAAGTAAGAAGTCAGTTAAAGTTGAAGAAAAACCAATACTGCAGCAGCGACAACACTACCCCCACTCAGCCGTGCCGCTCATGTGCTAATGTCCCTGTTAATACCCATCGATAAAACGAATATCGCGCAAAGAAATCTAGAACTTTTCTACGTAATGGGCACGTTACGGATGATTTAGTTTGTACTGGGAAACATACCGCCGCTATCTGAACCCCAGAGGAAATGTGTCTAACCACTCTTGAAAGGGACAACCTATGAACAGGATAAGTCAGGAGAAAAGGTACATGCTTTGAGGGGTGATATTATTAGTGATTCTGAACAAAATACTTCGTATGGACGTATGCCCATTTCCGAATGGTTTCCGAGATAGAATCCATTTAATATCACTTTTGTACGTTTTTCTTAAATAGCTCGAAACCTATACCGTCCAGCAGAAACGTGTCTCAGTACAAAATTAAACTACATTAAATTTCCTAAAAAATAGGATGTATTCATTTTTTCCCTAGGACATATAGTTTTTACGAAGGTTGCAGGAGGATGTTGAAAATCTCGCGCCACGCGCAATGAGTTGTAGCTTAGACAGTGTTTGGAGGCCAATTTGAGGCAGCTTCCCCAACTGATAGACTACAAGCATCCAGTATCAAATTGTCCGTTACAACTTTCCCGGCACTACTGTGGTACATTGTAAACAATGGCTGTGATTGAATAACACAGAAAATAAATAACGATGGACATTAAAAGTGTTCCATCTCGGAAACCATTCGGATTAGTCATATATCCATAAAAAAAACCATCACAAGGGAATCAGTCTAAAGTGGCCAAAATCAGTAGATGTACAGGAAAACAAATTATTACAATTTTACAAAAGTTGACAATTGGATGAGTTGTTCAAGAGAAGGATCAACATAAATTTAGCATATCAGTAACACGTATATCCACGTCTAGCCACTATGCAAGCAGTTATTTCGCTTTGCATTGATTGATAGAGTTGTTTCATGTCCTCCTATGGGATATAGTGCCACATTCTGTCCAATTAGCGAATTAGTCGTCAACGTTTCGAGCTGCTTGGAAGATCTTGCTCATAATAATCGAAACGTTTTCATTTGGGAAGAGATACGACGAACTTGCTGGCAGTGTTTGGCAAGCACGTAGAAAAGATATAGAAACCATCGCTGTGTGCTAGTGGGCATTATCTTGCTGAAATGGTAGCCTAGAATGCCTTGCAATAGACGGCAACAAAGCGGGACGTACTGCTGTGTTGTTAGGTTACCAAAGATAACAACCGAGGGGTCATGCTATGAAAATAAATGGCACCAAAGGCCATCACTCCGGGTCGTCATGCCTTATGGCAGGCGAGAGTCTTCGCTGCTCATTGAGGCTCAGTTCGAAGCGGGACCCATCAATGATGACAATTGTACTCCAGTCAGTGAGATTTCAGTCTAAATACATGTCTGAAGATACCGCAGATACCCGTTGAATAACAACCCGTCCCTCGCCCGCTGTACTGTTCTACATCCAGGAGTGGCTTGCCTTTGTTTTCGTTGCATGACCCCTTTGGTTGGTATCCGCGGCATATTTATAGCATAGCGGTTCGTTCACGATATTCTACGCACGGTTTTATTCCCTTTATGGTAAGGCATCGTGGGCTTACATGTCAGCAAGATAATTCCTTCCAGCACACAGCAAGAGATTCTACTACTTGTCTTGGTTCTTGCCAAACCCTACCTTAGCCAGCTAAATCGCCAGATCTCTCCCAATTTGAGATAGTTTGGAGCGTAATGGTCAGGGCCGTAGAACCAGCTAGGGATTTTGACGACCTGACGCGCCAGTTCGACGGAACTTGACACAGGACCAATCAGGAGGAGATTCAACCATTCTGTCAATCAGTGAAAGCCCAACAACTGCTTTCCTTAGGGCCAGAGGTAGGGCAACCCGTTATTGACCTGCTCAATATGTGAAGTTCTTTCTCTTGACTAAATCAATCAACGTTTTTCTGAAATTGTAATCATTCGATTTTCTGGACATGTACAGAATGTTTACTGTTTTCCGTCCCATTCGCATAATTCCTTTGTGTGTGTTGTTTTTCTTTGTCTTGCACATGAAATGAGATTAGCACACACAAGTGCTATTAGTGCCTTCCTTATCTCAATACACTTCACTGCTGCTCTTTAGAATTCTCATGTCCCTAGAAGGAAAATCAAGTGCTGTGAAGAGCGAGGTTGTCACATGCAGTTAACTACAAAAATCCGAGTTAAAAACTGTTAACACAAGAGTCAAAGTATAATGAGAAGAGGACGCACAACCCCTTCTAGACTATTGGTGGTTCCTCGGGAGAATATTTCCCAGTTTGCCTTTGTTAGACTTACGTACTTTCCTTAATGGGTCACGTGACAGCAGCATCACCTGATGGCATTGTACCTGGGAGCGAGCCGGTGTATAAGAAGTTTTTTTTTTCTTTCTCGATATTGGTTTGCATAGTGCACCTGTCCAGCCAAACCACCGACGACGTAGGCCAATAGATTGCCAACCTCCCGACCATGAAGCATTTCGTGTTGTTTCATTGACAGAGTACCTCATAAACGAATTATTCAGCTGTGCAGCCAGTTTGTGGGAAAAACATGGACTCGTACTGCATCGCTGCGAAGTGGCAATCTTATGGTAGCTCATTCCGTGCGGTGGCATTCCACCAGTTCGATTTCAGATACAAGCGGCAGGCGGAGCGCCGTTCCGTGCTGCGCGGGGTGGAAATAAATCCCCAAATCACCGGCAGGGCGATTATTTTGCGGGCCTCCTTTAATCCGGTTGGTTAGCAACTGAATCACGTGCGCGGCCCGGACGGAGACAAAGGAGCCAACCGGCGGCTCGCGGCCGCATTAATCACCTGCGCCGTGCTCTGCGCGCCTGTGTGGGGAAATGCGCTGGCTGGTTGCTGCCTGGCTGCTGGCTGGTCTCGTGGGCCCAGGGCATGGCGCCCATACAAACAAGTGCACGGGACGCCGCGCAGCTCAGAAACCAATCTACTTCCCCGTCAGCCCCTCCACCATTCTCCTCACCGTACATTGCAGGCGGCTCCAGGGTGGTCCCACACTAAATTCCTACCTTATTGCTATGTTAACATAATTCTCATTTATTATTCCATCTCAGTTGCTAAATTCTTTTTAATTACATAACATGTTTCGATCACTGTGGATCATCTTCAGATCTAAGTAGCAGCGTCAGCAACCCTTTCTGAAGAAACTAATTAGATCTGAAGATGATTCACAGTGGTCGAAACATCTCGTTGAGTGAAAAATATGCACCTGAGACCTAGCAGTAAATGAGAATTATCTTAATTACTTCAACAGTCGCTAAGTCTATGAAGACTATTATGTAGATTATTTACAATGTTTATAGTTATTTCTTGGAAGGTCGCTAATACAAACGGACACCTTGTGAGGCTACAGCTGGACCTTCGACGTACTGCTTGAAGGGTTATTGGGCACACAGCCGCATTGATTGATTTTCATAGAACGAATATTCTACGGTGTAACGGGCCATCATTATCAGGCTACTCCTGCTTCCTGACATCCTGGACCAATGAGTGCGACATATCTATACGAGTCCGCTACATTCGACCCGCCTTCAAACGAAAGATCACACCAAGGCCAACACCCGATGTAAACCAGCCAAAAAAGATAGCCCACATTCCGTATGCTGACAACGTATCTGGAAAAATTGATGCCGCGCGGGATTAGCCTAGCGCTGTAAGGCGCTGCAGTCATGGACTGTGCGGCTGGTCCCGGCGGAGGTTCGAGTCCTCCATCGGGCATGGGTGTGTGTGTTTCTCTTTAGGATAATTTAGGTTAAGTAGTGTGTAGGCTTAGGGGCTGATGACCTTAGCAGTTGAGTCCCATAAGATTTCACACACATTTGAAAATTTTTTTTTTTTTTTTTTTTGAAATATCGATAAAATTTTTGGACGGCAAAATTTATCAAATGTGTATACCGCCGACCGGCAAAGACCAAATCCTTATAGGGAGAATAAAAGATGACCTGGGTCTCCGGAAATCTGGAGTGTGTTACATACCATGTGAATACGGGAATCCATAATTCGGACAAACCGTTGGCACAACAGAAAAATGGTGCGCGGAACACAAAAGACACACTGACCTCCAGAAGCTCACAAAATAACAAATTGTTGAATGTTGCCTTGACACCAACCAACAGATGAAATATGAAGATACAAAATTGCTATGCAACACGTCCCACCATTGGGACTGTGTAGGAAGGCTATTATAATCCGGCTACTTGAGAACCGCATCAACAAATTCAATGGGTTTAAACTTAGTCAAACGCGAGCCCCAGCACTGAACACTCTCCTAACGTAGCGGAAAAGGAACGTCGAGCACTGCGAAGGTGGGGCACAGACTGAGGACAGTCACTCGCCTCCCGAGCGCGAGCTACCCCCACCTGCACGGCCTGCTCATTGCACGACCCAAACATCGGGTAATTGGAAGGGGGAGACTACCAGTATATTCAGCGTGTTCATTTCAGCTGAAGACATTGTCCTCATTCGAAAACTACCCATCGGATCAAAAGAAGTAATAACTGAGATTTGTCTCGGAGGGGTACATCCACCGATACCACACTTGATCCCCACCGTACCCTTTGACGAGGGGAGGGGGTCAACTTTGAAATCTTCAGTGGCAAGAACGGTTTTTCATTGCGGATTACGGTTCTACGACAAAACTTATGGTACATACTTTTTGTGTGATCCATTTTCTTCGTATTGCCACAAAAGGTGCTGAAGTCGGAGGAATAAAAATAGGTACGCAATCATAATTTACGACACGTTACTCAATACTCCTTGAACATCCAATGGCACATGGGCCCATACCTCCATATTGTGAGGTTTGGACAGGCCGGTATTTCATAATGTATAATTGGAAACTCCATTCTCAAGGTATTGTTCATCCGACATATCGAACGTGAGACTGCACGACATCCCGCTGTGGTCGTGGCTCGAGGCGAATGCTACTCCACTATTCAAATTAGAGTAACTTTCTACACTTAGTGACTCGCTTTTCAAATAACTGTACATAGTACAGAAACAAATCTGCGCGAATGTCAGCACAGCCGCTTCTTATACGGTCGATCACGATTTCACGGCCGTTTCGCACCTGTTGGTAGACCATACCTTTTAAATATCCCTGTCCTCTGTACGGTCATTTGAAAAGCTGATCACTAATTCTATTGATGCTGGCGCTACCAGGTTTTAACACTTACTCTAGCTGGAACACACATTGGTCCAAAGAAAACAGCACTGGCCTCGAGCCACGGCTACTGTGGCGAGCCGAGTAAACCCCTGTTCTATGTGTTGGAGGAATACAGTGTTGCTAATTGGGTTTCAACTTATAAAATACTGGCAAATCCTACCCTCGCAGGGTGGAGGTGGGGTCCCACGTGGCATTAGATATTCAAGGACCACTGAGTCGGATGTCGTAAATTACGATTGAGTACGCATTTCTATTCCTCCGATTCCGCCATCTATGGCGAAACGAAGAAAATGCTTTATACAAAACGTATGTACATTGTGAAATAGAATCGTAATCTGCAATAAACAACGGGGGTTCCCATGGAACATCTCAAAGTTTCCCCCCGCCACCCACGCACGGGATGGGTGGGAGTTCCAGTTAATGTCATTGTATGTTCCTCTCCGAGACCCCCAAACTGTAATTATAGCTTTACTTGGGGTAAGTCTCTGATTTTTTAAACAGGCTCTGATAGCAGGTGCATCTGGTCTAAAATCGTGACTCACGTCGTCTGGAACGACGCCAGACACGTGGATTCGGGTTACAGTTAATGGTGTGGAACGACAACTCACTTTTTTGGGTATCAGGCACGGGATTTTGACGCGAAACCAGGTGGTAAGTTGGAGCCAGAGACGCCGAACTCTAACGCAAATTTCTTGAGTTCCCATGTCGGATAGGGAATTTAAGGTCTGCTCTTAGAAAACTATGTTCTGATTACACAAAGAAATAATCTACTCTCCTGGTAGACAGTGAATGGTCTACCCGTTGACATAATAACTTGGCCGGACAACCTGTTACATGCAGCAACTGGAGAGAGTAAATGAAGTTATTAATTACTGATGTAACATTCCTCCCCGCAGGTAAAGAATAGAAAGCAACACTAGCATCTGTGGTAACATTGCAGAATTACATTTTTAACGGTAATAAAACTATCGTACTATGGTAAAATATCGCTGAATATTACTGATAGGAAAAGGCCCATAATCGTATAATAACAGGTTAGAGAACAGGCATGTACAACATTATTTTAGTAGTTCAGTATTTAACCGCCTATAGTTATTTTGGTATTGTATAACGTTTTGGTAAATTTCCTTGTATACATAATGGAAATATTTACTTAATTATCAGGTAAAATAGAAAACAATTGGTGAGGCAGATACGCTAGTTTTAATCTAACACGTAAATGAGCTACGGCAAAAAATAAATCGTTAAGCGATTGGTTTATGCAGTTTCTGGACGTACCTCATATCACACACTAATGGTGGGTATAACGAATAGGACTATGCATTGTTTTGTGGACTAATCTGATACTTTAAATTCATAATTTTTTGGTTTCATTTCTTTTGTATCGATTATACGGTCGGTTGAGAGAAAGATATATTTATGCCGTGATTGATTTCACTTGTCATCCGCGAAAAGGAAACAAACGAGAGTAAGAAATCACTCTCTCCCTCACGCAGTCTTACAGGTTGAACGCAAATCTGAGCTGTAGAGGGTAATTTTAAAATGTTTGCAAAAAATATTTTGATTGATTCACGTGTTTTCGTTGCCTGCTTTGTTTTGAAGCCAAACATCCAGCAGTACATCAGTGAAGCTGTAGCAGCGAGCGAAACGAAAACTAAGACTCTTACAGTAAAAAGCAAAGCAAGCAGGGTAAGACCAGAAATGACAAGAAAATTCCAAGCAAAAATGTTTATAATTTAAATAATACAACTAGACTTGCAATGGCTGATAGCGCAAATAAGGTATGTACCTGGGTCTTATCAGAGATGTGGCTTGCTCCAGATACAAATATGTACTTCTCTGCTGGGTCAGGAGCTTGAATAAGGATATAATACATCTTCTTTATACTTTTGACATAACTAGCTGCAATTTATTTAAATCTTGTAAATTACATAGGTTCACAACAAGCTTGTTTCGGAAGATGTGTTATTTTCAAGTGCTCCTGTTGATATTTCTTTTATATTCTAAGTCTATGTAACAGTCCTATGAGTTTTTACGTTATATTATTTTTAGGTCTAGATGTGGTGACGCCCTTAAATCATTATAGAACCCAAGTTGTTTCGTGTACTATGCTGTTAACATAGGCCACGTGGCGTTGGCAGACATGACGCGGGAAGAAAAATATGTTAAGTATAGCAGACACGGACGTGATGCAAATGGGGAACTCCATTGATATAAGCGACTTTGACAAAGGGCAGATTGTTATTGCGCGGAGCCTGTGAAGGAATATCTCAAAACGGCGAAGCTGGTCGAATGTTCAAGTGCTACTATCGTGAGCATCTACGGAAAAAGACAGGACAATAAAATTACCACTAGGGGCTAAGTGCTGGGACATCCACGGCTCTTCACAGAAATTGAGGTTCGGAGGTTTGTGTGCTCTGTAAAGTAGTGATCAGTGGCCTCTCTGTAGAAAGAGGACAATGCTGGTGCACCTACAAATGTTCTGTTGCACACCGTTCATCGTACGTTGTAAACCATGGAGCTCCACCGCGGACAATTATTACATGTTCTCATTTTAACCCAACGACAAAGTCAATTACGGTTTTAGTGGGCACGGGGGTAGCGAGATTCGACCGTCGATCGATGGAACGTGTGGGCTCTTCAGGTCTATCACGTGTCTGCTTCACTAGGTCGATGGTACTCTCCACATATACCGTCATCGTGGTGAACAACGGCTCGGGCGGAAGCTAGTGGGAGCGTAATTTGCTGTGGGTGACTTTCTCCTGTGCTCGCGTGGGATCTGTTTTAGTAATCGAAGACCGACTGACAGCTGCGAACCACCTGTCTCCCATCATGCTTGATGTCATCCCCGACGAGGATGACATCTTTCAGTAGAATAACTGTCCGTGTCTCGGAGCCAGAACCGTGCTACAGTGGCTTAAGGAACATTATACTTAACTCACATTGATATCTCAGCTACCGCATTCACCTGATGAAAATCCTTTAGAAACCCCTATATCGCTACCTAGCGGTATCATCGCGTACCCAAATCAGCGGCGCATTTTCTGTGCGAATTACATGACGTGTGCGTATAAATCTGATGCCACGCACCTCCAGGATCCTACCAGCAAACTCCCGGATCCCTTAAACGAAAAGTCGGACAAAGAAGCATCACTGGGTGTTTAGGAGTAAATTACGTCTTGGGTAGTCGGAGATATCTCTTCACACATTATGTAGATATGCTGTCTTAATGTTTCCCATTGTTGTTTGCTTTATCGTATTGTTTTCATCCGTTATGTTTTTCTGTTGTGTCAATAAAGTTTTCCACACAAGTTTTATGTTTGTGGTCTGTTTTGTTCGTTTAGGGATTCATTAGAATTTCAGGTTGTTTGTTTTTGGATTTCTAGTTCATCGATTATGTTGATGATTAGACCTTTTGATATTCTATCTAAAATTTTCAAAACGCTTTCGACTGTGTTCACTACGTGATATTTATTTTTTAGATGTAGATGAAAAATTGGCTGCCTTCTTTCGGAATCTCTCGTGTGTTCTTTAAATCTTATTGTAAAACTTCGTCTTGATGGTTTAATGGTAATGGAAGCAAGTTTCAGGGAAAATCATCTGGATGAAGCGTTCGACAATGTAAATGCGCAAGCCCTTAATAATTCAGAGAATAACAACAGTAATCTACAAGGATTGACGGGTAATATCCAGTATGTACTATTACCAAGAGGCAATTACAAGACTGGGAGACCTAGAACGAAGTGCTCGGATTAAAAGGAATGAAAGATGGGGATGCAGTGTGTCACCCTTTCTGTTCAATCTACATGTAGAGAAAACAAGACGGAAATAACGATAAGGTTCACCAGTGTATTAAAATTTTGGATAGAAATGATGACAGTGAAATGCGTGTGTGATAACATTGCTATCCTCAGTGAAGGTGAAGAAGAATTACAGAATGAAGCGAACAGTCTGTTTGGTACAGAATATGGATTGAGATCAAAGAAAGTCGATAGTAATGAGATGTAGCATAAATGAGAATAGTGAGAACCTAACATTAGAACGAAGTAGACGATGTTAAGGCTACATAGGCAGCAAAATGTCCGCCCCTCCGTTAGCAGAATGGTCAGCGTGGCCCAATGCCACGCCAAGGGGCCTGGGTTTAATTCCCGGCTGGGTCAGGAAGTTTACTCCGCTCAGGCACTGGGTGATGCGTTGTCCTCATCATTTCCTCTTCATCTACGGCGCAGAAGGTGCCCAATGTGGCGTTGCATGCAAATGTACTTGCCGTCGGCGGCCGAACTTCCCCGAATGGATCACTCCCGGCCCAAAATACCGTACGCTCCTGGCAGCAAAATAACCTATGATGGTCGGACTTGAAAAATTGACTAGTACTGACAAAGAGGGGGTTCCTGGCGAAAGGAAGTCTACTAATGCCAGACATAGGCCATGAGTAAATTTCTGAAAATTGGGTGTTTGCTTACCTGGTAATAAATCAGAGACAGCGGGAAAAAGGAGAACAGAGGAGAGAAGAAGCGTAAGGGATGTGGTGTTACGGTATAATTTTGAAAATAAGGTGAACATAAGGCTAGGAATGAAGTTCTCCATAGAATACGCGAAGGAAAGAAGATATGAAAAACGCTGACAAGAGGAAGGTGACAGGACATGCATTTAAGACATTAAGAAATAACTTGCAGATTACCAGAGATTGCTATAGAGGGTGAAAACTGTAGAGGAAGTCAGCGACTAGATAACTGAGAGCGTATAGCGCAAGTGCTGCATTGAGATGAAGAGGATGGTACAAGAGAGGTGTTCGTGGCGGGCCACATCAGAGTATTCAGGAAGATTGGCAACTCAAAAATGAAATATCACTGATGTTTTATCGAGACGCTACTGATTTTATTTAAGAGAGAAATCTCTCTATGGTTTTAGTCAGCTTGGTTGGCACAGTTTTAGTTTCAGATTCATTAGATGCTTCCCTCTTTGCTATTGTTACTCTCGTTTTCACTTCTTTCAGTTTTTGTTTGTCAGATAGGTTTTGGACTTTTCGATCTATGATGAAGTTCTCCTTGTTTACGTAGAAGTTTTTAACATACGCATTAAACCACGCTTTACTACCTTACTCGTAAATACTTGTCTGTGGCATACTGAACGATGGTTTTAAATTATTTCCATTTGTCCTGCAGATCTCTCTCCTCAGCACTGAATATTTGAATCCTGTAACTCTTGCCAAATGAAAATGTTTTCCTATCCTTTTTAACAGACATAACACCTGTATTTGTCGAAGCTATCACAGTAATACAATCAATGATACTCTCCTCTTCATCAACTGACTGGAAATTTACAGATACGTTGTTGCTAGGAGGCCTAAGACTCTAAGGTTCACGCCTTGGTTCTATAACAGTCTGCTTGAAGTAATATCCGGACAAGTCACTTAGATTAACGTCACACTAATCACTTCACCAGTTTTGTTCGCATGACTCTCCCATTCTATACCTGGCAAGCTGGAGGCCAGGAGACATACCACGAATTGAGATAGCTGCCTGAAACGCTCTACCATTACAATTGATGACGCAGGCAGTCTATAAAAGCACCCGAATTTCATTTTCACCCATCTTTCATGTTTAACTCCTCCCAGATTAATTGAGTTAAGAAATAATTGGTAACAGCGCTATATATTATCGAGTTCTTTACGGCAATACATACGTCACTATCAGTGTAGTCTAACCTATCCTTAAGATAACTATCAGTGTAGTCTAACCTATCCTTAAAATAACTTCCCGTTTCAACAAAATTTCTGTTCCTTATTCCATCTCGTCATTGCTACCTTTAATAAGCGACTCTAATTCTGAATCCGTATTGTGGCAGCTCCTAGAATTTATTAACATCATTTTAATATTTTCTATGTACGATCTGCGAGGGCGAGCATTCTCTGAGAATGAAATGGCTGATCTATCTTTGACGTTGGCAGGCAACAAAATATTGACCGCAAGGGAGGTTCTTCTAATCAAATACACCGCTTGTGTATGGCAGTCATATTCCGCTAGCCTAGTAGCAGTTCCTTACGCGTAGCGCATGTTTGATGTAATAAGGAGAACCTAACAGTACTCTTACTGCTAATGGTCATATAATTCGTATCGGAGGTCGTCGCAGAACCGTCTGAGCCTCTGGTTTCGACCTTCCACTCTGTTCGAAAGCATATGAGTGCGTTCGACTCAAATAGATTAGCTTGCACTATGGGTGCAATGCTAGCTGCCTTTACCAAGTGACAGGCATCATTAAACTTGTAGCCGGTTGCACCCATTGTCTTTGATAACCCCCAGCAGAACCTCCTCCATACCGCGGATTTAACCCCTTGAGAAACGTGTACAATGCGTCCTGGCATTCCTTCCTGATCTGCCTGCTACTTCCGTGAGGGCTCCCATTACCTGCCTAATGCTGGTGATCCCTATTACTAGCATACGCACGTTGTGCCCTTGTCCGGACTGGGCGGGGAAATCGGGCACTGGCCGAATAGGAGAGGCATCCCTTGTTGTCTCAGAAGTACTTTCAAAACTGGATAGCACCTCGTACCTTTTGCTAAGTCATTAGGAGCCAGCCGTGGGGCCAGTTACCACTTTCGTCTTCCACCAGACGATACTACTGTCTACCATTCTCTCCTAAGTCTAACATAGGGCCACTGTGAAACACGAATGGCCCCACAGTATTGCATGACTCGACAAGTCGGCCGAATGGAGATACACAATAAAGTCACTTTCAAACTGTCACCCTCTTATAATGCTGTGTCACATGAGTACGCCACATATCCGTGTCCTGCATACTGATCACTCTTTTGACACTCCTCACATATTCTACTAAGTGTGTCAATGACGGCAAACACAACGTGTGCGGTGACAGTTGAGCATTTAGTATAACCCAGACTACTACAGAATTTATCCCTAGTGGTGTACAGTGTTAGATAATCCACATAGAATTATGAGAATTAAAAGAAAACAGAGCTCCACAGCGGAAATGTCCAAATAAATTACCAGGGGGCAATTAAGGATGAAATATGTGTATCGCTCCTCACATAAAAATATTGATAATCTACAAAAAGGAAATAAGGTTGGCTACAGCAATCTGATTTATTATTAAAAAACGTCAAACACGTTTTAGCCACTGAATAAATAATACAATTAATTATCAATGAAACAAGGGATTTAAAACATATACGATAGCCCCGGCACCGGTGGATGAATACATGATAGAAAAGATATGAGTCCTGTATTTTCAAATATGAACAATGATATCAGAATTAATTAAGTCCCAGAAAAGTTAGAAAAGTCGGTACGACTAGCTAGCTGTGAAAATTATATATGCAAAACGAAACTGCGGTGCAAGATAACTTACTTAGCACATGCATCATCTTGGTAAACACCACTACTCTAGTGATGCACAATTGCTGAGGATGGCTCCAGTAATAGATGAGAATTTTAAGTTGAGCCCTGGCTTATGAGTACTACTCTAAGTTGCTGCAGACAATTCCTTCTGTACCTGTGGTCTCCATTATGATACCTCTGGTGGAAGTGCTCTCTACGATGCCTTTGGAGCAAGGGCTTCTCTACAAAACTTAGCTTGTTCTGCCAGCACCAGAATCTAGCCAGCCAGTTTCAACAGATCTGTGAGTTCCGACCAATAATAATTCAATAAACATGCTGACAAATACGCACTCTTATGGATACTGCTGTGGTTAAGCAAAGAGAGGGTTAGAAGGAAGAAAGTTTCCACCACTACGTGAGAAATTTCTACTTACTGCCAATGAGAAGGCTTGGATGTACATACGTGAACCTGTGCTGGAACTCTCTGTCAATATCAAAATAATTTCCATGAGCCAATTAGGGATCTTCTTACCAAATTCTGAACAAAAATTCCGACTGTCTTCCTTTGGGCCCAGTGACTGGGTTCCATTCGAGCACCATTGTGCTTTCTCCTGTCCATCAGATTTTATCGTTGCCAAAAGGCACTGTTTGCACTTCCCTCACTAATGAACTTTTTAACGTGTCTGGCATCACTCGCTTTTCGCTCCTATTGCGTTCGGTTGGCACACCGCTCTTCTCAGCATGTACATGACTGAGGCCTCGCTATGGACAGAAACATTTTTCAATCCGTGCAATTCCTCTCACAACTCTCGATTTTTTTCCAGCCAGCTAAAAGCCCCAGGAAAGAGCACAGAACAAGAATCCATCACTGTATAGACATATAAGAGACAAATTGATAAGATTTACAGTTATTAGCATTTGTTACAGTTCCTATCAGATTTAGTAAAGCATAAATGCTTTAATTTGATTTACTAATTGAATCAGCATACTGGAATATTAAACAAGTTAAATAACAGTTTGGAAAAAAATCACGACGTTCTCTGGTGGCCGTTGTACATGTCGCTGATATACAAACAAGAAGTTTTGCATCACCTTGGTTCCGAGAGTTCCGGAACCTGTACAGAAAATTGGAATAGAGATCAACATTCAGCCCTTTTCATTGCTCATGAAAACCACACATTGCATGTTGTACCACCATACAGTGAGACCTTCAGAGGTGGTGGTCCAGATTATTGTACATATGGGTATCTCTAATACACAGTAGCACGTCCTCTTGCTTTGCTGGATGTCTGTATTCGTCGTGGGCTACTATCCACAACTCCATCAACGCATTGTTGGTCCAGATAGTTCCATTTCTCAACGGCGATTCGGCGTAGATCCCTCAGCGTGGTTGGTGTGTCACGTCGTCCATAAACCGCCCTTTTCAATCTACCGCAGGCATGTTCAATAGGGTAAATGTCCGTAGAACGTGCTGGCCACTTTAGTCGAGCGATGTTATCTTGAAGGAAGTCATTTACAAGAAGTGCACAATGGGGACGCGAATTGTCGTCCATGAAGACGAATGCCTCGCCAATATGATGTCGATATGGTTGCACTATGGGTTGGAGGATGGCATTCACGTATCGTACAGCCGTTTCGGCGCCTTCCATGATCACCAGCGGCGTACGTCGGCCCCACATAATGCCACCCCAAAACAGCAGGGAACCTCCACCCTGCTGCACACGCTGGACAGTGTGTCTAAGGCGTTCAGCCTGAGCGGGTTGCCTCCAAACACGTCTCAGACGTTTTTCTCGTTGAAAGGATATGCGACACTCATCGGTGTAGATAATATGATGCGAATTCTGTGCGGTCCTTTCGGCATCTTGTGGAGCCCTTCTGTATCGCGCTGCATGATGTCGTGGTTGCCAAGATGGACCTCACCATGGACGTTGGGTCTGAAGTTGCGCATCAAAAAAATAAGTGTTCAAATGTGTGTGAAATCTTATGGGACTTAACTGCTAAGGTTATCAGTCCCTAAGCTTACACGCTACTTAATCCAAATTATCCTAAGGATAAACACACACCCAGGCCCGAGGGAGGACTCGAACCTCCACCGAGTTGCGCATCATACAGCCTATTGTGCACAATTTCAATCCTAACACGACGTCCTGTGGCTGCACGAAAAGCATTATTCAACATGGTGGTGTTGCTGTCAGGATTCCTCCGAGCCATAACCCATAGGTAGCAGTCATCCACTGCAGTAGTATCCCTTAGGCGTCCTGAGCGACGCATGTCATCCATAGTTCCTGTCTTCCTGTATCTCCTCCTTATCCGAACAACACCGCTTTGGTTCACTTCGAGACGCTTGGACACTTCCCTTGTTGAGAGCCCTTCCTGGCACAAAGTAACAATTCGGACGCGATCGAACAACGGTATTGACCGTCTAGGCTTGGTTGCACTATAGACAACACGAGCCGTGTACCTCCATCCTGGTGGAAAGACTGGAACTGACCGGCTGTCGGACCCCCCCCCCCCCCCCCCCATATAATTAGCGCTGCTCGTGCATGGTTTTTTACATCTTTGGGCGGGTTTAGTGACATTTCTGAAGAGTGAAAAGGACTGTGTCTGTGATACAGTATCCACAGTCAACGTCTATCTTCAGGAGTTCTGGGAACAGAGGTGATGCAAAACTTGTTTTGATGCGTGTAATAACAGTAGTCATTTAGGCCTGCGTACTTGCCAATTATAAGTACGTATACGAAGTTATTCTATCCGACCACGTCTTCTGGATGGATAAATTCTTTTTAATAATGCAGTGATTACGAATCAAGAAGAAACAATAAGATGATCAAAAACGAATTTAGTGTAGTAAAAAGTACGTGAGATGGGAGTGCATTCGCTTCGCCCTTTTGTTCAACGTTTACATCCAACAAACAGTCTCAGGCAGGAAAAATAAGATCAAGAGGGGGGAGGGGGGGGGGCTGAACTTGAGGGTTAAAAATTATCAGTTTCAAGATCGCTTAAGATATTGCTATCGTCGGTGAAAGCAAAGAAGAATTGCATGACATAGTGAGTGGAATGTGGTCTGCTGAGGTCAAAAATGAGGATAGACCGAAGGAAGGCGAAATTAATGAAGAGTAGCAGAAATGAGGTCCACCTAAACATCAGAGCTTGGCCCCACGAAGTGCTGCTTTTGAAGTGCTACTCTGCAGGCAAAATAACAGATGACGGACGAAGGAAGGAGGACATAAAAATTTGATTACCACGAGGAATGAGTGCATTCCTAGCCAAAACAAGTTTAATAGAGTCAAAGTGCCTTAATTAGAGAGGGACATTTCTGAGAATGAACAGTTTGTAATATAGTATTGTATGGAAGTGAATCAGCGACGGAAGGAAACCAGGAAAAAAGAGAATGGAAGCTATTGAGCTGTAATGTTACGGTAGAGTATAGAAAATAACGCGGTCCAGCACGATAAGGAATGAGATCCTCCGTAGGCTGACTGGGCAACGAAATACGTACAAATAGTGAAAAGAAGAAGGAAAAGACTTATAGGGCACGCGTTATGACATCATGAAATATCTTCCATGGTACTAAAGGAACGTGCAGCGGAGGAAAGCCGTAGTGGATGACAGATACTGGAATATATGTAATTAGTACTTGAGGACATTCGGAATGAGGACATTCAGTGTAAGTTCTGCTCTGAGATAAACAGTTTGGCCCAATAGAGGTGGGTTGACATGGGCAGCAAAAAGTCAGCCATGGGACTGATTGAATAACGAAAAATAACTTTTTTACTGAAATCTTCGGCAATGAAACTCAATTCGCTCGCTGTATTGCTTAAAAGAACTGTAATCCCAGTTGCAGAAGGGAATCCAGTTTTAATGCTTATTTATTACTCGTACATAATGTACTGAGATGTTTTCACCCTACGCTGTGTGGTCGTGAAACAGCTGATTCCCTCGATTAGGTCGTTATAGACTTCGTAGATGGATTGAGTTTGTACATCAAATTTACGGCAGGTATCAAGCCTGTCGACAAGAAGAACGATTTATAATCAGCTACATCTTGAAACGGTACGGTAGTTTCCGCTTTATAAGCAGCAGGTTTCGCTGCTCGCTCACACCGGGAAATACAAACAGAGGCGGCTCTGCCGCCAATTTTAATGTACGACGTTGCCGGCCGTGGGTGCCACAGAACCCATGTAAACGGGTGGAAAAAAATGTGTCAAGCTTCATAATACGTATTTATATGTGACGTATATTATGCATTTCTTGTATGTGAATGTGAATCTGCACGTGAACTTTCCTAATTCTCCTCATGCCTTTCCGTAAAGCGTGGCCAAATCTTAGTTGGGAAGTATTTCTGTAGAATAGTAGTGCTAACCTCACTCCTGGGTAGGGGATCAGAGAGACATCACAGGCAGGTAAAAGTCAAAGACGTTCCAGTGTCACAAGATTTGGGGTGGAGAGGGCTGGTCACGGCCAAGTGGTTCGACCATCCCCTCCCCCGGGTGCCCGCCATAATCTGGGAGTGTCACAGAAGACGGGTAAGTGAGCAGACGTGCCCTCAGTGCGTCTGTCTCAATGTTCACGCATGTAAGAGAGGTATTTGAATATTTGTACTAATTCTTTTATTTCCAGCTTCGGATTGTGTAAGAAAATGAATGTTCTCGTTTAATGTCGGAATTTTGACCCCCTGTGTTAATGTATCTGGTCCACAGTGTGCTCGTTATCCTCCTCACATAGTGGATGTCCCATGTAAAATATTGGGAGACTGTGGTGGTATACATTTGGGCAACGCATTTCCGTCTTGCCCGTAGAAATGTGCGTGCAGATTAGTATACAATATACCCGAGCTATAAGTTGTAAAATTGTAAAATCTGTAAACTGGAACAACTGCTGCAATCGCTGTAAAGTCGAGTGATAATGTTTATAATAAATAGCTAACCAATTGTCATCAATCTTTAACATACCTCAAAAAAGACAAAGAAGTCAAGTTAAAGGATTCATTTAAAAATACAAGATATAGAATGCAGGGACCTACACATCAGCGTGTGAGCCCTCCAGCCCCTTGCCTAGTATCGTACAGAATAGGGCACGCTCTCTAGGTAGCGCTCTCAAGCTCCTCTCCCCAGGTATCCGTTGCGCAATTTTCATTCAGGGCTTGACGACATCAACTTTCATCTGGCGTTCCTAGGCAAGGAGGTTAGACGAGAAGCTTTCAATCTGTCATGCTATGCTGGAGGAGAACTAATGGATAGAGATCTTTGACAATTGTTTGCAGTCTGACTACAGAGACAGAACAGAAATCGATGGTGGGAATTCATACCACTTCTCCTAACAAACAGAAGGAAGGGCACATCAAACTCTGTTACCCAGAACTATTACAGATACTTTTTTCTGAGATACTAAATGAATCTTGCTTGAGGATATAATGCGACGTGGAACGACAGTCAGTATGAACCTATTCTGAGATGTAGAAAGATATAAGAAGAACTATTCAAAATAATAAAACTTAATTCGCTCGCTGTATTGCTCTCAAAAGCTGTAATTCCATGTGCAGAAGGGAATCCAGTTTTATTGCTTATTTGTTACGCGTACATTATGTGCTGTGACATTTCCACACTACACTCTATGTTGACTTCGAGTAGCGCGTTTCTATATGACAACAAACGGCGTCCTTCTATCCAGCGAAAACATAAGGACTGTTTCATCAGTTGATATTGTGTGATAAAGACCATACGCTTTAGAAGTCAGGTCTGTTATCCAGTTGGTTACACCTATTCACACACCTCAATAAGTGACCTCTATTGCGCATTTAACTCCGTCAAAGAAGTTCGATATGCTGTCATAGGCTTGCTGCAGTCTTAAGTGACAAAATTTTATGCTGAGGGAGTCTGTCATCCAATAAATAGATACGATAAGTCATTAAATCTAAATGGTTATTATGAAGAAAAGTATAGACAGGTATACTTCTCAACTTTTTTCTGATAAATTTATTTTATTTAACCACTGCAATACTTTTAGCCTTACGAAGTGTCTTGTCAAACTTGAGGCATTGCTGACCGCACAGGTTATCACAGAATATAGGCGAAGGAATGCAAACCTCTGTTTGAAGTATTTATAGACTCAGAGAGGAATTCGTGGCGGGCTGCAGCAAACCGCGCAAAAGACTGAGGACTCAAAAAAAAAGAAATAATAGTAATAACTCAGGGAAAGATTCTGACAATGTTGGCTGTAATACACTGTTTAAAATTCTGAAGATATCAGGGATAAAATACAGGTAGCAGAAGTTGTGTCTACAACCTGTACAGAAATCAGACTGCAGAGTCGAAGTACTTGAAGATGGGACATTAGCAAGAAAGTGGTAGTCATTGTGTTAGCCTATCATCCACGTTGTTTCGTATACAAAATGAGCAAAAGGTGAAGGAAACCAAGCTGGAAATTGGAAAGAGCACTAACGTTCAGGGAAGAAAAAAGACTTTCAGGTTTGCCAATGACGTTGTAATTCCGACAAAGGACTTGGCAGGTCGGTTGTGCGGAATGAGTGGTATCATGAATAGAGGTTGCGATATGAATATCAGCGAAAGTAAAGAAATGTTAACGGAGAGCAGTCGAATGAAGCCAGACGATGAAGGGAGAATTAGATTATGAAACGAGACAATAGGACTAATAAATGAGGTTTGTTATGAGGGCAGCAAGGCAAGTGACGATGGTCAAAGTTGAGAGGACCGTAAACGCTTACTTGCAATAGCATGAAAAGAATTATTGAAAGAGAGATATTCGTTGAAATTGTCTGGAAGTCTTGAAGGTATTTACCTGGATTATAGTCTTGTACGAAGTGAAATATGTACTATTAACCAGATAAGATGACAATAGGTGCTTTATAAATGTTGTACTAAAGTCGAATGCTGAAAATTATATCTATAGATATGACAACTGATGAAGACGTGCCCATTCGAAATGGGGAGAAATTGAGTTTATGAGTAAAGTATGTCAGCTGCATGGGATTAGCCACGCGGTCTAAGGCGTTGCAGACCTGGACTGCGTGGCTGGTCCCAGTGGAGGTTCCAGTCCTCCCTCGGGCATGGGTGTGTGTGTTTGTCCTTAGGCTAATTTAGGTTAAGTAGTGTGTAAGCTTAGGAACTGATGACGTTAGCAGTTAAGTCCCATAAGGTTTCACACACATTTGAACATTTGAGTAAAGGATGTTATCAGTTGACCGGAGGCAATGTGAGGCATGAGTGAATCCGGCAATCGATCGAGGCGTGAGGAGTAAAATTCGCAGAGGATGGACAAAGAAGAAGACAGACTGCGGGTTAAACTTGTTGTCCGTGCCGAGGTCGATAGAGACGAAGCCATCGAATCATTTACCTCAAATGATTAAGGTAAATCGAGCGAAACCTAAACCTGGATGGCCAGACGGGGATTGGAACAGCTGTCCTCCTTAATACAAGTCGCATGACTTACCACAGCGCCCATAGTTCTTTTTTTCTGTTTCGCTCTGCATTATTTATTATTTGTTGCTTTCGTCGGCGAGGTCTCTGTGTCAACTAAGTCGCTTCCTAAAGTTAGTCCTTTAGCCAGCTAACGTAAGCAGTTTTATTTATTTACAAACTTTTTCTCTCTCTTCTACAACAAGACATCAGATCTACCAGTTCGTGAAACCAGAAAATAAACGTGTTCTTGTACTTTAAAACTAAAAATTTACATAGGAAAGAGAAATGAACTAAAATTAAAAGACGCTTTAAGAAGTGATGTTGCTGTAGGCTGTTCTGATTGTGAAAAGAAACGTATAATTGTAGATTAATTTTGACATTAAACGACAAATAAATATTTCTAAAAACTCTATTGATACTCGTATGTTGAATGCTCTGTGAAATAAAAACGCTCTTCATCGACATCTATACTGCTACATAGAGACATGTAGTTTAACATGGTTAGCTAAAATCTCGAAAGGTTGTTAACTATACTCGAACTAACGTCCTAAAAGACACATACTAGATATTTTGCGGAACATAACGTGCAATGCCTAAAAAGGAATCGGATGGTCATACTTCTTTGTCATGTGTTGAGACTCTGTGCACAGCTCATCGGCTGCATGCAGGATCAAGTCATAGCTCAACAGATTCACAACCGATGAATAATAATCACTGAGACGCAGATAATAATGTACCGATTTTCTAGTAAAATCGATTGCTGAAAGAAAGCATAGAGCTCTGAAACTGTGCAATTTGGTTTATTTTCACAGTCACAGAATTCTTTCTCCTTATATACAACATTAAACAAAAAATTCCATACAAAACTGGGTGCTTTTGTGTTTTCTCCGTTGTAATCAATTTTAAGAAGAATGAAGAATGTTCAATGTAAGGCTTATTGACTTATGATTAGAATACCACTATGGATTCTGAATCATCCGAAACTTCGATTAAAGCTGTGGGAAATACTGTCATTGAAGTTACTACCCTCTCAGACGCAGGAATCAGAGAGGTTGTCTCCAGTACCCCTTATGATCCCAACCGATTTACCCATTCAGTTTAAGTGACTTCATTTCCAGACTGTCGTTTCGTCTGCAATAACAATAAGCAAGGCTCAAGCTAAGAGAGAGAGGAGAAGAACAGATGGACAAAGACAGGGAAGGGAACAAAATGGACAGATTGAGGGGGAGGAGGAGGTGTACAGAGAGAAGGGTTACGAAGAGATGGTCAGAGACTGGGGGAGGAGAGGAGGAATAGGAGAGTGAGACAATCAGGTGCGAGGCTAGAACCCTGTCGCAAGTTCTTCTCAACTACTGCCTCCTCTGCTTCGACTTTAATGTAACCACAAACCGGTATACAAAAACGAGCGACTGACTATGTAGACTGTAATGGGACTGTCTATAAACATGTAGGTAACTATACAATGTATGTAGACAGTCCAGAGACACTCTCGCATTTACTCACCTGAATGCTTTTTCTTCGATATCTACTAAATATGGATGTGCTTGGTGGGATCGTGACTTGTGCAGCAATAATAATGGACAGAAAAAGAAATCAAAAGACGATACATTAGTGGAAACGTGAACTGTTTGTGGAGGGATCTCGTTTCGGCTGTAATTAATTTCGACATTGAAAGACTGCGCGGATTTCTGACACTTTGTCCATATGACTCTAAGTGACTTTGGATAATCGCTTCAGCCTGTAGATGGAAATATAAAGAAAGAAGAAAGTACGTCTAGAGGCACCATTTCACTTTCTCTGAGACCGGTAATGACACTGGTATTTGGGTAGTGGAGAAATGCTCATCAGCATATTGTACAAGTTTACGATCTCGAAGGAAACTGTATTACAGATTCTCCATGAAGAGTGTGAAGCCATGATACAATCCCTGATGGTTGTGTAAATAATCTAATAACAGATAAACATTTATATTTACGAAATGATATATACATGAAGGTTGAAAAACAGAACAGGAAAGTGACGTTCACTTATGGCACCAAAAATGTACGTGGTGTTTTTCACAATACATGTTACACACTTCTAGAGGTTGTACAGGATAATTAGTGGATCAAGTTTTACATAAGAACCAATGTCTGAGAACGTCATCTAACGACGGTACAGAGCGTCAAAGTTATAGGTGCCGGCACCTCTAAATGTAGGTATCTACGAGTCTAAAGTTACAAGAGAAAATCTTTCTTATGTGTCTGACAGCTCTGTAGATGTACCGGTGCTATTGTTCCTAACATTTTAGGCAGCTTTCAGACCAAATCAAGGAAAAATATCTAGTAAAAATGGCCTCTAAGGGGCATACCTTAAGAGCTATGATCACCTGTTCATAGAGAGGAAATGTATTTCACACTAGCGAAGATGAATAAGTGCTCATAGTTCCTCAAGTATGCATTTTACAGTCCATGTTCACTAACATTTTTCTTATCTTTGTCCATAATACCACCTCTGAAAGTTGCATACCCTAAGTTATTGGCAACAACAATAGCGGTATAAGTATTTCGGCTGTCTGAGGTATCAAAACGATTTTCACTTGTAACTTTCCACTCGTTCCCTTCGAAACCAGAGACTCTTACCTTGAATTGATACATGTATCTCTCCCCATCATCCGTGAAAGTCTGTAACATCATCACGGAATCACCCTGCATATACAGATTGCCACGGACATTTGCTAGTACGGGTTCCCATGTAAAACGTGATTTATTAAGTTCCCTCTATAATATCTAGAGGTGTGTAACATGAATTGTGAAGCATCGTGCATAATTATTTGTAAATCAATCAAGTGGAAAAGCAGTATTACAGATTCCTTGAGAGTATTATAAGTCACAGTGTTCAGGTACTACAAATATTCTGACATATACTACAATCGGTGTTTTCGGGATTTCCTTCAGATAGCCTACAGGTAAGGAAGCATAAGTGCAATAACTTTCTGAATCGTTGTATTCGTTAGTCGTAGAAGTAGACGACGTTGATGTAGAAAGTATGTTTGGAACTTGCTTGGCATACAGTACTGATTACAAAAGAAGTGTAGTGCTGTGTGTGTCGTGGTGAGCAAGCAATACCTATAGTTTTGGTTGACTGCAGTTCCTCAGTTTGTTGATTATTAATTCTCCAAACGATGTATTGGGGAGAGCGGGGCTACAAGTCCCAATTTTTAGTCAACCACAAAATTCGTTAAGAATACTTCGTTTTAGTATTCACGCAATGCAAGCTTCTATGTTAAGACAGTTATTTGGGTCATTAGTTCTGATATTTTTATAGTAATAATGTTTTAATGTTTAAAGTCGTAAAATAACAACTTACCCCGACTTGGGGCAAGTTGTTAAATTGTTAACAACCGAGGGTAAGTTGTTGCCATATTTGTTAAAGCTATTATTGCGAAATAAAAAAAATAGATGATTAAACCATGTCTGTTTATTTAAGTAATAATCAACAATGTCGTTCGAATTATCAAGTAAACATTTGTGTGTAATAAAACAAGTAACTATAATTTGTACTTAAACAACTATTAACCCTTTAGTAATTAACGGCTTATCAAATAACTTGTAACTCAGCCTTGATAATTCAATCCTCAATCATAATGGCCCAGTCTTAGGCTAAAAGTACCTGTCATTCTGCCGTCATAAGCAAAAAACATACATATACTTACAATTAATTAATCATTAGAACGTATATCACAATCACAGTTGGGGCATAGGTAGGTTAATAAGGCTTGATTCTGCCTATATCTGGAATGGGCTCAGTTCTTACATTCTTGACACTGAACCTATTCTTCCCCAGAACGCGAATTAGAGTAACTGCCACAGCACATTAGACAATAATAATCTAAACTGTCATCTTCATTCTCAGACCTTTCACTACTCGTTTGTAACACCTGTTGTTTAAAAGACTTCCACTTCTCCTTACCTTTTCGTTTTCCATTTCCTTGTGTTGCTTTATCTATCTGTTTGTGACTTCAGTGCTTAAGAAGAACGACAAGGATGGATTTCGGATGGCGGTGCATTCAAGCACACTTCACTCTACAAAAACTCTAGAAGCACAATCCATAAAAGTGCCAGATCGTGATGCGGTACCAGTCCAGTTCATTTTTGTGGCTGATGAGGCATTCCCATTTTCTGCCTACATGATGAAGCAATACGCGGTCACAAGCGAGGATCCTCGATATGAGACAGAATTTAAAATTAACGTCTATGTAGAGTACGAAGAGTAACCGAAAATGTTTCTAGCATCATGCTCTGAAAATTCAGCCACACATCTAGCTCCAGGAAAGCATAGGGCACTGTTTTATCTAGCCATTATGTGCATTCCGAAAGTCAGCAAGAAACTTCCATGATATTCGGAATGAATTCGGACATTATTTCCTTACTCGTGATGGAGGGGTACCACGACAATACGATGTTTTCTAAACTCTCTTTAGCTGAGTGGTCAGACATTTTGCTGCCTATGTAGCCTTAACATCGTCTACTTCGTTCTAATGTTAGGTTCTCAGTATTCTCATTTCTGCTACATCTCATTACTATCGACATTCTTTGATCTCAATCCATATTCTGTACCAAACAGACTGTTCGCTTCATTCTGTAATTCTTCTTCACCTTCACTGAGGATAACAATGTTATCACACACGCATTTCACTGTCATCATTTCTATCCAAACTTTTAATACACTGGTGAACCTTATCGTTATTTCTGTCTTGTTTCCTCAACATGTAGATTGAACAGAAAGGGTGACACACTGCATCCCCATCTTTCACTCCTTTTAATCCGAGCACTTCGTTCTAGGGTCTTCATGTCTTACTATCGCCTCTTGGTACTAGTACATACTGGATATTACCCGTCAATCCTTGTAGATTACTGTTGTTTTTCTCTGAATTATTAACAGCTTGCGCATTTACATTGTCGAACCCTTTTTCCAGATGATTTTCCTTGAAGCTTGCTTCCATTATCATCAAACCAACAAGACGAAGTTTTACAATAACATTTAAAGAACACACGAGAGATTCCGAAAGAAGGCAGTCAATTTTTTATCTACATCTAAAAAATAAATATCATATAGTGACCACAGTCGAAAGCGTTTTGAAAACTTTTGATAGAATATCGGAAGGTCTAATCATGAGCATAACCAATGAATTAGAAACCCAAGCACACTGAACCTGACATTCTAATGAATCCCTAAGCGTATAAAACAGACCACAAACATAAAACTTGTGTGGGTAACTTTATTGACAAAACAGAAAAAGGTAAGGGATGAAAACAATACGATAAACGAAAAACAATAGGAAACATTAAGGTAGCATATCTACATAATGCACAATATCTGTTGGAAGAGATATCTCTGACTACCCAAGACGTAATTTACTTCTAAACATCCACTGATGAATAAAAAAATATTATGACCACCTCTTTAATATCTACTTGTCCGTCTTTTCGCGCCAGGGATCCGGGATTTTGCTGGTAGGTTCGTGGAGGTGTGTGGCATCAGATTTCTACGTACACGTCATGT
The DNA here is from genome assembly GCF_021461395.2 of Schistocerca americana. Classification (NCBI taxonomy): domain Eukaryota; kingdom Metazoa; phylum Arthropoda; class Insecta; order Orthoptera; family Acrididae; genus Schistocerca; species Schistocerca americana. Next base: position 125,790,086 of record NC_060124.1, read on the forward strand.
AATTCCCACAGAAAATGTGCCGCTAATTTGCGTACGAGGTGATACCGCCCGATAGCGACCCAGGTGGGTGCTATAGGATTTATATGAGGCGAATTTGGTAGCCGAGATATCAATGTGAGTTAAGTATAATGTTCCTCAAGCCAGTGTAGCACGATTCTGGCTCCGAGACACGGAAAGTTATTCTGCTGAAAGATGGCATCCTCGTCGGGAAAGACATCAAGCATGGCCGGCCGGTGTGGCCGTGCGGTTCTAGGCGCTACCGCCTGGAACCGCGTGACCACTACGGTCACAGGTTCGAATCCTCCCTCGGACATGGACGTGTGTGCTGTCCTTAGGTTAGTTAGGTTTACGTAGTTCTAAGTTCTAGGGGACTGATGGCCACAGATGTTAAATCCCATAGTGCTCAGAGCCATTTGAAACATTTGAACATAAAGCATGATGGGAGACAGATGGTTCGCAGCTGCCAGTCGGTCTTCGATTACTACCACAGATCCCATGGGAGCACAGGAGAAAGTCACCCATAGTAAATTACACTCCCACCAGCTTGCGCCCTTGGCGCGCTGTACCTTTCGAGCCACCGTTCACCACGATGACGGTATTTGGGGAGACGACCATCGGCCTAGTGAAGAAAATACATGATAGGCACGTCGGGCCAACATGTTCCACCAATTGACGGTCGAATCTCGATAGCCCCGTGCCCACTGCAATCGTAATGGACGGGGTCGTTCGGTCACAATGATAACATGTAAGAATGGTCTGCTGTGGAGCTCCATGGTTAACAACGTACGATGAACGGTGTGCAATAGAACATTTGTAGGTGCACCTGCATTGTGCTCTTTCTACAGAGAGGCCACTGATCACTACTTTACAGAGCACACAAGCCTCCGAACCTCAATTTCTGTGAAGAGCCATGGATGTCCAAGTATTTAGCTCCAAATGGTAATTTTACTGTCCTATCTTTTTCCGTAGATGCTCACGATAGTAGCACTTGAACATTCGACCAGCTTCGCCGTTTTGAAACATTCCTTCACAGGCTCCGCGCAATAAAAATCTGCTCCTTTGTCATAGTCGCTTATCTCAATGGAGTTCCCCATTTGCATCACGTCCGTGTCTGCTATACTTACATATTTTTCTTCCCGCGTCATGTCTGCCAACGCCACGTGGCCTATTTTCACAACATAGTACATGAAAGAACTTAGGTTCTAAAATGATTTATGGGCATCACCACATCTAGACCTAAAAATAATATAACGTAAAATCTCATAGGACTGTTACATAGACTTAGAATATAAAAGAAATATCAACAGGAGCACTTAAAAATAACACATCTTCCGAAACAAGCTCGTTGTGAACCTATGTAATTTATAAGATTTAAATAAATTGCAGCTAGTTATGTCAAAAGTATAAAGAAGATGTATTATATCCTTATTCAGGCTCCTGACCCAGCAGAGAAGTACATATTTGTATCTGGAGTAAGCCACATCTCTGATAAGACCCAGGTACATACCTTATTTGCGCTATCAGCCATTGCAAGTCTAGTTGTATTATTTAAATTATAAACAGTTTTGCTTGATATTTTCTTGCCATTTCTGGTATTACCCTGCTTGCTTTGCTTTCTACTGTATTAGTCTTTCTTTTCGTTTCGCTCGCTGCTACAGCTTCACTGGTGTAAAGCTGGATGTTTGGCTTCAAAACAAAGCAGGTAACGAAAACACGTGAATAAGTCAAAATATTTTTTGCATACAATTTAAAATTACCGTCTTCCGTTCAGATTTGCGTCCAACCTATAAGACTGTCCGAGGGAGAGAGTGTTTTCTTACTGTCGTTTCTTTCCTTTTCGTGGATGACAAGTGAAATCACTCACGGCATATATATATATATATATATATATATATATATATATATATATATATATATATATATATATATTTCTCTCAAGTGACCATATAATTGATACAAAGGATATTCGACAGTTTTATTACAGTTAAACTTAATAATTTCATTTACTCTTTCCAATTGCTGCATGTAACTGGTTATCCGGCCAACTTATTATGCCAACGGGTACACCATTCACTGTCTACCAGGAGAGTAGATTATTCCTTTGTGTAATCTAAACATAGTTTACTAAGAGCGAACCTTAAATTACCTGTACGACATGGAAGCTCAAGAAATTTGCGTTAGAGTTCGGCGTCTCTGGCTCCGACTTACCACATTGTTTCGCGTCTAAAAGTGAGTAGTCCTTCCTCACGATTATCTGTTAACTAAATCCACGTGGCTGGCGTCATTCCAGACGAAGTGAGTCGCGATTTAGTACCAGCTCCACCTGCTATCAGAGTCCGTTCCAAAAATCAGAGATTTACCCCAAGTAAACATAATAGGAGCTGACGTTTTCCTTCACGACCATACACCTACTCCTCTGGGTGCTCTATTTAACTGTGCTCCCTTTGACCACTACGTCCCAACCTGACATTGAGTCCGAAAGCTCAGCGACATCAGGGGTCTGAGGCGTAACCAGAGGTGTCAAACAGCCTTCACGACGCGTGCCTTAATGCCGTTTCAGCTCAGGGTAGGAGCCCGAAAGAGCAACATCATCCAAACAGCTTCAAACTACTCCAGTGAGAGCAGTTATTTATACGTCCACAGATGACCAATGTAATTACTATTGATATTTCACTTCATTCAACAACCATGAAAAATCTTTAACACAAAAAACCTGTTAAACATGAATGAACCTGCGGTCTTGATGAATTATGTTATTTCGTACGGTTTTCTGTTAATACGAAACAAGAATCGTTTAGCACTGAAACATTATGCGTCTCTGAAAAAAAAGTAACATTTCGGCTGTCACTATCGCCTAATGATATGCACTGATGATTGGAGTGCTGCAAGATTCATCTCAGTGGCCTCGAAAGCCCTTCAGAATTATCTCGGCATTTAATAACAGCTTCAGCTGTATTTTGGTCCTTTATTAGTGTACCACTACGGGTTTCGTGGCGTTAAAGCTAGATCTTCAGGTAACAGACCATTAAAACATTACGACAGGGCATGTGGCAGCTTCCCTTGTACGCTGTTCCATAGATGCTGGAGAAGCGATCACTATGATGCGATTTGTTCTGGATCCATCCACTATGTTGGAATCCGGCAGTTTTTAATCCATGACATACCATCTTTTAGAGGTGTTTTGTATTTGAGGGACAACGATTGTTGGGAAAAAAGATTCCGAGCTTCTCCGCTCTAATGTTTTAATAATATGTCACGTGACGATGTGGCTTTAACGCCATGAAACCGGTAGTAGTTAAAGTAACAAAGGACCAAAATACAGCTGAAGCGGTTATTAATAGACAAGATGAATGCTCATAGCAGTGGTTGTCTCACCTACAAGGTTGTCTGCCTTCAGAAAGAGTCCCCATTCTGGCCAGTTATATCTGCCACGCCTGTGCCCATACGTTGTACACTCATTCAAGCATAGGTACACTTGCATCTCGTATGAATATCACAGAGCCCTGAAAATAATTACCGTACACCAGCCGATATGAAATTGTATGCAAAGTTTCAGAATAGCAGTCGCTATCTGCTGCATGTGTTCCAGAAGACCAAACAACTAAATGCTGCATTTTCCAACGTAAGAATATCCTGAAACTTTTATGTATTTATGTAAATGAATCAAAACACCCATTAAAATAAACACTGCTTCCCTACATGGTTACGTACAGAATTTTAATAATAACATTAATTACCATTTTAGTTATTGAACATAATCACTTTCATTTATTAGGTTCTCAGTTTCAGTTAAGAGGCTAAGTGTTTCATGTATGTGGTGCATGAATCTTGAAACATGTTCGCAATTACTGCCGTACGACCATTCGAATCATACTGTGTAATCGAGCAGTGAGTCACTTAATGGAATGATGCTGTTAATACGAAGTAGCCAGAAGAATTATTTCGTAGCAAAATTGGTACTCCTGTTCTTAAGATTAGTGAAGATAAGATTATTTTCAGATTACATGCTTTTCTTAAAATAATTAAATTTAATACATAACATTGAACCTCAATTTTCTTCTTCTTGTTCATCTTCCACAAAATTTACTCCTCACACCTTTCTCTGTTATCAAATTCCTCGATGCCTCAGAGTGTCTCCGGTCATCCGAAATTCCTTTAGTCAAATGGTGCCATAAGTTCATTTTCTCTCGATCTCTATTCGGTAACCCTTCATTAGTTTTTTTATGGTTCATCGCATATAGCTCACTTTGTACAAGACTACAGTCCAGGAAAACAACTTTCAAAATTATATTCCATATTAACAAATACTTCTTGTTCAGTGACCTTTTTCTTGCCACTGCAAGTCGCCGTTTTGTATCCTATCTACTCTGACCATCGTGAGCTCCTTTGCCTCCCAAATAACAAACCTCATTTTATAATATCAGTGTCTCATTTCATAATCTGATTTTCTTAGCGTAACTGGACTTAAATGGACTACTCTCCACTTTCGTTTAATTTTGCTGATATTCATCTCATAATCTCTTTTCCAGATATTACAGATGCCGCCAAACCGATCCTCCAGGTCCTTTGTGGACTCTGGCAGAATTACGTCCCTGGCAAATCTTACCTTTTTATTTTCTTCCGTGAACTTTAGTTCCGTTTCCTATTTTCACTGTGATTTCCTGTAACTCTTGCTCATTCTACAAAGTGAATAACATAGAGGGTAGGATAACGCAGTTACTTTGTCACTCCACAGCTATTGCCCCTTCTTCAAGCATTTCTCCGTAGTCTGATTTCTGTAAAAGTTGGAGATACAACTTCTGCTACCTGTATTTTATCTTTGTTACGACAAGAAGTTGAAAGAGTGTATTCCAACTGACGTTGTCATAACCTTTCTCTGAAGCTATAAAAGCTATGCACTGAGGTGAAATAGGTATGGGAAGCTTCGTAACAACGTGTCAGACCTCCTTTTGCAGAATCTCGATGTGGAACTCTTACAGTAATATACTGGAGTCCAAACAACGCTGCTACTGAAAAACTCAACCATATCAAACAAATCTGAACCTACTATTGAACAGATACCCACCTGCCCAAAGATTAACTGGATTCTCACATAGCAAATTGGTGCCACCTCTCAGAGAGAAACTGCCTCACAAAACAATGTGATGTAGCCATTAGAGACGGTCGGATGTCAATGTAACTTCATGCACATACACACCGCCAGCGGATATGTAAATGGTTGGGATTGTAATCTTTGCGACGACAGGTAGAATGGCCACTGGAGTACGTTGATGTTTTTCTTGTTTAGCGATGTTACGAGTCCTGGTGGCGTAAACAGAGCACATGAACGCCGCCAGATGTGCAACCAGTTAGAAGAATGTGGAGATGCCACGTACTCTTGCGAGACACATTATCAACATCTAAAGAAGTTTGTAAGGAGCCTTACTGTGAGTCCTTATTGTTCCAGCGTAACATTAACCTCCGGCACTTCGGCCTGGAACGTTACAGCAGAGAGGGCTGCGAGACGACGTCAGGCAAAAGTAGGTTGACTAGGGCGACACCATAACGGGAACGGCATCTACACGAAGTGCATCACCGCGTAGCCGTGGCGGCAGTGGAAGACGAACCGTCATACAAACGCTACAGCAATGACTTAAGAACTGGACTGTTTTGCTTGCATTGAAATTGTATATACTGAATTACAATGATTTTTCCATGTCGCCAGTTGCTTCCGACAGACCTTTGTGAATACGCAAGGTACTGTCAGTTTAACTTACTGCAGTAAATCCATATATGATTAGCTTGAATTGTTGTCTTGCGATCCGAGAAAACAGCTTCCTAGACACCCTGTATTAGACGACTGGGCAGGATATTACACTTATTAGGCCGGCTGTTCGAATCATAGAGTATTCAGAATTCCTTCAAATCTGCACCTGCCATCCAGAACAAGTGATGGCTTCTCTACAACATATTGTGTCATTCCGCACCATTGATCGGATATTTGCTTCAGCCTAAAAACTAAACTCTGCCCGAACAGGCCATGACGACACAACGATACCGACCGGCCTCCGTGTCGTCCTCAGCCCAAAGGCGCTACTGGAGGCAGATATGGAGGGGCATCTGGCCATCACACCTCTCCAAGCCCTATGTCAGTACGTCAGTTTACAATACCGGGACCGCTACTTCTCAATCAAATAACTCCTCAGTATGCCTCACAAGGGCTGCGTGCACCACGCTTACCAACAGCGCTCAGCAGACCGGACGTTAACCCATCCCAGTGCGAGCCCAGCCCGGCAGTGCTTAACTTCGGTGATCTGAAGGGAACCGGTGTGAGCACTGCGACAATGCCGTTGGCCGGATTAGCTTCAGCCGGACAAGACAATTACCGTACCATGCGTAGGTTGCCGCTAACGCCACAATAAATATTGTTGCGTTTGGAGTGGTGCTGTGACGGGGAAGCATGGACTGCAGATAAACGGTGCCGCTCTATGTTCTTCTAGGAATCACGGTTCTGCAGTGCTACGATTGACAGTCGTAAGTGGGTATGGTAGCGACCAGAAGAGAGGTCCAGTTCTTCAAATGTATTGCATCAGCTCACTCAGCGGCTATGGCCCTGGCAGTGCGGTGAGAGGAGCCATCCAGTGTGACTTTAAGTCAGGGCTAATAGCGATTCATGGAAATCTGAAGGCACAACGGTACGTCACGGACATTCTGTGTTCTCATGTACAGCACTGAATACACAAAGCTGAACATTTTCAATCCCAGTCCGAGGACACAAATGTATGCTTTGCGCGGCATAATTTAATTGCTACACAAAGTCATATAATTGGATGTGCAGCTCCCAACTGCTCAGATAATAGCACACATGACCGTTCTAAGTTTTATGAGCTTCATTAAAACAAAGACCGGCGTAAAATGTCGCTCGCAGTTTCAAAGCACAAAGATGGGACACCAGAATCATGCAACGACCTGAGTAATGTAAGTAAGAAAGCTTCTTTCCTTTCTTTTAGAAATATATACTACTGGCCATTCAAATTGCTACACCAAGACGAAATGCGGATGATAAAGGGGTATTCACTGGACAAATATATTATACTAGAACTGACATGTGAGTACATTTTCGCCCAATTTGGATGCATAGATCCTGAGAAATCAGTACCCAGAACAACCACCTCTGGCCGTAATAACGGCCTTGATACGCCTGAGCACTGAGTCAAACAGAGCTTGGATCTACATCTACATCTACATTGATACTCCGCAAGCCACCCAACGGTGTGTGGCGGAGGGCACTTTACGTGCCACTGTCATTACCTCCCTTTCCTGTTCCAGTCACGTATGGTTCGCGGGAAGAACGACTGTCTGAAAGCCTCCGTGCGCGCTCTAATCTCTCTAATTTTACATTCGTGATCTCCTCGGGAAGTATAAGTAGGGGGAAGCAATATATTCGATACCTCATCCAGAAACGCACCCTCTCGAAACCTGGCGAGCAAGCTACACCGCGATGCAGAGCGCCTCTCTTGCAGAGTCTGCCACTTGAGTTTATTAAACATCTCCGTAACGCTATCACGGTTACCAAATAACCCAGTGACGAAACGCGCCGCTCTTCTTTGGATCTTCTCTATCTCCTCCGTCAACCCGACCTGGTACGGATCCCACACTGATGAGCAATACTCAAGTATAGGTCGAACGAGTGTTTTGTAAGCCACCTCCTTTGTTGATGGACTACATTTTCTAAGCACTCTCCCAATGAATCTCAACCTGGTACCCGCCTTACCAACAATTAGTTTTATATGATCATTCCACTTCAAATCGTTCCGTACGCATACTCCCAGATATTTTACAGAAGTAACTGCTACCAGTGTTTGTTCCGCTATCATATAATCATACAATAAAGGATCCTTCTTTCTATGTATTCGCAATACATTACATTTGTCTATGTTAAGGGTCAGTTGCCACTCCCTGCACCAAGTGCCTATCCGCTGCAGATCTTCCTGTATTTCGCTACAATTTTCTAATGCAGCAACTTCTCTGTATACTACAGCATCATCCGCGAAAAGCCGCATGGAACTTCCGACACTATCTACTAAGTCATTTATATATATTGTGAAAAGCAATGGTCCCATAACACTCCCCTGTGGCACGCCAGAGGTTACTTTAACGTCTGTAGACGTCTCTCCATTGATAACAACATGCTGTGTTCTGTTTGCTAAAAACTCTTCAATCCAGCCACACAGCTGGTCTGATATTCCTTAGGCTCTTACTTTGTTTATCAGGCGACAGTGCGGAACTGTATCGAACGCCTTCCGGAAGTCAAGAAAAATAGCATCTACCTGGGAGCCTGTATCTAATATTTTCTGGGTCTCATGAACAAATAAGGCGAGTTGGGTCTCACACGATCGCTGTTTCCGGAATCCATGTCGATTCCTACATAGTAGATTCTGGGTTTCCAGAAATGACATGATACGCGAGCAAAAAACATGTTCTAAAATTCTACAAGAGATCGACGTAAGAGATATAGGTCTATAGTTTTGCGCATCTGCTCGACGACCCTTCTTGAAGACTGGGACTATCTGTGCTCTTTTCCAATCATTTGGAACCCTCCGTTCCTCTAGAGACTTGCGGTACACGGCTGTTAGAAGGGGGGCAAGTTCTTTCGCGTACTCTGTGTAGAATCGAATTGGTATCCCGTCAGGTCCAGTGGACTTTCCTCTATTTAGTGATTCCAGTTGCTTTTCTATTCCTTGGACACTTATTTCGATGTCAGCCATTTTTTCGTTTGTGCGAGGATTTAGAGAAGGAATTGCAGTGCGGTCTTCCTCTGTGAAACAGCTTTGGAAAAAGGTGTTTAGTATTTCAGCTTTACGCGAGTCATCCTCTGTTTCAATGCCATCATCATCCCGTAGTGTCTGGATATGCTGTTTCGAGCCACTTACTGATTTAACGTAAGACCAGAACTTCCTAGGATTTTCTGTCAAGTCGGTACATAGAATTTTACTTTCGAATTCAATGAACGCTTCACGCATAGCCCTCCTTACGCTAACTTTGACATCGTTTAGCTTCTGTTTGTCTGAGAGGTTTTGGCTGCGTTTAAACTTGGAGTGGAGCTCTCTTTGCTTTCGCAGTAGTTTCCTAACTTTGTTGTTGTACCACGGTGGGTTTTTCCCGTCCCTCACAGTTTTACTCGGCACGTACCTGTCTAAAACGCATTTTACGATTGCCTTGAACTTTTTCCATAAACACTCAACATTGTCAGTGTCGGAACAGAAATTTTCGTTTTGATCTGTTAGGTAGTCTGAAATCTGCCTTCTATTACTCTTGCTAAACAGATAAACCTTCCTCCCTTTTTTTATATTCCTATTAACTTCCATATTCAGGGATGCTGCAACGGCCTTATGATCACTGATTCCCTGCTCTGTACATACAGATTCGAAAAGTTCGGGTCTGTTTGTTATCAGTAGGTCCAATATGTTATCTCCACGAGTCGGTTCTCTGTTTAATTGCTCGAGGTAATTTTCGGATAGTGCACTCAGTATAATGTCACTCGATGCTCTGTCCCTACCACCCGTCCTAAACATCTGAGTGTCCCAGTCTATATCTGGTAAATTGAAATCTCCACCTAAGACTATAACATGCTGAGAAAATTTATGTGAAATGTATTCCAAATTTTCTCTCAGTTGTTCTGCCACTAATGCTGCTGAGTCGGTAGGTCGGTAAAAGGAGCCAATTATTAACCTAGTTCGGTTGTTTAGTGTAACCTCCACCCATAATAATTCACAGGAACTATCCACTTCTACTTCACTACAGGATAAACTACTACTAACAGCGATGAACACTCCACCACCGGTTGCATGCAATCTATCCTTTCTAAACACCGTCTGTACCTTTGTAAAAATTTCGGCAGAATTTATCTCTGGCTTAAGCCAGCTTTCTGTACCTATAACGATTTCAGCTTCGGTGCTTTCTATCAGCGTTTGAAGTTCCGGTACTTTACCAACGCAGCTTCGACAGTTGACAATTAGAATACCGATTGCTGCTTGTTCCCCGCATGTCCTGACTTTGCCCCGCACCCGTTGAGGCTGTTGCCCTTTCTGTACTTGCCCAAGGCCATCTAACCTAAAAAACCGCCCAGCCCACGCCACACAACCCCTGCTAATCGTGTAGCCGCTTGTTGCGTGTAGTGGACTCCTGACCTATCCAGCGGAACCCGAAACCCCACCACCCTATGGCGCAAGTCGAGGAATCTGCAGCCCACACGGTCGCAGAACCGTCTCAGCCTCTGATTCAGACCCTCCACTCGGCTCTGTACCAAAGGTCCGCAGTCAGTCCTGTCGACGATGCTGCAGATGGTGAGCTCTGCTTTCATCCCGCTAGCGAGACTGGCAGTCTTCACCAAATCAGATAGCCGCCGGAAGCCAGAGAGGATTTCCTCCGATCCATAGCGACACACATCCTTGGTGCCGACATGAGCGACCACCTGCAGATGGGTGCACCCTGTACCCTTCATGGCATCCGGAAGGACCCTTTCCACATCTGGAATGACTCCCCCCGGTATGCACACGGAGTGCACATTGGTTTTCTTCCCCTCTCTTGCTGCCATTTCCCTAAGGGGCCCCATTACGCGCCTGACGTTGGAGCTCCCAACTACCAGTAAGCCCACCCTCTGCGACTGCCCGGATCTTGCAGACTGAGGGGCAACCTCTGGAACAGGACAAGCAGCCATGTCAGGCCGAAGATCAGTATCAGCCTGAGACAGAGCCTGAAACCGGTTCGTCAGACAAACTGGAGAGGCTTTCCGTTCAGCCCTCCGGAATGTCTTTCGCCCCCTGCCACACCTTGAAACGACCTCCCACTCTACCACAGGTGAGGGATCAGCCTCAATGCGGGCAGTATCCCGGGCAACCACAGTCGTAGTCCGATCAGGGGATGCGTGGGACGAGCTGGCCGTCCCCGACAAACCCCCATCCCGACCCCCACAGTGATGCCCATTGGCAACAGCCTCAAACTGTGTGACCGAAGCCAACACTGCCTGAAGCTGGGAGCGAAGGGATGCCAACTCAGCCTGCATCCGAACACAGCAGTTGCAGTCCCTATCCATGCTAAAAACTGTTTTGCTAAGAACGTCTGAACTAATCTACAGAGAGCGCAAACAAATCGACAAAATTTAAACGGTTATTAAAATACAAGATTGCCTAGTAAATGCAGTAATGCTGCTACTTGCGCACTGCTGACACTGCTCGGCGGCGGAAGGAGACTAAGCGAAATTACACTATTCAGGTACTAAAACACGATGCTACACTCTCAAATACTATAATACGCCCGAAATTTATGAATTAAACAATGCAAGAACCAAAAACACGCAAAGAAATTAAGAATTAAACTATGTAACAAATGAGTGAGCTAGGAGTATACGACTTGCTGCTCAGCTGCTTATCCAACGGCGGCAGGGAGCACACTGACTGCGGCCAACCGACACTGGCCGTTCAAAACAAAACAGTAGACAAACGACTACGCGAATTTACACTATTCAGGTACTAAAACGCGATGCTACAACTCTCAAATACTATAATACGCTCGAAATTTATGAATTAAACAATGCAAGTACCAAAAACACGCAAAGAAATTAAGAATTAAACTATGTAACAAATGAGTGAGCTAGGAGTATACGACTTGCTGCTGCAGCTGCTTATCCAACGGCGGCAGGGAGCAAACTGATGGCGTGTACAGGTACAGCTGCCCACGCAGCTTCAACACAATTCCATAGTTCTTCAAGAGTAGTAACTGGCGTATTATGACGAGCCAGTTGATCGACCACCATTGACCGGACGTTTTCAATTGGTGTGCGATCTGGAGAATGTGCTGGCCGGGGCTGCAGTCGAACATTTTCTGTATCCAGAAAGGCCCGTACAGGACCTGCAGCATGCGGTCGTGCATATCCTGCTGAAATGTAGGGTTTCGGAGGGATCGAATGAAGGGTAGAACCACGGGTAGTAACACATCAGAAATGTAACGTCCCCTGTTCAAAGTACCGTCAATGCGATTAAGAGGTGACCGAGACGTGTAACCAATGCACCATGCCGGGTGATCCGCCAGTATGGCGATGACGAATACACGCTTCCAGCGAGCGTTCATCGCGATGTCGGACCATCATAATGTTGTAAACAGAACCTGGATTCACATGAAAAAATGTTTTGCCATTCGTGCACCCAGGTTCGTCGTTGAGTGCACCATCGCACTGTCTGTGATGCACCGTCAAGGGTAACCGCAGCCATGGTCTCCGAGCTGATAGTCCATGCTGCTGCAAACGTCGTCGAACTGTTCGTGTAGATGGTTGTTGTCTTGCAAACGTCCCCATATGTTGACTCAGGGATCGAGACGTGGCTGCACGATCCGTTACAGCCATGCGGATAAAATGCCTGTCATCTCGACCACTAGTGATACGACGCCGTTGGGATCTAGCACGGCGTTCGGTATTACCCTCCTGGACCCTCCATATTCTGCTAACAGCCATTGGATCTCGACCAACGCCAGCAGAAATGTCGTGATACGAAAAACCGCAATCGCGATAGGCTACAATCCGACCTTTATCAATTTCGGCAACGTGATGGACCACATTTCTCCTCCTTACACGAGGCATCACAACAATGTTTCACCAGGCAACGCCCGCCAACTGTTGTTTGCGTATGAGAAATCGGCTGGAAACTTTCCTCACGTCAGCACACTGTAGGTGTCGCCACCGGCGCCAAACCTGTGTGAATGCTCTGAAAAGCTAATCATTTGCATCTTCTTCCCGTCGGTTAAATTTCGCGTCTGTAGCACGTCATCTTCGTGATGTAGCAATTTTAATGGCCAGTAGTGTATGTACACACAGAAGGGTGGTAGTGAAATTATACCGGATGGAGAAAAATTGTGTCACGAAATGTTAACCCTGGTTAGCTGAAGCCAGTAGGAACCAAAAATACTAATGTTGTGCATGTCAACAACAAACCATTTTAAACTACGGAAATTTGGCGCAACGTGCTCTCATTGTCCGTGGAATCACCCTGTTGCCGTTCATCGGTTGACGGGCAGAACTACAGTTGTCGGTTCACACGTACAAAAGTTCCTCGCCCCGTCATTGCCCTACGTGCGGCGCACAAGTGTCGAATAGGTCTTGCTGTTTGTCTCCACCTCAAGTCAGAGGCATTCACACGTAATGCTTCACTTCGGAGCACACACACACACGTCACCTGAGGTTTAGTAATACAGTAAGGATGGCGTCACAGAATTCGTTTGAAGAACAACGAGATATGGGTTTTCGTTTATGGACTAGCCGACGGTAATGCGCATTGAGTTCGACGGTTGCATGGGGAACGGTACCCAGCAAGACGCCACCCACACCCGTCAACGTTTACAGCAATTCACCGGCAACTTGGCGAAACAGGCTCTTTAGCGAGGTATCATGGCGATGCTGAAAGACCTCGAACACGACGGGATGCTGCATTTGAAGAGACTGTTCTCGAGCGCTTCGAAGAAGCACCTACGAAAAGTACTCGAGCTGTTGGGCACGACATGGGGGGATACTCATCTGTTAGTGTGGGAGGTTTTGAGGGGTGACGACCAGCATCCACTTAGTTTACACCGTGTCCAAGAAAAAAAATTCTGTGGTGGACTAAGAAGACAGGCTAGAGATTTTCCGGTGGTTTCTGCGACTTCCCCGCCATTTTGTTGTTTACCGACGAGTGCACCTTCCATCCGGATGGCATCAGCTACCCTGGGTTAAAATTTCGTGACACAGTTTCTCTCCACCCTGTGTATGTATGAAGTGTGTTTATTTTAATCTTGCTGCACATTACCTTTACATAAACATAAATGTATCGCTTGCCTTGATAAATCTGGTAATTCAACACCAGCTGAATACTTTTTTGGTTACTTAAATTTTTGTGTACCGAGTGATCAAAAAGTCAGTATCGATTTGAAAACTGAATAAATCATGGAATAATGTAGAAAGAGAGGTACAAATTGACACTCTTGCTTGGAATAACGTGGGGTTTTATTAGAATAAAATAAATACAAAAGTTGAAAAAAAATTCTGGCAGATGGCGCTTCATCTGATCAGAATAGCAATAATTAGCATAACAAAGTAAGGCAAAGCAAAGATGACGTTCCTTACAGGAAATGCTCAATATGTCCACCATCATTCCTCAACAATAGCTGTAGTCGAGGAATAATGTTGTGAACAGCACTGTAAAGCATGTCAGGAGTTATTTTGAGGCATTGGCGTTGGATGTTGTCTTTCAGCATCCCTAGCTATATCGGTCGATCACGATACACTTGCGACTTCAGATAACCCCAAAGCCAATAATCGCACGGACTGAGGTCTGGGGACCTAGGAGGCCTAGCATGACGAAAGTGGCGGCTGAGCACACGATCATCACCAAACGACGAACGCAAGAGATCTATCACGCGTCTAGCAATATTGTTTTTTTTCGGTTCTAATAAAACCCCATGTCATTCCAAGCATGTGTGTCAAATTTTACCTCTCTATCTACATTATTCAGTGGTTTATTAAGTTTTCAAATTTATACTGACTTTTTGATCACCCGGTATATTACTCTCTTATAGTCTGGATGATTGACGTATTGTGTATTTATCAATTGCTCAGCTATGTTTGAGAAGTAACGATTAAAACTATTAGCCACTAGTGAAGGGTCGGTTAGTTTAATGTTTTTTTAATCAGTTCGATGTTTCCGTGTGTATTTGACGTTGCACCCAATGCTCTTTTAATAACTTGCCAGGTTGCCTTAGTTTTATTCCTAGATTTACCAAACAGTTTGTCATTTCCGGGTCTTTTAAAATTATTTCTGGCAGATTTCTGCTACAGCTTTTGAAATAGTCAATAAAATTGGAATCAGTAATTCATTTCCAGTACTCATCGAATCACCTATTGTGCTGACATGAAATTTTTATGCCTCTTGTGTTGCAGTTGAACATTGTTCCATTATGTCTCGTATGTCTCTGTATGTCCATCTTTTTAGAAATGCTGGTGGGACTCGGTTTTTCGATAGAGGATGTCAAATTTAATACATTTTAGTAGTCAAATTTTAACCTTATTTTATTTGGCAACCAGTTTCAGTGTTTTACTACGCCATCTTCAGGGCCCTGACCGACGTGTAGTATGAATCTACCTCGGTTGTGTTAAAAAAAGGACCCAGTCGGCAGGCGATGGTTGATGTAATCGCTATAGCAAATATCTACTAATAGCAGTCTAGCTGGCCCCTGTTTTCAACACAACCGAGGTAGATTCCTCCTACACGCCAGTCAGAAGCCTGAATATGGCGTAGTAAAACGCTGAAACTGGTTGCCAAATAAAATGGGGTTGAAAATTGACAGCTGAAATGTATTTAATTTGACATACCCTTATTCCGTTGTTGTCTACGAATGCAACTCTTACTTACCGTAAACGTAAGTGGATGTATTACATAAAAACCTGAAAATACGATAATGGTAACGCATTTTAGCTGTATTTGGTATATATTTAGATCAGAAACATATTACTTACATGGAACGTAAGTGAATGTATCATATCTCGAAATAGTCGTCTAATCATCTACTTCAATTTGCTTGCCTCTTAAAGTCAAATACATGTTCTACGCTATAATATTACCTGCGCAAGGAACGTGCATTTAATGGCCGTAAGAGCATATTAGAAAACGTGTTACGTAGAGTTTAAACGAGCGCCTTCAACCGTGGATTCAAAATAGTGGATTGTTTAGCTTGTACTATATAGTGCTCTACCCTCATGTGTTACGTCCCAAGCGATTATATCCACGTCCCACTTTCCAGCAGGACAGCATTTGTCCGCACATGGCACGTGTCTATAAGAACGGTGTGCGTGATGCTGAGGTAGGGTAATGATGCCTGATTCCGCGATACTTCGTTCAGCAGCCTGCCAGGATGCTAGACTGAGTGAGTGAAGCATTCTGAAGTACACAACAAACAGCGCAAGTAGCATGCTTAACAGTTCTACACACGACAGGGTTCTGTGGGACAGAAGATGACTACAGTACGTGTTGTGCAGTGAACTTTGATGAAACGCTCCAGCTTTTCTGGGCTTTGTGACCACTATTGAGAGGTTCATAACAATGTACTAAAGGGAAACAATGCATGTTATTATTTTAGTAATCTCCTGCTTGCACACTGCCAGAACAGTTTTACCATTTCACGTATTTTTTGCATTTTCCACAGCATTGCCTCTTACTTATCCAGCGTTACGACAGTGTAGACCGAAAGTTGATTAAATAAAACACTTCATGAACCTTATTACGCTATAATGGACGCATCATTTTAACAGAGATATAGTTTCACCAGAGTCCGTATCACAACATTTAGTCTCCGGTATACCAGTTGCTGAAGTTATATCTCAGAGGAAGAAAAATTACTGTCCTTTCCTGTATGTGACAAATCCAGAGAATGGAAGATTCGAAAATCAAACATTTGTACTATAGCTCCAACCACATGCAATGCTGGTCCTGAATACGGTTCATCTTCTAAAAGATGTTAGATAAAACGGGGGAAGAAACGTAAAACCTCATAACAACACTACATTTTCCGTGTGTAATTTGGGCTATGAATGCGATATACAGGGTCACACTGGAGGAGAGTGTATATACTGTTGTTCCTATCTTCAGTGGTATCACAAAAAATACGAGACTGTAGGAGATAATTATGAAGAGGACGTTTTTATGTGTTCAGTATGTGCAGATTAACATTTTCCTTTGAACGAAAGACACAATAATCTGATTTCCCTTTCTATATTGTGTTTCGGCACTGATTTCATCCATTTTTCTTATATGAGATATATGTTACTTTAGGGGAAATGACTTATTGTGAATTTTGTCATGTAGGCCTTCATTGTCACATTAATAGCAATATTAAACTGATATCAATATTAAAACCATTTAGTGGATCAGTGTATAATCTTAGCAAGAGGGGGTTTGTGTATTTTACATTCATTGTTTTTGGTCTCACGGAATTAAGATGCCATTAACGAAATCAGGATACAGAATCACAGTCATGCGTTTAGCAGTCTCGTCAGGCGTTTAGGAGCCATTGTAATATCAATCATTTCCACACATCTTCACTATATTTACAAACGTTGACAATACTCAGTCCAACAAAAAATGTTCTAGAACGATCAACCTCACTTCCTGATTTGGTATTTAAATGGCCTTTCTTCATTTACGACCATTGCGCAGAAGTAGCTAAAATATATCACGGAATTATGGATCGTTAGCCTACTCTCGCTAGGATCGCTTTGTTGTCTGGGTTAAGAATACTTTTTTCTCAGGAACAAGCAACCGTATCAAGTTAAAATTTATGTCACATATTAGTTTATAAGTTCACTTGGCGGAGAAAATCTTTTAAGCTCCTACGTCAATGCATGCAATGATACAGCCTCATTTATGTAGCATTTTGTGACACTCGGAAAGTCACGCATCAGAGCCTACAGGACGCTTCCCACCGACGTAGAAGCAAGAAATTTAACAAGAAGTAAGGTTGCACAGTACAAGTTAAGTTCAAAATCCTAATATTTTTAATTCTAATTACATAACAAAAAAAATATTTTTTAATCATCAACCTGCAACAGTTTTGCTTATCAAGTTCAAATGTCTGTCACATACTAATGTGTATGGTTCCTTGGCGTTGTAATACGTCTAAGATCCTAACACAATGCAGTCAAAAGATACGGTTATTTATACCCAAAAAGTCACCCATAAAACTCTACAGTGCACTTCTGGTACAGGTAAAGGGACACATCCGCGGTTGTTAGTTTGTAATTGTATCACATGGAAAAAATTCTTGTTCTGTCACTCGTTATCCGACGTCGGCCTTGAAATTATAATATTCTCTAGAATCCCGGAATCCCTGATATCGATATTCTGGCAGTATCAGTGTCGATTAAAAGAAAAGATAGTCGATATTCTCGAGTCCTGGAATCCATAACTTGTCTATATATGTAATTAAGTTTGTACGGAACTTTCAGTGCGCGATTACTACACGCACATGACCAATTTATTATTTATCAGTGCATTCAAAACAACATTGAGTCTAGATTAAAGCACCCCACCATAGTCCTTGGCGGTTAATAACAAGTTTCGACTCATCCAGCTTCACAAAGTGTAGTAATACAATAAAGTAAATAAAACAGAAGAATTACAACGTGAATAACAGATGACACTTCTTCGTCCGCTGATTCCCAACCTGACGCACGGCGACGCGGTGACGGGTCGGTCTGACAGCAAAGACCGCAGCTTGTGGTCTCGCGGTAGCGTTCTCGCTTCCCGAGCACGGGATCCTGGGTTCGATTCTCGGCGTGGTGAGGGATTTTCACCCGCCTCGAAATGAGTGGGTGTTGACCTGTCATCTTCATTATCATCATTCATCCCCATTACGGTCGGAGGAAGGCAATGGCAAACCACCTCCGCTAGCAACTTGCCTAGTACAGCGGTGCGGGTCTCCCGCAACGTCCCCTACGCTCTGACAAGGAGTACGGACTTGATCATTATCGAGCACACCCGCAACATTTCTCACCACTTTTGCCGGCACGGTAGCTCAGCGTGTTCTGTCAGAGGGTTAGCTACCCTATGTAACAAAAAACTGAGTGAATGGATCAACGTAGAACGTAAACGAGTGTCATCGGAAGTCCACCCCGAACAGATTCAAAGAACAATATAGATCAAAAAGAGAAAAAAATGTAGCTAGCTTTGTATCCTCCGGATCACGTGGTCCCGGGTTCGATTCCCGGCCGAGTTGGGGATTTTCTCTGCCTGGGGACTGGGTGTTTGTATTGTCCCTCATAGTTTCGTCACCAACATCATCATCTGTGACTGAGGCTAGATTGGACTATGTAAAAATTGGGACTTTGTACGGGCGCTGACGACCGCGCAGTTGAGCACCCCACAAACCAAAACGTCATCATCATCATCATCTGACAGCAAAGTGACACTGGCTTCGCACGTGCCATGTCCAACGCGCCTGCTTGGGAAGACTCTCGAATCTTTCGCTTCAGCACTGTACTGTGGCTGACAACGCGGACGTTGGCTGCCGCTCGTCCGTGCAGACTGGCAGCGAGTGACAACGTGGGCCGCGCCTGTGGCGGACACCACGACGCGCCACCCGCCGACTCGGCACCCAGCGAGCAAAACGTCGCACTGCGCGCGACGCGTCGCCGGCATAATTATCACGCGCGTCGCGCAGATAAGCGGCGCAACGCAACGCCAGCGCAACGCCGGCGTTACTTTATTACAAAAGTTTGCGCCGCGCTCTTAATTGCAGGGGCGCGGCCGCCCCACCCCCGCTGTTTACGGTGTAACTACTTTTATTCGCGTCGTCGGAGGCCGTGCCGCGAGGTGTAAATTTCGCGACACCGCTTATTACGGAAACTTTTTTGGCTGTTTTCCGAGCGACGCCCCCGCCGCCCGCCTTCCCTTTCGCCGCTGCGCCCGTGTTAGCGCCGCTGGAACGTCTGATAATGACACCGCGCGCACGGTCGGCTGTCTGCCTGTTCTACGGGCTGTCTCTGCTACCGCTCTCAGGTGTCGCATCTGGTAATAGTTTCTCTCTCTTATCTCCCTCGTGCGCCAGAAACAGCACGATGCTGATTAATTGTATAACATCGCTATTGTTAATACTAAGGAATGACGAGATACGTTTGAAGTTCTCTAACGCTATAGATACAGCGATAAGGAATAGCGCAGTAAGCAGTACAGTTGAAGAGGAATGGACATCTCTACAAAGGGCCATCACAGAAGTTGGGAAGGAAAACATAGGTACAAAGAAGGTAGCTGCGAAGAAACCATGGGTAACAGAAGAAATACTGCAGTTGATTGATGAAAGGACGAAGTACAAACATGTTCCGGGAAAATCAGGAATACAGAAGTACAAGTCGCTGAGGAATGAAATAAATAGGAAGTGCAGGGAAGCTAAGACGAAATGCCTGCAGGAAAAATGTGAAGACATCGAAAAAGATTTGATTGTCGGAAGGACAGACTCAGCATACAGGAAAGTCAAAACAAACTTTGGTGACATTAAAAGCAACGGTGGTAACATTAAGAGTGCAACGGGAATTCCACTGTTAAATGCAGAGGAGAGAGCAGATAGGTGGAAAGAATACATTGAAAGCCTCTATGAGGGTGATGATCTGTCTGACGTGATAGAAGAAGAAACGGGAGTTGATTTAGAAGAGATAGGGGATACAGTATTAGAATCGGAATTTAAAAGAGCTTCGGAGGACTTACAGTCAAATAAGGCAGAAGGGATAGATAACATTCCATCAGAATTTCTAAAATCATTGGGGGAAGTGGCAAAAAAACGACTATTCACATTGGTGTGTAGAATATATGAGTCTGGCGACATACCATCTGACTTTCGGAAAAGCATCATCCACACAATTCCGAAGACCGCAAGAGCTGACAAGTGCGAGAATTATCGCACAATCAGCTTAACAGCTCATGCATCGAAATTGCTTACAAGAATAATACACAGAAGAATGGAAAAGAAAACTGAGAATGCGCTAGGTGACGATCAGTTTGGCTTTAGAAAAAGTAAAGGAACGAGAGAGGCAATTCTGACGTTACGGCTAATAATGGAAGCAAGGCTAAAGAAAAATCAAGACACTTTCATAGGATTTGTCGACCTGGAAAAAGCGTTCGACAATATAAAATGGTGCAAGCTGTTCGAGATTCTGAAAAAAGTAGGGGTAAGCTATAGGGAGAGACGGGTCATATACAATATGTACAACAAGCAAGAGGGAATAATAAGAGTGGACGATCAAGAACGAAGTGCTCGTATCAAGAAGGGTGTAAGACAAGGCTGTAGCCTTTCGCCCCTACTCTTCAATCTGTACATCGAAGAAGCAATGATGGAAATAAAAGAAAGGTTCAGGAGTGGAATTAAAATACAAGGTGAAAGGATATCAATGATACGATTCGCTGAATACATTGCTATCCTGAGTGAAAGTGAAGAAGAATTAAATGATATGCTGAACGGAATGAACAGTCTAATGAGTACACAGTATGGTTTGAGAGTAAATCGGAGAAAGACGAAGGTAATGAGAAGTAGTAGAAATGAGAACAGCGAGAAACTTAACATCAGGATTGATGGTCACGAAGTCAATGAAGTTAAGGAATTCTGCTACCTAGGCAGTAAAATAACCAATGACGGACGGAGAAAAGAGGACATCAAAAGCAGACTCGCTATGGCAAAAAAGGCATTTCTGGCAAAGAGAAGTCTACTAATATCAAATACCGGCCTTAATTTGAGGAAGAAATTTCTGAGGATATACGTCTGGAGTACAGCATTGTATGGTAGTGAAACATGGACTGTGGGAAACCGGAACAGAAGAGAATCGAAGATTTGGATGTGGTGCTATAGGCGAATGTTGAAAATTAGGTGGACTGATAAGGTAAGGAACGAGGAGGTTCTACGCAGAATCGGAGAGGAAAGGAATATGTGGAAAACACTGATAAGGAGAAGGGACAGGATGATAGGACATCTGCTAAGACATGAGGGAATGACTTCCATGGTACTAGAGGGAGCTGTAGAGGGCAAAAACTGTAGAGGAAGACAGAGATTGGAATACGTGAAGCAAATAATTGTGGACGTAGGTTGCAAGTGCTACTCTGAGATGAAGAGGTTAGCACAGGAAAGGAGTTCGTGGCGGGCCGCATCAAACCACTCAGTAGACTGATGACCAAAAAAAAAAAAAAAAAAAAAAAAAATTGTTAATATCTGCAGCTATGTTTTGCTATTTCCATTATACTTTATGTACATCTACATCTACATCTACGTGATTACTGTGCAATTCACACTTAATTGCCTGGCAGAGGGTTCATCGAACCATTTTCATACTGCTTCTCTACCGTTCCGCTCTCGAATGGCGCGTGGGAAAAGGTAACACTTTAATCTTTCCGTTCGAGCTCTGATTTCTCTTATTTTATTATGATGATCATTTCCCCATACGTAGGTGTGCGTCAACAAAATATGTTCGCATTCGGAAGAGAAAGCTGGTGATTGAAATTTCGTAAATAGATCTCGCCGCAAAGAAAACCGCCTTTGTTTCAGTGACTGCCACCCAAACTCGCATATCATATCAGTGACACTCTTACCCCTACTGCGTGATAACACGAAACGGCCTGCCCTTCGTTGCACTTTTTCGATGTCCTCCGTCAATCCTACCTGGTAAGGATCCCTCACCGCGCAGCAATATTCCAGCAGAGGACGGAGAAATGTAATGTGGACTGTCTCTTTAGTGGGTTTGTCGCATCTTCTATGTGTTCTGCCAACAAAGCGCACTCTTTGTTGCATCTTTCCCACAATATTGTCTATGTGGTCTTTCCAATTTAAGTTGCTCGTAATTGTAATTCCTAGGTGTCTAGTCAAATTGACAGCCCTTAGATTTGAGCGATTCATCGTATACCCAAAATCTGTCAGATTCCTTTTAGTACCCGTGTGGATGACCTCGCACTTTTCTTTGTTTCGTGACAATTGCCACTTTTCGCACCATACAGAAATGCTCTCTAGATACTTTTGTAATTGGAATTGATCGTCTGATGATTTACTGGACGGTAAGTTACAGCATCATCTGCAAACAATCAAAGGGGGCTACCCACATTATGAGCTAAATCATTTATGTAAATCAGGAACAGCAGAGGGCCTATGAAACTCCTCGCGGAACGCCAGATATCACTTCTTTTCTATTCGATGATTTACTGTATATCAGTAAGAACTGTGACCTCTCTGAGATGAAATCTCCAATCCAGTCACACAACTGAGACGATACTCCATACGCTCGCAATATGATTAATAGTCACTTGTGAGGAACGGTATCTAAAGCCTTCTGGAAATCTGGGAATATGGAATCGATCTGAGGTCCCTTGTCGACAGCACTCATTACTTCATGGGAATTAAGAGCTATCTGTGTTGCACAAGAAGGACATTTTCTGAATCCGTGTTGGTTATGTATCAATAACTAATTTTCTTCAAGGTGATTCATAATATTCTAGTACAGTATATGCTCCAAAAACTAACTGCAAATTGAGGCCAGTGATATGGGTCTGTCATTCAATGGTTACTCCTATTTCCTTTCTTGAATATTGGTGTGACCTGTGCTTCTTTCCAGTCTTTAGGAACAGACCTTTCGTCAAGTGAGCGGCTGTATATGATTGCTAAGAAAGGCACTATTGTGTATGCATACTCTGAAATGAATCTGATCGGTATACCATCTGGACCGGAAGACTTGCCTTTCTTAAGTGATCTGAGTTGTTTCGCAACACCTAAGATATCTACTTTTATGTCACTCATGCTAACAGCTGTTCTGAATGCTGGAATATTTGCTTCATCATCTTTCTTGAAGCAATTACGGAAAACTGTTCAAATGGTTCAAATGGCTCTGAGCACTATGGGACTTAACTGCTGTGGTCATCAGTCCCCTAGAACTTAGAACTACTTAAACCTAACCAACCTCAGGACATCACACACATCCATGCCTTAGGCAGGATTCGAACCTGCCACCGTAGTGGCGCGCGGTTCCAGACTGTAGCGCCTAGAACCGCTCGGCCACTTCGGGCGGCCGGAAAACTGTATTTAATAACTCTGCTTTAGTGGTACCATCATTGGTAACATTTGAATCGCTATCGCGCAGTGACGGTAATGACTGTTTTTTGCCACTTGTGTATTTTACAGATGACCAGAATCTCTTTGGGTTTTCTACCATATTTTGAGACAATGTTTCATTGTGGAAACTATTAAAAGCATCTCGCATTCACGTCCACACTAAATTTCGAGCTTCCATGAAACTTAGCCAGTCTTGGAGATTTTGCGTTCTTCTGAATTTGGCATAATTTTTTCGTTGCTTCTGCAACAGTGTTCTGACGCGCTTTGTCTACCGTGGTGGATCATTCCCTTCTCTTATTAACTTATGTGGTATGAATGTATCTATTGATGTCGATACTGTATCTTCGAATTTGAGCCATATCTGGTGCTATGGATTACAAAAGAATCCGTCTTTTGCAACTGAAAGTTTAATTTTGAGTCTGCCAGATATGTTTCACTGATTCATGCTAGGCGTCACCATTGGCCTATAATACAACAAAAACTGGTCGCATGGAATTATATTCTCCTGGAAACGTAACAGCCTCAACTTTACCTTCGGTAAGGATAGAAGCTGAACGATGAATTAAAATTTGTGCCAGAACCTTTCTCTATAAATTGGGTCTCCTGCTTGCTAGGCAGATGTACTAACCACTGAACCACGAAAACATTGTGGCCACCTTACTTGCTCAGACTACAGTATTCCACTGCCCTCCTTAACATAAACTTCGGTGCACACCGTCAGCCTATTTTCCTCTTCTTAAATCGTCAGAATGTCCGAGGTTCTCTGATACTGCCGTAGCACCCTGGCTTTGTATGTAATGGCTAAATCCTGCCTATACTTCAGGCACACAGGAACTACTGATCACATAGTTTGGGTTCAAGTTCTTGCCGAGGTAGAAATTTTAATTCATCGCCTCACTTTCCATCGTTATCAAGTGAAGTATCTGCTCTAGAGGAAAGGCGGAAATTACGTCTGAAAACAATTTATTGGACTCACCAAACAGAAACAATAATACCACCTCCAAAAGAACAACAGACTCGATCCAAACTGCAGATCGTCACCAATATACAATAACAAATAATAACAGAAAAAACCGACTATTCACGTTGAGAGATCACAATCAAAGCAGTCTACAATGTCAAGATGATCGTCGATTATACCAAGTCCATCTGCGAGAGATAGGCCACTTAGAACAGGTGTCGGGCCGTGGCGGCCAGAGTGGCAGCTCTTAGACTTCCTAGCGATGCGACAAACTGCCCTTTGATGGCACTGTACCGTCCTGCAAAGCTCGTTTGGCTAATGTATCTGCCGGACTTATCTGCGATCACGTGCCTGGTGTAGCAAAGTAGTTCCCTGACCAGCTGCAACCTCTGATGAAGCTATTCTGCAGGCTCCGCGAACGGGGGTTGTGGTCCCTAGCGGCCGTTGATGGGGACCTGGTGTTGTGCTGTGCTGTGACCGCCTGTAAATATTTGTGTTGACAACACAGACGACGTAGGTTTCCCTGGTCAATATACCCCTGTGATGCAGGCATCCCGTGTTGGTTGAATGTGAAGTGGGATGCTAATGCAGTAGGCGCTACGGTGTCTGCAGTGGGCGGCCACAGCATCAGGCTTAAAGTTGAGACTCATTTCTCTCTAGGAAAGTGTGGAGATCAGTTGATCACTTAAGCCTGAGCTACAGACAGGATTTCCCCATTACTTACCAAGCTGGGGTGCTACTCCCATGTCGGAAAGCCTTGGCATACTGACAGTACAAGAAAGAGGATACAAGCTAAGGTGTGTTCTGAAGTTTATGTTAATGAAGGCTTTGGAATGGGGTAGTCTACTCAACTGTAGTTTCACTATCCTAATCTGGTGTAGTCATTAGTCTATGTGCTCAGTAATGAGGAAACCTGGGATCAAGTCCTGGCTGGGTACCAATGTTTTAACACATTGCTCATCTTATTACACATTTTTATTTCATGTTATGTAGTGATTCCTACCAGGTGATTAAAATTATTTAACAATTTACAAATGCAGCATTAAAATGGCGCCGGCCGCGGTGGTCTTGCGGTTCTAGGCGCTCAGTCAGGAACCGCGCGACTGCTACGGTCGCAGGATCAAATCCTGCCTCGGGCATGGATGTGTGTGATGTCCGTAGGTTAGTTAGGTTTAAGTAGTTCTAAGTTCTAGGGGACTGATGACCACAGATGTTAAGTCCCATAGTGCTCAGAGCCATTTTTTAAAATGGCTATAGGGCAGCAACTATACAAAAACATGATAGGTGTAAAACGGCCAAGTGGTTGCAACAAAATTTTACTTTCACCCACTTTCCACGCCGACTGCTGGTGTCTTCATCAGAGAATTCACAATTACATAAAAAGATTATAAATAAACAATAAAATAGAGAAAACCAAAGAATTACCAGTTTTTATGACAAAAAGATTTGTACGAACGCTCTACACACTTGTAGTAAGTGACGAATTAATGTAAGAGCAATAATGCTCTGGTCAAATAAAATGCAAATAAAATACTGCCTTGGAAATGTAATATCTAAAACCTAATAGTCAAGGGAAGGCAGGATTCGGTTACAATTGTGTACGGGACCGTAATCAGTTACTATTGGTTGCCCTTTATAGTTACACACAATTTATTTTAAACCAGTAATTCCAGACACAACAATAAATATAAATACCACACCTTATTAATGAAGGAACAAACAACTGTGTAAATAATAGTGTTTTCAGTGAGTTACAATTTAGCAAGACACCCTTAAATACAGATACAGCAGATAGTGTTTTAAAAGCAAGCCACTGTAATCTGGGCAGAAGGCCTTACACGCCAAGAATGGCAATAAATTAAGAATTGTTTAAAAGCAAGTCGTCACAAACACAGCAGAAGGCATCAGACGCCAGGAATGACAGTAAATAATGTTTTAAAGGCTTACTGCGTAAATAGAAATGCCAAATTATAATTTTAAGGCAAGTGACTACAATCACAGCTGAAGACATTACACGCCAGGAACGGCAATAATATAAAAAAAAATTAGAAACCTGCTGTAAAACAACAAATACAATAGCAGAGGTTAATTAAAAACAAGCATCTGATCACCAAACGGGTGAAATAAGATACTGGTAAACTTCGTTACACAACACTTAACATCCGCTGAAAACTGCACTGCTAGATTTATTCCAGCAGGCGACCAGAACTATTAACTAGACATATATAACCTTTAATGTAGCCATTACAAGGTGTTGTAATAAATAATACAATAATAAAACCCAAGGATCAGACATAAATTCCTTAAAGGGTACTGAGGCAGATCAATCCCGCAGAAGGTGTGGGTTGAAGGAGCGTTACATTGAACTACTGGCCATCAGACATCCTTTTAGAACACACATGTCTTACAAGAACCAAGGGGCCAAAGACGGTGCTCCAGGAATCGACTCTGAGAAGACGCAGCAACTAACACTTTCGCGAGCGATGAGATAGGCAGCCAAGAGTTGCATTCACTTCACAAAATGGTAACTCAGAATAGTGACAGTGTAACGAATGACTAATGATAATCTTGCTGAAGCTACCTGACGTCCAATAAACCAAATGAAGCGATGGAACAAAAGGCCAAAGCCATAACCGGCGGTCTGCACTACGTCCCCAGAATCCTGTGTTTAGAGCAGCCGGAACGAGAAAGGAACCACTACCGCCAGAGTAGAAGAATCACCCATCGACCTACATTCACGAAAACTGTCAAAACTACACTCCTTACCGGACAGCAGCGGCAAGGCGAGGAAACATACACTGCCCCAGGGCAGGTAACTGGGTCGTTAGCAACCACCAGGCAAGAAAAATTACCGCTGGTTGAACTTAAGATATCGTAACAAGTTGAACACAATAAATAGTAATACGAAGTAGAGGAAAGCTAATCTGATCCGCCATCCCCAAGCACTCCATTAGCTACTCTTCGCCTCGGCGACACTACGAGCAGCAAAACGAAACCAAGTCACTGGAGAATCGCGAGATATCAGAATGGAGAAGG
This sequence comes from Schistocerca americana, assembly GCF_021461395.2. Taxonomy (NCBI): domain Eukaryota; kingdom Metazoa; phylum Arthropoda; class Insecta; order Orthoptera; family Acrididae; genus Schistocerca; species Schistocerca americana. The sequence continues at coordinate 125,817,714 of NC_060124.1, forward strand.
TTTCTCTACTTGGACTGAAATGCACCCACCTTAAAGCTTGCTGGATCCGGTTCACGATGAGGTCGTGCACCCTCGTGACCACAACCCTTCCATCTGGCAGTCCATGCGTGCTGCCAGCGCTTCTGGGGTTTTCTTGCACTGCGCGGACCTAGCTGCTCTTGAGTCTCCAACCGAACTGCCCTACTCACTCGACCCGGAAAAACAACCATGTCGCCCCAAAGAGAGGGCAACAGTTACTACATATCGATAACCACCGCTGCTGCTGCCACTAGCGGACGCCTGCGAAACCGAGTGGAGCCAGTCAACACGGGAAGAAGACAAACAATCACAACCATGCCAACTACCATCTGGCCTCCAACAGAGGGCAGAAATCCACCAACGCCACTGCTCAGTATTACAACCACATAAAAAGGAAGGCAATTATCTAACGGTCTTGCCAAGTTGGTAACGTTGATTCCCTCTCGATTACCTAAATCAAGCAATGTTGGGCTCTTGGATGGGTGACAGTACAGGGAAAACTGGGTGCCATCGATTTCAAGGACATCCAAGTCACCCAGTTGGTGTCCAATTGAAAAGAGTTGTACCAGGCCGTCGTATCACACCACTTTATTATAAATTCAATGAAAGTAACACAGAGCTGGTAACTGCCAGTAGAACTGTATGGAGTAGCACGGTGCACGACTCTACTGGCTGTGAGAGACAGCTCTCACTGGAGGTGGCGTCAGACTAAGAGGCACACGTAAAGAAACTGCCACGACGTGGACACGAAACAAATCGCGCCATTTAGTAACAATTGAAGTTAATGTATGCCTGATTTTCGAAAAATATATGAAATAGCATATAACTCTTCATCTCAAATATCAATAGCCAGTACTATGCAAAATGAAAAATTAAGTAGCACAAGTAACAATAAATGTTAGCTGCATTTTTGTACAAAACGATTACAGTTAAATAAATGAAAAATAGAGAGGTAAACGATATCTTAGAGTGTACTCTGAGGAAAAAGGGGACTCAACTTTGGGCATTTCTAAGTACTGGCTTCGTACCTTTAAATTTTTTGTGATCTATATCTAACTGTTTGTTAAGAATGAAACAGTGATTAAAAGAGTCCTTTTTGAGTTTTGTTTATTGCCTCTTCTATGAAATTTACTTTCAAAATAGGGATCACTCTTTTCATTTTATTTTTGAGACACAAGACTGATACGTCTGTTTTCATCCCTAAATCGTGGTGTTTTTCTTTTATTTCATGTTCTACATATATGGAATGGACACATTCACTCTTGAAATTCCTTATATGTTCTTGATAGCTGATATTCAAATTTCTTGCAAACATCCCAGTACACTTAGAGTTGCTGCTACTAGATGTTAATTTACATACTTCTGGCCTGCTGATTTATCTTTCTCTCCTGACACAGTTTTTAATTTATTCAGTTTTGTGCTAAAGATCATCCACTAATGGCAAAATCCCGGTGATTTCGCGTGCTACAGCAGGAATAGGACTAAACAAAACAGCATAATTCTAGTACACTGCAAGCATGCTGACAGCTGTTAGTTGATTATTTTCAGTGATCAGAAATTCTTTTTTCTACACATTAGTAATTACGTCAGTATAACATATTAGGATCCTTATTCCACCAGAATGTTAATTAAATGAACAAATATGATGTTTCATTTCGACCTGAACGAGTCTAAGTAGTTACACATTTTGAAAAAAAAAATTATTCAGTAATTAGTCTTAACTTACCGCGTTTAGTTCAAATGGCTGAAAAGTTAGACTGTATGATTGAAGATGTACTTCTTCTTCTGTTGTTCGTGTAAATATACAGCAACGGAACCAGTTTGTGAGAAGGATGAGTTAAAATTTCCTCCATTAGAGTTTACCTTTGGTGTCAAGCACTCATTTCTCTTTGCTGGTGTGCTGGTGCGCAATTGATGAGAATCCCTATTACAGCAATTTCTTGCGTGGTTGTGAAATTTCACACTCCCAACAGATAAAGGTAAGCTGTTCTTAGAATATAAAAATCTCTTGTTTTTCACCTGTACGGTGTTCTTATTCGGTTTCATGGTGTTTTACGTGAGCGATCAGAGTACTAGTAACAACAAGGAACTATTCAGTCAGAGTCGAATATCAGTTGGAGTAAAGCTATCTGAATGCATAGATCCGAAACATGTCGTATCAAATTCTCACGGTGATGTTCCATTGGATACGTATACAAGCTATTAATCGAATGATAGAGCCAGTCAGAAACTTCACTCGCCCTCTTTGTATGTTCCTATGATCTTCGTCCTAACGGTTACTGTTGGACGTTCACGGTAAATACTACGATATTGATAGCTGACTTGATAAAGCCCTTGCACGCATGGAAACATTGCAATAGATAATAAAGCATGAACTGAAAACGTAAAATTAATTATTGCTTCTAGCTTTCAATGATCTTGAAATATTTTTAACCACAATATTTATGCTGATATGTGAGTTCGCTTGCCTCACTTACTTTTCAGATAGTGTAATAATAAATTACCCTAGAATGCTAACCATCTTTAGGTTTCGTGCAGTTCAGTGTGTGAGGAAATTAAGTCCAATTTATGCTAGTTAAAAATTATCATGCAGCGATCAGTCAGCACAACAGTAAAGAAATTTGGACGAAAGCAGATGCCGAACCTAGCTCTGCGTGTTGTGCCTGAATGCTCTGTCGCATCTATTGTGCTAACACGGTTCACAGAGTGACGTTAAATTGTGCATGAAGGAGACAGCGTAATGGTAAAAGAGTTACGTCTAGTTTTGCCCTGGTGACCCGCCCCGGCTCGCAGATTTAAACTGTCGCAGAGTTCCAGTTCAGCGAAAACTCCGCTGGAGAGTGGCAAAATTCATTCTGTAATTACATCTGTGTTACATCAGCTAATTATCTCTTTGATAAGTGACTCTGACAATTCAATCAAGCCCCCTCTTACAGTGCAGTAATTGAACTCTGAATATGTGAATAAGTTAATTACGTGGTAGTGTCGCCAGCTAAAACAGCTGACGGCGGGAAATGACATTTTCCTCCGTTAGAACGACGTTCTGACAACAGTGTGGGACTGTCAAATTCTTGCAAAACCAACAAGCAGTCTGAATCTTTGTTTATTACTTGAGTGAGTTATAACTAATATAATGAATTTTGCGTGAGTTCTACTGTTGACGGTAGAAGAAGTTCACCAGTAATTTGTGGCATCATATACAGATGTGGTTATTTGTAGTCATCAGGGCCGCTGCATTATATATGTCATATAAGGACATTATTTTATTCTGTTATGAGACCAGAGACACGGCTACGTTTGATTAAATTGTTCAATGAGCACGAAGTCCATACAATCCACCACATGTATGGAAATTAATCAATTAATGTACCTACCTTTGGAGCACAACACCATACAAAAAGAGATGCACATATTAAGATACGTTGAGCACGAAATGATTTCTATCCTGAAATTGTCAAACACCGGCACAATAAACCCACTAAAACTACGTAATCCACTGTGCGTAAGGAAATAACGATGCTAAGAGAATTACGAACAAAACAAAACTTCGTGTGTACATCCGATACGTATTTCGGACGGATTATTTCAGAATCAACGCATTACTAAAACACATTAACATAAAATTGGCATAATACACACCGGACAAACAAAACCAAGCGTATTTGCAAATCCAGACACGTTTAAAATCCAATGGAAATAAGTGATTAACTCCATATAGGTTAAACAGGACGGACTTTCAGTATTCGACACCGAGAACACATTAGCTTCCCATCAGTAACCCATGTTTCCTTCCACCACTTGCGAACAGAACGACATATAGCGGACGATATAGATCGGGCCATCGAGGTTTTACACATTGCACAAATAGGATCCCTAATGATTATTCTTGGAGAAATTGAAATATATTCGCACACACAAAATTACCCTCGAAACTCTGAATGAAGAGATCGGTTTGAAACTTAAACATTACACAGAAAATTTTATTGAAATTGTCCTCCCTAACAAGAGATGAACTAAATGATTAATGGAAAATCTCATAGAGATGTGAAACAAATACTAACAAAGAGATAGAGGGGCTGGCCAGTACTTTCCTCAGCTCAGTACAGCCGATAGATACACATAAAAAAGAACTGAAAATTTACATTCCTAGCTTTCGGAACTTTGTTCCTTCATCAGGGAGGAGAGAGGGGAAAAAAGGGAAGAAGGGAAAGTGGATTCAGTTACTCACAACCCAGGTTATGAAGCAACAGGGAAAGGTAAACAGGGAGGGTAGCAAGGATGGAGGCATGGTTGTCAGAGGGAAGCCAAAGATAGTCTACTGTAAGTACTGTGCCAGCTTCAAACCAAAGAGGATGCATACAGAAGTAAAGAGGTATATAGTATAAAGATAAACACAACTATGTAGGATGAAAAGATGCGGGAATGGCTGAAGAGGAAAGGGAAAGAGGAGAAGACTGAAGAGTGAATGGGAGTGAGGTTGTTTAACGTAGGTTCAGTCCAGGGGGATGGCGGGATGAAAGGATGTGTTGGAGTGCAAGTTCCCATCTCCGCAGTTCAGAGGGACTGGTGTTGGGTGGGAGAAGCCAAATGGCACGTACGGTGTAGCAGGTTCCTAGGTCCCTAGAATTATGCTGGAGGGCATGCTCCGCTACTGGGTATTGGGCATCTCCTAGGCGGACATGTCGTCTGTGTCCGTTCATGCGCTCAGCCAGTTTGGTTGTTGTCATGCCGATGTAAAAGGCTGTGCAGTGCAGGCATGTCAGTTGATAAATGACGTGTGTAGTTTCACATGTAGCCCTGCCTTGAATTGTGTATGTTTTACCAGTAGCGGGGCTGGAGTAGGTGGTTGTGGGGGGGATGCATGGGGCAGGTTTTGCAGTGGGGTCGGTTACAGGCGTAGGAACCGCTGGGTAGAGAAGGTAGTCTGGGGATATTGTAGGGTTTAACAAGGATGTTACGGAGGTTAGGGGGGCGACGAAAGGCAACTCTGGGTGGTGTGGGGAGAATTTTGTCAAGGGATGATCTCATTTCAGGGGTTGACTTGAGAAAGTCATATCCCTGGCGGAGTAATTTGTTGATGTTTTCGAGGCCAGGATAATATTGGGTGACAAGGGGGATGCTTCTGTGTGGTCTGGGGGTAGGAACATTGTTGTTGGACGGGGAGGAATGTATTGCTCGGGAAATCTGTTTGTGGACAAGGTCTGCAGGATAGTTGCGGGAGAGGACAGCACTGGTCAGGTTATTGGTGTAGTTGTTGAGGGATTCGTCACTGGAGCAGATACGTTTGCCACGAATCCCTAGGCTGTAGGGAAGGGAGCGTTTGATGTGGAAAGGATGGCAGCTATCAAAGTGAAGGTACTGTTGTTTGTTTGTGGGTTTGATATGGACAGAGGTGTGGATGTGAGCTTCAACAAGATGGAGGTCAACATCCAGGAAGGTGGCTTGGGTTTTGGAGAAGGACCAGGTGAAACTCAGATTCGAAAAGGAGTTGAGGTTATGGAGGAAATTAAGGAGTGTTTCTTCACCATGAGTCCAGACCACAAAGATGTCATCTATAAACCTATACCAGGCCAGGGGAAGCAGCTGTTGGGTCTTCAGGAAAGCCTCCTCCATGCAGCCCATGAAGAGGTTGGCATAGGAGGGAGCCATCCTGGTTCCCATGGCCGTTCCCCTGATTTGTTTGTAGGTCTGGCCTTCAAAAGTGAAGTAATTATGGGTGAGGATGAAGTTGGTAAGTGTGATAAGGAACGATTTTTGGAAGATCTTCGGGTGGGCGTTGGGAGAGGTAGTGCTCAAGGGCAGAGAGACCATGGGTATGTGGGATGTTTGTGTAAAGGGATGTAGCATCTATGGTGACAAGAAAGGTTTCAGGTGGGAGAGGAGTGGGAATGGATTTGAGGCATTCTAGGAAGTGGTTTGTGTGGACTGAATCTCCGTTAAACAACCTCACTCCCATTCACTCTTCAGTCTTCTCCTCTTTCTTTTTCCTCTTCAGCCATTCCCGCATCTTTTCATCCTACATAGTTGTGTTTATCTTCATACTATATACCTCTTTACTTCTGTATGCATCCTCTTTGGTTTGAAGCTGGCACAGTACTTACAGTAGAATATCTTTGGCTTCCCTCTGACAACCATGCCTCCATCCTTGCTACCCTCCCTGTTTACCTTTCCCTGTTGCTTCATAACCTGGGTTGTGAGTAACTGAATCCACTTTCCCTTCTTCCCTTTTTTCCCCTCTCTCCTCCCTGATGAAGGAACAAAGTTCCGAAAGCTAGGAATGTAAATTTTCAGTTCTGTTTTATGTGTATCTATCGGCTGTACTGAGCTGAGGTAAGTACTGGCCAGCCCCTCTATCTCTTTGTTAGTATTTGTCTAACAAGAGATGACTAGGAGTAGCAAAACCGAACCTACAGACATATCGCAGATAATTTTATCACACAATTAAAGTAACCACAAAGCAGCACGCATACACGTAAACAAACTTCGTACACCACAACACCATCTGGCACAACCAACTGCATAAGAAACCATGGGTTTAAATTACATATGATAGTGGAACCACATACACACGAATTATGGAAGCAATATAATACAGCTAATAAGAACAAGTACCAATGAAGGAAACCGCCTGTAAGTACGTGTAATCGCTGACTGAACTGCCATAACTGTCACAAAACATCATTATGAAATAAAAGTTTATAACTCAACAATTTAATAAATAACTATTGTTCAAATGTTCAAATGTGTGTGAAATCTTATGGGACTTAACTGCTAACGTCATTCTAAGCTTACACACTACTTAACCTAAATTATCCTAAGGACAAACACACACACCCATGCCCGAGGGAGGACTCGAGCCTTAAAAAATTTTTAACATATGCCATAGCTGCAACAGCATCAAAGGGTCAAATAGAGTGACAACATCTGAGACATCAATCTTATATTGATATCGAGACCGCCTTATACATGTACCAAACAATAATTCTGTAATAGGGTATATCAGCAACTTACAAAATTTTAAATATGGGCCGTCAAACTATGTACTTACCCCAGATATGCAGAAGATGGCAATCACGCTGCAATAGTTATATTGTATTGTGTATTAAACCGGGTACCGAGAAACGACGGAGGGACTTCGTACCGCTGAGACCTCAGTGGTTCACAACAGACCACAGCAGTCCATCCAAATCACCTCCACCCAACACCGAACCCAGGGTTATTGTGTGGTACGGCCCCCAGTGAACCTCCCCCCCCCCCCCCCCCCCCCCAAGGAACGTCTCATACCAGACGAGTGTAACAAAAGTTTGCGTGGGTCGTAAATTACGGTGTACGCGTACGTGGAGACAGTGTTTGCTCAGCAATCGCCGAAATAGTGTAACCGAGGCGGAATGAGGAATGAGGGGAACCAGCCCACATTCGCCGATGTAGATGGGAAACCGCCTTGAAAACCATCCATAGGCTGACTGGCACACCGGACCTCGACACTAAGACGCCGGGCATATTCGTGTCGGGGACCAGCAAGCCTTACCGCTCAGGAAGCACGCGTTACACCTCGCGGCTAGCCCGGCGGTCTAATAGGGATATAGTAACAAATAATAAAAACATCAGTGTCTTTGGCCTCAGAATATAGGAAACATTTATGGATAAGATTTGATTTACATCTGTGCATAAGCTGCATTACGATATGTGGTGGAGAGTACATCTACTACCACTATAGTTTCCCCCCCGCCATGTGCCATGCACTGTTGGAGCGTGGGAAAGATAATTCTAGAGACGTCCAACAAGAGCTCGGTTTGCTGTGTTCTAGAATCATTATAATTTAGTGAAATGTTTGTAGGAGGAATTAAGGTGTTGTCCAACTGTCCTGGGAACGTTCGCTGTGGAAATGTCAACAGAAAACTTCTATGTGATACACTTCGCCTCTTCTTTAGCGTCTGTCATTGCAGCTGAATCCCTGTGTCTTACTGTAATCCTATTTGGGGAGGTTCCCAGATAGATGACAAGGAATCCATGGAACGAGTGTTTAGTAAGCCCTTATTTCTTGATAAAATATTTCCTTAGGATTCTCCCGCTAAATTCTCAGCCTGCGGCCTGCTTTTTCAATTATCTGCTTTATGTGCTCATTCACTTTTTGGTTGCCCTGGACGGTTACTCTTGGATATTTTAATATAGTTGCTGTTTGCAGTGATTTGTCGCCAATAATCGAACTGTAGTAGGTCTGTTCGCCTCTTCATTCCCAATATGTTACTTCAATTTACGTTCGGACTGAAATGCCAGCCCCTTACGGCGGTTAAAGGTGAATGAAACTGGTCAGAGTCACCAAAACACTTGTAGCAACAGGATGTGCTACAGGATATCCAGTGCAACTTGCGCTCTCCATATTCATTCATTGCTTCCCTCCCCTGCTTTAGCACTGACAAAATGTAACTGTCCCCATGTGTACTGAAAATGCAGTACCTGTGTGGGGCTCAAATGTGCCCTGGCTCATTAAAATGCAGAGCACTGAGATTCTGCAATTTTCTTCCAACATAATGCTTTCTAAAGAAGTCCCTGTCGCTGGGCAAGTCCCAAGACCATTGTTCTTGAGATGAGACTGCAAGATTCATTAGTAAGATGGTTAAGCTCTTAATGCTAGGAAATAATCCTATTTCAACAAGGGTTGCCCCCAAGCTATCCTTTCACTATCAAATGAATCACGTAGGAGACGAAGCCTCGAACTGAAAACAATGTAATTTACAGACGTACAATTACAAAGTAAGACGTAGAATACTACATGTGAGTAACACTTACAATCCTGGTTCATTCAGTAAATTGTCGAAATGACATTCCAAAAATAAATTATACCCCCTCTACCGTATCCTTCTCTACATGGCGCTCAGAGTCGCGATTATTTAAGACTTTTCTATACAGCGAGCAGTTCAGACCTTAATCATGGGACCCACTTGTTCTGAAATACATTGAACTAGAGAATACGGCAAAGTTCCGCAATTCCTAAATATGGGAATCCCTAACCCCTTGACCTCCCTCTACGCATCTCGTCCTCCCCCTTCTCTTTTTCCATAATTTCCTCCCCCTTGCTCTCGCTCATCATCACCTCTTCGCCCACTCTCTGTCCATCTCCTCCTCTCCACCTCTGTCTCCACTTCCTCCCACCCCCACCCTCACCGCCATTCCGTCCTATCCAGTCTATCCACTTACCCCTCTCTCCACATCGTTGGATACAAAATTGTTGTTTGAAAATATATACGAGGGCTATCCACAAAGTACATTACGTTTTGGAATTAAAAATAAATAAAGTATTGGAATTTTTTTTTATTATATACAGATGAAAGCCACACTTAAATACTACTTTTCTACATAGTTGCCATTTAAATTAAGGCAATTATGGTAGCGATAGACGAGCTTGGAAATTCCTTCGTCGTAAAATTCGGCCGCCTGTGTCTTCAACCACGTGGTTACCTCTTCTTGAAGCTGTGCGTCGTCATCAAAACGCTGCATAGCCAACCACTTCTTCATTGCTGGGAATAAGTGGAAGTCGCTCGGTGCCAGGTCGGGACTGTACGGCGAATGAGGAAACAACTCCCACTTAAAAGATTTGAGAACTTCACGCGTGGCATTTGCCGTGTGGGCCCGGGCGTTGTCGCTAATCAGCAAGATCTTTGAGCCCAACTTTCCCCTGCGCTTGTTTTGTATTGCTCTTCTGAGGTTGTGCAGAGTTTGGCAATACCTTTAAGAGTTTATTGTAGTGCTTCTTTCCAGGAAATCCACAAAAATCACACCTTTTCTGTCTCAAAAGGGGTAACCACGTGGTTGAAGGTGCAGGCGGCCGAATTTTACGACGAAGGAATTTCCAAGCTCGTCCATCGCTACGATAAGTGCCTTCATTTAAATGGCAACTATGTACAAAAGTAGTATTTAAGTGTGGCTTTCATCTGTATATAATAAAAAAAAATTCCAATACTTTATTTATTTTTAACTCCAAAACGTAATGTACTTTGTGGATAGCCCTCGTATATAAGGTGGTTCAAAATGGCTCTGAGCACTATGGGACTTAACGTCTGAGGTCATCAGTCCCCTAGAACTCAGAACTACTTAAACCTATCTAACCTAAGGACATCACACACATCCATGCCCGAGGCAGGATTCGAACCTGCGACCGTAGCAATCGCGCGGTTCCGGACTGAAGCGTCTAGAACCGCTCGGCCACCGCGGCCGGCTATATAAGGTGGAAAAATACATATGCGGGAGACAATTTATCTGAAATTTACATACCTTGCTATTGTAGTAGAGAGTTACTGCCAGATAGAAATCGAAACCACACAATTTTCACATCACAGCATTTATTTCTCGCGGTAAATTTTAACAGAAAACTTGTACGCTTCATTTTGAAGAAAACATTTAGTCTATGTCAGTTTGAATGTTCTTCACAGTGCCGTGTAAAAATTCAAGGAGACATTAGACTTGATCTGTTGACTATGAGCTCCTTGTTTCGTTACTTCAAAGCAAAACGGAAAACACAAAAGTCGATTCTTTTAACTCCAAAAATGCGCATTTATATTCTTGTTCGATGGTGTACGAAATTTCTATCTTTTGATGGATAAGTATGATTGCACGTTACTCACCACCCCCGCCGGAAGATCTTGGTGAAAACTGCATCGACATCACGTTTACCTTACGACCTAAAAAATCACTTATGAAAGACATGTCCCTCACTAATCAAGGTTATAACGAGCATATGACATCGTTGAGAGGATTCATTCGAAATTGTAGCATGGATCCCATTCCAGAAAGTATAGGTATTACTTAGGAAAATGTAATAAATTATCTCTATGCTCATAGGCAAATGAAACAGCCGCAAACCGTAAATGGAAAATAGTACCAAGTGTTCAATTCCGCCTTAGTGGCTATATTCCTACATGGGAATGAATTGACTTCAGCACATATTGTTAGAAACGTGAGATAAATACACGGTTTGAACTGAGATAATTCGCGTGAAAGTCACTAGTTCTATAGGATGACGGTCATAGATATACATTTTGTATTACACATGCGGGAGGATAGGTTCTTAGGCAAACAACACATTTAACACACTAAATAGCATCCCAATAATTCCATACCCTTTACTAAACTACTGTTTCATCAGTAACTTTAAGAACTCGTTGGTCCAATACTATGAAGCTAACACCTTCAGATGAGGTCAGGAATTGGGCCAGAGCTATTCCTAACATGACATCAACGTGAGGACGCTGCTAGCTGAGAGGCAGACATGTTTCTCAGGAGTGCCTCCCACACTTACTAGCCGGGGGCGGCGATAAGGTTTACTGGTTATGGTAGAATTAGATACGAGCTCTCAGAGCCTTACGAATGGTCGTTCTTCCACTCCTAACACCCCACCCCCGCCCCTCCCCCACTCTCCGCCCAATTTAGTGCCTGGTACAAACACATGAGATACATTCTGCGATAAACGGTAAGATTTTGGGCTACAAATGTAGAGTGTGAATATCTCCAAGTCAATCTAGAAAAATTCCGTTCTATAACATCAGCACATAAATTCCGGTACCTTATCACCTGTGTTTTGTCAGTTGGACTGGAAAAGTAAAATGACGACTCAGAGAGGGGCAGAATACCACACGTGAATAGATCACAAGTTTTAAAAAAAGATATTATGCAAACTATCGCACCACTTTCAAATGGTAATCAGTTATTAAAATTTTGTACTGACCCGCATAATAAAACATAACTTGTGCGGTACTTTATTAAATTCAATAAGCACCAATACCTTGCGCGATAGAACATCAATGTCGGTGGTCGCTCATGTGCATGTAGCGTAAACACAGACTCCTCCAACATAATTTCAGAGCAGAGGTAGTTGAAAGGTATTTTGGTAAAATGAACCCACAGTCTCCAGTGCCTCATTGCGGCATAATTGCATTTCGTTCTTTTTTTTTTTTTTTTTTTGGTCTTGCCATCTTTGTCTTGTTTTATTTATCCCTGTATCTGTATTCAACTGGAAATGTCTGTACTTAATTACTTACTCACTGGTCATACGGGACTTGAGAATCCATTACCGCAGCAACGTGTTTTCGCCATCTGTCCCTGTCTTGGGCTATTTCCTTCCATTCACCTTCAATACCTAGGCTCCTCAAATCAGCCTTCACATTGTCCTCCCATCTACGCCTCTGTCTCCCCACAGGACGTTTTCCTTCTAGGTGCTCTACCAGTAAGCTGCGTGCTGCCCTGACCTCATCCATTCGAGCTACGTGACCCGCCCATCGCAGCCTATGTGATTTAATAATACTGATAATGTCAGGGCTTGAATAGAGTTCGTGAACCTCTTCGTTATGCAGTTTTCGCCACTCTCCGCTAATGTCATCCCTTTTTGCTCCGGAAATTTTGCTCAAAATTTTGTTTTCAAATACTCGAAACGGCTTTTCATTTTGCACAGTGAGAGACCAAGTCTCACACCCATACAGCATAACTGGTAGAATAATAGTTTTGTATGTTCTAATCTTTAAATACCTAGACAATATCCGTGATGAAAGTAGTCTATCCAGCGAGAAGTAGCACGCACTTCCCGCCCGTAATCTCTTCTTCAGTTCGGATTCAATCTCATTTCTCGAAGTGATGTCCACGCCTAGATACTTAAATGTATTCGCTTTTTCAAACTGCATGTCTCCACCTCTTAACTTTTCCTGATCTACTGCTGTTGGCATTCTAGTAGTAACCAGGTATTTAGTTGTGTCTTCACTTATCCTTAGACCTACATCTTCATTAGCTTTGATTAACGCATTCGCATTTGCTGTTACAGATTCTTTCCTATCGCTAATGATGTTTAGATCATCTGCATACCCTGATATCTTAATATTTCCATTTAACTCCACACCCTCTGAATTATCTGCTGCTATTCGTACAATATATTTCAGGTCTAAATTAAAAAGTAGCGGAGACAGGGCATCTTCCTGCTTGAGTCCGTTCTTTATTACAAATTCTTCTGACTCCAATTTCCCCACGCGTACTCTACCTTTTGTGTTTTTCAAACTCGCTCCTATAAGTCTAACATACTTCTTTGGTATTCCAAGTTCCAAAAGAATTCTGTACAATTTTGACTGCAATACTGAATCATATGCTTTTGTAAAATCTATGAAAAGATTATGAACTGGTTTATTGTATTCCAATTTCTTTCCAGAAATTTGACGCAGGGTGAATGTTTGGTCTATAGTTGATCTGTTCCTCCGAAAGCCGGCTTGGTAATCTCCCACAATTTCATCTGCATATGGTGTAAGCCTGCTTAGCAGAATATTAGAGAAAATTTTGGAACATACTGGTAATAGCGATATCCCTCTATAATTACTACAATCCATTTTGTCACCTTTCTTAAAAATTCGGATCAGAATCGACTCCTGCCACTCTTCAGGTATCCTCTCTGAGTTCCATACTTTAGTTATCACTTCGTGAACTACTTCCACCAATTTCTGTGCCCCATTTTTAACTAATTCTGCAATTATGCAATCTGATCCTGGTGCTTTATGATTTTTCAATTTGTTGATTGCATCTCTTACTTCCTTTAACGTGCCCGTAGCCTACGACCAACTTCATTTCCCAAGTTCAAGAACTCCTCTCGTTTTCTGTCTCCCATTCTATCCCAATATAATCGCGCTTTTCTCCTTTTCTCTACCAATTTCTTGCATCCCTCATCAAACCACGGTTTCCTCCTGTTCTTCTTAATTGTACCTATTGTGACCTTCGCTGCCTCTTTGATATCATTCCTCACAGTGATCCACTGTTTATTTACAATCTCGTCTTGATCTCCGTGTGTCCTGAGAGTATCAAACCTATTTGAAATTTCTATCATGTACCTTATTCTAAAGTTTTCATCATTTAGCTAACAAGTTCTGCATTGTGACACCTTGATGTTGCTGTAGATAGCCGTTGGTGAACTTCGGCAACTACAAGAAAATGATCAAAATCGCAGTCAGCTCCCCTGAAAGTCCTAACATTTTCTATCTAGTGTCCCATCTCCGATCTACAAGAACATGATCAATTTGGTTTCGGGTGTGTCCGTCCGGAGAGACCTAAGTTGCTTTATTGAATGTCCTTCCATTTGAAATATGTGCTCTCAACAATCATGTCTTTTGAAACAGCAGAATTACCCACCCTTGTGCCATTATCATTCGAAATGTTATGCAAACTTTCCTTCCCGATTGTAGGCCGGAATGCTTCCTCCTTCCCTGTCTTCGCATTAAAATCAATCATTCAAATACCGACAGTGTGCAACAGTAATGCACCTTTTCCTTCTTATCCGAAAGAATGAATTTGCGACAGTTCGGTACAATATCGAATCTGATTCTCTGCTTTTCTGCAATGTATGTATCGTACACATAAAACTAATCGTAGGAAAAGGAGATACGGCAGTGAGGTTGATTTGTAGACGCTTTAGGTAGCGTAGCCCATCCACAAAGGAGACTGCTTGTGAAACACTTGTTCGAGCGATAACTGAGTACCGTTCATGTGTATGCCATCCTTACCATGCAGAATTGACAGGGGAGTTTGGGAAGATACAAATGAGAGCAGCACATTTAATCAGGGGTCAGCTTAGTAAGCGAGAGAGGGCGTCACGGAGTTGCTCATACAACGAAGGGTGCTACTAAACAGTTAAAAGTTATCACTCAGTTCGAGTCGCAGGTTGCCTGTGTAACGGCTTTCAGAGGCAACAAAAATATGGCTTTCAGTATTTCACATAATTATGGCTCGAAATTACTGATAAAGATGTGTAGACTTATGATAAAGGTTTATCACGATACATCAAGAACTCATGTTAGAAATAGTGCATTTGTCTTGAGAAAACGTCAACATTGATACACAGCAGTATTGATAAATTTGTTGGCAAGCGTACACCTCTGTGTGAGAAGGGTTGTAGACTTACGCGGAACTATTCAGTCTGTAGATTCAAAAAGCAATGATGAAATTAAACCGAAGTTTCGGAGAATGGGATTAAAAGTCATGGTGAATGCGTGTCAATGATAGAATTCGCTGATTACATTGATATCCTCGATGCTGGATGAGTCTACTGGGATATCAAAAATTGGCCTTAAGCAGTACAAGGAATTTTTGAGAATGTAGGTTTGGAGCTCCGCATTGTATGACAGTAAATCATAGGTTGTGGGAAAACCGGTAAAGAAAATTTAATTGTTGTGTTGTGGTGCTATAGAAGGATGTTGAAAATTAGCTGGACTGATAAGGAAGGGAAAGTTCTCCAGAGATTCTGTGAACAGGGAAACACGTGGAAAAGAAGAGGGAACGGGATGATAGGACATGTATTAAGAAATAAGGGAAGAACTTCCATGACACTGCAGAAGTTGTAATCTTAAAATACCGTAGTGAAAGAGAGACTGGAATACATCCGACCAATAATTGAGGATACTTGTGGAGTTGCTACATTGAGATGAAGATGTTGGTACAAGAAAGGAACTCGTGGCCGGCTACATCGAACCTGACGATAGCGTGACCGCCTGATCTAAATGGTGCAAATGGCTCGGAGCGCTATGGGACTTAACATCTGAGTCATCAGTCCCCTAGAACTTAGAACTACTTAAAACTAACTAACCTAAGGACATCACACATCCATGCCCAAGGAAGGGCTCGAACCTGCGGCGGTAGCAGTCGCGCGGTTCCGGATTGAAGCGCCTAGAACCGCTTGGCCACTGCGGCCGGCACCACCAGATCTCCAGCCTCAGAAAAACCTTTAGTGTAGTGGCTCACTGAAAGGGAAACGCGGCACGACAGCAATACGCTGACGTGTTTCCGTAGCGATGGCAAGACGACACACACAGAACAGTACCGCTACATCTGTTAGAGGGTTGTTGAATTACTCTATGATTTTTGTTGTACTACTTGGAGATGGCATATTAAAGGCATCATCAGTGTCTCATGATGATTTGCATGAGATTATTTGTGGTAAAAAAAGAATAAATCACATTTACAAGGGTTGTTGGGAAAGTAAGGTCCTATCGGTCGCGAAATGGAAACCACAGTGAAAATGCGATGAATCTTTGCATAGATGTATTGGACAGAGCGTCTAGCACGTACGTCGGTCGAGTCACCTCCTCCTTCCGTTCTGAGCGCAAAGTGAGCATGTAATGATCATCAGCGACCAAACGGACACAATAGATCTCTTGTATGAAATTGCACGCTGGCAGAAAATATTAATGAACAGCTTCCGCAATTTAGTCTGTAGAGCTCGAGTGATCCTGCGTGTGCGAAACCAGTTCCGAACAGAGCAGTGACTGGAATGTACGAAATAGTATTAACATTGTGTGCTTGTTTCAACAGTAAATAAAAGGTAATGCTAGCACAGTTGCCGTATGTACTCTCGGAGCAAGGCTAGGTGGGGGATCACTCTTACGGGATGCCACAGATACGGATCCAAGGGCAGGCGACTCCGAGCAAAGGCAAGCAGCAGTTGTAGCCCTGAGGCAGGCAGTATGCGGGCACTGACACACAGCTGCTGAGGTATGCGGGCCCTCAGCACGCAACAGCGCAGAACCCTGTCTGATGAAGATAAACTGCGGAACATCCGCTCCAAACACTGGGCAGGCGCGCGGACTTCCGCGTAAACGGCGGCCTCTAATACACAAAGCTACCCCGCTACAAATTAGCTTTTTAATTGAAGCAAACATAATTCTGTGGCTTTTTCTTTCCAGCACGAGGTTCGCCGTGATTAAAATAGATGCCCTGACGGAATTCACCGCATCCTCGAGAGGTTATTTTTATGCGATTCTGAAAATGCATCATTTGGTCAGGAAATTGTGAACGCGGCTTTAAGTACAGCAATACATCATTTACTTTCAACAACAGGAGACAGGTCATAATGATAATTTAGGGATACATTGAACCGGTGTTATAATATGGAATCTATAAACACTAAATTAAACACAAAGATGGACATGCGCGGATGGGTCAAAACATTACTTATCACTGTCAGGGTGAGACTGAATGTCACCTGGTGGTGAGGCAGGCGCAGACTCAGTGTGAATGATGGCTTGTTGAAACAATTACTAAATTGTTGAAAGGGTAGGGGACGTCGTGGATGAGTGGAGCGCTAAGTTGTTTGCTACTAAGTTGTCGGTTGGGCTGACGGCTCTGTTCTACAATGTTTATCTTCTATTTTCTTTTTCCTCAAATTTCACCGACAACTCCACGAATGCGGCGTAATTGGCAATGCCCAACTCCCTTCGAGTGAGCCAGTTGCCAGATGTGTGGTCGTAACACATTTGGAACAGGATGCCGTCCGTAGCAATGACGGACCATACGCCGAGACTGCTAAAAAAATGTCTCTAGCACTATAGGACTTATCTTCTGAGGTCATCAGTCCTCTAGAACTTAGAACCACTTAAACCCAACTAACCTAAGGACATCACACACATCCATGCCCGAGGCAGGATTCGATCCTGCGACCGTAGCGGTCGCGCAGTTCCGGACTGTAGCACCTAGAACCGCTCGGTCACTCCGGCCGGCGAGACTGCTCATAGTGTGAGTCTAATGGCAAGGGGAAGCACTTATTCTGAAACAGAGATCTGAATAACCAGCTTGATGTCAGTTCAGTCAACAACAAGACTGACAGACGACTTTTAAAATAACACGAAAACATTAATTTTAGCAATGCCCTAAATCTTAATCAGCGAAACATTAAATAAAATTGCTGGACTAAAGAAATAAACGTGGCAGCAACAGAAGCTACGGTTAAATAAACAACATTCACAGCCAAATGAACACGTAATTAATTAATTTTTCCACGTGTCTAGTTAGAAATAAAGTTACTAGACATTAGTGTACACAGTAGCAGTCGCTCTAAGCTCCATCCAAAGCTACTGTAGCTAGATAGAGTGCTCACAGTTGGTTAACTTTACTGGGCTCGACGTCACTTACAGCTATGCCGGCAGGCCCGTATGTTGAACTGTGATTCAGTTACTTGGAAATAGTCGTAGCTTAAATTAGATCTCAGATTAAGCGTAGAGCTAGTCCATTTATAACCAGACAAGCACTAGCCTGGCGAACAGTAAAATCCAGCGTGCTATGGTATTCCAATGTTTCTACGAAATCAGAACAGTTCTCGATGTAAGACCTTGCGACCGCCACTAAAAATACACCACTTTGACAACGAACTCACGGCCGTTGCTCCCCACAAAACACAAGTGGACAGGTCCATAAACTAGCCAACACGGACTAGTATACAAAAAGTTCACGTGACAAGCAACAAGGACCTCACACCTTAGAACCAGCCAAATACAACAGGGATCCCGATGCCACAGGCTGACCAGCTGACGAGTAATACCAAAATCACAGTGAGAACACAAAGACAAATTTATGGGAACACGAGACAGCGACACAACACAGCATGCGCACGTTCGTCCCGTAACCAAACAATGAACAAGGTAAAGACGAATTAATGAAACGCAACCAGTGAAATTTAATACCCTGTAGTATACGGCTCTGGAAACCACATTTCGTCGAACAACACAACAGTGTATGTCCATCTCACACAGTGTGGTGCTTCCACTTCCAGTCTGAATTAAGTTTCTCAAGATTCGACACAGGAAACAGTTGGGACTTCGTAGTCTTTCCTCTGAAATGATGTCAAAATATTAATTCCGCATCAATAAATTCATTATTGGTATCATACCACTGAAATGCGGCTTCAATCACATTTAGAAGAAATGTCACAAATACTTAAAAAACGCAGCTAACACAAGACACCCCACAGACAAGCTGTAAGCAACTAATCTTCCATGTGGTTGGACTGCCATGGAACTAAAACGCATTCCT
Organism: Schistocerca americana; assembly: GCF_021461395.2. Taxonomy (NCBI): domain Eukaryota; kingdom Metazoa; phylum Arthropoda; class Insecta; order Orthoptera; family Acrididae; genus Schistocerca; species Schistocerca americana. The sequence continues at coordinate 125,836,554 of NC_060124.1, forward strand.
GGAGACATGATAGTTATAGACAAGGAACACGTACGCAGATCAAACTCGCTATATACTGTCTCTTTTGCTTTCATATTTGCCGCAGGAATCAAAGCACAACTAGCTGCTGATGGAATATAACCGAAGCTAGTCAGTACACTCACATTTCATAAGCAGGTAACTGTGCCACGTGACAGCGGAGAAAAGAGTTCACAACACTCACACGTGCAGGGACATACCGCATAGTATCTGAATTGTTGCTGGTTTAGTTGTACATGACTGAACTCACTATACGAGCGCTGCAGTCTCTGTTCTCGAAATAGAATAAAGCATTTCGATAGGACTACTCTACTGAGATCTGAATATATAAATTTTCGAGGATCAATCCCCCAAACGTTTCTCATGCGAGGAAAATTCCATTAAGAACAAACCCTGCAAAAAGATCTAAACCGAATGCGCTAGACGTAGTGCTGAGGACGGTCGATAAAACAGGCGCTCCCTGGTACAAAACACGATACCTACAAATATTAATAACTATTCCTTCAGGCGGTTCGCCCACTGCTGTGTCCGCACACTTCCGACATCGTAGCGCCTACTGCATCGGCATCCTACTTTACGTCGAACCATCACGGGATGCCTACAACACAGGGTGTATATTCACCAGGAAAAGCTACGTTGTCTGTGACGTCAAAACAAAGACTTACCGGCGGCCGCAACACAACACACCATCAGGTCTCCACCAACGGCTAACCGTTCGTAGAGCCTGCAGAAAAGCTTCACCAGAGGTCTCAGCTAACCTAGGAAATACTCTGCCGTGTTAGGCACGTGTATTCGCAAATTGTTCCGGCAGATACATCCGCCAAAAAGCTTTGGTATGCGGTTGAACGGAGAAGGGTTGGGTTGTTTGGGAGAGGAGACCAGACAGCGAGGTCATCGGTCTCATCGGATTAGGGAAGGACGGGGAAGGAAATCGGCCATGACCTTTCAAAGGAACCATCCCGGCATTTGCCTGGAGCGATTTAGGGAAATCACAGAAAACCTAAATCAAGATGGCCGGACGCGGGATAGAACCGTCGTCCTCCCGAATGCGAGTCCAATGTGGCCAACGCGCTTTATAAGGCGCGTCACTGACGGCAAAAGGCAGTTCGACCCACCGCTCGGAAGGATACAGAACTGCCGCCCCAGCAGCTACGGCCAGACGCCTCCTCTAGCTGGCCGATCTCTTCGTATATTCGAAGAACCTCTTGCCGTTGTAGAACTGTTCGTTATTTTGTGTTTATCTCGATCCGCAGACGGGATCGAGTCGGTTTTTTTTTTTTTTTAATTGTACTACTCTTTCGTTCTGGTGAGTCCAAAGAAATTGTTTTCGGACTTGTGTTTTGCGCTTTTCTATTCAAATAGCGCAGATACTTCAGCCACCAATCATACACAACAAGTATTCCCAATCACTGAACACGTGTCCGTTGCTATACTACTGCAAGCGGAGTTAACACATTTCAAAACACGTGATTCGCGGTTGACTCGGGACATAAACACCTTCCTGTCAGGAAGGTCGCAGTTGGTAGTAATAGACGGCAAATCATCGAGTAAAACTGAAGTGATATCAGGTGTTCCCCAGGGAAACGTCCTGGGACCTCTGCTGTTCCTTATCTATATAAATGACCTGGGTGACAATCTGAGCAGTTCTCTTAGGTTGTTCGCAGATGATGCTGTGATTTACCGTCTAGTAAGGTCATCCGAAGAGCAGTATCAGCTGCAAAGCGATTTAGAAAAAATTGCTGTATGGTGTGGCAGGTGTCAGTTGACGATAAATAACGAAAAGTGTGAGGTGATCCACATGAATTCCAAAAGAAATCCGTTGGAATTCGATTACTCGATAAATAGTACAATTCTCAAGGCTGTCAATTCAACTAAGTACCTGGGTGTTAAAGTTACGAACAACTTCAGTTGGAAAGACCACATAGATAACATTGTGGGGAAGGCGAGCCAAAGGTTGCGTATCATTGGCAGGACACTTAGAAGATGCAACAAGTCCACTAAAGAGACAGCTTACACTACACCCGTTCTTCCTCTGTTAGAATATTGCTGCGCGGTGTGGGATCCTTACCAGGTGGTATTGACGGAGGACATCGAAAGGGTGCAAAAATGGGCAGCTCGTTTTGTATTATCACGTAATAGGGGAGAGAGTGTGGCAGATATGATACGCGAGTTGGGATGGAAGTCATTAAAGCAAAGACGTTTTTCGTCGCGGCGAGATCTATTTACGAAATTTCAGTCGCCAACTTTCTCTTCCGAATGCGAAAATATTTTGTTGAGCCCAACCTACATAGGTAGGAATGATCATCAAAATAATATAAGAGAAATCAGAGCTCGAACAGAAAGGTTTAGGTGTTCGTTTTTCACGCGCGCTGTTCGGGAGTGGAATGGTAGAGAGATAGTATTATTGTGGTTCGATGGACCCTCTGCCAAGCACTTAAATGTGAATTGCAGAGTAATCATGTAGATGTAGATGTTGATGTAGATGTAGACACATAGCGCGAGACCACGCAGACGACAGCGCATCGGTCTCTTCAACGAATTACTCTTACTACACCTGGCAGAAACCAGGAACTCTCTCCGATGCATCCAGCATTCCAGAAATGGCTAACCGCGATGAATCAATCAACTGGACTTACTTGAAACACTTTAGCTTCTCGGAAGAATATCAAATAGTACGCTACTTCACTGTACTGCCGACGACGGCGCGACGGAAAGCCAATGACATTAACATCTATATATATCACTTCACGCCTCGGCGATTGACCAAAGGAAACGTACCACCACAGCCGCTTGAGGCAGCCCATACTGCTAGATTGTTCCGCAGTCCTGCAAGTCACGAGGGAGAAGACCACCTGCCTGGACACTGCAGGCGACGGGTAGAGAAAAAAGCCGCCAGGGAGCTTCACTTTGACAGACAGAGCCACGGACGGTAAGTGACGGGATACTTAAAACCCGCGCAAGGCAGGAGCGCACGGCAAAGCTGTATTTAATTTGTTACTAATTTTGGTAGAAAAGCGCCATCCTTAGAACAATTATATACGTTCTTAAAAAATACATATTTTGTGTCAAATTAGTAACGAGAAGACTAAAATTGCTTCAAGGTTTTTACCAACGGTGATAACATTTATTAGCCGGGAAGCGTCCAGAGAAGTGTGATTGGACCGCTTTCCTTCTCTACACACATAAATTGTCTGATTAATAGGGTGAGCAACAATCTGCTGCTGTTTGCTGATGACACTGCAGTATATGGAAACGTATCGTCGCTGTATAGTCTAGGATGCAGGACAACTTAAGCTAAATTACAGTTTGTGAGATAAATGGCAGCTTGCTCTAAATGTAGAAAATGCAAGTCAGTGCAGACCAGTAAGGAGAGCAATTCTGCCACGTTCGAATGGAGGGTTAGTGGTGTGCTGGTTGACAAAGTCAAGTCAATTAAAAATCTCATGGAAATGTCTCAAGGCGATATGAAATGAGACCAGAATGTAAGAACAGTAGTAGGGAAGACTAGTGTTCGACAGAATGAGATTGTCACTCTGCAGTGGAGTCTACGCTGATATGAAACTTCCTGGCAGATTAAAACTGTGTGCCGGACTGAGACTCGAAATTCGGACCTTTGTCTTTCGCGGGCAAGTGCTCTACCAACTGAGCTACCCAAGCACTACTCACGCCCCGTCCTCACAGCTTTACTTCCGCCAGAACCTCGTCTCCTACCTTCCAAACTTTACAGAAGCTCTCCGGCGAACCTTGCAGAACTAGCAAAGAAAGGATATTGCGGAGGCATGGCTTAGCCACAGCCTAGGGGATGTTCCCAGACTAATATTTTCACTCTGCAGCGGATTGTGCGCTGATATGAAACTTACTGGCAGATTAAAACTGTGTACCGGACCGAGACTCGAACTCGGGACCTGTGCCTTTCGCGGGCAAGTGCTCTACCACACTCCGCTGCAGAGTGAAAATTTCATTCAGAAAACATCCCCTAGGCTGTAGCTCAGCCATGTCTCCCCAATATCCTTTCTTTCATTAGTCCTAGTTCTGCAAGGTTCGCAGGAAAGCTTCTGTAAAGTTTGGAAGCTAGGAGACGAGGTGCTGGCGGAAGTGAAGCTGTAAGGACGGGGCGTGAGTCGTGCTTGGGTAGCTCAGTTGGTAGAGCACTTTCCTGCGAAAGGCAAAGGCCCCGAGTTTGAGTCTCAGTCCAGCACACAGCTTTAATCTGCCAGGAAGTATCAAGTGTTCGACTTCTGATCATCGGGAGAGCTATAGGAAACTGTACTCCATCTACAAAGTAGAATAGATACAGAACACTTATGCGACGGTTTCTCGTATTTGGGACCTCAGTAGGTATGATTACAAGTAACGGAGGAAGCAATTCAGAGTAGGTTTGACCGTGGTAGCTTGCGGATTATGCATGGAACTGTAGTAAAGGCAAACACGAACTGTAATATTTGACATCGCTTGAGATACATAAATCGTAATCTATTTAATTTACCAAACTCTAGTTGTCATAAAACTGCCTTCTCCCGCAGGTCATAAAAATTTTGTGGTTACCAGACCTCGTTTTTGTTACAGTATTTAATTATCGTATTTTATCATATCCAGTATCCTAATTTCTTGTGGTGAAAGCCAATGTTGTAGTTGACAGAAAAGCAGACACTTGGGGGTCACCTTTTCCGCTGCACTGAGGGCTCTAAACTCCGTAACAAAGTTTCAGCGCCCCTGGCAATGGGCCAGGCCGCAGCCTCCTCCACTTTCACTTTCAGTTGCCTTCCTGTTCGCCCTGCACACTATCGTAGCAGACTCGCCGAGAACTAAAAATTTCTATGTTAATACCACCTCTTCAGGTCAATCTGAGCACCGAACCTAATGGACTGGACAATACCGCTGAAAGACAACTCCTCATTTCACGAAAGAAGCGAAGTCCCCATACACATTAAAGAAATGCGGAAGCTCATGTCTGTTAGACTGTTGAATTACCACTGAAGGTAATTAACATTTCCAACTCATGGTAAAAGCCACAGGAATGACAGAATTAATCACGTAAGAGGTGTTGAAGATAGTTAAGCCATATTCTTCCACAGTTTCAGATAGTGGCAAAGTTCACTCACCTGTAATGTCTTCAGAGTTCTGATGTCAGTGAATTGAGGTCAGGCAGCTATCTATCTGCCCTGATATTCCCGAAATACGGTTTCGAAATGAAATTTGCAGTGCAGAGAGTCACTAACGCACAAGTATTTAGGGAAGTTAAAAACTCACTTCTTCAAATATCTTTCCTAAATAACATATTCCCAGAGAAAATGTAAACGTAATTCTGTATCATCTCTGGTGGTTTAATGTCAACTAGTGAAATGTTCTTTAGGAAGTCCTTGAGGCCCCATGCGGCGCTCCTTTCCTTTATGTAGCGCAACGAACAGGTCATTGTTACATTATCACGTAGACGTCACCTAGACGCTACGAACTCACTTAGCCCATAGTTCTGAACGGAGTCCAGTGGAAGCGTTGCCTCTGAGGACAGGGGAGGTGATGACGTCGCAGCGTCCTTCATCGCCTAGCCTCTGCTGGCTGCATCGGCCGTCACACTCTCCACACAGTCACTTCAGTCCTCACCAAGGAATGATTCCATTGGTCGTCTGACAACTTGTCTATTTATTTCAGTATTTTAGATCTTTGCATAGTCCATAATGTTATCAAAATGTAATATTTTCTTCCTTTGTTCAAAATAAAACATTACACTCTTATTTAATAACAAATATAAGAGTACAACTGTTTCAATTTGTCTTTCGAGTTTTCTACCAGTAATAGGTTTACAGACTTAGTGACGCTCGTTGCGTTAGACTTTGTTTGCTCTAAGGTGTCCATATTTGCAACCTTCAAGAATAATGCGCCATGTTTCATAACATTAAGAAAAAAATTATAGCAGTGTAAAGGGTGTTTCAAAACTCGACGGCAAAAATTGAAGACTCTATTCCTAATCTAACAAGAAGAAAAAAATTCTGATAAAAATGGGCACCAAACTGCATACTTTAAGAGCTATGAGTATCGCAAAAATATCTACGGTGAGCTCTTCGTTTTCCATATTGTGGGAGGCGGTAGTGTGGACCAAAACAAGAACGAGTGCCCAGTAAACATGGGCTCTAAAATGCATACCATAAGAGATATTACAACTTATTGATAATCGTCACTGTGAAACATGTATCCTCTACTGAAAAAGTGCGCACCTTGGTCCATAAAACTTCCTCCGAAAATATGGAAAATCTTCCAGTGCTTTGTTTCAAAGAATCAACGAATGAGAGGTGCTCATAGTTCTTAAGGTATGCATCTGAGATCCCATGTTTAATAGACTTATCATATGTTATATGAAGAATCCATTACTGAAGTTCTGCTGTCGGATATTGAAACAGCTTGTATGCCAGAATCGTTACTGCATTTATGTCAGGAATGTCATTAACTAGTGCATCATTGTACAAGAGATAAACCTACACCATACGTTCCTGTCACTGACAAGTAACTAAGCAGAAAGTAGCAACTTTCAAGATCTTCCATATTTCCTATAGTCTTTCAGTTACATGATTATTGGCTGTACAAGCTGTGGCGTCCCACAGTTACTACAGTAATGGAAATTTCAGTTAGATGGAGATAACGGTTGTGCGGGATCCGGCGGACCCAATGAAGCATGTCTGCAGAGCCACACTTCCAGGAGCTCTGTACCACTGGCGCCGTCTTCCGAGGGGATGTGGGATGGTCAGAAGCAGCAATGTGGCTCATTCGCAACGAGGTGCAGCCCACTTGCAACGAAGTCGCCAGCAAGTCGCACCCAAGTAGCGGCCCTGTTACTACCAATCACGCATTAGTTAGGAGGGTCTCTTCCTATGATGCTGTGCTTGCTATTGCATTAGCTGCACTTTACTGCTGAATGTTCATTTATAAAGGGTATTCGTAAGCTTAGAGGGAGCTACACTATGTCATCAAAAGTATCTGGAAACCCCCAGAAACATAAGCTTTTCATATTAGGTGCATTGTGCTGTCACCTAGTGCCAGGTACTCCATATCTGTAACTTCAGTAGGCAATAGACATCGTGAGAGAGCAGAATGGGGCGCTCTGCTTAACTCACTGATTTTGAACGTGGTCAGGTGACTGGGTGTCACTTGGGTCATACGTCTGTACGCGAGATTTCCGCACTCCTAAACATTCCTAGGCCCTCTGTTTCAGCTGTGATAGTGAAGTGGAAACGTGAAGGGACACGCACAGCACAAAAGCGTACAGGCCGACCCCGTCTGTTGACTGAGAGAGACCGCTAACAGTTGATGGTTCAAACGGCTCTAAGCACTATGGGACTTAACATCTAAGGCCATCAGTCCCCTACACTAAGAACTATTTAAACCTAATGAACCTAAGGACATCAGACACACCCATCCCCTAGGCTGGATTCGAACCTGCTACCGTAGCAGCAGCGCGGTTCCGGACTGAAGCGCGTAGAACCGCTCGCCCACAGCGTCCGGCTAACAGTTGAAGAGGGTAGTAATGTGTAATACGCAGGCATCTATCCAGACCATCACACAGGAATTGCAAACTGCACCTAGATCCACAGCAAGTATAATGACAGTTGCGCAGGAGGTGAGAAAACTTGGGTTTCATGGTCGAGCGGCTGCTCATACGCCACACATCACGCCGGTAAATGTCAAACGACGCCACTCTAGGTGTAACGTAAACATTGGACAATTGAACAATGGAGACACGTTTTGTGCAGTGATGAATCATGGCACAGAATGTGGCAATCCGATAGCATGGAGCGGGTATGGCAATTGCCGGGTGAACGTCATCTGCCAGCGTGTGTAGTGCCAACAGTACAATTCGGAGGCAGTGGTGTTATGGTGCGGTCGTGTTTTTCATGGAGTGGGCTTGCACCCCTTGTTGGTTTGCGTGGCACAGACTACACTGATGTTTTAAGCACCTTCTTGCTGCCCACTGTTGAAGAGCAATTCGGAGATGGCGGTTGCATCTTTCAACACGATCGAGCACCTGTTGATAATGCACGGCCTGTGGCGAAGTGGTTACACGACAATAACACTCCTGCACTTGACTGGCCTGCACAGAGTCCTGACCGAAATCCTAAAAGACACCTTTGGTATGTTTTGGAACGCCGACTTCGCGTCAGGCCTCAGCAACCGACAGCTACCCCTCTCCAAAGGGCAGCACTCCGTGAAGAATGGGCTGCCATTCCCCAAGAAACCTTCCAACACCTGACTGAACGTATGCCAGCGAGAGTGGAAGATGTCATCAAGGGTAAGGGTGGACCAAGACCGTACTGAATTCCAGCATTACCGATGGAGGGCGCTACAAAGTTTTAAGTTATTTTCTGCCAGGTGTCCGGATATTTTTGATCACAAAGTGTACCACTTTTTTGTCTACTGTATATGCTAACCATTTCGGCTCCTGTGCAGCTTTTCTACGATGACAGCCACTGCACCACTCTATAGCCCAGCTCTTCTTACCACCTGTACGAAGTAGTACACAACAAAACGTGGCTACGAGACGTAGTTCATTCTTGTCTGTCTTTAAGTCTTGATGTCTTTTGGCACTTCTGTCAACAGTTTTTTTTAACTGTCTTTTTCGTTCCCAGTGTTTGCTTTGCTTATGCTCTTTATGTTCTAGGTTCGCTGTTTATTCATCGCTTTGTTGGTAATGGCTACCACACCGCAATCGCCTTCTGTGGCGTCTGCGCCGGCCGAAGTGGCCGTGCGGTTAAAGGCGCTGCAGTCTGGAACCGCAAGACCGCTGCGGTCGCAGGTTCGAATCCTGCCTCGGCCATGGATGTTTTGTGATGTCCTTAGGTTAGTTAGGTTTAACTAGTTCTAAGTTCTAAGGGGCTAATGACCTCAGCAGTTGAGTCCCATAGTGCTCAGAGCCATTTGAACCATTTTGTGGCGTCTGCAGTTGAAGTAACTCAGTTTGTTCGGTCTCGGGGTCAACAAATGCCGCAACGGCTTCATGACGATTTATGACGGCGCAGATGACTTGAAACAAGACGCCGGGCTCACTGACAGCGTCACTTCCTGCGTAAGTATTGCCATTTCGTGAGTTGACGAGATGAGGGAAGACTGTACAGAGTACCTCGTACAGTGTAGCTGGCTCTGGAATTCGGAAACACATTCCTAAATACCTGAACGCTTCTTTGCTGCAGGTTCTACAGATGATAGATGATCTAGCATCTTGCGTGAAGCAGCTTGCTTTTTTGTGGCAATTGGGTATATGTACAGTCTTTGTGCTTACGGAAGCGTAAGGCATCACCTTCTGCTACTCCTTCACGCAATCTAAGTCGCAAACAGTGTTTTGTGTGTTTCCGAAGCCCAACAGAGTGCAAAATAACAGTGTAATGGCCGTTCAGGAAAGGCTACCAACTGCAGTGCTGCGTGAGGACAACAATCCTTTTTGCGTGTCTTATTATTACTGGACGATCAGTCCATTTGCAACTTGACATGGAGCTTCAGTGACTGTGCTCAGGTGTAACATTTACGAACTGTTCCATTAAATTTCGGGTGTGCAGCCGCAAGAAATCTCCTTCTTCTTCTTACGAACTGGATGGTAAAACTAAAATGTGCTCACAATGTCATGCGTTGACGGCGTGTAACGTCCAAGCAATTCCTGTGATAGGCTCTTGTAGCCTTCCCGCAACTTTCCGATATTTGGTGAAGACAGTGACACGTACTGTGCTTTCCTTCGGACAAAATATTTTAGGTCTAGAGTGCTTTGATTTGTTTGGATTAAGGATTGCGGACAATGCACTTTCTACTCCTTCCTTTGATCCGCACAGTGTTGCTAAGTTAGGTGCAGAACTTCGGGATTTGTCTTCTGTGAGTTTAGATTCAAATGGTTCAAATGGCTCTGAGCACTATGCGACTCAACTTCTGAGGTCATCAGTCGCCTAGAACTTAGAACTAATTAAACCTAACTAAACTTAGGGAGTCACAAACATCCATGCCCGAGGCAGGATTCGAACCTGCGACCGTAGCGGGCGCTCGGTTCCAGACTGTACCGCCCAGAACCGCCGGCCATGTGAGTTTAGGAGATGCCAATAATTATGTTGCCCACGTCGCAATGAAGGAAAATACACAACCACGTTGTCTTCCTGTCCATCAGGCTCTTCTTCGAGGGCTTCATCGCAAGGCAGTAGCACCAATTACTGCCAGTCAGTGGCCGTCCCTTCCTGTTATTCTAAAGAGTCCGTGCGGTAGACTACGTTTCTGAGCCGATTTTAAGAAAACTGTCCACCTCAAACAGTCATTGAGTTGCCATATGCCGAACCCGGAAGAACTCATGAATAAACTGACCACGAGTCGCTACTTTTCCTAAGTTGATTTGCACAATGGTTTCTTTCATACCCCTCTGAATGAGCGGTCGCAAGCCGTGTTTGTCATTAATATTCATTTAGATCCCAGCGCTTTCTGGACGAGGTGACGGTAAAACCATTTTTTTACTCAAATTATTTAGAACACATTGTCGTATTAGGCCACACTCCCGTAGAACACCCTAGCTATCTTTGCACTCAGTATTGTCTGTAACCAGTGTCAAATGTAACAGAGACAAATGTACGTGGGTTGGAACTTAATGCCGGCCTTGGTGGCCGAGCGGTTCTAGACGCTACAGTCTGGAACCGCGCGACCGTTACGGTCGCAGGTTCGAATCCTGCCTCGCGCATGGATATGTGTGATGTCCTAAGGTTAGTTAGGTTTAAAAAGTTCTAAGTTCTAGGGAACTGATGACCTCAGAAGTTAAGTCCCATAGTGCTCAGAGCGGTTTCAACCACTTTTTTTTTTTTGGAACTTAAACGGTGACGACTATTTATTCACAACCGATACAAAAGAGTTACATGTTAGCGTCTGTTACTGCCCTTCAGAGTATTCACCAGCGTTGTGTAGAACCCGTGGCCAGTGATGTGGTAGGTACCGTTAGCAGAGCCTTTTAGGTTGATGGTGCGAATGGAGCGGTCTACTGCCTATCGAATCTCTGGAACGGTTTTGAAGCGAATGCCACGAAGTAGTTCCTTCATCTTCGGAGTCAAGTCAAAGTCACAAGAAGACCGGGGAGTATGGTGGCTGGTACAGTACTTCCCAGTCCCATCGATCGAACAGAGCAGCCACAGCTTGCGCTGTATGCGCCCGCGCATTGTCGCGCAAAATGATGGGTGGGTTGGGTTGCACAGAAAGTGTCGCCGCTTCTTCCGCAAAGCTGGTCCCAAGTGGTGCTTCAAAAACGAACAGTGATACTGTGCAGTGACGGTCTGCCATGGAGGAACGTAATGCGTTAAGATATCACCATCACAGTCGTACACGAGCACCATCAACAGAACAGGCTCTGCTAACGGTATACTACGGCTTCCACATCGCTGACAACGGGTTCTACACAACCTGGTGACTACTTTGATGTGCAGTAACAGGCGCAAACATGTAACTCTTTTGTATTCATTTTGAATAAGTATTTGCTTCTATTTTTAGTTCCAACCCTAGTATGCTTTTTAAGACTGCACTTGTGTGCTTAGGATATGTCATTAATAGTCACGGTGTTCACCCATAGCATTCATATTTACCTGCCATTCGTGATCATCTATCCGTGATCTTCCATTCCCAAGCAATGTCCAAGAGTTGCAGTCTATCTCAAGTACTCAAGAAAGTTCACGTGTGGCGTCCGATTAATTACTAACGCCAGGCAATTCACGGCTCCCTTCCATGGCCTGGGCAGGAAGTGTGTTCCTTTTTTTGGTGGAAAGAGTATTAGTCTCCTTTTCAGAAATTGACAGATGCTTTGCTTATTGATAATTGCCTCGTTCATTCTGATCCAACCCAATGTATGGTCCTGGCTGTTGATGCTTCCTTTTGCGGCAGGACCGGCCGCGGCGTGCCAGATTTCATGGGTGCAGCTTGTGCGGGCCACGTGTGGACCAAGGCGCGGCCTATCACACAGCTTTGCTTGGTCCTTCTTGGGAGTACCGGAACAGCTGATAATTTCAGTTAGCACTGCGATGTGACTTTTTTCGGTCGGATCCAGTCCCTCAGTTCATTAGAGTCGTTGTGTCAGCGCTATCTAGCCTTCACTGTTTGTTCGTGGTATGAAAGACGTTCACGGGTCCTGTTGTTGTTTGCACAGAAAGAGGCAGTCTAGCGATCTATGGTCACACTTCTTTACATTGAAGAGAAATGACAGGGGAGAATAATGAGAGTTCTCAAGTCACATATGCGACGGGTGCTGCATGTTCAATATGATACGACATTACAATACCACACAAAAAGAATTTAAACATTTAGTTGACAATGAAAGAGCGAGAAATTATGGTCGACAGACAGGAGTCCTTGTTCTGTGAATCAAGAAGCACTTTGTGCTATATTTACAAACATGGAGCACGTGAAAAAACTGCAGGTTTGAATAGCAAAATATTTGAAGCCGCACGCATTATTCCAATGCCATTTGCAACAGTTTTCAGTTGATGAACGAAAAGTATCGAAACTTCATGCATTACTGAAAACTATGCTGCTTAAGTTAAGTGGAATGCTAGGATCTTTGATTTAAAACACGCTATAGTTGAATTTATGGAGGAAAGGAGTGCAGGAACGGAAATTAGAAAATCCGGAATGGATTGCAGACTTCGCATTTTAAGTGAACTCTACTGCACATTGCCCACAGTTATAAGTTTCAGGGAAACCTCTTTCTTATTTTCTGAGGTGCAGAAAGAAAATCGCGGTGTAGAGGGGACACATTCCTGCAAAGACATTCACGTTCATTAGGCTCACTGGTGTTAAAGAAAACTCGAGGTTTGATTAATTCATTCTGGCCTTGAAAGAATTACAAGAATAGTTTTATACAGGTTTTGAGGACATTGTCAATCTTACATCTGTTTTAGAACTGTTTTAGAGACCGTTTGCCGTTTCAGTTGATTACGTCCAGGTCCATGTGCAGATGAAGCTGACAGACCTACTAATTAACTCCAGTTATAATGACAAACTGTTTCACGTCCAAACCGCCCTGGACGTCCAGTTACCTTCCTCGTGCAGAGTTTACAAGACTCTAAAATGAGATTGCAAAAGTCCTACAATACTTCATTCGAAATCTTTATGTGAAGAACCTTTTTTTGGTTATGAGACTAAAAAAGTAAAAATTACTTGGTAACTCGTGTAAGAAACTCTGTAAAATTGTCTGCATGTGCCCATATGCCGACAGTTTGCACCAGATAAAAATTACATTATGTCTCCAGCGACCCAAATACGCAGTATTTATTTAAAACTGGAAATTTGTTATCTTTGTCATCAATGTTCCACAACCATTTGAATGTGGCCCCTTTCACAGTTTTCCCCTCTTCCCCTTCCTCACACTAGGACACGGTGGTGTGCTGGTGCGAGAAATGTGCAGCGAGGCTCAGCTTTCTGGCGCTTGTGCCCCTACATGGTCTGCGAGCCGAAATCTTGCCCGCCCCTGTCTTAGGCAACAGGGCAGTTTTCTCTTACAAATTCAGTGCTGTTGACAGACCAACTGGCTTTGCTTCGACCTTGTTAAAAAAAACCATTTTAATTATTTGCAACCTGAAAAGGAGGCTCTAACCCATGTCTGTGGTGTCACTGAGTTTCACTACTCTCTTCGTGGCAGAATATTTTACTTGCCCCTCTCAGTCAGTCCCTGACTCTTACAGTGCAGAAGCTGCAACAGTGGTCTATTCTTTTTCGTCAAATCACCAATATGAAATAGTGTTTCATTCCAATTCTAAGCATGCCAACGCATATGTCCCCTCGCATCCCTGGTGACCCAGATTCGTTATTCGACAAGTCTTCTGCTTGTTATTGTTTCACTGATGTGCAGGACCCATATACTTCGAATGGCTTTTGGCTTTGCCACTTGATAATTCCCCAGGCTACAGTAGCGGATCCTAATTTGCACTGGTTGGCCTTGTTCAGCCAGACAGTTGTATAGCTCAGTGGTTCGCCGATACTTTTGCCTGTCAGCACGTCTTTGCAATTCACCGAGCCGTCATGTTGCTTCACACCAATAATGATCAGGCACGTGTTATGGTTTCCCATGCACTCAAGCCTGACGTACTTCTTTTGCTGCACCAACGTCACTGTACCTGCTTTGGCATCAAGGAACTGGTGCAATGTCATTCCCTTGGCACCGTCTGGATACACAAACTGAACAGCTAACTTTTTTTCAGTGTCAAGCCTGTGCAGCCCCACGTCAGCAGTTCTTTGAGTGGCCCATACCTGAAGCACCATGGCAAAGTTTCACCTGAATTTCACGAATCCTTACTGGAATATATGCAATAGTTTATCGTCGATGACGCTTTCAGCAAATTTCCCTTCGTAGTTCCTAAGCAGTCTACTACGTCACGTTCCACGATCCACACCTTGCCGTCGATCTAGTGCCTCGAGGGACTGCTTCTAGTAATTGTAGAAATATGTCAACCAATGATCCTAACTTTACATGTTTGACATCAATATGGTAGGACTTTTGGATGTCCTTGCGCATCTACTAAAGAGTTGTTATAGATGTCTGATATCATACTTATACTTTTTAATAGGAAATAAAGAAAAACTGTAAAATTTTGTTTCAAATTGTTGACATGTGTCAGACTGGTTCTGATCTTTCTTCTTATCACAGTTATGCAAGGATGCTCTGTGAGTCATTTTGTGTTGAAAATACAGCCTGCAAGGTCGGAAAATACTATCTCACCGCGCAGAGTTCAGAAGAGTGCAGCAGAACGGACAGTGATGTAATCAGACAAAGATCTCAATGTCGGTTCCACTACACCATCTGTAAATGAAATGTTATCGCTAACAGAAATTAGTGTTGTAGTGTAACGACGTATTAGTTTTCGTTTGATATATGTATGACCATGTGCAGACTTCGTCACCTACGTCAGTTACAACCCACTTCAAAAATGATTCATATTCTTTTAAATTGTCATAGAATGGTTCTTGAACGAAACTGTAAAACATCCGTTGAGTCGTGTGCAAAGAATTACATCACTTGGGCCAATTGGTTTTTGTAACTTTTTCGAATTTAAATTTCGTTTGTTTCTCCTCAGAAATTATATTGACACACGTTATCTTGATCTAATCGATATCAGAATCACACATTAAATAAACTTTTTAGATTCAAAGTTTCGGCGGACGCCGTAAGAATCACGAATCTTGTCAAATATATTATTAATCCGTTGACATAATTCTTCATAAATAAATCTTCAAGACACGTGTTTCAACTTTAGTAGCATACACTATTTTATTAGCTTCCTACACATACAGATGTGAACTTGAGCGTTGAGAGTTAGCGACTGACATTTCAATAAGATTAAGCTCTATATGACGTCATTGTTGTACAAAAAGAGTATAAAACTTCATTTTTAATTTTTAGAAGCACGACGCAACAACTCGGTTCCAGGATCTTCTGTTGCTCCTTAGCTGTCGACCCGCGACGTATAGCGGCCAGCAATTTCCTCTCTGGTCGCGGCAACGAAGATGCTGTCCCCGTTCGTTGCGCCGCCCTCTCCGTACATGAAACACATAAAAAAAATACAAAACTTTTAGATAATTCACATCTATTACAAATAATAAGAAAACACATAAACAAAACTAAATTAAACTTATAGTCACCTGCAAACTGGGCTGACTTTGGTGGATGGGTGACGCTTAATTTCGTCCCACTACAGTGTACGGATTCAGGCATAACTACGTGTTAACAAAAAATTTAAATCTTAGATGTTCGTTATTAAGTTTTACTTTTACTCGTCGCATGACTTCATGACGTATTACAATACGTACAGGATGGTACAATATTGATATAGGGTATTCACAACTGTGTACAATACGTACGGGATGGTAAAATATTGATATACGGTATTTGCAACTGTGGAGCGGCATTCTTAACTATTCTAAGGTCCTTTAACAGTAAGATGTTTGATGACCGAGGTCGAAAACATACAAACAAATTTAATGCAATTGGGGCCAGAGATGTCAATTACTTTAGAATGCACAATGAATGGGGGTCGGCAAAGAGCAATCGGAAAGAAGTATACAATTAAAACAAATCCATAAATTAAGTGTATAAAGCACTCTACATTGGCTGATAAGTTCTTTTCGTTAAATCTAGTATCTCAAGTTCTTGCTTCAATTAAGCCCAACAATTGAGAATAAGTTTAACTACAGGTCATCGTTGAATGTACGAAAAAATAGGAGAGACGGAGATGACCACAGTTCTGTCAATTGAATATCACTTGCTGGTGTAGCGTGAGCACACGTGTTTACCTTTCCTTGGCGGTGCCAGTGGCGGCTGTCAGCGCGAGCTCTGAACCTGAGAATCAAATCTAAATCTCTCTCGACTGTCAAACCACAGTTTAATATATTTCCTACATCTTCGGTGAAGCCGAGACTCCTAGTTGTTCCCTAGCTAAATTAATTGGCATGGTACATGCTTTTTGGCCGGAATAGCAGGTACGTTTCTGCACTAAAATCTCTCGCAACCATTCACTGTCAGTGCTCGGTGCAATTCTACAAAATAGGAGACTTAACTTCTAATGAATTAAGATGCGCCTGTGAACATGTTTCACATAATGACTCTGACAATCATCTCAGCTCTGCGCGGATCGCCTTGCTCAAACACTCGACGGTTTTCCGCAAGAGAAGACTCGCATTACCGGTCAGCAATTTGCCTTTATCAAAGCTGGTGGCCAAGCGTTTTCTTTCTGACCACTCAGAGCATTCATACTTGTTGCAACTCCAGCCACTAAAGTTTTTGTAGTCTATCATAGGCATCGTTTCTTTCATAGTGCACAGTTTAACTTCTGCTACGGAATACTAAGATAAACAGCTTTTCCTTTCATGAGAGTTTCAACACAGGTGGATACAGTGAGTCACCAATGGTTTGAGTGGTATTTCTCCGGACATTTATCAGCCATCTTCAGCCGTGTTCCTGCAGAAAGGCATTCTAAATGGTCTTCATTAAAAACAGGGACAAGGGCTGTTTTTGCCACCGGTGATCTTTACAGTGGCTCCGGCGTCTCGTTGTGACCGCTAGATGTCCCGCTGTCAAGTTTTCGGCCTACATAGGACAGGCGTTGGCACTGTAAAATTCTCCTTCTCTCAGAACTGCATCTCGTAGATTGGGACTGGAAAATTACTTGCATGCAATTACTAGTGTGTGAGTTAGTGGTTTATATTCATGAAATGCTGGCTTGTTTACTCGATGTGCATATCAATAAAATTCGTACTATTTCACATAACTATGTCATGTGACATACCGACTTAACTGGAATTGTTTAATGAATTCAATGTAAGATGTGTGATCACTGTTTGACACCTTACACCTCATCTAGGCTTACGTAAATAATTATATTGTATGTCATTCGTTGTTCGAGTAATGTAATGATTACAGGTGTTCATACACGTGTAACATTTCTTTGTGTGATGGTTGCAAAATGGTAACACCTGGACAGTTGCATAATCTGTAATTGTTGTGGTTTTCGGTCCTGAGACTGGTTTGATGCAGCTCTCCATGCTATTCTATCCTGTGCAAGCTTATTCATCTCCCAGTACTTACTGCAACCTACATCCTTCTGAATCTGATTAGTGTATTCATCTCTTGGTCTCCCTCTACGATTTTTACCCTCCACGCTGCCCTCCAATGCTAAATTGGTGATCCCGTGATGCCTCAGAACTTGTCCTAACAACCGGTCCCTTCTTCTTGTCAAGTTGTGCACAAACTCCTCTTCTCCCCAATTCTATTCAATACCTCCTCATTAGTTATGTGATCTACCCATCTAATATTCCGCATTCTTTTGTAGCACCACATTTCGAAAGCTTCTATTCTCTTCTTGTCCATACTATTTATCGTCCATGTTTCATTTCCATACATGCCTACACTCCATACAAATACTTTCAGAAACGACTTCCGGACACTTAAATCAATACTGGATGTTAACAAGTTTCTCTTCTTCAGAAACGCTTTCCTTGCCATTGCCAGTCTACATTTTATATCCTCTCTACTTCGACCATCATCAGTTACATTGCTCCCCAAATAGCAAAACACCTTTACTACTTTAAGTCTCTCATTTCCTAGTCTAATGCCCTCAGCATCGCCCGATTTAATTCGACTACATTCCATTACCCTCATTTTGCTTTTGTTGATCTTCATCTTATATCCTCCTTTCAAGACACTGTCCATTCCGTTCAACTGTTCTTCCAAGTACTTTCCTTTCTCTGCTAGAATTACAGTGTCATCTGCGAACCCCAAAGTTTTTAATTCTTCTCCATGGATATTAATACCTACACCGAATTTTTCTTTCGTTTCCTTTAGTGCTTGCTCAATATGCAGATTGAATAACATCGGGAAGAGGCTACAACCCCGTCTCACTCCCTTCACAAACACTGCTTCCCTTTCGTGCCCCTCGACTCTTATAACTGTCATCTGGTTGCTGAACGAATTGTAAATAGCCTTTCGCTCCCTGTATTTTACCCCTGCCACCTTCAGAATTTGAAAGAGAGTATTCCAGTCAACACTCTCAAAAGCTTTCACTAAATCTACAAATGCTAGAAACGTAGGTTTTCCTTTCCTTAATCTATCTTCTAAGATAAGTTGTAGGGTCAGTGTTGCCTCAGATGTTCCAACGTTTCTACGGAATACAAACAGATCTTCCCCGAGGTCGGCTTCTACCAGATTTTCCATTCCTCTGTAAAGAATTAGCGTTAGTACTTTGCAGCTGTGACTTATTAAACAGATAGTTTGGTAATTTTCACATCTCTTAACACCTGCTTTCTTCGGGGTTGGAATTATTACATTCTTCTTGAGGTCTGAGGGTATTTCGCCTGTCTCATACATCTTGCTCACCAGATGGTAGAGTTGTGTCAGGACTGGCTCTCCCAAGGCCGTCAGTAGTTCTAATGGAATATGGTCTACTCCCAGGGCCTTGTTTAGACTCTGGTCTCTCAGTACTTTAACTCTTCACGCAGTAACATTTGTCCCATTTCATCTTCATCTACATCCTCTTCCATTTCCATAATATTGTCCTCAAGTATATCGGCATTGTATAGACCCTCTATATACTCCTTCCATCTTTCTGCTTCCCTTTTTTGCTTAGAATTGGGTTTCCGTCTGAGCTCTTGATATTCATACAAGCGGCTCTCTTTCCTCCAAAGGTCTGTTTAATTTTCCTGTAGGCAGTATCTATCTCGCTCCTAGTGAGTTAAGTCTCTACATGCTTACATTTGTCCTCTAGCCATCCCTGCTTAGCCATTTTTCACTTCCTGTCGATCTCATTTTTGAGACGTTTGTATTCCTTTTTGCCTGCATCATTTACTGCTTGTTTATATTTCCTCCTTTCATCAATTAAATTCAGTATCTCTTCTGTTACCCAAGGATTTATATTAGCTTTCGTCTTTTTACCTACCTGATCCTCTGCTGCTTTCACTATTTCATCCCTCAAAGCTACCCATCCCTCAAAGCTACACTTGAAACCCTGTACAACCTCTGGTTTAGTCAGTTTATCCATGTCCCATCTCCTTAAATTCCCACCATTTTGCAGTTCCTTCTGTTTTAATCTACAGTTCATAATCAACAGATTGTGGTCTGAGTCCACGTCTGCCGCTAGAAATGTCTTACAATTCAAAACCTGGTTCCTAAGGCTCTGTCTTATCATTATATAATCTATCTGAAATCTTCTAGTATCTCCAGGGTCCTTCCATGTATACAACCTTCTTTCATGATTCTTGAACCAAGTGTTAGCTGTGATTAAGTTATGCTCTGTGCAAAATTCTACCAGGCGGCTTCCTCTTTCATTTCTCGGCCCCAATCCATATTCACCTACTACGTTTCCTTCTCTTCCTTTTCCTACTGTCGAATTCGAGTCACTTATGACTATTACATTTTCGTCTCCCTTCACTATCTGAATAATTTCTTTTTTCTCATCATACATTTCATCAATTTCTTCATCATCAGCAGAGCTAGTTGGCATATAAACTTGTACTACTGTAGTAGGCGTGGGTTTCGTATCTATCTTGGCCACAATAATGCGTTCACTATGCTGTTCGTAGTAACGTACCCGCACTCCTATTTTTTTATTCATTATTAAACATGCTCCAGCATTACCCCTATATGATTTTGTATTTATAACACTGTCTTCACCTGACCAAAGGTCTTGATTCTCCTGCCACCGAACGTCACTAATTCCCACTATATCTAACTTTAACCTTTCCATCTCCCTTTTTAAATTTTCTAACCTGCCTGCCCGATTAAGTGATCTGACATTCCACGTTCCGATCCATGGAACGCCAGTTTTCTTTCTCCTGATAACGACGTCCTCTTGAGTAGTCACCGCCCGGAGATCCGAATGGGGGACTATTTTACCTCCGCAATATTTTACCCAAGAGGACGCCATCATCATTTAATCATACAGTAAAGCTGCATGCCCTCGGGGAAAATTACGGCTGCAGTATTCCCTTGCTTTCAGCCGTTCGCAGTACCACAACATCAAGGCGGTTTTGATTTGTGTTACAGGGCCAGATCAGTCAATCATCCATACTATTGCCCCAACAACTACTGAAAAGGCTGCTGCCCCTCTTCAGGAACCACACGTTTGTCTGGCCTCTCAACTCATACCCCACCATTGTGGTTGCCCCTAAGGTAAGGCTATCTGTATCGTTGAGGCACGCAAGCCTCCCCACCAACGGCAAGGTCCATTGTTCATGGGGGACTAATTGTGATATGTACTTTAAACAAATGATGTACTTGGATGCTTTTGCCGCCACTCTCTGTTTGGTTTCCCACGTCTCCACTACTAACTGTCTATGTCCTGTAGGCCAGTAGACACTATTCGTGGTGTCTCTGATGCTCCTTTCAATTTGGCAACACAAGCTGTGACTTTCATCACTTTGGCCTTAAATTTACCGTGGTAAGTGTACCGCTGATGTGGCGGCTTGAACCACTAATGATGGTGATCCATCGTCCGTTGTATCCCCACGCCACACGCACTACTCGCAGGGGAGGGGGGGGGGGGGCTGGCTATGTGCAGGCTCTGGATCACATCCCCTCTCTTATTTCACCATAATATAACAAAAATATGACACCACACTATGCACAACCACGCTTCAGTCACGTACACTGAACAGGTGCAAGTAAGACACCAATATCAAACATCAGTCAGCTTTTATTCCACAGCCGAGCTATCTAAGTACATAACTATGAGGCATGAAAATATATAACTAATGACATTATCTCAATCACGGGGCCCAAGAAACCAAAGTTTCCTACCTTAACACTTTATGTGGAGTTGTGAAGTAATAAACGTATACCTATGTACTCAGTTAAAAGGATGAACGTAATCCATACTGGTTATTGTGATGCTGAGTTCCTTCGAATTCAGTGTCAGTGATGATTGCTCGTATTTCACGTACTGGATTTGGTACCTCGTGGAAAGGACGTGATGTTTTAATGTACCTATGTTAGGTGGTCATTCATATGTAACGCGAATTTCAGCTGGTTGAGTTGTATTTTTGATAGTATCCATATTTGCACAGACCTGGCAGTCATACCTATCACGCGGCCATGCCGAAACATCTGAAACACTTTTGTGCACATTTTCAACAGTTTAGTAGACTGTCACATGGATACCTTTTGCAGCCAACACTATTAGCTATTGAGATAATAGGCAAAACTTACTACGGCCAACACAGCTTCACTCCTTCCAGTACCTCTTAAACATTGGAAAGTAAGAGGCAGATATTGCAAGAATGATGCTTTGGTGGCAGGTTCGGAGTCTTTTGTGCATCACCTAACCGATAAGCACGTTGCATAGTTACTGGTTAGTGACCCTATCGGAAGCACAATTTAATCTGTCAGGAAGTTTCAAACCAGCGTTTCCGTCTCTGCCTCTACAATAGACAGCAGCATGCAAAAAGTCCGTGTTGTTAAAGTTGAGGCTACAGATTTACAACATACAACTTTTATGTTGTTAGATGCAAGTCATTTCGTAGCCATTTCACTGATCATGTTTGATTAAGCACGTGCAATTTATGTTACGCGATGTATATAAAGCTACAGACAATAAATTCCTAATATCACACACGTTACATCTACGAGGGGCGTTTGAAAAGTCCGTGCAAATTCCGAGAGATGGCACCACCGGTGCATATCGAGGTCATGTTTAGTTAGTAGCATCTCTGGAAAGAACGCACATGACGTTTCAACCATATTGGTCTATCTCTTTGTGTTTGGTATTCGTGTGAATCAAGGAAGTCGAGTGATTGTCAAAAAATGGGCGAAAAAGAATTTCGTGTGGTGATCAAACATTACTTTATGAGAGGAAAAACGCCTCAGGAGACTACACAGAAGACTGATAAAAATTACGGTGACTCTGCACATTGAATAAGAACCGTTTACAAGTGTTTTCAAAATTTTCAGAGTGGCCATATGGGCACAACTGATGCTGAACGTTCTGGACGCCCTGAGGAGTTTACGACTCCAGAAATCATTGATAAAATGCATGATATGAACGGGTACATAATATTTTGCATAAACATTTGGAGATGAGAAAGCGATCCGCGAGATGGGTTCCGCGATTACTCATGCTTAACGGAAAACGGGTACGTGTGAAGTGTTGCAAGGATTGTTTGCAGCTGTTCAGGAAGAATCCACAGGACTTTAAGTGACGTTTCGTCACTGTGGATGAAACATGGCAGGGGCGGGCAAACGTTGCACGCGGCTCATGAGCTCACAGCGCTGCACGTGTGCTGCTCGCGTGCAGGCGCCGACCGGGGCTGTGGCGACAGCCGGCAGGTTGCGGCAGTGTAGTGCCAGGCTAAGCTGCGGACGTTGATGCGAAGCGAGCACTATGTAGTGAACGTTGTATTTCAAGAAACGGAGAAGTGGAGATTTGCTATCTTTTAAAAAGTAATGGATGAATCATTTTTTCTTTGTGCAATGACGTGAAAATTCGAAATGTTTAATATATGGCAGTATTCTCGCTGGTCAACGGAAGTTTAGTATTGAAGGCCATTATAATAAATTTCACAAGGACGAGTACAATTTATTGTCGGATTCTGATCGTATGGGGAATTGACTGAGCTTAAGAAGAGCGATCTGACGATACCAGATGAATCTGTCGTAGTTGGCCGGCCGGAGTGGCCGAGCGGTTCTAGGCACTACAGTCTGGAACCGCGCGACCGCTATGGTCGCAGGTTCGAATCCTGCCTCGGGCATTGATGTGTGTGATGTCCTTAGGTTAGTTGGGTTTAAGTAGTTCTAAGTTCTAGGGGACTGATGACCACAGCAGTTAAGTCCCATAGTGCTCAGAGCCATTTGAATTTGTCGTAGCTGCTGTTGTCACGAGAGATCTGCGACTTTCTCTCGTCATGTCTCTCATCTAACTGATTTAACATTTTATGGAGCACTGTTTTCAAGTTTTCAGGACGACAACAATAATAGCCCAGCGGTATGTGCAAGTTATAAGACTGCACTTAATATAGCGAGAGCTGGAAAACCATTTGCTGAATTAATAAGTCTCGGTTAAGAGCAAACATCAGTGATGAAAATTTACGTAACTGTTTGTGTTTGTCTGTATGTAGAAATTTTGTTCCAGATACTAAAGTATTGTAAACTCCACCTGTGATAATTAAATAAAACGTATCGTAGGTAATAGGTACTCTTTCAAACCATGATTTCTTTCAAGCACTCCTACTAACCTTATTCAATCACTCAATAAAGCAAGCTAGGAAACAAAACGCATTACAGAGGAAGGAGCGGACCGAAGGTATGGTGGGGATGGGAGATAAGCGGGTGGCCAGCTTGCCCCTGTGTGCACGCGGAACACCTGTGAACTGCACGCGTGGAAGTGCACCGCACATGTGCAGGATTCCTGCCCGCCCCTGAAACATGGATACATTACTATACTCCTGAGACCAAACAACAATGGGTTACCAAGGGACAATCAGCACCAAAAAAGGCGAAGGGATCCTCAAGGGATAATACTCATCGACTGTATGGAAAAGGGTAAAACTATTACAGGTGCATATTATTCATCATTATTGGGCCGTTTGAAAACCGATGTGTAAGAAAAACGCCGGCGATTGGACCGAAAAAGAGGTCTTTTCCATCACGACAATGCACCAGCACGCACCTCAACAGTTGTGGTCGCAAAATTGATGAAAATAGGATTTAAATTCGTTTCACATCCCCCCTACTTTCGAGACTTGGCTCCCTGATACCACTATTTGTTCCCCAATTTGAAGAAATGGCTGGCGGGACAAAGATTTTATTCAAATGATGAAGTGATTGCAACAACTAATAGCTATTTTGTAGACTTGGACAATTCCTATTATTCGGAAGGGATCAACAAGTTAGAACAGCGTTGGACGAAGTGTATGAATCTAGAAGGAGATGAAGTCGAAAAATAAAAAAGGTTTACCCCAAACACGTAAGTAGTTTTTATTTTTGCACGGACTTTTCAGACGCCCCAAGGTTCGTACGTGTAGTCTCTTTACTGATAAAGTACCTCACTTTAATATCTTATTATTTTACTATTTGTACACTGTTTCCCATTGTGAAATATCTTTCGCATTTAGAGGTAATTATTATTTGTGTAAAGAACAATTTGGTTTTGATTGTTGAACTACTCCCTGCGTATTTCTTGCTCGAAAAGTCCATGGGTGTACTGCCAGTCCATAGTGTCCAATGGACCGGCAGTACACCCGTGGACTGTTCGAGCAATTTGATCAGTTGTTAACTGCCATATCAGAGCTGTGTTTGGTCACCTACTTTACTGTAGAATACTGTGCCTTTGGAATGCAGTGAAATTTTTTTTGATGAAATCAGGGCAAGGCAAATATGTTATGTTTGGTAGTATTAGGACCTGTGACTATAATGTGCATTTTCAATAGTTGGACCTGTACCTACAGTGCGTAGCTTGAATGGTTGGAAAGCGTCTTCCTAATCAGAACCAAAAGAACTAAGAACCCGGTGGCTAAATTTTCTTTAAGTCCTGTACATTATTTCCAATGTGCTGTGCATGCTAGAAACTTTCTATCCTCCACACGATACTCTGTCGGGAACGGTCACCAACCATTTATCAACAATCGTGTATTTTCTTATAAAATTCATCAAATGTTCCCAATGTAGGGCTTGGCATTGCTTTGATCTATATTCGTGAATCGTTACTCGAGCTTATTGTCATTATTATGCTTCTATACTTCCTAGACGGACATTGTAGTACGTTTCGAGGAACCTTAGGCGTAGAAAAATAGTTCTAAATTTTATATGATCTAGTTCTCCACCAGTCCCTTTAGTATTTGAAGTAATTAATCCACTGTTTTTCTAAAAACATTAACACATCCTTATAAAACTTGCTGTCCATACATAATTTCTTATGGTACGTAGTATGGGTTTCTGCAACTTTGCCAACACATTGCCTCACGCACTATATTCAAAGATATTCCTGTCACACCTGCGTCATTATTTTCTTTAATAATTTTACACCGTACAAATTTCCCGCAAACTACGCGGTTTTCTGTTTGGTAATAAAGCCCTCTTATGATTACGTAAATCAGTCCGAGAAAAATCATTTGACATGTGGTTAATGGTTACCTGGCCACATCCACTGTGGAGTTTCAGATACCTGATATTGTTAATGACTTTCGACTAACGGCTGCAACAGTTATTAATTTGCCGAACCTGCCTGACTACCTGCTTTCTGTGTACATCACTACCTGTATATCATAGGTGAAAATATATTTTTTTGTAATTTACTTCAGGCACAATGTTTAATCTTAGCTGAAAACCGAATAATGAGAGTCACTTTTCGACGTACGGCCAGTTTAGCAACAAAGGGTTCTTTCACTGACTTAGCAGTACAATTATATGCGTATGAGACCTTTCCTTTGGAAAGTAAACTTCTTTAAAGGGATGAAAAGTATTCGTACTCTAAATACAAGACCGAGAAACTGTGCTTTGTGGACGTTTTTCAAAGTAATATGAAGCACCATATAACATGAGTTTTAGACTGACTTTCAGTAGCACTGCTCGTTGTTAGTGGGGAAACACAACGTTCAGGATGCTAATTCTATGCTTTAATTACTGTGAACTTCCATTTCCTGAGAGAATAGCCGGGGTCCACAGAAATTGTCCTGTGCCATCTGCCCGTCACGAAATGAGAAATTCCAAAATATTGTATGTGGCTTCTGTATATTTGATTCAGTCAACCTTATAAGGGTTTCATACGATTTTCTCGAGTTGTGGAGGAATAACCCGAAGGTCCCTGTTGACGATCATGTTGGATACATTCTCATACCTTAACAATACTACTTTGTGTGCTGAAGCAAATTGTAAATCATCATTTATTTTGCTTTTACTGTTATGATTTGTATGATTATTTTCATTTTGAAATATCACTGTCCAGTGTATTGTTATTAAACAGCTTACTTTTGAAACGTATCAGATTGGCCAATCTATGTATGCTATGATTACGTATCATTAATATCGCAGTAGAGCAAAACGAAACGAAACAGATAAAATTTGCTAAAACGTAATAAAGGTGATAAATCATCATCAGCAGAGGAAAGTATTTCTGAAACCGATAATACTTTAGCCACGGACTTATGCGTTGGTAATCAGGAGGCTTAAAACACAAACATTTCCGCGTCTCATCGAAGGTGAAGGGAAAGGGCAGAATCTAGTCTAATTCCCCAAACATGAGAAAGAAATATGTGTAGTATGAACAAACAATTGAACTTCGACCGATGTATTTTTTGCTCAATCCATCAGGGATTATTAAGTTGTCCATTTGTAATGCAGGAAATCGCGAAATAAAACCTTGCAGTGTGCGAGGGAAGTATGGACCTTTAGTAGAGGGCAATATCTATCTCAATATCCAATCTGTAGATTTTTTAAAAGAGTGGCGCTTGTTGAACGCGGGTGTTAAAGCTTTTAATTAACACATACATTATTTCCTGTAGAAGTAGAATGCGCGATTATAAATTTCAGCTACTCGAACGCTCCGGTGAAACCTGCTACGTGTTCCGTGACCGCACACCATAATCTGGGACGCGCTGTTCGCTGGGCTCTACGTGGTCTGGCGCCGCGTTCGTTATTGCAGCTCACGGATCACTCCAACGGAAAGAAAGTTAATTAATTCTACGCGCTCATGTTCACATAATAATCCATATTCAGCAGATCCCTGTAATGCAGTGATTAATTCAAATATTGTCTCAGAATTAATTATCGTATAATTACTGTTGTTTCCCATTGCTATCGGGAAAGTTGTTATTATTCGATTAACATCGTCAACCGCAGCAGAAAAACGTTTGTGGTTTGTTGCCCAGTATCCCTTTAACGAACCGTGAACAGATGCACTGGTCGCATAGGCCAGCCACGAGCTATACTGAACTCAGACAAAGTGTTTTGGTAGTTTATGTGAAGGTGTTTGTAAAAAAAAATGTAAATGGTGAACTTAGTAACAATGACAGAAGCATGCACTATTGTATAAAGTAAACAGGGAGACACAGGAGAAGCTTTCTTACAACCTATAACATTCCAGGTATGTCTTTGTTAGTATAAACGTGATAACGAAGGTCAAAAGGTGTGAAGTAAGTATAGGATTTTAAACGTGGGGTTATATAATAGATGTCTGCTCCGTATTATTTCGCTACATGAAACCTTTGAGGATATTTTTAATGAATTCAGAACAGCGAAAGTGAACAGATCTCGATGAACAATGCAGACAAAAAACTGAAGAATTAGAAATAGGGTGTTACAGAATAATCATCTACATTAGCTTGGTAATATGGAGTATCTAAAGAAGATGAACAGAGTCGAATGAGGAGGGAAGTGGTTAATATCATAGTTGACTTCATCCGTGGCATACACGAATTTGGATATCATAATAGCGAGAATTGTAGGTCTGTGTGTTTGGTGGGGGGGGGGGGGGCTCGGTGAGAGGGGGGGGGGGAGGTGTTGGAGTTGTAGAAGTCATGAATGCAAGTAGAAAAAATGTGCTGGAGGTTACTGGACATATATGGAAAGATGAACACAGTACAGAATATCGTAAAGTACTGCATAAAAACTGCCTTCGTACATATAACTAGACTGTATTTTGTGATTATGGTTTTGTAGGAATCAGACCATTTCCAAGGCTTCTTCTCATCCTAAGGTACGTCTACTGCTGCTGGAGACATTTTCAGATGTTACAGAATCAGTTTTCTGAAGGAATTGCTTACACGTAACCGTTCGGTTACGTGTCAACAGTTCCACAGATCGATGAGTTTGTTGAAGTTCGAAAAATAACCACATTTTTATACCCTATGAGGATATCTCCAACAGTTAGAGGCAAAATATTACACGTAGAAATATGCCTTAGACCACGGCTGTAGATTAACTTTAAAGATTACAACCTGAATACAGCGTAGCCATTCACAAATATGTTATAAAAGATTCATTTTCTTTCAACAATTATTGCTTTTGCAATTATATTTAATTGTATCACCATGAAAGCTTCTACCGACTATTTGATGAAGTATTTAACTGAAATACAAAACTAAGAATAGTTACAAGTAAATGAACTTTATACCATGCTTGTTACTGGTTGTAACACATATCATACCTGCAACTAGTTGCTGTGTTCATACGAGGGTTGTCCAGAAAGTAAGTTCCGATTGGTAGAGAAATGGAAACCACAAGAAAAACCCGGTAAAACCTTGCACAGATGTGTTGGGCAGTGTATCTAGTATGCCCGTTGATCGTGTCGCGTCGCTCTTTTCAGTTTTGAGTGAACAGTGAGCACGTAAAGAAGCGTAGGGAACAGCGTCTCCCGCCAAGTATGAGGGCCTGGATAGATATTTCGCCTGTGTCATGCAGCCCACATAACACAACTGTCGAGCAGTTCCTTCTTCATGCCAATTCTCGGCCGCACACTGAAGGGGAAATGAAGACGCTCCTTCAGCGTTTCCTATGAGAAATGTTTGATCACCCCTAATACAATCCGTAATTGGCTCTCCATGAGTCTCATCTCTCCTCACAAGAATCGCTGGCTATGAAGACAAATTTTTTTCCACAGACAACGAGTTGCAGACCAGTGCAGACAACAGGTCGAAAGCAGAGGTGGCTGCTTTCTATGACGAGGATACTGGAAAGTTGATACAACACTACGACAACACTCCAAGCTGGAGCGGCCGCTATGTAGAGAAGTAGATGGAAGGTGAGCCTAACTGTTGCGAATAAAACGTTTCTGGTTTTTACTGTGGTTCTATTGTGCGACAGATCGGAACTTACGTTCTGGACAACCCTCATATTATAATGTTTATAAATATTATTAGAATGGACTAATTGAGTTTGAGAGTGCAGGGATTTGTTAAAAGTAAAGAAGCATGACGAGTAACGTGTGGTTGAACATAAATGCAGACGCTAACATGCCTGCAGGTTGCGCTGTTGTGTTTGACTACGAACGGTATTGTGCAGTGTCCTTAATACTCGTACGTTGCAAGTGTCATTCGTGGTCAGAACAGTGTTGCTTATAATTACAATGAAATGTATTCCCCTAACGGCACACAGGTGTTATAAGTCAAAGTGAACAGCTGAAAATGTGTGCTCCGACCGGGACTCGAATCCGGGATCTCCTGCTTACATGGCAGACGCTCCATCCATCTGAGCCACCGAGGACACAAAGGATAGTGCGACTGCAGGGACATATCTCTGGAACCCCTCCCGTGAGACCCACAATCCAAACTTATTGTCCCGCACTATATTCATAGTGCCCCTGCCCATTATACACATTACTTGCGGCTCTTTGCCGATTCCCGTAAGAGTTTGGGCACTGTTTGGCCATCCGAACAGAAGAAGATGGTCGAATGGCCGGTGAGCCTTTATATATACATGAAGATGGTATTTGTTCTTTGGGACAAGTCCGGAAGAACAGAAACAGCATCCGCTAAGTAACAAGGCAGACTAAATTGTGTGTTGAGCGATCATGACGGAATGTCAGAGGATTGTGACGAACTATAGGAAGACGACAGCTGAAAAAGTCACTGCAGAACTTGATGTAGCACTTGCCCACTATCAACAATACAACAACACGAAGGGAGCTGTAGAAACAGGGATTTTAGGGATAGCTAGAATTGTAAAACCACACAGCATTATGCAAATGTCCATAACGGGAAAACATGGTGCCGAAGCAGTAAAACCTAGACAATGGAGCAATGGAAATGTCATTTGGTCGGGTCTACATCTACGTACATACTCCGCAAGCCACCGCTTGGTATGTGGCTGGAGGTACCGTTTACCATAACTATTCATTTCCTTCCCCGCCCCACTCGCAGATAGAGCGAGGAAAAAACGATCGTCTGTCTCCGTATGAGAACTAATGTTTCGTATCTTATCTTCGTGAGCCCTACGCAGAATGTACTTTGGTGGCAGTAGGATAGTCCTGCAGTCATCTTCAAATACCGGTTCTATAAACCTTTTCACTAGTGTTATTCAAAATGGGTCTCCTAGCCTCCAGGGATTCCCTCTTGAGATCCCGAAGCATATTCGTAAAATTTGCATGCTGATCGAACCTTCCAGTAGCAAATCTAACAGCTAGCCACTGAATTGCTTCGATATCCTTTTTCAGTCGTACCTGATGTGGATCCTAAACACTCGAACATTACTCTAGAATAGATCGCACCAGCGTCCTGTATGCGGCTTCCTTTACAGATGAACCGCACTTCGCTAAAATTCTCCAAGTCAGCCATTCGTTTCCGCTAACACAGTTCTCACATGCTCTTTCCATTTCATATCGCTTCACAGCGTTACGCCCAGAGTTTTCTACGGCGTGACTGTGTCAAGCGGAACACTACTAGTGCAGTAGCCGAACATTGCGGGTTTATTTTTCCTACTAATCCGCATAAACTTACAATTTTCTACATTAAGAGCCAGCTGCTGTTCATCAGGCCAACTAGAAATTTTGTCTAGGTCGTGTAGTGTCGACCTATAGTCAGTTATCTTCGATACCTTCCTGCACATCACAGCATGGTCAGTAAACAACAACAGAGTGCCGTCCAACCTGTCTGGCAGATCATTCATGTATATAGAAAATAGCAACGGTCCTATCACACTTCCCTGGGGCATCGTTGATGTTACCCCTGTCTCTGATGAACACTCGCCGTCGAGGACAACATACTGGATTCTATTACTTAAGAAGTCTTCAAGCCAGTCACATATCCAGGAGTCTGTACTGTAAGCACTACATTCGTAAACAGTCAGCAGTGGGATAGAGTGTAAAATGCTTTTCGGAAGTC
The DNA here is from genome assembly GCF_021461395.2 of Schistocerca americana. Classification (NCBI taxonomy): domain Eukaryota; kingdom Metazoa; phylum Arthropoda; class Insecta; order Orthoptera; family Acrididae; genus Schistocerca; species Schistocerca americana. The sequence continues at coordinate 125,867,850 of NC_060124.1, forward strand.
TAGAAACATGGACTCTACCTGTAGCATTTCATCCATAGTTGGCATTATACCATGTGAGAAAAGCTGGGTTTCGTACGAGAGATGCATTATAAAGCCGTGCTGATTGGCGGACTTTAGCTTTTCTCTCCGAAGAAAGTTTATTATATTCGAACTCAGAATATGCTCTAGAATGCTGCAGAAAACCAATGTTAATGATATTGGTCGAATGAGACTTGTTTCATATCTGCCATGGGTGAGACATGGTAGGGGCTCGTAGATGGTTCATGAAGCCATATCGTGGTATTCCATAGGCCTCATCGTTACTGTACAAGGTTGCATTACTGCCGCGGGTTAAGTGACCATTTTGGCAACGTTACTGCTGCGTTACAAGCCGACAGGGGCGCTGAGAACAAGGCTCACATCATAAAGCATTGGTGTCATAAGCACAAGGATGAATATATTGTACCATTTCCCCTGGGCAACACAGTCACCGGATCACCGTATTACTGAGTATTTTTGGTCTGCTTTTTAACGGCCTTGTGATGGTGATAACACCGGTTTTTTTCAGGTCGACGAATTTAAGCACTGTTGGTCTTGGACAGATACCGGATGGGTCACCGTCCGGGTCTACTGAGCACTGATGGCTAGCCAGATGCACTAACTCTCACTCTTGTCAGGCCAAGTGAGGAGGTACCTGACTAGAAACATCGGCTATGGTCAGGAAAATCACAATGGCACTGACAGTAGTGTGCTGGCCACATCCTATTCCATATCCACATCGAGTGACGCTTATCGTCAGAGCATAACAAGACGGTCAGTTGGTTCTGTTGTGCCGTACGAGGCCAGTTTTGAAGCAGATTTTTTTATGGTCAGCTATGTAGAGAAGGGTGCGCGATCGCTACCACTCCAATATTTTTGCATGAACTTGCCAATATTTTGCCAGAAGACTCCCTAGAAGACAATCCGGGAGCTATATTTATCCATCATGGGGTGACTGGCAACCCGTCTGAATGGGAATAGTTTTCCTAGACTGTAATGTTTTCGGTGTTTCCATATTTTTATCCATCGCCTGTAGTTAGTGTTAACACGCGGGAGACATGAAGCTAATAGGAGCGTGGAAAATAATTTATAGAAGGGTGGGATCACATTTCGTCAAATCAAAGCGCGACGTTATCCGCAACAGTCTGAAATTAGCTTCAGGCCGTTGTCCATACACAATGCGAAAAATTATACTTGGCTCTAAAGATATTTCCGTCAGAATGAGAATATACAGTTCGCATACTTACAAGAGAATTTCATTTGAAGTTACTCTTAGTGCTTCCCAGAATCTAAGTGTAATAAAAGCACGCATTACACTCGGGAGTCAAAATTCAACTCCTATGCTCGCGTAAGTAGAGCTGCTCATTCAAACACGGCCAGTAAGAAGCTCTATGGAGTGGAAAATGTGGGAGTAACCTCCCATTTCTCACCAGCGCTAAGAAGTCCCCATTCGGGATGAAGGCACGGAGTCGGCGAGGGCAGGGGAGTAAGTGGGAGATGAATGAAGGGAGGGTGCGTGCCCTGCCTGGGTAGCGTGGAGCACGCGGCAGATAAAAGCGGCCCGCGGAAAGAATGGAAGAGTTAACGGGGGGGCGGACCGGGCGCGCCGCGCTAAAATCCATATCTCTGTCTTTCGCTTGGACGGCAGGACGAGCCCAGCAGTGGTGATGGCGGCGGCGTTTGCATCGAGTCGGCGGGCTGCATTTGCATTGCATTAGATGGCCGGCGGATCTGCACTACGGAGCTCGCAGAGGCCACAGCCCGCGGAGCCAGCGCCGCATAAACACGTCCCAAGGGGGCCGGCTGCGCGCTCGAGAATCTGGGCTGGCCGCGTACCTGGCGCCGTTGGAAGGGCCTCCTTTGGTACAGCATCACTTCCAAAGTGAGTAGAGAAATTGTAAAAAGTAAACATTCACTTCTGAAATAGGCAAACTTGTTAAAACGTTCATGGTGTGGTCATATGTGTTGCGTGCAACTTCGTACACATCGGCAGGGAGAGGGTGGCTGCAGAGTGCTGCGGCAACTGTCGTAAAAGGAAAGTCAGACAGGAGCGGAATTTATTGGAGAACAAGTAACATAGTAAACAGAAGGTTTAATTAAGTTATATTTCTGCTAGTGAAGGAAGACTAATCACAAACAATGCAGCAAGGAACTGAGTCCAGCTATGTCAATGTGAGCTAGGAAGAGGCTCGGTGTTGTAACCATGGACAACGCTCGTAATGCACAGGGTCCAAGTGCAGGTGGGTTCAGTGACTGCTGATGGTGCCGCGCGGGATTAGCCGAGCGGTCTAGGGCACTGCAGTCATTAACCGTGCGGCTGGTCCCGGCGGAGTTTCGAGTTCTCCCACTTGCATGTGTGTGTGTGTGTGTGTGTGTGTGTGTGTCTGTCCTTAGGATAATGTAAGCTTATGGACTGACGACTATAGCAGTTAAGACCCATGAGATATCACACACATTTGAACTACTGATGGTGGTCCTGTATTGTGGCGGCAGAGGGCGCTAGCGGTACGGAGCCACTGGAGACGTGGCTCAGTGCCCACATACCATTGGATTGATTGGTTGGTTGGGATATTAAAGGGACCAAACTCGCCATTGAGTCCACCAGATCCCACGCGACCACGACCGGCGTCAGACGGAAACTGGCAATTCTGTACCAACTGCTCGACGCCTGTTGGGTGGTATCGACAGATGACTGTATTTTGGAAAAAAGAATTTTTAAAAAAGTTGTACCACTAAATGAATTCTAGGAGATACCCATCATTTTGCCTCAATCTTCGGTGGGCATCAACGAGGGAGTTTTGTCTTGAGTGAAAGTCCAATTCACACTTTCGTAGAAGCCACGAGCTTGAAACTTCCTGGCAGATTAAAACTATGTGCCGGACCGAGACTCAAACTCGGGAGCTTTGCCTTTCGCGGGCAAGTGCTCTACCATCTGAGCTACCAAAGCCCGAATCACGCCCCGTCTTCATAGATTTACATCCACCTGTACCTCGTCTCCTACTTTCCAAACTTCACAGAAGCTCTCCTGCGAACCTTGCAGCACTCCTGGAAGAAAGGATATTGTGGAGACATGGCTTAGCCACAGCCCGGGGGATGTTTCCAAAATGAGATTTTCACTCTGCAGGGGAGTGTCCACTGATATGAAACTTCCTGTCAGATTGAAACTGTGGGCTTGTGTAGCTCAAATGGTAGAGCACTTGCCCGCGAAAGGCAAGGGTTCCGAGTTCGATTCTCGGTCCGGCACACAGTTTTAATCTGCCAGGAAGTTTCATATCAGCGCACACTCCGTTGCAGAGTGAAAATCTCATTCCAGCTACAAGCTTCCTTGAAGTGGCCCACCGCAGCTTGTCTAGTATCGTAGGTTATCGATACTGCCGAGCCTCGGCCTTGGTGAAGATTCCCGCAACCAGTGCGAGAGCCGGTTAGAACATCACCAATTGGATGAGCAGACCTCCAGGCGGTCGATCAAGGAAGACCGTAAGTACTGTGTTATAAGTGGTGGACACTTGGCACTTTCTTCTAGGTAGAGATTAGTTCCTAGTTGCTAGATGGTGCCGAATGCTACATCTAACTTTTGACAGCTACCTCCACCTCCAGTACGTAGACGCACGGCCGTGTCGAGCCTCTGCTTGTAGCTAGCAGTGGCTGCGGCAACTTCTTAACACTGTAGCAGCTATTCAGCAGCAAGTTGAGTGACATATGCACTTGCGTCAACCAATCTCTTCAATCTATTGTTTGCTTGTCTAGATTCCTATGGCAACAATTCCTTTAGCCACCTCTGCACATTTATCACTAGCACAAGGTCACAATATTTGGCTCCTCGGAACATAACGGTTGATGACTCGCGTCAGAACAGATTGGGATGAAGCGTTGAGTTTCTCCAAGAAATTCATTTAACTTTTCCGTAAGAGTTATGAATATTTCAACACATTGTTGCCCTGCGTTACATAGCGGTACACGCGATAAGGCTAGACTTTTAGTACTTTTACGAGTATTTTGGCATAACAATGAACATACAAAATCTTGTTAAACTCGTTTACGTATTAGCGAACATATGTTCTATCATTCCTCTCTTAGTAGCTAGGAGAAGCTCCGCCATTTAAGGAACTACATTACAATTTGGACGCCTTCAGGTTGTTTTGTTTTGGTGCGTTTTTTTCCGTTCTGGCTCTTACTGATTCGGAATACACTTTGCACACATGTGCTGCATTGGATTTTGTCTCTGTAGGCCCTATCTTCTCGGCAAAACGTCGCGCTTGGCCGCTGTGTTTCCAGTGGCACCGACAACTGTCAACAGATGCCGTCGCCAGAAGTCGCCTGTTAACGTTGGCCGACAGCTTGGTCACGGTGTGTCCGACCTCCTTCGTCAGTTTTTTGCGCGGACAAGGAGGTTACGTTAGACTCTATTTTATGTGTAAATCAACTCAAATTTTAAGCTCGTGGGATGGGATGGGAACCATGACACCTCTGTCCTTGGAAACGGGTGTTGTAACGTGGTTTTTTCTATTAAAATGATCCTAAACAGATGTGAATGAAGTGTATCTCTATTGAAAAGAACATGGCGAGTACTGTACACACTGTCTTCAGTTACTGGAACTGCCACACAAGTTATGCGAATATATGAAGTGATAGGAAAAAACGTTGTGTTACATATTAGAGATAAATTGTGATGACCTTGAAAAACAAGTTTACAGACACTGTGTTTTGATGAATTTATTGGGAGTTGTGCAGACAGACGTCGTTTAACCTTCAACAATTGTCATTCAGCGTACGCTCTAAGATATCCTGAACACCTTACGCATTAAACAGTGGAAACACGTAATCTCATTACAGAACCATTGCATATAATAGAATCAAAATCCTACTGGGATTAAAACGCCAATAAGCAGTAATAACAATCTGCAGGCAGCTGACATCCACACATCACACCGAAAATAAGATCCACTAAACTAATTTTCAGAATATGATATGCTACCCTTCTTACTTGAACACATTATTTTTTGCGGTTATAATTTACGCCTGTATTTCCCGATAAAGATTTTCCCATCTTGCCGTTTACGATAAACCTGTGCTATCAGTCCATAAAATGCGAACCATATAGTGATTAAGACATTTTTCATCCTCAGGACGCAACAAAATACTTCCTTGAGGAAACTTAGCACTTTCTCACAGTGCACATTTTGCGTCTGGTCGGCCGATATGACCGCAGGAAACAAACTGATGCGAATTTCTCCGATTGTCGTTTGAAGTCTGCTACATTGTCACGGCTGAAGTACTGGTGTACTGATTTGAAAAGATCATTCATCTTCGGCCTACGCCGCTGGTCGGCGCAACCCACTGGATATCAGTGCCACCTCAAGTCTGTTAGGTCCAACAAGTGGAGAAAGGCTCAGGAGACTTTCACCTGTGAAACTACCGCTGCCTGAGTCCTTTTCGGGTTCCTCCACAATGTTAATGTGGGTCGAGTGCAAGCTTCAGTTTTTCGAGTAGAAAAGGTGAGCCGTGGTAAAAATTGCTGTTTTGAAGAGCGCGCCGCAGCGCGTAGTGTGAAGCAGTCGCCCTCGGTTTCTGGCGGTGGCGCCACTGTGGCTATCGCAGCTTTGGTGTTTCCCTCTGTTAGGAAAGGGGAAAGGTTGCCTGTTCACGTGCATTTAAAGGGCGCTATGGGCTCGCCAGTCGGTAAGTCTGGGTCAGTCCCTCGTCCCCAGCTTGCTAGTCTGTCTCTCGTCCGCATTTGCTAAGCAGTTAGTGTCTGTCTGTCGTTCGGAGTGCTAGTATGTCTGTCGTTCGGATCAACTATTAAAGCCGGCAAATGAGAGTCTTTCCACTCCGCCAGTAAGAGAACTAAACGAGTGGTCGCCCGGTGGGGGCTTAGTTCCTGCATCTGAGTCTGCGCGTTAGGCCGCCAGTCTGCTCGAGTTTTCTCAGGCAATGGTCATTGGCGGTTGGATCGATCGGTTGGTCGGTCGCGCACTGAGACACAAGATGACTTGTCCGTCTTGAGCGTCGGCGCATGTGAGATCGCTACGTGTGTCCAGTGGGCTGCGGCGTATAGCGAGGGGTAGTGACTTCGCGGTCGACACGAGAGCAAGAGTCATCCCACGACATCAGTCTGGCCGGTGCGAGCTTCGACGCCATGAGACGGGAGATCGGCGTGCCTTCCTACGTCCGTTGAAGCGGCTGGCAGCGGACGGTTCGGGAGAGTGATTTGGAGGTGCTGCGCCAGGTCTTCTCGAGAAATCGCAGTTTATTGGAAGTTAAGTGATTGGTGATATGTTGTTTGATTTACTTTTGTTAAATTCTACTAGTTTTCTTGGTGAGGTCATCAGCCGTTTTGCTTTGGGGTCGTCCCACCATTCTTCTCCGTTTTCCCACCCACGGGAAGGTGGTTGTTTATAAATTGGGTCGTCCGTTTTTCCCTTGTGGAGCAGGGGCGGGTTAGAGCAACCTGCGGTTCGGGTTGTTCGGTTATCTCCCTATCAATCGACCGTACGTTAGTAGCTGCCTCTGTCATGTTTGTCGGATTTGGTGTGTTAACAGATTTATTGCTTGGAGTGTAACGGTCTAATACCACAAATACGTTTTGATCTTTGGAAACTTTGATATTATTGCCTATGATTTTAAGAGGTGGTACCTGTGTACTGTAGAGCATCTTAACTATTGTTTGGCTAACCTTGTAGAATTTTATATAAGATTGCAATTCATGGGCTTTTATTTAAATGATCATTTTAATGCATAAAGTTGCCACCCTTTCACCGTAAGACTTTTCTTAGAAGTTAAAATCAGGTCGCACTTCGGTGGCAAGGTTAATGTTTTAATTGTTAGTGATTTGTACCATTTCCATCCCTCCTACAGGGGGTGATTAGTTTGTGTGCTTGTGTAAATTGTTACAACTCTTAGTTTAAAGTTATCTGGAGTGTTGCAGATTTGCACAAGTGTAGTCTTTCAGAGGCTGTTGTGAGCGGTCGTAACTACGGCCGCGTCAAAAGCGAGCGGCAAGGTTCTCTGCCCGGAAGCTCATACAGTCAAAACTTGTTTCTTTCTGCCTCTGAATAAATTGTAACTTTGATATTTAGAGGCTGCTTTCTGAATATAATTTTAAATCTGTTTCTTTTAAAAAATGCTTTAAGGCACTATTAAAGTGAATAAAATTCCCATTCGTTAAAAGGAGTCTGGTTATCATTTAATCAGCTACTCCCTGGCAACTATTTCCATGCTTACATAGTGTGATTAAATGTGTTAATGTACTTGATGAATCGCTAGTAAATAAAATAAATTCTTAAGAATATTCTTTGAAAAAATCACGGTTCAAAAGGAATGTGGTCCATTATGTGTCACCATAGCGCTAATTGTAGATTATTTCCGCGACGCTCTCACGCGAGCAGTTGAACTGTGATTTACATGATCGCATTACAATTTGCTTTACTTTCTAGATTTTGGAGTGGAGTTATGAACTTCGATGCAAAGGCAGTCACCATATTCCCAAGTCACATCAACATCTGCGTCTATACTCCGCAAACCGCTTCACACTCCATCCCTGTTTTATTCACGAATGGCGCCTATGAATAATGATGGTTCGTAAGTCTCCACATTAGCTCTAATTGGCCTGATTTGTGGTCGTTCCCCGAGACTTCCCTGGAAGATAGTTAAATACTGTTCGACTCCTAGAAAGAACTCTTTCGAAATTTCAGGAGTGCACGTCTTCGTGAATTACGATGCCTCTCTTGTAAACTGATGAGCAACACTCAGTAACAGTGTTTCTTCCGAAACTGAATTTCATTGGAGGTAATATTTTTGGTATGACTCTCAGCTTTGCATCTGATTTTCCTGCACTTTGCTTTACTCTGAGATTCCACTAAAGGTCGCTTTAGACGGTCAGCTACTAAGTATTTTATGGTAGTTCCCGTTTGTAGCGATTTATCAACAGCATTGCAGTCGTACAGTAGTGGATTACTTCGGTTATTTCTTAGCAGGACATGACATTTCTCTACGTTCGGGATCAACTGCCAGTCACTGCACCACTCATAAAATCTCTGCAGGTCTTCCTGCAGTTCATTTTTTTCTTCTAGCGTTGCTACCTTTTTATAGCCCATGACATGACCTGCGAAAAGTCTCGTGGATCTTTCGGAGTTATTCACCGGATCACTAATACGTTTATTCCAAAATGCAGATATTCCGGCCCCCCTTTTTGGTATAAGCGCGAAAGTACCTTTACACCTCCCGATTTTTTTCCATAGCAAGCGACGTATTGATTTAAATCTGCAACGAAGTCCCGTCTCCAGCCACAAATTTGTACAGATGCTCGCTATGCTCGTAGTTTTTCTCTAAAATATAGTGAGAAACTGTATTAACTGTCTTCCTGACGTCAAGGAACAAGGCACTAACCAGGGAGGAATTGTCTACGGCGCTCTGGAGCTCATGGACGGAAAGAGCGAACTGAGCTCGCAAGATTTTTGTCTGCGGAATTGCAGTTAACTTTCAAAGAGAAGATCTTATTATCCAAAAACGAAATAATATGTAGGTATAAATCATGTTACATAATACTGAAACAGACTGATTTATCGATAAATCCTTAAAATTATGTACGTGTGACCTACAAATCTTCCAGAAAACAGGAATGACAAATCACTAGGTACCGTCGTTGCCCCAGGACCTATGATGAAGGGCAGCAAGTTCTTTCGCAAAATCTCTGTAGAATCTGAAAGTATATCCAACTCCTTCAAATGAGTTTTGCTGGTATTCAGCTTCACGGTCAGTCATCTCAGTATCTTTCATTTTGGTGTTCACGGGGTGTTTGGAACGAGAAACCGAAGTATCGGTACAATATTCCACGATGAAGCTGTTTTGGAGTACCGAACTCACTGTTCCCAACTTATCTACATCGTCTTTCGTTCCACTTGCTGACTAAACGTAAGATCAAATTATAGCAGGATTTTTAATCAGTTTGGTTCGTACAAAATGGTTCAAATGGCTCTGAGCACTATGGGACTTAACCGAGCGAGGTGGCGCAGTGGTTAGCGCACTGGACTCGCATTCGGGAGGACGACGGTTCAATCCCGTCTCCGGCCATCCCGATTTAGGTTTTCCGTGATTTCCCTAAATCGTTCCAGGCAAATGCCGGGATGGTTCCTTTCAAAGGGCACGGCCGATTTCCTTCCCAATCCTTCCCTAACCCGAGCTTGCGCTCCGTCTCTAACGACCTCGTTGTTACCGGGACGTTAAACACTAACCACCACCACCACCACTATGGGACTTAACTTCTGTCATCAGTCCCCTAGAACTTAGAACTACTTAATCCTAACTAACCTAAAGACATCACACACATCCATGCCCGAGGCAGGATTCGAACCTGCGACCGTAGCGGTCGCGCGGTTCCAGACTGTAGCGCCTAGAACCGCTCGGCCACACCACCTACAGGGTTTCCAACAGCCTGTTGTCGATCTCTGTTTTTCAAGTTGAGAATACAGTCCTGTGGCTAGTAGCTGTGAATTTCACTCACTACACGGTCAGCAAATGTGGAGTAGGAATTCTGAAACCTCCAGCTAAGATCATGTTCATCCAATCTAGATACTACGCCTTTGAGGTTGAAGGTAGCTGGAAGTTGTAGAACACTTCCTCCATATATGCTTGGTTAGTACAGCGTTCGCACACGCTGGAGGACGACGACCCAAACCCTCTTCCGGCTGTTCTGATGTAGGTTTTACCCGATTTACCTAAATCGATACAAGCAAATAATGGGATAGTTCCTCTGAAAGGGCACGGCCCATTCGCTCCATATACTTCCCTTACCCCAGCTAGTGACCGCGTTGTAGAAAGGACGTTTAATCTCATTTTTTTCCACATGTGATGAAAATGTATTATATGAAGACCACATGTACCAGCCGCGGTCCCATGCGCTCCACTTGGCAAACAAAGGTCGAAGACTGATCCTGTAGGAAGGCTTGGAATAGTTTTTAAGAGTTCCTCCTGTTGTCATAGGTAGCTTCATATATGTTTCTTTCCTAGCATAAGGCAACCGTGTGCGGTTATTTTTAGGTTTCATCTCCTATTTAGCTCGTCACTTATTCTATCCATTCCATTTTTTTGACATACGTTGATCCACGGTTGGGAATATATGGGCTATTTAGCCCCGACCCATGTATAAACTTTCTCGTATTCGTATGCGCATGTGCATAGGTAGCGGGTTGGGCTTGTAAGTGAGCGAACATTTGTAGCTGCAGCTAATGGCGTTCTTTTAATCATTGACAAAGGTCTTCTGAGGCACTTGTGGGTTTTATTGTTGTTCTGAAGAAGGTGCAGTTACCTACGCTGAAACCTGGCGTTTTTCGCAATCGAGGCGGGTATTTAGTGTTTTAATATATTAACCAACGATTGCTGACGGGCTGCGATGTTGAAGGTTCTTATCTTCCTTCGGAATGTATTGATTAGTTACCTATTCCTTGTTTATTTCAGGGTAACCACTACAGCAATCAAAATTTGTGTGCTTATGGAAAGACACGCTTTTCTTTGGAGTGTGGTCCTCACTTTGCTACTCAGAGCGCCATCGGCTGTTAGGCATCCGGGCGGCGAGCCGTGCCAGAAGTACTCCCCGGCCGCTCTGCCGCAAAACTCAGCACACACAGCGCGAGGCTCGCGACCGCACATTATTCAAACGAGACGTAGAGGAAATTCCACGAGCTCTGAAAGATTTATTAAAACGGCGGCGTTCGCTTTCGCTGCGCGGCACTGTCCATAAACTTTCAATGCTTTTAGCAGGACAGCGTAAACTCTGGCCGGAGTCATAAGGGCGGCACGCTGGCGGCCAGCCGGATACGGATGGAGACGGCGCCGGCGGGCACTTGCCCTCCGCTGCCGGCTGTCGAGGCCGAGGGAAGGCGGGGCGTGGCGGCTCCCCAAGGCGCAGCCTCCGGCCACCCTTCGGCGACTGCCACATCGCTTAGATGCCAGTATCCCGGTGGAAAGCAGTAATCCCTCGTTATTTACGCTAGGTGAGTTCACGGCGCTGCACCAGTATCCATGTATTCCATTTCTATTAGCCCATCGTCTCCCTCACTCTGCCAGTGAGTCTCCTCTGCAAACCCTGCCTGCCTTCTGCCCCCTGTATCACTCCGTCTCCGCGTGCCACTTTCTCTGTATTTCTAATTTTCCTTCCTCTCTTCGTCCACCTGTTCCTTACCACACTCTGCCTATTTGCTCCTCACGCTTCAAGCCATCCCCTCTTTTCCTCCACCTCCTCTTGCTACCACTCTGTCTACGTCCTCCTTCCTCCTTCTCCTGGTCCATCTCCATATGACATACCGTCTACTAATCGGGCATATATCTTAATAGTCTAAGTACGATCACTGACGAACTTCCTAACAAGTAATCTTAGTAGACTGGAGTAGTCCTCTCATGTTTGATAGTCCTCCACATACACCACTGGCCATTAAAATTGCTACACCAAGAAGAAATGCAAATGATAAACGGGTATTCATTGGACCAATATATTGTACTAGAACTGACATGTATTACATTTTCACGCAATTTGGGTGCATAGATCCTGAGAAATCAGTATCCAGAACAACCACCTCTGGCCGTAATAACGGCCTTGATACGCCTGGTCATTGAGTCAAACAGAGGTTGGATGGCGTGTACAGGTACAGCTGCCCATGCAGCTTCAACACGATACCGAAGTTCATCAACGGTAGTGACTGGCGTATTGTGACGAGCCAGTTGCTCGGCCACCATTGACCAGACGTTTTCAATTGGCGAGAGATCAGGAGAGTGTGCTGGCCAGGGCAACAGTCGAACATTTTCTGTATCCAGAATGGACTGAACAGTACCTGCAACATGCGGTCGTGCATTATCCTGCTGAAATGTAAGGTTTCTCAGGGACTGAATGATGGGTAGAGCCACGGGTCGTAACACATCTGAAATATAACGTCCACTGTTCAGAGTGCCGTCAATGCGAACAAGAGGTGACCGAGACGTATAAACAATGGCACCCCATTCCATCACGCCGGGTGATACGCCAGTATGGCGATGATGAATACATGCTTCCAATGTGCGATCATCGCGATGTCGCCATACACGGATGCGACCATCATGATGCTGTAAACAGAACCTGGATTCATCCGAAAAAATTACGTTTTGCCATTCGTGCACCTAGGTTTGTCGTTGAGTACACCATCGCAGGCGCTCCTCTCTGTGATGCAGCGTCAAATGTAACCGCAGCCATGGTCTCCGAGCTGATAGTGCATGCTGCTGCAAACGACGCCGAACTGTTCATGCAGTTGGTTGTTGTCCTGCAGACGTTCACATCTGTTGACTCAGGGATCGAGACGTTGCATCGTGATCCGTTGCAGCCATGTGGATAAGATGCCTGTTATCTCGACTGCTAGTGATACGAGACCGTTGGGATCCAGCACGGTGTTCCGTATTATCCTCCTGTACCCACCGATTCCATATTCTGCAAAGAGTCGTTGGATCTCTACTAACGCTAGCAGCAATGTCGCGACACGATAAACCGCAATCGCGATGGGCTACAATCTCACCTTTATCAAAATCGGAAACGTGATGGTATGCATTTCTCCTCCTTGCACGGGGCATCACAGCATCGTTTCTCCAGGCAACTCCGATCAACTGCTGTTTGTGTATGAGAAATCGGATGGAAACTTTCCTCCTGTCAGCTTGTTGTAGGTGTCGCCACCGGCGCCAACCTTGTGTGAATGCTCTGAAAAGCTAATCATTTGCATATCACAGCATCTTCTTCCTGTCGCTTAAATATCGCGCCTGTAGCACGTCATTTTCGTGGTGTGGCAATTTTAGTGGCCAGTAGTGTAGAACCGAGGGTGTAAATCTCCCTTCGCAGGATAAGCCCAACTTATGTGATCTAAGTTATCAAAAAACTGACACGGCTTGATATCGTCTTCGTATTTATTGTGAATATCCTTCACTCTACCACAAGCAATAAGAAAGCTCACAACAACAACTAAAACCTCTCCTCTTCTGGCCTCTGAACCTCAAGTATATGTACTATTTTAAGAGTTAACTAACGCAAACAGTAAATATTTAAATTATCAAATACATAACTTACAACTAAGAAAATTAGTTACAAAAGTTCTTGCTCCAACAATAACACATGGATATAATACTAAACCGATACGCAAAAGGGGTAATTCTGAATTTCGTTTTTTACCGTGCAAAATAATCTTTTATATCTGATCCACTAAAGCCAAAATCTAAATATTGAGTTTCTTCTTAATTAAATATTAACTTAGGTGCATAACATTTCCATGAATTCCAGACATATTGATTGATATCCTCGTTAAACTGGTTTTCTTCATAAAGTGAACAGATTTTGGCGAAATACGAAAATACAATAACTATGTACAACCTGTCTCGTAAGCTTGCAGTTAGAAGGAGAGTCACATAAGTTTCTGTTATTGCGTTCTTAGGTGGAATAAATTACCAAATTAATACATTTTCTTGATTTTCTGTACCAAATAGTGTTATGTCGAATCAAAAGGTTCAAATGGCTCTAAGCACTACGGGAATTAACATCTGAGGTCATCAGTCCCCTAGACTCAGAACTACTTAAACCTAACTAATCTAAGGTCATCACACACATCCATACCCGAGGCAGGATTCGAATCTGCCACGGTAGTAGCAGCGCGGTTCCGGACTGAAGCGCCTAGAACCGATCGGCCACAGTGCCCGTCTCGAACCCAATAATGCAGAACATATAATGTTAATTTTTTGTTAATTACAATTCGGGTTTTGTAGGTAACATTTTGTTAGGTTACAAAGGTTTTATCGAAATACGAAAATATGTCATTGGTTTACAATTTCTTCCTTGAAAATACTTTTGAAATACTTCTCTGTTGCCTGATTAACACTCAAAACTTTAAAGGTGTCATTAACATTGCACGCCGCCATATAGTTTGTGGGAATACTTGTGTTGTGACTTGGCAAGACAGCCAAGTCACTATGAGAGGAAGCCGAAAGGCACGCGTTTAAGTTCACGCAGGCTGGCGCTAGGTCTGGAACAGTTAAGGGAATTAATAGTAGCAAATAAAGTACGTAGTTGATGTAATACTTAACTTTAATCCATAAGTGGTGTTCATCGGTCTGACGGTACAGGCATCACAAGTTAAATATCTATTGATAATGGCGCCTTGCTAGGTCGTAGCAAAAGACGTAGCTGAAGGCTATGCTAACTATCGTCTCGGCAAATGAGAGCGTATGTGTCAGTGTAGCATCGCTAGCAAAGTCTGCTGTACAACTGGGGCGAGTGCTAGTAAGTCTCTCTAGACCTGCCGTGTGGCGGCGCTCGGTCTGCAATCACTGACAGTGGCGACACGCGGGTCCGACGTATACTAATGGACCGCGGCCGATTTAAAGGCTACCACCTAGCAAGTGTGGTGTCTGGTGCTGTAATATTCAGTTGATCTATCTCGTTTGTCCCGTTAAATCTTCCTCTTCCTTTTCTCCACCCATTTCTCCCTCCCGACATCCGTCTTCTCCTCCCACGTATCTGTGTCCATCTACTACTTTGTTCTCTCTCTCCGGTTCTATTTGTATTATCACCTTCACGCAGATAGGAGGTCGGTGGTTCTTCTTCCCCCCTCCCTCCCCCCCCCCCCCCCAACACACACATGCACACACAGTTTTTCTTTCCAGATAGGAGGTAATATGTGTACCAAGTTTGGTGGAAATCGATGTAGGAGTTTAGGGGGACTTCTTTTTCTCCTCTGCAATGCCCTCTTATTCACATGTCACATGTATTTCACATTTAGGTAACATGTTTTGCACATATTTGTACTCATATTTCACCTGTATCTCTGTCCGCCTCTGTAGCTGCAGGGTCAACGTGGCTGACTGCTTATCTAGGGCTCAGGGTTCAACATCCGGCCAGGTTGAGGATTTTCTCCATTTGGAGTCTGAGTGTTGCGCAGTCCTCATAGTTTTCTCATCACTGACGCACAACTCACCTAAAAAGACTTACTCAAAGTGGCATTGTCGCTACGCGAAAAGAAGGGAAGAAAGAAAAGGCTGTACCTCTGGCGATTTTCGCCCTGCAGTTTCGTTTTCATGCAGCGCAATATTTATGGCGCCATACTTCCTGAACTATGCGTCGTAAAATGATATAACTGTGAGTACATTACATGGTATACGGGAATACTGCCTGGAACTTGTGTCACTAATGCTGTTAGTAATAAAGAAGTAATAAATTAAAACTTCATGCCTGGTGCGGTAGTTTTACTGCATGAATAGGGAAAACGTAGTATGCGAGAAACATTTCTCCTTTCGTGATTTGATGGATGGGATACAGACGTCAGCAAGAAAAAGTTTCATAAAAGTTTGAAATTATGTGTAAAGGTTATTGCATGTAACTAAACGCTTTCACTTTCAAATAGTGGATGAATGTCCGCCCTGGTTGCTGAGTGGTCAGCGCGACGGAATGTCATGCCTAACGGCCGGGGTTCGATTCCCGGCTGGGTCAGAGATTTTCTTCGGTCAGGGACGGGGTGTTGTGTTTTCCTTCTCATCATCACTTCATCCCCATCCCCATCGACACCTAAGTCGCCGAAGTGGCGTCAACTCGAAAGACTTGCACCAGGCGAACGGTCTACCCTCCGGGAGGCCCTAGCCACACGGCATTTCATTTCAGTGGTTGAATAAAAGCAGGGTATTCGCGCTTCTTAGGATACCCTCCTTTCTCGATCCCACCTGCACCCCTTAGAGAGCTAGCTTTTTCTTATCCTCAGAGTGATTCTTTCTAGACTGTGACAGGTATCCCACTTTTCGCTAAAATAAGTCCAGTGGCTTAGGAGGAGATGTGAAACGATCATACACACATCTTGTAAATCGGAACCGAAGTGCTGGTAGATGTCTGCGACCATAATAACATTAAAGGCAAATGTAAATTTAAGAATGTAAGAAGTACTACATCTGACACACTGGAAGGGAGTTTCAAATCACTTGTGAACATGGATAAGCGAGTAGTGAATGTGCGTTGGGACATCATTTAAAGGAGAACCTACTACATCAGTTTTAAAACATTGAAGACACATGTCCGTATTGCATTTTGGTACTTAAGTTACGGCATTGGCCATTTTAGAAAGAACGGATGTATTTGTGAATAACCAGATTGACACCTGAAATTGTAATAAATGTACATATATCAAGCATTCGTAAATGGTTCTTTCATTTTTTTCAATATTTTAGTTGTAGCAATAAAAACAGTAAGAGACCCGATTCAACTATTCTTTCTTTTAACTTTCTCAATGTTTTATTGAATTCTTAATGACTACTAATAATCTTCTTTGCGAACTGTTTCCCTAAGTCGTGTTATAAACATAAATATTGCATTTAACTCTATGTTTACTTTATGAAACCTGCTGTTATTTTAATAAATATTGTTTATAAGCAATATTAGTTTTTTAACGTTGTATCGGATGTGATGCACTCTAATAAAATTACGAAAAAATGATACCGTATGTGGTTCTATAAGTCGTTGTTGAAAATGGAATCTCAATTACTACTATATTGCTTTTACAAGTTCTCTTTTCGCGTTAGGGCTGATTGTGCTTTTATTGTTTTATATTAACATTTCTGTTTTACCCATCATCAGAAGTGCTACCAGCTAGCGAAACAAACTTACGTCATGGCTCCGTTATCGATGTCTTGACACTATACCTACAGTCAGCTACTGGTTAGGTCTATCTCTTGTATACGAGAGCACATGTTTTGCTTCACATCTGTATTGATATTGTTCAGTCTCCTTGTCTGTGCACGTAATTATTTCAGAAGGTATGTCATTATGGTCTTCAGAGTTGTACAGAATTAATTTATTTAAGATTTATGTAACCTCATTTCTTTGGGAAAGATATTTTGTTTTATATAGTTTTGCACTTATTTTTATTATTTGTTGCCATTCACCTGATGATAGAGTATGCCCGAAGCGTGCATTAGCATAATAAAGGATTCAGTACTGTCTGGATGGGTATTATTTATGTAACATTCCAGCATTTTTAAATTCTCTTTCAGACAGCATACTTACATACATACATTTTTATAACATGTATGGGTAATGGCGGACTACCGTCAGTATTCTTATTTTCTCCCGTGTGTTGTTTTGATATATAATCGAAAGCGGGAGTAAACGTCCTTTCCCGTAGCTATGGAACTGCCCCATCCGCCTCCAGCGAGGGGACTGGCGCTTTGTGTCGCGCTGAATTGACGGCGGCTGGGATGAAATCTCGGACAGTAATCGACCACCGATAGCTGGAGAATGGTCGCCCTACGACAAATGCTGATAACGATGGTACAAGCAAGTGCCGAAATTGAATATCATTTTGAGCGAAAGAGTGAGTTGCTAATCTCTCAGTTTGCATACCTCGGAAACACATCGTTGGGATTTGGTGGAGACTGCCAGTGGTACTGCATATGGTGTTTGGTATCTACAGAAATCAATGGCAAAGCGGAATGGCTGAGCCGTATGGACTAGACGGACTTGAGCGGTAAGCATCTTAATATGTAAACTGTAGGAGCTGCTGAAATCTGTTACTGACGTGTCTTTCATGACATTTACAGTGCGACCGTAAAATAATTCAAATAATTCAAACTCGCTTTGCAAAATACACAAACGAATGTTCTGCAGTCGATTACTAACTACCTTACAGCATTCAGCACGAAATAAATGAAATTTAGTTAGTGATAGACCACTGAACGCACTTCAGATAAAAGCGTAACATGCGTTAATTAAAAACATACTAACGAGACCACGGTTTCCAATAAATGGCGAATAAACGTCATTTAAATGTAAACGAGTGCAATGTCTGCGGCTGCATACAACGTGATTGGTGGGGCACAGCCTGATGAGATTCACCCTATAAGGACGCTTACCAAATCGAGTGCATTCTGTCCCAAACACTACCTTAAATTTCACGGTGAGACACAAGCAATTTGCAAAGGAGCTTGTCACATTGGCGCAAAGTATATGCCAATAACAGGAACATTACCCTGCTTGTACTTCAATTCCTTATCAATGATACCCCGAGATATTTTGGCACGTGTTTCCCACACTACCACAATTCAAAACGACACGTACAGTTATTGGCGAAAACGGTGAGCATCTATGTAATACTAGAGAACCCGGTAATTAAGCGTAATTGCTAAACATGTTTGGGTGAGCCACGTAGGGGTTGCTGGCGTCGCCGTTCGAATTCCTGTCGCATGATATCCCTCTGGATTGAGACCACTAAGGTCTTTGCTCGAGGTTGTCGATTTGGCGGGGGGAGATGGGCGGGTGTTATGGCTTTGCGAGAGTTGGATTGCGGTATCGGAGCGAGGAGGACGGTGTGAGACATCCGCCCGGCGTGTAAGGCGAAACACTTGTCCAAGCATCTTCGGCACGAAGTCCGGCGAGTGATTTCTGGGCATGTTTTTGGGCCGAATTGAATACGTGGCTGAATTCGAGTGTCTTCTTCGTGCATAGCCAGGTCAGCGAGATGTTGATGGCTGGTGTCCGTAGCCACATCGTTGCTCTGCAGCTTTTGCCTTGTGGCATCTGCACGATTTGTTGAATTGTCGGTTTGACCGGAGGATTTCAAGTAGCGTGCTGGGTCACTGATGCAAAGACATATACCTGCTTACTGAATGAAGACCGTTCATATATGTCGAGATGATTGGTTTCGTGTCGCACCACAGGTCTGCTACTTTTTTAGTGCCAGGTGGTCGTCACAGTTCGTGGTAGCTTTCCGTAGACAAGTCCCCAAAGGTGAAATTGTGAGCGGAGTGCATTTTTCATTTTGGTTGATTTGTTGCTGTTACCGCAAGCTCCTTGCACTCGCTGTTTTGGCGAGCGATCACTATTGGTTAGAGAAATCGTCTTATAGTGAAAAGAGGCACTATTGAATGTGCGATGAAGACGAATTCTGTGGAAGCACCTAGGCTGAAGACGCTACAATTAACTACAAACATTGTGATGGGTCTTCAACAGGCGAGGAACAAGGTCAGTGTTGTCTGTGCCCGATGCCACGTCCAAACACGGAATGTAGCCCACGTCCATTTTTCCGCCGTTGTCGTATGGTGTTCCTGTTATTCTCTCTTTGGATTGAGGCTATAGCACTTTGTGGTTCGTTCATTGTCTCTTTATCTGTGTTCATAGCTATAAGTGCCCTACAGCGACTTTTTACAATCCTACGTCGGAACGTGATTATTCATTTTACACCTGATCGTGGGAGATTGTATTTGATATCCTTGTTCAGACTTGTTTTTCTGGAACCACGGCGATATGGCTCAAATGGTTCAGATGGCTCTGAGCACTATGGGACTTAACATCTCTGGTCGTCAGTCCCTTATAACTTAGAACTACTTAAACCTAACTAACCTAAGGACATCACACAACACCCAGTCATCACGAGGCAGAGAAAATACCTGAACCCGTTGGGAATCGAACCCGGGAACACGGGCGCGGGAAGCGAGAACGCTACCGCACGACCACGGCGGTATACAGGGTGAGCCACTAACTATTGCCACCAAGAATAACTCCGAAAATATGATAGGAGCTGAAAGGTTTGTGGGACAAATGTTACATGGGACAACGGGGACCAAAATATGACGTTGCTTTTTGTTACTAGGTTGGGTCACTTACGATGTGTGTGTGTGAAATCCTATGGGACTTAACTGCTAAGGTCATCAGTCCCTAAGCTTACACACTACTTAACCTAAATTATCCTAACGACAAACACACACACCCATGCCTGAGGGAGAACTCGAACGTCCGCCGGGACCAGCCGCGCAGTCCATGACTGCAGCGCCTAAGACCGCTCGGCTAATCCCGCGCGGCGGTAACTTAAGAGATATGAAGGTCAGCTTTGTTTCTTGCAATGGGATGCTGTAGTTTGGTGCTTATTTTCTGATAGCGGCTATCGAGACTAATCCAATGATGAGTAACAGTAACTCTTTGAAGGTCAACGAAGGTCAAAAAGGTGGCATGAACGTCCATTTACAGAAGGCGTTCGAAGTGATGACCATTGGTATGAATGCAGCGCTACAGTCATCTTATCATGTATTCAGTGGTATTCCTTATCATTTCCGTACTTATCGAAGCACGTGCTATGACAATTCTGTCTCGCATATCTTCAGGCGTAGCTGGAATGTCTTTATAAACTATGTCTTTCAAGAATCCCCACAAGAAAAAATCCAGAGTCGTCAAGTCTGGCGGGCGAGCCGACCACGGAACATTTCCGCGTCCAATCCAACGATTTGAGAATTGTCTCTGCAGTTAATTTCTAGCCATCGGCGAAAAATTGGCCGGACACCCACTGTATTGATGCAACATTCTGTTCCTTGTTCCCAAAGGTATTTCTTCTAATAACAGAGTCCGCAGCTCGTGGTCTCGCGGTCGCTTTCTCGCTTCCCGAGGGCGTGGTTCCGGGTTCGGCGGGGTCACCTGCCTCGAGATGACTAGGTGATTGTGTTGTCCTCATAATTTCATCATTATTCATGAAAGTGGTCCGACTGGACTGAGCAAATGTTGGGAATTTGTACGGGAGCTGATAACCGCGAAGTTGAGCGCCCCACAAACCAAACATCATCATCCAATAACAGACCTAATGTTTCTTGCAGGAATGTGGTGTACTTCCTACCATTAAGATTTCCTTCGATGAAACAGGGCCTATAATTCTGTCCTCCAGTATCCCACACCATACATTCGCCGACCACGGTTTTTGGTGTGCAACTTGCCGCAGCCAACAAGGATTTTCAGTTATCGAGTAATGCATGTTATGCAAATAAACAGTTCCATGGTTCGTGAATGTAGCCTCGTTAGTAAATAAAATAAAATAAATAAATGTGCCATCCATCTGAATCTGAAGTTGAGCCTATCCGGTGAATTCAATGCAATGCATCGTACCATTTAATTCTTGGTGGAGCGATATAGTAAGGATGATATTCATGGTGATGCAGAACACGAACAACACTACTCTGGCCCATGCCCGATTTCCGTTTCAATTTAACGCAAACTAACACAAAGATCTCGACCACAGTGGTAAGAGTACCAATCCGTTTCCTCATTAGTAACTTTCCTTGGCCGGATGTGTTTCCGATGCGTTAAAGATCCAGTTGTTCTTAGTTTATCATACACACATTTAAATGTACGATGTGTAGGGTGAGTACGTTGAGGATATCTTTCAGCGTGCAAGTCTCTAGCTCTCACTGAATTTCGTTGGCATTCTCCGTAAATGAGAAATATATCGACATGTTCTTCGAAAGAATACATCATTCACGTTCGATTGATTCGACGATACTAGTCTTACTGTTCCTATTAGTGTTGTATTTCGAAACCGTCGAATGGCGTTTACATGTCAATGGCACCTTAGGCGGATACGCCGTATTCAGCGAATATTATATTTACTATTTGTACGTTATACGAGAGAGAATTGTCAGAGCATGTGCTTCGATAAGTGCCGAAGTGATAAGGAATACCCCTCAGTCCATGATAAGAAGATTGCAGCACTGCACTGATAGTATTGGTCATCACTTCGAATACCGATTGTAAATGGACGTTCATGCCACCTTTTTGATCTTGGTTGACCTTCAAAGACCTTACTGTTACAAATCATTGGATTCGTCTCAATAACCGCTATCAGAAAATAAGCACCAAACTACAGCATCCCATTAAAAAAAAGTTGACCGTCATATCTGTGATGTGACCCCACCTAGCAACAGAAAACCAGCGTCGTACTATGGCACCCGTCATCCCATGCAACATTTGTCCCACAAACTTTTCAGCTACTATCATACTTTCGGGGCTGTTCTAGATGGAAATTGTTAGTGACTCAGACTGTATGTATTCTCGTGAAATATACCATGAAGTGTGTTTGCCACATTCAGTGTGAGCAAAGAATTAATGATTTGTAATTCGATAAATCGCTATTGGCGAGGCCTTTTGATACTGTTTGCCCGTGTTGTGTTTAATTAAATTAAAAGTAAGGTGTAAGAAATTTTTTTGCAGTCACTGGGGCTGTTCCGTAATTCTAAGATAGATGCGAGTGCACCACTCTTCCTTAGGACAGTGTACTGATGAGTCACATAGCATTAGTGGTGTCTATGGAGATGTAGCGCTGACTTACTTCAGAATTTACCAAAAATACGTAAGCTCTGCTGCGCGAAAAATTACTAGTTTGGGCTGATGATTTGGCATATAGAGAGCATAGCGCGTGATTGTGTACCATCATAGCCGTGCATTGGGCAGTAGTACTTACGTGTTGTTGTCCTGAAGTGATTGGTGACCAGTGGTTCATTAGCTGTTAGACGTGGTGTAAATTTTTATTGCGTGGTAGTTGTCGTCAACGAGAATGGATTGATTAATATTGGAAATCACTTGTCCATGAGTGTCTTAACGTTGAAATCCAAAAGCCAAGATTTGATATTATTTATTAAATTGCGTATGTGTTATCAATTGATTACTCTTTCGAGTAAAGAAGACCTGCCTATTTTGCATTTGGTAGTTTTGCTTGACTGAAGCTGTTATCGCTGAAGGCCTGTTTATTGCTTATTTTGGTAACTTTACTTAATTGAAGCTGTTATTGAAGGAGGCCTGCCACTTCTATTTGGTAATTTTAACTAACCGAAGCTGTTGTCGTTGAGAGCCTGCCTGTTTCCTATTTGGTAGTTTTACTTAACTTCAGCTGTTCAAGTGATTCAAATGGCTCTGAGCACTATGGGACTTAACATCTGAGGTCATCTGTCCCCTAGAACTTAGAACTACTTAAACCTAACTAACCTAAGGACATCACACACATCCATGCCCGAGGCTGGATTCGAACCTGCGACCGCAGCAGCCGCGCGGTTCCGGACTGAAACGCCTAGAACCGCTTGGCCACAGCGGCCGGCCCTCAGCTATTATTATTGAATGCCTACCAGTTCCCCTTTAAGTTAAATTAAGAGTGGTTTCATAATTTGGGTTAGCTGAAACTGTTATTAATCAAGGCCTACCTCTTTTTATTATTCTGTTTTTGAGATCCGGTATCTAACTCAATCGGTGTAGTAATTAACTGCAATTTGGATTACCAAAGGCCCACCTGTTTCAGAGGTATAATGTCAACCAAATAGTAATGGGATGGCACATGGGCCCTAAACTTTCGCGCCGGCCAGAGTGGCCGTGCGGTTCTAGGCGCTCCAGTCGGGAGCCGCGCTGCTGCTACGGTCGCAGGTTCGAATCCTGCCTCGGGCATGGGTGTGCGTGATGTCCTTAGGTTAGTTAGATTTAAGTAGTTCTAGGTTCTAGGGGACTGCTGACCACAGCAGTTGAGTCCCATAGTGCTCAGAGCCATTTGAACCTAAACTTTCGCCTTACATCCCTTTATCCATAATTGTAGGTTTCAGTTGAAATTCGACGTTTATTATAATCTCCTCCGCCGTCCTCTCTTCGTCCATCCCATCCTCTCTTCTTTTTGTCTGTCTGCTCATCCTCCCCCTCCATTAGTCCAACTCTCTCTGTCAACCTCTTCCTTCCTACATTTCTCTCTCCCCCTTTCTCTCTCCACCTCTTCCGCCCATGAGCAACGTATTTTCTGCTACTAACTCTACTTTATTGCAGAGCTCAATTATTCTTTCTCCTCTTTTACCTACTACCAAGTCCATATGTAGTCCCATAATTGTTTATTCTGTTCCTGCTCCTAAAAAACGCGCTTCAGTCCCCGGGATTATCATATTTGCAGTCCGCCTGCTTAGCTGAGTGTGGAGTAACATACACTCGCCTTCCTTCCCACCACAGTCAGGGCGCTGTGGTATGTGATAACGACTGAAAAATTCCCCACCCGACAACGTTTACACATGATACGTCTTGCTTAGGATCCTGTCTGCCCCAGATGCCCCGCTATTGACACCTAAATCCACCGTTTCGTTTGTGGTAGGCCTGTCGACTGGCTCCTCACACTGCGAATGTTGGCATTGCTGCTGCGACGGAAGCCTCAGTCTGTAGAGCCCACAGAAGTGATCCATCCCGACGTCACTTACTTCCCTGCTACACTTCGTACCGACACTGTGTAGGCTAAAGGTGTGGCACTGTCATACTTTTTTAATGAGAGCGTTGCAGGGTTGTTAGATTTATGGCATTATTTAACGAGTAACTACACGATTTTACGGCGCAAGGTGTCCTTTGGTACGCTTTTTGCGAATTACTTGGCGTCATCGTTTACGCTCCCTCCACCCCGTTGGGGTGTACTGGGTGTGGGAAGAGACTGAGGTCAAAATGTCAAGGGACCAAACTGCTGAGGTCATCGGTCCCTAGACTTATACACTACTCAAATTAACTTAAACTGACTGATGCTAAGAACAACACACATACCAATGCCCGCTGGAGGACTCGAACCTCCTTCGGGAGTGGCCGCGCAGTCAGTGACATTGCGAGTGACTGTAGTATTCGACATGATGGGCTAATGAGACACATCAACGGTAATTATCGGGTGTTTGACCCTCGCTGAACGAGAAGACGATCACGACATCCCTCCGTCTGGCTGCTGTGGACACCCCCAGGAAAAAAAGGAGAAAATGAACAAAAAAAGAATTACAATTAAAAACATAGGAACAAAATTAACAACAAATAAAATATAATATTGTACCCCTTAATTTCAGCTTCTCTTTTTTTAAATAAATGTTCAGAGGCATATTTAATTTTTGTCCAAGGGTGGAGCCTGTAGTGGTGGCGCACGAGTGTCCGAGCTAGCTTTAGGGTGAATGTGACGGTGGCATTATGTTTGTTTTTGTTTTTAGGTTAGATAGGTTTTTGGGGTTATTATGGGTGACAGGGGACATTGCCTGAAGTGGAAGAGGTCTAAACACTACATTAATTTGACAATTAAAAATAAAAGTGGTAACGTGCTTGCTTTCCAAGCAGCGGGCCCGGGTTCGATTTCTGGCCGGGTTGGAGATTCTTTCCGCTCTTGGACTGGGTGTTTTATTGTCCTCTTAATCATTTCATCCTCACCACAGGCACGCAAGTCGCCCAGAGTGGCGTCGACTGAAATAAGACGTGCACTCCGTGGCTGTACGCCCCCGGATAGGGCCTCTCGGCCTTCAATGCCACATAATTAGTCCATTCCATTTTTCACTAGATTTACGTCTCCAGTTATACAATTTTCTGTTGCTGTTGATATTACAGAAGTATGGTGATACGTGCAAGAAAAGTAAGAACTATGGAGCTAGGACGGGAAGCTACAATACAATTTAGTGCTTAAAAATATCTTGTAAGCATAATTACTGAATACATGGCATGCAATAAAACACTTAAACCAATTACGAATAAGGCACTTAATAGAAATAGGAGGTCTGTCTGAGGGGAACATGGGCAGGAACCTGAAGGATAGACTGGCGTTTATACGGAGCGTGGCATTATACAGAGCTCAGACATGAACACTGACGAAAGAGGAAGAAAGACGAATACAAGCATTTGAGATGTCGATATGGAGGACGACGAAACGGATAAAATGGGTAGAGAAAGTGAGAAATGTAGAGGTGTTGATAAGAAAGGAGAAAGAGAGAGAAACTTCAAAGGCAACCAGGAAGTGGAAACACACCTGGCTTGGACATTTTATAAGAAGAGATTGTTTACTGATGGATGCTATGGAAGGAACGGCGAGTGGAAGACAAGAGTAGCACTCAGAAAATACCACATCGTGGATAGTGTAAGAATAGAGCACAATTAAGAGCAAACGAATACGGTGAGCAAGTGACAGGACTGCATGAAGAGCTACATGTAAAGCCTTGCCCTCGAGCAGAACACTGTTGATGATTATGTTGATCATGCCCTATATTCGCCTGAGAAGAAATACTTATCCTCCTTCCTTTCCACATCACTGACGCCTACTGTGAATAATCGTTATGCGTCTTTAATTCAGTGGCTTCCGTTGCCTTGCACATCATCATGACTTTGATAATTGCTGATGCTTCGGCGGTATGGCGGGCAAGAGATTGCCCTGAAGATGTGTCCGCTCCTCAGTCCTCTTTTACGAGGCCGCTAGGGAAACTAGGGTGATTTCCTAGGCAGCGTTTTTTCTTCAAAATTGTTAGGGTTGTTCCATGAACCAGGTACGTTTTCATTACTAGGAAAGGATTCCATACCTAGACCATGGGCCCTACTCTAATACAGCATACAAATCTGCCATTTTCCATTACTATCTTGAACTTTTATTCTCGCTGTCGCAGAGAGCACTTATTGACCTCGGCTCATCTTCGATGTACCTGACGTGTTTGCCATTGTGGTTGTGCTGCATATCGCCTGGAGTACCCTTGCTTGTTTCATCTTGTATCACTTGTGATTCTACGTGTAGCACCCTGTGGCGTCGTGTTCCTGTCTAGGTAATGGGTTTTCATTTAGAAGCGCTGTGGCCACTCCTCAGATAATTATAGCACAAGTTGTTGCCCATTACAACAGCTTTACGTTTGTTACGTGCAGCTTGCGTGCATTTGCTGCACTTACGCAATGCGTGTAGCTGGTTGTAAGTAACACATGCAGCACTAGCATAGGGATGTCAATCCGCCTCCAATAGTCCAACCGCTTGCCGTTTGAGCGTTCTGCTGTTTAGTACCAGATATACCGTGATGTAGTGGTACTGTAGTACACAGACAGTAATGACTTGCTGTTATTTCGGAGAAAAGCATATTTTCTTTAGATATCGGAAACCTGTGAGAAATCCCACTGATGTCAGATTCTTCTATTCAAGCCATTCTGTAAGAAGCTTTGACGCAATTATGTCTAGCAAAGGAATATCTAGCTGTGATGTTATAAGCGGATGCACATTGCTCCCAGCTTTGTTCAGTAACGCAAGAAGTTCACTTGCCGTTCATTTCTTTAAATGTATCACTCCAGTCAGTCAAGTAGTGTTATATGTTACAAAACTAACCTGAAAGATAGTGTTTCGCACCAGAAGATGACAAATTTCTTTGTGTGATCCACCTGTTATTGAAACTAAGCAAATTTTTGATAGTTGGCAGTGCCCTATGATTCCTCATTATTTACGATGATACTCACAAATGTGTCGTGAAAATTTAATATTTACGTTATATCACCGTTAAATAATTGCAGCAACATGGAGGGCAGGTTGCTGCCATGTTTAATGGACTCAAGGCAGATCCAGCGTCGGACGATATCTTCCCAACTGTTTTGGTGTTGCTCCTCTCAATTACTCTAATTTTTTTTCGAACGTGGTAGATCATATTTTCGAAGGGTTTTCTTTTCTCAAAGTGTATGTCGGCGTCTTCAAACACTTAAAACTGTGACTGCGCCACCAAATACTGCTCGACAATCTTTGGGAACTGTTCGATTTGCCTTTTACGTCGTTCATGGGAAGCTAGCGGTCGCAGGCGATAGCAGGTTCAATAGTGAGAATGAGTGGGAGATACAAGAAACAGTACAGCGAGTCGTGGAGCTTAGCTTATACAGGGTGTTACAAAAAGGTACCGCCAAACTTTCAGGAAACATTCCTCACACACAAATAAAGAAAAGATGTCATGTGGACATGTGTCCGGAAACGCTTACTTACCATGGTAAAGCGCATTTTTGTTTCGTCAGTATGTACTGTACTTTTTCGGTTCACCGCCAGTTGGCCCAATTGAAGGAAGGTAATGTTGACTTCGGTGCTCGTGTTGACATGCGACTCATTGCTATACAGTACTAGCATCATGCACATCAGTACGTAGCATCAACAGGTTAGTGTTCATCACGAACGCGGTTTTGCAGTCAGTGCAATGTTTACAAATGCGGAGTTGGCAGATGCCCATTTGACGCATGGATTAACACGGGGCAATAGCCGTGGCGCGGTACGTTTGTAAAGAGACAGATTTCCAGAAGGAAGGTGTCCCGACAGGAAGACGTTCGAAGCAATTGATCGGCGTCTTACGGAGCACGGAACATTCCAGCCTATGACTCGCGACTGGGGAAGACCTAGAACGACGAGGGCACTTGCAATGGACGAGGCAATTCTTCGTGCAGTTGACGATAACCCTAATGTCAGCGTCAGAGAAGTTGCTGCCGTACAAGGTAACGTTGACCACGTTACCGTATGGAGAGTGCTACGGGAGAATCAGTTGTTTCCGTACCATATACAGCGTGTGCATCACTATCAGCAGCTGATTGGCCTCCACGGGTACACCTCTGCGAATGGTTCATCCAACAATGTGTCAATCCTCATTTCAGTGCAAATGTTCTCTTTACGGATGAGGCTTCATTCCACCGTGATCAAATTGTAAATTTTCACAATCAACATGTGTGGGCTGACGAGAATCCGGACGCAATTGTGCAATCACGGCATCAACACTGATTTTCTGTGAACATTTGGGCAGGCATTGTTGGTGATGTCTTGATTGGGCCCCATGTTCTTCCACCTACGCTCAATGGAGCACGTTATCATGATTTCATACGGGATAGTCTACCTGTGCTGCTAGATCATGTGCCTTTACAAGTACGACTCACCATGTGGTTCATGCACGATGGAGCTCCTGCACATTTCAGTCGAAGTGTTCGTACGCTTCTCAACAACATATTCGGTGACCGATGGATTGGTAGAGGCGCACCAATTCCATGGCCTCCACGCTCTCCTGACCTCAACCCTCTTGACTTTCATTTATGGGGCATTTGAAAGCTCTTGTCTACGCAACCCCGGTACCAAATGTAGAGACTCTTCGTGCTCGTATTGTGGACGGCTGTGATACAATACGCCATTCTCCAGGGCTGCATCAGCGCATCAGGGATTCCATGCGACGGAGGGTGGATGCATGTATCCTCGCTAACGGAGGACATTTTGAACATTTCCTGTAACAAAGTGTTTGAAGTGACGCTGGTACGTTCTGTTCAAATGGTTCAAATGGCTCTGAGCACTATGGGACTCAACTGCTGAGGTCATTAGTCCCCTAGAACTTAGAACTAGTTAAACCTAACTAACCTAAGGACATCACAAACATCCATGCCCGAGGCAGGATTCGAACCTGCGACCGTAGCGGTCTTGCGGTTCCAGACTGCAGCGCCTTTAACCGCACGGCCACTTCGGCCGGCGGTACGTTCTGTCGTTGTGTGTTTCCATTCCATGATTAATGTGAGTTGAAGAGAAGTAATAAAATTAGCTCTAACATGGAAAGTAAGCGTTTCCGGACACATGTCCACATAACATATTTCCTTTCTTTGTGTGTGAGGAATGTTTCCTGAAAGTTTGGCCGTACCTTTTTGTAACACCCTGTAGATGTGGCGTGTCGATGGTGCTGGCTCCGTGTCGGACATCAGACCATTGTTCCTCAGGTACAAGTATCTCCCTACAAGGCAGCACCCTCCGTTGACTCGGTCGAGTGTAGCGAACAAACACAAACCTTTTCCGAAGGACAAGATTTCACGTAAGATTCAGCATCAATAACTCTAAGCAACACAGGAGACGGCACTGAAACATCAGCCTAAGGTTTCAGAAACCGAAAACCATCTAACGCGTGAAGTCCACTTTTCATTCATCGTAGCGTTAACAATTTCTTTAAATGTATCGCTGCAATCAGTCAATTAGCTATGTATAAGTGTCATGGCCACGCTAGCAAAATCATTAACAAAAGGTACCGTGGACACATTTAAGTTTTTAGACTTAAAATTATTTAAATATGCAGTCACTACTAACATGAATCAGTTTGGATCCTCTGTTTCATTAATTAAAAATAACCTTCAGAATTTTATTACCACAAAGAAGGTAAGAAAACGAACGTCCCAGAAGTTCTGGAAATTCTCATTCAACACCTCACTTCACTCCATTGCTTTCTAAATGGGCAGTCAGAACTCTGAGCAAGAGTAATTTTTTTCTTTTTTTTTTTTTTGTCATCAGTCTACTGACTGGTTTGATGCGGCCTGTAGCGTTGCTCTTGGGGGACAAAAATAAAAAAAATTGTTACTTTTTTTTAATGTCGAAAAAGTGAATATTTTGGTGGGCCACTTGGCAACAGAATCAGGGATTTATTACGCTATTATAATAACATACGTTGACCATTAAATACCTGAATAAGAGCAGCATGTTGATATATATATATTTGAGATCGCTCGGAAGAAACATTATCATTTCTGTGCATTTTTATAGTCGCGATGTAGTCATACCCGGATCAACACTAAGGGACCAGAAGATTTATAGACTTTAAAAGAAATGCAACACTACACAATTAAAAAGAGTTGGTTCAGAAATAATAGGAAAGCGATAATGTTCCTTCTGCCTCATGCTGCGTTCGGCCCATCAGCGTGATCGTAATTTCTGATGATGAAGTAACACAAAATAATTAAGTTAAGTAAATAAGGAGATGGACT
This sequence comes from Schistocerca americana, assembly GCF_021461395.2. NCBI lineage: Eukaryota > Metazoa > Arthropoda > Insecta > Orthoptera > Acrididae > Schistocerca > Schistocerca americana. Next base: position 125,898,181 of record NC_060124.1, read on the forward strand.
CATCAAGGTTAATTTACGAAAATAAGCACACTTATCTTTAACACACGTTTTTTTTTAATGCTACGTACCTTTTCATATTAAATTACAATAGATGACCATTGTGGTTAAATACTTTATACATAACAGTCAAAATGTCCTCTTGATGCTGTCTGTTCGATATCAGTTACAAGAAACTACATCTTTTCTGATTGGAAAAAAATAACAATTAGCATATTCACTCAATATTTTCACATCAAATATAAAATACAGTTGTGGAACACAGCAAGTCCGCATCCGCCTCTCATGGAATACAAACAGTAAAAGGTGAGGCGCCAAAAGCCTCATTTGTCTTGAAACAACAGAATTCTTTTTTATACCATTAATCGATATATGTACATAGAGATTTACTGGCACCGCGCAAGAACGGCAAAGATAAAGAATAATAGATTCTGTCGCTGCTATGCGATGGTTCATTTCTTTTACTTTACAATTGTTCGATAACTTTAGGCCATCAGGCGTTTACTATTGAGCGTATATTAATGTTTGTGAGGCGAAAATTACTAATATTACACTGCCTCCCATGAGGAGGGAAGCAATACCGAAGGTATTACTTTCATCCTCATGCCCATTGGAATATTTGTAATTTTCGAGTGTAACATACAGGTTATTAAAAGTTTCATTTTATATTCATTCCATAATAAAAGAATTAACGTTTCAATTTGTAATTACTGACGGTGGATCATTGTGAATTTGTTCTGTTTTCTATCAGTGTTTGCATGGATTCAGTCTTTCTTGGTGATTCTTAAAATTAAGCCTATAAGTACACATATTTACAAAATTTATAAGGAAATAGAGTCACACTTCATTTTTCATCGTTGCAAAAGTAATTTGACTATCACAACTGGTACACAACTTTCTGTTTTGACAGTATTCATTACATTGTCATCGTCTTGTCGATTGATTGCCTTGTCCGTCGTCGCACTTAATTATACATTTATTTTCGTCGCACATACACTATTTATGATAGACTTTGATTGTAGAGCGGCCACTGGTGATGGCTTCGACAAGGAAGTCCATATCTTTCACTTTCAGGGCTCGAGTGTGGCTCTCCGAATTATTTCACATATGAAACAGATTAAATGTCTTATATTAGAATAGCTTACAAAACTAATTTTATATACAATTGGGATGGGATATAGGAAGGATCGGATCCTTTGACGTATTTTCGTGTGCTTATTTTCATTCGTATCGTGACCTTTCGTTAAAGTTTACATTTCAACAGTGTTCAGAGGTGACCTTGTGACTTGTCTCTGTGTACAATCAGTCATTATAATAATTACGTTAACTTCTCTATTTTAGAGTCTCTCGGAAGGTTTATGATACATACAAAATGTTTTCAGTACTGGGTGTGAATGTTTTTGCTACAGAATGTAGCGCACAGCAACTGTGTTGGCGGTTGAACGTTTACATTATTTCGGCACGTGGTGGCTGTCCGCCTCCACTGTTGCCTGTTGCGAACAATCTTGAAATTCAGTCTGTGCGCGCGCACGTGACCGGAGCTTTCTTGCAGAGCGTTGATTTCGCGCTTGAGGTGCCGTGCGTCGCTTTTGTTCGGCGGATCGTGGCTTTGTGCTTTTTAGATTGCTGGAGGGAGCTTCTGCCACCGAAACTGCCTCACATCACTTCCTGTCCACTATCCAGTTACGGATTCACAGGTAAGTGGTAGCTACCGCTGCAACTGCATGTGTGGAATGACACTGATTATTACACACTGCACACATCAACGAAATTGTTCACACATATGGTGCAGTAGAATACTGCCACTGAAAATCGTCGAACTTTAAAACTTCACTTGCACTGTGGTGAGCGTCTGCGTGAACGGTGTATTAACAGAAATTCTCGCGTCATAACATCACACGGTGTTTACAAGTTGATTTACATACTAATATTTACAAGAGTTCATTTAAATCGAGAAATAATCTAATTGACCACTTTGAATCAAAACAATTGTTTCTTAATTAGTCTTTTTTTTATTTAAGCCTACGGTCACAGGTAGGCTATTATGAGTCCTTTTTCTTTGACCGAATCCATTCCAATCTCCTTTACAAATTAATTTCATTCATAGTAATCTTTATCACGCTTGCTTATTCATTTTGTAGGACCAATACTTTTTTTTTTTTTTTTTTTTTTTTTTAGTGCTCGTCTTATTTAGTGTCAAAAGTTTTTCTCGTATGTGCTTGTCTTTAAAGAAAGTTCGAGGACAGATTTGAAAATAGCAATTCCGCCTCTGAGTTTCGTGTAGAAATACAAACAGTCGAAACAAGAAAGGTGGGAAAAGCGGGCCTACTCGCGGATCGTCGACAGAATCTAAATTACTCCTCAACCAGGTCGAAAATTTAAATTACCTTGCGCATTACAAAAGCAATATGCGCGTCGCGAACCTACTCATTTTTATATGTAGTGCCTCACTTCCTAAGCACACGTGCATCTTTACAAGTTGATCCTGAGGAGTGGATAGGATCAAGGATCTTAAAGGATTTGCACTTAGGAAAGGGATTCAATAATCACATAATCACAGAGAAAACAATAAATATTGCAGTGCACACTTAAAATAAAATCTATCACTTCAAGCATGTATATATAATATGTATCTTGCTGCAGCTTGCTTACTACTCTTTGCTCATTTCTTAGACTAAGTCAAGTTTATGCATTACGCATTTCGGTATTAATTATCATTTGTATATATAAGCCTCTCACTAGAGTGTTGTTTTTTTTTGCTGCTGTCGCTACCTGTGAAGCTTGGGCGAGATCCTTATTATATGTGCTGCTAGCTTGTGAATTTGCAGTATCGCTAATGCTCAATAGTACCGTGAAGTTGGCATAATAAACCATGTTACTCATATCTTCTTTGACTCAGCTTGTTTATAGTCTGGACTCATCTTACTTTGCGTTATACAATAAACTTCCTTTTTATTCCATCACGCTTTTACTTAAGGTTAACGTCAGGCCTTTTTAGAACAATTGCACTGCGTCATCAATCTGTTCATGCTTAATCCTAGGTATCTGTTCACTTCAAAGAGATGTTATTTTATCGCTGGCACAGCACTGTGCTGGAATTTACAAGTTAAATCTACCGACTGTTTTACGCTAACAGGTGGTGCCTTATTTACGTCACATTTGAAAATAGGGAATAACCTCATGGAATCGAATCTTTTCTTACAACTTTCCTATTTTGTCTGGACGTTTAAGTATTTCCTTTTAAAACAGGTCATTAATTTGTCCTCGATTAAATTTCACTTACTAATACTAAGCACATATAATCATCATTTTCATATTACTATTTAGTGAGAGAAGTGCATTATTCGCTCCTTCCTGCTCATTCTCAAATTACTATTTAGCGAGAGAAGTGCATTATTCGCTCCTTCCTCTTTCCTCATTTTAGTACCTCGGGGCTAATTAATACCTCTCGAGTACATCATTTTCCTTACATACTAACTTATAACTAAAATTGAAAATCGCCTCTAGGACATGTCCTCCTGTTTACATAAAGATTATTCATGTAAATACTTGCTGCAACTTATCCTGTATTTTATTTTCCAGACGCGTTGTTTTAATACACAAGGTTTCCTTTCAGCACCGGTTAACGTCCGTAGTCAGTTCAGTTCCGTTCTTGTTACTCATTGGTTAATCCTGATCTCCAATACCTTAGAATTTTCTTACAGCTTAAATTAACTTAATTCCTGGCGTTATAAAATTTTCTTAAATCTTGATGGTGGAACAATCCTTTGATTTTATTCGTGGCAGGGTCAGATAACAAATAGCTACCAATGTGTGGTTTCCTCATTATCACAAAGGGACCTTCATAAATGTGTTGCCACTTACGATTCTTCTTTAACATCAGGGATGGTTTAAAGTGAGTCCTGACTAATAACTAACTCCAAGAAACTTCTGCAGATGCTCTTCAAGAGCCTCTGGTCTCGTTCTTATGGGTACTATAATTTTATTGATTAATCTCGCATCTAGGACTAGCCTTACGCTACCATCTGATTTTAGCACAGACAATAAAGGACTCGAATAAGGTGAATGAGATACTTCTATCACATTCCAGCGTAACATTTTCTTGATCTCGCACTTGACAGCTTCGCGTCTCGCATATGGAATGGAATAGCTTGTTCTACAGTAGGTTGAATGGGGCAGGACATCCATTCGATATTCAAAGCCTTTTATTAGTCCAGGTTTCTTAGAAAATACTTGAACGTAATCTGTTAACAAATTGTAAAGCTCATTCTTCTGTTGTTTGGATAATTCAATGGACTCACTAGCTTTACCGTATAATTCATTCTGACCGGGAATTAGGTCTTTATACTCATCGTCATTAACACTTTCAAGATCTGTCATGTCTTCTGTCTGACTGTACTGTTGTCTTTTAGTCCATGGCCGTACTGCTGTTTGATGCACCCCAAAGTTTGTCTTCACCTTACTTCTTAACAAATTTACAGTTACTTGTTGCTGGCTCGCTACTAGAGTACAGATTCCACACTCGATGTCAATTTTAGCTTTCGTCTGCCTCAAGAATTCCATACTCAGGATACATGGCACTGATAGGTTTTTAACAATAAGAAAAATGCACGTTACTGAAATAGACTCTATCTGGATTTGAAGCTGAGTCTGAAGATTTACACGTTGTGTTAGTGGACCAATTGCTCCCGATATGGTGCAACCTTGAATTGGAAGTGATAAAACTTTGCATACAGAGGATATTTGCTTAAATAAACATAAAGATAAGACATTTATGTTAGCTCCTGTATCTACAATAGCTGTTACAGGTATGTTGGCAATTGATACCCTTATGGAAGCTTGAACTTGTTCGTCCCATACGTCATCATTGTCTTTCGTCTCAGTGTCTGCTACTAGATCATCCCGTAAGTTTGTCTCTTTGTCATACCTAATTGCTTTAATTTCGTGTGGACTAAGGGACAGGGTGCCCCCATTCAAACCTGCAGCATCCTCTAGGAGGCTCAAAGGTGCTGCTTTTAATTTTCCGCTCGACGCTTACTTTCCTGCTGATTTATATTTCTTAATGTTTCTTCCGTCTGGAACTGGTGTTGGTTTTGTGGTACGAACTCTGTTGGAAACGGATCGTGTTGTCCTGGCGTATTCGCTTGCGCATAATAAATTTGCGTATTATGCGGGCGTTTAGGCTTCAGAGTTCCCGAAGGTCCGTTCGCTTGTTGCGTGAAGTGTATATTTTGTGGCTTGTGTTGATTGTAACCGTTAGTGAAAGGTGTACATTGGTCTCTACCTTGATTATGCCATTTATTTCTTTTCCACTGACGATTTGAATCGTAAGACTGATCGTTTTGATAATTACCGTTGATCGGTTGCGTGTTTCCATATTGCTGGGGCTGTGTGCTATAATGTGTATTTTCGTACTGAGGTGGTGACGAATTATATATTGGATTGTATCTCTGGCCGTTATTGTACTTATTTTTGTATTTGCTGTTGGAGTACGTAGTGCGTTTATTTTTGAAACCGTTGTGGGGTTGGTACTGGCTGTCGCTGTGACGCGCTTTCGCTCGGCCACCATTGTTGCCTGCGTATTCTGTATTGTGCTGGCCGCCTGCACTGAAGTGGGCGTTGCCAACATCAACTCTAGCGTCCTCGTAAATCAGATCTAACGAGTCTAACACAGATAGGAAAGTGTCCGTATCGTCCTCAGACACGTTTACTAACTTTTCTCTGATCGCAATCGGTAGCTTAGTTTTTAGAATCATAATAACGTCTTTGGCGGTGATCGGCGAATCCCAGAACTTGATTTTCGCTAAATACTTTTCAAAATATCTTCTCAAACTACCGCGCTTACTGTTAAACACTTCGGCGTTGTAAACCTCTTTTCTCAGGCGCTGCTGCACACCAGAACTCCAGAATTTAGCTAAAAACATCTGTTCAAACTCTTTGTAACTTTTACAAGAGTCGACCATTTCGGTTCCCCATAAGGCAGCATCGCCTACGATAAATCCACTAACAAATTGAATTCGCTGGCGGTCACTCCAGCTATTCGGGAAAATTCCTGAAAAATTTCGGAGGAACACTATAGGATGAATTTCTCTTTTCTGTGGGTGAAAGGTCGGAAAAATACGATGTTTGATCACGCTTTCCTCCTGCATCAAACTGACAAAAGTGGATGGGCTGGTAGTCTGGTTAACTTGTGCTTCTATAGAACTATGAGTTTGAGCGTTATCAAATGGTGAACGGTAATGTACCTGCTGTTGTTCATTACTTCGTGGTGAATTATTCCAGTTTCCTGACACGGGAGGTGGGGAATTTTCAACTTGACATTTTAGTGTACGAACTTCATCAACTATCTGTTGACGCCATTCAGGTAAATCTTGAGCTAACGCTCGTCTTATCTGGCCTAATTCTGACATCACCGTGTCTCCTGTTTTTCCAGGGGCTGCCAATATTTCAAAGGTCATGTTTTTGACAGTTTCCCTGAGTTCGTTCTTGACCTTGTTTTCTATGAATCCGTCTTTGTTTTTAATCCACTCTTGGTAGTGATCAGACAATGCTTCAGCATGTGCCTTAACAGTATTCTTTATTTGGTCCTCTACATTAAGAGTCTCAATCTGTTTCGAAAGATCATCAACAACATTCTCGATCGTGTCTACTGCGGTTTTAACTCCTTTGACCTCATCAGAGATTGCAGTATAATCTTCTTTTAAGGTCGCAGCTTGTTTTTGATATTCTATCACTTTTGAATTTATCTCCCCCTTGGCTGCTTCGATTTTTTCATCTAACCGTTTTGAAATATCCTCTATTTTTGACTCTACTTGTGTGTCAATTTCTAGCCTCATGATCGTGATCTGACTGCTGATTTGGCTTTGGACATTACCCAACAGGGTATTTAAATCAGCTGTTATGTCTGCCTTTAGTTCGGCCTTTACCGAATTTAACCGTGTATTTAGGTCATTTATCTCCGTTTGCAGATCTGTTTTTACTGAATTTATGTCTGTTTTTACCGAATTTATTTCTGTTTTTACTGAATTTATGTCTTCTTTTACTGAGTTGCACAGATTTGTAAGGACCTGATTTTTATTATGCCGTCTTTCGGCCTTCTCTTTTTCTTCGCGGGCCTTTTCATCTAATTTTTCCTGCTTTTCACGTTCCTGTCTTTGCGCCTCTCTCTGTCTTTGACTTTCGAACTTGCGTTCCATTATTGCTTCGATCATTGCAGCCAAGTCATTTTTTTCGAAAGCGGGAATAGTTTGCACACTAGGACCAGCTTCTAAAACTTCGGTCGAGGCTGCTTGTGCCTCCGCTCGTGTACCTATCGCGCGTGATCGTAATGGATAGTGAGGTCCATTCGCATCACCGCTGTCGTCTGGTTTTGTTTGTGTCCGCTGTTTACCGTCAGCCATGTTCATGAATTATTTGTCAAACGTCAAAATGCTACAGATATTGTTTGTCACTGCCGTCAGTCGTTTGTCTGTGACGTAGTGCTATGGCTTACTGGGACCTAAGATAAAATTTTAACTCTGGGTAACAACTGACGTTCATTTACGCCAAGAAGACAAGATGGTTCCTACTAATTACAAACAAATGAAATATCACACGTTTTACCAGTTTTGAGCGTAGTTATCCGCCATATCGTAATTTTTTTTATGCACTGACAACAATGGTACACTTTCACTGAATTTAACTACGTAAGAATGGACTATGGACAAATTGAAATAAAGCTGTTTCAAGGCAAGGAAAGACAGGTTTATGTTCTGATCAACTCGAAAGATGCTACGTCACTACGAAAGCTTGGCTACTGCGTATAAAAATTTGACTTACTATGGCTGTCTTGATAATGATACAGCTGGATACTCGCGTTTTTTGGTAATTTCATCAATCGTTCTTCTGAATTAATTAAAAGGTTTTCCCACTTCTCTTTCTCGGTTGAATTGCATCCACATGAAAAAATGAAACAGTTATTAGAACAAGCAAAGAAAATTTTTTAAACACATACATGAAATGATTTTTTTGATCAAGTCCCTGTTCGGGCGCCAAGTGTAGCGTTGCTCTTGGGGGACAAAAATAAAAAAAATTGTTACTTTTTTTTAATGTCGAAAAAGTGAATATTTTGGTGGGCCACTTGGCAACAGAATCAGGGATTTATTACGCTATTATAATAACATACGTTGACCATTAAATACCTGAATAAGAGCAGCATATTGATATATATATATTTGAGATCGCTCGGAAGAAACATTATCATTTCTGTGCATTTTTATAGTCGCGATGTAGTCATACCCGGATCAACACTAAGGGACCAGAAGATTTATAGACTTTAAAAGAAATGCAACACTACACAATTAAAAAGAGTTGGTTCAGAAATAATAGGAAAGCGATAATGTTCCTTCTGCCTCATGCTGCGTTCGGCCCATCAGCGTGATCGTAATTTCTGATGATGAAGTAACACAAAATAATTAAGTTAAGTAAATAAGGAGATGGACTCATCAAGGTTAATTTACGAAAATAAGCACACTTATCTTTAACACACGTTTTTTTTTAATGCTACGTACCTTTTCATATTAAATTACAATAGATGACCATTGTGGTTAAATACTTTATACATAACAGTCAAAATGTCCTCTTGATGCTGTCTGTTCGATATCAGTTACAAGAAACTACATCTTTTCTGATTGGAAAAAAATAACAATTAGCATATTCACTCAATATTTTCACATCAAATATAAAATACAGTTGTGGAACACAGCAAGTCCGCATCCGCCTCTCATGGAATACAAACAGTAAAAGGTGAGGCGCCAAAAGCCTCATTTGTCTTGAAACAACAGAATTCTTTTTTATACCATTAATCGATATATGTACATAGAGATTTACTGGCACCGCGCAAGAACGGCAAAGATAAAGAATAATAGATTCTGTCGCTGCTATGCGATGGTTCATTTCTTTTACTTTACAATTGTTCGATAACTTTAGGCCATCAGGCGTTTACTATTGAGCGTATATTAATGTTTGTGAGGCGAAAATTACTAATATTACAGGCCCCCCACGAATTACTTTCCTGTGCTAACCTCTTCATCTCAGAGTAGCACTTGCAACCTACGTCCTCAATTATTTGCTTGACGTATTCCAATCTCTGTCTTCCACTACAGTTTTTGCCCTCTACAGCTCCCTCTAGTACCATGGAAGTCATTCCCTCATGTCTTAGCAGATGTCCTATCAACCTGTCCCTTCTCCTTATCAGTGTTTTCCACATATTTCTTTCGTCTCCGATTCTGCATAGATCCTCCTCATTCCTTACCTTATCAGTCCACCTAATTTTCAACATTCGTCTATAGCACCACATCTCAAATGCTTCGTTTCTCTTCCGGTTTTCCCACAGTCCATGTTTCACGCCCATACAATGCTGTACTCCAGACTTACATCCTCAGAAATTTATTCCTCAAAATAAGGCCGGTATCTGATATTAATAGACTTCTATTGGCCAGAAATGCCTTTTTTGCCATAGCGAGTCTGCTTTTGATGTCCTCCTTGCTCCGTCCGTCATTGGTTATTTTACTGCCTAGGTAGCAGAATTCCTTAACTTCATTGACTTCGTGACCATCAATCCTGATGTTTCTCGCTGTTCTCATTTCTACTACTTCTCATTACCTTCGTCTTTCTCCGATTTACTCTCAGACCATACTGTGTACTCATTAGATTGTTCATTCCGTTCAGCAGATCATTTAATTTTTGTTCACTTTCACTCAGGATAGCAATGTCATCAGCGAATCGTATCATTGATATCCTTTCATCTTGTATTTTAACTCCACTCCTGAACCTTTCTTTTATTTCCATCATTGCTACCCCGATGTACAGATTGAAGAGTAGGGGCGTAAGGCTACAGCCTTGTCTTACACCCTTCTTAATACGAGCACTTCGTTCTTGATCGTCTACTCTTATTATTCCCTCTTGGTTGTTGTACATGTTGAATATGACCCGTCTCTCCCTATAGCTTACCCCTATTTTTTTTCAGAATCTCGAACAGCTTGCACCATTTTATATTGTCGAACGCTTTTTCCAGGTCGACAAATCCTATGAACGTGTCTTGATTTTTCTTTAGCCTTGCTTCCATTATTAGCCGTAACGTCAGAATTGCCTCTCTCGTCCCTTTACTTTTCCTAAAGCCAAACTGATCGTCACCTAGCGCATTCCCAATTTTCTTTTCCATTCTTCTGTATATTATTCTTGTAAGCAGCTTCGATGCATGAGCTGTTAAGCTGATTGTGCGATATTTCTCGCACTTGTCAGCTCTTGCCGTCTTCGGAATTGTGTGGATGATGCTTATCCGAAAGTCAGATGGTATGTTGCCAGACTCATATATTCTACACACCAACGTGAATAGTCGCTTTGTTGCCACTTCCCCCCATGATTTTAGAAATTCTGATCGAACGTTATCCATCCCTTCTGCCTTATTTGACCGTAAGTCCTCCAAAGCTCTTTTAAATTCCGATTCTAATACTGGATCCCCTATCTCTTCTAAATCGACTCCTGTTTCTTCTTCTATCACATCAGACAAATCTTCGCCCTCAAAGAGGCTTTCAATGTATTCTCTCCACCCATCTGCTCTCTCCTCAGCATTTAACAGTGGAATTCCCGTTGCATTCTTAATGTTACCACCGTTGCTATTAATGTCACCAAAGGTTGTTTTGACTTTCCAGTGTGCTGAGTCTGTCCTTCCGACAATCATATCTTTTTCGATGTCTTCACATTTCTCCTGCAGCCATTTCGTCTTAGCTTCCCTGCACTTCCTATTTATTTCATTCCTCAGCGACTTGTATTTCTGTATTCCTGATTTTCCCGGAACATGTTTGTACTTCCTCCTTTCATCAATGAACTGAAGTATTTCTTCTGTTACCCATGGTTTCTTCGCAGCTACCTTCTTTGAACCTATGTTTTCCTTCCCAACTTCTGTGATGGCCCTTTTTAGAGATGTCCATTCCTCTTCAACTGTACTGCCTACTGCGCTATTCCTTATTGCTGTATCTATAGCGTTAGAGAACTTCAAACGTATCTCGTCATTCCTTAGTACTTCCGTATCCCACTTCTTTGCGTATTGATTCTCTCTGACTAATGTCTTGAACTTCAGCCTACTCTTCATCACTACTATGTTGTGATCTGTGTCTATATCTGCTCCTGGGTACGCCTTACAGTCTAGTATCTGATTTCTGAATCTGTGCCTGACCATGATGTAATCTAATTGAAATCTTCCCGTGTCTCCCGGCCTTTTCCAAGTATACCTCCTCCTCTTGTGATTCTTGAACAGGGTATTTGCTATTACTAGCTGAAACTTGTTACAGAACTCAATTAGTCTTTCTCCTCTTTCATTCCTTGTCCCAAGCCCATATTCTCCTGTGACCTTTTCTTCTACTCCTTCCCCTACAACTGCATTCCAGAAGCCTATGACTATTACATTTTCGTCCCCCTTTACGTACTGCATTACCCTTTCAATATCCTCATACGCTTTCTCTATCTGTTCATCTTCAGCTTGCGATGTCGGCATGTATACCTGAACTATCGTTGTCGGTGTTGGTCTGCTGTCGATTCTGATTAGAACAACCCGGTCACTGAACTGTTCACAGTAACACACCCTCTGCCCTACCTTCCTATTCATAACGAATCCTACACCTGTTATACCTGCTGTTGATATTACCCGATACTCATCTGACCAGAAATCCTTGTCTTCCTTCCACTTCACTTCACTGACCCCTACTATATCTAGGTTGAGCCTTTGCATTTCCCTTTTCAGATTTTCTAGTTTCCCTACCACGTTCAAGCTTCTGACATTCCACGCCCCGACTCGTAGAACGTTATCCTTTCGTTGATTACTCAATCTTTTTCTCATGGTAACCTCCCCCTTGGCAGTCCCCTCCAGGAGATCCGAATGGGGGACTATTCCGGAATCTTTTGCCAATGGAGAGATCATCATGACACTTCTTCAAATACAGGCCACATGTCCTGTGGATACACGTTACGTGTCTTTAATGCAGTGGTTTCCATTGCCTTCTGCATCCTCATGTCGTTGATCATTGCTGATTCTTCCGCCTTTAGGGGCAATTTCCCACCCCTAGGACAAGAGAGTGCCCTGAACCTCTATCCGCTCCTCCGTCCTCTTTGACAAGGCCGTTGGCAGAATGAGGCTGACTTCTTATGCCGGAAGTCTTCGGTCGTTAATGCTGATCATTTATCAAAATTTAGGCAGTGGCGGGGATCGAACCCGGGACCATTAACCGGACATGCCATGAAGTATGAGGATACCAAGATTCTAGCACAAACTCCCAGATTTTGGGAATCGATAGAATTTAAAATGGCTGACGATCTTATGAACCGTAACACAGGATACCGGCTAAGCAGAGCCTGGGATCCGGCTCTGGAATTGTTAAAGGAGTAACGGGGTCAGCTGCAACACTACACAAACAGAAGAACCAGAGACATGGAGATGGAAAACGAGCCCCTGACGGACTGCCAGGCGCACCAGACCGAAGATGGAACACCCAGAAGTGGGACTGGTGGGCGCGTACCGCAAAGGGAACATCCAGAGCCGCAGCGGACGAAAAACGGAGCAGCAACGCTCCAACAGGTCGTGGTGAGCGGGCGCGGACCGCAGGGGGAACGCTTGGTACCCCAGACCGTAGATGAAACCCCCAGGAGCGGGTTTGGTGGGCGCGGACCGCAGAGGGAACACCTAGAACCGCAGCGGACGGAAAACGGAGCAGCAACGCTTCAGCAGGTCGCAGGGAATGGGCGCGGACGACAGAGGAAGCGCCTGCAGCCGTTGGCGGAGGGGGAAGGCCATAAACATAAATACTGGACCACGTCCACTCGAGGAGCAGTCTCAGGTCGCACCTGATGAAGGTTACGAGCTACTTGACCGAAATATCGTGCAAGTTCGACGCTGATATCCGGCTGAACACCCGACAACACAAGATGTCATTAGATCGCCGGGATAGCCTGAAGAGTTACATCCAACACATGCTTTCAGGCAGGGTAACGGTAAGGCCAGCCCATATGCTGAATCTCCTCTCATGCTAAGAGCTTCTCCCATTTGTGTAGTTCGATGTGGCCACACCTTCTCAGCCATATGTAACGTGGTATTTACTGGAGTTAAGGATAACGTGGAACGGAGGCCGACGAATATAACTTTCTTTTCACACAACCTCTTTATTTAACAATATACATGCACAACTATTTTTTGTTTACAAAACGAACAACAAAATTTACAAGACCGCCGGACCTGCAGCCCGCCCGTTATTGGGTCAAACAGCAGTGTTTACTATCGTGCTCTACACAGTCTCACATATCAAATGCTCTTCTGTAGCACGTGAAAACTACGTAGGTTGGAACTTAAATATAGGCAGCTACTTATTCACAAACGATACAAAAGAGTAACATGTTTGCATCTGTTACTCAAACGATACAAAAGAGTTACATGTTTGCATCAGTTACTGTCCTTCAGAGTAGTCGCCAGCGTTGTGTGCGTTGTGTACAGCCTCGATGTGGAGGCGTAGTATACCGTTATCAGAGCCTGTTCTGTTGATGGTGCGAATGGAGCGGTCTACTGCCTGTCGAATCTCTGGAACAGTTCTGAAGCGAATGCCACGAAATGGAACTTTCACTTCGGAATCAAATCAAAGACACAAGGACGTAAGTCCGGGGAGTATGGTGGATGGTGCAGTACTTCCTAGTCCCATAGACCGAACAGAGCCACCAGCGATTGCGCTGTATGCGCCCGCGCATTGTAGTGCAAATTGATGGGTGGGTTACGCAGAAAGTGTCGCCACTTCTTTAGCAAAGCTGTTTGTTTTTGGAGCATCACCTGCGACCAGCTTTGCGGAAGAAGCGGCGACACTTTCTAAACAACCCACCCATCATTTTGCTCGATAATGCGCGGGCGCATTCAGCGCAAGATGTTGCTGCTCTGTTCGGTCTATGGACCTGGGAAGTACTGTACCATCCACCACAATCCCCGGACTTAAGTCCTTGTGACTTTGATTTGATTCGGAAGATGAAGGAACCACTTCGTGGCATTCACTTCAGAACTGTTGCAGAGATTCGACAGCCGGTAGACCGCTCCATTCGCACCATCAACAGAACAGGCTCTGCTAACGGTATACTACGCCTTCCACATCGATGCCAACGGGTTCTACAGAACGCTGGTTAGTACTTTGAAGGACAGTAACAGGTGCAAACATGTAACTCTTTTTATCGCTTGTGAATAAATAGTGGCCGCTATCTATGTTCCAACCCTCGTATATAAGCATCATTGATGACAAGAGCGATTCACTTCCTCAAAACAGATGATGTCACTTTTAACTTGAAAGCTGTATTTCGAAAGATTCGGGGTTAAGATGCGCACCTGTCCCTAAAGATAAACAAATTTGGAAACAATATGACAATGATGAGGCTTACTTTAAAGCAACCAAATCCTTAATTTCAATCGACAACCAAGGTGCGATTGGATCCCAGTCCGTCCCTTTTGACAGCTTTATTTTGACTAAAACCCTGGCTATTATTATTTTCATAATTAAACTGATTGTCAGTTATTAAGACCGCTCAGAATGAACGTCTTAAAACATTGCTAGTGGACACTTATTACAAGAGAACTCACTCAGCACGACCACAAGATCCAGCTAAAATACAGCAGTAATGGCCGGCCGCTGTGGCCGAGCTTTCCTAGGCGCTTCAGTGTGGAACCGGGTGACCGCTACTGTCGCAGGTTCGAATCCTTCCTCGGGAATGGATGTGTGTGCTGTCCTTAGGTTAGTTAGGTTTAAGTTGTTGTAAGTTTTAGGGGACTGATGATCTCCGATGTGAAGTCCCATAGTGCTCAGCCATTTGAACCATTTACACCCGGTCTTTCAAACACAGCAACTCACAGCTTAGCACAACAGATTATTGAGGTTATAACTAATGACTGAAAAATGTAATTACAATCAAAGAATTAAACCAGGTAACATCTAAATCTAACCACAAGGTCCCTCTTTTGTTTAACGGCAACCTGTGCCTTAGTACAATAGGTCCGGCAGTATTAATAACCAGGAGATGATTCATCAGAACATTAATGATCGGGTACAAATCAGAAAGGAAAGGCAATATAATAGAGGGACAAATTTTCAAACGACAACTAGTGTCTTAGTACAATACGTCGGTCAATATTTACGATCGGAGAGCCGACCGAGTATAACTCCGAGGGTCAGGTACAACTCAGAAAATAATAATAAAAGGCAATATAGTTGCGGCACCATTTTTTAAACGACAACTAGTGTCGTAGTACACACTACGACCTATATTTGCGACCAAAGAGCCGTCTGAGTAAAACTCTGAGGGTCGGCTACAAACCACAAAATAGTAAGGAGGGTAGGTGGACAATGACACAGATCACCGCGAGGATTACCGAATGTTACTCCCCTTTATCAGCAAGCAGTTCCATGGATCCGCGGTGCGTCGCAGCTTTTATTGAGTGGTGCCGATAAACGCCAGGTATAAGAGGGCACCTAGGCCAAGAGCGGTCGTCCGACACGAGTGTTGCTAACCAACAGACTGGATGTCGGCCTGTTGCTTGTACACGACGCTGACCGGGTGAAGTACTCCGGTATCTTCGCTCTGAGCAGGCCCTCCTTGCGCAGCTCGTGGCTTCAGCCGCTCGGACCTCGTGACCACCTCTTGTCGCGACGCTACCACCAATCCCCAAACTTCGTCCCTCCTCTCGGGCCAGCGAACCCCGTATGTATTAGGCAAGCAAAGAGCTTCTAAGAGCACAACCCAGAGATACCAACTCATCCTCATAGATATTGGCAATGGGGCCGCAAGAGGGATAGTCGATACTACACCTGAGCTAGTGGCGCCACACAGAACAGTCTACTAATTCAATGGCGCCACGGCTTACCATAAAAATGAATTCACGGTTGAATGCACCGATAAAAAGACGCTCAGGGTGGAGAGGTACAAAGTCACAATAACGTTGGCTGCTGGATGTACCGTGTTCGGAGATTTGGAAGTCAGTACGCCCATGGAACATTCTGCCTTCCTCCACACCCTTTCGAACCCCGCCCCCCTACTCACACAGTAACATCTGGGCACCCAAAACGCTCATGTTTGACAATGCTGGGCGTACCCTCACATGACGAGAGTTGAGAACCCATGTTTCACCGTGGGACATTGTCGAACGTGATCGTTTTTGTAGTCCAAGGGTTATGGTGTGAGGAGGCGATCGCATACTGACCATCAGACATTTGAACACGGTGTACCCACCGGTCAACATTATCGTGACTCTGTCCTCCTTCCCTGCATTCATTAAAACATGAGTGCACGAGAGGATATTCGGCGAATGTGCTAGCCTACCCGTTCTCGCGACTTAAATTCCGTAAGTCCATCATGTTGGTTGAAGTGGTCACTGCACAAAATCTCTACTTATACCAATATTACTGTCCCCTGTTTTGATCACAGGCTAGGTAGATTATTGCAACACGCCGGTCAGGGGCCTGAAGATGTAGTAAAACGCTGAAACTGGTTGCCCAATAAGATAAGGTTGAAAATTGACAGCTGAAAAGCGTTTAACTTGAAATCGTCCTAAATTCCATACATTGTATGATGGATACGTTGGGAAGACGTTCATTTGCAATAACGGTCATCAAGCAACTGTTAACGGCGCTGATAGGGGAATGGAACTCCCTATCACGAGAACTCCTTACCAACCCCTAGGCCAGCATAGAAGTACGTTGTAGAGCAGACACTGCCCTCCGTGCTAATCACACAAGGACCATCTGCCGCCTTTAGTAACGTCTAGAGGACGATTATGAATCGCGATGACTTCAGTGTCATTATTGTCTTTGATTAAAAATGTCATTTCTGCTCGTCTAATTCATTATTTCTTTCATTTACCTTCTGTGTTATAATGGAGCAGTTCTTTCTAATTACGGTCGGAGTTTCATCGAGCTATGTTACATGGTAGCTACACATCAAGGGAAAGTTATTTTCGTCCATAAATTTTGCGCCTTAATATATTACTCTTGCTCCAACCGCTTTTCAGCTGTGTGACCGTTTCATTTATCCGTAATGCAGATCGTGTGTACATTTTATGGGGGTGATAATTTATACCTGAAATCTGTCCCAAGTATCGTCGTTTGAACCAAAAGTACAGCCACACTATCAGTGGTCGTTGACGTGGAAGGAAGAGCGATGGTAGCCAAATCTTTCGCTGTCAGACAGATGAACAAATGCAAACAGATGCACCCAGTTTCACTGCAGTGCCCTGGAAATAAGTGACAGACTAGTAGACCAACTGATACACATCATTGTAGCCCAGATAAACCACTAAGAATTCGACACTGTTGCATTCTGTTTAGCTGACCTGAACATTACCTAAGCATTATCAGCAGAGTACCGCACTATATGAGCTTAGAAAAGAGATTGTCATAAACTGTAAGATTCCATTCAGAGTAGGCAACAGAGCGGAAGTCCTGACCACTTATTTCAAAACAAATCACTGTTCGACTGGTCCACCAGCCGCAAATTATTATACGTCACGACCGACTTTTCACATTTTAGGGAAAAACACACCCACAAAAAAATAAAAAGCATGTACTGTTATGAAAACCCATACTAAACGAATTGTCTGCTTGCTGAGCACTAAAACCACCTAACGTATAATGCGACTGATAGTTCGCTATGTTGTCTACGCCTAAGGTTCTGAATAAGTTTTCTTTTTGGGATATACTTAAGACTTGCAAGAGTAAATCAATTACAAATGTAAACCTCAAAGTTATTGTAATGTATGATGCTTGAATTTTGGGGAGAGAAATGGAAGGATTCTATAATGGAAATTTCAAATATTCCGCAAGTTTATGGAGTAAATAAGTCACCTGCGCATTTCTTATTTCACTGCTGGTTATACTGCTCAGTGACTTTAAAGCTTAACAACTTTTTATCAGTTAGCTGCATTTCTGAAAATTCGAGGTATAGTATACAGCGGAAGAGAAATCAGGTGTCATAGGGAAGGGTAGAGCCAGTCGCATTTAACTCGCCACATTTGCGAGTGGAACACGAGACAGAATAAGTAGCTGTGGTAAAAGCTGCCCTCCGCAGAGCACTGAACGTATATGTAGATGAACATGTAGCTGTAGGTAGTAAACCCATCTGGCACTGATACGTGTTTAACCATAAACACAAAATATTCTGTTTAGTAATATAAAAGGTGGCGAAAGGGACTCAGGGCACTTAAACATTCCGAATCATGTCCTGCAATTCTTTGTTACAGTAAGCTTATCGTTAAACTCGATGTGAAGTGTCACATGTCTTTCTTTCCACTTTCATCAAAGAGAGACTTTACAGATAATACCTTCATGACCGTCTGTTTCGCTATATGTTCTTTATTCAAACTTAATGGAGCTACATGTTTACTTTATTTATAATACGTCGTAGGAATAAAGAGCCCAAAATTACAAAACTCGAATTGCGACAGACAATCTTATTTCAAGAGTAAGAAAATATGAGGATTATTGGTAAGTAGTCGAACACAGCACGCAGCTGTTTGTAGGATTATAGCATTTTGGGTTGGGTTGTTTGGGGGAAGAGACCAAACTGCGAGGTCATCGGTCTCATCGGATTAGGGAAGGACGGCGAAGGAAGCCGGCCGTGCCCTTTCAAAGGAACCATCCCGGCATTTGCCTGGAGCGATTTAGGGAAATCACGGAAAACCTAAACCAGGATGGCCGGACGCGGGATTGTATAGCATATTCTTTAGCTATCGTGCATTCTCTTGAAGGCAGACTATCCATATTTCTTTCGCTCCATCTTTCATCTTCATCTTGTTCATTCTCTTGCTGGAGCACCTTCAGTTGAAGTTCTTCCTCACTGTCTGCAAAATTTAAACAACTTGTCCTTACCTAGCTGCCTAAATATATACGCAAAATTACAATAAAGCGAGACAGTAGTTTTTTATTGAGAGATCATGTAAGATTTTAAATTCTATCGCCTCCATTTTTAACCATCCACATGGTAATACTCGATTACGAACAGTTTGTTCTGTAACATTATTTGCAGGCTAATAACGGTATGTGCATATTTCTCACATGAACTCAATGGAGTTAATAAATATGCATTTGTTGTCACGTTTTGAAAATTACCACTGCAGTAGTACTGTACATCTGTCTTCTAGGCTTTCTGTTACTCCAGACTGGCAGTGAACAGATAGGAGAGAAAGCTCTTGTATAATTCATACGCGCTAAAAGTGTGTCTCAAATATTGAAATTTCCTTAGAGATTCTGACGTCTTACAGATTTTACACCAAGTTCAAGCTTCGTTTCATCTTTCAAGAGATGCAAATTCCCTGTGCTTGCGTTTCGTGGAACACCTGCTGATACAAGGGCACAAGTCACGTCCGATGTTTCAGCGGGCCTGGTTTTTTCGCGGAGACACCGCTCACTGTAAGTGTGTGGGAACACCCGGCGTTAATACCAGCTGGAGCGCAGAGGCACCGTATTACAATTCAGAGAGAGGAAATTAAATATTTCTGGGGCAGAAATATCTGTGAAGTACGTACCTGTGGAAATACAACGACAGAAAGGGATTATGAAACATGGCGAAGTACGCAAGGCCAAGGTAGTCTGCTGTGTGTTGAAACCCAAAAATATTACTGTGGAAAATTCCATACCTCTCATTCCTTTGTATGCTGCTACAAGAGACAGATGAATTGTTCGGAAGTAAAAGATTTTGTCCGAGGAACTGAAATGGAATACGATTTAAAAAATAGGTCATTCTTCAATATGAAGCGTTATAGCGGCACTTTTATGAACAGGTCACAAAATCGGTCCTTTAAATACAAGGTCACCAATCATGAAAATGCATGAAGCATTGGAGCACATATCCTCTTACATCCTCAAATGTGATGGTACAGCCGGCCGGAGTGGCCGTGCGCTACAATCTGGAACCGAGCGACCGCTACGGTCGCAGGTTCGAATACTGCCTCGGGCATGGCTGTGTGTGACGTAGTGGCCGTGCGCTACAGTCTGGAACCGAGCGACCGCTACGGTCGCAGGTTCGAATACTGCCCCGGGCATAGCTGTGTGTGACGTCCTTAGGTTAATTAGGTTTAATTAGTTCTAAGTTCTAGGCGACTGATGACCTCAGAAGTTAATTCGCATAGTGCTCAGAGCCATACGAACCATTTTGTGATGATACAGCAATATATGCAAGAGATCATCAGTAAACTATACGAAGTAGGGTAAAGGTACGGAAAGAGTAGAAACTGTAACGATGTGTCACTGTTCGTGTTTCTATGGCTCAATTAGGAAGTTTCACGCTCGAATCACTGTCTGTCACACAGTTTTAATCTGTCATTACGTTTTAACAATATAGTCAATTGTACAATAATCGTTTCAGAAAAGCAGGGACTATCATTGTACACGTTATACATCTTTGTTATAAGTTTGAATTTGTGCGGTGAGCAATATCTGCTAGACTCTGGGAAGAAGTGTACAGGAGCAGGATTGTAGGCGTGTATAACACTACAGAGCAAAGGAAAAACTTCTGGACATCTAAAACAGCTACCCTACTTATCAACTGGATCTATTGCGCTTGTAATCCGATGGGATCGAGTGTTTCTGCTGTGTTGTCCAGGCAAGAACATCAACGTCTAGGGAGCAGATGTTATTATGAGCAGTAGTGGGTCAACAATAATCTTGAGCATTTGGATTTCGACGCCGTCCTGTACAGTAAATGCTGATCCAAAACACTTTTCGATGGCGTTGTCATCCCAAGAAATAATTTTCCACAATTACCGTCATTTACTTCCGTGAAATAATAGATAAATTTGGAAACTTTTGGTAAAGTTCTGTGGGACAAAACTGCTGAGGCCATCGGTCCATAGCCTTACACAGTAATTAATCTAACTGAAACTAACTTACGGTAAGGACAACACACACACCCATGCCTGAGGGAAGACTCGAACCTCCGACGTGTTTAGCCCCGCGAACCGTGACAGGACGCCCTCAGACCGCTCGGCTCACCCGCGCGGCAATAATCAGTAAGTCGATGTTTTGTTTACGATTCAACGAAGGTTAACGCCAAAGACAAGTGCTGGTTTAGTTCCTTGGTTGGGACAAAGGGATGAGCTGGGGCTTCTACTTTACCTACTCTTCCCTTGGTCAAACAAGTTTTTCACACAGCATCTGGTCTTTATGTTTTAGATTAACGTTTTTGCGTGCCTTAGTTATTGTTTCTCTCAGATTGACTGACTCTCTTTGCTTTCTGATTGTGTTAAACTTTATTTTCGAAGGTAGGAGGTCGCTTGTAAGACCAATGTGCCATACCTCCGGGATTCATGAACTGATTCAGCTGTTCCGTTAGCCAAGGTGTGGGTTTTCCCTTCAGGACTCCGATCTTTGGGGAGCATATTTATTTGTGTAATAGGGTTAGCTTGGAAGTAAATCCATAATGTTTATCCTGCACGTCCACGAATGGAATGAAAGTCGTCTCCCATATTATCTCTTCTGCCGTCGCTTCAGCTTCAGGTTCACTGATTCGCTTAAGGTCTGTGTATCATGTCACTTACAGTTTATTCCTTGGATAGTTTAGAGAGCAAGTCACGATTATGATGTTGTGAGCTGATATTCCAGGTGTGAACCTATTTGCTTGTGGATTTCGTAGCAAATGTGTGTATGGGAAGGGCGGGGGGGGGGGGGGGGGGAGGGGGGGGAGTGTAGGCTGCATTTTGGGTAGGTGCAAGCTGAAATAGTCTTTCATTTCACGTTGAAGAGGCAAAATAGTTATGCTAGTGTTACCAGCATTAATTGTATGCTCATAAGTCGAATTAAATTTTTAAAGGTCAGTTTTGATAAAGGCTAGCCCACCCACTTTCGAGATGCCTAGAGGACCCAAACTAAATAAATTTTGTTAAGTGATGAGATATTTACAAACATACACTGAAGAGCCTAAGGAACTGGTACACCTGCCTCATATCGTGTAGGGCTCCCACGAGAACCCACAAGTACCGCAACACGATGTGGCATGGACTCGACGAATGTATGAAGTAGTGCTGAAAGGAATTGACGACATGAATCCTGAAGGGCTATCCATAAATCCTCAAGAGTACGAGGGGTTGAAAGGCATCTCAGATATGCACAATAATGTTCATGCCTGGGGAGTTGCGTGGCCAGTGGAAGTGTTTAAACTCAGTAGAGTATCCCTGGAGGCACTACGTAGCAATTCAGGACATTTGGGTATCACATTGTCGCTCTGGAGTTTCCCATGTCCGTCGGAATGCACAACAGACACGAATGGATGGAGGTGATCAGACAGGATGCTTACGTACGTGTCACCGGTGAGAGTCATGTCTAGACGCATTAGCGGTCCCATATCACTCCACTACACATGACCCACACCATTACAGAAGTTCCACCACCTTGAACAGTCCCCCTGCTGACGTGCAGGGTCCATGGATTCATGAGGTTGTCTCCATACCCGTACATGTCCATCCGCCAGATACAGTTTGAAACGAGACTCATCCTACCAGGCAATATGTTTCCAGTCATCGCCAAACGGAAGTCTCTGTTGACGGGTCCAGGCGAGGCGTAGAGCTTTGTGTCATACAAGGGATCAAAAGCGACCCTTCGGTTCCGAAAGCCCTTATCGAAGGTGTTCGTTGAATTGTTCGCACGCTGACACTCGTTGATGGCCCAGCATTGAAATCTGCAGCAATTTACGGAATGATTGCCCTTCTGTCACTCTGAACGATTATTTTCGGTCGACGTTGGTCCCGTTGTTGCAGGATCTTTCTCCGGCCGCTGCGATGTCGGAGGTTTGATGGTTTACCTGATTCACGGTACACATCATGAAAGGGTCGTACGGGAATATCCCCCTTCGTTGCTACCTCGGAGATGCTGTTTCCCATTCCTCGTTCACCGAGTGTAACACCACATTCAAACCCACTTAAATCTTGACAACCGGCCATTGTTTCAGCAGTAACCGATCTATCAAATAAGCCACACACTTCTTGACTTACATAGGCGTTACCGAACGCAGCGCCGTATTCTGCCTGTTTACATACATCTGTATTTTAATACACGTGCCTACACCAGTTTATTAGGCGCTTCAGTGTGTATTGGACTTGTCTTTTTCCATCATTGTTGGTTGTGAGTTGCATGGGCGATAATAAGTCGTTTGCATGCCGCTACTGCATCTCTTCATCTGTAACTTCTGTGCTGTGCTATGACAGTGGAGTGTATGTTTATGGAACTGAAGGGCATGCTTGCCTCGAGCCACGTGTCCATGGTCGTTAGAAATATGACATGGATGTCAATATTCTGAAATATATGGCAGAGTTCGTCGAAATGAGTTGAAAGTGACAGCAACAAAACAGACACACTGTTAGAACTGGTGACTACATGAGGACACATATTCGTAACTCTTGATGAACAGGCTTTAGAGCTCATTTTACTGCTTTTTTCCCAGCCTTTATCCACACCATGATCCTGCCATCTCTTGTTCACGCGTTATGTAGCCCAAATTCGGATATCACAGCATTCAAATTTTCAAATGTGTGTGAAATCTTATGGGACTTAACTGCTAAGGTCAGCAGTCCCTAAGCTTACACACTACTGCAGTCCAGCACAGGCTGAGTCCTTTCCCCCCAATTCCTAGGAAGAGGTGGCTGTTGGATGGCTGAGGTTAGTGTAGGTAGTCCAAGTGAGCTATTTTCTCGCCATTTTCTTATGTTAGTGGAGGTAGCCATGGTGTGTTGCGTTGTCTTGATGGAATTTGAATTTATCACGATTTTCTGGGGGAGGGTAGGGGAGGGGGAGCGGAGGGGTTAGATTACTGGCGGTAGCCATATTGACCTATTTTCCCGCCAAAGTGTGAACATCCCGCCAAGACGTTATTGAAATGTTGCCATAAATATGACCGCGATCATGGATCCACCATCTTGAATAAATTTGGCAGTAATGGAGAGTGGGGTGGTATGAAGGTTGTTCTAAAAATCACAACGATCATACCTAGTACATCACTATATCTTTCAAACGAAAGAGCTAATTTAAGACAACTTTTCTTGGAAGGAAACGCACAGCATTTGATCAGATGGAGATGGAATTCTCTTGTTAAGCGATTTCTATTTTGTAAATGTACTCTCCGGACGGCCTGTTCACAGTTTACAAGAAAGACCGTAAAACGATAACTTGATTTGAGATATAAGTCAGGAAAGTAATAAACTCTATTCTTGTGAATCACAAGACGAGTTAATTGTATTTAACTGACATTTCACCTTAAATATCCAGGGTTACTGCAGGACAAAATGGTCGTGATCCGTGGCTGTGAGTACACGCCGGATGAGATAAGAACTTCGTTCGCCCAAGCTGTGCTTGGGGCGACACCTTTCGACCTTTGCACGACCTCTATATAGGCTCGCTGCCGCTATCACGAGGACCCGTAGGCTCACACTGCCAGCTACAATGCCCACGGAGGTGAACGCGCTGAGCCTCGGGCCGCGGCTAGCTTCTTATCCGTGAGCCTCCAACAAAAGTGAAACACACTTGTAATAACTGAAGGGGTCGCAGGACGAAATGCCTTCCTGCGAGAGCATAGTTCCGGTAAGTAGCAATCTGT
Organism: Schistocerca americana; assembly: GCF_021461395.2. Taxonomy (NCBI): domain Eukaryota; kingdom Metazoa; phylum Arthropoda; class Insecta; order Orthoptera; family Acrididae; genus Schistocerca; species Schistocerca americana. Next base: position 125,922,805 of record NC_060124.1, read on the forward strand.
CGTTTCCTACATTGCTGATATTCCTACCTTGAGTTTCCATTGTTTGGTTTTTGTACGAATTAGTAGACTAAATTTTTAGCTGTCTAATCTGCCATATGTATAAAAATTTTTCCTATTTCCTAGAAAAGTGTTTTATTTTGATTGTGTTTCTAATATTATGAGTTATTACTGTCTTCATCGGATAGTTCCAGGAAAAGTTTTGAGAAAAGAAACATGACTCTCAGTATCTTACATCAGAGAGTAATCTACAAGAGACACTAAATATAAAAATAATTAATAATTTTAACGCATCTCTGTGCACTGTTCATAATAACGATTGGTGCCTGTTTCGACTCCCAATCAGACACACAACTTCTCGTCCTATCATTTCAGGTTCAAATATGCCTTTCCTAGCTACTGGTGAAACATAATTCGACAGTCAACGTCTCTTCATGCGTAGCCAACGCAAGATTCGCCTCCCAGTCAGCACAGAAAGTTTCGCTACGTCACTTCCAGTTCAGATACGTGCAAATATGCCTACTGATGGAATAAAACGAATTATCGTAGTGATGAGGTCTATCCGATGTAAACTTATTCATCTAATCTCTAAGTTCATATTCTCTCCGTAGCGCCAGTGTTCGAAACGGATCAGTTCATAGAAACCTTCCAACGAACCAAATTCTTTCTCACTTTCCTCTCAGCATGCTTGTAAGTAGAATGTCTATGTTGTAAATCAACAGTCACCGGTAATTTACTTCTTGCTGGGCAGCTAATTGAAAACATGTGGGAAAAAACTATTACTGTAATAGTGAAAAGTTAATGGTGTTAGTTGTCCTTCTGTGACTGAATTATTGCAAAAAAGTTTTTTAGAATTTTCTTTTCCTTTACATTAGATAACAGAATACTGCAGAATCAAAACTTCAAAAATAGTTCAAATGGCTCTGAGCACTATGCTACTTAATTTCTGAGATCATCAGTCGCCTAGAACTTAGAACTAATGAAACCTAACTAACCTAAGGACATCACACACATCCATGCCCGAGGCAGGATTCGAACCCGCGACCGTAGCGGTCGCTCGGCTCCAGACTGTAGCGCCTACAACCGCACGGCCACTCCGGCAGGCTCAAAACTTCACATATAGCAAGAATGTATGTCAGGTTTTGTGAAGTATAGTCACTACCCTTCAGTACTCTATCTTTATACACCCGTCTAAAGCAGCTGACAATATCAATATAAATGTTCTCATTCAGAAGCTGCAGACTATACTAGGTAAATCACGCAAGTAAACCATGCAGCAATATATGATGGCATATCGATGCCGAAAGACATCATCCAAACAATGGGGGCCACACGAGGAGATCCAAGAGTCCGGTACTCTTTAACGTAATGACTTAGGAAATCGGGCAGAGTTTGGACGCAAGGGATGTAAGACTTTTTGTGTACGCAGATGGCACATTCATTTTCTCCAGGAGCCGAGAAGACGTACAAGCGGCCATGGGGACCATCAGAAGACGGGTACTAGAAAACTCGATGGAAACGAATAGGTCAAAGGCGACAGAAATGAAATTTAGAAGGAAAAACATTAACGAGAGATCATCTCACGTGTGGTGGATCAACGTTAAAATTCGTAACCAGTTTTACTTACGAGTAACACTGTAAACAACCGCAACCAGCTGTATACGGGAGTGAACGACAGTTGCAACAAAAACCATTTACAACATCCCCACGCTGCAGATTCTACCCTGTTAGAGTTAAAGTTATGCCAGCTACCATATGCGGAATTAAAACTAATATGGGCCTTTCTGATGGCAGAAAACTCAACAAAACAGACAATGACCAAACTGAAATTGGTACTTCAACCACTATCAGGCACTGACAGGAATTCAGTGGCGAAAACTAAAAATTAGTACCGGATTGGGAATCGAACCCGGATTTATCGCTTTACTCGAGAGTTCCCTTTACTGCTTCCGCTATCCGAACACGATTCCCGTGCAATACCAATTTCCAACCTGTTGTACACAACATATCTAGCCTCCCCCGCCCAAAACCCACATTCTTCGCAGCCACACGTAGATTCCCACCAGAGGGCGCACGAAGGGTGCATCTGCATAGAATGGTCATTAATTCCTGTTAAGGCGGCATATTTTTGTATATGTGGTGCCTGAAACTGCTGCTTATGTGATAGCTGACAGCAAATTCTGAATGTTATACTAATTCAAAATATAAGAACTAAGAACTCACTCTAATGTATGTAAACGTTTATTGAGCTTTTGCAATCAGTGACATTCTTTACAAATGAAAGCAGAAAAATGTTGTAGGAACTGATTTCTGCGTTAAAGTAACGTTGTGAAGAATTCCTCTGTCATTTGCATTGGTAGTTGCGCAGTCATCGTGGCGGACTGCTAAGTGAATGGGCTCAGGTTCGATTCCTTACTGGGTCGAAGATGTTTTTCATTCGGAAACTGGGTGTTGTGTGTGCTTGCATTTATACTGACATTAGCATTGCTCCTGAGATGTCTGAATGAGTACGGGCCACAAATTAAAAATAAATGAATTTTTTTTTATTTTGTGTTGTTTTCATGGATGTGGAAAGCTTCATGTACTAATTAGTTACGAAAATCCGCATGTGGACGTGGTCTATAATATATTTTTTGTAGCTTGGGAAATTTTTTGTTAAGGATGTGGTGGAGGCACCTTTGGAGCAACCAGCCACAGAATTTTCATTCAGCACATTACTGCCAGCAGAGACTCATTTTGACATCAATTGAGCCACCATTCACTTTTTTCAAATTTCCCACCATTCACTTTTTGAAGGTTCTGGCTCTCTGAATCAATTCAGGCACGGACTGCCCATGGTTAGTGCGGTAATAAAAATTGGTACATTCTTTGTCGACGATGGTAACTGGGGTAACTTGTTTTAGTTCTGACTATATTCTGCATGCAATGGTTCGGATTTACCGAAAATTTTGGTGTAACATCACATTATTGTGAGAGGCCGATGCTCCATTTAACTTAGCTGAATATGCTGATTGAAGATTATGTAAATGTTTTAGGTACTTGGCAGATTTTGTGTTGTGAACATTGTTTTGACATTAAAATGAATGTTTATTGTTTTGTTGTTAACTTTTTGTTCCTACCAGTATCTTATAACTGCCCTCACTTGCTGCCCTACCATTTGAAAATTGGAGAGCGTTGAAGCCACGTGTATGACATGAGCTCTGTTAATCGCAAAATTGCAAAATTTAACTGCACCTACATAATAAAAATCTTTGTGGAAAATATTAACATTGTTCCAGAGACGCCAAAGCGGACGAATTTTCAAACTATGCAGCAAACCCTGCCCCAAAATTCCAATTAGGAAGAGAAAATGTAGTACTGAATCACTACGCACATTAAGAAAAGAATGGTGAACACATAAAACAAATGTAACCAAATGCACACATTATTTTTAATAAGGATATTCATTCTGTATATTGAGCAAGCAGTAAAGGAAACAAAAGAAAAATTCGGAGTAGGAATTAAAATTCATGGCCAAGAAATTAAATCTTTGAGGTTCGCCGATGACATTGTAATTCTGTCAGAGACAGCAAAGGACCTGGAAGAGAAGCTGAACGGAATGGACAGTGTCTTGAAAGGAGGATATAAGATGAACATTAACAAAAGCAAAAAGGTGATAATGGAATGTAGTCGAATTAAGCCGGGTGATGCTGAGGGATTTAGGTTAGGAAATGAGACACCTAAAGTAGTAAAGGAGTTTTGCTATTTGGGGAGCAAAATAACTGGTGATGGTAGAAGTAGAGAGGATATAAAATTTAGACTGGCAATGGTACGGAAAGTGTTTCTGAAGAAGAGAAATTTGTTAACATCGAGTGTAGATTTAAGTGTCAGAAAGTCGTTTCTGAAAGTATTTGTATGGAGTGTAGCCATATATGGAAGTGAAACGTGGACGAAAAATAGTTTAGACAAAAAGAGAATAGAAGCTTTCGAAATATGGTGCTGCAGAAGAATGCTGAAGGTTACATGGGTAAATCAGACAACTGATGAGGAGGTATTGAATAGAATTGGGCAGAAGTGAAGTTTCTGACACGACTAGAAGACAGGATCGGTTGGTACGACATATTCTGAGGCATCAAGGGATCACCAATTTAGTATTGGATGGCAGCACGGAGGGTAAAAATCGTAGAGGGAGACCAAGAGATGAATACACTAAACAGATTCAGAAGTATGTAGGTTGCAGTAGGTAGTGGGAGATGAAGCTTGCACAGGATAGAGTAGCATGGAGAGCTGCATCAAACCAGTCTCTGGACTGAAGAGCACAACAACATCATTTAGAAGGTCACATGCCAGTGTCTGTTTTAAAAAGTAATGCCTGAGTTTAGAACACCCTGTGAAACCACGTGACGTGACGTGGCGACCGTTGGTTTGTTTGCCATTTGCAGAGACGCTCCTGTGAGAAGTGTCTAGCTTAGTGTGCTGCCCGCGAATTAAATACGCACATGAGCTTAGGCCTTCCTCGTTGGAGCTCTTTCCGCTCCATATTCAAGCATCCATACCCATTTGTGAAAATATATGTGAGTGGGAGAATCCTAAATTTAGCAGACTGTCTTGATAGAAGTGATGTCGCTGCACCGGTTGTGAGACGCAAGAGATAAGAGGGCGATGTGGGAATGGGGAGGGAATTCATTAGGTTCGTTGGGGAACAGAGGACGGTGCCACGTGCTATTCGTGCACCGGAGTGCTGGCTGCATCGGAGGCGATTGGGAAAGAGAGCTCTTCTGTGGCTGGCAGCGAGGACCAGTCCACTGGCATTCCGGAGTGGCACGTATTTAACACCCGCGCGTTATCGGAGGCTGTCGTTGAGGTGTTTTAGGACGGCATGCTGGGTATTTTGGAATGACAATCGGGCTCTCTTGAGCTTATTGGCTCCTATAATAATAATGACATCTAAGTAATTCTAGCATCCTTAATTTTCTGAATAAACTGTTAACGACCGAGTTGCTTTTTGGTAGGACCACTTGAAATGCCAAACGGTATGATTAGATCTCGAGACTATGCCGATATGTGATGCCTCTTAATTTGCGGGTAACGGTCTGATTAGTCAATTTTACTATAATAATCTCGATTTTCTGGAACAAAACCAGATTTTATAAGTGTGCAATAGTGTAGATGTCGACAGTACTTCTATGTTTGCCCCTCCACTCGAAAGTTTTGTTTACAGTCTACCGCAATGAGGCTTCCCATGAGATCACCACGTCATTTAGAAGTCCATGCAATTCTTCTTTTAGTTTCGCTTGAAGTGCGAGGGCTCTGGGTGTAACTTCTAAATCATGTCACACTGGAAAGTTGCGCGTAAATATAAGTTTCTGCATACTTCATGTTAGTTTTGGAGTAACACCGTAAACAAAAAGAGGTGTCCAACTATTTAATTGCCACCATAGAAGAAATAATATAACTTTTTTGTCGGTTTGAGTACCATATACGCAGAACGTAGCTATACTGTGTTATCCACTTCCAGTACACAAGGAAAAAGTCAAACACTTCCTTCGTAACATTTTCATTTCTGATGTTCATATTAATTTGTCATTTTTCATATAGTTACTATAAAGTACAATAAGATTATAATAGGAATGGCGAGAAAATGTTCCCATACGTTTCACAGTTAATTTGAGCTGCTCATGTGTCCGTGTGAGCTAGAAAAAGAGATAATTTTCTTCGAACGTTACTAATCATTACCAAATATCCTAGATTCACTTGCTTCAGAATTTCGTAACTTTTGTGTTGGATGCATTTATCATTTCAGAGGTGCGATTATAGAGTTTTCGATTGGTGCTGTACTACTAAAGCACTTAGTGCGCCGTCCGCTGATTACCAAGTTGCACCAAACGATCTACATAGGACAGGAAAGGACTCCGCGAAGTGTGAAAAACCGCGGAAGTATTGGTCGAACCTTGAAGGGACTTACAATCTAAATCGTAGTGCCACTGTTTCCTACGTTGTAAAGGTTTCCTCAACAGGTCAATAATTATCCTCTCGTCGCGTCTCTTGGTCGATTTCATGCTTTTAAGAATCAGACAATCCTCTTTAACTACTTTTGACAACATTAGGATAAGGTCATAAGAACGTGATAATGTTTTCCTCTATGATAGGAAAACTCAGAACTTTATATAGTCTGTAAAATGTGTAAAGGCGAGTCTTAAAGAAGCAAAATCTGTGTATTTCTCTGTGGGAGCACAGCGTACGATATGCTCTCGTGTGATAGACTCTACATATGGTGACTTTCATAAATTTTCCGAACACGTGAAATTACAGTGTCTGCATAAACACTTTGGCTCGATACCTCACGGTAAATTGTAATTTTTATGTTTTACTCGCCTTTTAAATTCGACATGGCAGTGAAGTACATAGTTTCTACTATCATAATATTGTTTAAAAGACATTTTATAAAGATTCTTTAACTGACTTAGCTCACTAACTGCACGAAGTTCATCATGCAAAGACTAAGATAAAAATACAGATTTTTGGAATGCCAGAATTGTTTACCTTAAACTCTGTGAAATGGTGTTCCAGGCGCTTTTTTTGGTTTCTAAGTATTTACCATTTGATTATGGTTGTCGCGGTCCGCATTTAATTTTCTCGTCGCCAGCCCTCTGTTGTCGATTTAACACACCTTACAGATCGCACATACGAAATACATAGTTAAGAGTCAGACATAATAGTTTCTGCTTAAAAGCAATTTCTAGACCGTTTCGTTTTGAACTGTTTGTCATTTTCAGAAAAATCCAACTATACACTATAGATGGTGTATAGCTGGACATATATTTTCTAAAGAAAAACATATACTAAAACACATGAAGGGTGAGTTTACACTTTATTTTATAGACCATGTCTTCTTCTCATGAAAGTCACGCGTATTACCACCCGAAGATACCGTGGAGTGTGCTTAAAAAAGTACTTAGAAACCTGGGTAATGAAGCATGAACAAAAATTAATTCCTGACTCTGATTTCTGACAAGAAACCGTTAAGTGTGATTTCCTTCTTAATATCATACTACGTAGTTAATATGCTGTCTTTTTAATTTTTATATCACCTATGTCTGCTCACATCAAATGACACTGTTCAGGTGGTAACGCTATTGTGTTCTATGATCCTCCACACTGAATTCATTAGCATGATATTATGTTAAGAGTGTGAGACTTTCACCCTCTTAAGCCTTTTTTAGATATTCAGGGTACAAATATCTTAAAAGTTCTGCATTGGATATGGTGTGTTTTCTCAGATGTACGAGGACGATTTGCGTAGGACCCATTAAAAACACATTAACAGTCTTTCACAAACTTTAATTGATGTATAATATTTCTATTTTCTATAATCAAAGCAAACCTAGAATCTGCTAATATTACGGACAAAACGTTATTAATCCACAAGAAAGAGTGAAGTTCACCATATGTAATTAGTTTCCAGCTGTATGATGATTGATGGCTTAAAATAAAATTTGGTCCAAATGAATATCCTTTCACAGAGGTACGGCTTGAAACATTTTGTGGCACATCCTGTCGGAAAAAGCTAATTCACTCAGTAGTGTTATCGTGAGTTACACTGTCAAAAGCCTTTGACACATTACACAAAGGTACACCGGCAGCCTCTGTGTATTTTCTAACAAATTAAGTACATTCCCAATGTATGTGTAAATAGCTTGCTGAATATAGGATTCCCTTACAAGTTCTATGATTTTCAGAATATGTTACTTGCAGTCGACTGGTTAAGAAGCCTCTAGGATACAAACACTATCTAAAATTTTCGAGAACATTGGCCAAAGAGAAATTCAAATGAAGATTGCTGCTATTTCTTTAACTCTTTCCTTATACATAGGCTTCATTTCAGGCTCTGTAGTATCACCTCAGGAATGTCCTGCAGAGGTCTCTTCAAAGAACTGGGGATACTAACAACTGCTTCATCAAATTCGTCATAAATAACACTGCTTTCATTCAAACCTACAGCTCAGTTCATAATTCAATACCAGCAATAAAAATACTCTTCATAGTGAAGAAGTATCATTTGCTCGTCTTCCGAAATGGTCTGATTATTAGGGAAACATGGTTTCAATGTTTTTACAGCACCTATAAAGAGTTTCGCTACTAATAACCTTACTGGTGGACTCCTACTCAGCAGAATCAATAGATGTATGTATTATCAATAATGTGAGTGACGTAAAATCTGACTCCTGTGCATCTTCATTGCACTTTTGTTACCAATGTAAATGAATGTTGTACACTGAAATTCTGCTCTATGTCATGTGCCTATAATAGCGTAAAAATTACTTTACGCACTTTAATGCATAACATATCTACATGTTAAAGTTTTTCTGATTTATTACACTTCCATGATGACTGTTTACTTCAGATCAGTGGAGGGGATGATATTATGCACTTTTATTGTAAACATGTACTAAGAAATCTTATTTATTACATATAATACACCTTAAGGATGTACTGATCAATGAAACAAAAATGATACGTGTTCATCAATCGGGTTTCTGCCGGTTATTTGCGCATGAATGACGCGAATAACCGGCAGAGACCCGATTAAGGAACATGATAACGCCTCGCCGGGAAATCCTGAAGAGCTTCAAAAATGATTTATATACGTCCATACACATTAGATCAACTGGGAAAACATTTAAAAACCGTAATTCGCTATGTTACTGTGAAACAGGTTTCACTAAAAAAATATTAGGATGTAAGAGTAGAGGGAAGAATAGGAAGAGGAAGAGAAAGAGGAACAGAAAATGTACTTACAGTTTCGCAGATATCTCCCAAAAGGCATTTCATGTTGAAACGATACGATTCGTTTTATAGTTTGAGGCTAACGTATGTACGGAATGAGATGATAACAAATGTAAGTCCATGGGAACTACTTTGTATTTAGGAGGCAGTAGAAGAACGGCAGACCCTTTTCATATGAGAGAGACTTTGATATCAGAAGTGATGATGTTGGTTTTTCTGTTTGTATTTTGTAATATTAAAGGAACTATTACAATTACAACAAGATTCAGAAGCTGTTACACGTATTTACAATTTACAAGGACTGTATTCCCATGTGTGACACATCTTTCAAAGAGGAGTACCAGAACTATGGCAATGACGTTAATGTTTTATCTTGTAATAAAGTTTAATTTAATAATTTCTGCTTTTAAGACATAGAAAAACATGCATGACGAAAACTCTGAGAACTTAATAATTTCAAATATTTTAAATGCACCAATACAAAGTGTAAATTTTGAAGTGGGTCGTAAATTTTAGCACCTGCTGTCCGACAAAAACTTAAAGCGCAAACGTAAAATAAACACCTGAAATTATTAGAAAGTTCCTGCATCAATCAGACGATTGTTGCGGCCTTGCGTATGCACCCAACATAGGTACTACATTAAAATGCTCCCACATATGGCTGATTCGCTGTAGGAAAAAGTTTTTCGATTGTGTTGAGCCGCAGTCATACAACATTTTTCAAAAGAGTAAACCACCATTTGACTGTGGATTACTGTATTTATCTTCTGTACTATCTATATTTCCGCTTTGTGTTATAATGAATTAAAGTTGTAAAATTTGATATACCCTTATTACGTCATATCAGTGTGATATTCCTGGCTGTGGCCGCCAGTATTTTATTTTGCTACAAGTCCGCCTTAATGCAGCTTGATCAACGTGAAGTAGTGTGTGATGCAAAAGTGGAGTGAGATACAAGCGAAAAGTGGGAGAGTCCTCCAATTGTACTGAACTTGCTTGTGATTCGTCACGTTCGGGAGCTAGGCGCCAAAACTCTTAACTTCTCTTATTAATTACTTATATGCTTTTCATTGTATTTAACACAGCTTTTAGTATGAGAAAATCTCATTGTTATCCTACGAGTCTATCGTTTTTTTTATTAAATGTAACTAGTTTAAGGAAATATAAGAGTAACGATATTCCAACCCAAGTGCTTCGGACACCGAGTCGCTTTGGCGCACCTGAGGGACGAAGTACTTCGCCTGGGCTAGTCACTCTGTTTCGGGCGTTCTGGACGGCCGGACACGTATCCCAGTATCGTGCCTTACGTACATGTGAATATGTAGTTGTCACTGTTTCGGGTGTTCTTCAGAGTCGGACATCTTGTACTCTGTATCGGACGTAAATTGGTTATGAATAAGTAATACTGTGTCTAGTGCCTACCGGAGAGCTGGACATGTGTAAAATAATTTGGAAGTTGGATGGGAATGTTACCATATAGTTAAGAAAGCTATGTCAAGTGTTGTAAAAGATAGTGTAAATGTGTGAATATTTGAACAATCACGAAACCGGATACATTAATGAGAAGTGTTGCCTACCATCATTGGCAGTAGTACAGACCTGTCGATACAGAGACCAACATGGGTAGGTGGCATCCCGCAAAAAGCACAATCACAGGTTGGAATTGACAGCGAAGCAGCCTCCGCCGAAGAACATCCCATGACCAGAGAGCTGTCTTCTACGCTGGAGAGACAATTTTTGAAGACGACAGGTTGGTGGAATGAACGGTCAGAGACTCTTATTCAGTCGCTCCAGATCTCTCCAGCTTACAGATCTGACTTCAAAAGGGACATGCATGCACGGCATCCCTTGCAAGTAACGTGTATCTAAAGAAGAGAGCGCTATCCGTTAACGAGAACAGTGAACTGGATGAGATGTGAAAATCATAGTGAGAACATAATGATTATCATAAAATGCCCGAATCAGTAGTGTATGAACAGTGAAAAAGATAAAAGACGATACTGTGTGAACTGTGAAATTATATCCTGTTTGAACTTTTGTAAGTTTCTTTGCACTGTTAGGCAACATAATTTATAAATGTCGCTAATTAATCCGAGTCGCGCAGACGAAAGTTAAAACGCGAAATCGAAGTGTAAAGTTGTAAGTGTGTGCGCTGTCCAAAGGTATTACGTTTTATTTCACAACCACGAGAAGCTACGCTTCAGTGAGCAGTTAGCAGAGCAGCTTACAGCAGGCGAGGTGCGTGACATTGAAGACACACCTGTCGCCTCCACCTGCTGCAGTCCAACGTCAGCAGGCGGCGAACGGCATAGATAGCCCGGTGGTTAACAACGGCAGACGAAGAAGCCCAACTTGACAAAAATAATGTGGCGAGCAGCAGCAAATGGCAGGAGAAGAAGGTAGTGAGTGCGCTAATCACTTTACAACTAGCGAGAGGAAGCTAGTATTGACAACCATTGGGATTATTAAGAATATTGTTAATTTTTTTGCAATGATTTCTTTAGTAACAAAATGTCGGAGGAAAGCGAATGTGGTACAGTCTTAGAATTAGAGAGGCAGTGCATCTCAGGGTAATACAACTGAAGAGGCAAGCCAGTTATAGGGCATGCCAGATGAAATTAGTAATATAAGTAAAGAGCGTATTAACCTAAAGTCAGTAATAGAGAATGTACAGGAAAAATTAGATTCAGTAGTAGATGAGGAAAGTGTACAAAACCAAATGCTTGATCGCTATTTACCAGAAACATCTGATGTAGAAACTGAAGTGTTCGAAGAAAACATAATTTCCGAAAGTAGCAATAGTGAATTAGGAGAGGTGGGTTCTGATATAGATGACATGAATGTTAATGGTAAGTTAAATAAGTTGAATGGTGATGTCAGAGATGATGACTCTGACACAGCCATTACTAATGAATGAACAAGTACATCAAATAGAATAGGCCATGAACACATTCAGCTGACTCATTTCCTACACAAGATAATAATAAAAGTATGATTGAAATATTATTGGAGAGAGTATCTGGGCAGAAATAATTAAAAATAGAGCTAGAAGAAAATACATAACAGAGGCAAAAGAATTTTAAAAAATGTTGAAAGGAAAGTTAGAACAAGGGCAAAAAGTATTAAAAATGGTTCAGATGAATTAAAGAAATGGCAAAAAATATTTGCTGAGAAAATAGAAGCAAGATATGAGGAGATAACAAAAATTAATCGTAAGTTGAAACGTTTAGAGACCAGCGTTGATCCTCAAGAAACTAGATTATGGGCTTGTGAGAAAGAAATTGAACATGACGGTAAAGAATTGGTAAAAAATTAGATCAATGTAAGCAAGAGGTTAATTGTAAGATTGATGATGAAGTGGTGAAAATAAATGATCTTGTGCAAGCTCAAGGTAGTTTTTTATCGTCAGTTAGGGATGAAGGCATTAAATTAAGTAATTATCAGAGTAAAATAAACCAAACTTTCAAACAGAACCATGAAAGGCAAAACACACCCGTCATAGACATAGTGCTCTGGAGACAAAGGGTTGTATAACATTGTTGGTATCAGAATGAGAGATTAATCATCTTGAGGTTGAAGCTCCTTTGTCAGTGTTTGCTTCAACAATACATATGTTTTTGAGTGGGTGACAGTGACAGCGATAACTCAATACACAGAACTTCACAGTGAAGAGGATGGGGAACAAAAAAAAACATGACGAACTGTGAAAGAAAACAGGTTGTATAAAAGCATGATACCTCAGGAAAACCACACCACGTGGTAAAGAGCCATAAAATAAAAGCCCACTGATGATGCTGCAACTCCAATGAAACAGTTTTGGGACGAAAAACAATATTGTGTTTTGTTAAAGGAGGAACCCACCCAAAAACGTATGTATACACAGAAACCTCATGGGGCAATAGCACTCTTTGCATTGTTAGGTAGCTGAAGCCTACGATGTATCCGAGTTAACTAACGGTATACTTTCTTTGTTTTTACGCTGCTAGTTCTTTCGTCCTCATGATTCGGGACTAATATCTGTCATCGATCCTTCTTCTCTACTCAAGATAAAAAGACAAAAATATTAAAGAAAGAGAGACAAAAAAACTGATCAATTGAAACAAAAGACATACTAATTGAATAGTTAAGCAACTATAACAGAAACATATTTTCTACGGTTAATTGTCACACACTAACATTATGAAAATCAAATAACTATATTTCTGCCAAAAGTAGAACTAAATATGTCTAAGGACTAGTATGAACTGACATTTGAGAACACAAGCACCCTTCTCCACTTCCTGCTTCCACTAAGCATCTCAGGTGAAAATATCCATTCCCGAATCATGTGGCTGCTACGGTCGGAGGTTCGAATCCTGCTCGGGCATGGATGTGTGTGATGTCCTTCGGTCAGTTAGGTTAAAGTAGTTCTAAGTAGAGTGCTTAGAGACATTTTTTGAACTCGTGATTGCAAAGAGTCGACAGCTGCGTGTCCCAGTCGCACCGTTTGGCGTCAGCAGGGACGTCGCATTGTCTCATGGGCACCGGTCAGGAGACACCTGCACACATATCACCCAGCCTGGCAGCTGCATGTCCATCTCCTAGCATCCACACACTTGTCCTACCGAATGTTCAGTGGTCGGAGAGACTGCCACCTAGCAGCCAACTGTTCAATTCACTTGAATTTGGCTAGTTGTCCAGTGCAAACACGCAACACACACATCCACACACAAAAAAAAAAATAGCAATAACAACCTTCGGTCGCAAAATGAAGTCTTTTTGACCTACGTTTCGGCCACTTCTAACAGTGCCTTCATCAGAAATAAAACATTTAAACTGGCCTATAACATAAGTACTAAGGTATAGGAAAGAAAATGTTTATAAGTGTAACTACTGAATAGCATCTAGGCATAGTACTTACATGGCACGTATATAATAAATATCAAGCGATAAAGCTTCAGCCACACAATTTTAAAATAGTAAACACAGAACGCAAGCCACTATGGGCTGTTCACACACGTCGACGTGCGGCAGCATCAGACTGAGCGGCCCGCATTAGCAATTGCAGGCAGGTGAACATTACACCAGAAGTGCCATCTAGTAGCCACAAATACAAACAGGCTACTTAACATTCGAAATATAGACAGACAAATATTGTGAAGAACATTATTTAATATATGAAGTAAGAGGTAATATTTTATGTGTAAGTAGCAGACACGGTAACAAATTGTCTACACAAGAGCTTAGAAGTAGTTTAAAGGCTGAAATCGCCATTGCAGAATTACAAAGGGAGCTGAAAAACTCAGCGATTAGAAAAACGGTATAACATGCAATATAGTTAATATAATATCATGAAAAGTAGCTAATATAAACCATTTAATGAACAAAAGGTTAGGAACCGACTTAGATAGAACAAATATTTCAGTAACTGCACGAGGGGACACGAAGTCAAATATCAAGTAACGGCTTTATACCATTGAAGAAGCTTCTATAACGTAATTGTAGCTGATCATTTCGAGAAAAATGTTTAAGAATTTCTAATTCTTCGAGAACATCTAATCTACGGCCTTTCTTCTCCGTGTGCAAAATGTTGATACAGTGAACAGCTTTAGGTGCGTGACCTGTAATCAGAAGATGGTCGACAAAAGACGAATTTTGGGTCTTCGGAAAGACACACCGAGACATCTACTACCCCTTCACTGTGGAAGGTAATACTGTAGAGGAAACAGTGCGCAACACCGAAAACCCTTTAAGTTTCCATATCCTGCGATGTCTTCCACACATTTGTCAATAACAAACACCGCCTCTGTCTTTTAGTTCAAACATTCTGTATGTTCCCAGAATGAAATCTTCACTTTACAGGGTAGTGCACCCTGATATAAAACTTCCTGGCAAATGAAAACTGTGTGCCAGACAGAGACTCAAACCCAGGACCTTTGCCTTTTGCGGGCAGGTGCTCTACTATCTGAGCTACCCAAGCATGACTCACGATCCATCCCCACAGTTTCAATTCCTCCAGTACCTCGTCTCCCACCTTCCAAACTTCACTGAAGCTCTCCTGCAGGTCTTGCAGAACTAGCACTCCCCAGGCTGTGGCTAAGACACGCCTCCGCAATACCCTTTCTTCCATTTCTTCGACGAGTTCTAGCTCTGCAAGGTCTGCAGGAGAGCTTCTTTGAGGTTTGGAAGGTAGGAGGCGAGGTACTGGCGGAACTGAAACTGTGATAACAAGTTGTGAGACATGCTTGGATAACTCAGATGGTAGAGCACTTGCCCATGAAAGGCAGAGGTTCTGAGTTCGAATCTCGTTCTGGCACACAGTATTAACCTACTAATAAATTTCATCCTGTGAATTATGGGAGCATCATGGTTTACACCATGTGATGTGTTGTGACTTGGCAAGACAGCCAAGACACCAGGAGGTGAAGCCGAAAGGCACGCGTTTAAGCTCACGCAGGCTGGCGTGAGGTCTGGAACAGTTAAAGGATTTGAGTCTAGCAAATAAAGTACGTAGCTGTTGGAATACTTAACTTTAATCCATAATTGGTGAACATCGGTCTGACGGTACATGCATCACAAGATGAATAGCAAATGGTAATGGCGCCTTGCTAGGTCGTAGCAAATGACGTAGCTGAAGGCTATGCTAACTATCGTCTCGGCAAATGAGAGCGTAATTTGTCAGTGAACCATCGCTAGCAAAGTCGGCTGTACAACTGGGGCGAGTGCTAGGAAGTCTCTCTAGACCTGCCGTGTGACGGCGCTCGGTCTGCAATCACTGATAGTGGCGACGCGCGGGTCCGACGTATACTACCGGACCGCGGCCGATTTAAAGGCTACCACGTAGCAAGTGTGGTGTCTGGCGCTGACACCACATGATGTCCAGCCTTCTGTGAAAGCCAATGGATCAAAATTTGTTATATCGGTTTAGTGTGTGGCAAATACCTCGAACTCATGCTAGAAAAACAATGCATATCTGTGTATACAGCTGTAGTCATACACCGCTTCGATGTGTTACAACAAAAAACAATTTATCAAACTGCTTATGAAACAACAACCAATGAACCCTCCGTTTGTGAGTGATAGTCACCATGGTATTCCTAATGTACATGTGACAAAACTTTACACTTGTCCGTGCAACCGAATTCAATTACTGGTTGCCAGCTCCAGTATACAATACATGTATGTTTAAGGGGTCGCCACATACGGGATATGTCAACTCACGGAAAGTATTTTGTTCCCAGTATATCGAAAGAGGTAGAGGGAATAAAATCATATTGAGTTCTCTTTTTGATGTCATTAGTGAAGCTGTTATAGTTCATAGTTTTACTCCGTTGGAAATACAAAAATGACGAGGGGAGAGAGAGAGGGAGAAGAAGAGAGAGAGACAAACATAGAGAGAAAGAGAGAGAGAGACTGAGCTGTCAATGAAGACACAGACACCACTGCACAGTTGTATTTCTAGTGCGGTAACGCGGAGTGGTCGGACGGTTTGAGGCGCCATGTCACGGACTGCGCGGCCCCTCCCGCCGGAAGTTCGAATCCTCCCTCGGGCGTGTGTGTGTATTGTTATTAGCATGAGTTAATTTAAGTTAGTTTAACGTACTGTGTAAGTCTAGGGACCGATCACCTCATCAGTTTGGTCCCTTAGGAATTCACACACATTGTCTATTGTGGTGATAATTGTAACACGATGATTAGGACAAGTACACAGTGATATCTACAGATCGTCATTCGATATCGATGAATTGTAAATGTTATGCTTGTGAATCTCTTTGCGTAGTCCACATATAATGTGCATAGAAGTGAATCTCCCCTGCTCCTCCCTTCCAGCATTGACATCTCTTAGTCATGGGAATGATGCGAATTAAGTGCTTTATATTGAAGACTGGATGATTCGTTATAATACGCTAGGTAAGTGATAATCTGATGAAAGGGGTGTTAAGAGGTGAACTCTAAGCTGGTTCTTTTAAGTGTCATGGACAAACAAATTACACCTCTCATATTTGTCTTGCATAGGGACTGCATTGAGAAAATTAAGATCTAATGGAAGATTTTTTTCGAGAGACAGTTAGTGGGAGAAGATCCGTCTTTTGGTGTCTGGATAAATCGGTGACAATATTCTTCAATGAGTTTTGTGTGCTTAAAAATAGATGGACTGATATTTTGATAGGTATATCAATTTGCAGGCCATCGTATGGTGTGTGGCGGACGGTACCCTGTACCTCTGTTAGTCATTCTCTTCCCTATCCACCTGAAAACAGAGTGAGGGAAAAGGACTCTCTACTTGCCAGCTGATGAGCGCAGATTTCCGCTATCTTGCCTTTGCGGTCCTTAGACGAAATTTGTGTTGACGCTGGTTGAGTACATCTTCTGTCAGCTTCAGATGTTGCTTGCCAATAGTGTTCATCGAAAAGAACATTGTCTTTTCATCAGGGATTACCAGTCTGACGATTACTGCAAAAAATTACTCGGCATACAAAACGACTCTCACGATCAGTTCAGTTAAATAGCCTATTAGTTTCATATCAACGATGTGCCAACTCGTGGGCGGAAGCGATGCGTGGTTTACCATGGTTATGAATGGGGAGCTGAAGCGCTAATTAGGCCTTTTCTAGTGGTGGCAGTATCTTTTACGAAATTTAAATTACCCATCTACACATGGAGATATGACCATTGTTATAAAATCTGGTGTGTTACCGAGTCTACAAAGTGATACATAGTATAAACCTGATATTTACAACTTCTCCAGTTTCTTCTGTCTCCGAAAATAATTGGAATAAAAGGGACAAATCTACATTTCACGTGGGAAATTCGAGGTGTATGGTCAACAGCATCCACGTCTCAGAGAGGGTAGACCGGATTTTTCAAAGGGAGCGGGGCGTCTATATCAGATGTCAGATGGAATTGGTTAGAACTACTATATACATCCAAGCCGGTGCTGCTTGACTTGCATTGTGGCCCTGCTGGATGCACGAGTGATCACAAGGATTCGGCGACCGCAGGTCACGGATTCGTTTGCCTATGATAGGTGGTTAGGTACAAAGAATGCGCCAATCTGTCTGCTTTGCCCGGGGCATCAGGGATTAAGGAACTGATCTGTGTGCTGGGTGATTGGAGACAGAAACAGATGGACATGTTTTGCATGAGAGGACTCTAAATGAGGGATGTTTGCACTGGACGATTAGTCAACCCCATCTAAATTGATTGGTTGACAGTTTGGTCACAGTCTCTCCAAACTCTGTACAATCGGTAGGGGAGGCATGTGGATGCTGGGGGATGGGTGTGCAGCTGTTAGCAAAGCCTATATGTGTGCCGGTGGCAGAGGGCGCCATGGTGGCAAGCAGCATTTGGCGAATGGCGCACTCTTCGCGATCGGAGACTGTGTGCTCGCTTTGATTTTTTTCACCTGCTGCGTGTAGTACAAACTTTGCGGTGCAGGAGGGTGCTTGCACTCTCAAACGTCATTGCATGCAAGACCATAGATATATTTAGTGGTACGGTCTATTTGTGGTGGACAAGTAATTATTTGATTTGCATAACGTTTATTTGTGATACTCAAACGCTGAAAATATTTTTCTATTACGAGAAAGGATCATCGCAAGGTGGTGGTGAGTGTTTTGAGTGTTCTATTTGACTACTATAAGTCGTTAAACAATTAATTTAACAGGGTACAGCAAATGGACTATTTTCCTCTATTTTTAACATCGAAATTGCCTCACCTCTCCCTTTGTTCCCGGCATTAGCCAGTAGGAAGACAGTGCATCATAGGGAGATGAAAACCTCCGTCCGCGTGTTTGGAGACGTTGGTTCATACACACAAACAGAAGATAGCCTCTTCAGACACCGAGACAAGAAGCGACTGTAATATCTAGATCAACAGAACGCTCCCAGCTCATGCTTTGTTTGGGCCCTTGAGATTAGAGGATGTCAACATCTGGTTTTGAGCAGGTGGTATTTAGTATCGTGATCTGTAAGTAGGACTATGGGTGGTTTAGACCTTCGTGGCGGCTTCCGGACACCCAGAGATCCCGAAATGGTGGCTACTATACAGCACTTCATTCCATTGCTAGGTGCTTACAGTTACTGCATCATGGAAAACGGGTTGGGGGGTGATGAAGATGTGAGCTCTGTCCGTACGGGGAAGCCCTGTCTCCCGCAAACTGAATAAATAAGGAATATGCCTCAATATATTACTGACGTTGATTTGAATTTCGTTTTGTAAGATCCTACCTCTCCAGCAGAGACTGAATCTTTTTACCGCTATTTATTTCTGGTAGGGGCGGCACTGGGACCTAGCTCAGTAGATCAATGCATCTGAAGGTGATCACACATACGAAAATTTTCTAACAAGACAACGCTTCCAATTCACAGCAGTATAATTACATAATTAGCACCTGTAGTTGGTGTATATGAGCTTTACCGGCCAAATAAAAATATTCAACCCCTGTAAATTGATCTTTGTAAATAAATAGTATATCATCTGCTATGTAACTGAATTTGATTTCGATTTCGTATCATGAGATCCTTCCTCTCCACTACAGACTGAGTCCATTTCCACCAATTTCCAGATTGGGAATGGACAGGGAATTATTAATTTGATATCTGAAATGGCCTTTATATAATGGTAAGACAGAGATTTAGGAACCAGGTTTTAAATTGTAAGACATTTCCAGGGGCAGATGTGGACTCTGACCACAATCTATTGGTTATGACCTGTAGATTAAAACTGAAGAAACTGCAAAAAGGTGGGAATTTAAGGAGATGGGACCTGGATAAACTAAAAGAACCAGAGGTTGTACAGAGATTCAGGGAGAGCATAAGGGAGCAATTGACAGGAATGGGGGAAATAAATACAGTAGAAGAAGAATGGGTAGCTTTGAGGGATGAAGTAGTGAAGGCAGCAGAGGATCAAGTAGGTAAAAAGACGAGGGCTAGTAGAAATCCTTGGGTAACAGAAGAAATATTGAATTTAATTGATGAAAGGAGAAAATATAAAAATGCAGTAACTGAAACAGGCAAAAAGGAATACAAACGTCTCAAAAATGAAATCGGCAGGAAGTGCAAAATGGCTAAGCAGAGATGGCTAGAGGACAAATGTAAGGATGTAGAGGCATATCTCACTAGGGGTAAGATAGATACCGCCTACAGGAAAATTAAAGAGACCTTTGGAGATAAGAGAACGACTTGTATGAATATCAAGAGCTCAGATGGAAACCCAGTTCTAAGCAAAGAAGGGAAAGCAGAAAGATGGAAGGAGTATATAGAGGGTCTATACAAGGGCGATGTACTTGAGGACAATATTATGGAAATGGAAGAGGATGTAGATGAAGATGAAATGGGAGATATGATACTGCGTGAAGAGTTTGACAGAGCACTGAAAGACCTGAGTCGATACAAGGCCCCCGGAGTAGACAACATTCCATTGGAACTACTGACGGCCGTGGGAGAGCCAGTCCTGACAAAACTCTACCATCTGGTGAGCAAGATGTATGAAACAGGCGAAATACCCTCAGATTTTAAGAAGAATATAATAATTCCAATCCCAAAGAAAGCAGGTGTTGACAGATGTGAAAATTATCGAACTATCAGCTTAATAAGTCACAGCTGCAAAATACTAACACGAATTCTGTACAGACGAATGGAAAAAGTAGTAGAAGCCAACCTCGGGGAAGATCAGTTTGGATTCCGTAGAAACACTGGAACACGTGAGGCAATACTGACCTTACGACTTATCTTAGAAGAAAGATTAAGGAAAGGCAAACCTACGTTTCTAGCATTTGTAGACTTAGAGAAAGCTTTTGACAATGTTGACTGGAATTCTCTCTTTCAAATTCTAAAGGTGGCAGGGGTAAAATACAGGGAGCGAAAGGCTATTTACAATTTGTACAGAAACCAGATGGCAGTTATAAGAGTCGAGGGACATGAAAGGGAAGCAGTGGTCGGGAAGGGAGTAAGACAAGGTTGTAGCCTCTCCCCGATGTTGTTCAATCTGTATATTGAGCAAGCAGTAAAGGAAACAAAAGAAAAATTAGGAGTAGGTATTAAAATTCATGGAGAAGAAATAAAAACTTTGAGGTTCGCCGATGACATTGTAATTCTGTCAGAGACAGCAAAGGACTTGGAAGAGCAGTTGAATGGAATGGACAGTGTCTTGAAAGGAGGATATAAGATGAACATCAACAAAAGCAAAACAAGGATAATGGAATGTAGTCTAATTAAGTCGGGTGATGCTGAGGGAATTAGATTAGGAAATGAGGCACTTAAAGTAGTAAAGGAGTTTTGCTATTTGGGGAGCAAAATAACTGATGATGGTCGAAGTAGAGAGGATATAAAATGTAGGCTGGCAATGGCAAGGAAAGCGTTTCTGAAGAAGAGAAATTTGTTAACATCCAGTATTGATTTAAGTGTCAGGAAGTCGTTTCTGAAAGTATTCGTATGGAGTGTAGCCATGTATGGAAGTGAAACATGGACGATAAATAGTTTGGACAAGAAGAGAATAGAAGCTTTCGAAATGTGGTGCTATAGAAGAATGCTGAAGATTAGATGGGTAGATCACATAACTAATGAGGAAGTATTGAATAGGATTGGGGAGAAGAGAAGTTTGTGGCACAACTTGACCAGAAGAAGGGATCGGTTGGTAGGACATGTTCTGAGGCATCAAGGGATCACCAATTTAGTATTGGAGGGCAGCGTGGAGGGTAAAAATCGTAGAGGGAGACCAAGAGATGAATACACTAAGCAGATTCAGAAGGATGTAGGTTGCAGTAGGTACTGGGAGATGAAAAAGCTTGCACAGGATAGAGTAGCATGGAGAGCTGCATCAAACCAGTCTCAGGACTGAAGACCACAACAACAACAACATCTGAAATGTGCTTTTATTATTGATGGGGAGGGGCGAGTGGTTGTGGTTTTTCATAGGGCTGCAGGAGGGGGAGGGGTAGGAATGATGTTTTCTGAAAGTGTGGATTATCTATAGCAGGTCATAAATCAACCCTCAGGGAGTCATAAACCACTTAGCAGAAGAACAGGTTAAAGAGAGTTTGAGGGGTTCATAAATCGATCAAGTTTGCCCCTAAACGTAAGCTTGATCCTGAATGCATATAATGCACACTACCAAAACTGTGCTAGAGCGAAAGTTTCTCCCTAATTCCAGGAATGTAGCAGTAGATGCAACTTATCTGCACAGTATTCAATACAGATTAGTTTTGGATGCAGCGTTCTTGCAGTGAATGCAAAGGAGACGCAACACGTCTTAACTAAGACCAATGATAATATATCAAAAAATAATAAATGTACTGAATCATCCGACCCCCATGAGCCATGGACCTTGCCGTTGGTGGGGAGGCCTGCATGCCTCAGCGATACAGATGGGCGTACAGTAGGTGCAACCACAACGGAGTGGTATCTGTTGAGAGGCCAGACAAACGTGTGGTTCCTGAAGAGGGGCAGCAGCCCTTTCATTAGTTGCAGGGGCAACAGTCTGGATGATTGACTGATCTGGCCTTGCAACACTAACCAAAACGGCCTTGCTGTGCTCGTACTGCGAACGGCTGAAAGCATGGGGAAACTACAGCCGTAATTTTTCCCGAGGGCATGCAGCTTTACTGTATTGTTAAATGATGGTGGCGTCCTCTTGGGTAAAATATTTCGGAGGTAAAATAGTCCCCCATTCGGATCTCCGGGCGGGGACTACTCAGGACGTCGTTATCAGGAGAACGAACACTGGCGTTCTACGGATCGGAGCGTGGAATGTCAGCTCCCTTAATCTGGCAAGTAGGTTAGAAAATTTAAAAAGGGAAATTGGTTAGGTTGAAGTTAGATAAGTGGGATTTAGTGAAGTTCGGTGACAGGAGGAACAAGACTTTTGGTCAGGTGAATACAGGGTTATAAATACAAAATCAAATAGGGGTAATGCAGGAGTAGGTTTAATAATGAATAAAAATATGAATGCGGGTAAGCTCCTACCAACAACGCAGTGAACACATTATTGTGGCCAAGATAGACAAGAAACCCATGCCTACTACAGTAGTACAAGTTTATATGCCAACTAGCTCTGCACATGACGAAGAAATTGAAGAAATGTATGATGAGATAAAAGAAATTATTCAGGTAGAGAAAGGAGACGAAAATTTAATAGTCATGGGTGACTGGAATTCGAGAGTAGGAAAAGGGAGAGAAGGAAACATTGTAGGTGAATATGGATTGGCGGTAAGAAATTAAAGATGAAGCCCTCTGGTACAATTTTGCACAGAGAATAACTTAATCGCAGTTAACACTTGGTTCAAGAATCATAAAAGAAGGTTGTATAGATGGAAAAATCCAGGAGATACTAAAAGGTGTCAGATAGATTATATAATGGTAAGACCGAGGTTTAGCAACCAGGTTTTAAATTGTAAGACATTTCCAGCGGCAGATGTGGACTCTGACCACAATCTACTGGTTATGAAATGTAGATTAAAACTGAAGAAACTGCAAGAAAGTGGGAATTTAAGGAGATGGGACCTGGATAACCTGAATGAACCAGAGGTTGCACAGAGTTTCAGGGAGAGCATAAGGGAACAATTGACAGGAATGGGGGAAAGAAATACAGTAGAAGAAGAATGGGTAGCTCTGAGGGATGATGTAGTGAAGGCAGCAGAGGATCAAGTAGGTAAAAAGACGAGGGTAACAGAAGAAATATTGAATTTAATTGATGAAAGGAGAAAATATAAAAATGCAGTAAATGAAGCAGGCAAAAAGGAATACAAACGTCTCAAAAATGAGATCGAGAGGAAGTGCAAAATGGCTAAGCAGGCATGGCTAAAGGATAAATGTCAGGATGTACAGGCTTATCTCACTAGGGGTAAGATAGATATTGCCTACAGGAAAATTAAAGAGACCTTTGGAGAAAACAGAGCCACTTGTATGCATATCAAGAGCTCAGATGAAAACCCATTTCTAAGCAAAGAAGGGAAAGCAGAAAGGTGGAAGGAGTATATAGAGGGTCTATACAAGGGCGATGTACTTGAGGACTATATTATGGAAATGGAAGAGGATGTAAATGCAGATGAAATGGGAGATACGATACTGCGTGAAGAGTTTGACAGAGCACTGAAAGACCTGAGTCGAAACAAGGCCCCGGGAGTAGACAACATTCCGTTGGAACTACTGACGGCCTTGGGAGAGCCAGTCCTGACAAAACTCTACCATCTGGTGAGCAAGATGATGAGACAGGCGAAATACCCTCAGACTTCAAGAAAAAATTCCAATCCCAAAGAAAGCAGGTGTTGACAGATGTGACAATTACCGAACTATCAGTTTAATAAGTCACGGCTGCAAAATACTAACGCAAATTCTTTACAGACGAATGGAAAAACTGATAGAAGCCGACCTTGACGAAGATCGGTTTGGATTCCGCAGAAATGTTGGAACACGTGAGGCAATACTGACCCTACGACTTATCTCAGAAAATAGATTAAGGAAAGGCAAACCAACATTTCTAGCATTTGTAGACTTAGAGAAAGTTTTTGACAATGTTGACTGGAATACTCTCTTTCAAATTCTAACGGTGGCAGGGGTGAAATACAGGGAGCGAAAGGCTGTTTACAAGCTGTACGGAAACAAGATAGCAGTTATAAGAGTCGAAGGGCGTGAAAGGAAAGCAGCGGTTGGGAAGGGAGTGAGACAGGTTTGTAGCATGTCCCCGATGTTATTTAATCTGTATATTGAGCAAGCAGAAAAGGAAACAAAAAAAAAATTCGGTGTAGGTATTGAAGTCCATGGAGAAGAAATAAAAACGTTGAGGTTCGCCGATGACATTGTAACTCTGTCAGAGACAGCAAAGGACTTGGAAGAGCAGTTGAACGGAACGGACGAGGATAATGGAATGTAGTCGAATTAAATCGGGTGATGTTGAGGGAATTAGATTAGGAAATGAGACACTTAAAGTAGTGAAGGGGTTTTGCTATTTGGGAAGCAAAATAACTGATGATGGTCGAAGTATAGAGGATATAAAATGTAGACAGGCAATGGCAAGGAAAGCGTTTCTGAAGAAGAGAAATTTGTTAACATCGAGTATAGATTTAAGTGTCCGGAAGTCGTTTCTGGAAGTATTTGTATGGAGTGTAGCCATGTATGGAAGTGAAAGATGGACGATAAATAGTTTGGACAAGAAGAGAATAGAAGCTTTCGAAATGTGGTGCTACAGAAGAAAGCTGAAGATTAGATGGGTAGATCACATAACAAATGAGGAGGTATTGAATAGAATTGGGGAGAAGAGGAGTTTGTGGCACAAGTTGACAAGAAGAAGGGACCGGTTGGTAGGACATGCTCTGAGGCATCAAGGGATCACAAATTTAGCATTTGAGGCCACGTGGAGGGTAAAAATCGTAGAGGGAGACCAAGAGATGAATATACTAAGCAGATTCAGAAGGATGTAGGTTGCAGTAAGTACTGGGAGATGAAGAAGCTTGCACAGAATAGAGTACCATGGAGAGCTGCATCATACCAGTCTCAGGACTGAAGGCAACAACAACAACTGAATCACACAAACCTTTAGCAGATTAGTTAACAATTGATGGCTACACTGAATCACAAATTGTCAACAGTTTTAATCGAGATGTTTCACAAAAATTGTATGAAATATTGTTATATGGAATTATGTTACTAAAAGTAAGTCCAAAAGACGAATGGGTGGTTAACAGTTTTAAGTATTTCTGTATATGGGAGTGAAATGGGGGAAATTAACGGCGCAGAATAGAAATAAATGTAGAGCATAGTAATGGACCAGTGGAGATATTTGAGTAGCGTATCAAGATGATCAAATCCGACATAAAATGACAATTTGGAGAGAGGTCATAGGCTGTACATATTTTTTATTTAGTTGCCTTGATAGCAATTTTTAATAGACTCACAAGTTTTGGCCATTAGCCATCCTAAGAATATCTCATTATTCTGGACAGCTACAAGTGATAACGGTGTCAAGTCACATATTAGCCACATTTTTTTTAAATTATTATGACTGGTTACTGGCAGTAAAATGAGAGATTAAGGACAAGATTCGTAGAACCGAAACTGGTAATTATATTTAAAAAGTTCACAACAAAAAATTACGAAGAGATGACTGACTAGGATATCAAGAAATATTGTAAACAGAGAACGGCAATTGATATAATAGACACAATGAAACGACACTTGTCAAGTGGTTTAGGTCTTTGGACAATATGCATAGGACTGGGAAGAATGACAAACTTTGCTACTGAGCTGCAAGAGGTGGCTGCAGCTGTAACAAACTCGTCGGATTATGGCGGTGTCCTTCAAAACTAGGCAATACACTTTTTCGTAAAATATAACATGTCAGAAGGTTGCTCATCTAGCTTCACTACCGTGCTGGTGTAAAGTCTGCAATGTATTCCAGTTGTCTGGATAACATCCTCTCGTAGCAGATGCCGGATACAGGGGAACGCATTGGCAGCTCCAAACAGCTCCGCTAGAGGTCAGGGCAACTAGCCGAGTTCCAGGAACAAAGCAGCCCCTGATTCTAGGAACTCCGCCCTCTAATTTGCAGAGTATTGCAGGCGTTGCAGTAAACTATAGTCGAAAGAGAGAGAGAATTAAGTACAATCTCTAGCTCAGCAGCAGGTAACAGAGATTTATTTCATGCCTTCTATATTTTTGCTTTTTGTACTTGTTCTCCTATAACGAAGGCTGCTGTGTTATCATTTCCAGCAAAAGTTCGAAAACTATGGAAATAGCCCCATGTTGAGTGCTGCTTCTAGTAGTATTTATTCGAAACATAACAGGAATATTCCGTTAAATTACTCGTAGAATCTATAGAATCTAGTAAGAATGAATGAGAAGTCAGACCATAATAAAGTTTTCCATCGTGGATGTTGGAATTCTTCTGTACGAATGTGAGTCAGGTTACCTAACGAAAAGCAAAACACCACCAGATGGTGGAAATTACATTTTTGGAGAACAGTTGAGTACACAAGAACAGACAAGAAACATAATATATTAATAAGAATGGAATTACAAAGTGTAAGAAATCGTGTATGTGACTACAGATCGCAGTGTTCCAGTCGGAGTAACGTAATGGTCAACACTGACAGATCACAAAAAAAGACTAAGTTGATTTTGAACACTTTGGACAAACTACAGAAAATGGCCGGTGACAATAAGAAACAAATCAGGGCAATGAACTAGTCTCAGGATACGTGTGGTTATCATTCCGGAGTTCAGTCTCTCTAGCATTTAAGTGAGACAGGGAAATTCGCAGGAAAGAGTGATTGTGGTGGGCAGCTACATGATGTAGGTGCACCTGCTGAGGAGAGACGTATGATAAATGTCCATAGTGGTTTCCGTATCAGCACCAAGGGTAAGCCTAATTACTGTGAGGTAGCCAGGTGATCGTGTGGAACATCCTCTGTGAAAATAATTACAAACCGAATCACCAACAACGTGTATGTGGGAACTGTCTGGCCCTGGTTTGTTTCGGATGTCTCCACCATTCAAGGATACTGCCACTTAAGCAGTATACATGTAAATGCGAAGACGGCCTTTCTGTAACTAGTGCTTTTCATGCTTCGGTGAACCGTGCAATGAATTAGTTACTTCCTGATTCAGTCGTGAATCACCTCTGCGAGAGCGATGTATCTCTGCCAAACCAAATGTTCCAAAAAATTTCAGATGTGAGACGTCGGTTGTCGTGTGTAGCATACCTTTAGGATGCTGTAGTCTGACGCCATTCAGAGAAGGAAAGCACACTAAATGATGAAGCACATTAATTTAAGGGTAATGATAATGTCACGCAAATGGCGATGTCTTAATGAAACGGTAATTAATAGGTTTTGCTCTATCAAGCATGAAAATAGAAATACAACAGCACACACACATAGATATATTAATTAGAGGTGGGATCATGTATCTGTAAGAGAAACAAGTGATCAGTATAACAAACGGGTTTGTTATTGTAAACATCAGCGTATGAGTTACCAATCAAAGTAATTGAATGGGCATTTAAAAATTGGAAAAGAGGGTACAATTCTAAAATCTAACGTTGGCAGGGTAGATTGGCAAGCTAGGAGCATATTTATGGGAATATTTCGCGGATTCGATCAGTGACGGCAAGAGTGGTCAGTTGATTGCAGAAATAATAAGGGAAAATTCGTATGAACTGAAATCTCACCAAAATACGCAAGGGGAGCAGCTAGCTGGCTGCGAAACGATAAAATTGTACGACTCGATCCTGAAGGGAGTGGATTAACTTCACATACTTACCGCATCGGTGTTTGCAATTTCGGCCCATTTTACCAAATTGACGTAGCGTGAATACAGAAGGCAGCGACAGAGAGACTGGAGATTCTGTGGTGAGCTCTCTGTTCGTATTGACATCCTTCTATGGCACAAGAAGGCTCGTCTCTTCAGTCGTTTAGTAACATGTCTTTACTCCATGATATACCATCATCAGTGTTCTCTTAGCAGCAAAACATTTTCCCCCATTTCCTAGTAGCAAGTGTCTACTCCACCATGTCCTAAAAGCAAGTGTTTTTTTTATCTTAAGACTCTGAAACTCGCGGTTTCTGTCAGACCAGGAATCTCGCCGGCCATTTGAAGTAGGCATGGCTAGTTCTGTGTGGTAAAATTTTGGTAATAAGATTAAACAAACTCATACTCATGTGGATTTCGTGAGGATGAAGCAAAGAGACTTCTTCCATTTCATGAAACGACTCTGAAGCTGACAAACAAGAGAGCTTCCATAGTGACAAGCATGAACAGGTGCCTGCTCTTTTGAAAATAACGCTTTAAACCAAAGGAAATGCTAGTTGTATAAGTATAAACAGAAATTTATTCCGCGGTGAGGCCACTGAGGCAATGGCGGATTTCACGCTTGCATCTGGGAAGAGACATCTGGTTAGAATTTTTTATGCTTCTGAAAGGGTTCTTCGAACAGCACTGCGTTTTTCTATGGTAGGTAGCTGTCCACGAGAACCGTCCAGTGTGTGTGTGGCGACTACATGAGGCTGAAACTTAGCCTTGAGCTAACAAGTTTACGACCCTACTCGTTTCTTTTAAGAAATTAAGAAATTCTTATTTTTTTCCTGTCAGCTCATAGGCTCTCAATTCCGCAGGGCCTCCCGTTGCAGTAAGAGGCGAAAATAGGCATTAAGTAGCACAGCCACTGGGGGGAGGGGGGAGGGGGTGTACCAAACATCTGCAGTTACTAAGCAGCAGTGTAGGAGAATAACTACGCTGATCAAAGGAATGAGAGTATAATATTCTGAAATACTGTACATTGCATGTCAGATTAAGAATAAACCTGCTACGTAACACAGGAAAGTGCAGGTACTGTATTCTTTCCCCACGAAGCCAAAACTTTGACACGAGTCAAGCAGTGGGAGCGCTAGGCGTGCATTATTCGATTGACTTTATCTTGCTCTTGAATTACAAAGACACTTTCATCTCATTCTTTATGCTGGTCAGTGCGCTGTAGCAGAAGCGTTCGCACATTTATCTTGTATGAAGACAACTGGAGCCATAAGAAGACATCTTCAAAAATACCTGCTTGGCCTCTCTTGTAAATCACTCATTTCATAAATTATTTACAATAGCAGCAAATAGGTTATTGTCGCAGAAGTTTTTTTTAATAATCAATCTTCGGTTTAATGGTGAGATTACATCAAGCTACGAGCATTTCAGTTGTATTCATATGAGTGGGATCCATCATAACATTCACATTCTGTAAACTCGTGTCTTCTTCACGTCATCTTTTACTTACGGACTTCACGTGCAAAATGCTGGGTCTCCTCTTTCGTTTTCAGTTGTTTCAAAGCACATGTTGATGGAAGTCAGACGATGTGTTAAAGATTTGTAAATTCAGTTTGCCTACAGACAACTACTCTCACTCGCGACAATGTTTTGTAGTTCTATGATATGATGTTCGGAAGGGTCGTTAGATATTTTTATTCGTTTGCCCATAGCAGCAGAGGCTTATCTGCTTGCGTATTATTCAGCGTTTCTCGTACGTTTCTAATTTGCAATTTCGTTATCTTACAGATTCTTGCTCGATGTACCAATTCTATCACGTATAATTTTCTTCCATTTTCGGAATTTTTAAGCAAGGTTTCGTGGGAATCGTGTTTCATAAATTTACTTTCCATTTTCATCAGGAGTACGTTGCACATGTATGTCACGTTTGCATTTATTTTTCATAAAATAATTGAACAGCCCAGGTAAACTGGATCTGAAGCAGTTCTCTGAGATATCCAGAGGCGGAGACAACGACTGTAAATCATCACATTCACCACATAAGATCTAGGTAACGGACGACAAAACGTTTGTCTTCGCACTGTGGGGCTGTGTACTGTCAGGTTTGCAGTTCACGTTCAAGTATTCAGTTGTGTTGTGTTACTTACTAGAGTCATTCCCCCCCCCCTTCCCTTATCCCTCTAGTTTCACTTTGCGTGAGGTTTGCTTCTCCTGTTTGCTATTCCACAGATAGTATTATTAATGGGTTTTATTCACTGGGAGTATATTTCAGAGCATAATTCGACTTCATAACTTTGTATGAACAATCGAGTATAGTTTTGGAAGGATTGGCAGCTTTCATGCCCACCGTAAAGCTGAATCGTGCCATTGACCGCAAAACTCTTCCGAAATCAAGAGACATGTGGCTGCAAACCATTTGCACCTCCCCTCCCTCATCCCACGCTCAGCTTGAATTTGTGTGTCGAAATTCTGGTGGCTGCCTCTGGAAACCTGTCGCTTAGACATAGTACCACAGGTTCAATGTGTATCTGACGTTCCTGTGAACCCACTGCCATGGCTTCTGTAATAAATTTTTCGTTATAGCGGTTGGGTGATTGCTACATAAAAGTGCACCAGTCAAAACTTAAAAACCTTCTTCGACTAGTGGTTTCCACGAAACTGTCCTTTAGTATGCTCCAGTCAGTCATCGAATTTCATCCTTTTCTATTTCTGTATCTGCGGGCGCGTGACTGGTATGAGGAGAATACTTAAGAACTTGCAGACGCTGGAGAACAACAATCATGCCTCCAGTGCCTCTGTTAGGATCTGTGCTGGAACATACGAATTACTTTAATAGTCAATGTTGTGACGTATGGGTCTCGACGGCCCATTCTGAAATCTCATCCATTTCATTAAATTATCATAAAAGTTAGTAACGTGCAATTGGGGCCACTAGCTATCATAGTTTATTTCGGATATAATTCTGCTGGGCTGCTCAGCAGTCATAATTAACTTGCGAAAATTTCTAGCACTGTAACCAAACGACTCGAATTTATATAATGCGCTAGGATACATGAAAAAAAATTCGCAACACAGCTGATACTACTTGTTGCTGATTTCTTTATTGGAAGTGGTTGCCGAGCAACGTAAAGGTTTTTGCACGTGGCAGTTCGACTATAAGTACACGATAAGTGTGTTACATTCAAATGTCCAAGCTACGTCGTTCTGTTTTCCTCCTGGTACTAGTCATCTTTATAATTCCTCAATACCATTATTCAAAGCAATATATCCAGGCACTACCACATGGTCGTTTACCTACCGCTTTTCCTTCATATATACACTCCTGGAACTGGAAAAAAGAACACATTGACACCGGAGTGTCAGACCCACCATACTTGCTCCGGACACTGCGAGAGGGCTGTACAAGCAATGATCACACGCACAGCACAGCGGACACACCAGGAACCGCGGTGTTGGCCGTCGAATGGCGCTAGCTGCGCAGCATTTGTGCACCGCCGCCGTCAGTGTCAGCCAGTTTGCCGTGGCATACGGCGCTCCATCGCAGTCTTCAACACTGGTAGCATGCCGCGACGGCGTGGACGTGAACCGTATGTGCAGTTGACGGACTTTGAGCGAGGGCGTATAGTGGGCATGCGGGAGGCCGGGTGGACGTACCGCCGAATTGCTCAACACGTGGGGCGTGAGGTCTCCACAGTACATCGATGTTGTCGCCAGTGGTCGGCGGAAGGTGCACGTGCCCGTCGACCTAGGACCGGACCGCAGCGACGCACGGATGCACGCCAAGACCGTAGGATCCTACGCAGTGCCGTAGGGAACCGCACCGCCACTTCCCAGCAAATTAGGGACACTGTTGCTCCTGGGGTATCGGCGAAGACCATTCGCAACCGTCTCCATGAAGCTGGGCTACGGTCCCGCACACCGTTAGGCCGTCTTCCGCTCACGCCCCAACATCGTGCACCCCGCCTCCAGTGGTGTCGCGACAGGCGTGAATGGAGGGACGAATGGAGACGTGTCGTCTTCAGCGATGAGAGTCGCTTCTGCCTTGGTGCCAATGATGGTCGTATGCGTGTTTGGCGCCGTGCAGGTGAGCGCCACAATCAGGACTGCATACGACCGAGGCATCATGGTGTGGGGAGCGATCTCCTACACTGGCCGTACACCACTGGTGATCGTCGAGGGGACACTGAATAGTGCACGGTACATCCAAACCGTCATAGAACCCATCGTTCTACCATTCCTAGACCGGCAAGGGAACTTGCTGTTCCAACAGGACAATGCACGTACGCATGTATCCCGTGCCACCCAACGTGCTCTAGAAGGTGTAAGTCAACTACCCTGGCCAGCAAGATCTCCGGATCTGTCCCCCATTGAGCATGTTTGGGACTGGAAGAAGCGTCGTCTCACGCGGTCTGCACGTCCAGCACGAACGCTGGTCCAACTGAGGCGCCAGGTGGAAATGGCATGGCAAGCCGTTCCACAGGACTACATCTAGCATCTCTACGATCGTCTCCATGGGAGAATAGCAGCCTGCATTGCTGCGAAAGGTGGATATACACTGTACTAGTGCCGACATTGTGCATGCTCTGTTGCCTGTGTCTATGTGCCTGTGGTTCTGTCAGTGTGATCATGTGATGTATCTGACCCCAGGAATGTGTCAATAAAGTTTCCCCTTCCTGGGACAATGAATTCACGGTGTTCTTATTTCAATTTCCAGGAGTGTATTTAAGAACTGTTATGTGACTGAGAATACCTATGTTTTTAGATTCCTTCGTTACGCTTCTGTAAGTGGTTGCCTTCCTATACCTACTTGTCGAAGAACTCCTTCATTAGATTCCTTTATTTGCAGTGAATTTTGATTAATATCTGTTATGAACGCCTCCAGTATGTACAGTACCGCCATTAATATCGTTAACAGACTTTACTGTACGCGGCACTACGACCATCACCAGCCTCAGCACTGTCTGTAGAAATTTGAAACTTTAGGTCAAGCATTATCATCGCATGAATTATTAACTACAATGCCTATGGAGATACTCCAATCCGTAGATCCGAGCTGCATTCTTCATCTTGGTAATATTCGAATGCGAACAGAAAGCAGCCCTTGCTGCAACTATTGCTACCGATTTAGGTATTGGTTCTTGCTGGACTTCTACATGCATACTGTTAGCACACTTTTATCAGTACTTTCATTGTATTTTGTTGAGTTCAGTGAAATGTGTTACGCCGACCCCATCACAACGCTGGTGATGAGATCCTGTGAAAGTGTGTGAACTAATTCCAGAACAAGCATAAATGGAACTGTTACAAGACCAGCAAGAAGAAATTAAAATTTTCGTTAATGAGTGACGATGTCCCCCCCCCCCCCCCCCCCAACCCTGCCACAAGCACTGGAGACGGTTTCATCAGCAGCATCATCAGTTTTCCTTTTCTTCTATTATAGTGTAGATGACCTGAAAATTATAGTGAAAAATCTCCAGTACTATTTCGGTGTTCACCAGTAACGGTTCTCCTAGTGCACAGTTTTTCCGCTGGTTTTCGCAGAACGTTGTTAGATATCTTAATAAGTGGTGTCCTGTACATGACCTCAATGCTATGTGTTTTTTCTTTTTTCCTCGTGTGGGCATTGACGTTAACGTATTATAGCAAATGAAGGGGTGTCGTAGTAGCAACAGCGCGTTCTTCAACCGTCTGCAACACGAATTTTGCTGCTATCACGATATGAGAGCCTTTGTTGTTACTTGTGTATCCTTCACACTGTACCACAGATTCGTAAAAATGTGACAAGCATCCTTATAGTTATCGTTTTCAGACTACAGTAGCGGTCTTCAGCACACCGTACATGCAGTGATATTTCCGGCCGCTGCGGCCGAGCGGTTCTAGGCGCTTCAGTCCGAAACCGCGCGGCTACTACGGTCCAAGGTTCGAATCCTGCCTCGGGCAAGAATGTGTGTGATGTCCTTAGATTAGTTAGGTTCAAGTTGTTCTAAGTCTAGGGGAATGATGACCTCAGATGTTAAGTGCCATAGTGCTTAGAGCCATTTGTGCAGTGGTATCCCGATACAGTATATATTTATCATCAACCACCCCTAACTTTGGGTACAGTCGCGGTATGCAAACGACCTTCTGCAGGAAGACAATGCTGCTGAAATACTGGTGTGGATTGGAAATTACCTTCATACCTCCCTTACGAAGGAGGTATTCTTTTATCAGTAACATGGGTGTTCTTCCGATACTCTCGACTCAGCACGCAGCTATATCCCTGAAGATGGAAATTAAAAATCGTTTTATTGACCATTGGAGGCAAAGTAGTAATTATAATGTGTTAAAAGATTTATTTTGCTGTCGGGAAGTGTGCATACGTAGCCGCGATTACTTGTTTCAGCATACTATTGGCGTATTCAGATCAATGTATTACACTTGCTAATACAATGTGCAGCTGACGTAGCATGACATGCGGAGGCACCGAGACGTGTTATTGTATTAGCAAGTGTAATGTTGTTATCTGAAAACAACGACTGATACTAGTAATCCAGGTTGTACATGTATGGGCTGGAAAACAAAAGGTTTTTATCATCTTTGAATGATGCTCTGAAGTCAGCACGGCTCGAAACTAATTAACCAAGGAACCCCTAACGTATATTGTGTATGATTAGGTAGGTCGAATAAAAAGAATCTTTCATTTCAGCTTTGTTGGCTTCAGAATATTAGTCTTCACCCTACTAATAAAATCATGCCTAGTATGAAAATGAAAGCTAAGGTTGCTACATTCATATCATGGTTCTTAGACTGTTACTAGGCAACCTTCCCCACGAGCAGGACATGTGTGATGTACTGCAAAACTGAGAAACTATGTTTCGTCATAAAATTCATAAAATTTTATTTGTGTAATACAGAAGAAGTTGTAGTGTTAAGTGGAGCAGTTTGTCAACTGAGCATTGGTGTTCTCTAAACACACCACACGCACAGAACGTTCTGACTGTACGAAGGAAATCAGGTTTAACCCATGTTGTCGTTGTTGTGGTCTTCAGAGGAAAGACGGGTTTGAGCCAGCTCTCCATGTTACTCTATGCTGTGCAAGCTTCTTCCTCTCCCAGTACCTATTGCAACCGACATCATTCTGAATCTGCTTACTGTATTCATCTCTTGGTCTCTCTCTAAGATTTTTACTTTCTATGCTGCCCTCCAATACTAAATTGGTGATCCCTTGATGCCTCAGAACATGTCCTAATTACCGATCCCTTCTTCTAGTCAAGTTGTGCAACAAATTTCTCATTTCCCCAATTCTATTCAGTACCTCCTGATCAGTAAATATTCAGCATTTTTCAATAGCACCACATTACGAAAGCTTCTATTCTCTTCTTGTCTAAACTATTTATCGTCCACGTTACACTTCCATGCATAGCTACACTACATACAAGTACTTTCAGAAAAGACTTCCTGACACTTAAATCTATACTCGATGTTAACAAATGTCTCTTCTTCAGAAACGCTTTCCTTGCAATTGCTAGTATACATTTTATATCCTCTCTATTTCGACCACAATCAGTTATTTTGCTCCCCAAATTGCAAAATTCATCTACTACTGTAAATCTATCATTTCCCTCATCATCACCCGATTTAATTCGAATACGTTCCATTATCATCGTTTTGCTTTTGTTAATGTTCACCTTATATTCCTTTCAAGAAACTGTCTATTCCGTTCAACTGCTCTTCGCTTTCCATTGCTGTCTCTGACAGAATTACAATGTAATCGGCATACGTCAATTTCTTCTCCATGGATATTAACTCCTACTCCGAATTTTTCGTTTGTTTCCTTTACTGCTTGCTCATTATACAGATTGAATAACATCGGGGATAGGCTGTTCCCTCCCCAACCACTGCTTCCCTTTCATTTCCCTCGACTCTTATCACTGCCATCTGGTTTCTGTACAAATTGTAAATAGCCTCTTGCTCCCAGTATTTGACCCCTGCCACCCTCAGAATTTGAAAGAGAGTATTTCTGTCAACATTGTCCAAAAGCTTTCTTAAAGTCTACAAATGATAGAAAAGTAGGTTTACCATCCTTTAATCTAACTTCTAAGATAAGTAGTAGGGTCATTATTGCCTCAAGTGTTCCAACATTTCTACGGAATCCAAACCGATCTTCTCCGAGGTCAGCTACTACCAATATTTCCATTCATCTGTAAAGAATTCGGGTCAGTATTTTGCAGCTGTGACTTATTAAACTAATAGTTAAGTAATTTTCACATCTGTCAACACCTGCTTTCTTTGGGATTGGAATTATTATATTCTTCTTGAAGTTTGAGGGTATTTCGCCTGTCTCATACATCTTGCTCACCAGATGGTAGAGTTTTGTCAGGGCTGGCTCTTCCAGTGCTATCAGTAGTTGTAATGGAATGTTATCTACTCCAGGGACCTTGTCTACTCCAGGGACCTTAGGTCTTTCAGTGCTCTTCACGCAGTTTCATATCTCCCATTTCATCTTCAACTACATCGTCTTCCATTCCCGTAATATTGTCCTCAAGTACATCGCCCTTGTATAGACGCTCTATATACCCTTTCCACCTTTCTGATATCCCTTCTTTTCTTAGAACTATGTTCCCATCTGACCTCTTGATATTCATACAAGTGGTTCTCTTTTCTCCAAAGGTCGCTTTAATTTTCCTGTAGGCAGTATCTATCTTACCCCTAGTGATATATGCCTCTACATCTTTACATTTGTCCTCTAGCCATTCCTGCTTAGCCATTTTGCGCTTCCTGTGGATCTGATTTTTGAGTTTCTATTCCTTTTTGCCTGCTTCATTTACTGCGCTTTTATATATTCTCCTTTCATCAATTCAGTTCAATATTTCTTCTGTTAACCAAGGATTTCTACTAGCGCTCGTGCTTTTACATACTTGCTACTCTGCTGCCTTCGCTATTTCATCTCTCAAAGCTACCCATTCTTCTTCTGCTGTATTTCTTTCCCCCGTTCTAGTCAATCGTTCCCTAATGCGCTCACTGAAACTCTCTACACCCTCTGGTTCTTTCAATTTATCTAGGTCCCATTTTCTTAAATTACCTACTTTTTGCAGTTTCTTCAGTTTTAATTTCAAGTTCATAACCAATTGATTGTAGTCAGAGTTCACATCTGCCCATGGAACTGTCTTACAGTTTAAACCTGGTTCCCAAATCTCTTTCTTACTATTACACAATCTATCTGAAACCCTCCAGTGTCTCCAGGCCTCTTCCATGTGTACAATCATCTTTCATGATTCTTGACCCAACAATTAGTTATGATTAAGATATGATCTGTGCAAAATTCTACCAGGCGGCTTCCTCTTTCATTTTTTACCCCCATTCCATACTGAGCTACTACTTCTCCTTCTCTTCCTTTTCCTACTATCAAATTCCCGTCACCCACGACTATTAAATTTTCGTCTGCTTTACTATCTGAATAACGTCTTTTATCTCATCATACATTTCATCAATCTCTACGTCATCATCGGAGCTGGTTGACATATAAACTTGTGCTACTGTGGTAGGCGTGGGCTTCGTGTCCATCTTTGCTACATTAATGCGTTCACTATGCTGTTTGTCGTAGTTTACCCGCGCTCCTATTTTATTATTCCTTATTAAACCTATTCCTGCAGTACCCCTGTTTGATTTTGTATTAATAACCCTGCATTCACCTGACCTGAAGTCTTGTTGCTCCTGCCTCTGAACGTCCCTAATTCCCACTATATTTAACGTTAAACTATCCATGTCACATTTTAAATTTACTAACCTACTTGCCCGATAAAGGAATCTGATTTTCCACGCTCCGGTAAGTAGAATGCCCATTTTCTTTCTCCTGATAACGACGTCTCCTGAGTAGTCCCCGCCCGGAGATCCAAATATGGGATTATTTTACCTCCGCAATATTTTACCCAAGAGGACGCCATCTCCACTTAACCATAAAGCTGCATGCCCTCGGGAAAAATTACGTCTCCTTGCTTTCAGCCGTTCGCAGTACCAGCACAGCAAGGCCATTTTGGTTAATGTTAGAAGGCCAGGTCAGCCAATCATCCAGACTGTTGCCCCTGCAACTACTGGAAAAGCTGCTGCCCTTCTTCAGGAACCAGACGTTTGTCTTGTCTCTCAACAGATACCCCTCCGTTTTGGTTGCACCTACGGTTCGGCTATCTGTATCGCTGAGTCTCGCAAGCCTCCCCACCAACGGCAAGATCCACTCTCATGGGGGGAAAACACCAAAACATGGTGCATGAAGCAATGTAGAGAGGATGAAAACACTGTCGTACGAGCAAAAAACTATTTCAAGAAACAATACCGCTTCCACTGTGGGACCAATGTTTCTCCAATTATAGCATCAGAAGTTAAGTAGTCAGTTTCTAGTCAGGATAAAAGGCAGTTTCGGCGAGTGTAACACAAACCTGCATCCTGTTGCAGAGAAAATAAAAATCGGAAGTAGAAAGTTTACCACAATCGATATTGCGACGGGACAGGTGTAATGAGATGGATGCTAAGATTACTGGGGGCACAAAAGCGTGGTTGCAAAGCATTACCTAATTCGTTACTGGAAGTCAAATGCTTTTGCAACACTTTATCGTGATTCAGGGATGTAATCATCCAACCACCGCTGGATGTAGGGGATCACTAACTACTCCCGATATATGATTCCCGATATGTATGTGGTGCCACTGCTTGTATCCAAGTTCGACTCAAATGTTTCAAATGGCTCTGAGCAACTATGTGACTTAACATCTATGGTAATCAGTCCCCTAGAACTTAGAACTACTTAAACCTAACTAACCTAAGGACAGCACACAACACCCAGTCATCACGAGGCAGAGAAAATCCCTGACCCCGCCGGGAATCGAACCTGAGAACCCGGGCGTGGGAAGCGAGAACGCTACCGCACGACCACGAGCTGTGGACAAGTTCGACTCCTTGTGTCCGCTACAACCTATAATTATAATTTCATTCTCACAGCCCGCACTGTTATTCAATGAAACGGCACATTCTCTCAGCTTTTCCCAGCTCTGGTAGACGAGATGGATCATGAGACCTTAATAAACAGAGTGTCTGACACCAAGCTAGGATTAAATCGAAACATCCATTTGGTTGCCGGCCGGGGTGGCCGAGCGGTTCTAGGCGCTACAGTCTGGAACCGCGCGACCGCTACGGTCGCAGGTTCGAATCCTGCCTCGGGCATGGATGTGTGTGATGTCCTTAGGTTAGTTAGGTTTAGTTGTTCTAAGTTCTAGGGGACTAATGACCTCAGCAGTTGAGTCCCATAGTGCTCAGAGCCATCCATTTGGTTTTCCGGCACCACACTCATTAATTATGCTGTCCAAAACTGTTGAAGATTCTAAGGAATACCATTGACACACCTGACTAAAACAGAAAAATTTGCTGTCACTGAGCACTGTTCTGAATTTAATTGTGAACTGAAACACGACGAGGACAGAAATGTGTACATGTGAAGTTTCTATAACAGCATAATTATTGAAATGAAGTTGCTAGAAAACCTAGTAAACCAGAACGGAGGTTTCAGTTTACGCAGTGCTATGGTGCGGACTTCAAATTTTCAAACATCTCCGGTCAACTCGTCTTCGATAGCCGGAAAATGTAGAGAGAATGAACGTTACATGGAATGACAACGGGGCTATGAAAAACAAATGTGTATCGAAGGGAATAGCTGGCAATGTGAGTCGACCTTGCTTATAAATAGGGGCTGAAAACATAAATGACATTCCCTTACATCACGGAGACACACTAACATCGTGTGAAAACGACAGTGCGTTTTACAGGTCCGATCGCCAACACGTAGTTAATAAATCTAACCTGCAAGGGACAGATTTCGCTTACTATACGATGGTGCAGAATGAACAACATGAAACAAACTGCAGACAAGATGACAGCCGTGTATTTCACAAAAAAATTTTAAAACAATTACGCAGTATGGAAGCAGTCTTCGGATGCAAGACACAGTCATGCCCTGGTCAAATTCTGTTAAATATTAGCTTATCACACTAGACTAAAAATGGTTTCTCAAACAGATTATTACTAACAAGCACAGGAAGGGTTTACAAATACCCAGAGATTTAGCGCCATTCGTTCGCATTGCATACCTTGGGGCAGGAAGTAAACAGTATCTCTAAAGAGCAACTGTACTGCCTTCCATATTGCAGGGTGTTCTCATCAGATCAAGATTGTTACAATTACAGCTGATACAAAATAATTCTATGACATTTGCGGGTCCCTTCATAGGAGTTAAGAACAGAAATATATGAAGCTTATGTGGCTGCGACACTAGAAACATCTATCAGAACGATGACAACAAAACACTTAGTATCAGGGACTATATAACTTCGAAGCACTGCATCCCAAAGCGAATTTAAGTTCCTCCATGATTAATCAATCAAAGCCACGAAGTAGAATAAAAATGATATGAGCTGTGGCTAGACGGAGAGTCATGGAGAATTCATACATTTCACCTCATATGTATATTTATAAACATCAAATATACAAATAGATATGTACGTATATGTATGTTCTACATCTCCACTTAAAGCACGAGATAAATTTCAAGCAAACGTGGTAGACATACTACTTACTGAAAGTGTGAGTAAGAAAAATCTGTGTCCCTTACGGGTTGGCATGGGGATGAAAAGGTTTGGTAATGCATGACATCAAGGCTGCGCTGCACAAGTGGTATGTTTTGCTCACAGTATCACAATAACTTCTAGAAAGTGCTAATGTGGGTGTGCACAGCTGAACAGAGAGAGGGGAGAGGAGGAGATGGAATTATTGAGTTTGAACCAAATGGACAGAGAGCGAGGTGGAAGGTGAATTGGACAGAGAACTGGTGAAATGGACAGAGAACTTGTGAAGTTGACAAACAGAAAGGTGGAGGGTTAGAGAGCTGGGAGGGGGAGAGGGACAGAGTTAGGGAACAGCATGATATAAATAGACTGAGAGAAATGAGAAAGGGAAACATGGTTTGGAGCAGGAGAGAGAGAGGGGAAAGGAGGAGATGAAAAGAGGGAGAGAGAAGGGATGGACTGAGACAAGGTAAATAAGAAATGGGTAGAGAGAGAGTGTGAGAGAGAGAGAGAGAGAGAGAGAGAGAGAGAGAGGGAGAAGGAGATGGATAGAGAATAATAGAGAAAGAGAGGCATGTCGAGGTGGACAGAGGGCGAAGCTAGGAGGAGGTGGATAGATGGACAGAGGGAGGGAGAGAGAGAGAGAGAGAGAGAGAGAGAGAAGTGGATATGGGTAGAGCCAGGGAAGGAGAAGATGGGCAGAGAGAGAGCTGGAGCTGGATGGACTGGACAGAAAGGGGGAAGGAGGAGATAGATGGAGCAAGGGGATGGGGAGAAAGAGGTGGTGAGAAAGAGTGGAGAAGATGAGATGGATGGAGACAGAGAAGGGAGGAGGAGGGCAGCCTAGAGACGAGGAGATGGACGTAGAGGGGGGGAAATAAAATAGACACAGGGAGGAGGAATGTATGGACCGAAAGAAGGGAAAGGAAGAGATGGACAGAGAGTGGATAGAGGAGATTATGGACGGAGTGAGAGTGGAAGAAGATAGGAATAAATAAATACTGAGTGATCAAAAAGTCAGTGTAAATTTGAAAACTGATTAAATCACGGAATAATGTAGATTGAGAGGTACAAATTGACACACATGCTTGGAATGACATGGGGTTTTATTAGAACCAAAAAAATACAAAAGTTCAAAAAATGCCCGACAGATTGCGCTTCATCTGATCAAAATAGCAATAATTAGCATAACAAAGTAGGAAAAAGCAAAGATGATGTTCTTTACAGGAAATGCTCAATATGTCCACCATCATTCCTTAACAATAGCTGTAGTCGAGGAATAATGTTGGGAACAGCACTGTAAAGCATGACCGGAGTTATGGTGAGGCATTGGCGTCGGATGTTGTCTTTCAGCATCCCTAGAGATGTCGGTCGATGACGACACACTTGCGACATCAGGTAACCCCAAAGCCAATAATCGCACGGACTGGGGTCTGGGCATCTGTGAGGCCAAACAAGACTAAGTGGCGGCAGAGCACACGATCATCACCAAACGACGAGCGCAAGAGATCTTTCACGCGTCTAGCAATACTTTGTTTAATTTTTGGTTCTAACAAAACCCCATGTCATTCCAAGCATGTGTGTCAATTTTTACCTCTCTATCTACATTATTCCGTGGTTTATCAAGTTTTCAAATTTATACTGACTTTCTTATCACCTGGTACATAGGCCACCCCAGGTATTCAGCTAGTATTTAATAAAGAAATAAATTAAAAGTCTAGAGCAATAATATCAAAACGGAAACACGCACACACATTGTGACAAAAGGCAACCTAAAGGCCCATCACAGTGTGGGGAGGGTCCAGTCAGCAGCTGAATTAGACGGCTGCGTCGATCGTCGAAACCTTGTGAACTAATACGGAACCAACAACTCGACTGAAGATGCGAAACCGCACCATTAACGTTCCCTCTTGTCGACTTATATAGCATTAGTGTTGTTGGTGGCACGTATTACTTCAACGTCTGTTGCTACGTCCGAAGCTCGAGAGCAGGAACGCAGCTGGGAACGGTAAATAGGCTTCTCATCAGCGGCTGCAGGCCTGCCAGAAGGAGAGTCAGTAACGTTACGAACCATTCTGCTACATCGTTGACCGTACAACAGGAAGGCGGGCCCCAGCGGAACGAGATGTGGCGCAATGGAGCGGAGAAATGGGAGAGATAGCGGCGGAGGTAAGGAAGAGCGCCGGCCCGAGTGGGGGCTTGACGGAGTGCAGAGGCGGCGTGCGCCGTGTGTGCGGCGGTAATAACGCGGCCAGCGGCGCCCATATAATGAGGTCCCCGGCGGGCGGCGCGGCCCGGCCGCTGCTGCTCAGGCAGCCGCCTGGCTCTGAGGGATATGAGATACCAGCCGTCGGCGTGGAGGACCCCCCACTTAGGCAGAGCACCTTCACAGGAGCTCCACCCTGCCCAGTCACAGGAGTGAGTACCAAAGCTGCAAACCAGCTATTCCAGCTACAGCGTTAGCATCCCAGGTGGTTCTCGGAATAATGTACATTACTGGCCATTAAAATTGGTACACCACGAAGGTGACGTGCTACAGACGCGATATTTAATCGACAGGAAGAAGATGTTATGACGTGTAAATGATTAGCTTTTCAGAGCATTCACACAAGGTTGGCGCCGGTGGCGACACCTACAACGTGCTGACATGAGGAAAGTTTCCAACCGATTTCTCGCACACAAGCAGCAGTTGACTTGCGTCGCCTGGTGAAACGTTGTTGTGATGCCTCACGTAAGGAGGAGGAATGCGTACCATCACGTTTCCGACTTTGATAAGGGTCGGATTGTAGCCTATCGCGACTGCGGTTTATCGTATCGCGGCATTGCTACTCGCGTTGCTCGAGATCCAATGACTGTTAGCAGAATATGCAATCGGTGGGTTCAGGAGGGTAATACGGAACGCAGTGCTGAATCCCAACGGCCTCGTATCACTAGCAGGCATCTTATCCGTATGGCTGTAACGGATCGTGCAGCCGCGTCTCGATCCCTGAGTCAACAGATGGAGACGTTTGCAAGACAACAACCATCTGCACGAGCAGTTCGACGACGTTTCCAGCAGCATGGGCTATCAGCTCGGTGGCTGCGGTTACCCTTGACGCTGCATCACAGACAGGAGCGCCTGCGATGGTGCACTCAACGACGAATCTGTATTCAGATGAATGCAGGTTTTGTTTACAGCATCATGATGGTCGCATCCATGTTTGGCGACATCACGGTGAACGCACATTGGAAGCGTGTATTCGTCGTGGCCATATTGCCGTATCACCCGGCGTGATGGTATGGGGTGCCATTGGTTACACGTCTCGGTCACCTCTTGTTCGCATTGACGCCACTTTGAACTGTGGACGTTACATTTCAGATGTGTTACGACCCGTGGCTCTACCCTTCATTCGATCCCTGTGAAACCCCACATTTCAGCCGGATAATGCATGACCGCATGCAGGTCCTGTACGGGCCTTTCTGGATACAGAAAATGTTCGACTGCTGCCCTGGTCAGCACATTCTCCAGCTCTCTCACCAATTGAAAACGTGTGGTCAATGGTGGCCGAGCAACCGGCTTGTCGCTATACGTCAGTCACTACTGTTGATGAACTGTGGTATTGTGCTGAAGCTGCATCGGCAGGTGTACCTGTACACGCCATCCAAGCTCTGTGTGACTCAATGTCCAGGCTTATCAAGTCCGCTATTACCGCCAGCGGTGGTTGTTCTGGGTACTGATTTCTCAGGATCTATGCACCCAAATTGCCTGAAAATGTGATCACTTGTCAGTTCTAGTATAATATATTTGTCCAATGAATACCCGTTTATCATCTGCATTTCCTCTTGGTGTAGCAGTTTTAATGGCCAGTAGTGTATATTTTATTCACGATCACAATTTCGGTATGTTCTGTCATTCTCACGTGACAGCTCACTATGAAGTGCGTGAATACAATTGGTCTATAATGAAAGTCCGACTTTTGAAACGCTGTAGAGGAAAACACTGCACAAAATGGCGCCAAACGTGAACGTAGTGTATTAACATTGAGGGAAACGTCATGGAACAGAAAGTAAATAAGCAAATAAATTTAAGATGTTTTAGAAATAGATGGCGCTGGAAACGTCTCAATGTGTTATGGGTCAACTGCAAAGGGCAGACAAACCACAATACGACGCCTATGGTATGACTTACACGTTACACCATCCATGCTGTGCAATATGCGTGATTTCACAAGTTCGGCACTCAACAGCTGCGGCAGAGTAATTGGATAAGTTCATCCACCGTGGCAAGCCAGCAACACAACTGAGACGAGAAATCGGAAATTAATTGTTCTGTGGTTAAAAACCGCACAAAAAGTAATACGATGAAGGTTTGTAACTGTGGTGAGACTGGT
The DNA here is from genome assembly GCF_021461395.2 of Schistocerca americana. NCBI lineage: Eukaryota > Metazoa > Arthropoda > Insecta > Orthoptera > Acrididae > Schistocerca > Schistocerca americana. The sequence goes on from NC_060124.1 coordinate 125,967,749, forward strand.
GCATGCCTTGTTCAATACGCCGTCCAATATTGAGTGCCACAAGTTGAAATCGAGAAACAGCGTGGTCCATAACCCGTCGGAGTACCTCGGGGACTGGGCCGACCGCTGTGGCCGAGCCGTTCTAGGCACTTCAGTTCGGAACTACGCGGCTGCTATGGTCGCAGTTTCGAATCCTGCCTCGGCTATGGATGTGTGTGATGTCCTTAGGCTATTTATGTTTAAGTAGTTCTAAGTTCTAGGGGACTGATGACCTCAGATGTTGAGTCCCATACTGCTTAGAGCCATTTGCCTTGGGGACTATGTTCGTAATGTGTTTCTCAAAGGATGCTTTCAGATCGCCGGCCGGTGTGGCCGATCGGTTCTAGGCGCTTCAGTGCGGAACCGCACGACTCCTACGGTCGTAGGATCGAATCCTGCCTCGGGCAAGGATGTGTGTGATGTCGTTAGGTTAGTTAGGTTTAATTAATTCTAATTTGTAGGGGACTGTAGACCTGAGATGTTGAGTCCCATAGTGTTGAGAGCCATTCGTCAGATAACCCCACAGCACAGGGATTAAGATCATGTGATATGGACGGCCAAGCTGCACTGAAATGAAGGCTGAAAATTCTAGCATTTCCGGAATGCCTCTGCAGCAGCCGCTGCATTGGCTGTGCAATTTGCGGAGGAGTACAACCTAGCTTGAAGATTAGCCTACCCACACAATCATGCCATTGAAGTGATGGAATGACGTCGGTGCGCGAAAGACTGCCATAGGGTTTACCAGTGACGCTACAGGTAAGACGACCCACAGCACTCAGTCTCCTGGAAAATGTATGACCCTTTGATAAATAATGTCATCAACCAGCAGTAAATAGTCGCCTTTCGAGAATATAGTGGTACAGGTTGATAGTGTAGTCGGATTTTTCGGTGCCCATATTCTGCAATTCTGCGTACTGACATGCGTTTGGAGATGGAAATTGATTTCGTCTGTTCGCTTGAAAGTCTATAGCCATTCATTGTTCATTATCTTGAAGTACCAAAGTTTATCTTACCGTAAGGTCAGCAGCAAGTAACTCTTGACCATGGGTGATTTTAAATGGATAGCAATTCAGTGTTTTTCGTAGGGTTTTATGCACCATGCTCGCAGGCATGTCCAAAATTCCGGCAATTATCCGTGCACTAGATGCTGGCACACCATCGATCGATCCCTCCTGCACTGCTGTATCCACATCTTCGACGGACGTCGGATCGAACGTTTTCCTTCCTCTTCCACATTGTACTTCAAAAGAACTTATTTTCGAAATTTGTCGTCCTTTTCTCCAGACCCTTGCAGACAACGGACCGAAGTCCTTGTGTAATCGGAACTTCTGCACGGCTACTGCCACCGTCCTTGTAAAAGAGCTTTAACAGCAGTGATTGATCCTTCGTGGAGACGGTTATGTTGGGCGTGTCGGATGCAATCTGAGGAAAAGCCGAGTGCAGTGCAGCAGTTGGTGTGCATACTCTGACGCTTGTATCACCACCTATTGGTCCAAATTTCGTTAATTTGTGTTGTTGTTGCATGACGTTTCCCCTCATGTCAGTACTACGCTATTCACATTTGACGGCATATGAAACTGGAATTATAATTATGGGTACCCTGTGCGTAATAGTTCCTTTTAATAGGACTCTTTCCAGGTGTCAATCGTCTTTGTCGTTGTATGATAATATTTTGCTGAGATTTATTGAAATTTATATGTTCTGTTAATTCACTATTAAAATTACGCACGCTCTTTTTTAAGTGATCAGTCTTCTTACTGGTTTCATGCGGCCCGCCATAAATTCCTGTCCTGCACCACCTCTTCATCTTAGGGTAACACATGCGGCCAACGTCCTCAATTTTTTGCTGGATATATTAAAATCTCTGTCTTTCCCTTCACTTTGAGCCCTCTATAGTTCCCTCTAGTGCGATGCAACAGTCATTGCCGGATGTCTTAACGGATGTCCTATCATCCTGTCCCTTCTCCTTGTCAATGTTTTCCACATACTCCTTCCTTCTCAGATTCTATGCACAACCTCCTTAGTCCTTAACTTATCAGTCCACCTAATTTTCAACTTCCGTCTCTAGCACCACATCTCAAATGATTCGATTCTCTTCTGTTTCGGTTTTCCCACAGTCCATGTTTCACTACCATACAATGCAATGCATCAAACGTACATACTCAGAAATTTCTTCCTCAAATTAAGGCCTATACTTGATACTAGTAGACTTGTCTTCGCCAGGAATGCTCGTTTTACCAGTTCTACTTTGCTTTTCACATCCTCCTTTCACCGTCCGTCATTGGTTATTTAGCTGAAAAGTAGTAGAATTCCTGACCTTTGTCTACTTTTTCTCAATTAATCCTGATGTTAAGTTTGTCGCTATTCTCATTTCTGCTACTTCTTACTTTCTTCGATTTACTGTCAGACCATATTCTTAACTTCTTAGACTATTCAGTCCATTCAGCAGATTATCTAATTCTTCTTCACCTTCACTCAGGATAGCAATATCATCAGCGAATCGTATCATCGATTTCCTTTCACCTTGAACTCTAATTTCCTTTATTTCCATCATCGTTTGGTCAATGAGCAAATTGTACAGTAGGGGCGAAGGGCTGTATCCCTCTCTTACAGACTTTTTTATTCCGAGTACTTCGTTCATGGCCGTCCACTCTTATTATTCCCTGTTATGTCTTGTACATATTGTTCTTTATCAATCTCTCCTTATAGCTTACCACCATTTTTCTCATAATTTCGAAAATCTTTTTCCATTTTACACTGTCGGACGGTTGTTACAGGTCATCAGATCCAACGCACGTGTCTTGATATTCCACCAAGTAGGAGCTGGTGAGCCACGATCTGCGATCTCATTAGTCCTATAACCGACGAGCTCAGGACAGCATATAACCATTACTTAAGTTAGTACCCTTAGCGAACTAGCCTTCTGGGAAACATTTCTGCGGGTTGCTATTCATTGATTGCACCCTCGAGGTCAGCACAGGGTCCCTTTAGGAAGAATGAGGTATAACCACTGATTTCTCGAACGAGCGCGTGGAGAGGCAGTCTTTCCACTGCCGTCGAGCTGACCAGACCTGATGTGTTAGGTAATGTTGGTCTTCCGGTTGTTGTTGTTGTTGTGGTCTTCAGTCCTGAGACTGGTTTGATGCAGCTCTCCATGCTCCTCTATCCTGTGCAAGCTTCTTCATCTCCCAGTACCTACTGCAACCTACATCCTTCTGAATCAGCTTGGTGTATTCATCTCTTGGTCTCCCTCTACGATTTTTACCCTCCACGCTGCCCTCCAATACTGAATTGGTGATCCCTTGATGCCTCAGAACATGTCCTACCAACCGATCCCTTCTTCTAGTCAAGTTGTGCCACAAACTTCTCTTCTCCCCAATCCTATTCAACACCTCCTCATTAGTTATGTGATCTACCCATCTAATCTTCAGCATTCTTCTGTAGCACCACATTTCGAAAGCTTCTATTCTCTTCTTGTCTAAACTATTTATCGTCCATGTTTCACTGCCATACATGGCTATACTCCATACAAATACTTTCAGAATCGACTACCTAACACTTAAATCAATACTTGATGTTAACAAATTTCTCTTCTTCAGAGGCTTTCCTTCCCCTTGCCAGTCTACGTTTTATATCCTCTCTACTTCGACCATCATCAGTTATTTTGCTCCCCAAATAGCAAAACTCCTTCACTACTTTATGTGTCTCATTTCCTAATCTATTTCCCTCAGCATTACCCGACTTAATTCGACTACATTCCATTATCCTCGTTTTGCTTTTGTTAATGTATTGGGCATATAAAGACCACCTGCACGATATGGGCATCGATGAGGTCCGAAATTCGTGGAGGTCCGCATCAAACGAGTAATAAGATTGATCACTTAAAAAAGAGCGTGTGTAAATTTAATAATGAATTAACAGAGCATATAAATCTGAATAAATCCCAGCAAAATATTCTCAAACAACGACAGGTGTGTCTGAAACAAAGATGATGTTTCCCCTCATGTCAGTACTACGCTGTTCAGATTTGACGGCATATGAAACTGGAATAATAACTATGGGTACCCTGTGCTTAATCTTTCCTTTTAATAGGTCACTTTCCAGGTGTCAGTCCGCTATGCTGTACTGCTGGCATCACGAGAGCTGCAGTCGCCGATGTAAGCAGAGCCGTCAGACCTATGAGGCTGCTCTATAATGACAGCAGCGCGGCCGACCCATTCTTTAGTTTCTCTGCATTGCCGTGTGGCTTTCGCTATGTCTTAGTACTCGATGCTGGTCTGCCCTTAAGACTTGGTACTGTGGCTTGCAGCCTCTGTTCTCTGTCGTCCCATCGTACTGTCTGCCTGTTCTTCTCTGGCGACTCGCTATCGACGCTATCGGCGAATCTGCCATCTACCGCCGCCTCAGAAGTCGTTTCCCGAGCACGGGATCTCGGGTTCGATTCCCGGTGGGGTCAGGGATTTTCACTTGCCTCGAGATGACTGGGTGTTTGATGCTGTCCTCTTCATTTCATCATCATTCATGAAAGTGGAGAGGCTGGGCTGAGCAAAGGTTGGGATTTCGTACGCGCACTCATAACCGTGCAGTTGAGAGCCCGAAGAACCCAACATCACGATCATCATCATCATCATCATCCGAAGTCGTTCCCCGACTGTTCCCATTCCGTCCACTACAGCTCCAATACTCTACCAACTGAATACGCACATACCCTATTGGCCAAAGAAAACTTTTCATTTCTCAATGAGCCAAGTCAATAGCAGATATTCACCACTTACTTTACCATACATTGTTTTGGTTTTTATAGTCGGTTTTTCCAAATTAATTAACTTTATGGCTGATGGAATATCACATTTGAGACCATCACGTCTATCTTTGTTTCCCCAAGTATCTGATAACTAATTTCTTGACCTTTAGCGTTCGCAACTTCCTTGAGAGAATTTATGATTGCAGAGAGGATCCTGGAATGAGTGGCAGTAATTTTAACGAAATACAGTAATAAATATATTCTTAAAATTACTAGGAAGAATAAACGTTTCAATTTAAATCAGTCTGTAGCTTCTGTGCTAAACCCTTAATTAATATTCTGTTTTCCTATTAACACTATAATCCAAGAGTGCCAGTTTAGAAAGTAGGTAGCGCTCAGATCAGTGCAATTAGGGCCTGATTAAATCTATGATGATGCAGATTGCTTCGTGGAAATAAAACAGTTAATATGATTTTTAAAACAGTACATTAATTATGGACTGCGTTATCTGTCGCATAGTTTCAGTCGGGATATATACATATTGTGTGAATAATTCGGGTATAGATGGAACGTTTGTAATCAGATCTGTGATAATTAAATTGTCAGGTGGGATATTAAAATGTGCTTTATATGTGCTTCAGTTCACAGATAGTGTGAAAGGAATGTTTAATAGAGGAGTGTAAAATTTCTCCTCTTCACCCCCGATACTGCATGGTCTATGTAAGCATGGTTGACACTAAGGCAGTGTCCTCTTAAACGATCGGCTTAGACCCTGATGCACTATATAGTGCACCGTAACTTGAGTGTAATACAATAGGTCGACACCGCGATTCTGCATAAATACATTTAATTAAAGTGCAGGCGAAAATATTTTCATTTGTGAAATATTCAAGACGGTGCACGCAAGGAGACAGAAAATAAAACAACTGGTTGTAGTTTGAGCGCCATAGAAGTGTTATCTCCTATCATACACCGACACAGCCCCCTGGCGGAAAAGTATAAGGTGTACATAAAAACACTTCAAAAATATCATTACATGAAAACTATTAGAGACACGGCATCACGGTTTATTGTAATTTGTTTAACAGCTCTCAAAACTTTTTCTGCTATGCGAGAATTCAAGTACTTGTCCTATCCGTGGCTCGTCGAACATTAAGACGCTTTTGGAGTTCTGTCAAGTTATACGCCAACATTGCAGCATCAACAATCCTGATTGCTTCACTAATTCGTACATGAGTGATAGCACTGTTAGTGTCTGATGTTGTGAACAAGCGATCATTGCAGCCCCAAAAGAAGATATCCAGTGCTGTGGCACCAGGAGAGTGCGGGGCCCATGTGGTTGGACAAATACGTCTCCTTAAGCTTTTATGTTTCTTTTCATATGTGGTGACCTCCCATACGGTTTCCGATAATTTCGCAGAAATGTTGTCACAGATTTGGATTTTGCATACCAGATTACACACGGCGTCTTTCTGTGGTCTGTTGCCATTTTGATGCACTCACATTGAAATCTGCGATAAAGGACAAGAGAAACAAAACACTGAGAACTTCTAGACGCCTTAAACAAGCCACGATTTTCTATCTGTAATAGTTCCCTAATTACAATTTCTTTAAATCTTAGCAAGAGTTATGCAGATCGTACCGTATATATAAATATGTAAAGTACTGATAACTACAAACTATTGATAACTACTTGTCAGTTGCAGTCTGTTATCTGATTAAGAAATTAATGTGAGCTTCTCCATGAAATAAATTAAGTAGTTAAAAGTAATTAGCACGCTGGTGTCTACTGTCAGAAATACGGCAAATATGAATCAATGACAGAGGTTTTCATGTATAGATAGAAATGACCTTCCATCTGAAGAAAGGAAAGCCAAACATTGTCTTCATATTTGGCGATGTTGATGTGGAAAACCAAGAACAAATTGGAAAATATTTCTGTTTCGGTCGTCATATGGGTGCTGATGTATTTTATCTAAGCCAAACATATACCAGAATCCCGAAACAGTTAGTTAGGGATAATCCAAACCTCATCATAGCCTTCAAACAAGACAATCTGTATTTGAAACACAATTACCAGGCACATGTCAGAACTGATACGTCGTGCAATTTTTGTGTCTTCCATAAACACTATAAGAAGCACTTTTCGTACATATAATCGTACAACATACAAAATACTCTTTGTATTGGGCGATTTAAACAAACTATTTTCTGCTGTTATTTGACTTTTAGGTTACACGAAGCAATTTAAGTACTACAGGTGCAATGATATGTGCTGATTGCTGGAATCATTCACAGTGTGGGTTTCCCATTATTGATAAAACACGAAAACTGAGTAATGGTAGGTACAGGAGAAACTTTCAAGATTTTCGGCATATATACCACTGTCAGAGCGGTTAGTATATCAGATACGCTGCACCATGGACAAATTCGCGCACATGTCTAGCTCTCAACCCGAGACAATGGGCGTACACACACAGAACATTCGCCTGTACAGGGATGCGAAAATTAAGGCTATTGTGCATAAAGTGGGTAGTATGCACGGGGAACTAGAGACATATTACTAGACTCTTCTGAGAATGGTGAATGCGTTAAATGAGTTAGTTAATGAAATAGGTAAGAAAGTAACTGACTCAACTGGGTAGGTCGAGGCTATTCAGGGGAATATAGATGTAGAGTCCGTTGTTGTTCAGGAGGAGGAGCAGACACATAATAAGAGGAAGAAGAGCGGATATACAAAGCCTAACACGGCGGAGATGTTTGTTTAGTATACACCGAGATGTGATGGAAGCAGAAAGTGATTCAAGCACGGAAAGCACGTCGTGAGAAATTATGGTTGCTGAGGTTAGGGCTATGGACCGACAGCAAACACTAAGAGAGACCTTTATGCCGGTTGCTGAACCTCTCAGACTTACTTAAAATGCTTCGTGTAACCTAAAAGTCAAATAACAGCAGAAAATAGTATGTTTAAATCGCGCAATGCAAAGAGTATTTTGTATGTTGTACGATAATATGTATGAAAAGTGCTTCTTATAGTGTTTATGGAAGCCACAAAAATTTTAGGGTTCCCATATTTCAATGATTATGTTGGCTTGTATTCATTAAATTTTACTAAGGATTATCGTGTTTATGATCAGCTAATAGGTATTAGAGTGTTCCAAATTTAATTTTTTTTAACGGCTGTTAGTTTTAGAGGTTGTAAGTGAAGGTTGTGCTAGCATGTTCTCGTTTAATTCCAAAGTTAAAAGCTTATATTTCATTTCCCAGTTTTGAAAGTTGTTAATAACTACAACAAATTGTCGTATTTGAACGAGGTACCTGTTTCAGTTATCTGGCCATATACTATCACCGTTTCGAAACGAACATGGGTTCCAAACTCTCTTAGCATTTCATCTCTCTTTTTAACAAAACGCTGTGTTTGGAAACTATGTAAACAGTGTAATTGCTTTAAATATTTAGTCAGATGATTATGGTTATTTAATTCTGTAAAACAGATGACACTTAACAATACTGCATAATAAAACAGTAATAGATGACCCAGGACTTTGAATTGTACCATAGCAAATACTATCGTGGAAAACGGTACAAGGCCAAACTATCCAGACAGTACAAATAATATACGCGAAGCGTCATACTGATAAAGAAAAATGAAGAAAGTCTCTGATATACATATTCCGAATTATGACTGTACATGTTCACTGTTTCGACCATAAAAACACCCGTAGAGTTCCGGCTACACGATGCGATAAATAAAGTCAGTCGTGTCCAAGTAAACAACACCTGGTACTCATGGTCCGGTGTGCTCAAAACATGACAGTCTTGGGAAGATGCACGCACGCCAGGCCAAAAGTAGGGAACTTACCACGACAGGCAGAAGTGGCCACTCCATATCATCAGCGGCACGACCCCTGAGGTACTGTTATGAGAACTTAGGACTATGGGACGTACTCAGATCCCTCGCTCCGTTTGACTTCTCCAGCACTCCCGCGACCAGATACTGTTGCCAGAGATCGAGAGCAGCACGAATATGATATAAAGGCAGCAGCTAGTGCTATTATCAGTCACCTACAGTGTAAGGATCGCAACAGTATAAGCTTGGCAAGATATGCCATCATTTAAACGATAAGTCCCGATAGGCAGTTATTTTATACGCGAAACTGCCAAGCATACTCTGGCTGCACAATCCGCCAGACTGTGCCTAAGATGTATTGCCGCAATATCCTCTCCTCCGGCAGTGCCCGACCCCGAAGTTACGCAGGAGGACTCGTATGAAGTCTGTAAGGAAGGAGATGTATTGGTATTGGTGGAAGTAGAGCTGTGAGGACTGGCCTCGACTCTTGCTTCTAAAATACAATCGGTGAAGCACTTGCCCTTGACGACAAAGACCAAGGTTGTACCCCTGCTTCTGTACACAGTTTTAATCTATCAGGAGGTTTCAAGTGATTTAACACTTCACCCAGAAATTGTGCCACTATCTGAAGGCCGTTTGTGGGGTTTTTCAGTTTCCACATACAGAGTAGTATTCTCAGTTGAGGGGTGTTAGGAAATTACACTAATCATTCCCTCAGTGGGCTTATAGAAGATAACAGGCAAACAGCAGGAACGGCAAGTCGAGGCTGGAGAGAGGACAGCAAAATACCACTCAGGGTAAATGGCTGACCACTTCCTTGCTGCTATTTGTCGTGTTCAGCTTTGAAGTCCACTCTTTGAAACTGACCTTGGAAGCACCATATCAGCCATCGGAACCGGAGGCGGAATTGTACTGTATCAAAAGTTCAGAACTTCGGCTCGAAGGAACGGCTCCGTTGCATCCCTAGTGTAATGCGCCTCTCTGCTGTAAAGTTATGTTATGACCTTTCTACGACATTTATTGTAGTCAGTTGGTAGTTGCATGCCTGTTGTTAGAGTGGGGCTTAAAAAATAGTACAGAAGGTGCACACATTTCTGTTTCGTTCCTATCAGGTTTCTAAAGCTTTGTTTGCGTGGCCTACCTATTGTAGGGGCCTAACAAATCGCTGGGATTTCCTGATTCCTTTCCATCCTCATAACGTTTATGGGTTGAGGAGAGTCTGCGATATTCGTATTTCATTAACAAATGAGCTTAGAGAAATACGAGACGCTATGCGTTGCATTTAAAGATTAACGTACTGTGAACGATACTGGACACATGCGACGTTAAAACGACGAGAAGGGATCCGATATCTGATAACCGATGAAAGTCTAGGGGTTTTTCTAGAAGGCCTGGTGAAATCTAACTCACTGAGGGGGTGGCAGATATTGTCACAATGTGGGATGTACTGAGATGTTTGAAAGAGCAGTAGGAGCTTCATTCTACATCGGCATGACGTGCTGCATCTGATAAAGGCATAGAGTAAACACAAAATAAATCTCCCACGTAGGCCATGCGATCTTGATACGTACCTGAAAATTGTTTCATTTATTTATTTTTTATTTCGAATAATCTTTTAGGAATGATCAAGAATTACAGGGTCAGAAAAATGACATGGAAGAACTAGGCCTATTGAACTAACATTGAACTTGACAACAAACAATTATTTCTCAAAGTAACAATAGGTGCCTTTAAGAAAAACAGTTAGGAAAATTCCATGTTAATTTGGCATGTTAAATATACGCACTTGAAAAGCGATCTAAATGGTGAATGACACCGTTACTGGATTACAATAATACCTTTTTAATGCCCTTAAACAAGATGCAAGGTGATAAGCCTTTAACATTATCGGCTTTTAAAAAAAAACTAAATTGAAATAAACCAGAAAAGTAATTAAAACTGAGCTCTAGATAAATTATGCAAATGATCCCAAAACTAAGACATTAGCACACCTCCAAAAGATAAACGTTAACTAGTCAAGAAGATTTAACAGTTCGTATGTATGGCTTAGCCACAGGGCTTACATCAAATAACGTAAAATAAAACTTAGTCCAAACTTCCAGTATGTCTTACACAGGACAATAAGATTAAAGGAAAAATTCCCTGTGAGAACTCAACTAACCAGATAAAGGCCTCTTGATCGACAGCAAAATCTCATTCACAGTACAAGTCAGATAACATAAGATAGTCAACTTGAGCACAGTCAGGACACTCGACTGCAAACAATTAGCAAACAAATAGACAGCAAGCCACGCCAATCCAGCAAGAAGCTGCCAACGTGGAAAACTCTTCCGGCAACTTAGTTTTTACCATCAACAAACACCGAACAGAAATGTCCCACTGAATTACACTACAATTGAAAGTTTTGGTTTAACCACTATTACACTTATAGAACTTTTGCATTGATGTGGTACGCTCTAGGAAATAAGCTCGCTAAAAATGTAGGAAACTACTGAAATTGAGCTGTAAATTCTTCCAGGAAGGAATAAAAATAACTTCCAAAGATCTTACCATGGAACAGTTTTTTCACGGCTGGCTCTCCCAAGTCTACCCGTAGTATATCTCCCACCTCCTTTTCCTCTACTTCCTCTTCCATTTCTATAATATTTCCTTCAAGATCATCTCCCTTGTACAGAACCTCTATATACTGCTACCACGTCTCACCTTTCTCTTCTTTGCTTGCTGCCCAAACAGCAAAACTCTTCTACTACTTTAAGTATCTTATATCCTAATTTGATTCCCTCAGCATCTGACCTCTTGATATTCATACAGCTACTTTTATTTTATCCAAAAATCTCGTTAATATTCCTGAACACGGCATCAATCTTTCCCCTAGTGATACATGATTCAAAATCTTTGTATCTGCCCTCTGGCTATTCATGCTTAGCCGTTTTGCACTTTCTCTCAATCTGCCTCTTGAATCGCTACGCGGCAGATTGGTCACGCGACGGTATGCAGTAGAACACCTTTGCCTGAAGAGGGCGTGTATTGCGCAGAGACCGGAGGCGTGAGGGCAGCGACTTTGAGACTGAGAAGGTGAAACAGTTCGCTCGCGATGAGGCGACCGAGTTGGAACCTGGTGGCGAGGCGAGCAGTGTGGCGACAATCGATGGCTGGTGCAAGTTGGCCAGTTAACAGCCACAGCCTCTGACCGTAGCAGCGATACTAGGAAGAGACTCAGGCGGGTTCCCGGATAGAGAACTATTATTACGTCAGTTGCGGCCAACTCTGAACTGTTGGGCATGTGGGGCGCGTACAAAGGGAAGGAGCGTGTTGTGTGCTTCAGCGACCGACCGCACCTGCAGACGAACGGTAGATCGCCGCTGTGTTCAACTTGCTTGTTGGCTCCACGTTTACCTTCCGTGATCGCTGTACGGGTATGCCTGGCCAGCTTCCGACTTGTATGTTGGATGTGAGTGAACCGAGTGTCGGCAGTAACCACAGCCTTAATTGTCATTACTTGTACTACTATTGTGACTGTTTGGTTCGGTAGTGTTCTGGTTGTTTGTTCGAAATGCAAATTAAGAATTCATTTATGTTTTTCTTATGTGTATCGTGTCTAATTAGGCGTTTATATTTCTTGTCATCTGTTTCTGATCCTATACTGTTTTTATTACTAGTCTGTCTTCAGTTGTCTGGTACGTAGCACGTATAACAGTACAGAAGGATCACCACAAAATTTGTGTCCCAGTATGCGGCTTACAAGAGGAAGGTACTTCAGCTTTTATTTTCTTCTTTGTGGATTATATTAGGTACTGTGGTGATCCTCAAGAAATTTTGTTCTCTTTTATTTAATTTCTATCTGAAAACGTGTACTATCCTACAACCAACGCGTTCAGTTGCTTGCAAGACACGAGGTTTCTATATTTGATGATAAGTATTCCCTGTCTTTCACAGCTTCACTAAAACTTTGACTGCACTTCCGTTGTGCATTATCACCTGAAGATAAGGAGTACATCATAAAGTGTCTTATACGACGCCTGAAAGTATGTAGAACATTAAAATTTTTAAAAAGCTCACGAGCGATGACGTCGATAATACGAAAGTCATCGGATTACTTCGATGGTTTCCTAGCTACAAAGTAAAGGTACCGGTATTACCGCAGAGCATACACGCCATTGAACCGAACAAAGCGGCATAGTGATAAGACAGTGGAGTCGCATTCCGAAAGATGCCGATCCAAATTCCTTTCCCATCATTTTTCGTTTTCAGAAATCATCCAAGACCATAGTCGGGATAATTCCTTTGAAATATCGCTGCGCCTCTAATGCCCTCGGCACGTTGTATCCTAACGCTGCTTATCATTTACTTTCTAAATGGTTGGGAGGCTCTAAACAAGAGGAGAATAGTTATGGTATTTTGCAGAATAGAACGTCAAGCACTGCATTAAAGCAAAGAACAAACATGCCCCACAGCTAGTGTAAGAATATGTCTCCATTTTGCATGTCGATACGGTGTGACTAAAACCTCTACGCCAGGCAGTAGCCTACGGTATGGGCCGTGCACCTAGACTCAAGTGACAAATCCGTTGTCCACCCTATCAAACCGAGTCGCGGCGCAAGCTCGCCATATCGAATGATGCGGAGCTTGGATTATTGAAGAAAATCTCGCCACACGCCACAAGGTCCCATATTGGACTTCGGAGATAAAGGGATTACTGATTGGATAGACTGCTGCTCTTATGAACAAGACCTCGGCAACGCTTTTCACGCTCTCCGGGAATACGAACTGGTGGCTGGGTTTTTACTCGACCGCTTATGATTTGATCAGTATTATTTGTTCCGGGATCGTTTTCGAGCTACAATAAAGGCTGTGTACTGTAGCATGCAGGAGCAATATTTGGGCAACTGAAAAAGGAAGAAAAGAAGAAATCTGCAACATAAAGCGTTAAACTCAAAGGGGTGGACACTTTCATAGAATACTACAGGAAAAATTGTCTTACCTAAACTGAAGTGAGTGAATCTTTTCAACATTAAGTTATTAAATGATAAAAGCTGAAACTTCGATAACCACTTACGTATTCACAAAACGGAGAAGGAACATACATCATGTCACTGAATTATGATACAAATTTTGCACTATTTTGATTTCGATGTACGTATTTTCAATTTATAATTATTAATTTTCATCAAGATGAGGGTGATAGAAGGGATGACACTGGTTGATGGATGGGATCAACGAGATAACAGTAAGGTAACAGGTTGGTACATTTACTTCAGTACAACCTATTTTTTTTCCTTTTTTTCAGTTTAGGAGGGAATATGTTGATTTTAAACAAGGGCCAAGCAGGATCTATCGCACAAAATTTTGTCAGTTTTCTGGAACAGCCATGACGTAACGTCCACACCAGGTAGTCAGCATCCACCACTATGGACCTCGGGCAAGCCACCATTCTAATACTAGCGTTGTTCATGCCTTTAGAGTACTAGTTCTGCAAGGTTCGCAGAAGAGCTTCTGTAAAGTTTGGAAGGTAGGAGACGAGATAGTGGCAGAAGTAAAGCTGTGAGTACCGGGCGTGAGTCGTGCTTCGGTAGCTCAGATGGTAGAGCACTTGCTCGCGAAAGGCAAAGGTCCCGAGTTCGAGTCTCGGTCGGGCACACAGTTTTAATCTGCCAGGAAGTTTCGTATCAGCGCACACTCCGCTGCAGAGTGAAAATCTCATTCTAAAGAGAAGTTCGTTTCCAAAAACATGGCCTACTCGGTTCCCTTTCTTTGTAATCCCCGAAATCGTGCTCCAATGATCACGACATCGACAGAACGAAACATAATGATTTCTTTTCCTTCGTTTCGTTCACTGGAACACACACACACACACGCACACACACACACACACACACACACACACACACACACACACACATACGTACATACATATGTACTAATACGAGTGCCACATTTTGGACCATTGATCATTGTCGTTCTATTCTATCGGTCTCCCTTGACCAACTCTTGTTATTTTTCGAGATCAGCGGTATTACATTTTGAGACCGGGAGATAGTGGAGAATTTGGACCTAACTATCCTGGAGCCGGCGAAAATTAGAGCCCTTAAGTCCATAACAGAAATAGTATGCAGGAATAAAACCTTGATTAAAAACTACGTCGTTCCTCAGTTTGGGAGACGAGGCGTTGGGCCTGTTCTGCATCTCTCGGAAAAGTTAACCCTACAAAAAACTCAAAGAGTAAAGCTTCGAATCCAGATCGGAATTACGACGAATTGACCCAGCGAACAAAACCGGTTATGAATTTTGGTACATGGAACGTCCAGGGCACCGCCAATATGAAAGCACAAGTGTTCAAAGATATCCATTAGGACGGTGTAGAAGTAACAGCACTAACAGAAACAAAAAATAAATATAAAGCAGTAGAGGAAATATATGATTATATTCATGTGTTGGGCAAATAAGGTGACAACCGTCGCGGTACATAAAAAGTTGAAACACTGCATTAAGGAATTGGACTGTGTGAACGAATGCCTAATGTGTGTGGATATGAAGTTGGAAGGTTACGACGCAGCGATTCCATTGCAGCATTTACCCACAAATAAAGTTGCTGACGCTGAGAAGAATAATTCCTTTAATGATCTGACAATCATCCTAGATGGCATTGACGATAGGAACGAGCAGAATCTTTTAGGATATTTTAATGGAATTGTTGGTAAGCAGGATGCTAGCGAGGTTGTAGGCAAATTTGGGAATGGTATTGTGAATGATAATGGAGAAAGGCTGGTAGAAATGTTCGGACAGAGCAGTCCTAAGATATACAACAGTTTTTTTTTTCAACACAAAGAGATCGATAAATATACGTGGACACAGCCCAGAGGGAAGTTAAAGTCTATAATTGATTATGCTATACGGAAATAAAGTAATCATACAAATTTGGATGATGCGGGGTCCACAGGGGAGCAGAATGTGGACCTTGCCATTTCCTGTTTTGGTGTGTTCTTTGGTTCCCATTTCAAATATTAGTTGGTGCCAAAATAATAGTAGTGAGAAAGGACAGAAACCGGACCAGTCACAATACAAGTTACGTTTACTACAGGATCCTTCAGTTGCCTCTTTATACAAGCTAAGAAAGGGTGGAAGCTACATCAGACTAATGATACAGCAGTGGAAATAATGTATAAGAGAATTGTGAGAGCTATTCGTGAAGTTGTCTTAGCGGAAAGGAAATCCCTGTGGATTTAGAAGAACGATTCATCACAAACATATGTAAACAGTGAAGCAAGGATGACATCACAAATTATGTAGAAATATCGAGACTATATTGTAACATCATTGAAACTGAAACTGAGAAAGAAACTGATGAGGCAGAAGAACAGAATGTCTTTCGGACACGGAGGTCTTGTACCGACAATATCTGCAGCATTAGACAGGTGACAAGAGAATGGTACGTGACTGAGAGACACATATGATTTTTATAGACGTGCAGAAGGCCTGTGACAGTGTACCGCTTTCTAAGATGTGGTATTCAATGAGAAACCAGACGTTTTACATACAAGCCATCAGAAAGCTGTATTTCGATAATACATGTGTTAAAACTGTGGCGTTACTATCACAAAAGCTTAAGGCTAGAGAAGGACTGAGACAAGGATGGTGCTTAGCGTCTACTCTACTTAAAATATCTAAGAACGAAGCACTGTAAAAATGGAAAAGGAAGTGCCAAAACACGGAATTAACAGTAGGGGATAATATTCTGTTTTCCCTAAATTTATCAGACAATCAGATCGTTTTCGCTGGAAAAAGAGGATGTGTCATATGTTAAGAAATCTCAAAGAAGAATATGTTGCATCAAACGACTTAATAGTTGGTTTTAGGAAGTATAGGAAGTGACCTTGTTAGCGATGATCTATAGCAAAGTATAATCGGTCATATAAATATTTAAGGTCAGTCATTCCGTATAAAGTCTGAAGCAACGAGGAAATAAAGCACAGAATAGGAAAGATAAATCTGTCACTTAAGCAATTACACTCCATTATTTGCAATAAAACTACATCAAATATTTGAAAAGGAGGACGTGCGAAAGTAAAGATAAAAGCATTGCTCTCTATGGTACTGAACTGCGGTAAGTATCCATGGTCAACGAGAAGAAATTAAAGACAGTGTAAATAGAGCTTTAGAGACGAAATTGCGAAGCAATATGATGACAAAAAATAAGAAATGAAGTGCTACGAAGGAAGATTCGAGCTACAAAGAATATTGTACACACAACTGAAAATAAACGGTTAACATAGTATGGACATCTTACAGGAGACACTCTTCATCACCTCCCTCAGAGTTAATGGTTAAATGGTCCAGTAGATAGCCCATCAAAATAGTAGAAACAGTGAAAAGCCTCACATATTAGAAGGGAGGCGGGAGAGGAAACATTTATAAGTTCGAAAAGCCGGCGTTACTCAATCACGCGTAAGTATCAACAGCCGCCAACCCCAATCGTAAACTTTTCGACAACATCACTCGTTCAGAGAGACAGAATCTCGACACTCCTCTGTGCGAGTGCGCGCGAGCTCAGTAGAAAATGGTTATAAGAGCACAAACCGAACTACCTAAGTTACTCTCGTAACATTGTGTAAGAGACATTGGGTAGGACGCAACATCGCCCAGCAATGGTCTGACTGAGCAGTAAAGACACTGTAACAAATTCGTTAAGTAAATGTAGCGGAAATGAAGACCATAGAACACTCGAAAAGAGCATACCAATTCGGACATTACGACTGAAGTCATAGAGCGGAGGCTTTTCTAGACTACAAAATTATTGGTTCAAATGGCTCTGAACGCTACGGGACTTAACATCTGAGGTCATCAGTCCCCTAGAACTTAGAACTACTTAGACCTAACTAACCTAAGAACACCACATACATCCATGCCCGAGGTAGGATTCGAACCTGCGACCGTAGCGGTCGCGCGGTTCCAGACTGAAGCACCTAGATCCGCACGGCAATACAGGACGGCCAACATAATTATTCCACCACCACTAGCTTAGAGGGCTCGATCAGTCGTCCGCACTTCATCCACTGGTTATTGTATGAATGATAACATTTTGTGTGTGAGATTGTTCTATTTTGGTGTTACACTTGGTGCTTGAACAAAAAGTCAGCTATCTGTAGTCTTGGATAAGGAAGTCCAGTGACCAGTACTGAAGTCAGCACAGCAGCAAGCACTGATTTGTAGGTCAGGGTCTAACAACACGACTCTGGTCCAGAGCAGAAACAGCCCTAAAACCCCAGCGTCGCACGAGTTTGATGGTCGACCATATTAGCGGGCCAGGTTCAGTACACAGCACGGCATCACGACATCCTACATCGCGGTCAACCTGGTGGGATAAGACGATTAGCGATGTGAAAAGAGTTGAGTTCTCCTCAAAACGGCGTGTGAATCAAACACAGACGTCGCAGTTGCAGCCTTCTCCAAGCCGAGTGACTGCTACAGTACTGTTAAGCCATAATTACAAGTTTAGAATTAGTAAGGAGAAATGAAGATAAGGAATTCGCGTAATCAGACGTTAGCGGAGTGATAGCCGTATTACAAACGAATGGTGCGACAGGATAGTAGTATGAGAGTTTGCGAATGTAAAAAAATAGTGTATATACAAAATGAAGTAAGTGTGGGATACAGGAATGTGACAATATGAAGGAGAAGATATAGGTTGAAAATATCGAAGTCATACAATTTATGTTTCGAAAAAAAGGATTAAAAAAAGACAAAAGCCGAAAAGTAGTAATTAACCCAACGAGTAAGTTCCTTCTCCAAGATAACTAAAAATGTAGTTTTTATCTTCGATGACTTGTAGTTAGCGAACATGTGGGCCGATATCACTACATGTGCCTGAAATGCCTTCTGACGACTTCGTATACTTGGGGTTGGCATTCGCATTCCATCTTTTCTGTTGGCGTTGTGTGTCGCTTTTGTACATCCGAATGGAAAAAAAACCTCCATCATTCTGCTTCAAGCACCAAGCTATTATATCATCCACAAGGCGTTTCGACGATTAACCAGCTCATCAGGTGGAAAGTATCTTTTGCCTAAGGGTGATTGCGCGGGGTAGCCGCGCTATCTAGGGTGCCTTGTGGCGGTCCGTGCGGCTCCTCTCGACGGAGGTTCGAGTCCTCCCTCCGGCATGGGTGTGTGTCTTGTCCATAGGGTAAGTTAGTTAAAGTTAAGTAGTGTGTAGGTTTGCTGATTGATGAACTCAGCAGTTTGGTGCCTCAAGACCTTACCACAGATTTCCAATATTTCCTAATGGTGATGGTTACCCGCAGAACACCTGATGGATGAAGTAAAATCATTGTGACCGAAACACTATTTTTTTTAAAACATTTAGTTAACGGCAGAATTTCTGATAAAATAGTTCATAGCAGAAGTAATTGGTATCCATCAACATAAGTACCGAAAATGTGGAACTGCTGTGAGCCTGCAAACGAAGATTTCAAAAAAAAATATTTTTTTTCCTTTTATGTAACAGATGTGAAGCCTCAGCACGAGGAAAAAAGAAAATGGATGTAGTTAAAACGTTGGTATACACTAGGATGTATCAAGATTGTATTTCAGATACACGTGCTAATAAAGGTCATGTGCTTTTCTTTCTGGTATTTCGGCAGATCCTTATTTTTGTATTATGATGATGATGATAAGCTCATTACGACTTGCAGATGACCAATCTCAATTGAAAACGAAACTTTGTTTCTCTGTAGGAACAAAATACTCCTTCCGACAGAACGGTCTGCAATGAGTCTAGTGCGTTATTCGATGTGACAAAATGTGAAAACATAGTAAGCAAAACAAGCAGAATAATTAGATATTTTAATAAATCATTATTGTTTAGTTACTTAAGATATTCTTTGTTTATTATTATTATAAATAAATACTCTTTATATGTGCTTTTATTTTAATTATTGGTTTAGTTTTATCTACCCTCTCAGGAAAACCTGGAAAATACAAATATTTCGTTTTAAATACCACAGGAGAGCAAAAGTTGTATTCCCCAGCTGCGATTTCGCTGAAATTCCTCGTCGTTATCTGCTATGTACCGTAATGGCGTCGCAGAACAATACAATCTCTCTCTTCCTCTCCCACGTCCGATTTCCCCATTTCCTTCACAGACCATAAAACAAAATCTTTGATTCGGTAAGACACGGAGATACGTTCGTAGTACGGAACGTCGAATTCTCGCAGTCGGTATATGCCGTTCACCACAACATCAAATCGTCGCACACCTTCGCATAATGTCATTCATCATCATCCCCGATACGGGACTACAAGTCCCACTGCCACACCTTCACCTGCCCATGTTAGGCAAAATATTTCTGCCTGACTCATGTAGTACTATCACCGTCAGAGGGTGGTACGGGACTATAAGTCCCACCGCCACACCTCCAAAGTGAATTGCAGTGACGCAGTCACTGCCCTGTGGAAATTTACTGCCTCACCGACACAGTTAGACCGCAATAGACCGGTGATGCTGTATTGTAACTTATCACCCCGGACTGCAAGTCTTTCGCATAACGTGTGATAGTTGTTTCAAGCCTCATGTGCTCGGCCTAAAGAAGCGTGATGCTGATATCCGCCGCTCAATAACTACATCATATTGCTGTCGACTAGACTGGGAAACAGGACCATGCTTACTCGCGCTCGCTGCTTCTGGTCTGGTGGCCCCTGTTTGAAAACGTAATATCCAGGCAGCGCTTGTCACTACGGGAGCAGTTGGTTGGCTGACTTGCGGGAGGGGACCAAACAGCGAGTTCATGGGTACCATCGGGTCAGGCAGGTCGACCGTGCTCTTTCAAAGGAACAATCCTGAAATTTGCCAGAAATGATTTAGGAAAATCACGGCAAACGTAAATCACTATGGGTGAACTCCGGCTTGAACCGTCGTCGTCCAGAATGAGAGTCCACCACTAGGGGTGAACTCCGGCTTGAACCGTCGTCGTCCAGAATGAGAGTCCACCGCGCCACCCTGCTCGGCACGCAAACGATCGCCCGAGGGACATGGTGTTTGGGAATAATTCTTTCTTCCTTTAAATTTTTATGTTACCTGCAGCGTAAATAAACCGAAATAATGGACAAAGTATTACATTTATTAACATTTACGTTAGAGGCATGACAAGGAAAAGTCAACGAAAATGTGGAATTCCAAATGAATTTCCTGAAACAGATTGTATGGCACTCGCGAGAGCTACATAGAAGTTATCGTCATAGTGGCAGAGAGAGCAGTGAACTGATTATGGTTTCTTGGATCCAAATCTACTGCTACAGTTCAGAGACAATTCAGGACTAAATGGAGTAAACCACCACCTCAAAGACAGACTGTTATCAATTGACATAGTCGTTTCGATGGAACTGGCTGTGAATGACATAGAACGCTGTGCTAGCGTCGGCCAGCAGTCTCTGACGCTACAATTTAACCAGGTCGGCATTTTTACATACGTAGTCCAGGAAAATCGAAGAAATGTGCCAGCTTAGAATTGAATATGCCTGATGTTATAGTGTGGAAGTTATTACAGAAACGCCTGTCGCTCAAACCATACAAAATAGAACCAATGCAAGCTTTACGAGAAAGTGACAAAGAAAAACGGGCTGACTTTACTATGGAATGTGCAACAAGGTGCGAACTGAGGATTATTTTCTCAGTAAAATTGTATTCATTGACAAAGTCAACTTCGATGCCTGCCGTAAAGATAATAGGCATAATGTTGGGATGCGGGGTGAGCAGAAGCCACAACACGTAATCGAACATCTGCGTGTCTCACCAAGGGAAATGTTTTTCCGCTGTAAGCTGTGGCAAGATTTACGTTCCTTTCTTTTTTTGCCGACTCAACTGTAACTCGCATATCAAACCAGAACATGGTTGAACGTCACCTAATTACAACGGCACATGTGTACAGAATATATTTTTCAGAAAGATGGCACGAAACCGCATAATCATAGTAAAGTGTCACGTACATCAGTAGGAATGTGACGACATGCACTGGAACTGGTGGAACAGTATCCTGCTCACCACGATCACCTTATTTAACCCCAAAGGACCTCTGTGTATCGGGTAACATTAAAGACAAAGTTTTTGTTACTCCGCTTCACGGAAACGTCTACGAGCTGCGACATCGGATAAGACAAGCAGTGGCCACCACACATCAGGACGTGTTTCATAGGATTTGGCGGGAAACTGATTACAGATGAGACATGTGTCGTGTTACAAAACGTGGTTGCTGCATTGAGTATTTGTCCATTAACCTTGAAGATATACTGCGTTTGTGCTGTACTTACCCTTCTCACAATTAAATTTTATTTTTATGTAAGTAATTTATAAGTACCCAGTATTAATTACCAGTACGTAATTTCAGTAAGAACGAGTAAAGCCTCAAATTATAAGTAGTAGACTACAGTGTAAGATAGAAATATGCACTTATATGGCTCGATACATAACAGCCTAATGTTATAGGTTCCGCAAACCTAATACGATATTAGCTAATGCGTCTTACAGTGCTTTGTGATTGAAAAACAGACAGTTACAGTGTCTACTAGCACTTGTCAGCGAGAAAAACGGTTTTGTTATCCGCTGTTACCTCAGTCGATTTGCCCCTTCTCGTCCATACGGCACTGTCGCTCTACTGGCGCCCTGCGGATGGGTTGCTCAATCGCTGCTGGTCTAATGGTTACTTTTCGTGTTTTTTATTGCTGTCAACACACCGCATACCGCAGTAGTCTAATTTTCTCCCACAATGTACAATGGGCCAAATAGAAAGTTTTTAACGCGGAACAAAATGACATTGCGTTGACATTTGGTGTCGTCTTTTACTGTTGTTAAGACTACCCTTCATATTTCCATGAACCGAAAGGTACGTACTCACCAGATATGGCCGTGACCATAATGGTCGACAACGCTGTGGATATTGATCTCCGGTACGCTATAATAAACCCTGATATCTGGACAACTGTAAGTAACTCTGTTACTGAAATATCGGATGGAGAACTGCTAAGGTTCGTGGCAGAAAGGAATAAAAATAGCTGAAACGTCAAGCACTTCTCACGTCACCCTTTTAGACATTACCGTACACTAGCATTGTTACCTAATAAATTAAAGATCCTCATTTACTAGTGTGTTCCTGCCTTACGAACATTCTCATTTGCTAATCGTTTTTATTTTCTTTGGAGTCTTGTGTTACTGTTTGTATTTGAAGTATTCTTGTCTTTTCATCGGTACGCAAAACTGTTTATAATTCATAATTTTCTTTCATACTTAACAAATGACAACCCAATGAGACGCAATCGATTTCTATCGAATTCCACAATACTATTACGCTATATTTTAAAAATAGTTATTTCGGATAGGTATTACTGACGACTCAGTACAGGGGTCGGTACAAAACCGGCGCATTGTGGAATTTTTGAACTAGTCTGAAAAATATTTAAGGGCTGCACTAGCATCGCATGTGGGCGCAAAATTTGGGAATTTAAACTAATTTTAGTTTAAATTGTGCTTTCATATCTTCACTTTACTCCTTTGTTCTCTTATTTTTGCTCCAGTCGTTATTGTTTCAAGCTGAGACCGACCATAAGTTTCTAAATATACTACCATTTTCATTTTAAGTCAGATGCGTTTATAGGGCCTGTTGCAGTCTCGTAGGGAACTGGTTACGTAAGCTAATAGCCTCAGTAAATGCTAAAAACAATACTCTGTTAACAGCATTCATTAAATCGATTGTCGTGCTATACTAATCAGGGACTGGTGTATTGAATAAATAAAATAACTCTCAGATAAAAAACCATTTGTTTTTCACGACACACAAACAGCGGTTTCTTGTCGGCAGCAGGCTTTGCCCGAAACATGTAACGAATAGCTCCTTCTAAGCGTTCGCAAAATTAAAACTTAGATTTCTGGTGAGTCATCAGAGAAAAGCCGTTGAGGACAGTTTCGAAGGAAACCAGGATACAGGGTGCATTAGAAAAGACGTGTCTCACTTTCTAATATGAAATAATAAACGTGGTGACCATGTGATTTTACTTTTCCTTCTCTCGTCCTCGTCACAGGATCGCGAAATAGCGTGGATAATTGGTTTCACAGAAACAGGTAGTAAACTGCTCATGTAAATTTCTCCAGTTACTTGTCTGTAATCCACAATTTTTGCTTAGCTTCAAAAATCACTCTAGAATAGGCACTTTCTCACATCAGATTATTGTGGTAATTTATTATTCCGTTCCGCGAGACTCTCATGCATAAATAAAAACTAACGACAATTTTTAGCATACTTTCGCAGAATCATTTGACAGAGCTCAGATCTTGCACACGGTGTAAGCGATGTAGATAGAGTAAAAGATCGTGTGGAATTTATAACTGTAGATTTAGGTTTATGGTTCAAATGGTTCATATTGCTCTAAGCATATGGGACTTAACATCTGAGGTCATCAGTCCCCAGGTCTTAGTACTACTTAAACCTAATTAACCTATGGACATGACACACATTCATGCCCTATGTTGGATTCGACCCTGCGACCGTAGCAGCCACGTGATTCTGGACAGAAGCGCCCAGAACCGATCGGCCACCATGGATGATTATGGTTTATGTCTTCAGTAGCACTTACGGGCATTGACATTACTAATCCAGATTTTTCAAGATTTCCTTCTACTTACACCAATTAATACAGGAAGATAAGTGTTATTAATGTTATCCGTAAAGCAATGATGCATAGTGTATACTAGAATCTTTGTTTACTATTGTACATGCTCTCAGATTATCTTTATCTTCAGGAGTGACTGTTCCAATATGCGTACTGGAAGAAGGGAGAGTAGGGGCGCTATGTCATGGAAGGCAACATAATAATTTATGTAGCTACTTCTTTTTAGATGAAAATCTTCGCATATCCTGCAGCTGCTTTCTTTTCGAAAGATACATCATATCATATCGGTGTATCGACCAACCATTCATCAGACTTTTAGGTGTATTTTCCCAAATTATTTCGCGATACCTTACGAGCAAGTGCCATGTAGTAAGCGAAGAGTGCCGATTTATGCAAATTACTAACAAAAGTACCATTTGGAGATTTTCCACTGTATTCTCTATAACTTCCAGAATTCTTAGATGTCCGCCCGGGTCACGTCTGTCATATTTGAAAGATATTTCGCTCTGTATAGGATGTTAAACCGAACACAACAGCAGTAATCGGGAGGCGCCTGAAGATGGCAACAACTCGGTCTGTCGAAGTGTGGTAGAGAGATTACGACGTGACCTGGCCGGACACTAGGGAATTCTACATGCTGTAGCAATTTTAGCCGTAAGTGAGCTCTAAGTTCACTCTAAAGAACACTTATATCTCAAATTAATCGAAGGGCAGTACTTAATACAGGAGCAGAAAAACGAAACAAATGGAAAAATTTTTGAAATAGGGTAGTACAACGTACGTCCGCCGAAATCTGGGGGTTATTAACACTTCGGACAATGACGCCAGTTTTGAGCCCATTCTTCACTCTCTCGTCTAATCCCGGTTCCCTTTCTGAGGTTCCCAGATACTCCAAAGAGTGCAGCTGAAATATAATTTTCCTTTTTCTTCTGGTGTGGAAATAATTCATGTTTTCCCGCTGGCGGGAAATGCTCGTTTCCATAAAGCCGGCGCCGCCAGACCGGATTACTGCAGTTAATTTATGCGCATTCATATTATTTTGCCGCGGCGGAACACGCCGGATGAGCGGCATTTGTTTCAGTTTATGTTCTCATTTCCCGCCGGTGAAATAAAAAGCGGAGTGATAAATCTGGTCTGGTGGCGTATCGACAAGTACTTTCCCTTTCGCTCCCATTCGGTGTTGCAGCGTTGCCTCGACCAACGCTGGTTCACGGAGACGCCAAGCTACGTCTTGGATGCTCGCGCGATTGAACGCACAGCGGCAACAGCCAGAACACTAGTCAACGGTAACCACAAATGCAAAGCAGAATAGACTAAATTAATTATGATCATCAGTATCGCTTTTAAAGATGGAAAGAGTCATAAGGCACAGTTTGCTGGCACACGCCGTGGATTATTTCAGCTGCGCAATAAGAAAGGTTTTCCTTTCTCCTGCCACAGTGGTCACTTTCCGTGAAATGTTTTAGAATTCCATCACGTAGCTAATGTTGTGGACAAGGGGAAAAAAAGACCGCGTTTTATTGGCATAACATTTAGGATATGCAATAGGTCCACTGAAGAGTCTGTCTACGCTCCATTTGTTGGTCCTCTGCTAGAGTACTGCTGTGCTGTATGGGATATTTACCAGGCGGCATTGATGGGGAACATCGAGGAAATCCAAAGATGACAGCTCGGTCTGTACTATCGCAAAACAAAGAGAGAGCGTGTCGTTAAATTAGTTTGTTTGTTTTATGTTGTGCTAGAATATTAATTGGACGAGAGTTTGGTTTTCACTGTTGGCTTTCAAGTGATGTGCTCTTACTAAACTCGTCGTTTGCGTAATAAGTTCAGTGACAATATCTTAGTAAAGATTTGTTAACGCTACTTAATTGCTAGTTCTTCAGTTTGTAAGGAATCACTTTGTGATCGCAGGTTCGTTCGCCACGTCTCCAGCGTCTCAGCAAATGCACATCAAGTTAGATTTCTGGAACTCTCTAGACCGTAATTGTAGAAGAAAAATTAATTTCGAAACTCACCTATTACTCAGTGCAGACGAGGTCTTTTATTTCGTCTCATACTGTACATGCCTACAGAGCTGTAGTATTTTCAAGATAATCTTAACTAGAACAATAATCAGAACAACAACACTCAGAGTAGTCAACATTTCAGTGAACAACAAAAGTTATTCGTGGAGGTATGTACCGTCTATGCAACTAAATGAAGGCAGTTTGTTTGTTGCCATACGCGTTTCGCTTCATTTACTTGCGAAGAATCATCATTGGCCTGAAACACATGTTCCTTTTTATACCTACAATCAACTTATTATGTGGTAGGTATAATAAGCTGATATATTACATTCTGTCGTGTTTTTCTCTTGCTTTTTGGGTTAGAAGAAACTTTGGTAGCACAAGTATCGTATTGTGACTGTATAGTTCGGTATTACGATTTACAGCTATGTAAACACATGTGTGTGTTCCTGGAGATGTATTTGTTATTCTTCATACTCCATCTGGACGATTTATGGCGTTGTTTCATACACACTTGTCACATCACATATCTCACTTTCACTTTCATTCGATGATCAACATATGTGTGTTTTCGGTGTGTAGTGTAGCCATCTGTTGTTTGTTTGTCTTTTTTCCTGTTTTGTTATAAGTTTTTCATTTGTCGTGTGTGTGTGTGTGTGTGTGTGTGTGTGTGTGTGTGTGTGTGTGTGTCTGTCTGCGTGTGTGTGTGTGTGTGTGTGTGTGTGTGTTCATGATTGGGCGCGCGCACGGGTGTGTGTATTCTGAATATATATATATATATATATATATATATATATATATATATATATATATATATATATATACAGGGTGCGTCAAAAAATGTATACACACTTTGAACTGTCAGAGACAATTTATTTCCCGTTCTGTGAGAAAGTAATGTTATATTTCTTCAACAGGTGGCAGCAGTGCCAAGGAAATAACTGCAACATGGCGGACGTTTGTTTGAGCTTTGTAGCACGGAATCAGATAATTAAGTGGTACTGGAAGCTGCGTTTCGAAGACATTGGAGAAGTGACTATGGTACAGAACCACCTTCAAGGTTAACAATTACACGTCTACGAGAGAAATTCGCAATCCATGGAACAGTGTGTGATGTGCACAAAGGTTGGTCAGGGCGACCTCGTACAGCTACGTGATGATTCCACAACTGCGGTCTTGGAACTGTTTCACCGCTCGCCTCAAAAATCTTCAAGGCAAGCGGCACGTGAGAGTTTTGTAAGTGCTAGTAGTGTGCTACGCATTCTGAAGAAAGGCAAGTTTCGTGTCTACATTCCAAGGCTGGTGCAACAGCTAAGTGACGACGATCCAGATCGAAGGTTAGAATTTTGTGGATGGGTTCAGGAGATGGTGAGACCTGAACCGGGATTTATGGGTAGCATAATTTGGTCGGATGAAGCCCAATTCAAACACAATGGAACTGTTAATAGTCACAATTGTGTGTACTGGTCTGAAGATAATCCTCACTTTATAGTTGAAAAGGCTGTGAATTTGCCTGGTGTAAATGCGTGGTGTGGTTTGTCTGCAAGGAGACTCACTGGGCCTTTCCGCTTTCGAGGTACTGTTACTGGAGAAACGTACCTAATAATGCTTACTGGCTCCATATTCCCTGCCATTCGTGCATTATACAGTAATGATGAGTTTTATTTCCAACAAGTTGGCGCCCTGCCGCACCATCATAGGGACGTACGAGCATACCTGGATCACAATGTGCCAGCGGATAGGACGCAGGGGACCAATCGAGTTTCCTGCACGGTCTCCAGTCCTCACGCCGCTGGATTTCTTCTTATGGGGCACAGTAAAAGATGAGGTGTACAGAAGTAAACCACGTAACCTGGACACACTTTGGAAGGAGATTCAGGCGGTGTGTACAGATAACTCATTGGACACTTTGGTACGATGTACGGAATCAGTGGTGACTCGTACTCATAAATGGTTCAAATGGTTCTAAGCACTATGGGACTCAACTGCTGTAGTCATAAGTCCCCTAGAACGTAGAACTACTTAAACCTAACTAACCTAAGGACGTCACACACATCCATGCCCGAGGCAGGATTCGAACCTGCGACAGTAGCGGTCGTGCGGTTCCAGACTGTAGCGCCTTTAACCGCTCGGCCACTCCGGCCGGCGTTCTCATAAATCTATTGATGCTGAAGGCCACAAGTTTGAACATTAATCACATTTGCAAAGTACATTTATTTTTCCAATTGGACTTTAAGCTTTCCATTTACAGAAATTTAACATTGTAGAACGGGAAATAAATTTTCTATGACGTTTCAAAATGTGTATACATCTTTTTTGACACACTTATTATATATATATATAAAATGTGTGTGTGTAATTTGCCGTGTGCAAATGTATTATTATTCTTATTTTTTTAATGTATCTATATACGGTGGTCCATTGACAGTGACCGGGCCAAATATTTCACGAAATAAGCATCTAACAAAGAAACTACAAAGAACGACAACGCTTGACGAAAGCTTGAAGGGGAAAACCAGATGGAACTCTTGTTGGCCCGCTAGATGGCACTGCTATAGGTCAAACGGATATCAACTGGGTTTTTTTAAAATAGGAAACCCCCTTTTTTTATTTATGAATGTTTTAGTTGGACCACTTTTTTCGCTTTGTGATAGATGGCGCTGTAATAGTCAGAAACGTATAAGTACGCGGTATCACGTAACATTCCGCCAGTGTGGACGGTATTTGCTTCGTGATACTTTACCCGTGTTAAAATAGACCGTTTACCAATTGCGGGAAAGGTCGACACCTTGTTGCTGTATGGCTATTGTGATCAAAATGCCGCACAGGCATGTGCTATGTATGCTGCTCGGTATCCTGGACGACATCATCCCAGTGTACGGACCGTTTGCCGGGTAGTTACGTTATTTAAGGAAACGGGAAATGTTCAGCCACATGTGAAACGTCAATCACGACCTGCAACAAATGATGATGCCCAAGTAGGTGTTTTAGTTGCTGAAGCGGCTAATCCGCACATCAGTAGCAGAATCGGGAATCTCAAAAACGTCGGTGTTGAGAATGCTACATCAACATCAACTGCAACCGTACCATATTTCTATGCACCGAGAATTGAGTGGCGACGACTTTGAACTTCATGTACAGTTCTGCCACTTGGCACAAGAGAAATTACGGGACGATGGCAGATGTTTTTCACGCGTTCTATTTAGAGACGAAGCGTCATTCCCCAACAGTGGTAACGTAAACCGCTATAATATGCACTATTGGGCAACGGAAACTCCACGATGGCTGCGACAAGTGGAACATCAGCGACCTTGGAGGGTTAATTTATGGTGCAGCATTATGGAAGGACGCCGGCCGAAGTGGCCGTGCGGTTAAAGGCGCTGCAGTCTGGAACCGCAAGACCGCTACGGTTGCAGGTTCGAATCCTGCCTCGGGCATGGACGTGTGTGATGTCCTTAGGTTAGTTAGGTTTAATTAGTTCTAAGTTCTAGGGGACTGATGACCACAGCAGTTGAGTCCCATAGTGCTCAGAGCCATTTGAACCATATGGAAGGACGGATAATTGGCCCCCATTTTATCGATGGCAATCTAAGTGGTGCAATGGATGCTGATTTACTACGTAATGTTCTAGCTGTGTTACTACATGATGTTTCACTGCATGACAGAATGGCGATGTACTTCCAACGTGATGGATGTCCGGCACATAGCTCGAGTGCGGTTGAAGCGGTATTGATTTGCATATATCACGACAGGTGGAATGGTCGTCGAAGCACCATACCATAGCCCGCACGTTCACCGGATCTGACGTCCCAGGATTTCTATCTGTGGGGAAAGTTGAAAGATATTTGCCATCGAGATCCACCGACAACGCTTGACGATAAGCGTCAGCGCATTGTCAATGCATGTGCGAACATTACGGAAGGCGAATTACTCGGTATTGAGATGAATGTCGTTACACTTATTGGCAAAGGAATTGAGATTGACGGACATCATTTTGAGCATTTATTGCTTGAATGTGGTATTTACAGGTAATCACGCTGTAACAGCATGCGTTCTCACAAATGATAAATTCTCAAAGGTACATGTATCACATTGGAAAAACCTAAATAACATTTTCAAATGTACCTACGTTCTGGATTTTAATTTAAAAAACCTACCTGTTCCCAACTGTTTGTCTAAAATTGTGAGCCATATGTTTGTGACTATTACAGTGGCATCTATCACAAAGCGAAAAATGTGGTCCAACAAAAACATTCATATTTCTTTACGTACTACACGAATATGTAATAAAAATGGGGGTCCCTGTTTAGCAAAACACAGTTGATATCCGTTTGACCTATGGCAGCGCCATCTAGCGGGCCAACAATTGCGCCATCTAGTTTCCCAAGCCAGACAAGTTTCGTTCTTTGTAGTTCTTTCGTTTGACGCTTATTTCGTGGGATATTTGGAGCAGTCACGATCAATGGATCACCCTATATATATATATATATATATATATATATATATATATATATATATATATATATATGCATATGGGGGGAGGCCGGGGAGGTGGGTATAGGTGTGGGTGTAATTTGCTGTGCGCAAATGCATCTTTATTTTTTAAATGTAAGGTCGGGTGCGTGTGTATGGGGGGGAGGGGGATTCGTGATGGGGGTGGGTGTGTTCAAAATGGTTCAAATGGCTCTGAGCACTATGGGACTTAACATCTATGGTCATCAGTCCCCTAGAACTTAGAACTACTTAAACCTAACTAACCTAAGGACAGCACACAACACCCAGCCATCACGAGGCAGAGAAAATCCCTGACCCCGCCGGGAATCGAACCCGGGAACCCGGGCGTGGGAAGCGAGAACGCTACCGCACGACCACGAGATGCGGGCGTGGGTGGGTGTGTAATTTGCTGCGTACGAATGTATTTTTTTTCTTTTTTCAATATGAGTTCATGTGTCTTCTGTTTGAAGGTTACTGTTTTGCTCTTTCTTTGACATGGTGATTATGTTAATTCTTTCTTTCTTCACTAGTTCTCGTGTTAGTCCAATATTTATAGTGTTACAGGCACACAAAAGCCAATACATTTCTTGGATATATCAATAAAGATAGAGAACCATATACACACATTTGACATCTTCAGAAAGACAGCACCCACAGACGTAATCATACATGCTTCATCCAGCCACCTGCAAAATCAAAAATTAGCAGCCTTACGACACATGTTCCACAGGCTAAATAAAATCGCAGTAACCAAAGAAAATTAGGAAACAGAGCTACAAACAATACAACTCATAGCCAAAAACAATGGTTACAGCCAACATATAGTACAAAAACTCAATCAAAAAATTAAAACACAAATAAGGAAAAATCAAAATAAGCAGAGAGCACAAAACCCCACAGACTCTACAGCACACACAGAAACACAAAGCAATAACACTCATGATATGAATAACAGAAAAAATGGCACACTCTTGCCTACAAACACGAAGCAATACACAAGATAGCAAATATACCACTGAAACATAGATTACAAAAAGCTTACAGAACAAGACATACTCTCCAATCACATTTACAAATAACAGAATACCAGATAAATACCAAGGAGCGGGTGTACACCAGCTAGAGTGCCAAGAATGTAGATCAGTATATCTGGGGTGACAACCAGGAACTTTAAAACTAGATGTAAAGAACACATAAGAAGTTGGAAATATGAAAACAGTAATTCTATCTTCGCCTAACACCTGATAAAACATGGACATGAACCATCCGAGATGGAATGTGACAACTCCTGACACTGGAAGAAAACTTTCACATACAAAGAGCCATTGCAATGGAAAAGAAGGTACTCATTGACTACATCCTTATAAACAATAACTCCTTGATCATGCCAGTCATCGAAGCAATAACAAACCGATATTTAATCAGGACAAATAATTAATGGATCTCCTTCCCCTCTTATCTCTGTCTCCAGCACACAAACACACACACACACACACACACACACACACACACACACACACACACTTATTATAAATGAAAGAATAATAACCCATTTGCACACAGAAAATTACACACATGTACACAACATCTGGCAACACTACACAACATTTGGCAACACTACACACCGAAAACACACGTATGTTGATCAGTAATTGGAACTGGAAGTGAAACATGTGATGTGACAAATGTGTGTGAAACAACGCCTGACATTGGACAGATGCAGTATGAAGAACAATAAATATATCTCGAGGAACACACACATGTGTTAACAGCGCGTCACATCGTAAGTGACACCGAACTATACGTTCACAATACGAAACATGTGCTACAAAAGGTGCTTCTAACATCAAAAGCAAGAAAAAACACGACAGAATGTAATATATCAGCATATTATATTTATCACATAATACGTTGATTGTATGTATAAAAAGGAGCACGTATTTTAGGCCACTGATGATGCTCCCCAAATAAATGAAGCGAAACGCGTAAGGCAACAAACAAACTGCCTTCTTTTAGTTGAATAGACGGTACATACCTCCACGAAATTAGAGGATCTAAGGGAAAGACGGAAAACAGATAAAAATGACGATAATACAGCCATGTTAGGCATTTCCCGTTAGATTATGCAAGAATTTCAAGAATATTTCCCTATGACAGCACAATACCATCCAGCACATTAAACTGAATCAGACATGTAACATAAATCATGTAATTCCGAGTTATGTTACCGTCAACGTCAAAAACTTGGTTAAAAAATGAACGGATCGCTTTATACTAAGAAATTCATACCTAATAGGATGCTATATGTTGTACATCTCGAGTTATCAGCGTTTATTTACAACACAACAGTGATGATCAACATAATACAAAAAAACTGAACACACCACAGCGAGAACACTGCAAACAATCACAAACGATAAATCAGAATACTCAGTAACAAAAATAACCAGAAAGGAAAAGCATTACAAGTGCAACACACCCATCGCCACAAATTTCAACCAAACTTAATGAACCACACAGGTACAGAATTAATGGAGAAAGATACACAGCTATTGGAAAAAGGGCTCAAATACAATATCATTATATAAACAGATAGAAGCTACATAAAAAACGTGATTGTAGAAACTGAAAACATTTTGGCAGAAGAAGAGAAAAAGTAAATAACACCATTGATATTGGGTTAACAAGAGAACTAGTGAAGTAAGAAACAAAAACGTAATCACCATCTCAGAGAAAGAGCATAAAGTAAACTTCAATCAGATAAAACACAAGCAAGAAATTAAAAGAAAAACTACAAGCTAACAACATCATAGCCACCAGAGGTGATAAACGGAATAGCACAGTACTGATCAATAAGGAGCTATATTTAGAAAAAACTAAGGATTTCATGTCTTGTAACAATATCACAAAACTAATATCTGATCCAACAGCATGCTTCCAGACATATATATAAAATCAACCTCAAAGAGATCAGACACATACTCGCAGATAAACGAAAACAACACATCACACAGAAGAACCCAGAAGTACTAACACTCAGAAACCAACCCAATGTCAACTAACCCCACATTCCATTGAGGCCTGTTATAAAGTTCATGAATGCACTATCATTCCATGTGAAAAACACATGAACAAATCATAATGCAACAGTATGATATGAAGAAACAGCACAACAGTGAAAATCACAAATGAACTCGTAACACAAATAAAAGACTTACACATACCACAAACAGAATATCTCTCAACATGTACGAGGTGCATTCAAGTTCTAAGGCCTCCGATTTTTTTTCTCTGGACTGGAAAGAGATAGAAACATGCTCATTGTTTTACAATGAGGCCTCGTTCATCGTCAATACGTCCCAGAGATGGCAGCACCATACGGCAGATGGAATTTTACCGCCAGCGGCGAGAATGAGAACTGTTTTAAATTATTAAAATGGCGACGGTTTCCTTATTTGAACAGTGTGCAATCATTCGTTTTCTGAATTTGCATGGTGTGAAACGAATTGAAATTCATCGACAGTTGAAGGAGACATGTAGTGATGGAGTTATGGATGTGTCGAAAGTGCGTTCATGGGTGCGACAGTTTAATGAAGGCAGAACATCGTGTGACAACAAACCGAAACAACCTCAGGCTCGCACAAGCCGGTCTGACGACATGATCAAGAAAGTGGAGAGAATTGTTTTGGGTGATCGTCGAATGAATGTTGAACTGATCGCCTCCAAAGTTGGCATTTCTGTGGGTTCTGTGCACACAATCCCGCATGACGACCTGAAAATGCGAAATGTGTCATCCAGGTGGGTGCCACGAATGCTGACGGACGACCACATGGCTGCCCATGTGGCATGTTGCCGAACAATGTTGACGCACAATGACAGCATGAATGGGACTTTCTTTTCATCGGTTGTGACAATGGATGAGACGTGGATGCCATTTTTCAATCCAGAAACAAAGCGCCAGTCAGATCAATGGAAGCACACAGATTCACCGTCACCAAAAAAATTTCGGGTAACCGCCAGTGCTGAAAAAATGATGGTGTCCATGTTCTGGGAGAGCGAGGGTGTAATCCTTACCCATTGCGTTCCAAAGGGCACTACGGTAACAGGTGCATCCTACGAAAATGTTTTGAAGAACAAATTACTTCCTGCACTGCAACAAAAACGTCCGGGAAGGGCTGCGCGTGTGCTGTTTCACCAAGACAACACACCCGCACATCGAGCTAACGTTACGCAACAGTTTCTTCATGATAACAATTTTGAAGTGATTCCTCATGCTCCCTACTCACCTGACCTGGCTTATAGTGACTTTTGGCTTTTTCCAACAATGAAAGACACTCTCCAAGGCCGAACATTCACCAGCTGTGCTGCTATTGCCTCAGCAATTTTCCAGTGGTCAAAACCGACTCCTAAAGAAGCCTTCGCCGCTGCCATGGAATCATAGCGTCAGCGTTGTGAAAAATGTGTAAGTCTGCAGGGCTAATACGTCGAGAAGTAACGCCAGTTTCATCGATTTCGGGTGAGTAGTTAATTAGAAAAAAAATCGGAGGCCTTAGAACTTGAATGCACCTCGTACACCTCCAATCTCATTATTGACACAATAAAACAAATTCAAGAAAACTTACTCACATACAACAAACTACCTGCAGACAATATTCATGAAATAACAGATACACTCAAAGCAATCACATCCTAAAATTAGTTCCAATTTGAATGGGAATTTTACTTACAACAAGATGGGCTTCCAATGGGATCCCCAATTTCAGGAACACTGCCAAACATATTCATCAACCACATAGAAAATACGTTGTTTGATACGGTCATCACAAATAAAGGATACCTAGTGGTACAGATATGTGGACAACATAGCGTATGATAGATGAACCAACAGAGAAACTTCATAAGCATCATAAAGATATAAACAACATATATAAAAATATTCAGTTTAAAAGAAACACAAAAGCAAATACATTTCTTGGATATAACAATAAAGAGAAAGAATAATAAACACACATTTGACATCTTCAGAAAGCCAACACCTGCAGACATAATTATACATGCTTCATCCAACAACTCGCCAAATCAGAAAATAGTAGCCCTAAGATAAATGTTACACAGGCTAGATAACATCGCACTGAGCAAAGAAAATTATGAAACAGAGTTACATACAGTAAAACTCGTAGCCACAAACAATGATTACAGCCCACGTCTAGTACAAAAACTCAATCAAAATATTAAAGGAAAACTAAAGAAAAATCAATACAAGCAGAGAGCACAGGACCCCACAGACCCTTCAGCACACACAGAAACACAAAGCAATAACACTCATAACATGAATAACACAAAAAATGGTACACTTTGACATACACAAAGCAACACACAAGATAGCAAATATAATAAAGAAACAGGGAATACAAATAGCTTACAGAACAATAAATATTCTCCAATTACATTTACAAACAACAGAAAAACCTGATACATACCAAGGAGAAGGTATATAGAGTACCAAGAATGTAAATCAGTACGTCTGGGAATGACAACCAGGAACTTTAAAACTAAATATAAAGAACATATATGAAGTTGGAAATAAGAAAACAGTAATTCTATCTTCACCTATCACCTGATAAAACATGGACATGAACTATCCAACTTAGAATGTGACATGACATTTTAATCAGAGTGAATAATGAGATCATAAAGCAATTGCAATGGAAAGATACTCAATGACCTCATTCAAACAAACAGTAACTCCCTGATCATGCCACACACCAAAACAATATCAAACTGAAATGTAA
Source organism: Schistocerca americana (assembly GCF_021461395.2). Classification (NCBI taxonomy): domain Eukaryota; kingdom Metazoa; phylum Arthropoda; class Insecta; order Orthoptera; family Acrididae; genus Schistocerca; species Schistocerca americana. The sequence goes on from NC_060124.1 coordinate 126,004,301, forward strand.
CGAGGATAAATAATTAATGAATCTCCTTCCCATATTCTCTCTCTCTCTCTCTCTCTCTCTCTCTCTCTCCCTAACACACACATACACATGAACTCATATTAAAAGAAATATATATATGTGTATATTTTCACACAGCAAATTACACAAACACACACAAAGATATATTTATAAGGAAAAAAACAGCTGAATACTCACACATGTGTCCGCATCACAAACACACACACTAAAACACACACACACATTCACACAATAGATGAAAGACATCAAACAAAACAGAATTAAGAGACAGACAAAGTCACAACAACAGATGGCAGCGCTACACACCCAAAATAGACATATGTTGATCAATAATTCGAAGTGGGAGTGAAACATGTGATGTGACAAGTGCGTATGAAACAACGCCAGAAATCGTCCAGCTGGAGTGTGAAGAACAATAAATAAATCTCCAGGAACACACCACACATGTGTTAACATAGCTGGAAATCGTAAGTAATACCGAACTATACAGTCACAATACGAAACTTGTGGTACATATGTTGATTCTAGCCTAAAAAGCAAGAGAAAAATACGACAGAATGTAATATATCAGCATATTATATCTATCACATAAAACGTTTATTGTATGCTTAAAAAGGAACATGTATTTCAGGCCCCTGATGATGCTTCCCAAATAAATGAAGTGAAACGCGTGTGGGAACAAACAAACTGCCTTTATTTAATTGCATAGACGGTACATACCTCCACGAATTTAGACCAACTAAGGGAAAGATAAAAAATATAAAACTTATAACAAAAATTATATATGAACCAGAGATGACAGTACTGTTCATATCCCTCTGCGAGGTCATATCGTCTTTGATTCCTACACATGCGTATATCACATAGTGTCAAACAGTCATTTGAATGATAAAATTGTTCCTATTAAATTGTGGCATTACAGTTTAACGAATGTGGTACGTGTAAACGGGTAGTCAGGGTGCGGCAGGATATGGCAACGATTGTGGATGGGGCCATAATAAGTTACCGCTGATTACAGTAAACACACACACTTTATTTGAGGAAATAATTTTCAACGATCATTGTAAAGGAATTTACTGCACTGATGGCTGAAGGTCTTACTAAGAAAGAATTCAAAATTATTTGTCGGCTGAAGGCCACAAGCAACTTCATAATACTCAACAGCTGAATTACAAGCGAGGAAAAAAGTTACACAATAACAAATACTAAGATATCTTCTTCTTAAACAATCAGAAAACTGTAACATCCTATATTAATGGCTGAAGACATTATTAAGAATGAATTGCAAAATTATGTATCGGCTGAAGGCCACAAGAAATATTATACATAATCAACAGCTGAAGGCCTGATTAAGAAAAAATTCAAAGTTATTCGTCAGTCGACGGCCATATGCAGTTTCAGAATACTCAACGCCTGGAGGCCTGAATTACAAATATGGTAGGCAGTTTCACGTTAAAAATACTAAAACATTTTTAAACAATCTCAGTAAAATCTAACAGGCTATATTGACAGCTGAATGCCTTATTAAGACAGAACTGAAAATTATTTTTCGGCTGAAGGTCACAAGCAATGTTACAAACAATTAACAGCTGAATGCATGAATTACAGGTGAGGACGGCAATTACACGTTAAAACATTAAGGTAAATTTTAAACAATTATGACAACTAGAGCAAGTAAGACGGAGTGATCCACAGCAGTGCTCCACGGATCAACCCGAGGAAAGTCACTAGATCTGTGCAAGCGGTGAGACTGGCAGCCAAGAGTAATGTTCACCCACGGAGGGCAACTCAAACTACAGACGGTTTAAACGCCGATCAACCCTCATACCAAATGTACCTAACGCCAGATAACCACTACAACGATGGAAAAATTCAGGCGAGGGCGAAGTGACAGACAGCAGTGTGTCTCCAGAATCCGGTGTTTAAAACACCAAAAGGCAGAAGAAATCACAGTAACCAAGGTATACAAGGAAAACAAATATGCATAACCCAGTAATGGAAGCCGTCAAATTACACGCCATGCCGAAAAGCATCAGCAAGTCGAGGGAAAGTACACTGCCACAAATTGCGCTAACCTCCAGAGCAGATAACTGGGGCGTCAGCGGCCACTAGGCAGTAAGATACCTCAGGTTGCACTTCACCAATTGTAACACCAATTTCAAACTAATATCAAGCAGTAGAGGGTGGCTAATAACTTCTGCCAACCTGTTGCGGTTGGTCTCACCGACTCTGGGAGCAGCAACAGGCAAACAACACCGAGATCTCAAACACTGGAGGTTGCACTACTCGATAGGGTTCACTCCACTTCATTCTGGGTTCGGTCGTCGGCTACAGCCCCTCGATCCGACAGTGCCTTTGCGCCGCCAGCGGTCCTGGGCTGTCCCCGCACTGCGGACCTCCTCGCTGCTCCGTTCGAAGCCGAACTGCCTGACACACACCACCACCCGGAAATACAAATGGTCGTACCGAAGGTAGTACCACAGTACCGGCTATCGATAACGGCTGCTGCTGCCACTCGAGGGCAAACAATACTACCAAATTGAGTGGCGCTATTAACACAAGAAGGAAGCGAGACGCCCCTGCCGCTATTACAAGACGCCAAGTTTTGAACGGCAAGAAAGCGTGCTGCACACGGCTCAACCCCACCCCCTTTAACATCAACCCGGAGGGTAACCCAACTTGTAGCCTAACCAAACATAACTTGACTGAGATGGACCCGGTATTGCTCATCGGTGGGGTTGTCCTTAACCAGAAGATTAACTGGGACCAAAATAGGCACAATAGTTCAGGGACCCAGGAAACGGGGAGTTAATATACCATGATTTCCAATACGCACCTCCCTCCCAGGAATATTACACACACCTGGTCTCCTGGCTTATCCCTAAGGACCCATCGATTACGGTTATAGCAATCAGCTTATCTGTTTTTGACCATGATAATATTGGGCGAAGCTAAGCCAAGAGAGACTAGAATCCCAATTAGTTGGCGTCTTCTGATGGAAATTAATCAGTGCAGATTTGAGATTACGATTGACCCTCTCCACGAAGGAGCCCTGCGGGTAGTACGGCGTGGTAGTCACGTGCTTGAAACTGTTTTGAAAACAGGATTTGAAGGGAGTCGAAAGAAAGTCCGGCGTATTATCACTAATGATTTGCTTAGGGAGTCTCTAAACACTAAAAACATTAGTTAAATGCTAGATAGTGGTAGCAGAAGTCACATTACGACTAGGAAGAAGCCAGGTAAACATCGAAAACGCGTCAATAACAACCAGTACATTCCGATGGCCTCTCTTGGTGCTAGGTAAAGGTCCCACATAATCGATATAGAGTTCGTGCATGGGGCAGGATTCGCGCTCATATCTGAAGAAACGCTGCTGAAGAGCGTTCTTAGGTTTGGCCACCTGACATAACCGACACCGAGAAACCATCTCTCTAACGTATCGGTCCATAGATGGCCAAGTTAGATGTTTCTCAATTTTCTACAAGGTCTTGTAGGTTCCTAAGTGCCCGCCAATCAACGAATTGTGAAGGTAATGGAAAACACGGTGCACCAGGGTTGCTGGTAGACAGATTTTCAACTCCTTGGCACGTCCCACCCTTTTGCACAAAATGCTCTTCCTGACAACGTATCCATCCTTACGTTCCCCAGCCGATAGGCGTTCCTTAACCAGTCCCCAAGTGGGGTCCTGATTCTGATGTTCGGCAACATCACCAAACAAATAAGGGATCTCGCCTAACACAACACATCTAAGATCGCCTTTCTCCGTTTCTTGTACGCGCTCACTAGGTGGAAGTTCAGTGAACATACGGATGAGGACGTCCGCGAGAATATTCTCACTCCTCTTTATGTGTTTAATGTCGAATTGAAATGCTGAAATGTGTACTGCCCACCTGGCGATACGGCCAGTTTTACGCGGCCTGGCTAATACCGAGGTTAATGCCTGATTGTCGGTTTCTAGCTGAAAAACTCTATACTCAGGGTAAAAGCGATAGTTCTCCAGCGCGAACAAGACGACCAATGCCTCACACTCGTAAACAGAATTTAGACTTCGGCACTGGTTAACCGACGAGACGCGTACGCTACTGGCTGCCTTTCACCCTCGAACTCCAGGAGGAGGATGGCGAAAATTCGCACAGTAGATGCGTCTGTTTGTACAATGAATTTTTTATTGAAATCCAGGACTCCGAGAACCGGAGGATTGGCTATAGCTGCCTTAATGTGCTCAAACGCGACTTATTGGGCCGGTCCCCATTAAAAACACACCCCTTCCCGGCGCAGTTCATTTAAAGAAGCCGCCAACTGAGCAAAATTAGGGACAAAACGCCTAAAATAATTGACCATGACTATGAACCCGGCTATCCCACTCTTGTCAGTAGGCGGTGGGAGAGCTCTCATGGCCATAGTCCGCTCCGGGTCAATGCGATTACTCTGGCCTGATACTAGGTGACCTAAGAAAGATACCTGCTGCCTGGCTAATGTCAACTTACTGGGTTTAACAGTTAAAGCGGCTCCCTCCAATCTAGCAAGAACTTGGTGAATGTGATTCAAATGCTCCTGGTACGAACGGCTATGAGTTACTAAGTCGTCCAAATAATTACAAACACAGACTAATTTCAAGTCCCCACGAATATTATCCAGCAAACGAGTAAGAACGGATGCGCCATTGGCCAAACCAAAGGGAACCCTGTTAAACTCAAACAGATTCCAGTCAGTACAAAATGCAGTAACGTGCTTACATTCTTCGGCTAAGGAAATCTGATAACAGGCTTGATTCAAATCGAGCACAATAAACCAATTAGCACACGGCGAACCAAGTAAAAGAGTTACGAAGATCAGGTAGAGGAACTGATTCAAGGAGAGCCTTCGTATTCAGGCGCCGGTAGTCAATAACAGTTCTAAAATCCCGCCCCTGATCCATAGGCACAATGAAGATGGGAGAGGCATAAGCAGATGTAGTAGGCCAAATAACTCGTTGCTCAAGCATTTTAGATATCTTTGCTCTTAGTATCTTCCCCTTAGGCGGTGAGAGACGATATGGGGAGTGCCTGACCGGAATATAGTCAGACGAATATGGTAGTTAAGAACATTAGTAACCCCAGTCTATCACAGAGAGGCTCAGGGGACCTCCCCAACAAATAGCCTAATTCAGAGGCCTGCTGTGACGAAAGATGGGTAAGATCAAACTTATTAACATTAGTATCAACAGCCAGCATACCGGCATTTCGATGCACCGTACGTTTAGCACAGTCACAAAACCCAAACTTCTGAGCAGAAGCAAACTTAAAGAGTAAGGTGTGCCCGGAATAATCCAAAACAAGATCACTTTTATCGATAAAATCACATCCGAAAATTAAATCAACCAGGAGCTTCTTAAACAAGGCCAAAGACAAGGTTCAAATGGTTCAAACGGCTCTGAGCACTATGGGACTTAACATCTATGGTCATCAGTCCCCTAGAAACTAGAACTACTTAAACCTAACTAACCTAAGGACAGCACACAACTCCCAGTCATCACGAGGCAGAGAAAATGCCTGACCCCGCCGGGAATCGAACCCGGGAACCCAGGCGCGGGAAGCGAGAACGCTACCGCACGACCACGAGCTGCGGACCCAAAGACAAGGGCCAAGAGAAATCCCCAACCGAAACACTCCCTCCGACCTAACCATGCAGGGGCAACACCTGTCCATTGGCAACCAGACATCTCTGCACCGGAGAAGAGACCGACAGAAGTCTCTTAAGATGACCAAATTCTAGAAACCATTCCAAGGTCAACAACGAAAAGAGCTACCAGAATCCAAAAGGGGAAAAATAGGTTCGCCATCTACTCGAGAACAAATATATGGAAAAGGCGGCGATGACAGGGCGGTAACACGTGTACACCAGTGTTTTAAGGCTCGATCCCCAAGTCGCTGCAGAGCTCGGCGTCACTTATTGGCCCTGGGCGTCCGCGGTTGAACGCAAGAACGAAGTAAATAAACTATCTGACCACAGCTAAAACAACGCCGTGATTCCCTTACCAACCTCAGCTGAACTAGATTATTCGGAGTTTTTCTTGACAATGCCCACCGGCTTAACCTTAACATTAGGGCACGCATAGTCCGCGAGCGGTAAAGCAGATATCGCTACAACGGCGGCACCAAGTTCTTCCCAGGTTCAAGGATGATCACGAAAAACAAAGTGCGAGTTATGCGCCTCCTGTATTCCCCTCAGGACAATAGAAACTAAATCCCGTTCTGGCAAATCGACCAACAAGGCCAAGCAGGCTGTCTTAACTCTGTCCAGATATTGATGTAAGTACTCTTTATCTTGTTGCATCTGCAAAATATAGCGACACTCGAGCTGTTTGCGAACTCCCATGGTCAGTCTTTCGTTAATTACAAGCTCCCTCAATTGCTGCATAGAAAACCCCTCTGCCATGGCTCGGGATACGAGGGTTCTCATTTCGCCTCTGGGTAATGGATAAAATAGCGACAAAACTACTTGATGCGAAATGCCAAAGGCAGCAGCGTGTTGCTCAAGGCGAACTAACAACCATAATAAGCTCTCGATTTGCAGAGTCGATCTATAACTAATTCTGTGATGTCTCGAAGGAGGTGCACCAAAGGATTAGACAATCTAGCAAAAACACTGCGTCTAACGTCTCGGAAGACATAAGAGCATCACTCCTGGGGTGGCTCCTGCGCCCCCCCCTGGAGATAGCAAATCCCGCTCCCCAGTCCATTTCCCATCAACTTCTAAGCATGTTACCTTAAACTGCAATCTATTAATCAAGGACCCCGATACGGCGGTTAATTTCTTATGACGATCCTCCAGCTTCAACGCCCCTAAATTCGCTATCCAGTTGGTTAAATGCAGCAACTGGCCTGCAGCCTGTCTGACGTTTACTAGGTTGAGTATCCTCCAAAAAGCCTACGATGTCCTCAAGGCCCTCATGGCCTTAAACAAAAACTCAATGCTGCTTCTGTCTCACCCACAGCTCCCGGCGTGACGTCAACAGCCTGAAGAACGGTAGCACGCAAACAGGATGCTAAGTCCGAAACAGGCTGGTGCCTTATCGCCAGCTCATAAATGAGGTGGTCCTTCCTCAAGAGTCCGATCCCGGGGCACTGCCAGACTGCCATTGTAAATGGTCATCTAAAACAACCAAATGCCAGAAACAAGTACCATGTAACACTAACAGAATTACGACTGAATCAACGGTTACTGAAATGGCAGTATCACAGTCGTAACCACGCTCTGCTACCATTTGTAGCCTAGTAGTCAGGGAGAGGCAGGATAAGGCAACGACTGTGAATAGGGCGCTAATCAGCTACCGTTGGCTACAGTAAACACATACACTTTATTTGAAGAAATGATTTTCCACAGTGATTTTAAAGGAATTTTCTACATTGACGGCTGAAGGCCTAACTAAGAAAGAATTCAAAATTATTTGTCGGCTGAAGGTCACAAGCAACTTAAGAATACTCAACAGCTGAAGGCCTGAATTACAAGTGAATAAGACAATTACACGTTAAAACATTAAGATAAATTTTAAACAATTATAAAAACTTGAGCAGGTAAGACAGGGTCGATCTGAGGAACGTCACTACAGCCGCGCGGGATTAGCCGAGCGGTCTAGGGGCGCTACAGTCATGGACTGTGCGGCTGGTCCTGGCGGAGGTTCGATTCCTCCCTCGGGCATGAGTGTGTGTGTTTGCCCTTAGGATAATTTAGGTTAAGTAGTGTGTAACCTTAGGGACTGATGACCTTAGCAGTTAAGCCTCATAAGATTTCACACATTTTTTGAACGTCACTACAGCTGTGCAAGCGGTGAGACTGGCAGCCAAGGGTAATGTTCACCTAAGGAGGGCAACTCAAGCAATAGACGGTTTAAACGCCGATCAACGCTCTTACCAACTCCACCTAACGGCAGATAACCACTACAACGAAGGCCAAGTGACAGACAGCACTGCGTCTCCAGAGTCCGGTGTTTAAAACCCAAAAAGGCGGAAGAAACCACTATAACCAAGGTAGACAAGGAAAACAATTATCCATAACCCAATCAAGGAAGCTGTCAAATTACACACCATGCCCGAGAACATTGGCAAGACGAAGAAAAGTACACTGCCACAAATTAGCTAACCTACAGGGCAGATAACTAGGGCATTAGCGCCCACTAGGCGGTAAGATGCCGCTGGTAGCAAAATAAGTGTTCAAATATGTGTGAAATCTTATGGGACTTAGCTGCTAATGTCATCAGTCCCCAAGCTTACACACTACTTAACCTAAATGATCCTAAGGAAAAACACACACACCCATGCCCCAGGGAGGACTCGAACCTCTGCCGGAAGCAGCCGCACATCCAATGACTGTAGCGTCTTAGACCACTGGTAGCATTTCTCCAATTATAACACCAATTTCAAACTAATATCAAGCAGTAGAATGTGGCTAATAGCTTCTGCCAACCTGACAGGCTCCACTCGTTGTGGTTGGTCTCACCGACCCTGGGAGCAGAAAGAGGCAAACAACACCGAGATCTCAAACAGTGGAGGTTTCACTACTGAATAAGGTTCACTCCACTTCATTCTGGGTTCGGTCGTCGGCTACAGCCCCTCGATCCGACAATTCCCTCACGCCGCCAGCGGTCCTTGCCTGCCTTCGCGCTGCGGGCCTCCTTGCTTCTCCGTCTGAAGCCGAACTGCCTGACACACATGACAACCCGGAAATACAAGCGGTCGCACCAAAGATACTATCACAGTACAGGCTATCGGTAACCGCTGCTGCTCCCACTCGCGCACAAACAATTCTACCAAAATGAGTAGCGCCATTAACACAAGAAGGAAACGAGAAGCCACTACCGCTATTACAAGACGCTGACTTATGAACGGCAAGAACGCGAGCTTCACATGGCACAGTGTGGCAGTTAAGAAAATGCGATATTCGTCTCCGCGAGATAAGTCACGAAACTTAATTCAACAAATTTATTCTCTGAATGTGAAAATATATTACTGTCGGCAGGTTACACATGGTTAAATGATCATTGTAATAAAACAAGAGACATGAGAGCTCGTACAGAAACATTTAAGTGTTCATTTTGAAACGCACTGTTGGAGAGAAATGGTCTGAAGGCTACTCGAAGAACCCTCTGACTAGCATTTAAGTTTGAATATCCTATCAAAGAGGAAATAGGGCATCAGTATGCAAAATCTGAATGAAGCTCAATTTCAGTCACTAACGACGCGGATTATCAGCACCCTGGAAGGAACACCGTCGAAAAAACTGTCAAACACGTTTGGATAATGAGTATGCCATGTTACATCTTGAAACAAATCTCTAGTTATCGTGAGCTTCTTCATTGAATAATGTCTCTAAAAAAAAAAAAAAAAAAAAAAAAAAAAATGATCTGAGGCGACCACTTAAACATGCAGTCAGATTCCAAATGGTAATACCACAAACACGAGCTGTCAGCGACAGGTATTTGGGTTGGTGATACCGTTATTCCGCCAGATTCTCCCTAACGTGGGACAGAATCACACAACTAAGTCACTCACGTGTAAATCTCGATCTCGTCGTATTTTTCGAGGAAGGCAATAAATCTTGTTTTTGTCTATGAGAAAACTATATTAAATAAGTTGCGCGACTCTTTGATTTAAAAATAATCTGTATTACTAAGCGATTTTTACGGAACCTAGTATTAGCTGCAGGGCACCTATTAATAAGTTGCAGGGGCAACAAAATTTTTATTTTTAATGTAAGATTTCTTTATTTTTTTATTTTTTGTGACTTCAGTCTTCTGATTGATTTGATGCGGCCCGCCACGAAGTCCTCCGGCGTGCTACTGCGCCAGCACTTGCAACCTAGTCCTCAATGACTTGCTGGATGTATTCCAATCTCTGCTTTCCCCTATAGCTTTTACTCTGTACCGTTCATCCCAGCACGATGGAAGTTATTCCGTCATGTCTTAACACATGACCTACCATCTTGCCCCTTCTTCTTGTCAGTCTTTTCCACATATTCCTTTCCTATCCGATTCTGCGCAGAACCTCCTCATTTCTTACCTTATCGGTCCACCTTAATTTCGACTTTCGCCTGTAGCACCACATCTCAAATACTTCGATTCTCTTCTTTTCCATTTTTCCCACAGTTCATATTTCACTGCCATACAATGCAGTGCTCCAAACGTACATTCTCAGAAATTTCTTCCTAAAATTAAGGGCTATGTTTGATGCTAGTAGACTTTTCTTGTCCTGGAATTCACTTTTCCCCTTTCCTAGTCTGCTGTTTATGTAACCCATGCTCCATTCGTCATGTGTTTTTTGCTGCATGTGTAGCATAATTACATAACTTCATCTACTTCGTGATCACCAATCCTGACATTCAGTTTCTCGCTGATCTCATTTCTGCTACTTACCTATTGTCTGCTACCACCTTTTAGCCAGTTGCCTTTTAGACCCAAACCGAGACATTCCCCAATTCACTTGTGGCAATTCGGTATATCTTGATTACACCTGATGAGTATGATTATGACTCGGTTAGTTCATCCACGTGTAAGTGTTGTACTTACTTCCTCATACAGTTTAGGGAGAATTTTATGATGTTCTTAGTAGAGATGAGTTTTGGTGTTCATTGAGATAGATGATGATACTCGCTTTATGGGCTTCAACTTCTTTTCCGTAGCCACGTTCCCTATCGTGACTGAACTTGCTATATCTTAGTATTTCGGTGGTTTGGCATCTCCAGATAGGTCGTGTTATGCATTGCCTTATACTCCCAGGGAAACTGTATGAAGTTGTCGGCTGAGAACTTAGAGGACTTGCCTTGCTTAAGTAGGATTTGGCTTCCTTGTTGATTTGTTTCACTGTGGTAATGCTGACCTCTAAGTGATATAAGGGAAACCAACCGTATCTCTTATTCAGATTTACCGTGGAACCTAGACCACAAGATAGTTGTCAGTACTCTTAGTGTTCGCTATGCATGCAATTTTCTCTTAATATGGTGACTGCCGTTGGGTTTTGCGTCAAATTATTTTGATGCAGTGACAACTACTTGTCTTACCATCAGTGATATTGCCTACGCTGTAAGTATGCATATCACTGTATTTCATAGCTTACTGCGTGACATATTACTTTAAATGAAGATTGGTACTCATATATATTATGCGGTTCCTCATCTAAAAGAATTTTATAGGATTTTAGTATAAAAAAAACACTAGCGTTGCTTTACGGAGCTCTTAAGTGTACGCTGTGTAGTGCTGATATTTTTAATGAATTTACTTGTTCCCTAGTACATCTGTGATGTTAAATAGTTTTGTGACTAACAAATATGTACTCATGTTTTAGTCTATGGTGCTGGATATACACAGAGATTTGGTTTAATGCTACTAACAATAATATATTCATGTTTTAGACTATTTTGCTGGATGTACACATAGATTTGATGTAACGCCAATACTCCCATCATTTCTAAGCTCAAGTGGTATTATGATTACCTGTCACTTCTTGAAAACTTGATTTGTACACCGCTGTATTACTGCATGTATACTCTTTTATTATGCAGGCGCCTGAAGATAGCGAAATAAATTGCCGCAACTAGTTGCTTTCGAAATAAAATAAAAATAGTTTATGGAATTGAAAAATAAAGAAATTTATTCTACATTTTCCGGCTGACTGTTCTATTCGCAACCATATCACAGCTTGTGAACGAAGACAAATATTACGGTTATAAACTGTGTGTATTTTTTGATGCAGAAGTAACTGACTACATGCTAAAACTCGGATTTAAAACATACGGCCTTACATAGTTTCCTAGGATGCGAGCACTTAGAAACTTCCAACAAATTTAACATATAATTTCATACATTTACAAAACTTTTTATCGCTTTAATTCCTCTCGCCCTCGAACTCACACAAAATGAAGTAAGGAAATTAATTTATCGCTTTCCCTTTTTACTACTTTTTCCTTTTTCGCTGTTCTTGCCGTAAACATCAGCGCTATATAGGTCGATATAATTTATTACTTCTTTACTAGCGGCTGTATTCGCCACACAATTTGCAGACAGTTTTCACATATACCACTGAATGTACGTCAATAATTATATCACTGTTCAGAAGATATGACGCCATAGACATTTACATGCCTGGAAAACAACCTTCTGTTAAAACGGTGAGCAGTAAAACGTCTTTACTACGAATTCTACTCGCAAAAAACTTTCCATGCAGCATCTACATGTATCACTGAACATACCTGCACAGTATTATCATTGTACGGCACATAGTTCAGGATGTAATAAATATTGGCTTGGATGAATAACACGCTTTTGCTTTTGAGTGCAAATCACCAAGATTGTATTCATCCACTGTTTCATAACGAGAGTATTTAGCGACTTCCAACAAACTTTATGATGGGACTCTCATGAAAAACACAGATTATTTGAAATAAATTTCTTTATTTCACGTCTACCATCACAGCTTGTAGGTCCTCAGTCTACTAGTTTCGGTCAGCAATCACCACCTTCAAATCTCTTTTAAAAACATACCCTAAAGAGGATCATCGCTGACGAAACCGGTAGTCTGAGGACACACAAGTCTGTGGTCATAGACGTGAAATAAAGAAATTTATTCTACACTTTCTGGATCAATTGGTTCAAATGGCTCTGAGCACTATGGGACTCAACTTCTGAGGTCAATAGTCCCCTAGAACTTAGAACTAGTTAATCCTAACTAACCTAATGACATCACACACATCCATGCCCGAGGCAGGATTCGAACCTGCGACCGTAGCGGTCTCGCGATTCCATACTGCAGCGCCTAGAACCGCACGGCGACTTCGGCCGGCTCTTTCTGGATCACTCATTCGCTCACATGTCAGAGCTTTGGAGGCTAATTAAAAAATGTCGCAATTTCGCAATTTTGTAGACACGCCAATGAAATTTTGAACCATGCGTTACATGAAATTAAGACATTTACTGTTAAGTTTCTTGGGTGATACAGATATATCGGTGTTTTACCGAATTTCAACATTTTATTTTAAAAAAACAATATCTGCACCTTTCTGTCAGAAAAGATTCAATAGATTTCTACCAAATTTTCTCTCTTTATACTCCTTGCATCTAGTAAGCTTATCTACGAGGTTTCTTGAATGTATCGAATAGGAGAATGTTAATATATTTTTATTATAGTACTGTAAATGTAATACAAAATTCATGCAAAATTACAAAGACTTTGCCCCTTATCTCAGTTAACACTCGTTATTTCAAAATTTACCCTTGAGATAACATCTATTGGGTTCGTAGAAGTAAGTGAAGAAAATTTCATAATTATAGCCTTAAAAAAATCTGATAAAATGTACTTAACTTAAAAAGAGACATAATTTTAAGCAAATGAAATTTAAAATTCGAACCACCGTTTTTCTTTCTTAATTAACCCCTTCAGGACGCAGCAGATTTATATTCAGGGGCCCCTTCCCTTTAAGGTTTCTTTTCTGGTTTCTTGTCTTCCGCCTTCTTTCCTTCACCAGGTCTTCAACTAACTTCTCAGCTGCAGAGAGGCGCTGTAAATCTGTTTTTCTCAAGATAACTTCATTGAATTTTTCTATCTAGAAACTCATTCTCACTAACACCTTCGTCTTTAGTATGTTATCATCATTATATCAAAGAAATGCATCATGGATTGCTGTTCTGACAACTGTAACACATGTCAATGTTGTTTTAAAGCATTGTTCCCATTTGAGTGGACTCTGGATTTTGTTGTAAACAAACTTTTTTAGAATTTCAGGTCTGGCGATAAATCTGTAAGTGGGCTTGACAACATACAGAATGCAATTTGGGACGTCGCCTTGTGGACTTAGCCTGTAAATACTGAAGTGTTGCTTCAAATGTGGGCATGGAAAGAATGTTACGTCATAGAATGAAATATTTTGCAGACGATATGGATGCCATTTCATCGTTGAAACTTTATGAACTTATTCTCCGTGAGATCTAGTAATAAATAGAAAATACACTGAAAACTGACATTTCGGTCAATTTCATGACCGTCCTCCCTTAAAAATAATTTTATACTTTTTCTAAATGTTTTCACGCTTAATGCTTAACGCCACCGTAACACATTACGTCGTTTGCTAAGAAATCAGACGTTTGAAGCTTTTCTGTATAAGGGTGGTCGATTCTGTAAAGAAACGCCGTTCCCGGAAGTCTCTCCTGAAGAGAACTATTGCAAAGATGCTCGAAACGCGGGATATGTCATGCAGCTCTTTCAATGTCACAAAATTTCCTGGGAATACCGTTTACACGTGGGACTCCAAGTAAAATATTTAATATTTTTTCTCCATGTAGAATCCCATCACCATCGGGTCGTCGACTAAGCAGTACAACTGCCAAAGTAAGTCGTCAGTTACCTCCAAGGCTATTCAATCGTAGCAGTGTGCGCACTTCAGAGGGATCCGACCTTTCCACAAGTCTGAAGAACGCCGCTCTGGTCCTCCGCCCACCCCGAGTTCCGGCCCTGCTAACAAGCCCTGGTCGGCTGGCTGCCGCTTTCTGGGAACTCCGGCGACGCCTCGCAGAGACCAGAGAACCCACTGCTCGCCCGCGGCCTGCAACGATGTTTCTGAGTGGCGCGGGTTGCCTGAAGACAGGCGCCGGACCAACTTCTGCTGGCAGAAGTTGATCTACCTGTGCTGCCTGGGGATCTCTTTTGAAATCGCGGCCAGAAAGGCGGGTAACGTGCGAACAAAGCGAGTGGCAGAAGTCTCCGCCCCCGCTCATCCGAACACCTGCCGCCACGCAACCACGGCCCCCTCCCCTCTTCGCCTTCGACGCCGACGCGCCGCCTTATTTAACGCCCTCTTCGCTTTCTGTCGCTGCTCGCTTCGAATGCGGGGAGCTGCCACGGTTGAAAGACTGCTAACTAAAGGCGAGGGTCTCGTTATAAGTTGCCTGCACGCCACACAGTCGCTTTCCGCGACGCTGCACTGCTTCTCTGCTGCAGACAATTCTCGGTTACTGTTTCAGTTACTTTTTCGTGTGCCGAGTTCCACGTCACGCTTCTCTTTTCTCTCTTTTTTTTCGCCCCTTTGCATAACACACCACTCTACTGTGCCGTTATGAAGCGGCAAATGCTCAGTGGGGCTGTTTTTGAAACTAGTTTTACCGCTTGCCGGGTGGCTAATTAACATTTTCACTGCGCAGCGTAAGCTTAAAGCTGCTGTTGTCGGAATTAATAATGAGAGACAGTCCGTCCTCGTTCCACGGCCACATGGCAACAGGAAGTGCCCCAGGTTCCGAGCAAATAAAATCCATAGTGCCACGTCAGCGGTGGCATTGTTAATCACTGTACAAAAGAGGCTCAACAATCAAAGTGCACCATTATGAAATAACAGTAAGGACGGACGTGTGGCGGGTGAATGCCATACGTGAAAATGTCTGATTCATTCCCCATTAGCATTTAATGCTGTACCAATAGGAGCATCATACCTAGTGATATAGTACTATATTACTTAACAACAGGAATTTTTGTAATTAATCACATTTTATAATATTTGCACTTCCATTCCTACACAAACGATGATAAACATTATTCCTACACCTTTAGTCTTATAGTCTTGTTATTCATATTTAAGCGATCATATTCCTTGTCTTGTACCTGAGCTGGATTCACATATCGATTCCACCGTTATCTTAAGGCCAGTAGTATTCTGATTGCTACCAAAACCATCCCTGGTCAGGAGAGCGTGTCTGCTTTTAAAAACATGCCGATAAAATTCATTGTATTAAATTTAACTCCGCCATCAATTAATTCCTTCACATGCTGTAATTGTGGAGGATAATGTTGTGTAAATTATATTCCTACCAACTTCCCTGAACTCGGTTCTTACCAGTACTAACGGCACCAGCGCATAACAGACTGACAATTGACAGAACCAATCATGAACCAAAAAGTCAGTGTACGTTACAGACTCTAGTGAAGCAACAAATTAGGTGTAAACAGTTCAAAGTAACAAGTGGCTTTGTGTGTGTCACAAGCGACGTCTAGTGCAAGTACTCGTAGAGCAATCAGTGACCGTGTTACAGCTAGCTTGCAAACAGGAATGCAGAGTTCCAGGTTTTATTAGGGTGGTGAAAGTGTAATGGCACGAGCCACAATCAAAGCCAAGTAACAAATAGTAACATTCGTAACTGTCTCCCCAGCCTCCACAATTCATCAGCATACGCAGCATTAGTTAAGCGCTTCCATACCGACGGACCAATGGCCTGGACACGCCAACCTTACGAAGTTTCTGCTATTCGACCTACAACCACGTGAAACCACCAGGCCTTGATCATTGGCCTCTGTTCGTGACATTTTCGTGTGACGCACGCCTAGTTTTCGGCCGCTGTGGCTGAGTGGTTCTAGTCGCTTCAGTCGGGAACCGTGCTGCTGCTACAGTAGCAGGTCCGAATGCTGCCTCGGGCATGGATGTCTGTGACGTCCTTAGGTTAGTTAGGTTTTATTAGTTCTAAGTCTATGGCACTGATGACCTCAGATGTTAAGTCCCGTAGGGCTTAGAGCCATTTGAATTTCTTCTGCCTAGTTGGTCCAGATAGCTGTATCATCCCCGTGATCAGCCTGTCGTCGTTGCGCAGCTGGGTGGTGGTTCGACATCCAGCCTTTGCCGGTCAGTACTGTACTGACGATTCTGCCGTCACCACCAATGCTAGGCTGCGAACCTCCGTCCTCCGCCGCTTGTGCAGCTCAGGAATCTGCTACTTTATGTGACTATACTGTTGGGTTCCAGCCATCCTCACATGTGGTGAGGTTCGCAGGATGTCTTCTACCTACTAGCTGCCTACTTCTCCTGCATCAACCTGCATTTCTTGTAGAGAATCACAGCACACTTCAAGCAATCCCAGTCTCCTCACTATGAAATATTCGAAGCATTGTGATGAAATAAGGCGGAAAGCAGTCCTGTCACTGCCCGATATAATTACTTACAAAACGGATGAGCAGAGTCAAACATCCGTATATGCACCTTTCTTTATGTCATCTATCTTCTGACCAGTTTTATGCGGCAACCTTGATTCCTCTCCTGTGCCAAACTCGTCATCTCAGAGGAGCTCTTGTACCTAATTTCCTCAATTATTTGTTCGATATACTCCAATATCCAATCTCAATGTCCTTCTTAAGGAGACAAGGTGGAAGAAAATAGAAAGCCATGAAAGAGCGAATGAAGATATATTAGAGATGTTTCTTACAAGAAGACAGTATAAAAACGTTACTGCAGAGAAGGTTACCTTTTTACCCGAAAAAACAAGAAGTTAGCCCAGATATTAATGAAGCGTCTGGTAAGCCACAAGATCTATGGCTAACAAAGAGCTGCTGAAAAAAAAAAGGAAGCACCAGAAGAGTGGGTTAAGGATGTGGAATGAAAAAATTAGAGACGAAATAAAAACAAGTAATAATCTTATGTACACACGCTACATAAACGAACGGATGAAGCCAGAAAAGGGAAATCCACCGCCATAAAACTGTATCACGATGAAAAAGACCGCGCTAACTATATGACAAATAATTATTAGGAATGCAACAAATTTCATGGTGTGAGACCTACATCTTCAGGGATACACCCTTATTCCGTAACTTATTTCATCCGCTAACCGTTAGATGACTCAGCATTCCTGTGACAATTATGTTCAACAGAACTCTTGATAGTTGAACGTATTTATCACAACTGATACAGAATGTTGAGTCATCTACTGTATATCGCTTGAAACGAGTTACGGAATAAATATGTATCCATGAAGATGTGGCACTAACGCCGTGAAACTATTTGGACCATAAATCAATGTTTGTCCTGTAGCTCACGCAGTCTTTTTCGTCACGATAGTCATCAAGAGCCTTGCGGCTAATTTATATGCAGCATTGGAGACGATGGCAGCAGATGTTTCCTGTAATATCCTTAATCTTCTAGAGACCGACGAAACAGATGTAACAAATATAAATGTAATCAAAGACGAACTGTGGATACAGCATTATAGATATTTGTGGTCTGATTATTCCCTGGGAAAATGATAAAAAATGAGCTTATTTATGGGAATAAAGTTCCATTGCCTTAGTGGAATTAGAAACATCACTAATGGAAATAAAAATAGGAAGGCTGCATGAGAAGATGAAACGAATGTAAAATCAGTAAGTAATATTGAATCAGATTTTCTGAATCTAGTTCACAGACGTTAGAATGGATATCAGGTTCAAAGGTTCTCCTTGCAAACCCACGTTAGGCCTGTACAAAAAAATGTGCAAGAAACTTGTGTGAAAAGTACAAGGGATTAAGTGCTTCGAATAAAGAACACAAAATATGTGCAAGAATATTAAATATAAAGAGTGCAAACCACCACAGACGCTTCATTCCTGGAAGACCAAAACGACTTTGGAAAGGGACGATCGTGTACAGAGGCCACTTTCATAGTTAAGCAGATAACAGAAAGACATGGGAATCGAACCTTGAAATTCATACTGTTTTCACTGACTGCTAAAGAAAGGATTCGACTGAGTAAATATAGAAAGTCATGGGAAATTAGGACTCAAAGAAGACATCAGAATCACCAAGTTAATGTACCAAAGTGTATCTGTAAAGATAAACGATTAACGTACGTAGGGAATGGAAGATATAGAATAAAAGATACATGCAAAACAAAGTGAAATGCAGGGATGTTCACTCATATTTTGTTCACATTTCTTTTAAATGATTTGAGTACAGAATGGATGTACCAAATTAATGGAGAGTTTGTACTGCACTAAATTTTACTTTTAAGACGATGATCAGATTATTATAAGTAAAACTGAAGGCGATCTACCACAGGCAGTATATATACTGCAGTAAAAACTATGTGAGAACTATGATTTTAAAATTTACATACACAAAACAAAAATACTGGTCTTTGCAGGTAAACGAACTCTCCGAACCAAAACTGTACTCAATTAAAGTCAAAGGTTTCAATTTATTAGATACATACGCGAGTTATGACTCTTGAAATTTTCCCGGCGTATCGAATATTCCACAAGATTTAGGGATTGCAGCCGGATCTCATCGACTTCTTTCCACGATATTTCGGCTGACAACCTTACAGCCATCTTCAGGCGAGTGTTTGACACTCCGGCTGCAATCCCGAAATCTTGTGGAATATACGCGAGCTACTTTTTTTTTTTGAGTCATCAGTCTTCTCATTGGTCTGATGCGGCCCGCCACGAATTCTTCTTCAGAGTAGCACTTGCAACCTACGTTCTCAACTATTTGCTGGATGTATTCCAATCTCTGTCTTCCTCTGCAGTTTTTGCCGTCTACAGCCTCCTCTAGTATCATGAAAGTCATACCCTGATCTCCTGTCATCCTGTCCCTTCTCTTTGTCAGTGTTCTCCACATATTCCTTTCAGATTCTACGCAGAACTTTCTCATTTCTTACCTTATCATTCCACCCAATTTACAACATGCGGCTGTAGCACTACATCTCAAATGCTTCCATATTCTGTTCCTATTTTCTCACAGTCCGTATTTCACTACAGTACAATGCTGCGCTTCCTCAAATTAAGCCCTACGTTCGATACTACACTTCTCTGGGCCAGGAATGCCCTTTTGGCCAGTGCTAGTCTACTTTTGATGTCTTCCTTGCATCGTCAGTCATTGGTTATTGTTCTGCTAAGTAGCATAATTCCTTAACTTCATCTATCTCGTGTCCATCAACCCTGATGTTAAGTTTACCCTGTTCTCTCTTCTGATGCTTCTCATTGTTTTCCCCATTCTTCGATTTACTCTCAATCCACATCCTGTACTCATTAGACTGTTCATACATTCAACAGATCATGTAATTCTTCTTCACGTTCACTTAGGGTACCAATGCCATCAGCGAATCTTAAAGGTGATATCATTTCACATTGAATTTTAATCCCATTCTTGAACATTTCATTTATTTCTCTCATTGCTTCAAGTACTCGTTGAACAGTAAGGGACAAAGACTACACCGCTTACGCCCTTTTCTATCCATACACTTCGTTCTTGATCTTCCACTCTTACATTCCCTCTTGTTTTATTCAGCATTGAAATACACCAGGTTATTCCCCAATCTTTTAGCTACACAACACTATTTTCCAACGTAATCTCCATTCAATGCTATGGCCTTACGCCACGTTGAAATGAGGGCCTGTACGTCTGCACGGTACCATTCCACTGGTCGATGTCGGAGCCAACGTCGTACTGCATCAATAACTTCTTCATCATCCGCGTAGTGCCTCCCACGGATTGCGTCCTTCATTGGGCCAAACATATGGAAATCCGACGGTGCGAGATCGGGGCTGTAGGGTGCATGAGGAAGAACAGTCCACTGAAGTTTTGTGAGCTCCTCTCGGGTGCTAAGACTTGTGTGAGGTCTTGCGTTGTCACGAAGAATGAGAAGTTCTTTCAGATTTTTGTGCCTACGAACACGCTGAAGTCGTTTCTTCAATTTCTGAAGAGTAGCACAATACACTTCAGAGTTGATCGTTTGACCATGGGGAAGGACATCGAACAGAATAACCCCTTCAGCGTCCCAGAAGACTGTAACCATGACTTTACCGGCTGAGGGTATGGCTTTAAACTTCTTCTTGGTAGGGGAGTGGGTGTGGCGCCACTCCATTGATTGCCGTTTTGTTTCAGGTTCGAAGTGATGAACCCATGTTTCATCGCCTGTAACAATCTTTGACAAGAAATTGTCACCCTCAGCCACATGACGAGCAAGCAATTCCGCACAGATGGTTCTCCTTTGCTCTTTATGGTGTTCGGTTAGACAACGAGGGACCCAGCGGGAACAAACCTTTGCATATCCCAACTGGAGAACAATTGTGACAGCACTACCAACAGAGATGTCAAGTTGAGCACTGAGTTGTTTGATGGTGATCCGTCGATCATCTCGAACGAGTGTGTTCGCACGCTCCGCCATTGCAGGAGTCACAGCTGTGCACGGCCGGCCCGCACGCGGGAGATCAGACAGTCTTGCTTGACCTTGCGGTGATGATGGTACACGCTTTGCCCAACGACTCACCGTGCTTTTGTCCACTGCCAGATCACCGTAGACATTCTGCAAGCGCCTATGAATATCTGAGATGCCCTGGTTTTCCGCCAAAAGAAACTCGATCACTGCCCGTTGTTTGCAACGCACATCCGTTACAGACGCCATTTTAACAGCTCCGTACAGCGCTGCCACCTGTCGGAAGTCAATGAAACTATACGAGACGAAGCGGGAATGTCTGAAAATATTCCACAAGAAATTTCCGGTTTTTTCAACCAAAATTGGCCGAGAAAAAAAATGTGTTGCATTACTTATTGAACTGCCCTCGTATATTACCCGTCTTTCCCTACAGCTTCCCCCTATCTTTCTAAGCATTTTAAACGTATTGTACTGTTTTACATGGTCGAATGCTTTTTGCAGGACAACAAGTCTTATGAACGTGTCTTGATTTTTCTTCAGTCTTGTTCTAGTTATCAACCGCAACTTCACAACTACCTCTCTGGTGCCCTTATCGGTCCTAAAACGAAACTAATAATCGTCTAACAGAACCTCAACATTGCTTTCCATTCTTCTGTATATTATTATTGTTAGTAACTTTAATGCACGACCCATTACGCTTATTCTGTTATAATTGTCGCACTTACCGGCTTCTGCAGTCTTGGGAAACGTCTGGATGTCGTTTTCCCGAAAGTCTGATGGTATACCGCCAGTCTCATACATTTTAGACACCAACTTGAGTATTCGTTTTGTAGCCACCTGCGCCAATGACCGCGCGGTTCTGGCGCTGCAGTCTGGAACCGCGAGACCGTTACGGTCGCAGGTTCGAATCCTGCCTCGGGCATGGATGTGTGTGATGTCCTTAGGTTAGTTAGGTTTAACTAGTTCTATGTTCTAGGGGACTAATGACCTCAGCAGTTGAGTCCCATAGTGCTCAGAGCCATTTGAACTGTTTTTTTGCGCCAATGAATTTAGAAATTCCGATGGAAAGTGATCTATTTCTTCTGCCTGATTTCATTTAAGTCTTTCACAGCTACATCTACATCGATACTCCGCAATTCACCTGACGGCGCGTGCCGAAGGATACCCCATACCACAACTAGTCATTTCCTTTCCTCTTACATTCGCTAACAGAACGAGAGAGAAACGACTTTGTATGTGGCCCCGTATGATCCTTAATTTCTTGCACCTTATATTAGTGGTCTTAGCGCAATGTAAGTTGGAGACTACAGAATCGTTCTGCCGACAGCATCAAATGCTAGTTCTCTAAATTTTTCCAATAGTGTTCCTCAATAAGAATGTGCCTTCCCTCCAGGAATTCCCATCTGAATTCTCGAAGCATGTCTATATTAGTTGAGTACTGCTCGAACCTACCAGTAACAAATCTAGCAGGCCGACGTTTGTTCCATTTCATATCACTTTGCAACGTTACGCCCGGATATTTAAATGAAGTGACTGTATCAAACTGGACACTACCAATGCTGTAGCCGAACATTTCTGATTTAGCCTTGGTACTCAGCACCAACTAACACCACCTATAGTCACTCTAGGACGACACCTTACCATACCCCACAGTATCATTAGCAAACAACCGCTGATTGATCCCCACACTTTCCGCCAAACTATTTATGTACATAGAAGACTACAGCGATCCTATCACGCTTCCGTGAGGTACTCCTGTCGATGCTCTTACCTCTGAGGAACATTCACCGTAGACGACAACTTATTGGGTTCTATTATTTAAAAAGTCTACGAGCCACATGTGTATGAACTTATTCCATATTTTCGTACCTTCTTTAACAGCCAGCAACAGGGCACCGTGGCAAACGCTTTCCGGAAATCTAGAAATATAGGATCTGCCTGTTGCCCTTCATCCATTGTTCGCTGTACGTCATGTGAGAAAAGGGAAAGCTGAGTTTCGCATTGGCGATGTTTTCTAAAACCATGTTGATTGGTTGACGTAAGCTTTTCGGCTTCAAAAAATGGCTCTGACCACTATGAGACTTAACATCTGAGGTCATCAGTCCCCTAGAACTTAGAACTACTTCAACCTAACTAATTAAAGGACATCACACACATCCATGCCCGAGGCAGAATTCGAACCTGCGCCGTAGCAGTCGCACGGTTCCGGACTGAAGCGCCTAGAACCGCTCGTCCACCGCGGCCGGCTAAGCTTTAAGGTCCCAAAGAAATTTATTATATTCGTACTGAGAATATGTTCAAGGATTCTGCACTAAACGGATGTAAGGGATATTGGTCCGTACTGGTCCGTTCATTTCCCCTTCTTATACACAGGGTGACCTACCTTTTTGGCAGTCGCTTGCGACTTTGCGCTGGGGGAGATATTCGCTATACATGCAGGCTAAGTAAGGAGACAACATCGTAGAGTACTATTTGAAAACTAGAAATGGGATTCCATCCGGACCTGGTGTCATTTATTTTCCTTAGATTGTTTCTGTACTCGAGGGATGCTCATTACTGTGTCGTCCATACGGGAGTCTGTTCCGTGGTCAAACGGCGCTATATTTGTAGGATTCTCCTGCGTGAACGATCTCTTAAACGTGAAAGTTAAAACTTCGGCTTTCGTTTTCCTTTCTTCAACTGCCACACTAGAATGGTCAACGAATGACTGCGTGGAAACCTTAGACTCTCTTAGCGATTTTACTTAGGACCAGAACTCTGTCGGGCTCTCTGCCAGATCTTTTGCTAGACTGTGGTAGTCGTTGTATGCTTCGCGTATAGATCTTTTCACAAACGAACGAATCCCTACTAGCTTTGCTTGTCGTCATTTACGCGTTCTCTTTGGAACCGAGAATGCAACACCCTTGTTTCCAGATCAGTTTAAAATCTCATCATTAAACGATGATGGGTCTCTTCCGTCGTTAAGCCATTTACTCACATAGTTCTCTAGACCATCATTTACAGTCTGCGTAAACTCTGTTCATAATTCCTCTACGTCCATCTTACTGGGCGAAGCGGTATCAGTTCACTTTCTATGTAAGATGTTAACAACTGCTTGTCTTCTCGTTCTAGCAGGAATACTCTCCTCAATCTTCTTGAATCGGTTATTAACTTTTGTAACCATACCTGCTATAATGACATGATCGCAAATCTCTTTTTTTATACTGTCGTTGTCAATAAGGTCCGGCGTATTTGTAGCCAAGAGGTGTAAGAGTGCTTGTAAGCTGATCAATACAGTTTTCAGGAAACGTCATTGTCTGTCTGTACCATCTGCATTGAACCCACAAACATCCCACTCCATACTCGGTAGGTTAAAATCGTCTTCTACTAGCTACGCATGATCTGGGCACTTACGCTCTACAGACCACAGACATTCTTTGAATGACTCTAGAACTGTCACAATAGTATCGGGTGGCCGGTAAAACATCCAACAATGAACCTGATCTCATCTAGACTTGTTACACGTGACCGCATAACTTCAATATTTTTTGTCAGTCGCAACGAACACTCCCACTCCTGTGGCCTTTAATAAGTCTTTCCGATATACGTTCCATGACTCGCTAATATCTCATAGCTTTCCACTTCGGGTTTCAACCAACACTCGGTCCCGAGAAAAATTAGAGAGCGAGAACTTTCCTGTTGGGCAGTAAATTTTGATTTAATCCTGGATTCCTTATCTCTTCCCTATTGACTCCTGTTTCCTTTGTGTCATGTCTTCAGGCATCCCCCTTACAGAGGACCTCAGTGTACTCTTTCCACGTATCCGCTAACTACTCGCATGTAACTGTAGAATTCTCGCTGCACTCGTACTATTAACGGCCTTGCATTCGACTTTTCTGTATGCTGAGTAAATTCTTCCGACAGTCATTTCTTTAACGATTGCTTCACATTTGTCATGCAGCCACTTAGCCTCAGCTTCCTCGTTTTCCTATTTGTTTCATTCCTAAGTGACTTGTTTTCCTTTATTCTTGAATGTCCCTAAACAAGTTTGTACTTCCTTCTTTCGTCAAGAAAATGAAGTATTTCTTGTATTACACATGGTTTCTTCGCAGCTACCTTTCTTCTACCAGCTTATTTCCTCTCCAACTGCTGTGATTGCCCTTTTGAGATATGTCCAGTTCTCTTAAACTGATCAATGAAGCCTAAATACTAAACCAGAAAATAAACACAAATCAAGGCCTACAAAGTAATAAGGGAATCTGCTTTCCTCTACGAATGTGAGACAGAGACGTTGACAAAAGCTGAGGGGAACAAGGTGCAATTTGCTGAAATGAGAGTTTTAGGAACCATAAAGGAATGTGCCCTTTCAGATGTAATTGGACATGAAAAAATAAGGGAAGATCTAGGAATAAATTCTTTCGTAAGAAAAGTTGTAATGTATAGAAATGACTGAAGAGCATGTTGATAGGATGCGGAGAGAGAGGAACTCAAGAAGAGTGTAGTATTTCACGCCCTAGGGAATCAAATATCACGGAAGACAAACAAATGACGTTCAAATACGTTTTGAAGGCGGAAGGGGCAATACGTATAGTGCAGAAAAAGAGGAAGACGAGTAAGAAAGATACAAGCCATAACATTTCACCAACGATGGTCGAGGAGAATTTTTAAAACTAGCTATCGCGACCACGTTTCAAATTATGTAGCGCGGAGAAAAAGTGATGTACGCAACCAGTACAAAATCATTGCTGAAAGGAGACTGAATGGGGCATTTACGAGGGAGTGCTGCAATGTGATGTCCCCGAATTCTATGTGTGAAAACTGGTAAAGACTTTTACATAAAACGCATTATGTTAACATTCTACAGCTTCACTCTTCATATCTACATACATATTTCTCAATACAGTCACTGTAGCGGTGAACAAATTTCTCCATGCGAGAGAACTCTTTGTTGGTCCTGGCACTATTGACTGTTTGATTTTGTTGACGGAGCCACAAACTCACCTCTTCTTGCACCGTTTCGTCACAACTAAAGGGAAGTCCTCGAAAGTGTTCTTTTAATTTTGGAAATAGATGAAAATCGGATGGGTCAGGTGGAGACTGTGTGGAGGAAGAACGATGACAGTGAATTGAAGAGGTTGAACTGTTGGAAAGGAAAGGTAGGAATATAGGGATTAACGTCTTGTCGTCATCGAGGTCATTAAAGACGAAGCACTCGTTCGGATTGTATCAAGGATGGAGGAAATCGGGCGCGTTCCTTAGAAGAAACTATCCGGCTATTTGCCTGGAGCAATTTGGGGAAATCACAGAAAAATTAAATTTGGATAGCTGGAAACAGGTAGTCTTCCCGAATGCTAGTTCAGTGTACTAACCACTGCGCCAGATCGTTCTGTCCGGATCGTTGTAGATGTAACAGTGCTCTTGAGTGTGTTCTGTCATTGTCATAGTGAAGGAGAGGGTACTCCACGTGTGGATGAACTCTTCGAATACGACACCCAACTACAGCAAGCTGTTTCTCACGCACCGACTTAGGTACGTTACACACTGCCTTGTTACACGCTAGAATTCGGATCCCTAAAGCGGCAGAGGGCTGTAAATATGTATACATGAAGAATCGATACGTAGAATTTTAATAACGTTTGTTTTACTTAAAAGGTTTCATAAGTTTTCGCGTAAAAAGTTCGGAGGCTTTTTCAGCACGTCCCCCCCCCCCCCCCCCCTTCATCGATCTCATATAACACACAAAAAGCTTGATCGGATGAAACTGGAAAGCTATACAACATGTTCCCGACTTTTGTGAATTTATTATTACTATTTTTGTTTCGGAGGCAATATTTCGTGAAATTTCTATCATCAACATTGTACTGAGAGTGCCAAAATGTACTGCTAACTCCCCACCTACACGGGAGGAACAGAGATCGCGATGAAATAAGAGAAATCTGATGTCACAGGGAATGATTTACTTGCTCGTATTTCCCACCCCCAATTGGAGCGTGGAACGGAAGAGTAATCTTTTGATGCCCTAATGCATTAATCGAATGTAGTCATGTTGCCATATTCTAGAACATTGTTTTCAGTGGTGTGAATGACGAAATAAGTATGCCGGCACTTCCACACCGTGTGGCGAGGACAGTATCAGCATTCCACACACACAAGAACAGAAAGTTCCTCCACTTTACGCATAGAAACGAAGCGCTCTTAGAGCCAGCGTAGCAGTTGGAATATTGCAGTTGTCTGAGTGTAGAGACTGTAAGTGATTATATGCAACCTCTGCGAAACACTACATGTACTTGGTCATCAAAAAGTCAGTATAAATTTGAAAACTGAATAAATCACGGAATAACGTAGATAGAGAGGTACAAATTGACACACAGGCTTGGAATGACATAGGGTTTTATTAGAACCAAAAGAATACAAAAGTTCAAAAAATGTTTGACAGATGGCGCTTCATCTGCTCAGAATAGCAATAATTAGCATAACAAAGTAAGACAAAGCAAACATGATGTTCTTTTCAGGAAATGATCAATATGACCACCATCATTCCTCAACAATAGCTGTAGTCGAGGAATAATGTTGTGAACAGCACTGTAAAGCACGTCCGGAGTTATGGTGAGGCATTGGCGTCGGATGTTGTCTTTCAGCATCCCTAGAGATGTCGGTCGACCACGATACAGTTGCGACTTAAGGTAAACCCAAAGCCAATAATCGCATGGGCTGAGGTCTAGGGACCTGGGAGGCCAAGCATGACGAAAGTGGCGGCTGAGCACACGATCATCACTAAACGACGCGCGCAAGAGATCTTTCACGCGTCTAGCAATACTTTTTTTTGTTCTAAAACCCCACGTCATTCCAAGCATGTGTGTCAATTTTTACCTCTCTATCTACATTATTCCGTGGTTGTGGTTTATTAAGTTTTCAAATTTATACTGACTTTTTGAACACCCGGTACATAAAGTATATGCTTGTAGGACGTCTCCCCTTCTGAATCGCCCATACTGTATCTTCTCTCAACCTCCGTCGTGTGGTGAAAGACGCTCTACAAGCAGTGCAGTGGAGACTGCCGTCAGTGGATATCCGCGTTGTTGGAGAAGTGCTGTCAGTAGCTGGCAGAACAGCTTCTCAGGAGCCGTCCTCCAAAGCTCGCAGCGGTGTCACGCCTGGCTGATGCGCACTGACTGCTCTGCGTTAATTAGCCCCAGCCCTGGGAAGGACAGCGGACAGTAAGGGAGCGGCGGGGGCGACGGGGGGACAGAGGGGGGCGGTTGATCCACGGCCCCCACGCAGGAGATCGCCGACACTCGTCCCCGCCTCAATTTGCGTGTTAATTGGGAGCGGGAGAGGCCCAAGGCAGACACCTCGCCGACGCGATGCGACGCCAAAGCCCCCCGTCCCCAGCCCCAATGTAATTTGGAAAATGAATTCGCAATTGAATTTTAGCAGACCAGCGTGTTATTTATTCAGTAATTGGAGAAACAATGACGACAGTCAAATTACCGCGGGTGGCTTGTCAGAATTACGTACATCTGCTGGCGACGCTTCGGCCGGTGGGGGCGGCAAACACGCAGGATGACGTCACGGAGAGCTCGGAAAGTCGAACTAGCGCGGCTTGCTGACGTCTCGAGGACTTCCATTAATTCGAAAATTAATTATATTTCAATTGGCAATAGGATTTCATATTTATTGCACCCGATGGTAACTAAACAGTCTGCAAATTAAAGAGTGTTAAAACGAATGCAAATATGCATCTGAATTTCCATTACGCTAAATAAATAACCCCGAAATAATTACTGAGCTATACAGAGAGTGAATTCGTTAATCACTTCTGTCACGGCGCTGTTGCACATGAGACTCATACGTATGGACAATGATACTGAACCTCAAATCTAATATTACTACAGCTGAATATTTCCTTAATTTCTCATTTTGGGCAGATCAGTATGTTTTTTCACTCGTGTGATTTCTCTTTATAGGTTTTGAAGGTACGTTCTGGGGCAGTTGCACTCCTTCTACATATTATGACATCGACAGATTGTTCGTCTACATCTAAATTTCACGACCCAGCTTATGGTGTGTGGCGCAGGATACTTTCCATACAATGTCACTTCCCTTATTTCTTGTTGCAGTAGCGAATGGTACGTGGCAAGAAAGACAGTCGATAGCCTCGATAGGAGGTCTATTAACAGATTTTTACCCCCCGTAGTATTGTAGCGATGTGTACGTGGGAAGCATCAATACATTGGTTGACTGATCTAGAAAGGTATGCTCTCGAAATTTAAGAAATAAGCACCATCGTCATGCACTGTCAGTGGAGTTGAATAAGTATTTCCGTGACGCATTTGCACTTACCAAACTATCTTGTGACACGATACGCTGTTCTCCTTTGTATCTTTTCTGTTTACTTTTGCAGTCATATATCGTACGGAGACTCGACTGACGAGCATAGAATAGGGTTTAGGTGCCTCCTTAAACTGTAGGAAAGGTAAAATATTTGAATCACAAGGAAATTCTTACACGTTTGATGTTGTCATGTCCGAAATGAATACGGTGAAGTAAAGAGGCAGTGTGACACCAGTGATGTTTCAATACTGTAATGTAATCGTCTGGAAAATATTCTAGGACGTTTAGCTGAACTGATTAGAGAGCAACGTATCTCTTAATAATCTGGTCTTCCTGTATGAAAAAATCTCCTTGCAGTTGTTGTTGTTGTGGTCTTCAGCCCTGAGACTGGTTTGATGCAGCTCTCCATGCTACTCTATCCTGTGCAAGCTTCTTCATCTCCCAGTACCTACTGCAACTTACATCCTTCTGAATCTGCTTACTGTATTCATCTCTTGGTCTCCCCCTACGATTTTTACCCTTTAAGCTGCCCTTCAATACTAAATTGGTGATCCCTTGATGCCTCAGAACATGTCCTACCAACCGATCCCTTCTTCTGGTCAAGTTGTGCCACAAACTCCTCTTCTCCCCAATCCTATTCAGTACCTCCTCATTAGTTATGTGATCTACCCATCTAATCTTCAGCATTCTTCTGTAGCACCACATTTCGAAAGCTTCTATTCTCTTCTTGTCCAAACAATTTACCGTCCATATTTCACTTCCATACATGGCTACACTCCATACAAATACTTTCAGAAATGACTTCCTGATACTTAAATCTATACTCTATGTTAACAAATTTCTCTTCTTCAGAAACGCTTTCCTTGCCATTGCCAGTCTACATTTTATATCCTCTCTACTTCGACCATCATCAGTTATTTTGCTTCCCAAACAGCAAAACTCCTTTACTACATTAAGTGTCTCATTTCCTAATCTAATACCCTCAACATCACCTGACTTAATTCGACTACATTCCATTATCCTCGTTTTGCTTTTGTTGATGTTCATCTTATATCCTCTCTTCAAGTCACCATCCATTCCGTTCAACTGCTCTTCCAAGTCCTTTGCTGTCTCTGACAGAATTACAATGTCATCGGCGAACCTCAAAGTTTTTATTTCTTCTCCATGGTTTTTAATACCTACTCCGAATTTTTCTTTTGTTTCCTTTACTGCTTGCTCAGTATACAGATTGAATAACATCGGGGAGAGGCTACAGCCCTGTCTTATTCCCTTCCCAACCACTGCTTCCCTTTCATGCCCCTCGTCTCTTATAACTGCCATCTGGTTTCTGTACAAATTGTAAATAGCCTTTCGCTCCCTGTATTTTACCCTGCCACCTTTAGAATTTGAATGAGAGTATTCCAGTCAACATTGCCGAAAGCTTTCTCTAAGTCTACAAATGCTAGAAACGTAGGTTTGCCTTTCCTTAATCTTTCTTCTAAGATAAGTCGTAAGGTCAGTATTGCCTCACGTGTTCCAGTATTTCTACGGAATCCAAACTGATCGTCCCCAAGGTCGACTTCTACTAGTTTTTCCATTCGTCTGTAAAGAATTCGTGTTAGTATTTTGCAGCTGTGGCTTATTAAACTGATCGTTCGGTAATTCTCACATCTGTCAACACCTGCTTTCTATGGGATTGGAATTATTATATTCTTCTTGAAGTCTGAGCGTATCTTGCTCACCAGATGGTAGAGTTTTGTCAGGACTGGCTCTCCCAAGGCCGTCAGTAGTTCCAATGGAATGTTGTCTACTCCGGGAGCCTTGTTTCGACTGAGGTCCTTCAGTGCTCTGTCAAACACTTCACGCAGTATCGTATCTCCCATTTCATCTTCATCTACATCCTCTTACATTTCCATAATATTGTCCTCAAGTACATCGCCCTTGTATAAACCCTCTATATACCCCTTCCACCTTTCTGCTTTCCCTTCTTTGCTTAGAACTGGGTTTCCATCTGAGCTCTTTATGTTCATACAAGTGGTTCTCTTATCTCCAAAGGTCTCTTTAATTTTCCTGTAGGCAGTATCTATCTTACCCCTAGTGAGATTACATTTGTCATCTAGCCATCCCTTCTTAGCCATTTTGCACTTCCTGTCGATCTCAGTTTTGAGACGTTTGTATTCCTTTTTGCCTGCTTCATTTACTGCATTTTTATATTTTCTCCTTTCATCAATTAAATTCAATATTTCTTCAGTTACCCAAGGATTTCTACTAGCCCTCGTCTTTTTACCTACTTGATCCTCTGCTGCCTTCACTACTTCATCCCTCAAAGCTACCCATTCTTCTTCTACTGTATTTCTTTCCCCCATTCATGTCAATTGTTCCCTTATGCTCTCCCTGAAACTCTGTACAACCTCTGATTCTTTCAGTTTATCCAGGTCCCATCTCCTTAAATTCCCACCTTTTTGCAGTTTCTTCAGTTTTAATCTACAGGTCATAACCAATAGATAGTGGTCAGAGTCCACATCGGCCCCTGGAAATGTTTTACAATTTAAAACCTGGTTCCTAAATCTCTGTCTTACCATTATATAATCTATCTGATACCGTTTAGTATCTCCAGGCTTCTTCCATGTATGCAACCTTCTATCATGATTCTTAAACCAAGTGTTAGCTATGATTAAGTTGTCCTCTGCGCAAAATTCTACCAGGCGGCTTCCTCTGTCATTTCTTAGCCCCAATCCATATTCACCTACTACGTTTCCTTCTCTGCCTTTTCCTACACTCGAATTCCAGTCACCCATGACTATTAAATTTTCGTCTCCCTTCACTATCTGAATAGTTTCTTTTATTTCATCATACATTTCTTCAATTTCTTCGTCATCTGCAGAGCTAGTTGGCAAATAAACTTGTACCACTGTAGTAGGTGTGGGCTTCGTATCTATCTTGGCCACAATAATGCGTTCACTAAGCTGTTTGTAGTAGCTTACCCGCGTTCCTATTCTCCTCTTCATTATTAAACCTACTCCTGCATTACCCCTATTTGACTTTGTGTTTATAACCCTGTAGTCACCTGACCAGAAGTCTTGTTCCTCTTGCCACCGAACTTCACTAATTCCCACTATATCTAACTTTAACCTATCCATTTCCCTTTTCAAATTTTCTAACCTACCTGCCCGATTAAGGGACCTGACATTCCACGCTCCGATCCGTAGAACGCCAGTTTTCTTTCTCCTGATAACGACATCCTCTTGAGTAGTCCCCGCCCGGAGATCCGAATGGGGGACTATTTTACCTCCGGAATATTTTACCCAAGAGGACGCCATCATCATTTAATCATACAGTAAAGCTGCATGCACTCCTTGCAGTTATATTCCTTATTATTCCATTAATTTCAAACTTCTATCAATTTCAGGATCATATGACTCATGTTCAGGCAACTGCTGTAGAGTAGTTACACTTAATTTACCGTACAGCCAGTAACGATAGGAAAATGGTCGTCAACAGCAGCTCATGTGACTTGAGTTCACTGCTATGTCAAAGAAACAAATGGTGTTTGGGCTGTAACATGGGTAAATGGAGCAGAGAAACTGGTGTTGACGTTTTGTTAAGTCGAGGACTTCACAAAAGAAAGAATAACATTTTTTTTTCCGTGCGCCTTGTAACGGCTTGTTTTTGTGGGTTAACGCAGACAAGCAGATGAAAAGAGCTTGCCTCCTGAAAAGCGCTGCTCAGAATTACGTTCCTAGTATTATCGGATGTATGTTTAATTAATTATAACGATTATGTTGAAAACTATTGCCTCCGCTCCTTGAGGAAGACAATATTAGGTTCGTAAGCTGCTACTCTTCTACCAGTAAAGTAAACTGCTACTCTTCCACCAATAAATGTGCTAAAGCAAAAATAGTAAACCAACTGGAAGTGGGTTAGCTCGACACGATACTTCACCAGACAAATTCAACTCTTATTTATTAAACAAGGACATAATTTTCTCCATGTTGTTTGGTTAAGATAAGTAATTATTCTTTACTACTGACCTTCTTCGTGCTTTACCTCAATTTCAAGTGCGCAAATGAAAGTGCACACATTTTACTATCTGTATATACAATCCAAATGGCACGCAAGTGTATACAATGGTACATGACCTCATAATAAGTATCCAGAATGAAATTTTCACCCTGCAGAGGAGTGTGCGCTGGCAGATTAGAACTGTGTACCGGACCGAGACTCGAACTCGAAATCCGTGTTCGAGTCTCGGTCCGGCACACAGTTTTAATCTGGCAAGAAGTTTCATATCAGCGCACACTCCGCTGCAGGGCGAAAGTCTCATTCTGGAAACATCTCCCAGGCTGTGGCTAAGCCATGTCCCCGCAATATTCTTTCTTCCAGGAGTGCTAGTTCTTCAAAGTTCGCAAAAGGGCTTCTGTGAAGTTTGGAAGGTAGAAGACGAGATACTGGCCGAACTGAAGCTGTGAGGACGGGTCGTGAGTCCTGCTTGGGTAGCTCAGATGGTAGGCCACTTGCCCGCGTAAGGCGAAGGACCCGAGTTCGAGTCTCGGTCCGGCACACAGTTTTAATCTGCCAGGAAGTTTCATAATGAGCAGACACAAAACACACATTTCCTACAGAGTGCACAACAACCACATATATTTCGAAAGAAATTTATCGAAGATGAGGTTCCCACAAAAAATAAATCAGTTCTTGATTTTCTCTATGCCCAGTTACGGGAATCATCGTATTCCACAACAGTCCGACGCTTTCACCAAGTGTTATGACAGTTTTATTTCACCATCTTAAGTGAAATCAAGTCACGGTCGTAAATTTCTTGCCTGTTAATGTAAGACATACAGATGTAGTCTCTGGGTAAGTATGTTTATATTACGACCTGTACTACCTCTAGTAATCTCTAGGTAGTGCTTTCATTGCTTTTGAAATATTCGTTCCAGATTGGTCGTTCGAGTAAAGGAACACATTTGCATGACATAAAATACGCTTTGGTTGAAAACGGTGAGTAGTTGGTTGCGAATGAAGAGTACACCCCGCCGATGTCTAGCGCATTAAACTCTTTTTCTATGAATAATTGTTCGTAGCCATTTGTGCAATACGGATACATGCTCAAATGGCTCTGAGCACTATGGGACTTATCTTCTGAGGTTATCAGTCCCCCAGAACTTAGAACTACTTAAATCTAACTAACCTAAGGACATCACACAAATCCATGCCCCAGGCAGGATTCGAACCTGCGACCGTAGCGGTCGCTAGACTCCAGACTGTAGCGCCTAGAACCGCTCGGCCACCAAGGCTGTCTTGCGAACAGCGTGCTCACAGGACACAGGATTGCAAGAAGATAAATGATGTTCACGGTGGCCACAAGCCCTTGAGATCCAGCAATAGGTGCTTTGTTTGCATCAACGGGCACCACAGAGTGAAAGATTGTAGAAATAAAATAAGAGCAGTCTGTCTATTTTACAAGAAAAACCGGCACAAGTCGGTCTGCTGCAATTTGGAACATTTTACTTCATCAGTTACTTCCGCCAGACACAGTACTTGGGGTAGTGTGATTTCAGGATGTTTATGGCTCGCTTTTCTCCAGACGGCCACTGTATTTGCAACAGGGCAGACAGATACAGGTGTAAGCAGACTTGCACACTGCGTTTTAGATTATGGCAGCCAATCTACCTCCATCAACGGATCACCGATCGAAGCCGTTGCGTAACACTCAATGGTAGTCAATGTCTTTGATTCTTCATTCACCACGTCACACTATCATCTTATTGTATGCAGGAGGCTGCGAAGCGCATATAATAATTCTCAAGTTACAGTTGCAATTACATTTTCGGACACTGATTGGAGTTAGTTAAGGGGTTAACCATTGGTTAATTGTTTTGATACAGTGTGTCAGGGAAAATGTAAATCAAACTCTTTAGTTAGTTTTTACAGAGCGATTTGGTACAGTGGCAAAACACGAGACTCGTATTCAGTAGGACGAAGATTGGAAACGCTGCCCGGCATTTCATTCTGCATGTTTATAAATTGGCTATACAAATTCCACTTTTGATTGTGAAAAATAACTTGCATACGTGTTTGATACAGCACTGAATGCAGTACATCTTCAAGTTTTATTTATAAATGTTCAATGTTGTGACCGTTTGTTAAACGAAAAATATATCTACTGTAATCATTTTCCTGCCAAATCCAATGAACCAAGTCTTGATGTACGTCGGCAAATGCTTGTCTACGTTCACCGGAAGCCTGGAAGGCGGTGCTTGGGTCTGCTCCTGTAAACTGAAGTGTAGGCCGAATATAGGAAGTGAGTAGGAGCAGGAAAAGGTGAAATGCTTCGGTACTGCGTATAGATTATAACTCGTTTACTTAACTATGCTTACAGATGGCCACATAGGTGTGAAGCCGGATGTAGCCAAGCTCACAAAAGCTACACAGGCAAAGTCTGTAGTGGCTTGCCC
This sequence comes from Schistocerca americana, assembly GCF_021461395.2. Lineage (NCBI taxonomy): Eukaryota > Metazoa > Arthropoda > Insecta > Orthoptera > Acrididae > Schistocerca > Schistocerca americana. Next base: position 126,039,980 of record NC_060124.1, read on the forward strand.
GCTCTGAACTAGAAACAATGTTGCTTGGTCGTCTCCTCGGTATCAAATGGGCTGAATCTGCAGTGGTTCTCCTAGAGCTGCACAGCGCCGGCTAGAGGGCGCTGTCGTCCATTTCGGTGTCGTAGTGTCAACCTCAGAACTTTTACCTACGCCGTGGCATCGTAGCTATCGATACAACATAAACATTCAGTCTTTAATGTAATCCCATACACCGAAGCCTGCATTTTGTTGAACATTTCTACACGAAACACACCTCGACTTTCTTTGTAACTTTCTTTAAAAGCTTGGAACCGTTCCAGTTTCTAGGGTTTGAATGACAAGCGTTTCCGTGATACCTTCTACACTGTAACACTAGACATATTCACTTCCGAGCTGGCACGTCTCTTTGATTTACCCAAACTAGGAATGTAAGAATGGCGAACTTGCTGAAATGCTACGTCAGAGACTGCTAGGCGACCCAGACGCAGAATACCACGAGGTACACAGCCAGTTTCGGTGAAATTATTGTACCAGTTAGTAACAGTTTATCTCTGAGATGGTGGCTTGCGATATTTCATCAACTGTAGTGGCGGATTTGGATTCATGAAAACATGAGGAACACTGCACATGCTCTCCACTGTTATATGACTCCATGGCGCCTTTTGGAATAACTCAGTCGCTCATTCCACGTAGCGAGAACGTCGAGAGCTAAGAGTGGCAGGAGAAGGTAAACCTTGAAGATATATTGCATTCAGCGATTTATCTAGATTTTCTGTAAGTTATTTACACTCTTCACAACTAAAGGCTGCATTTGTAAAGCTATTTCATGAACATCCTGTATTAGGTTGTGAATGATTTCTCTAGGTCACTTGCGCAACTGCGAGAATGGCAGGGCACGGTCGATTTTAGGATGTTAATCTTCCCTACTTTCTTTTAGTTATAGAGAAGTTTTCCGAAATTACAATAGAAAAGGGATTCCAGCATAAAATCTGTTGGGTTAAGGACGATAACAGCGTTCTGCTGATGAGGGTTATTGGAGTCCTTGGCAGTATATTTCTCTCCTCTCTTTATTCTCAGTTACTGCACCATTGCATTGTATACATTTTTCAGGCACAGGACATGGTTATTGGCAGATCTAACGAGTTATATTAAATTACATATTAAGGGAAACGTCACTTTGACTCTTCGCCTTCTATCACAGGACCTTTCATGTTATTGCTTGCATATCTGAAAGCAATTAGTATCGCGATGCTTGTTTGTGAGGGAGTGACGGCGGAAAATCTTTTGATCAGAGAACTGGCAGCAAGGCAGCAAGTTATTTTCACAGCAAGGGACGCAAATGGAATTTGAGATTGGAATGTAAACGGCAAAGGAATGGCACCATATAGTACTCCGGCGCCGTTTCTATTTATTACGTAAATATTTGCGATTAATTCACAAAGGCTACGATGCGTACTGTATGGCTCCAGATTCTCGGCCAGGGAACTATATGTTTAGATACGCTGACTCACTACGGAAATTTGGCCGCTGTGTGTTGGAAAACAGTGCAACCCACCAGCAGTAATTCGTGATTTGCTCTGCGCGCACTGAGTAAAAATCGAATATCAAAACGCAAATTCATCGTCGTCTAACATTCTTTTGTCGTCCTATTTAAACGCTTTGTTCTGTAGTACGAATGTACTTCAAAATATCCCAACGCCTATTAGTAGACATTAATACGGAGTATGTCTACCCTTCGTCTTTATAACTGGTTGAACTCTCCTGGGAACGCTTTTAATCGAAATATCTGTGGATGACTGGCAGCCCATTCTTCCACAAGAAGCTGAACCAAATAACGTAATAATGTTGGTCGCTGGGGTGTGCACAGGTCATCCAAAACGGACACTAAAAGGGTTAAGGCCGGGATTCTGGGCAGGGCCGGCCGTTGTGGCAGAGTGGTTCTAGGCGCTTCAGTCCAGAACCGCGCTGCTGCTACGGTAGCAGGTTCAAATCCTGCCTCGGGTATGGATGTTTTTGATGTCCTTAGGTTAGTTAGGTTTAAGTAGTTCTAAGTCTAGGTGACTGATGACCTCAGATATTAAGTCCCATAGTGCTCAGAGCCATTTGAGCCATTTTTTTCTGGGCAGGTCAGTCCATTTCACATTATTATTGCCCAAAAACCATAGCGTCGCAGATGCTGCTTTGTGGAAAGGGGAGTTGTCATGCTGTTACAAGCGTTGTCTCCGACCTATGCTTCTACTGTATCCACTGCACAGTGCTGAAACGTACTCATAATCTTCCGCATGAGGGGACCACACCGTAACCACAAAAAACACCCCATTATCACTGCACTGTTGGCACTGCACATAACGGGAGGTAAAGTTTCCTAAGGAATCGCGAAATCCCAACCCTTCCAACTGTCTGTCACATGGTACAGCGTGTTTCATCACTTACTACTCACTACTCACTACTTGTTGGTAGTCATCCACTGCCTGGTATCAACAACCTTCACACCAACTCAAGTGTCACTTAGTACTGTCTGCGAGGAGCTGTTCGATCTTTCTACTTCATTCTTCCGTCCTTTCTACGTATACAACCACTGTGCCAGTGAAATACCGGTAGCATGTTGGGAATCAGGAGGTGTTCCTTCCGTTGAATTCACGTGACTGCTGACAACAATTCGTAAGATGGTGGTCTGCTCGGGTTATTGTCATTCAGTATTCCGTTCATTTTACAGTTCACCTTCGAGTTAAGTATTACAGATATGCAAAATGGATAATGGTTAATCCCACTTGCGCGGCGTTATATGATATTGACGTTCGCGGGGTCACAGAATAGAGAGAAGACATTTTACGTCACTGACGCTGCGAAATATATTTCCTAAACGAAATTGTGAAAACCGGCTAATTCAGGCGATGGTAACACGCGGATACTCTGTTGTAATTTCTGTTTCACGACTACGTAGTACCAATACAGTCTTCCCTGTTACATCTCAGTTTGTAAACTGCTCTCAAAATGTGTGTGAAATCTTACGAGACTCACCTGCTAAAGTAATCAGTCCCTAAGTTTACACAGTACCTAACCTAAATTATCCTGAGGACAAACACACACATCCATGCCCGAGGGAGGACTCGAACATCCGCCAGACCAGCCACACAGTCCATGACTGCAGCGCCGTAGACCGCTCGGCTAATACCGCGTGTAAATTGCTCTCCTGAGCACCGTGAGAGTAATATGATGAGGGGACCAGTTCGTAGTAATTATAGTTTGTGTGATTTTATCTTACAACATGATCGTCGGAGGCAACTGTGCAAAAATGTTTAGCATGTATAACGAGACTTAGGTCGTATGTAAAAATTACGTACGCTGTTCACTTTCTCGTGTTCTAACAGCAAAGCAACTACGCTTGCGGTGTGCAACAAAATGAATAGATTTCATGACAACACGAAGTAATACAAAATTTCATTCCCTCCGTTCTTTAAGATGTGGCGGTACATACAAGTACGTTAGACTCAACAGTGTTACTATAGTAGTAGCTTATCCGCACTACCAAAATTCTCTGAAAAAATGTAAAATAAACCAGCAAAGTTATAATTAGATTTTTCCGTGATTACAAAGCAAATTTTCGGGGATGGTGGATATGGGTGCACAATTTAGTTTGAGATAGGCTCCTCTAATTCCAAAGATGGCCGGGGCTAACAGATGTGACTTATACTGACGTGTGAGTTTAAAATGTATTGTTTGTGAGGAACAGACCCAAATTAAGTACAGAAGAATGGATAGAAACAGACCTCGGGTAGGATCAGTTTGGGTTCTAAAGAAATGTAGAATATTTTCGCAATTCTGACGTACGACTTACCGTGGTAGGTGGTTTGAATAAAAGCAAAAATACCCGTTTACGACTAACATTAACAGCATGTGTGGTCTACGGCGCCGCCGCGATAGCTCAAAGTATTCGCTGAGAGGACGGTTTGCCAGCTGTAGCTAAAAGCTGAATAAAGGAAACTACGGTGAACTTGAACGGGTGTTAGGAGATGTTCGTCCCGACCTAATGCAACGAACAATAAAGAACAATAAGAAGGAAGAAAAACGGTAACATGTATGCTTTATGAATGTGTATTTCCTCTAGATTCTAACTTCGTTAGAGACCAAAATATTATTTACTTTTTTAAAAAAGGGCTAGCGTCTTTATTTAGAAATCAAAATGATTTCAGTCACGAGTTCTAATGCCACGATCCCTTAAATTTTGAATAAAAATCGTCAGTAATGGCAACTGAAGGTTTCCAGCATAAAAAGTCTTCCAATTCAGCGAACGATCTTGTGAAACAGGGCGGAGGAGCGGAGATAGGCTCTGGGCACTTCTTCTTGGGATGGGAAAGTGCCCCTAAAGGCGGAAGAATCAGTAATGATCTAATACTTCAGAATGCAGAAGACAAAGAAAACCACTGCACTGAAGACACATATAATGTATACCTCAAGACATGTGCCCTGTAATTGAAAAAGCAATATGATCTATAGGCTGACATCAACTCAGCCCTTTTTGCTGTAACGTTCCAGGCCTACGTGACAGCGCTTGCTGTTAAGCCGGAACGTCTCCCCCTCCCCCCCCCCCTTCCACCTACAGCGCCGGTGTAGTATAGGGAGCATGGCAACGGCGGGGGAAGGCAGGAGGGAAGACGCTCTGAAGGACGGAAGCTGTGGCTGTAGGGGACGTCAAGCATCTGATCGTACACCACCATCTGGCCTTCGCTCTGGCGGAAATGTCCCCCCGAGAAAGACCAGAAGTGTACGCATCCACCTCCACAGGCCAATAACCCGATGTGGAAGACGTCGGCTGCTGCGGTGAGGGCGAATCCAGCTCCATCGGTAGGACGAGAGGAGACGCAGGCTCCGTCTCTATGAGGTCGTACTGCTGTGGCCGCGGTGTCCTCAGGGTCCGTGAATCTGGGGGAATAGACACAGAAAGATCACTGTGCACATGACAGGGGCGAAATTGATTGTGATGTCGGCGCTGCAGTCCATCTGGACCTGAAAGGAGATACGAGGGCTATCCACAAAGTACATTACGTTTTGGAATCAAAAATAAATAAAGTATTGGAAAATTTATTTATTATATACAGATGAAAGCCACACTTAAATACTACTTTTCTACATAGTTGCCATTGAAATTAAGGCACTTATCGTAGCGATGGACGAGCTTGGAAAATTCGGCCGCCTGCGCCTTCAACCACGTGGTTACCTCTTTTGGGACAGAAACGGTGTGATTTTTGTGGATTTCCTGGAAAGAGGCACTACAATAAACTCTCAAAGGTATTGCCAAACTCTGCACAACCTCAGAAGAGCAATACAAAACAAGCGCAGGGGAAAGTTGGGCTCAAAGTTCTTGCTGATTCACGACAACGCCTGGGCCCACACGGCAAATGCCACTCGTGAAGTTCTCGAATCTCGACCTCCACTTATTCCCAGCAATGAAGAAGTGGTTGGCTATGCAGCGTTTTGATGACGACGCACAGCTTCAAGAAGAGGTAACCATGTGGTTGAAGGCGCTGGCGGCCGAATTATACGAGGAAGCAATTTCCAAGCTCGTCCATCGCTACGATAAGTGCCTTAATTTAAATGGCAACTATGCAGAAAAGTAGTATTTAAGTGTGGCTTTCATCTGTATATAATTAAAAAAAATTCCAATACTTTATTTATTTTTAATTCCAAAACGTAATGTACTTTGTGGATAGCCCTCGTACATGCAAGCGCCAAGTCTACGGACGATCTCACTTCGAGCCCACGGTCTGCTGCCGCAAAAAAACCCTGTACAACACAATATGCGGAACGGAGCGATACTGCGGCCTTCGTTCGGCGCCGGATGCTGAAGAGCGTGGAGCAGGTGGAACAGAATCCGATGGCGACGTCCGTGAAGCAATTCCGAGGGCGATGGTCCATGTCGTGGGTGCGAGTGATAGGAGGCGAGAAACAGTTCCATTGCTTGATCCCTGGTGTGTGCGGTGCGGAGCTTGGCCATCTGCTTCTTGAAGCTTCTGACAAAACGTTCAGCTTCCCCATTTGCCTGTGGATAGAACGGTGCACTAGTGAGATACTGTACACCATTGCGTTCACAGAATGTTTCAAATTCATTTGACGTCAAATGTGAGACGTTGTCTGACAATATGACTTCTGGTAAACCTTCGAGGCAAAAATAGAGGACAACACCTGAATTGTGCTGTCACGAAGTCGAGTTCTTTGGCACAGCATAGGGAAACTTGCTATACGAGTCAACCACAATAAACTACGAGTGCTCCAAAAAGGTGCCACAGAGTCTATGTGCACACGTTGCCATAGTGATTACGACTTAGACCAAGCAAAGAATTTTTGGGGCGGAGCGGACTGATATTCCGCACATGCGTGACACTGCTACGTCATCTGTTCTATTTGGGTGTCCATACCCTGCCACGTATAGTGTCAACGCGCTAACTGTTTCGTACGAACAATCCCCAAGTGTCCTAGGTGAAGTAACTGCAACACTTCTTTCATCAAAGCTTTAGTGAACAACACACGTGAATAAGAATTTTGCCTTTCTGTATAGCAAGGTTATGTCGACGTGCAAAGTATCGGCGTACTACAGAGATCTTTATGCTACGCAAGGAACGAGGCCAAGATGTGCGAATGTATGTTACAGAATGTTCAAATCAGAATCAGCTTCCGTGGCCTGTGCAATTTTCCTGTAGTTCAGCAGAAAAGATTGAAACAATTCAGAAGCCTGAGGATCGATGTGTGAACAAGATACAATAGAAGTGTTAAAGTCTGTATCGGCGCCAACCAGAAGCAGTGAAAGTGCGTACTCATTACCATGCTGAGCTGTCGGACGATACGGGTACTGGGACAACAGCAAAACCTATCTTTGCAATTTTTGGGCAGTTCATACAGGAACCGGTTTCATCGGATGAAACAAGGACTGCAAAGGCTAGTGATCCGTTACTAAGTAGAATTTTCTGCCATAAAAATAGCGGTGGAATTTGGTGACACCTTACACAATAGCCAAAGCCTCTTTCTCAAATTGTGAATAGTTACACTGAGCTTTGAACAACACTTTCGATGCGAAAGCATTAAGCCGCTTTTTTCACCAATTCTGTGCGAAAGCGCTACATCGGTTCCGTAAGTTATTTTTCTTGAAAATTTTGAAAAGCTACTTTACACTCATCTGCCCAAGCAAGCAAATGGGACATACTTGCGACGTATGCGATGCAATAGAGCTTCAATTTGTGCAGCATTCGGTATGAACCAAATATAATAGTTCATTTCCCTAAGACTGACTGCAATTCTGTAACATTTCGAGCAACCGGCAAATCTCGTATGGCTAACAAATGCGACTCAGGAGGATGTGCGCCCTGACTGTTTATGACAGAATACTGCAACTCAGGTCTAAAAATATCACACTTGTTCAGTCTAAACTTTAGTCCTGCATCAGATAACACACGAAACACAGCACGAAAATTTGCAATGTAATCTTCAGCTGTACGACCTGATTCGACAATGTCGCCCAAGTAGTTTAAGCAGTTTGGCACTTGAGCGGTCATCTGTTCCAAATACTGTGAAAAATGGTGGATGCGGAAGGACTACCAAAAGGCAAACAAGCCCAAATGATCAATCAGTACACACACTTTTTGAGAGTCTTCATCGAGCAGTGTTGAAGATATGCGTCGGGCAATTCAGTTTTTGAAAAGTAGCACCCAGTGCCTAATCTGTCTGGGCGTGGCAACGGACAAGTGTCAATCACAGTACGTGGGTTGACCGTAGGCTTAAAGTCAACACAGAAGCAAATGTGACCTGAAGGTTTTCGGAGGAAAACCAGTGGACTTGCTCACTGACTAGCTTGTATGGGCGCAATAGCTCCGCTGTCTTGCGATTCTTTCAGTTTGGCAGTGACTTTGTCCTGTAATGCAATAGGAACAGTTCTGGCCCGGCAAAATTTCAGCTGAGCGTTGTCTTTCAGAGTAATATGTGCAACAAAATTGTGAGCCTTGCCTACACCTTCAGAAAAGAGTTCAGAGAGTTTTTTCGAAGTGCCAGCTACACTGTCGTTTGCATGAATTGCAGTTACAGACAACACATTCTCGTGAATGTTAAAGCCATAAATGTTCAAATGTGTGTGAAATCTTATGGGACTTAACTGCTAAGGTCATCCGTCCCTAAGCTTACACACTACTTAACCTAAACTATCCTAAGGACAAACACACACACCCATGCCCAAGGGAGGACTCGAACCTTCGCCAGGATCAGCCGCACAGTCCATGACTGCAGCGCCTGAGACCGCTCGGCTAATCCAGCGCGGCTGTTAAAGCCAAACCAATCAAACGAATCAAGACCAAATATGTTCCACAATCACCTAATTGCAGCACCACAAATGTTGAAACGTCCACTTAGAAAAATTATAAATGACTGTGCTTAAACTGACACACAATATTTTTAGTGCAACTCAAGATGACTTTTAATAATCCCTATAAAGAATGGCCCTGACTAACATTAACCTATACCACTCACAAATCACTTACCTCACAAAAATCTTCGTTAGTCGAACTACTGCAATACAGCGAGCGCCACTACTGCCAGCTAAATAAAAGATTCAAACTACGGAAGGCACTAACTACTGATAGGCATAGTCAGAAAATGAAAGATTTTGATAGAGAACAGACAATGTTTTTACCTTAACAGTGTTCAAAAGTCATCATATCTCAGTTCATGACATCCAGTCTTACAAATTTACTGTCTCTGATGGACACAAGTCCAGATCATCCGTTCTCAAAACTCCGCCATTTTTCTCCCGACATCCACCACTGCTGGCGGATCACCTCCAACTGCGCAACGCTACGCGTTATTCACATACAACTGCCCAACACTACAACAGCGAATATTACAACAATGCTAACCAGCCACAGACTGCACACAGCACAGCCAGTGATTTTCATACAGAGCGCTACGTGGCGTTACCAATATAAAAACCTAAACAGCCTGCTTACAAAGCCACTGTTCACGGGTGCGATTGATACAAGGCAAGCAAAGTACATTATCCAAGAATGGACATGTCTTGTCCATTACAAGCCGTCAGGTGCGTCCTAGCTTTAGACAGACGTAGGGAGCGTAACAGTTCATATGTATGACTAATGAGCAATGTAACAGAGGCAACCCTGTCTGACCAAAATTTCATATGATCCTTACAAAGAAGGAAATTGATAAGAATTTTGTTGATCTGACGTTTCACTGAAGAAACTGCTCATTTGCTAGTTTTGCTAATGCCAGTTGCAGACTTTGAATATATTGCATTAATTACATGAGCCTTGTGACTCGATTTTTGTGAGTGGGACGAACATTTATGTTTGTTCTTTCACAAACATACGGATTTCACATGTCCTTTCTTGCCACAATTGTAGCACTGTGCTTGTCGGGAGGAGCAGTCTTGGCGTTTGTGCCGTGAAGGACAATGAGGGCACGACTTAATTCTGTTCGCCTGTGTAGCAATCTGTTTAGCGAACTGCTTACGATGCGTGGAGAGTTGTTTACGTGTCGTAGCGAGCGCAAACTTCCACTGCCAAATGGGCTGGCCGCAAACAAGGGACTCAACCCGACAAATTGCTGGCTGCTCATTTTATCAGCCAACAGGGCACCTCAATCGTACTGTTCTAGTATTCGCAGTACTTGCTGAAATGACGGAGCGGAATGTTTCAAAATCTGTTCTCTGATTCTTACATCAGTTACATTGTACACGATCACATCACGCAACATAGCCTCTGAATGTAAAGTACCACAAGCACATTTGAATTCGCATTTCCTCGTCATACCCTGCAAATCTGTTAGCTACTCGTGATAAATTTGTTTTTGACCGTTTTTTGGAATTAATAAATTGATACCTAGCTGCTACCACATTCACTTGTTGGTCATAATAGTTGTTTAGCGAATCTATAACCATATCATACGAAAGTTCACTCCGAGTGGCGGTAGGGAATAACTTTTGTAGAAGGTGAAGTACTGCACTTCCGGCTGTTGAGAGAAAGTGCTGGCTTTTCACAGTACCTGGTAAGTTGTGAGCAATTGCATGGACTTCGAACTGTTGCAACCAATCGAGCTATTCCTCTTCTTGATCATGAAACTGCCAAAAGGCGGTATAGTACTTTGAGCCACAGGTATTGCTTGTTCCGTCGAGCATGCCGCATTAGCTAGTAGCTGCTGCACCGTCTTGAACAGTGGAGATATTTGCTGGGACTGGAACTGAAACACCTGTGTTATCTGCATCGCATCTAACGCTGGCAGCTGTGGTGCCTGAGCAGGGGGTGGAATAGGTGGGATGGGCATGTTCGAAGGGACAAATGCAAGAAACAGAAAGGCAAATAAGAAAAATAAGTACTAAAGCATAGAACATTTGTGCAACACCTGCCTCAAAACAATGATTAGCAAAAACGCCATAAGAGACTGTTGAAGCAAGTAAATTCCCATGCAAAGAATAGACAAGAGAGAATTAAGGCGAAAGCAAAACACAAAAGAAAATTCCATTTCCGCCAGGCACTGGGTTCTTCTTATAACTTGTACCCTATGAAGAAGCTTTTTTTTTTCTTTATTGCTATTTTAACACCTTATACAAAAGGTGGGCTGGCAGCGGCAATATTACGCCGCTCTTCGGCCACAGATAGTACAAATAGAAACAAGGAAGACACAGAAAACAAAACATAATGGTGGACAAAAAAAAGTAGACGCATGAGTAAAAAAAAAACCGGAGCCGTTCAGAGGTGTAGTAAAATAAAAACTGTTCAGCACTAGCACACGAACACTGATGACTGAAATGACACACGTGAACGATGGAGCATGGGCGGTGAAAACACTGAAGGACTAACATGATGTGTGTCCGCCGTAAGCAGAAGGTAGACAAGAGGGGAGAGGACAGAACCTTGGGGCACATGGGCGGAGGGGTGGAAAGTGTAGGAATCCGTGTTATGGATGGTGACATTGGAACGACGTTGGGAAAGAAAGGACCCGATGAGATGGATGTAGTTGATAGGAAGGGCGAAGGTTTGGAGCTTGAAGAGGAGACCGGAATGCCATACACGGTCTTAAGCACGATCAAGGTCGAGGGAGAGGAAGATGGCGGACAGACGGCAGTTGAGCTGTTCGGAGAGGAGATGAGTGAGGTGAAGGAGAAGGTCATCGGCAAAGAAGGACGGTCGAAAGCCACATTGGGTAGCGGGAAGAAGGCGGTACTGGTGGGGATGCTGGTGGATGCGTCGCTCGTGCCCTATGTAGAATCCTGCCCACTCGTCTAATATAGGGTAACTAAAACGCTTATTTCTCGGATCGCTAGACAGCAATTTAAGCAAATCATAATAATGGAGTTTGTGCAGTAAGTTAAATTGACAGTACTTAACTTTGCGTATTCACAAAGAGTTATCGCAAACAAATGGCGACCTGCCAATAATCAGTGTCCTTTCGTATATACAATTTCAATGCAAGCATAAGAATTCATAAGTCACTGATATTGTGTTTGTATGATGACTCGTCTTACACTACGGCCGTGGCGCTTATAATCTCTTCGTACAGATGCCGCTCCTGTCTTTGGAGTCGTCGTAGTCGACGTACTATTGGCTGACGTCGTCTCACAGCAATCTCTACTTAATGTTCCAGGCTGATGTACCGGCTGTTGATGTTTCGCCGGAACAGATGTATATGTGAATTAAACATTGAGGTGGTTCTATTTTGATTTCTTGGTGTAGTGTTTTGTGCATAATATATATTGTAGGCGAAGGGAGAAACATGCCGCAAGTTGTTGATGTCGAGGGTAGCCAGTTATGCTGAAGCTCCATGTCAGCAAAGAGTTCACTACAAGCGCGAACCAGACCGCTGCACGCTTCGCCTAAAGCAATCTAATACAAGTAATTTTTTTTATTTTTTAATGCTACTCGTAGCGTTGTTTGTGTGTCGAATTTTAATAGCTGACAAGCTTTAGTATTTGGTTAATGACACTTGCGAGATGATGTTTACATCAGTCATTCGTATGAGACTCGTTGCGTAAGGCAGTTGCTTGCGGACAGTTGCCTTACAGAGTCGTGGGAGGGCAGGTGACTCTGGAGGAGGGTACCAGACGGAAAAGTCGACTTTAGACAGAAGCTTACAGTTGTAACTTAAGGATTGTCTGGTCATGTTGTTCTACTGCTAATGTCGCGATTCCAACGAGTGACATACATAGTTGTCATTTAAAAGACTGTAGATGAAGAGAATTTGTTTTATTTCCTCGTTTGATGTATAATAGTAGGAGGAAATTAGACTGAGAAAACCGCTAATGATTATAATCTGATCGTACCTTGGTGTCATCCTTGACCGTCGCCTCTCCTGGAGCCCCCCATCTCCGGACAATCCAAGCCAAAGCACGCTCCTGCCTCCGTCTCCTCAAGCTCGATTTCAGTGATTAGTGGTGTGTGAAATTGGGAATTGTACTTCTGCCACCAACCCGCTCTTTCCACTCTGTTTAACAATGTGTTTCCCATTGCATTCTTAGTGTTACCACCCTTGCTTTTAATTTCTTTTAAGATTATGTTGACTTTGTGTAGGCCGAATCAATCCTCCCGACTATCATTTCTCTTTAGGTTTCCTCATATTTATTCTGCAGCCATTTTGCCTCCGCTGCCCTGCACTTCAAATTTATGCCGTTTCTAAGGGATTTATATTGGTGTATTCCTATCTTTCCATGAACATTTATGTACTTCCTTCTTTCGTCGATTATTTCATGCATTTCGTCTGTCTGTCATGCTTGCAGTGACAATCCTTGCACCCATGTTTGTCTGTCAGCTGTGACTGTCTGTTTTAGAGATGTCCAACTGCTTTCAGCTTAACTGTCTGCTTTGATAGTGAAATTTCGTGGCAGATTGAATCTATGTTTAGACCGAGACTCGAACTCAGGACTTTTGCCTTTCAGAGGCTATTTCTCTACCGATTGAAGTACCCAGGTACAATTCACTACCCATCCTCACAACTTTACTTCTGCCGGTACCTCGTCTCCTACGTTCCAGACTTCACAGAAGTTCTCCTGCGAAACTTGCAGTACTAGCACTCCCTTATTCCTTCGGTATTACTTGTCCCAGTATCCAAACTCTTAGTGAAGATCAATCGTGACTGACGTATCTCAGTACTTTCTTCAGTAGAATATTTCCTATTATGATCTGAAACGTATTTTAGAACTCAGTCAGTCATTCTTCTTCCTCATTCTTGCTGCCAAGCCTTTATTCTCCAGTAAGCCGTTCTTTTGTTCCTTCCCCTGTAACAACGTTCCAATACCCCATGACTATTCGATTTTCGTATCCCTTTTCATACTGAACAACGCTTTCAGTATCCTCATGTTCAGCCTCTACCTCTTCACCTTCTGATTGACTCGTTGGCCTGTATACCTTAACCATTGTCGTCGGCATTGCTTTAATGTCGAATCTGACGACAATAACCCCTCATCGAACCGACCACAGTAGCTCACTCATTGCATTACTCTTCTATTCCTAGCGAGTCTTCCTCCCATTACACAATTTAAAGGCCACATGTCCTGTGGACACACATTGTGTGTCTTTAATGGAATTGTTTCCATTGCTTTCTGCATCCTCATGCCGTTGATCACTGATGATTCTTTTATATCCAAGTTTTTGTCGTAATAAGTCTTCGGTGCATTTGACTGATATATAATCCAAGAAACTCGCAGCGATACATGTCACTATATTACTATACTGGTGTATAGGCAGAGGAGTTTCCTTCTGCTTGTGCACCAGTAAAGTTACATCGTGACATGCACTGCAGCGAATTTGATATATTTTAACTCATTCAAATACAGTGAAGAAAGCAATTTACAGTTGAAGTCTGGATAGGCGAGAATAATGGGAAGCAAATGAGATTGCGACTGATTTCTGTGTTTCTGCCTTCTTTATTTATGGTTTTTTTTCCTTTTTGTGCCCAGTTTCTGGTGAAATATAGTTCAGCAAAATGCTTTAGTTCACTCTTGTTAATTTTCTGGTTTTGTAATTGTCAAAGAATTTTTTTTTCTATTTAAAAATTTTATTGCTATAACAAGCCCACTGCCTTGCAAACCGAAGCCGATACGCCACTTCACATAAATCGTACGCTACTCATTCGACAACAGGTAATGGATTCCTTGCAAGGCAGCTACCGGACTGGAGAATTTTGCTGACCTTAACACGATAACTCAAATGGTTTGGGATGTTGTTTTAATGGAAGCATGGACTGCTGATAAACGGAGTTGCATTGGTCCAGCTATGAATCGCCGTTTTGCACTACACCAAACGATCATCGTTTGCGAGTATGGCGGTTGCTTGGAGTGAAGTCTCATTCTTCCAGTATCTTGGACAGACAGAGCGATGTTACTCCTGACCTCATCATACTGGGAAGCATCGGTCATGACTTCAGTTCATTGCTGGTCATGTTTGAGTCACCTGTCGTTGCACAGCGGTACTGCACGGACATCCTGTGTCCTCCTGTGTTACCTCATGGATAGGATCCTGGTGCTATTTTTCAAGAGCATAATACTTGTTCACATATGGCAAGTGTCACTATGAACTTCCTGTGTGATGTCTTAGTTTTCCAGCGGCCAGCAAGATCCGCAGACCTGTCCCCTATACAATATGTCCGGGCAAGTTCGGCCGTCAACTTCTTTCTAGTTTCAGTATCCAGAACATGATGGATCTGTTACAACAGCTGGGCCCAGCTTACCTAAGGACAGGATACACCTGATTACTGAACATTTCCCAACCGAATCAGTGCATGTATCCAGGGCAGACGTCACACTCTAAGCAGTTTTTCGTAAATATGGCTCGGTTTTGTAATCACTGAAATAATAAAATACCTCCCAAATCTGCGAAGTGTCACTTTCCTCCTCCTTTTCTACGCGTTTCACTTTTTCGTCTGGTAGTATGTAATATTTTGATTGCAGCTTTTTCGCAACAGTTACAGAGTTCCCGATGAAATATATTGTATGTTATTCAACTGTAAGTCACCCAAAGCATGCTAAATTCTTACTTTAATATAGAGTCTGCTATGTCCTTCAAGTGGAATCCTTTTTCTTCCACAGTCGTATCATCTCTTCCTCGTAGAGACTTTCAGTGAACTGACAACAGATTTTGTTACTGACTGAATATTATGAAGCTGAAATTAAGAACACTAAAATCCGTAAGTAAACATCTATAACTAGAAATAACTGTCACTGTCCATGACTCAGCTCGGAGAAGAGACATTAAAACCTTCGACCACCTACCCAGACGTATGACGGCTCTAACAAACAATCAAATCAGTAAATAACAAACTGAAATCATAATCCTATCTGTTTCAAAAATGCTCTTTTCCCATACAACAATTCCTGAATGTGTAACAGCTAGAGAAGGCTGAATTTAAAGTTAGGTATAAGTTATCAATGAAATAAATTAAAGGTACTTTAAAATCAATTATAAATCTATGTAAACGCTCAATATGTTTCCATATTTTGCTTTGAGAAAGTGTATTAGATCTATAAAATAATGAAAATCTTCCGCTTATTAGCAAGAAAGTAAAGTCATGGTCCACGAAACCAGCTAGTAATTTTGTAAGAAAATAATGTTTGCTGTTGCTGATATGTTGCACCTACGACATACTGTTTGTGCATGAGACAGACTATCTGTAAATACTATACCGCACATCATCAACGAGTGAAAACTGATGAAACCCATATTTCACGTCATCGAAGTGGTGAGATATTCTCATTTCTCATATTCTTGTTGTACATTCGGGGGAAAAAAGCATCACATTTCCTGTCTAATACCAAAATTAGTGTCATGTTCCAATGACTTGGACCAAATGTCTTGAAATTACTTGCACGAAAGTTGAGAGTTGTCGATATTATAAATTTGAGATTGTTTCAAGAAGAAAGGATAGTGTAGATGTGTGTCTTAACATTAGTTGATTTCATGTATATGAAACTACAAGCAGAGCTGAGTAGGATTTCTCTTGCTCCCTGCGTCGCAGAGAATCTGTAGAACACACCAACCTCAGCGAGATCTGTAATTCTGAGCCAAGTAAGACTCCTGGTAATTAATTTGCCACGCGCCGCGGCTAACAGCTGTCATGAAAGTGTCAGATCGTAAGCTTTCTCTTGGGGACCACTCTGCGTTAATGGCCGCACGGAGCACAGCATGCTAATTCACGCACACCGACGAATTCCTTTGCCGGCATACATATGCAGAAACTTGCTACCGCATTCCACGCAGGGATTAGTGACGCCTGGTAGCAGTGATGGATGTAGTACCAGAGCTCCATGACGGAGAAAATTCTACTACACCAGCTCAGTGAAGGAACTCACTGGGTCACAAATTAATCCTTCGACCCATTTTGCCTGGTTCATTCTTCAACGGATCCGGACTGGTTAACAGAAATAGATACGCACAGTTCTTTTGTCTGGTATCATACCTCGTCATTCACTTTAAGCACAAACAAAATCTGGAAGTTTTCGAAGTTATTTGTGCAACGCGAAAATATTTACAGCACTTGTGACAATTCAAAACAGTATTCAACCTCGAACCCACATACCAAGCGTTCGTGATTTGGCTGCTGCCACTAGGACATTTCATTTCAGCTCAACGTGTAAATGATGCTTGAGACTTTTATGCCACCTCGCGTTATGAAAGTCTAGTATCTTTGAATTGGTAGCTCTCATGAAAGGCTGAAATTCATATTTGAGTAGTGGCCTGCACGTAATCTACATCTTCAGCAATATTCTACAAAACGCACTGCGTATGAGGAGGGTGCAACGTCTCCTGGCAAAACACGTATTATATGTGGTCAAAAAAGAGAAAAGAATGGTTGAACTGGATGATTGTAATTGCGCGGATAATGATTGTGTGAACTTTATGTAGTAAAGAGAAACCTTGCTTTATACATGTATAGAATTACGTACCGTTACTTTTAAAGATAATATCTGTGTCGGCGAGTACTGAAACCTCCACAGACGAAACTTATTAAATATCAAACAAAGATGAAAATGTATCACACCGAGTATAAGTAGTAGTGACCAAGCATAATTTCTCTGACATCTTTTTGGAGTTACGTGAGTAGGAAGAGCCTGTGACGCTATATTGTATGCTTGTGTAGCATTCTTTTGTCAAGATTGAGAGAAGGACGCCATTAGGCATTGATTTGCAAAGGTGTGTAAGAATTTAATCTGTTTAAATGTTTCGAATAGAGTTACTTAGTGAAAAGTTGCATTATGATTTTTAATAAGATTGCCTGGTATTTTATTCCATCCTTTTAAGACATTTCCAGCTATTTAAATATTATTCGTGATGCAGAGCTGCACTACGAACGAACGAGCCGCAGCCGCGGCGCATTCAAACAGCATTAAATGAAATCAATCATACCGCAAAGAAGCGGACAGTTAGTAGTGAACTAAAATTATTTCTTTCAGCTATCGGGATTGCACGGCAGAGCAGCAGATTTAATGATGTGTTTTACAGGTGGACGCGTGCTCCATATGATATATTTTAACAGTGCAGAAAGATAATTTACCTTCATGACATAAAAGAAATCGTATTGTGCATGGTTCTGGTCTGGCAAACATTAAGGTAGAAACACTTTTTCTCTGATAATTGTCTCATGTTGTCGTGTCAGTCTTGGTACTTATTGGTGTCTCACTGTTAACAAAACCCACTGCAAAATTTTGGTGTTGAACAAGCATTGCGTACTGTAGCACCAGTATTGATAACGAAATAATTTTCAGTAACCTTTTCAATAACTGTAAAGTAAGAGAGATATGTTGAACTTTGTAGCGAGTTACAGTAATGAAACAATGTTCCCTTTATAGAAAGCCAGATCCAGAATAATATGAACATAATATATTTTGTTTTGTTGAAAACTGATGACCCAAAGAAAGTCACAGCATGGCATCCCTAAAAAGTATTTCAGGCCTCTTACCGTAGCAATACATGTTATCTTATCCATTTATCAATATAGTAGTTGCTACGCGAGCAATAACAAGCAGACAGCGGAAAGGGGTACGTTTGCTTTCATGAAAATTTTTCCTGTTTCTGTCCAAATCGTAAATGGTGCGTAGGACCGCTTAAGGACCTCGAAGGTGAAAGAAATAAGGGCTCGTATGGCAGCGCAGGGACAGTCGTGTATCCGTCTCAGCGTTTGTGTGTGAAATACGAAAGGGAATGGCTAGTGGTGGTACAAGGTGCTCTCCGCTGTGTACCTTAGTTAGCTTGAGGCATACTTATATAGAGGGAAAGGCAGCATAAATATGCCATCGTATTTCCTCCACTTTTCCGTCACGTCGTGACATATAACGGGTAGTTATAATGGATGGTTAGAATTGATGTGTAGCTACTCACAGAGGTCCACTGTGGGCTGTTATCATCGTATGGCAGCGAAACGTGGTAATTATTGTAATGCGTTAACGATGAGCCGATTTATATTGTACAAATATTAGTTCCAAGTTTGGGGACCATGTGCAAATCTGACGCTGTGAATACAAGAAAGAGGTACAGTGATAGGCCAAAACATTATAATCGCCGCCCACCGCGAGGTTGGATGCCACCTGGTGACGTTGCGGGCACGTAACGCTCTGTGTAAAGTATGTAAGCGGAGACCCTAGCGAAGATACGGACTGCAAATTGGGATTAAGACAAGCGACTCACTTAAAGGACATTATTATTATGCAAAGACCGTGAACGAGTATCTAGAAAACGGCGAAGCTGGTCGATTCATGTACGGCTGACGTAAGTATCTGCGGAAAAAGCTAGAAGGACAGTTAAAGTATCACTAGGCTTTAAATGGTTGGATCTGCCCGACTCTTTACATAACATGGGATTCAGAGGCTTGTCTGTTCTGTAAAGTAGGATAGATGGTTTATTTGCAAATTATTGCACTTTAAAAAAGAATTATCTGTGACACATTTCTTAAAATCACCTCCAGATTGTAATTTATTGCTTCTTTAACTATTGAAATCTTTGTGGCTCATCTCTTTAAGTCAATCTAGGTAATTATAATTTGCTACCTTGCTTAAGAAGCCAGCTGTCGGTGATTTTGGTAATGTCTTAAAGATGGCCACGTGTTGATTGTCACTTAGCTGTTTTATAAATATTGTCTTGAATTGTATTCTTAATTCGTTTTGGTAGTTGTTCTCCTTAAGGAGTGACATTATAGGGGCCTTGACCTTTCATGCTAAGTGTACCCTTCATCCCGACTTCCTAAGTCAAAGACGTATTGGTCGGAAAAGGTGCACAGGAACTGAGCTGGCTTCGTAATAGTGATACATTGTGACTTTGTGGTCTGGTGCAGGCCTCTCAATTAGACGCCACTTCTGGGACGTGCGTGTTTCTTGGCTATCCCAGTTATCCTATTGCCCCATGGAGAAGCTACAGCCTGACGAGGAGTCCGAACCACGTGCCATTGGCGTATCTTCCATCACTGAGCGGAGAAGGATAAGTTAAACAAGACTGAAAAATTTCATTGTCTCCTCGGGGTTCAATCCCACGAACTTATACACTGCCGGAAAAAGAGCCCAGAATGCTCAAGGACTGAGTTCAGTGGCGCCAGGGTATGATATGTCCATACTGAAAGTTTGTAATGTTAGTGATTTGTTTGTCACGGTCATTAGGGATGAGATGGCGCTCAGGAAGCCTGACTGTGTACCATGAATCTTGACGCAATAACAGTGCCCAGTTTAGAGGTAAACGGTGTTTGCAAAAGCCGCTATAGGATACAACGTATACCCACTGAAGAGTACGTACTCCTGTTGATCGGCTTCAGCCATTACAACGGGGGACGCACTGTGAACCCACAGGAAGCTGGATAGACGTACCGACAGACTGTTGCACTTGTTGTGCACAATGTGTCAGTGCGTGACGCTACTTTCAGCAGTAGTCTGTGGAAGATTCCAACACATGTAAACCATGTTCTGTATGTCCATCCACTACAGATGCATGTCAAGATCGACACATTATACTGGCAGCAGTGACTGACCACATACCATCCAGCGCCGAAATAAGGACATACGGTGCTCCTACTGTGTCATCAGAGATAATTGAGAACCGTTCCCTTGCAGCAGGGATTCAATTAGATGAAGATTTCAAGAAGAATAACACAAGACACTTTTATAGGACTTTCAAGCGAAACCTCAGAAGCTATTGCCCACCCAGTCTACACTTCAGAGGACCAGATGGAAACATAGCCCATAATTACAAAGACAACTGCCGCATATTGTCCCAATATTTTGAGAATCTCCTCAGCTGTGAGTCCCCTAATACCTCCTTTATCTATCAAGACAGTCATAGACAACCAGACTCTCACCCTCCAATACAAGAAGAAGTGAAGAACATCATTCACCCCCTGAAGAACAACAAGGCACCAGGAGAAACGCTATGGTTGCAGAGCTGTGGAGGCAAGCTGGAGACAAAGCAGTCAGCAAGGTGACCGAGATCGAACGGAACATTTGGGACACTCAGAAGTTACCAGATGATTGGACATCTGCTTTGATCCACCTCTTACACAAGTAGGGTGATTTGACTGACATCAACAATTATAGAGGGATCTCATTGAGACCAGTCACTTATAAGATATTATCTAAGGCATCACTGAGCTGAGCCGAACCTCAACTGGACCCAAAACTTGGAGATTATCAAGGTGGTTTTAGAAAATGACGTTGTTGTGCTGAACAGATCCTTAACTTGAAGTCAGTATTAAGTCAGATTAAACTAGCGAATAAACAGAACGTAGTTACTGTCGTTGACTTCAAGAAAGGGTACGATTCAGTCGACAGACACACTCTTATGAGAATTTCGTAGGAAATGGACCAGAAAACCCAGAGCCTTACCCAAAAGACCCTGAGTGACATTAGATCACGAGTAAAGTTCAGGGGAACGCTTTCAGAAAGCTTTGAGATAAAGACAGGAGTTACACAGAGAGATAGACTTTCACCTCTTCTCTTCAACAGTGCACTGGACATGGTGATCAGAGAGTTGTGAAAAGAAATGGAAGTACAAAATACACCGAGCGGTATTTACCTGACACACAAACGGAAGGGAGTAGTAGTAGCTGTTTAGTTTTCGCAGATCGTCTGGCACTTATAGTAAGCTCAGTGGAAGTAGCAGTAAAGCAATTTAGAATGCTCAAAACCAGGCTGCCAAGGTAGGACTTCAACTGCCGCTAGAAAAGACAAAATACCTCACCAACATTAGTGATACTCGACGTGACCTACAGCTGGAACAACGTCGAGAATGTTGACAGTTTCAAGTATCTAGGAGAATGATTGGATCACAATCTATCAGAAGGAACAGCACTAACAGCTCGGATTAAAAAGTTGCAATTACCATAAACCAAGAACATGTACAATAACAAATGTCTTTCTCGCAATTCCAAACTTAAAGCCGGCTTGGGTGGCCGAGTGGCTCTAGGCGCTACAGCCTGGAACCGCGCGACCGCTACGGTCGCAGGTTCGAATCCTGCCTCTGGCATGGGTGTGTGTGATGTCCTTAGGTTAGTTAGGTTCAAGTAGTTCTAAGTTCTAGGGGACTGAGCCATTTGAACCAAACTAAAACACTACCAAACAGTTATCTGCCCTGAAGCCCTATATGCCTCAGAATGCTTGAATCTGAACAGGAAAGGCTTGACAGATAAACTATGAGATCCTGAGAAAAATTCTGGGACTGGTCAAAACAGATAGTGAGTACAGAAGACAATCAAACCAGGAGCTATACAATCATACCGAGAAAATCACAGATGTAGCCAGGAAGATATGTCTCACTTTCTACGGAAATATCATAAGGATGGACCAAACAAAACTAACCAACCGACTTCTCAGCTACTGGAAGAGCAGGGAGACCTTGACACCATGGCTGATAGAAGTCAAGAAAGACATACAGGAACTTAACATAAATGAAAATGACGTTAGAAACCTAGCGCTTCTCAGAAGGATACTAAAATAAAAGAGGTTCCAGGACAGATCACCCCGTAAAAAGACCGGCGACCTTTGGGCAAAAGAGAGAAAGGAGAAACATAGCCAGAGAGAGAATGCGATATTACTGGGCAAACATCAAGTCCCTCTCCAAGTCGAGAAGTTGAATATCGTGGTCCTTAGCTGGCCCATTCGAAAGAAGAAGAAGAAAATAAGCAAATAAAATAAACTAAATATGCACAAGACATTGGAACTATGCCAACTGACCTTTGCTCACCCGCCTCCTGTACCAACGCATCCCATCTCCCCCATTCGAACTGTAACATTAAAATGTGGCACCCACTCAGAATGAAGCTGCAAGCTTCTGGCACCAAGTTCGAAGATATACAGTAAAAAGTTTCGTAATGTTCACTCGAGTACGTGCTGTGGTCAAAGATATGCATCAGTTATGTGAAAGTCCAAGATATTTGTGTAAGATGTTTGCCTTTGAACTGTAGACACACACACACACACACACATACACACACACACACACACACACACACACACATAGAGTGAGAGAGAGACAAAGAGAGAGATACTCCCAAACATATTTTAGTAACTGACTACCAAAAGAAAAATTGGAAACTGTTCATGGGCTGTAACGCCATTTGGATCTATAAATTTCTTTGGAAGCAATTCTGCACTCGCTATGGAAAATGAGTACTATTACAAAACTAGTTCTCCATAAATAGTTAACAAAGACCAACATTTGCCTATGAGACGTAATTAAGACATTAGTAAAAAGCTGTCGCTAAGATCAGTTTCACTTTAACAACTGTTACGCAAACCTCCTAATGGGCAAAATGGGAGATAAATCAGCTGCTGTCTTTTGCTGCTGCTGCTTGTCGTCACCTGAC
The DNA here is from genome assembly GCF_021461395.2 of Schistocerca americana. NCBI lineage: Eukaryota > Metazoa > Arthropoda > Insecta > Orthoptera > Acrididae > Schistocerca > Schistocerca americana. The sequence continues at coordinate 126,062,780 of NC_060124.1, forward strand.
AGGTAGCTCCCATTGTGAACATCTAGTGTTTGAGTGATGTTTCATACTGTAATCCACAACCGAGCCTCAAATTAATTATATTCCTTATCTATGTTGCTTTTCAAGCATCAGAATTCAACGTTTAACATGCCTGCGGAAATACATCGGCAACGCTAAAAGTAAAATAGTTATGTCAAGTTACACAACGTTATTTTCACACATACACAGAGACAAATATATCAAATTTGTGCCTGAAATGTCGATGTTAACTCTTAGATTGTGTCTCAGCGCTGTTTTCATCCGAAATATGCATGGCTGAATAAACTACCTGCTTAATATGTTAGTTTTAATTACAAATTACGCCTAAGAGATCATCATATAACTAATCTGAACGACGGAGTCTGAACTGAAGAAAATACAAGCTAGGTAAAATACTATGCAAGCATGGAAACAAAAAGACTGTCTGAATCACTGGCAGAATATAATTAACTATGCCTATTACTGCTGGTGTAAGTCACAATATACTCACAGATTAAATATTTGTACACCTAAACTGTTCTGCAAAGCTTGTCAAGTGTTACAATGGCATCGTCACACCTAAAATCGAAAAGATGTGATTTGAATATGAGGAACAAATAATATTCTGAAAAGGCAGTTGACATTTCAAGTTAGGCCTACGAAACCTATGTACTAAAAATAACTTGACCACACTTGCAACTGTAGATAATACTGTTTGGCTTCGATACTAGACAAACGTTGAAACAAACATTCATTCTGAGTTACTGCTAGCTGCTGGAAGAATGTAAATAGTACCATCATTTAGACTTACTCTTGCTGAACGAAATTCGATTGCTGTACCAAGCTTTTCAGGTTCTATGGTCCTTCAAACCGTCTATACCTTACTATAGTACACAAGCTGACTTACTGAGACTACTTAAATAAACTGTAGGTTAATTGATAACCGTAGTTACATATCTGTACGAAGCTTTAAATTCATCTAAATACATAAAAACTGATTACAAAACATGCATATCGACGTTACAGCCTAATATGAGCTGACAAATAGCAAAGAAAAAAATGGCAACTTTGTGCTGACAAAGAGCAGTACATCTTGTAAACTGTAACACCATGATCAGAATGCAAAAAACTTCTATTCGTACATCAAACAGCGATTGTCCAACAACACCTCTGGGACGGAGGAGCTGTTATGCATATTTACTCCCCAGTGTCATCCCTGTCGTAGCCAGTCTTGGTTCAATTGCCAAGATGTAAGTTCATTATCATCTAAGTAAGACTTAATCTTCTCTTAAGCAGTTACTGTTGAGTCTTTCACTCTATTTTCCGCAGCCACTGCAAACTTCCTCTGACAAAGATTTTGGGGCATGTTAATAGAGATTCAGGACAAGTTGATACACGTTCTGGGCAAGTTCAAAGATTTTTGGGGTAAGTACACACATTTTAGATGAGCATTCATAGGTTTTTGGGGCATGCTGATACTTTTTGAGTACTCTGGTACATTTTTGGAGCAATAAGATAGCTCTGGGGTGAGTTGAAAAGTTTTTGTTGTAAATTGTTACATTTGGGGGTGGAATGGTATATTTTGGCGCAAGTTGTTACGTTTTTGCCGGTAAGTTGTTACATTTCTGGCACAAGCCCATACATTTTCGGGGTAAGTTGGTACATTTTTGGGTGTCAGTTGATTCATCATTATTTGTTTGGATACAGTTCATACAGAACACCAAACAATTGCATGTAGCATTTCCAATTTATTCACCAGTAATGTTATCATCACAAAATTTCATCCATCAGATTTACACAATGCAGTAAATTTCCACTCTCTTTCTCTCTCTCTCTCTCTTTCTCTCTCTCTCTCTCTCTCTCTTTGTCTATCTGTCTCTCTCCGTCTCTCTCTGTGTAATGTTTAATAATGCAACAATACTATAATGTCTTGAATTGATAAGTTGCATCTTGCTGACTATTCACCGTATAACTTGCCTCACAAATATGTCAACTTCCTTGAAAATGTTTCATCGTGCCAGAGATTGTATCATTTTAACCCAAGAATATATCGACCTCCTCCAGAAATGTATCAACTGACCGGTAAGTGTATCACCTTAGCCCAGGAAAGTATTAACTTCCCCAGGTTTCCAAAAAATGTATGAACTTACCCAAAAAATTCATCAGTTTCAACCAATAATGCATCAACTTTCTCTATAGCTTTTGCCAGAAGAAATTTTCAGTAGATATGAAAAATAAAATAAACGACCAGGTGGTAACTTTCCTATGACAATATTCTTACCTAGTTAAATAATTGTAAATTAGCGAAACTCCAGCTTGCTGACTATAGTGAGACAGCAACTCATTTTAAGATTTTGATGCAAAAAGAGACAAACAGAGTTGCAACTAAAATTGATGTTTATGTAGTCGGTCACCGGTTTCGGGCTACGCTCGTTCTTGTTAAAGTATACTACTTGGGACTATACGCTTATGTACACAATTTTTTGACTGCTATTTCGATAGAGATGTTACTTGCCTGGTTGGTTTGAGGATGGATGTAGCCCGAAACAGCTCACCGACGAAATAAACATCCATTTTACCTGCAACTGTGGTTGTCTTTTTCTGCATCGGTATTAACGATTTACTCCCTGCAAACTTATCCAAGACTGAGCAAGATGATGACTATCGGTAGGATAGATATTTAAACAGCTCCAAGTTTCCAGAATTTTTGTTGGTGAAGCGCCAAGTAATGTACTAACGAAAAGCATTTGCATTCTGATCAACCTAAGCATTCCAAACGTATGGCTGAGCTGTTTCTTGCTGATCATAAAATGTTGCCATTGTTCACCCGCTAATTCTCGGTGCACTTTAGACTACAAGTAAGGTCTGCAGTACTGCTCACGTGTGTGTTCTGTAGTCAGATTTTACATGCTTGGCTTCTGGTTGGCTGAAGAAAGGAGGGTATGGTGATAGAGGATGGGTTAAGAGAGGGAGGAGTTGCAATTCACGAATGGAGCAGTACCACGATTTTGGAATTTTTTAATATATGTTTTTATGTTTTGCGCTTTATTTAAAATTTATTTTTAATTTTCCACCATCTTGCGTTTTTGACTGGTGTTGGAAAGTTGAACTCAAAGACTCACTTGAGCGAGAGCATTCGTTGCATTCCTAAGCTGCATTACTTGCATTATATATCATGGCATGGTAGGTCATGGGTGAATTTCAGCGTAGTTAGAGCAGCATTTCATCGAATGTTAGTACTCCAAATACGTTTTTACCAACTAGGACATTATACCATACCGAAGTCTTTTGTGGTTCATCATCACACATTCACGACTGTCATGTTAAAGACTCGTTTGTGGATCGTTGCATACTTACAATGTTCTACTAATTCACTCGTGCTAGTTTCGATACTAATTATGATTCACACTATATATCACCTCAGAAGCATTTTGAAAATTTGATTATTGAAATAAAGAAGATAGGAGGTATAAGAAAAACCAGTACGGTTGCATCGAAACATGTAAGATCAAAAACTAATGAAAACTACCTGTAACTTTCATGGATTACGTGATACAGATTCACAATCACACATTGCACTTCAGGTGTTTTACCAGAGTCGTAAACTGTGAGATGCTGTGTATCGTGGCCACTGCCTCCTTGATGTTTCTCATTTGTCTCTCAGAAAGATCGCTGGTTTCATTGGACTTTTCTCGACGTATAAGCACTCTCGGACGAAAAGAAATTGCAAGGAGGGCTTAGCTTAAGCCTGGGAATAATCGAAATGATATCAATTTCATCCAATAGCTGGCTCCAAGTGGAGATCCTACTTCAGTAGCTTAAGATTCTTTCAGTTATTTCTACAGCTTAGTGGGGTGTTCTCCTTCGCCTAAGACTTGATCTGCAACGCTGCTGCTGTTTGCACCGACAACTCCGTTTTCAAGTTAAAAAGACCACTAAACTGATGGTATATCCTAAAATCTTTCTTTTCTTCTTTCTAGTCTTATGTGAAGACAGTTTGTTCAACATGAACTGCCACTTGCATTAATATTAGAAGCCGATGTGAGAAATAGCTGTTCCATGTTTCCGTCCCTTCGAGTCTTAGTTTATCTAAAAGGAAACAGTAGTTACAGTAATTCTCTGAATATAAAAGGAATATACGGAAAACTGAAATTATAGCGCAGGATAAAGGTATTATCCATTAAAACTGTTCTGGCTGTGTTCGAAAACTATATCTTTTGTGTTGCTTGAAACATGGCTATGACATACATTTCACTATACCTGTACATTTTTCAACACACTGCGAAAGTGTTTCGAGCTGAAATTTTGAGTGACTCATCTTTCGCAATGGAAAAGTAAACAATCTTATCTCACATTGACATAAAGTGTTTGAACATGTACTGACTGCAGACAGAGAAGCTACAAAGTAAATATCAGGAACTGTAGTTATATGTAGTCAGAGATAACAGCCGACAACAGGATATCTTAATGCAAGCATCAGCAGACACCTAATAATAATGTTTTTTTGAGATCTGCTACACTGATACTCCAGATATTAACGTATAATGCTGTGTTGCTCATAATATTTTTTAAATTACCTTTCTCAGGCGGATACGAATTACCGAAACAGATACGTGTGCGTATGTCCATCGATACGATTAGCTACTTTTTTTTTTTTTTTCGTCTCGCTGTCCCAGAAGTGCTCTGTAAAATGGACAATGTTTTCAGCAACAACAGGCCGAATGAAACCCAAAACGTGGAACACACCAACTCCGACTGATCACCAGGAGAGCCATATTCTCATAAATGTATCACACGGCAGCAGAATCGATGTGCCGTTAACAATTCAAGACACTGCGCTGTTTGGGGGATTCGCGTTTTTAGCGGAACCAAATGACGGTGTGAGAATAAGTTTCTTAGTTATTTTTTCGCAATGTGCTTGCCGTCGAGCATAACCCCATCGGAGAGAAGCGTTGCTACTCCGTAAAGTGGATGAACGTTAGAATTGACTATATCTAGAGTCACCATGCGGTGATCTGCAATTCAAAAAAGCAGATCACGTTTAACATCATAATTAGCCATCGTATAACATGCAAAACAAATAGAACTCCCAGTGCTGTAAACAACAATACGAACTATACTAAAATCATGCTTCATTCTCTGTCTCTTAGTCTTCTTAGAATTACGAGGGGCGTTTGAAAAGTCCGAGCAAAGTCCGAGAGATGGCACGACCGGCGCGTATCGAGGTCATGTTTAGTTAGCAGCATCTTTGAAAAGAACGTACACTAAGTTCCAGCCATACTGGTCTATATCTTTGTGTTTGGCATTCGTGTGATTCAAGAAAGTTGAGTGATTGTCAAAAAATGGACGAAAGGGAATTTCGTGTGGTGATTAAACATTAGTTTATGAAAGGCAAAACGCCTCAGAAGACCAAAGAGAAGCTTGGTAAACATTACAGTGACTCTTCACCTTCGAATAGAACAGGTTATAAGTGGTTCCAAAATTTTCGGAGTGGCCATATTGGCACAAGTGATGCTGGACGTTCTGGACGCCCTGTGGAGGTTACGACTCCATAAATCATTGATAAAATCCATGATATGGTGATGGATGACAGAAGACTTAAGGTGCGTGGGATTGCTAGTGCTCTGGGCATCTGCAATGAATAGGTGCATAATATTTTGCATAAATAATTGGACACGAGAAAGCTATCCGCAAGATGGGTTCCGCGATTACTCACGCTTGACCAAAAACAGAATCGTGTTAAGTGTTGCGAGGATAGTTTGCAGCTGTTCAGGAAGAATCCGCAGGACTTTAAGCGTCGTTTCGTCACTGTGGAAAAAAAACACGGATACATTACTATACTCCTGAGACCAAAGAACAATCTAAACAATGGGTTACCAAGGGAGAATCTGCACCATAAAGGCGAAGACCATTCTTCGGCTGGAAAGGTTATAGTGACTGTCTTTTGGGATTAACAAGGGAGAATCCTCATCGACAATCTAGAAAAGCGTAAACATATTGGAGGTGCATATTATTCATCGTTATTGGACTGTTTGGAAACCGAGCTGCAAGAAAAACGCCGGCGATTGCATTGCAAAAAAGTCCTTTTCCATCACGACAATGCACCAGCACACACCTCAGGAGTTGTGGTCGCCAAATTAATGGAAATAGGATTCCAACTCGCTTCATGTCCTCCCTATTCTCCAGACTTGTCTCCCTCGGACTACTATTTGTTAACCAGTTTGAAGAAATGGCTGGCGGGACAAAGATTTTCTTCAAATGAGGAGGTGATTGCAGCATCTAATAACTATTTTACATACTTGGACAATTCCTATTATTCGGAAGAGACCAAAAAATTAGAACATCGTTGGATAAAGTTCATAAGTCCAAAAGGAGACTACGTCGAAAAATAAACAAAGGTTTACCCCAAATACGGAAGTAGTTTTTATTTCTGCACGGACTTTTCAAACGCCCCTCGCAAAATCCAGTGAGCGGACCTCAGTAGGCCACTGGTAATGTTTGAGGTATATTGTTTTCGACAGACTTTTGACACTGTGGATCCCGAAATATAAAATTTTCTAACGATTTCCGAAAAGGAATGTCCCATGCGACTATTTCCTACTATCATTTCGCGGGCAAGGTCTGTTAATCCCTGTAGTGCGGCCACAATCACGTCGGAAATTTTTTCACATGAATCACGTGTGTTCACATTTCAGCTGTGCTAATGCACAACCCCTTTACACCTTGTGTTCGCAACAGTACGGCATCTGTATATGAACATAACGCTATCCCATGACTTCCTGTCACCCCAGTGTATGTGCATACGTGGAAGCCAGTGGGCCGGTGGCAAAGTGGGTTGTTGTGAACCGCGGGATCGAAACGTGATCGGACGACGGATATCTGAATGAAATTTTCACTCTGCAGCGGAGTGTGCGCTGATACGAAACTTCCTGGCAGTTTAAAACTGTGTACCGGACTGGGACTCGAAGACCTTTGGCTTCCGCGGGCAAGTGCTCTACAACCTGAGTTACCCAAGGATATCTGACTCTTCGTTTTGAACTTGCTTTCACATCTGAGCTATATAAGGACTCGACAATAGGGGCAATTGTTTAGAGCGCACGTTAAATACAGATGATACTTCCGCGTTTGGATAACTGGAGTACGTTAGGGAGATGCAAGTCGTCGAAGCGGTCTGCAACAGAAAGACGTCACTGGGTGATTGACTCTGGTGATACACTGATGTCCAAGAAAATAAGTATACGAAATACTTTCCCAGCAGCGAACTAAAGTCGCCCGATTTTAGACTGATGGTAGTGTCAATGTAAGGTCATGAGTGAATGAGATATACAAAACCAGTCGAGTTCAAATGGTTCAAATGGCTCTGAGCACTATGGGACTTAACATCTGAGGTCATCAGTCCCCTAGAACTTAGAACTACTTAAACCTAACTAGCCTAAGGACATCACACACATCCATGCCCGAGGCAGGATTCGAACCTGCGACCGTAGCAGTCGCGAGGTTCCGGACTGAAGCGCCTAGAACCGCTCGGCCACACCGGCCGGCACTAGTCGAGTGATGTACTTTGAAAAGGAATAAGGTGGTGTGATATGGTCAAAAGATAGGTCAATTCCCTCGAAGTTGTGACTTTATTGTCTTGTAAAATGTAGACAAGTAATAGGTGTCAGTATTGTATGAACGTTAGCTTTCATGGGAATATGTTTCGGAAAGAAAAGTTTGGTCAGATTTATTATGATTCTCCTACAGATTTATTTTTGTTGAAGATCTTCGCTAATGGGAAACACATTATTTGGTATGTTTCCAAATAAATTGTACATTTCGGGTATAATTAATAGTACAAACATTTGCACAATAATCCTTATATCATTTCATATAAAATCCGTAATTCCATATAAAAGGATACACGTATCTATCTTGTGAAAGTGATCAAAAGGCTAGCTTCAGCTGCCGGTGACTGTGGCCATGTGTGTATGAGTTGCGTTTGTGTGTGTGTGTGTGTGTGTGTGTGTGTGTGTGTGTGTGTGTGTGCTATTTTCGACAAAGACCTTGTTCGTCGAAAGCTAATTGTGTGACAGGCCTTTTGTTGTGCCTATCTGCGACTCAGCTTCTCCTGTACGTGGTGAGTAGCACCTCTCAGTTTCATAATATTGTGATCAAAATAAATGTATGTCAGGATCCTCTTGTGTGCAAAACTCGAAGTGACAATCGTATGATGAGTCATTGCAACGTAACACAGCTCGACAAAATCCGGACCAACACAGAAAGAGCTGCGGAGTAGTCTACAAGGAACTGAAAGAGGTACGGATAGAGACGGACAAAAATTACATTTATTATATTACACTATATGATGCTCCCCTGGGTATCACCAAGACGGGGAGTTAGTTCCGCACTCACGGACAACAGTTGATGTTCTGCATGGTGTTCCAGCGCTGGTCACACTGTTACTAAGGACCTTATGTCACAGGGCGTTCCGTTCCCACATTAGCACGGTTGACAACTGGTAGATGGTCGTTGGTGTATGTGGACGTACTGGAGCACGTCACCCCAAAGCATTCCACATATGCTCTATCCGATTTACGGGCAGACCAATCCATTTGCTGAATATCCTCTCGTTTCAAGAGCTAATCGACCCGTGGAATTCAATCATTTGAGTCACACATTGTCATCCACTGAAGTGATGTGAGAGCGATTGCTCCCTTAAGCCAACGCACATGGAGTCGGAGTACAATCACAGATCGATGAGTGTGGCGTATTCAAAGATTCGCCTCACTACGACATCGCACCTTGATCTCCTCAATCATATTGTTCGTGTATCTTCCAGGCTGAGTTACGTGTTGTACCTCTCGTCATAGGGCGATAGGTGAAAATATCTTTTAAGTTTTGTAGATACCTTATGAAACCATAATATTACGTATTCAAAATCAGAATATTAATGTAAAACACGAAAGGAGGAAACAGCAATAACTTATAAATATTAAAATTAGTTTTGTAGTAACATGTTAGTTTTTGTCTATTTTCATTTGTCGTCAATAACGTTCAGGCAATATACAGGGTGTTACAAAAAGGTACGGCCAAACTTTCAGGAAACATTCCTTACACACAAAGAAAAGATGTTATGTGGACATGTGTCCGGAAACGCTTCATTTCCATGTTACAGCTCATTTTAGTTTCGTCAGTATGTACTGTACTTCCTCGATTCACCACCATTTGGCACAATTGAAGGAAGGTAATGTTGACTTCGGTGCTGTTGTTGATATGCGTCTCATTGCTCTACAGTATTAGCATCAAGCACATCAGTACGTAGTATCAACAGGTTAGTGTTCATCACGAAGTAGCTTTGCAGTCAGTGCAATGTTTACAAATGCGGAGTTGGCAGCTGCCCATTTGATGTATGGATTAGCACGGGGCAATAGCCGTGGTGCGGTACGTTTGTATCGAGGCAGATTTCCAGAACGAAGGTGTCCCGACTGGAGGACGTTGGAAGCAATTGATCGACGTCTTAGGGAGCACGGAACATTCCAGCCTATGACTCGCGACTGGGGAAGACCTAGAATGACGAGGACACCTGCAATGGACGAGGCAATCCTTCGTGCAGTTGACGATAACTCTAATGTCAGCGTCAGAGAAGTTGCTGCTGTACAAGGTAACGTTGACCACGTCACTGTATGGAGAGTGCTACGGGAGAACCAGTTGTTTCCATACCATGTACAGCGTGTGCAGGCACTATCAGCAGATGATTGGCCTCCACGGGTTGACTTCTGCGAATGGTTCATCCAACAATGTGTCAATCCTCATTTCAGTGCAAATGTTCTCTTTACGGATGAGGCTTCATTCCAACGTGATCAAATTGTAAACTTTCACAATCAACATGTGTGGGCTGACGAGAATTCGCACGCAATTGTGCAATCACGTCATCAACACAGATTTTCTGTGAACGTTTGAGCAGGTATTGTTGGTGATGTCTCGATTGGGCCCCATGTTCTTCCACCTACGCTCAATGGAGCACGTTATCATGATTTCATACAGGATAGTCTACCTGTGCTGCTAGAACATGTTCCCTTATAAGTACGACACAACATGTGGTTCATGCACGATGGAGCTGCTGCACATTTCAATCGAAGTGTTCGTACTCTTCTCAACAACAGATTCGGTGACCGATGGATTGGTAGAGGCGCACCAATTCCATGGCCTCCACGCTCTCCTGACCTCAACCCTCTTGACTTTCATTAATGGGGGCATTTGAAAGCTCTTGTCTACGCAACCCCGGTACCAAATGTAGAGACTCTTCGTGCTCGTATTGTGGATGGCTGTGATACAATGCGCCATTCTCCAGGGCTGCATCAGCGCATCAGGGATTCCATGCGACGGAGGGTGGATGCATGCATCCTCGCTAACGGAGGACATTTTGAACATTTCCTGTAACAAAGTGTTTGAAGTAACGCTGGTACGTTCTGTTGCTGTGTGTTTTCATTCCATGATTAATGTGATTTGAAGAAAAGTAATAAAATGAGCTCTAACATGGAAAGTAAGCGCTTCCGGACACATGTCCACATAACATATTTTCTTTCTTTGTGTGAGAGGAATGTTTCGTGAAAGTTTGGCCGTACCTTTTTGTAACACCCTGTATACAGCGAGTTGGTAGAGTTGGTATTTGAAGGAGGAAGCAAGAATGGAGTTATCATCCCGTCGATACCGAGCTATTAGAGATGCAGCACATCCTCGAATTCTGCCAAGGATAGGGAAGAAAATCGGGTATGCTCTTTCAAAGGAGCCGTCCCAGGTTTAGGGAAATAATGGAATACCTAAATTTAGATGACTGGGCGCCGTTTTGAACAGTTGTCCTTCCGAATGCGAGACCAGTGCGCTAATTATTGCGGCACCTCGCTCGGTATGACATTCGAAGGAGACAAATGCAGCATCACACAGCGGACGGCCATTCTTATTATGCAATTATGATACAAATACAATGAAACAAATAAAAGAAATTATGCCGAGAAATGCTACAATGAGGTTGACGGTTGGCCATACTCATTACGTTATTACGATATAACTACAGCGAAAATACTAAAAGAAACTGCACCAAGAATTTCTGAAAAAAAAATTTTTGATGTGCTTTTAACAGAATAAGCCTTCATGATGACTTGTATAATGAAGACGATTATAAGCTCAATGAATATCTGAATATACTACTAAATCGTATTACTTTAGTTTTATCGCTATATGTATTGCTCAAAACATGTACGTCAATTGTGAAGTTCGATATAACGCATTATTTGTATTTCGAAATACTGACGATTAAGTAAATGTTGACATTACGAATGGCGTTCTAAAAGGTAATACAACACATTTTCTTCCTTGCCCATTTTCAGCTGAAAAAGTTTCCGAGTTTGTTGTTGGACATCATGTAATATTCCCGCTTCAGCCCCTACAATTTCATGAAGTTCCGGTAAGTGGCGGAGGTATATGTAGCCTTCAAAATAGTGTCTGTAAGGAAGGTCGGTTCCAAGCAGAAAGCTGTCATTGAGCTTTTTTTGGTGAAAAACGAAAACACTAAACAAGTTTATGGGTGCATGCAAATGTCTACTGAAACCAGCCAGTGAACAAAAGCGCGCCGAGTCGTCGGGAGAGGCGTTTCTTACCATTGCAACAACGTCGCACAAACCAGCCCCGCTGGCCGGGGTGGCCGAGCGGTTCTAAGCGCTACAGTCTGGCACCGCTCGACGGCTACGGTCGCGGGTTCGAATCCCGCCTCGGGCATGGATGTGTGTGCTGTCCTTAGGTTAGTTAAATTTAAGTAGTTCTAAGTTCTAGGGGACTGATGACCTCAGAAGTTAAGTCCCATAGGGCTCAGAGCTATTTGAAACATTTGAGCCAAACGTGTCCCATCCCCCACGTGCCGGCTGGTCGCTGACAACTGTGACTCTTGCAAAAAATGGTTAAAATGGCTCTGAGCACTATGGGACTCAACTGCTGAGGTCATTAGTCCCCTAGAACTTAGAACTAGTTAAACCTAACTAACCTAAGCACATCACAAACATCCATGCCCGGGGCAGGATTCGAACCTGCGACCGTAGCGGTCTTGCGGTTCCAGACTGCAGCGCCTTTAACCGCACGGCCACTTCGGCCGGCGTGACTCTTGCACTGTCGGAAGGTACGCACAATATCATTGGAGGTGATCACTGATCAGAGTCAAATACCTCATTTTCCACGACAACGCAGTGCCTCCCACAAGTTCAGAAGGTTCAAAATGGCTCAAATGGTTCTGAGCACTATTGGACATAACTTCTGAGGTCATCAGTCCCATAGAACTTAGAACTTCCTAAACCTAACTAAATTAAGGACATCACATACATCCATGCCAGTGGCAGGATTCGAAGCTGCGACCGTAGCAGTCGCTCTGTTCCGGACGGAAGTGCCTAGAACCGCTTGGCCACCGCGGCCGGCTCCCACAAGTCTCCTGAGAGGAGCTAACAAAACTTCATTGGACTGTATTCCCTCATCTGCTCTAAAGCCCGGGTCTCGTACCTTCCGACTTCTATCTATTTTGCCCAATGAAGGATGCACTTTGAAATATGTATTACTCTCCTAAAATAACTGATATGTTCGACATCACCACAAGAAATTGCAATAATACTCCATGAAACCTAGAAATGACTTCTTTTCGTTTTGAAGAAGTCTCTGTTACCATGCCTTACGCTGTTTTGTCACAGTACAGTGATACACAGGACATATCACAGACCGATAATCCACGTCCTCCTTCTTGATTTACGTTTCTAGAGATTTCTTTGAACGTCTCAATTTGATACCGAATGCTTTCTAAAGAAAATGCCTGATTGATGACTTTCCTTTTATCTGTCCAGTCTTCGTTTCTATTCCATCTCTAATTATCTCTTCATGAAGAAGTTAATCCATAACTTTCCTTACTCTTTTTTGTCTTTTCTTAGCCGAAGTCTCAGTTCCGAAAAATCTGTCTGGCGACAATAATGTCATCTCCTGCCGATGACAATTATTTGAATCTTCGTGAAGGGGCATTTAGACAGCACCACACTCTCTCTAACAGTACCAGCTTGTACAATTACTAGCGGCTGACTCAAGTCATAAGGTGGCTCTAGTACAGAGGCGTTCACTAAAATATAGACACTCTCTAATAGTCAATATCAGTAGAACTAAATGGCCAACCGTTACGCGGGGAAGATTATTTTACGTGGGGCTGGTTTCTGTTGATGAACTTCAGCTTCCAAGGTGCTCCGTTGGTAGAAGTCAAGAGACATAAGGTCTGAAGACTGTGGATGTACTCAACACCTCTTCGACGTATCCATGTCCAGGTAGATTTCCATTCAAGTAGACTCTGACATCTCTGTAGTACTGAGACGGAGCGCCATTTTGTTATAGTTAAAATCTTTCATATTTAAACACCTCTCGGATGGCAGGTAAAATCGGTTTTTGCAGCATACGAAGACAGACCTCATCAGTTACAGTACCTTCAAAGAAGAATGCACCAATGAAACTCCTTAATGACATACCATACCACGGATAACACCTGGTAGATTAACATGTTTGTCCACGTGAAGGTCAGGATTTTCAGGAGGACAGTACACGCAGTTACGGGCGTCTACCGTACCGTTCAGTTTGAATTACGCCTCGTCAGACCAGCAAACCGTTCATCCTTGCAGAACACGCCTTCAGACCACTCGCAGTGCTCCATCCTTCGATCCGGATCGTCCTCGTTCTTAGCGTGCAGCGACTTTGGAATTTACGTTTCTCACTTTGCATCTTTCAGAATTCGTCGTATGCTTGATCGGTTTAACCCACTTTTACGTCCACCATGCTTCATAGATTTTTTAGGTTACCAAGTAAAATTTTGGACACTGCAGTGTTAGAAGCTGGACTTGTTGATGTTTTTTGGTGGGCCAGACCTTTCTGTACACACATGCTTAACAGTACCGTCGGATACAAATTTTTCCCAAATACGATTAATTGTTGTACGTGTTGGTGGCTGAGTTCTGTTCACATTACGCCACTGCCGCTGTACCTCCATCATGTTTTCGTAGTTCCAGTACCACATCAATATGGCCTTGCATTGCTCAAACGACAATCTAAACTCATTCGTTGCTTCACTCTCTTGGATAACGCGCACCAATGTCTGTTGAGAAAATAATAGACTACGCTACCGCGCGAAATTGCACCAGTATGCTATTTTATTCCATAGATATTAACTATCAAAAAGCGTCTACATTTTTACTGGACGCCTCTGTATAACCTAAAGGGGCGGTGATGGCCATGGTCAAGCCGGCACTGAGTGCAGACTGCGGAAGTTGCATGGGGGCAGGCAGGGAGTTAGGCAGGAAGGGCTACAAACAGTAGCGTGCTAGCTGAGTTCGCGTAAAAATGGAAGCTCCAGCTGCTTAGACTACGTAGATAAACTGTAATCTTCTCTGAAATATACAGGCATGCTACAGGAAAACTAACTAAAGCTTACAGAATACGGCAATGGGAACAGCTCATTGAGAATAACGCCCTGTTTTTGTTTGGAGTCATCAGTATTTTGAATGGTTTGATGGCGTCCTTCATGAAATCGTTTCCTACGTCAATCTCTTTATCTCACAGTAGCACTCGAACCGTATATCGTCAATTTTGAGCGGTGTTCAGTAATTACTAAAACACTTTTTTTCCCCCTGGAAGGACACCGGATTTGTTTAGGATTCCAATACACCATATCATTACGTACTGTTGTTGTTGTTGTTGTGGTCTTCAGTCCTGAGACTGGTTTGATGCAGCTCTCCATGCTACTCTAACCTGTGCAAGCTTTGTCATCTCCCAGTACCTGCTGCAACCTACATCCTTCCAAATCTGTTTAGTGTATTCATCTCTTGGTCTCCCTCTAAGATTTTTACCCTCTTAGCTGCCCTCCAATACTAAATTGGTGATCCCTTGATGCCTCAGAATATGCCCTACCAACCGATTCCTTCTTCTAGTCAAGTTGTGCAACAAATTTATCTTTTCTCCAATTCTATTCAATACCTCCTCATTAGTTAAGTGATCCACCTATCTAATCTTCAGCATTCTTCTGTGGCAACACGTTTCCAAAGCTTCTATTCTCTTCTTGTCTAAGCTATTTAACGTCCACGTTTCACTTCCATACATGGCTACACTCCATACAAATACTGGTACGGCCACAAAACTGTATTACTCAACATGATCTCCTTTCAATACGACGGCCCATACGGACACATGGTACCAGTCTAATGATCGACGCCTACCCAACGTCTTGCACGAGGTATTTCGCATCAGTGATCCTTTGCTGCTCTTCGTGGCCTTCAGTTAGGCGGCACCTAACAATACTTCATGAAACTATAGGGACTGGAGGAGCAATATTCCACGATGTCCGACAGTAAATTATGCACTTTTTCAACTGAAATGGACCAAGAAAATATTATTGCACTATTTATTGAACGTCCCTGGAATAAGTTTGCTCTGTTTCATTCTCTTCCCTCCCCTTCAGTTTTTAACCTCTACAGCTGTCTCTAAAATCATAAAGGTTATTTCCTGGTAACAAATCTGGTATCTTCCTGTCCCTTCCTCTTGTCATTGTTTACCATATGGTCTTTTCATCGCCGATTCTGTGGAGAACCATCTAGTTTTCTACGTTATCAGCCCACCTAATTTTCAAGATTTGACTGTAGCACCACATCTCAAATGCTTCGATTCTCTTCTGTTCTGGTTTTCCCACAGTCCATGTTTCACTACCATACAATGCTGTGTTCGAAACATACTTTCTCAGGACTTTCTTACTGAAATGAGGGCGCATGTTTGATACTAGTAGACTTTCCTTAACCAGGAGTGCCCTTTCTGCCAGTGATAGTCTGCTTTTGGTGTGGTCTGTGCTCCGTCCGTCATTCGTTATGTTGCTGCCTAGATGGCAGAAAAGTTCCTAAACTTCGTCTACGTCATGACCTCAAATTCTGATGTTAAGTTTCTCGCTATTCTTATTATTGCTATTTGTCATTTCGCTGCTCTTGCTTCTGTTTACTGTTAGTCCGTATTTTGCACCCATTAATTTATTCCATTCGGCAGTTTCTGTAAATCTTCTTCAGTTTAATTGAGGGTAGCGATATCGTCAGCGAACTTATTCCTTAACCTATAATTTATTTCACCAGTTGCTTCTTTGATTTATAGATTTAACAGTTGGAGAGCTCTGTCTTAGACCCTTTTTATTTCAATCAGTTCGTTCTCGGTCATCCAGTCATATTGCTCGGTTTTGGCTGATTTACAGATTCTATATCATGCGTTCTCTTCTGTCAGAAAATGGTTCAAATGGCTGTAAGCACTATGGGACTTAACATCTGAGGTTACCAGTCCCCTAGACTTAGTCCTGTCCGAGGCAGGATTCGAACCTGCGACCGTAGCAGCAGCGCGGTTCCGGGCTGAAGCCCCTAGAACCGCTCGGTCACAGCGTCCGGCCCTCTTCTGTCGTTTAGTCAAACGTTTCTCAGATTTTCGAACATCTCGCATCATTTTACGTTGTCGATCGCTTTTCCAGGTCGACAGAACCCTATAAACATATCCTGATTTTTCTTTAGTCTTGCTTCCATTATGAACCGCAGAGTCAGAACTGTCTCTCTGATGCCTACCTGCCCGTTTAGCTGCTTTATTGGTATAGCGCAACTCTGACCTATCAAGCGGAGTCCTACAAATCCACACACGCTAACGCAGATCCTGAAATCTTCGGCCAAGCTCATCACAAAATTAGCGAGGTCTTTGAATTAGAGCCATCAACACGGAGAGCTCCAATCGCATTCTCGCGCCAGTTCCAATAGCCTAAACCACCATCCCCAACCGCCTGTAAGAACGGAAGATGGCCTCAGAACCCAAGCCAAATTCGTCTTTGGTGCCAACAGCCACAACTTGGAGATGTCTGCACCCTGCACTTTGGATGGCCGCAGGCAAGACCTGCTCTCGGATGAGGACCAGCGGCAGGTATACTGACTGCACATGGGCTTTATTTACGGCCCTGAGCGCTATCTGCCTGATGGGTTCCATGACGTAACATTGGAGCTCCCGACAACTAGTAAACCCCTTTCCCCATGTGCTTGCTCGGATTCTGCTGAACGACCGACCGTGTGTCCATTCACAGGCTGAATGGGCGACGCCAGACGGTCAGCCTTCACTCCTCTGCCTCCACGACATGCACTCGTTACAGCCTGCCACTCATTCTCCAGTGAGGACGGATACACTGCCTCAAGTACACTAGGAAGTGCCACGGCAACAGAGTCCGTCAGCGAAACAATCAACACCTGAGGTGTCCCATGCGACGCGCCAGATTCTCTGCCACCGCTACGTCCCGAGGCAGCAATCTGAAGGCTGCCGACCTTAGCCAAAAGCACATTCATTTGTTTGCGAACGCGGCGAGCTCCTCCTCCATACGCAGACAACATGCACGAATCTTACCTGTTATGATGACGTCGAACGAGTCGTCGTCAATGTTGACTGATGGCCAATACTAAATAGAAACATATAAACCACAGCAGGGTTGTCAGTATCGTCGATATGGTGCAGACTGCATGGTCTGGATCTGTACCGACTAAAATAATTAGTACAGGAAAATAATCGTACAGGATTTAATATAGCTGTTGCAAATTTTAGATATTCATTTACTTCATAATTCGCTAAATTATTGTACAGCTGTTACTTGGTCTGATGAACAATTGTGTTAAAATTCAGGCTTAAAAGCAACGCAACACAGCCACTCCCTCTAAACTTCAGCGAGCTTTACGAAAGTTAAGGCAGTTATCACTTTTATTCTACCATAATTGAGTTTGTCTCGACCAAGAACACAGTTTCTGATACAAGCGGTTAAGTTGTATTCATTTCGAAATTTAAAGCTTCCTCACCACACTCCGGTAGCTTCTCAATTGGCCACATGAAGGTGAGTTCATCTCGTTCTAGTCCTCTCTGACCAACCTAATCCCACCTCATGCGTAGTTATTGACATTATAGTCAAACATGTTAACTGTTCAGACCCACAAACGGCTTCATTTTTGTATGTTTTCTTACTCAGCAGTCTAAGGTCCAGTTGGCTGTTGAAAGAGGCGTGGATGTAGTTCAGTTTTGTAAGGGAGTGTCAAAAGGAATCTCCCATACTGCCAGAAACCTACGTCACAGCAGGGGAGTGGGAAATATTTTTAATTTAATCCTCGCACAATATGCTTCCGACCAACAATGAAGCAGTGTCTGCTTAAGCGGATTTATTTATGTGTGCAGAGACCAGAAGTCTGTGACCTTGTAACGCCGGAAATGCATATCCTCCTATTTCCATCTATTGTACTATTATTTTTTTTCCTTGTTTTGTTACCTCAAGATATGACATTTCTGTCTCTTTACATATTGTAATTGTTTTACTGTTTGTATATATATATTTATGCACTTATGTCGATGTATAATTGGTTTGTTGTGTAAAGAGTATTTGTATTTTTACGCTGGGTCTTGCCTAGGGAAAACTGCTATCGAACGATTACGTCGATAGGTCATGTGACGAATCAAAGTTTGTAGGATCTTTGGTAGTGTTAACTCTGCCGCGTGGAGCGCGGGCAGAACAGGGAGAGTCTGGCGGGAGTAGCGAGTGGAGCAGGTGTTGTGTGACGCTCCCGCGAGTTGCCGCGCTTTCGGGGTTTGGCAGCATGTAATTGCGCTCGACTCGCGATGATAGTTTCTGACATGGTGTCGCGGACGGGAAGCATTAGCTGGCGCACATCAAGAGCCCGTTTTGCCTGGTGACCGTGTCGAGAAGAAGGCGCGCCAACATCCAGCTTCTGCAACAGCGACGGCCGACAATGAGTGACTGTCGCCACCTCCTCGATCGACGGCTTCAAACCTTCAATCAACCAACAAGGAAGACTAAAAGCACGTAAAGTTTCAGAACTGTATGGCAGACCTCAGCTTTTCAAATTGTTCCATTTGTCTCGCAAAATTACAGCAACTTAGCATGAACCTTTGTTGCTCATTGTCCCAATTTCATTGCCAAGCAGGGTCCCTTCCTTTTCCGAAATGAGCCCGAGTGTCGTTGAAATTCAAACGCCAGCATAATTCCATTTCACTGCTTTAATTTCAAAGTTCAGTTAAAGTCTCAGAGCTGGCTACAATATTCAGATTACACAAGCACGAATTAAGAGTGCGAGCTTTGTTACCGTATTTTAGCTTACCTGTGACTGCAGCTCAGCTTGGTACGTACTACATTTTACTATTGTTAATTGTTCAGAATCATTTAATTCAAGATCAAAGTTAAATCTCTTATTTCTAAATTGCGTAGATTCAAGTAGCTTTTGAAATGATTGTTGAGGTAGTCCAAGACTAACCGTATTTTACTGAATTTCGATGTGCTTCAGAAAGAAAGCTCACTATTAACTTCAGTCACTAAATTAACTTTCGATTTTCCGGTTTTAGTAATTCTTTTGCTAAATTAAGTCAGAATGTAGCGAAATTTATTACTTCTGACAAACTTTCAGTTTTCACACTACACGTGTCAACCTTCAGTTGCCACGCTTCTAGTGCTAATTATATGTGTAATAACCTTTCTTTTTCAGTTACTATAGTAATTGTCCTTAGGACTGGCGACCGTGATTTCCCCCAAATCTCAAATATCTAATTACCGCTAGTTAATTGTTAACGTAACGGCCGCACATTTACTTTCTTTATTAACTTTACCCCTTTTCAAAATTAATTTCCACCAGTTTCATTTGCATTTTTCCTTTCATTTAGATGTAACCCTTTCCTCCCTCTTTACCGATAGATTAACTTCGGTGACGATTGCTTTTCCCAAATTTCCATTAGGTACACGCCGTTTAATTTTTCACTGTCATTAAGGACGATAAGTGAGGGGGGAGGTTACACGTGGCGACCTGGTGACAGGACAATCTTCAAATTTGAGGTTGTTCTGGACACGAATTTTGCATTGTACAAATCTCGTAACAAAGTACTGGTTACGAAATGGTCGATACGTCAGCGAGAATATTAGTGTGAGGAATCCTAATTAGATTTGAGATTTGGCATTTATACTGAAAATTATTAAAATGAGTGAAGGCAACAATTACCAAAATTTGGTAGGCTTGGATAAGGAACAATCAGTCGAACAGTGGGGAACGCGCACCGCGGTACCCATTGTTCAGGGACAGGCGGCTAGCATGAAAGACGCGACCGCCGAAACGCAACAAAGAGCAGAAATGGAATTCCACACTTTAGAAAATGTTTCGGAATCGGAAGTGAAAATCAAATCTGAATCCCTTGATGACGAATACAGGGGGACAATTAAAGAGGAAGCTGCTGCGGAAGTAAAACCGGTAGTTTCCGGGAATTTGACTGATTTATTGAATGTTTTGATTAACGAAATCAAGAGTCAATCGGCAGAAATTAAAGCTCTGTCTGCCAAGCAAGAAGCTCAGGCTGCCGAGCAAGCAGCTCAGGCTGCCAAGCAAGTAGCTCAGTCTGAAAAAATTGAACGAATGCTAGACAATCAGAACAAAGCTATTAATGTTGTTAACAACAATGTTGAAGTTGTTAACACAAAAGTTGATAAAATCAAAGACGATATTGTCGTGATTAATACCGAAATCGGTAACCTTAAACAGGAAATGATAGGTGTTCAGGCGGAAATTGCGAGCATAAATACTCGTTTTGATTCCGAAATTAGCAGAATCGAGAAAAGTGTAGGAGACGCAGTTGCTCCGATCATCGAGAATAAGGTGACGGAACAAATTCAATTAGTGAGAAAAGAGGATCAACAGAAGGTGGAAACTTTAAAGGCTTCAGTATCCGAAGTAGATACCAAAGTGACGAAGCAGGCTAACACCTGCGAAGAGAAAAAGAGGGAAGTGGAAACGCTTGCGACAACCACTTGCCAAGTGATTACGAGGGTGTCGGAATTAGAAAGGAAACTTGACGAAAAAAAGAGCTATGTGCCAATCTTTGCACATAGTTCGGAGTTGTTGACGAAAGAGGAGCGGTTCGACCCCTTGAAAAAAGGCGGTATACACCCCACGGATTTCATTAAAAATTGTGAAAGAGTTTTACCCAGATCATGGACTAATGAGAGAAAAATTAATGCTGTTATTGATGTGTTGGCTGGTGATGCCAAGCGTTGGGGCCTAAACCTCAACATTACGAACCTGACTTTTGACGAGTTTAAAAATTTGTTTCTGGCTGAATACTGGTCAGAGCAAAAACAGCAAAGTGTCTGGCGCGAATTTGTCGTATCGAGGCCTTTCGATGCGAATTCGCGCGGCTCGATGAAGGAGTTTTGTGAGGGCTGGATCCGCAAGTTGGAATATTTGCGTGATCGCCGCACGGAATCCGAAATAGTCTGGGAACTCTACAAAAAGCTTCCAGATGATACAAAACGCTACGTAGGAAGCAATTACAGGACAATAAATTATTTCCTGGAAAGAGTGGAAGACGAGG
This sequence comes from Schistocerca americana, assembly GCF_021461395.2. NCBI lineage: Eukaryota > Metazoa > Arthropoda > Insecta > Orthoptera > Acrididae > Schistocerca > Schistocerca americana. Next base: position 126,084,224 of record NC_060124.1, read on the forward strand.
ACAATTGGCGCAATAATCGCGACAGTGGTAGAGGCCGTGGTAACAACAACGGGTACCACAGCAACCACACCAACGATAACCATGGGAATAATGCATACCGCAACCATGGCAGCAATAACAATAATGGTTCGGACCGTAATAACAATCGGTACAATGCAAATAATAACCGGAATGACGGAAACCAGTATCATACTAGCGTGATACGGGCTGCCCAGAATAGTAATAACGCCAGAGGGTGTGACCAGCCGCCTCAGCAGTATCCGGGGAGCGTATCTGCTGGGACGAGACAGGGAAACCATTAGCCGCGCCGGTGAGGGGCCGACCGGGCGTGGAGAAATTTTGGCGGCCCAATAACAGGAGAAAACCCAGGTGTCGTCGTTATGAAAATTCCGTATGGAATAATCAACGGCGGGAGAGTGTGCCAGTGTTAGGAGAAAGGAGTGCGCCCACAAGTAGTAGATCAGCTGTATACACGGCAGTAGAAAATACATTCACTGTCAGTGAGAACAATTTAAGTTGTGTTCCGGAAATCGATTATAAAGTGGCAGCTGTAATACCCACAGCGGAACTGGAGATTGAGTTTAAGAATGATTCGCAAGTGTTGAAAGAAGGTCAGATGTCGGATAAAACGCCCGTCATCGAGCGAGGGGATGCAGAGAGGGATGAGGTCTGGTTAAGGCAGTTCGGTCGCTTATACGACGAACTAAGAGATTATAGGGGCCTGTACGGGAGAAGTGTTTATGGGGAGCGCGGGCAGGATTTGCCGCGTCTCGTCCCGCAGGAAGATAGTGATTGTGAAGTGATAGAAAGTTCTGGCCCTAACCGGCAGACTTTACTAGAAATAGTTGATGTTAATGGGGAGCACGAGCAAGATGCGTCGTGTTTCGTCCCGCAGGAGTTGAATGTTGAAATAGTAACGGAAAGTTCTGGCCCTAACCGGCAGACTTTACCGAAAGTTGTAATGGTAGAAGTAGCCGACCCATCCGACGCGAACATCCAGTTTAAACATTGCGAGAGTATTAAGGAGAAAGATTACGAAAATTTTAGTGATAGCCGAACACGATTGGTAGAAAAGCACGTAGATTACAGCGTGTATGAGGTTAGAGCTGACATTATACGGTCAGAAGATAACAGTGTGGGTTGCGCAGATCTAGAGGAAGTAATTGCAGATACTACTGGGCACATGTCTCCAGGTAGATTGGCAGATGAGATCAATCTGATTAAAGAGGAATCAACGAAGGTGACAATTAGTGAATTGATAGCAAAGCAACACTCACTAGTTGACGAGTTACAGGAAAAGGTTTCGGTATTGGAGGCGAAGCTAGAGACTAAGCCTCAGGACAAACGTGTTGAAATTAAAACTGTATGTGAACAGAGGCTGAAAAAGCCGCCAGATAAGCCGGATTTAGGATCAAAGCCGGATGGTTTTTTCTGGAATGACCTGGATATAGACGAGGATTTACTGTGGGAAAATAAAGAAACAGTCGAGGACAAGTGTAGACAGATAGTAGTGTCCGTTAATATGCACGACCTACAACTACACGTGTTGATTGACACCGGGGCAGAATTGAGTGCTGTATCTGGGAAAATATTTGAGTTACTGAACGACAGACCTGGCATCGTAGTTATGCCAGGAACAGGAGTGAAAATTATCGGTGCTACTGGGAAGGCCAGTAAACCGGTCACAAAACAGATTTTTGTCAATTTCGAGATATGTGGGGCACGATTTGAACAAGAGTTTGTCGTCGTGCCAGACTTAACTACGGAAGTAATTATCGGGTTAGATTGGCTATTAAAGTACCGTGTAGTGATTAACTGCGAAAGCAAAACTTTGACATGTATGTCACTAGATAAAACAATGGTAGTTGGTTTTGACGAGGCAGGAGACGGTGTGCATAGGCAATACCAGCCTATACACATTGTTAACTGGCCGGATGACATTGACGTAGGAATGAGTTTGAACTGCCATAACATGAGGAATTTCGGCATTGACAAAAGTGTAGAAAGTGAATTGGAAGAGATAATCAAATTCCCTCCACGGATTAACATTAGTATTGGTGTGAAAAAAGATCGTTTGCGAGAAGTAATGAAGCTAAAAGCCGATGCTCGCATACGTCGTCATGACGCTAAAGCGCGTTTTGCTAAGTTTGCAATCGGAGACTTAGTACTTGTAAAAGCTCATGAGAAATCGGGCGAGATAGACCATGAAAACTCTAAATTTAAGTTTGTTTATAATGGACCATATAAAGTCATTGGTATGCCTCACACAAATGCTTACGGAATATTGTAGACTTGAAATTGTACCAACCTAGGATCGATTAATACCACACAATGGGTAATTTATACAGTATGTAAAATAGAGTGTAAGATTTAACGATTTGCTAGATTGCCATGCTTTTGACTGACCAAGGTCATTAAAGAAGTTGTAATTAATAAGTAATTAATTTTGATTAATCAATTTAATTTTAATCAATTTAATCATGATCTAATCAACTGAAAAATCCAAGCTGCTAGTTTAAGTTTTCAGCTGAGTCACAGTAGATTAAGGAATGTAAATATGATTTTGTAAATAGCTGTAAGATTTCATAAATATGTGATTTACTAGTCATTGCCGATGTACTTAGACGCTGTTTTAAGTTTCAGGCTAGTACATGCGTGTGATGATGGACAGTGTTGAGTTATCCACTGTGATGGTATTAAGGGACTCCTTGAGATTACTCGGGAGTGAGTTTTTCCTAAAGAATTCAGTGAAACGGACGTTCTGGAAACGCCGTCACAAGGGCGAGTGAGATCAAGCGTGCCGCACACGCGGGCGCAACAATACTGGCGAGGCGAGCCGCTGTCGGCTCTTGTGCCGCTGTTGGCTCTTGTGCCGCTGTCGGCATTCTTTGTACTTGCGAGTACGAAAGGCGGAATAGTTTTTCTTCCCGGACAGCTGATGTGAAAGAATTCTGCTGTCAATATTTATGTTTTTTTCGATCTACTGAATATTATTTTCTTGTTTAGCGTTAAGTGGAATCTCATGACGAGATATTAATTATGAAAAGGTTATGTAAAAATGTGTATTCTATGTAATTAATTATTAATTTGCGTATTTTGATCTACCTGTTTTTATGACCATGTACTCTGATTAATTTTGCAAATAGTATTCCATTTCTCATAGTGTTACGAATTTTAATGATTTTGGAATAGCTAAACCATTTTCTATATCTTCTATGAATTTTAATATGTTGTCAACCTGTTTTATTTTGTGCAAGATGACAGAGTGGAATAAGATTAGGAGTGTCCCCACTCAATTATTATGGTCTAAAAATTGATTTATGATTAATTAGACGAATGCTAAATTTTGTTGATGTTTTGAGCATATGCATTTCCGCTGTTTCTTTTTTGGGACATTTTCTGAGTCTGTTTACGTTACACGAACATCCTCAGACAATGTGGGGCACGTGTAACGCCGGAAATGCATATCCTCCTATTTCCATCTATTGTACTATTATTTTTTTTCCTTGTTTTGTTACCTCAAGATATGACATTTCTGTCTCTTTACATATTGTAATTGTTTTACTGTTTGTATATATATATTTATGCACTTATGTCGATGTATAATTGGTTTGTTGTGTAAAGAGTATTTGTATTTTTACGCTGGGTCTTGCCTAGGGAAAACTGCTATCGAACGATTACGTCGATAGGTCATGTGACGAATCAAAGTTTGTAGGATCTTTGGTAGTGTTAACTCTGCCGCGTGGAGCGCGGGCAGAACAGGGAGAGTCTGGCGGGAGTAGCGAGTGGAGCAGGTGTTGTGTGACGCTCCCGCGAGTTGCCGCGCTTTCGGGGTTTGGCAGCATGTAATTGCGCTCGACTCGCGATGATAGTTTCTGACATGGTGTCGCGGACGGGAAGCATTAGCTGGCGCACATCAAGAGCCCGTTTTGCCTGGTGACCGTGTCGAGAAGAAGGCGCGCCAACATCCAGCTTCTGCAACAGCGACGGCCGACAATGAGTGACTGTCGCCACCTCCTCGATCGACGGCTTCAAACCTTCAATCAACCAACAAGGAAGACTAAAAGCACGTAAAGTTTCAGAACTGTATGGCAGACCTCAGCTTTTCAAATTGTTCCATTTGTCTCGCAAAATTACAGCAACTTAGCATGAACCTTTGTTGCTCATTGTCCCAATTTCATTGCCAAGCAGGGTCCCTTCCTTTTCCGAAATGAGCCCGAGTGTCGTTGAAATTCAAACGCCAGCATAATTCCATTTCACTGCTTTAATTTCAAAGTTCAGTTAAAGTCTCAGAGCTGGCTACAATATTCAGATTACACAAGCACGAATTAAGAGTGCGAGCTTTGTTACCGTATTTTAGCTTACCTGTGACTGCAGCTCAGCTTGGTACGTACTACATTTTACTATTGTTAATTGTTCAGAATCATTTAATTCAAGATCAAAGTTAAATCTCTTATTTCTAAATTGCGTAGATTCAAGTAGCTTTTGAAATGATTGTTGAGGTAGTCCAAGACTAACCGTATTTTACTGAATTTCGATGTGCTTCAGAAAGAAAGCTCACTATTAACTTCAGTCACTAAATTAACTTTCGATTTTCCGGTTTTAGTAATTCTTTTGCTAAATTAAGTCAGAATGTAGCGAAATTTATTACTTCTGACAAACTTTCAGTTTTCACACTACACGTGTCAACCTTCAGTTGCCACGCTTCTAGTGCTAATTATATGTGTAATAACCTTTCTTTTTCAGTTACTATAGTAATTGTCCTTAGGACTGGCGACCGTGATTTCCCCCAAATCTCAAATATCTAATTACCGCTAGTTAATTGTTAACGTAACGGCCGCACATTTACTTTCTTTATTAACTTTACCCCTTTTCAAAATTAATTTCCACCAGTTTCATTTGCATTTTTCCTTTCATTTAGATGTAACCCTTTCCTCCCTCTTTACCGATAGATTAACTTCGGTGACGATTGCTTTTCCCAAATTTCCATTAGGTACACGCGGTTTAATTTTTCACTGTCATTAAGGTCGATAAGTGAGGGGGGAGGTTACAACCTGTCAAGGCGAGCAGCGTAATTCTGTCACTGCGTAGTTTTGTCATGGTCGTGATGACGGATCCGTAATAGTCATATAAATAAAAGGAACTTTACATATAATTAACCTTGAAATCTGCATACGAATTCGAATTTTTTCTGTCTGAGGAACTATAATTGTTACGATACAACGTAATGGACTGGCAAAGTGAAATTGATAGCGGTATCTTTAAGTATTCAAGGGGCTGTTCTCGTCATATGTTTACTGGTTTGCAGCGAACGACATTTCTTTATGTTTAACAGATAGCAGAAACCAATTTTTCCAGAGGACGTTAGGTGGTGTAGGAAACTAGCGTCATTCAGCACTTGTATAAACTGATAGTGACGGACCTTTTGGACGTACGTCAATAGCTCTAACCTACCAACCAGCTTACTCTGTGTCGTGAAGGGTTAATTGGGTACTAATTTCACTCGTCCTGTAAACTCAGATACATGGACGCGCCTCTCTCCCCACGTCTCGAACCCTAATGCCTCTTGGATATGCGCAGAAAAAAGTCTCTGCCTGGCCTGATTAATGTGGAAGAAAGAAGTATGTTGCTTGATCAACTTTGCATGCATATAATTATATTTCGAGTTACTTTCTGTCTACCAGTGAAGTTTTGCGACTATCAATGATCAAATAATTATCGGTAGGTCAGTAAAAACTATCGAAAATTTTACTCGGAATCCGGGAATAACGCCGGTCTCATCCTATTTGTGTTATGTGTGAGAAATTCAAACGCTGCTATGGTACTGACACGATCAAATTAGCATTTTGTGGTTTATAATTTCGCAAATGATTTAACGCAGAACCTGATGTAAACAGTCCAGGTCCAATGCGTCAGAACGAAGTGGAAGTATTTCAGTTACTGTTCTTGTCGTGTTTACACGAATTTGAACGTCTGGTAGTGTTGATTTTCCGGCCGCCAATCAAACGTTGCGCGCTCGGAGCAGGAGCAATGGAATTATTTCTGCGTGTGAGCGACGTGTGCAAATGAGGCCGAAGTTATTCATGCGCTGTTGCGCCGCACCGCGGCCTCGAGGGCTGCGACATACAAACACTGTGCCACACAGAATGAGATGCAGTACTCGGCCTTACTGTAGCCTTGTGGAGTGGAGCAGAGCGAATGAGTCCAACATCTGTTTGTAAAGGAGAACAGAGGCTCGCCGCTAGCCTAGTGGTCTGTCGCGAACTCTTTCATTCAGTTGTGCGATCAGCCATTTATTGCATTGTCAAAAGGCACAGTATTTTAACAGGTACTGTTGTCGCAGCAATACGATGCCTGTCAACGGCACGCTGCTTGTTAATTTATAAGCGTTGTTGGTGACTAATCTGTTTTTTACTTTATGTGGCCTACTTCATCTAATATCGGAGTATAAAGTGTTTTCCGTACTCCATCTCCCCAGCCCTAGCTACGAAATGTAGCATTCTGAGATGCGGAAAGTGGAAGTAACTGTGTGTTGTCTCGTAACGTGGTTATGCACCATCTGTGATCCAGCTCCACTGCACCTACCTTTAACCTAGCCTAACTTAACCTACGCACACTTTGCATGGGCTAGGGATATGTTCAACTTCGTATCAGTCTACGTTCAGAAAATTCACTACTCTAAACTTCCCTATACAAACCTTATCTACATTCACTGAAAATCTGCTCCTCAGTCATTACTTACCCGCTAGACAAATCGGGTGACCTGGTTCTCCGCTCCGACGTGGTTACGAAACCAACAGTAAATCGATGCTACATGAAAGCAGTTGATAAAACACAAACAACTCATATAAAATTTCATAGACCTTCTATTCTTTGTAAGTAAAATAACAAACGCTCAGATCGATTAATCGCCGGTAGCCCAGCAAAAAGCTTTTAGGAGCTGTTTCCAGGATTTCTAAATTGTCAACTATAATCTCTAAACACAGTAAAATGAACAAGATGAAAATTTGATCTATATTAAAGAGAAATTTTGATGTTGAAGTAGTATTTATTTTACTGTTCCGAGGAAGCCCAGAAATAATTTTAAGAGACATGTTGACCATATAGGTCATGTTAATATAAGTGGGTTCTCATTAGTTTCTGTTTTCTATAAATTATTTCTTACCTTAGTTTTAGTATTCCATATCTGACGTAAGTACGTTAGTTATTTAAATTTTTATGCATTTCATCCTGCGCTAAAAGTAAATATAAATTTATGGTTGTTTGGTTGGGTTGTTTTGGGGAAGGAGACCAGACAGCGACGTAATCGGTCTCATCGGATTAGGGAAGGATGGCGAAGGAAGTCGGCCGTGCCCTTTCAAAGGAACCATCCCGGCATTTGCCTGGAGCGATTTAGGGAAATCACGGAAAACCTAAATCAGGACGCCGGATTTATAGTTGTGTATGATGTAAATTTTGCTTTTTGTGTTTCTGTGAGAGGCTAGATTTTATATTTATTTTTGTATCGGTAGGTATAAGTTTTCTGTATATTGAAAGCATCTTTTTCTATTATTGTTACATTTAAGTCTACGAAAATATATGTTATTGTACTCATTATAGAGAGCCAGTGTTCCAAAATACTCTATATTACCTTTAAACAGGACACTAGTACTCTCCATGTTTCCCGTAGTAAACTACGTTCAGAATATATGTATTTACACAGAATATGCTATACAGGTATGTTTCAAGTAACTCAGCGTAGAAATTTCTAGGGGACTGATGATCATAGATGTTAAGTCCCATAGTGCTCAGAGCCATTTGAACCATTTTGAACCGTTAGGCGTTATTGGTTGGAAGACTCTATCGTGTTTTGTTCCGTCACCAGCTGGATGTCTTTCCATGTGAAGCCACTTCGGCAATTTGAGCACCTTTATGATGAAAATAAGATCAAGTGATTAGCAGTAAACGAACACCCAATCCGCGAGCGAGGAAAGCCACCGACAGGTCCGAGAATCGAACTCGGGTTCTGAGATCCAGAGGCAGTGACGCTAATCACTACACCAGTAGCTGTCAATAGAATACGATAAGCATATAAATAAGCGACATTTTTACATTGAAACCACGTAATTTGGAAACACACAGTTCAAGGTTTCGCTAATGGCATACCATGAGGAAACTGCTAGTGGAACTGTTTTCAGCGGGAGTTTCGGAAGGGCGAAAGAAGGGCTGACCAGCCGAGGGCGGCCGTGTGGCTGTGTCAGGGTGACAGGCACGCACGGCCGCCTCCCCCGGAGACAGCCAATACGGGACGCGGACAGCAAGGGTAGCAGCCGGGGGGCCGGCGGCTGGCAGCTGTCTGAGGCCCCCGCGGGTGACCAGGCTGCTGAAGGCACAGCATACTGACCGCGGATGGGCATCTTCCGCTGTCGATAGCACACAAACCTGAGTAGCCGTTTCAACTAGGTTGAATTAAACCTGAATCTTATTTGTAGAGGTTATGAAAACATATGTCCGTAAAACAATCGTAGTAAAGAAGGAAAGAATCGGTTATTAACCCATCGCTGATGGGGTCGTTAGGTTAGTTAGATAGGGTGCGAAAAACAATCTGACAAAACGTATACGGCAGAACAATGACATCAAACGAAGAAATTTGAATAAAGGAACTAGAGTTTGGTGCTTAATATTTTCTGCGCTATTCTAGCATGAAAATGGTAGTCACTTTGAGCATCTTCTACGACTTTCTAACGAGCAATCTCTTTTTTCGTTTCCTTTGATCTTTCAAGATATACTGAAACATTAAGCATGAACATGTGATTGTTTTCATTAAAAAAGTGCTGTATGGTCTGTCAGCTAAGTACAATACACGTGTATATTATGCTATAGTTTCTGTTGTTCTCATCGTGACGACTGATTGCATACGCACACGGTTTTTCTTTCTTTGTGAGTTACGTTTCACTGTGAGTAAAGAGGTCCTTGTGGCGTCACAGCCAGACACCACACTTGCTAGGTGGCAGCCTTTAAATCGGCCGCGGTCCATTAGTATACGCCGGACCCGCGTGTCGCCACTGTCAGTGATTGCAGGTCTAGAGAGACTTACTAGCACTCGCCCCAGTTGTACAGCCGACAGCCAGAGATGGATCACTGACAAATACGCTCTCACTTGCCGAGACGATAGTTAGCATAGCCTTCAGCTACGTCATGTGCTACGACCTAGCAAGGCGCCATAGCATTTGATATTACTTTATATAGTGGTTATAACCTGTACCGTCAAGAGCGATGTTCTACAATTGTGGATTAAAGTTAAGTATTACATCAACTACGTACTTTACTTGCTACTATTAATTCCTTTAACTGTTCCAGACCTCACGCCAATCTGCGTGAGCTTAACGCGTGCCTTTCGGCTTCCTCTCATTGTGACTTGGCTGTCTTGCCAAGTCACAACAGTCCTTATGTTGAATTCAATTAACTTCTATAAGGCCGAAATTATGCAAATCTCTGATTTATGCTGTCTTTCTGCCCTACACAATTTTTCAAATTGTTTTTGTGCACCCTGTAGTTATTTATACATTCAGTATAAAGGGTGTTCATATTAACTGAAGGTGTTGAAATATCTAGAAAACTACATATCGGATATCGGATCGAAAAATATTATAATTCTAGTTAGTTTGTCTATAAGGGGGACAGCTAATGAGACCTAACTCGATCCGCCCACGCCACCCGTACGTGGGTAGCGGGGGCGACTTTGAAATCTTCAATGTGAGCCCCATTTTTTATTGCAGATTACGAGTCTACGACAAGATTTACATACGTTTTGTCTCAAACATTTTCTCCGTTTGGCAGTAGGTGTCGCTGTAATCAGAGAAACAGAAAGGGCCATTGGCCCTTGAATATCGAATAGCACGTGGGACCCAACTTCCATGCTGGCCAGTATTACATAACTTCTAACAGGAAACCATATTCGCAACCTTGCATTCCGGCATGTCGAACAAGAAACTACTCGATGCGCTATAAGTGGCCGTGATTCGAAGCCAGCACTACTCAACTGTTCCAATTAGAGTAAGTGTTCAAATGTAGTACCGCTAGCTTCAATACACTTAGTGATCCACTTTCCAAATGACGTACATAGGACAGATGTATATCTGCGGCAATGTCAGCATAGGCGTTTCAGATGCTGTCGAGTATGTCTTCGTGGCATTGCTGGTACACGTTATCTTACACCAAGAAGAAACGCAGATGATAAAATGGTTTTCATTGGACAAATATATTAGACTAGAAGTGACATGTGATTAAATTTTCACGCAATTTGGGTCCATAGATCATGACAAATCAGTACCCAGAACAACCACCTCTGGCCGTAATAACGGTCTTAATACGCCTAGGCATAGAGTCAAACAGAGCTTGGATGGCGTGTACAGGTACAGCTGCCCATGCACCTTCAACACGATACCACAGTTCGTCAAGAATAGTTACTGGCGAATTGTGACGAGCCAGTTGCTCGGCCACCATTGACCAAACGTTTTGAGTTGGTGAGAGATCTGGAGAATATGCTGGCAAGGTAGCAGTCGAACATTTTCTGTATCCAGAAAGGCCCGTACAGGACCTGCAACATGCTGTCGTGCATTATCCTGCTGAAATGTAGGGTTTCCCATAGATTGAATGAAGGGTAGAGCCACGGGTTGTAACACATCTGAAATTTGTCGTCCACTGTTCAAAGTGGCGTTAATGCGAACAAGAGGTGACCGACACGTGTAACCAATGCCACCCCATAGCATCACGCCAGGTGATTCACCAGTATGGCGATGACGAATACACGCTTCCAATGTGCGTTCACCGCGATGTCGCCAAACACGGATGAGACCATCATGATGCTTTAAACAGAACCTGGATTCATCCGAAAAATTGACGTTTTGCCATCTGCAAACATCGTCGAACTGTTCGTGCAGATGGTTGTTGTCTTGCAAACGACCCCATCTGTTGACTCAGGGATCGAGACGAGGCTGCACGATCCGTTACAGCCATGGAGATAAGATGACTACGAAGTCTTTCGCGACGGAGTCCTTGCATAAAAAGTTCTCGGTTTACTTGCCGCGTCAAATTTGGATAACATCCCAAGCTTTCGGTGACTACCTCCGTCATCTTCGTCAGGGGTAAAACTGACTGTCGTTGACCGGTGAGGCTTCTGCTTTTATAAGCAGTGGACGGCTTCTCATTGGCTGGATTACGTCACGGTGAAACCGGTGCGTACCGAGGTGGCGGCCTCTGTATCCATAGATTTTCTTTGCGCGCTTTATCCAGCGTTGCTTGCAGCGCCATCCATCACAACAGGTGGAGAACTGCGAGGAATGTGCGAAGTCTCTCTCTGCGCCCTTTCTTTATCAATTGCGCACTTCCATGCATTGCCGAGTGCATAACCGGAGTCTCTGTTGAAATTATGTTCACAGAGTCTAATTTCAAGTGCTTCCCTGATGACAGAGTCCCAATCGTTTGAACCGTGAGCAAGTACTCTTGTTTCATCGAATAAAATCTTATGTTTATTTAACAAACTGTGCTCAGCCACCGCTGATTTTTCTAGATACCTGTTTTTCAGGTGAGGCTCATGTTCCACACAACGATCGGCTACAGTTCTTATAGACTGGCCCACATAATTTTTGCCACACTCGCAAGGAATGCTGTAAATTCCCGGTACTCTCAGGCCGAGATTATCTTTCACGGGTCGCAACATTTCCTTAATCTTCCTGGGTGGCCGCAAGACTGGTCTGATTCCCTGCCGGCTCAGGGCTCTGCCGATCTTACTGGTCGTTGCACCGCAGAATTGTAGCCACGCGATGTGTTGGTCCTCTTCATCTGCTCGAACAGCGGCCTTCCTAGGATTCTTCGCCAGAGTAGATCACGATCGGGATATCAATTTTTTTCTGAATACCGTCGTCAGATGGTTAATATCGGAGCCGAGGTGATCCTTGTCCGAAATAGTCCTTGCTCTGTGTACCAATGTATTCAGCACAGCTCTCTTCTGAGCTGGGTGGTGAAAACTACGCGCGTTTAGATATAAATCTGTATGCGTCGGTTTTCTGTACACGGAGTGTCCGAGACGTCCATCTGATTTTCGTTCCACCGGCACATCTAAAAAGGGTATCTTCCCTTCTTTCTCCACCTCCACTGTAAATCGTATGTCCTGATGTATACCATTCAAATGATCAACAAACTGCTGCAGTGCCTCACTGCCATTTGGCCAGATTAAAAATGTATCGTCAACATACCCGAAGAAGCAGGATGGACGTAAGGGAGCACTGTTCAACGCTCGTTCTTCGAAATCCTCCATGAAAAAGCTGTGGCTGGTGATAGTGGCGAACCCATGGCTGTTCCGTCAGTCATTTCATAATTTTTTCCACCATTCAAAACATAGGTGGTCGTCAAAGTGTGTCGAAATAACTTCAGTATTTCAGGAGAGAAATGAGCAGCCAACAGTTTTAACGTATCTTCCACCGGTACCTTTGTAAACAAAGAGACCACATCTAGGCTGATCATGATGTCATTCGGACCTTTATGATGTCGACAAACATTTTTGAGTTATTAATATGATTGCTACAGTGGCCGACTATCGGTGCTAATAATTTGGTTAAGTATTTTTCCAACCAATACGTAGGAGACCCAATAGCACTAACAATAGGCCTCAACGGGCCCCATCCTTATGGACTTTGGGTAGACCACATAACCTGGGTGGCTGTGGTGCTCTTGGCCGTAGATTCTTGACTAGTTCTTCTGGGAAGCCAGAGTTCTTCAGTAGCTCCCCTGTCTTCCTGCTAAGTGCTGCTGTAGGATCCCGTTTAAGAATCCGGTACGTGCCATCTTGCAATAATAGGGCCACTTTCATACGATAATCGGTAGCATTGAGGATAACTGTGGCATTCCCTTTGTCGTCTGGTAGTACAACTAACTTTTCATCCTTCCGCAACGATTTCAATGCCAGTTTCTCCTCTCTGCTTACATTGGACTTAGGAGGCTTGGCTGTTGCTGAAATCCGACTAGTTGCAAGCCTTACCTCATCTGCTGCCTCTTCAGGACGGTGCCGAACCGCCTGTTCTACTCCACTGATAATCTCGGCCACTAGAAGCTTTTGTGGAGCTGGAGAAAAGTTCAGTCCCTTACTGGGAACTGAGATGGTGGCGTCATCAATTTCCTTGTCGGAGAAGTTGATAACAGTGCGATGTGCGTCGCTGGACCAAGAAATTCCTTTTGTCGGGTTTAGGCGCACAAATTTATCAGCCTGTTTTGCTGTAGTCTTGCTTAAATTAGCACGCTGATGTGCAGCCAAGTTCATGTCTACCCATTCCCAGTCCCATGGTGCCAAAACTGCAGACAAAAACAGATGGCAACCATATTTGGAGCGAGTGTTGGCATCCAGTTCATACCTCGTATGGTGTATCCTCTCCCTGACAATCGCAAGACTTGTCTTCCGCAAAATTCTATTCACTACAGCAGTGAACCCCTCTTCCCCTCTTGGCAGGTCCCCGGAGACGCACACGTTACGTGGACATTCGCGAGCCGGAGATGATCGCCATCGGTTTCTCGTGTGTGTGCCGTCGTGTTTGTGTTAGTGTTCACCGTCACACTCCTACGTTCACCTGTGCCGTCGAATCATCAGTGTTTGTGCGCCGTGCCAACGTGTTACAGTGTAATTTTCATCGAGTGTGAACGGCTCCGTGATTTGTATTTTTGTCTGTCTACTGTTTTTTTACCCGTCACTCTAACTATTATGAATCTTCTTACTGTTTTTTATCATTGGATAATCGAAGGCTGAAGAGCAGCGTACGATGCTGCTGCCAGCCTATCTATGTATCTGTATAGGTATGAAAATTACACTAAAGGGAAAAAAAACCCGGTCCACGACAGTCAGTTTTACCCCTGACGAAGATGACGGAGGTAGTCATCGAAAGCTTGGGATGTTATCGAAATTTGACGCGGCAAGTAAACCGAGAACTATTTATGCATGGAGATAAGATGCCTGTCATCTCGATTGCTAGTGATACGAGGCCGTTGGGATCCAGCGCGACGTTCCGTATTAGCCTCCTGAACCCACCGATTCCATATTCTGCTAACAGTCATTGGATCTCGACCAACGGGAGCAGCAATGTCGCGATACGATGAACCGCAATCGCGATAGGGTGCAATCCGACCTTTATCAAAGTGGGAAACTTGATGGTATGCATTTCTCTTCCTTACAGGAGGCATCGCAACAACGTTTCACCAGGCAACGCCGGTAAACTGTTGTTTATGTACGAGTAATCGGTTGGAAACTTCCCTCATGTCAGGACGTTGTACCTGTCGCCACCGGCACCAACCTTGTGTGAATGCTCTGAAAAGCTAATCATTTGAATATCACAGCATCTTCATCCTGTCGGTTAAATTTCGCGTTTGTAGCACGTCGTCTTTGTGGGGTAGCAATTTTGATGGCCAGTCGGGTACTGAGTCATACTTATGAGCATTCTCTTTTTTCGTTTACTTTGCTCTTTCAGGATATAATGAAACATTAAGCATGAACAAGTGATTGCTTTCATTTCTAAAAAAACTGCTGTATGGTCTGTCAGGTAATTACAATACACGTGTACGTTATGCTTTAGTTTCTGTTGTTCTCATCGTGACGACTGATTGCGTACGCATATGGTTTTTTTGTGAATTACGTTTCACTTTGAGTAAAGACGTCCTTACGTCAGATTTCTATTACGTTCTGTAGAGCCGAAACTATGCAACTTTTACCCCAAGTTCCTCTACTCAGATCCCTCTCATTTTTGCTGTCTTTCTGCCCTACACTATTTTTTTAATTGTTTTTGTGCACCCTGTAGTCATTTACACGTTGAGAATGAAGGGTGTTCATATTAACTGAAGGCGTTGCAATATCTAGAAAACTACATATCGGATCGAAAAATGTTATAATTCCAATTACTGTGTCTCGGAGGGCGACAGCTAATGAGACACACTTGATCCGCCCACGCCACCCGTACGAGGGTAGCGTGGGCGACTTTGAAATCTTCAGTGTGAGCCCCGTTTTTTATTGCAGATTACGATTATACGACAAGATCTACATAGTTTTGTCTGAAGCATTTCCTATGTTTCGCTATAGGTGGCGCTGTAATCGGAGGATCAAAAATGGGCACACAATCGTAACTGAAGACACGCTACTCATTGGCCCTTGAATATCGAATGGCACGTGGTACCCAACTTCCATGCAGCCAGTATTCTAACAGGAAACCCTATTCGCAACCTTGTATTCCGGCGTGTCGAACAAGAAACTACTCGATGCGCTATAAGTGGCCGTGATTCGAAGCCAGCACAACTCAACTGTTCCAATTAGAGTAAGTGTTCAAATGTAGTACCGCTAGCTTCAATACACTTAGTGATCCACTTTCCAAATGACGTACATAGGACAGATGTATATCTGCGGCAATGTCAGTACAGGCGTTTCCGACGCGGTCGAGTATGTCTTCGTGGCGTTGCTGGTACACGTTATCTTTTAAATACACTCGCAGAAAGAAACTGGACGACGTCAGATCCGGCTATAACACTAGCCTGCAATTTGGCACCAAGTATAACACTATGCTCACAAACTAGCGTTACCCTCTGGAATGAATTTGATGTTTCACCGTGTTTTTACTTAATGGATAGAGGGTGTCAGACAGTAATTTCGTACCATTGTCAATTAATAGAAAACAGGCTTTACTTTGCGCTTAATGAAAGTAGAGGAGTGCATACATATGAAACATTAAAGAATCGCCAGGCTAATTAGGCATAACAATTTGAAACATTATGTTCAAGGAAACTGAACATCAGCAGCTAAGGTAACTTTCATTAACACTCCCTTTAAATAGTGCATTGGGTACACATGAATACAGGACGATATAAGTTCTGGGTAGCAATAGGTACTAATAATGATCTAGCTAGAAATCGTAAAAAGTAAGATATTGCCTCAGTCCTAACAGTAATTGTTGTAATCACAATCATTACGTAACACAGTATTAAGATGAAACTGCATTGGACACTGAACTAAATTTGGGCATGGAAAGAGTTCTGACTTAACTGACCTAGAAATATTACAAACAAAATTAAATAATACCACATATACACTTTTTACATTCTCATTAATATGCAAATTTCTGACTTCTTTAGTAAATATAATACTCCAAACATCTTTTTGGTATTAGAAAAATGTGATGGGGGAGCCATAATCTGATACTGTGCCTTTAGGCAAATTCTACGATAATTTCAGCAGTTAAGTTCAATTCTATCATAGTTAATTATTAGTCATACTTGGTTAATTTAAATTTTCATCTTTCAAATCAAATTACTCAACACTGTACTTGAATAATCTCAACAAAAGCATTCACGAAAGCAATCAAGGCTAAACTACTTTCAAATGAGTTTAATTTTGTGTGTCTTTTCATCACCTGTGAAGCAGGTATCTTAGACAGTAACCTTTATACACTTTGGCACTGAATGATTGCACATTTAGCACACAGAAACAAATCGTCGATTTGTTAGACACAGGATACTCAGTTTCCTGCACACTTAAGAAAGGATCCTGCATCGGTTCATGATCTGGATAAAGTTAGGGTTCAAAACATGAGTTTATAGTACTTCAATTATTATTACAAATATTCACACAGATATAGTGGTCCATGCTATAGCACATATCTGTGTTCCTGTAATTCGCGCTGGCCGTTGTGGACGAACGGTTCTAGGGGCTTCAGTCCGGAACCGCGCGACTGTTATGGTCACCGGTTCGAACCCTGCTTCGGGCATGGGTGTGTGTGATGTCCTTAGGTTGGTTAGGTTTAAGTAGTTCTTAGTTCTAGGGGACTGATGACCTCAGATGTTAAGTCCCATAGTGCTCAGAGCCATTTGAACCATTTTTGAACCTGAAATTGGCGGAACAGTGGCGCAATAGGTGGCAAGCAATGTGACGGCTAATTGGTCCCACGCTCTTGAGGTTGAATGCTCTTTACAACTTCTTCTAGGCGACGTAATTTTCGACAGATTTCATTCCGTTAAGAGTGAACCGTTCCTACGATTGTTCTTCGGGGAGGACTTGGGCACTCTGCTACGGCCACGACCAGAGGCCACGTAATCCTTCCGATGTGCAGTACACGAGCCAAACTTCGGGGTTATTGTTTTGTGATTTATTAAGAAACCTGGATTAATTATGTGCACCGATAAACTATTGAAACCTTTCTAAATAAGAGGTGACAGCCTCATTTGATCTCGCGAGATCGTTTTATACATTACACCGCTCAAAACTACTGATTAATGCCACGTAGCTATCTAAAAACGTTCAGAGAGATTCTGATATCGCTCCATTGCACCCGCTGGTCCCGGAGGAGGTTCGAGTCCTCCCTCGGGCATGGGTGAGTGTGTTTGTTCTTAGGATAATTTAAGTTAAGTAGTATGTAAGCTTAGGGACTGATGGCCTTAGCAGTTAAGTCCCATAAGATTTCACACACATTAAAACATTTTTTTTAACCTGAAATTGTACGCCGCTAACAGTTCATACGCTGCCTCCAAGACAGTTATTCAAAACACACCCGAAACACAGAGAAACGACACACCGCCAAGGAATTGTCCAAACGGTACGGAAACTGGTAGATGTGATATATATGCACAGCGAAACAAATGAATAAAATTTCGGAAAACGGTATGGTTTGTGAAAGAGAACGATCTTCACAAACCGAGCAAGTTAGTGATGCATTGTTCCACCTCTAGACGTTATTAAAGAAGTTATTCCGCTTGGCATTAGTTGATAGAGTTGTTGAATGCCCCCTGAGGGATATCGTGCTACATTCTGTCCGACTGATGCGTGAGATCGACAAATCCCCAGATGGTTAGAGCGCGCCGCCTATAATGTTCCAAATGTTCTCAGCTGGGGAGGGATCCGGCGTCTCCAAACACGTCTTAGTTGTTCATTGTGGCTGAGTTCAATGCGGGACTCATCACTGAAGAGAATTCTACTCCACTCAAGGAGAACCAGGCCAAAGGGGTGTCTGGAGACGCCCCAGACAGTGATGGGATAACGCTATACCATCTGACAACTAGGAGTGATGGCCGAGTGCCACTTCTTTTCATTGAAGGATCCATTTGGTTGTTATCCGCGGCACCCTTACAGCACAGCGGTACGTCGACGATATTCTATGCCCCGTTTTGCTGACCTTCATGACCTGAGCTTACATTTCAGCAAGATAATGGCGGCCCTCACATGGCGAGATTTTCTACTCATTTTCTTCGCGCGTGCAAAATCCTACCTTGGCCGACAAGGTCGGCGGGTCTCTCCCCACTTGAGAACGTTTGTAGTATTATGGGCAGGGCCCACCAACCGTGCCGGGATTTTAACGATCTAAAGCGCCAGTTGGGCAGAATTTGGAACGATGTAGCTCAGTTGGAGATCCAACCACTCTGTTCATCAGTGCCAAGCTGAATAAACTAAATTAAAATATTTTGCGTTGTGTTAAAGAAAATCACCTCCTGGGAGTACCATGTAATTATAATATTCCTTCTAATTGTGGTAGCATATGTGTGGGGCACTCTGTACGGACCATATTGATTACCAATGTCACTTAAGTAGGAGAGTTTTGAAAAATCAGTTGTGACCAAACGGAATGTAATAAACAAAGACAGGATTGCGTACCAATATACGTAAATTCTCGCTCCACGTCAAGCTATTATGACTGTGTGAGTAAGAAAGAAATGGAAATTACACTATTTGATAACTACTTCAATGGAGACACCTGCTCTGCACTTAGCATTGAATGAAAGCGTGCACTTCATGAGGAAAGATTTCGCCCATTAAATCGAGTGATATGAGTGTTGGCGCTACAGTCGACGCTGGACAGCGACCAGAAACGTGGTCCCTGCGTGTCATTTTCATGAGATGATGTAGTCAATCAGATCACATCCTCTGTGTGTAGAAGTTGGAACCTCGCCAGTTTCACCTAAGATAGGCATAGTTCTAAACGGCGATGATGGAGCCTGGGATATTATCCGAATTTAACATGGTAAGTAGTTAACCGAGATGTCTTTATCCAGGTGTACTATATAAACTGAAATTAGGCGCATTGTGTGTACATCTTTGTAAAACCTTGAAATCTGCTACAAGATGGCATATTGGCGAAACTTTTTTCCAAAACAATTATGATATAAGCAATTTTATGATGGTTTCACATAAAACTGTATTTCACAAAAGCTGTGGAGCACAGCTTAAATAATAGTTTAATACTTCTATTTGTTGGTCGGAATTGTAGCTCTGAGATCAAGAGGCTGATACAAAGGAGAAAGTCAGAGTTGGCCACATCATACCAATCAAAACAACAGTATCAGCAAATACAACTCACCTCAACACCTGCTTCCGGTTGCTTATAGTTTTGGTACATGCAAACGAACTACAGGGAATGTTACTTAAGATAATAAGGAACAAAGAGAACACTTGGACGTGAGACCGCAAATACGTTCCAAAGTTGTTACTCCTACTTGAACCTGGAAATGAAAGATCTTTGACAGTAACTATGTCATTAGCACCAGTCAGGTGGTCCAACAGCACGATGTAACCCAGACCACCGTCTGAAGTATTCCCCTGACAATTGCCATTAACCGTAGCACTTATAGAACGTGTGAAGACCTTTTATCTACGGACAAACCTCCACGATGATGTTTCTGCCGCTAGTTCGTCGCACAGGTCGCCACAGTGCTCGGATTACTGTCAATCATTGTATTCACAGACGACGCTAGCCTTACGAAGTCGAACTTCTCATCAACCAGCTGTGAGCTGCGGAGAATCCCCATGGAATGCTGGCAGCGTGCCATCAGCACCGCTTCATCCTCAGTGTGTGGTTTGGGATTATTGGCGATCACGTTGTGGCCCAATTCATCGTTTGAAAACTCCTCACAGGTGAGGCACATCACCACTTCCTGCGAATGCCTGTAACTTCCCTGCTGGAAGACGTGCATTCGGTGGTAGGTATGGGTAGTGTGACCACATGATGCTACTAGAGCTCACTGCCCTATTGGAATGGACATAAAACTCTAGTTTCTACAAAACATTCCTATTAGCCTGGAGTGTTCTCATTTGTTCTTTCAATCATTGAAACCTACCTTGTCAATCTTGTTTTATCTCAACCTTCAAGTTGTTGTAATTCCCCCAGAACTTACTTCCAGGGATATGTTCCTTATTGTTCCTTATTCTCTCAGGATTCATTCCCTGCAGTCTGTCCCCATTTAGATACATCACTTTGTATTTATACAGGGTGTTCCAGTAAGAACTGGCAATATTCAGGGATATGGCAGGAACGATAATTCGAAGCAAAAAATGTCTAGTAAATATCGTCTTTAAAATGTATACCTTATCGCCACTTTTTTATCTTAGATACTATGAAACAAACCTCTTTTACTTTATGTTCCTTGCTTTCGTATTTTTTGAGAAAGTAGTATCGACCAAAACAAGAAAAATCTGCCTAGTAAAACTGGGCTCTAAAATGCATACCTGAATACCTATAGGCACTTCTTCAGTAGAGCAAATGGATTCACATTAATGATGATAAATAAGCGGTGATAGCGCTTAAGATATGCAGTTTAGAAGCCATGTTTACTGGACATTTTTGTTATTTTGGTCCATTGCCATCTATCAAAATATGGCAAACAAAGAGCTTGCAGTAGAAGAAAACGACGAAAATAAGGAAATGCTAATGACTCTTAAGGTATGCATTTTAGAGCCCATATTTTGAACTTTTTTGCTTCCAGTGATCGTTTCTGTCGTAGTACTAAATATTGACTACTCCTCCTTGGACATCCTGTATCACATATTCCTATAGGAGATAGCACTGATAAAAACCACAAGGTATGTTCATATAACGGTACGTCCAGAACCTAACACCTGTTAAGATATGTACTTTTCTGTCAGTTCCATCTGTCTGTTACGTAGAAGCAGACACTGTAAGCAGTGCTGCACGTGTTTATTACTCAACCTGACACATCCTTCAGTCCTTCTTCATACTAAGTTATACACTCTTCCAGATACAGCTGGATCCATTTGGATTGCGTCATATGCGTTGGTCACATGCTCCACTAACGTTGACACATTGTCGATATCTTCGTCATCCGCCAATGTCTTTGAATATCCCTATAGCCAGAAACTCAGAGGATTTGGGTCTGCTGTGCTGGTAGGGCATACTATCGGATCTTCTTGACTAACCCATCGCCAGAGTAAGGTTCCAGTGAGGTAACGTCGCACGACCTATATAAAATGGACCCCGTGATGCTTTAACCACAATCGTTGTCTTTCTAAAGGGTAGCGTTCCCCCAGTAGTGCTGGCGATCCATCGCTCAGGAATCGGTGATGAATAGCAAAAGTTAATCTGGTGAACTTTTATTGCTCCATGAGTCAGTCACCGACAATTCCCGCCCATACGTTTATGCTGAAATGGTCCTCAGGCCTCACCTCCATGATGGTTCGAGGATTTTCATCTACCCACAATTGGGTATTGCGGTAATGAAATACGTCTTCTCACGTGACGTCCTACTCCACAGAATACTACGCATTGCTCGTCACAAGTACAAATTTTCTCCCAGTGTTAGCGAATACCGCATCTTGTTAGATTATGTTGAAAGTATCTGACGAAAGTGATTTAATCTGGAGTTTTCTAATGAAATGAACTTTCAACACTGACTCAATTAAATGAAACTACCCTTCTCGTGGAAATGCTCACTCACTGTGACTATACATTATGTGTCGAGAATGTGTTCAAGTCTAATTTATTTCGCTGCACGTTACAAGGAAATTTCATTCCATATGGGTTCTGTAATTGGGCACTGATAAAGTGTAATCTGCATCAGATGCTCGTTTCTATTCAGTACCAGCACAGGCAGGTGTCAATAACAATTCTGTTGCGACGTAATAAGCTGAAAGAGAAAAGCGCTACACTGCGTGCTATAATTTACCATTTGTCGAGAAAGACAACACCCTACCTACTTGTTGTTCTGTTCATTTCCTAACAAAGTACTCACTCCATTCAAAATTTGTGTAAAATGTGTGTCATTTAAGGAAAGCGAGTGATGATTATACATGAAAAATAAAATGAAATCAGCAGTTATTTAACTATATAAAAATTTCAAGTCTAACATTTAACTGCTTTTAATGAAATCATTCATACTTTCTAATTTTGAAGTATTAGATTAAAATCTCCTTTTATCTAACAGAAGCAGATGTGACTTGCTAACACCTCTCCTTTACCTAAAATTACATTCAAAGCTATGCCTCAAACATCTTTTGCTTGCTCATTCGATTCTGGGTCGCAATCGGGTCCAAAAATTATTTCTTCAACAATGTTACATTCATAGCTATCCACTTGATGTGCACCCATGGTCTTGGGGTAGGGTCTGTGATTCATAATCGAATCGTTTTCGGTTACGAGTTCGAATCCCGCCAGTGCTTAGATTTCGATTAATAATCAGCATTAGCGGCCGAAGACTTCCGCCATAAGAAGTCGCCCTCATTCTGCTAACGCCCTGGTCAAAGATGGCGGAGGAGCGAAGAGAGGTTCTGGGCACTCTCTTGCCCTAGGGGTGGGAAACTGCCGCTGAAGGCGTAAGAATCATCTAAGATCACCGGCTTGAAGATGCAGAAGGCTATGGATACCACTGCATTAAAGACACGTAATGTGTACCCACAAGACATGTGGCCTGTAATTGAAGAAATGATCTCTCCTTTAGTAAAAGATTAGGGAATAGTCCACCATTCGGATCTCTGGGAAAGGATTGCCAAGGCGGACATTACCACAAGAAAAGGAATGAATAATCAACGAAATAATAACATTCTACGATTCGGGGCGTGGAATGTCAGAAACTTAGCGTGGTAGGGAGACTAGGAAATCTGAAAAGGGAAATGCAAAGTCACAATCTAGATATAGTAGGGGTCAGTGAAGTGAAGTGGAAAGAAGGCAAGGACTTCTGGTCGGATGAGCATAGGGAAATATCAACAACAGCAAAAAATGGTATAACAGGAGTAGGATTCGTAATGAATAGGACTGTAGGGCACAGAGTATGTTACTCAGAAAAGCACAGCGACAGATTGTTCTTATCAAAATCGACAGCAAACCAACACCGACTACTATAGTTCAGGTATACATGCCGACGTCGCAGGCTGAAGATGAAGAGATAGAATAAGTGTATGAAGATATTGAAAGAGTAATACAGTACGGCCGGCCGAAGTGGCTGAGCGATTCTAGGCGCTACAGTCTGGAACCGCCCGACCGCTACGGTCGCAGGTTCGAATCCTGCCTCGGGCATGGATGTGTGTGATGTCTTTAGGTTAGTTAGGTTTAAGTAGTTCTAAGTTGTAGGGGACTGATGACCTCAGAAGTTAAGTCCCATAGTGCTCAGAGCCATTTGAACCAGCCAGTACAGTACGTAAAGGGAGCTGAAAATCCAATCGTCATGTGGGACTGGAATGCAGTTGTAGGGGAAGAAGTAGAAGAAAAGGTTACAGGAAAATATGGGCTTGGGACAAGGAATGAGAGAGGAGAAAGGTTACTTGAGTTCTGTAACAAATTTCAGCTAGCAATAGCGAATACTCTGTTCAAGAAACAGAAGAGGAGGAGCAATACTTGGAAAAGGCCGGGAGATACTGGAAGATTTTAGTTACATTACATTATGGTCAGAGAGAGATTCCGAAATCATATACTGGATTGTATGGTATACCCAGGAGCAGATATAGACTCAGATCACAACATTGTAGTGATGAAGAGGAGGCTGAAGTTTAAGACATTAGTAAGAATCAATAAGCAAAGAAGAAGGATATGGAAGTACTCGGAATGACGAGATACGTTTGGAGTTCTCGAAGGCTATAAATACAGCAACAAGGAATAGCTCCGTAGGCAGTACAGTTGTAGAGAACATCCATAAAAAGTGCGATAACAGAATTTGGGAAGGAAAACAGAGGTACTAAGAACGTAACTGCGAAGAAACCATAGGTAACAGAAGAAATACTTCAATTAATCGATGAAAGGAAGAAGTATAAAAATGTTTCCGGAAACTCAGGAATACAGAAATACAAGTCGCTGAGGAATGAAATAAACAGGAAGCGCAGGGAAGCTAAGACGAAATGGCTGCATGAAAAATGTGACGAAATAGAAAAAGAATTGGTTGTCGTTAAGACTGACTCATCTTACAGGAAAGTCAAAACAACCTTCGGCGACATTAAAAGCTAGGGTGATAACATTAAGAGTGCTACGGGAATTCCACTCTTAAATGCAGACGAGAGAGCCGATAGGTGGAAAGCATACGTTGAAAGCCTCTATAAGGGGAAGATTTGTCTGATGTGGTAGAAGAAGAAACAGGAGTCGATTTAGTAGAGATAGGGGACCCAGTATTAGCGTCACAATTTAAAAGAGCTTCGGTGGACTTCAGATCAAATAAGGTAGAAGGGATAGATAACATTCCCTCAGAATTTCTAAAATCGTTGGGGGAAGTGGCAACAAAACGACTGTTCACGTTGGTGTGTAGGACGTATGAGTCTGGCGACAAACCATCTGACTTTCGAAAAACATCATCCAGACAAAACCCAAAGAGGTCAAGAGCTGACAAGTGAGATACTTATCGCACAATCAGATTAACAGCTCATGCATCTAGGTTACCGACAAGAATAATATGCATAAAAATGGAAAAGAAAATTGAGGATGCGCTAGATGACGATCAGTTTGGCTCTAGGAAAGGTAATGGCACGAGAGAATCAATTCTGACGTTGCGGCTAGTAATGGAAGCAAGACTAAAGAAAAGTCAAGACGCGTTCATAGTATCCGTCGGCCTGGAAAAAGTGTTCGACTATGTAAAATGGTGCAAGATGTTCAAAATTCTGAGAAAAATACGGGTAAGCTATAGGGAGAGACGGGTGAAATACAATATGGACAACAGTCAAGAGGGAATAATTAGAGTGAACGACCAAGAACGAAGTGCTCGTATCATAAAGGTGTAAGACAAGGATGTAGTCTTTCGTCCCTACTGTTAAATCTGTACATGACCTGCTGAATGGGATTAACGGTCTACTGAGTAGAGAGTATGGATTGTAAGGAAATAGAAGAAAGACGAGGGTAGTGCGAAGTAGTAGAAATGAGAACAGCGAGAAACTTAATATCAGGATCGATGGTCACGAAGTAGATGAAGTTAAGGAATTCTGCTACCTAGGCAGTAAAATAACGAGTGACGGACGGAGGAAGGAGACCATCAAAAGAAGGCTAGCAATGGCAAAAAGGACATTCCTGGCCAAGAGAAGTCTACTAATATCAAATCCTGGTCTTAATTTAAGGAAGAAATTACTGAGAATGTACGTCTGAAGGACAGCATTGTATGGTAGTGAAACATGGGCGGTGGGAAAACTGGAAAAGAAGGGAATCGAAGCATTTGAGATGTGGCGCTACAGACTAATGTTGAAAATCAAGTTGGCTGATAAGGTAAGGAATGAAGTGGTTCTGTGCAGAATCGGAGAGGAAAGGAATATGTGGAAAACACTGCTAAGAAGAAGGGACAGGATAATAGGACATCTGTTAAGACATAAGGGATTGACTTCCATGGTACTAGAGGTAGCTGTAGAAGGCAAAAACTGTAGAGTAAATCGAAGATTGTAATACAACCAGCAAATAATAGAAGACGTAGGTTGAAGTGCATCTCTGAAGTGAAAAAGTAAGCACAGGAGAGGAATTCGTGACGGGCTGCATATAACCAGTCAGAAGACTGATGACAAAAAAAAAGTAAAGAAAAAAAATTTAATAAAAAATGCTACTCACCACTCCCAAAATACCTCACCTTGGAAAATTAACCATTTGTTCTCACCCAGAGCCCCTCAGTTAAGCCAATCGATGAATGTCATATCTCGCCCAAGTCTCGACTGCAACTTGCTGTTCTTCCTAGTGCCCGCCGGTTTACTCAACACTGCTTTTCTTAATACGTGAAGGCAAACTATCCTTTCACTTGTCCAATCTTTAAGAATGTACCTATGGAAGATAAGATCTTTGCAATCGATCTGTTACACATATGACTGACAAACTCGTGCTATTGAAAATTGTGTTTCAGTTAACTGATACATTACAGTAAATCGATAAATTACAAACACAGTCGATAAAACATTTTTTACAAATTAAATGTTCTCATGATACAAATGGCAGACAATGTGTTTCTCTAAAATTCTTCTATAATGCAAGTTAAATTTATATATAAAATGTTACGAAATCATGTAAAGTGGGTGACTTTCTCCTTGTGCGAACCTTTCAGTGTGACATACTATTTAAGTGCCCTTTATATACAGGGTACTTGTAAATTCCCGTTACAAACTTCTAACAACTGTGGAGGGCACTGAGTACACAATATAATAAATAGGAGACCTTGCCCGGAAATGTACGGCTTCCATTCTACGACAGTTACAATACAAATGCTTGAGTAATTGAATTAGGCGGGACACAGTACACTTATTAGGTAACAATTAGAAAGAATTCATAACGAAACATCCATTTATTACTGAAATATGTTTGCGGGTATTAGCACTCAAACATGATGTGCTTACACTTTTCCAAAACAGGGAAGAACAAAGCATACTGTACTTACATAACAGTACTGCTGCGTTTCAACAGCAACTCGATGTGGCGACTACCAACGTTGTTACAGACATTGTAGCTACGAAGCATGTTCTGGTACACAATATCCATCCCATTTTGTGTCTTTTCACTTTCTAGTGCAGCTGCCGGAATTCGTACCGGGAGGTATTCTTCTGTCTGTACAGGAGTCTCGTAAAAGAAGCTTTGCATACGATCCCACAAGAAGTAGTTCAAGGAGTTAACTCGGACAATTGTGGCGGCCAGACGGTTGGACCACTACGCCCTCTCTATCTTTTCATCACGTCGTCTGTTGAGATATCTCAGAAACGCACCTGAGAAGTGAAGCGGTGCACTATCACGCTGAAACCACGTTTCAAGACGGACATCAGAGGCACAACTTCCAAGAATGGGTCCAATACACTTTGTAGAAAGATCAATTATACAGGACCAGTAAACTTTAGTGGAAGAAAGTATGGCACAATGACATGATCGAAAAGCTGCAATGTAGACGTTATATGACATCAGGCGACGGTCTGACGTTGTATACGTCATGCTGGGTACTCTTTTGCATACAAGGACAAGCCACACTGAGACTTATATTTTTCTAGCATCAGTTATTGAAGCGTTATATTCCTGAACTGAAACCGTTGTAGAACGAAACCGGTGCGTTCCTGGACATGGATTCCTATCCAAAATAAGATGTGCTCACTCCTCTCTATAGACCTTGTAGGATCCCCGCTGGCACGCAGAAGTGCCGCAACACGACGTGGCAGGGACTCCACTAATGTCTGAAATAGTGGTGGAGCCAACTGACACCATGAATCATGCAAGGCGATCCATGATCTGTAAGGATACGAGGGGATGGACATCTCTTCTGAAAAGCACGTTACAAGGCATTCCAGATATACTTAGTAATGTTCAAGTCTTCGAAGTTTGGTAGCCAGCGCAAGTATTTTAACTCAGAAGAGTGTTTCTGGAGCCACTCTGTAGCCATTCTGGACGTGTGAGATGTCGCATTGTAGTGCTGGATTTGGCCAAGTCCGGCGGAATGCACACTGGACAAGAAAGGATGCAGGTAACCAGACAGGATGCTTATGTACTTGTCACCTGTCAAGGTCGTATCTAGACGTTGCGATGGCAGATTTAGTTTTGAGTTTTATTCGTGCATGGGATTTTATCACTTGATCTAAGTGTTTGTCCTTTTTTTGTGTTGAGTGTGGCCTTTTGGCCTACGATTTTAGACTGGGGTTTTTAGTGCGTTTCTTTGTTTCAGGCTTTCCCTTTTGTTTCTATGGTCGGTCAACCACTGTCACAATCAGTGTCGTTATAATTATTTTTTTCCGGTCTGTCTGTGTCTTTCTTGTCCTGTGTCGTCTCTTGTCATCTCCATTGTTTGTTCTTATTCTTTACGGGCGTTTCAAGTTCGTGGAAAAAGAGACCTATGGCCCTAGTAGTCTGGTCCTTTCAATCCCACAAACCAACTAACTAACGCCCCACACTGTTAAAGACCCTCCACCAGACTGAAAAGTCCTACGCTGACGTGCAGGGTACACGGATTCAGGAGGTTGTGTCCATACCCATACACGTACATCCGCTCAATATAATTTGAAATGAGACTCGTCCGACCAGGCAACATGTTTCCAGTCATCAACAGTCCATTGTCAGTCGGTGTTGACGGGTCCAGGCGTGACAAAGCTTCGTGTAATGCAGTCATCAAGGGTACAAGAGTGGGCCTTCGGCTCTGAAAGCCCATATCGATTATGTTTCGTTGAATGATTCGCACTTTGACACTTGTTGATTGCCAAGCATTGATATCTGCAGCAATCTGCGAAAGGGTTGCCCTTCTGTCACGTTGAACGAATATCTTCAATCGTCTTTGGTCCCGTTCTTCCAGGGTCTTTTTTCCGGCAGCAGAGATGTCACAGATTTGATATTTCACCACATTCCCGATAGTCACGGTACATTCATGAAATGGTCGTACTGGAAAGTCCCCACTTCATCGCTATCTCGGAGATGCTGTGCCACATCGCTTGTGCGCCGACTGTAACACCACGTTCTAACTCACTTAAATCTTGATAAACTGCCATTTTAGCAGCAGTAATGGATCTAGCAATTGCGCCGTATTCTGCATGTTTACACATCTCTGTATTTGAATACATATGCCTACAAAAGTTTCTTTAGGGCTTCAGTATATGCCGCTGCTCCAGGCTCTTACGTAGATTTGCATGTTGCTCTAAGCGCATTCGGCAGCATTAAATTACAGTCCCGCTGGTGAGAGCGAGCTGTGTTGATTTACGAGTAGTGTCGGACAAGCAGGTGGCGTTGAATGAGCGACAGTGGCGGCAGCTGTGAGCAGCCTGGCCGGACAGAGCCAGCGGCGGCTGCGTTTACAGCGCTTTGCATGTTAATGAGGCCCGCGAATCCACAGACCAGCGCCGCGCCACACGCAGCCGCTGGCGCTGTTGATGCGGCCAGGCGTGAGGGTCACACGTGAGGGACGTGGGAGTCACCGCTCCTGCGGGACAGAACGTCTCTAAGTGCAATACGAATGAACGTGTCTTAATATGTGAGCCAGACAGCAATGCTTGCTCCGAATCAAAGACGTCTGCACTCTTAAGTTGTGGGGACTGAGCTTCGAAACTCTGAGACTGTTGCAGTACACAATGAAGTGACGAAAGTCGTGGTGTACTCCTTGTGCCTTGGATACTGAAGCAACTCGGCGCGGTTATGACCCATCAAGTCATTGGAAGTCCCCTGGAGAAATAGTGAGTCACGCTGCTTCAATAGCCGTCCACAATTGCGAAAATGTTTCCGGTGCTGGAATTTGTGCACGGTCTGGCCTTGATTAGATCCCATAAGTGTTCGGTGGAATTCATGTCGGGTGATGTGGGTGGCCAAATCGTTCGCTCTAAGTCGAATTGTATTGGGTGGGTGCCAGGATGTGAAGTATTAAAAGTCGGCCGAGCTTAAAATGATTTATTCGTTTCCACTAAAGTGCTTCGTTGACCTCAGTCCGCGTCACAGGCCCCGCAATGCTGAGCCCACTGCCCCTGTGACCTGTGCAACGCAACGCTGTTCGTGTCAGCCTTGTTCGCCAGCTGTAGACTTCCAGTTACGTCAGGATAGTTGCCCCAGCAGCCGACTCAGCGACCACGGTCCCCGTTGACTCCGCGCTGCTCCGCTGGGAGCCGTAGGCCGGCCCCGCTGCTGCTTCTTCCTCGGCTGGCGTAGCTGGGAACGCGGCGGCGACGACCGCCTGCGATCCGGCTTCTGAATCTGCGGCCCCTCGCCACGAAAGTCTCCGGCATGTGTCGGGAGCCGAGAAGACTGTCCGTGGTAGCGAGCCGAAGCGTGGCCTGCCCTGGCTGGCTGCGGACCCCGCGTCGGCCTCAGAGGGTCGAACCAATGACCCGCCGTGGACTAGGACGCTGTCGCCCCATCTGTTGCTGCGTGTAGCCCGGCGGCGTGATACGTGCCGCCGTCCAGGAGAGCTGCCACACTCGAATCCCCCACGTTGGCCTCAGAGCGTCGAACCAACGAACCCTCGTGGACTAGGACGCAGTCGCCCCATCTGTTGCTGTGTTTAGCTAGTGGTGCTACACACCCCGCCATCCAGGAGAGCTGTCACTCTTCAATGCATCTCGTTAGTAAACAACATCTATTTATACTCGGCTGCGCACCTCTGTTCCGATAACGCATTGCTCCGAGTCGCGTACGCCCCACACCCCGGTTGCGCCAGTGGGCCCCTTCTTCCTGTAACCTGCGACATGCAAACCTCAGCGTTGACTCTTCTCAACGGTTCGACGGCCTCGTGGCCTCCATTCCACTTCGCAACCACTGATCAGCGTAACTTACTGCAATCCAGCCCATACCTGGCTGTAACTCATGCTCCGAAAATCGCACAAAACTACCTTTTCCTATCCTAAATGGTTGTGCCGCTACAGAATTGTTCTAAATGTGCTTCAAAACCATCACGAAAAATTGTGAGGTTTCCAGGTAGCCGAATGTGACCAGAGGACCCAGACCATTCCATGCAAACACAGTCCAAACCATGACGAAGCCACCAGCAGCTTCTACAATGACTTCTTGACAACTTGAATCCATGGCTTCGTGGGGTCTGCGCCACACTCGCACCTTACTATTAGCTCTTGCCTACTGAAATAGGGACTCATCTGACCAGGCCACCGTTTTTCAGTCGTCTAGGACCCAGTCGATGGTCACGAACCTAGGAGAGTCGCTGCAGGCGATGTCGTGCTGTTCACATAGGCACTTGCGTCAGTCGTCTGTTGCTGTGACCCATTAACGCCAAATTTCACAGCATTGCCCTACATTCATTGTCCGTCCTACGCTCATTTCTTCGGTTATTTCAGGCAGTGTTGTTTATTTGTTACCTTTGACAGCTGTACGCGCACATCGATGCTCTCGGTCGTTAAGTGAATGCCGCCGGTCTCTGCGTTGTCAGTGGTTCTAGGTAATGC
Organism: Schistocerca americana; assembly: GCF_021461395.2. Classification (NCBI taxonomy): domain Eukaryota; kingdom Metazoa; phylum Arthropoda; class Insecta; order Orthoptera; family Acrididae; genus Schistocerca; species Schistocerca americana. The sequence continues at coordinate 126,115,296 of NC_060124.1, forward strand.
CTAAAATTTGGTATTATCAGTAAACTCTTGACACTGTGGAACTCGAAACATTGAATTTCGTAGCGATTTCAGTAATGGAATATCGCATGCATCTAGCTTCAACTACCATTTTGCGTTTGAAGTCTGTTAATTCCCGATGTGCGGCCGTAATCACTTCAAAAACTTTTCACGTACATCGCCTGAATATAAATGACAGCGCCGACAATGCGCTGGCCTGTTATACTTTGTGTACGCCATACTACGGCCATCTAAATATGTGCATATGGTTATCCCATGACTTTTGTTACCGCAGTGTCACTGACTTACTTCTGTCGGTTCGAGGATCGCAGTGGCTTAGTAAACATACATCTATAGAACATGGCCAAAATCGTTCAATTCATTGAATATCAGAGAGGACTTATTATTGGTTTTTTGGTCCTCAACACATTTCCTTACGCTTTGATCTCTCTTGATGAGACGTTGGTCAAAAGCTGTTTTTCAGATTTTGTAACTTGCTTGTGTAGCATGGCCACCTGGTAAAACCAACCTTAGTGGGAACTAATGTCATCTCTTGACTAGATACTGGTGTGAAACAGTTACAACTAGTGCCTGTTGTTACCTCGCAGTGCAAGCGCAAAGAGTCATCACGACAGCTGCCTTCCCAGGCATGGAGTGAGTGTACGGTATGATGCAAAACGTACCTACTTGAAAACATATGAAGCAAAGTGCTCAAATTAAAACTCAATGATCTAATATATGTCTAGTGTTAACGAGCATAGCCCTCATTTCTTGCCGGCTGCTGTGGCCGAGTGGTTCTAGGAGCATCAGTCCGGAACCGCTCTGCTACTACGGTCGTAGGTTCGAATCCTGCCATGGCCTTGGATTTGTGTGATGTCCTTAGGTTAGCTAGGTTTAAGTAGTCTAGGGGACTGATGACCTCAAATGTTACGTCCCATAGTGCTCAGAGCCATTTTTAGCCCCATTTCTTTTCCAGTACTTCAACCGTAAATCCGTCAGCCGTCTTCAGGGAGAGCGGATAAACTGAAGCTCCGTCTCTATAAATCCGAAGACCGCGATATTGTGGGTGAAGCTACCGATGCTCAAGCAACAGAGACGTTGATCCGTAGCAAAGAATATGAGTGAACTGAGTCTGTTGTTAGTATCTATGCTGGGGTATTATTATGTGCTCCACATTAGCGACGTCTTTGCGAGTTTATTATGGAAAGCACTGAATTCTATTATTTGTCCAGGCTGAAACCGACCTATCTTTTAATTATATCTCTAGACAAACTTACTTTAACTTCTCCCTTTACAACCGTATTCTAAAAGGCTCCGCTTACATTGACCAGAATCGATGAAGTGTTCTGCCAAAATTTACAATAAGGATAAAATCTGTTGTTAAGCTGTGATTTCTCTGCTGTTACAACAACACAAGATCTTCACAGTTTACGTTAAACACGACTCGATGTCAAGATAAAGTAAAGGAAATTTGGAGACAAAATGCTGTATTGTATATTTTTTAATGTGCCAGAACATACAACTGATTGTATGAGATGCTGGTGAGATAGGTTATTTGATTTTTATGAAATCAGAAGTTTATTCAGACACATTCACTGTGAACGAATGTTCCTCAGTGAGTGTCCTGGAGGAGTATGGTCAAACTCATATGCCTGTCAGTGTTGAATTGTTATGCTGTGCGAAGCACTGGTGTGTACAAGAGCACGACTAGTAAGAATATTGGATTGTAAGCTGTTACCATATCCGTCCCCTGTTTCTCCAATTTAAATAAGACGGTACTGCCACCCTGATGGTGACCACACTTCTATAGCGTGAAGTTCTTTCTTCAGGACTGCAAGTGTTGGTCAACTGAATGGGCATCACGTAACCGCCACTCCAAAAAGTGGACTTCTGAGAATGAGAACAGTAATACATCACTCTATATTGTCGGTGATCTGTTTAGCATAAGTACAAAACAGCGCGGTGCAGCCATACGTCCCTACGCTGAAGAACCAAAGAAACTGATACAGTCATACATATTCAGATACAGAGATTAATAAACAGGCAGCATACGGCGCTGCGGTGAGCAACGCCTACGTAAGGCAACAAATGTCTGGCACAGTTGTTAGGTGGGTTACTGCTGCTACAGTAGCAGGCTGTCTACACTAAAGTGGCCGCGCGGTGTAGCCGCGCGGTCTAGGGCGTCTCGTCACGGTCAGCACAGCTCCTCCCCTCGGAGGTTCAAGTCCTCCATCGGGCACGGGTGTGTGTCTTGTCCTTAGCGTAAGTTAATTTAAGTTAGATTAAGTAGTGTGTAAGCTTAGGGACTGCTGGCCAGAGCTGTTTGGTCCCATAAGATGTTACCACACATTTTAAAAAGTTTCAACTTTTATGTGAGTCTGAAACTGGCGTAATAATCGGGTAACGAGTGATGGGACACTGCATCTTCGAGGTAGCGATGAAATGGAGATTTTCCCCGACGATCATTTCACGAGTGTACTATGAATACAAGGAATCTGGCAAAACATTAAATCTGAGGCATCGCTGCTGCAGGAAAAAGATCCTGCAAGACCGGGACTAACGACGACTGAAGAGAACCGTTGCAACTGGCGGGTGTGCAACCCTTCCCTAAATTGCTACAGATATCAATGCTGGACCATTAACAGGTGTGAGCGTGCGAACCATTCAACGAAACATTATCGATACGGGCTTTTTCATCCGAAGGCCGACTCGTACACGCTTGATGACTGCACGATGCAAAGCATCACGCCACGCTTGGTCACCTCAGCACCGACATTGTTGATGACTGGAAACATGTTGCCTGGTCGGACGAGTCTCGTTTCACATTGTGTCGAGCGGTTGTTCATGTACGTGTATGGAGACAACCTCATTAATCTATGGACCCTGCATGTCAGCAAGGGACTGTTCAAGCTGTTGGACGCTCTGTAATTGGAGTGAGTGTGCAGTTGGAGTGATATGGGACCCCTGATAGGTCTAGATACGACTGTGACAGGTGACACGCACGTAAGCATCCTGTCTGATCACCTGCCTCCAGTCATGTCCATTATGCATTCCGACGGATTTGGACAATTCCTGAAGGATAATGCGACACCCCACAAGTCCAGATGCTACAGAGTGGCTCCAGGAGCACTCTCCTGAGTTCAAATACTTCCCCTGGCTACCGTAATCCTCACACATGAGCATTATTGAGCATATCTGGGATGTTCCTTTGGCTCTTCAGTGTATTTCTGCAAAGGTGCCAAAGAAAATTAAGACACGATTTCCACCGCACTCACAAAATTCCAAGCTACGTTTGTCCTCCCAATCGGGAATCTGGGTGGATGATAGTGAAGAGGGCTGTATCACCGCTAAAGTTTAGCTTGTAGCAATACACCTAACCGCTGGCTAGGTATACATAGACCTCAAGCGTGCTGTCTCTCTAACCAAAGGTTGCTGTCTGCATTAGAACTCTTGCTCCTAGTTTCACTGTTGTAGTTTTTAATAGTTGTACGGTCATAATGTGTATCTCGTACAGTTATTAAATACGTGTTCAGAAAGTTATTAAAAGCGTGAGACAAGGCGGCCAGTGAAACCGTGTAGATATGTGTAGGGTGTCCGCGAACCCACCGTGTAACGTTCCTCAGGTCGCCAGGAACCTAAAAGTAATGCAGAAACTTGTGAAGTCTATAAGGATGATGAAAAGATATCGTCATTTTCCTGTTGTATATTAGTTATTTTTTTACAGCAGTTGTATTTTGCAAACAAGTTAAATCATTAGAACAGGATTTGGCGAACTTCGTCATGGAGGGGAGTTGGAGAAAATTATTTTCTTGATTTTCTCGACGTTGTGTGTTTTGTGTGTTCCCAGAAATAATGTCTGGGATTCACAAGAACAAATGTTTTACATACCAATAATCCTTCCTATTTAGTAATCAGTCTGATATAAACCAGCAAATCCTAAGTCATTTAATCGGAATTTCATTCAATTTATAAGCAGAAAATAATTTCGGCAGAACTTAGTCGTTGTTATCTACGTGTGGCACTGTCGATGACCTGGTCACCTAGTTCACCAATGCTACCAGAATTACATCATTATGTCAAACTTATCAACGAAAAGTTGTTCATGTTTCTCGCAGATTTTAAAAATAATATTTTGTAGAAAATTAGTTGAAGTTACGTTGCAGTGGTACGGAGCTAACATTGGAACAGAGAAGTCATTTTCCTTTTAACATTCACTCCCCGATGTACACAGGCTATAGTACAACTGACTAAACAGTCTCTTGCAAATCTTCGTTGCGCGTATCATTTGTAACTTTAGCTTCTTTCTCAATTACGGCGCTGTATTTTCTTTGCCGATAAATCATGGGTGAGTTTAGTATTTCTTGAAATGTGACATATGCTACTTTTTAAGTCGGACGATGTGCTTATCGAAATCAGTTGATTCTGCCACAATTTAATGTCGTTTACTTTTTATCTTATCAACTTCCTGCAATGAAATTATACGCCCCACAGTTTGTGATTGTATATTTGTTTAAAATTGTTACATGTCATACACATAATCTGTAAAAATCTACAAAATAATGAAAAGGATTCAAATAGCGCATGACGAGATAAACGAAATTATTCAAATAGTTAGGAGAGACAAAAATTCAACTCCGATTTGCGACTGGTACTCGCCACAAGGAAATGAAGAAAACTAATATTAATAGAAGAATATGGACCGGAGGGAATGAATGGCAGAGAGAAATGTCTCGTAGAAATTTGCACACAGCATAGTTTAATCATCGCTAAAACTTGATTTAAAAATAATGAATATAAACTATAAACGTGGAAGGGAAATGGACACAACGGAAGGTGTCAAATTAATTGTATAACGGTAAGAGAGGGGTTTCGAAATCAGATATTACAATGTAACACATTTCCATGGGAAAATAGTGATTTTGACTGTAATTCATGGTTTATGAACCGAAAATTATAACTCGGGGAATTGCAGAAAAATAGGAAAATAAGCAGAGGTTTTTGACAGTTTCAGAGGGACCAGTATGCAACGTTGCACTGAAGCAGGGCGCAGGAATGTAACAGAAGACGAATGGGTACCTTTCAGAAATGAAATAGTGAAGACATTACAAAATTTTATAAGTAAGAAGGAAAAGTGTAGTATAAATAGTTGTATAACTCATTATATGTAGAATTCAATGGGCGATATAAGAAAATATAAAAATGCAGCAAATGAAGCAACCGATGAGAATATAGAAGTGCAAAAAATAAGGCTCATAGAAAATACAGTATGGCTAAACAGAAATGGCTAGAGAGCGAAAAAAAGGCCGTAGAAACATGCTTGGCGAGGTGAAATTTAATGAGGCCACTGGTAAAAAGAAACGCAGCTTTATGAATATCGAGAGCTGAGGTGGGAGGTCGGTAGTAAGCAAATAAGAGAAAAATGAAAGAACGAGGGAATACGTATAGTGTATTCATGAAGGAATTAATGACAATACTATTGAAACAGAAGGGGAAGTAGGTGATGGTGGATATGATATTGCTAGAAGAATTTTGACAGAGCGCTGAAAGGCCAAATTGGAGACAAGGCTCCTGGTGTAGACACTTTCTCATTTCAGTTATACTGAGATCCTTGGGAGGACTAGGCAGACAAGACTAGTCCACGTGATGTGGATAGTATTTGAGGCAGGCAAAATAGTCTTAGACTTCCAAAGGACTGTAATAATTCCTGTTCCAAAGAAAGCAGATACTGACGGGTGCGAATAATGTTAAACCATCAGTTTAATAAGCTATGGTTGCAAATTTGGAAAATTTTGGTAAGGTCCTATGGGACCAAACGGCTGAGGTCATCGAACCCTAGGCTTACGCACTACTACTTAATCTAACTTAAACTAACTTACGCTACGGATACCTCTCACACCCATACCCGAGGGAGGACGAGTGCCTTCGACGGGGGAAACTGCACGAACCGTGACAGAACGCCTCAAACCACGCGGCTACATCACGCGGCTGAGGTTGCAAAACATTGACACATATTATTTTGAGAAGGCCGGAAAACCCAATCGAAAGCAACGACAGTGAAGACCAGTTTCGATTTAGCAACACGTTTGGAAATACACTATTGGCCATTAAAATTGCTACACCAAGAAGAAATGCTGATGATAAACAGGTATTAATTGGAGAAATATATTATACTAGAACTGACATGTGATTACATTTTCACGCAACTTGGGTGCATAGATCCTGAGAAATCAGTACCCAGAACAAAGAACTCTGGCCGTAATAACGGCCTTGACACGCCTGGGCATTCGGTCAAACAGAGCTAGGATGGCGTGTACAGGTACAGCTGCCCATGCAGCTTCACCACGATACCACAGTTCATCAAGAGTAGTGACTGGCGTGTTGTGACGAGCCAGTTGCTCGGCCACCATTAACCAGACGTTTTCAGTTGGTGAGAGATCTAGAGAATCTGCTGGCCAGGGCAGCAGTCCAACATTTTCTGTATCCAGAAAGGCCCGTACAGGACCTGCAACATGCGGTTGTGCATTATCCTGCTGATATATGTTCTTTCACAGGGATCGAATGAAGGGTGGAGCCACGGGTCGCAACACATTTGAAATGTAACGTCCACTGTTCAAAGTGCCGTCAGTGCGAACAAGAGGTGACCGAGACGTGTAACCAATGGCACCCTATAACATCGCGCCGGGTGATACGCCACTATGGCGATGACGAATACATGCTTCCAGTATGCGTTCACCGCGATGTCGCTTAACACGGATGCGACCATCATGATGCTGTAAACAGAAAATGGATTCATCCGAAAAAATGACGTTTTGCCATTCGTGCGCCCAGGTTCGTCATTGAGTACACCATCACAGGCGCTCCTCTCTGTGATACAGCGTCAAGGGTAACCGCAGCCATGGTCTCCGAGCTGATAGTCCAAGCTGCTGCAAACGTCGTCGTAATGTTCGTGCAGGAGGTTGCTGTCTCGCAAACGTCCCCATCTGTAGACTCAGGGATCGAGACGTGGCTGCACGATCCTTTACAGCCATGCGGATAAGATGCCTGTCATCTCGACTGCTAGTCATACGAGGCCGTTGGGATCTAGCATGGCGTTCCGTATTGCCCTCCTGAACCCACCGATTCCATATGCTGCTATCAGTCATCGGACCTCGACCAACGGGAGCAGCATTGTCGCGATACGATAAACCGCATTCGCGATAGGCTACAATCCGCCATTTATCAAAGTCGGAAACTTGGCTGAAATGGTTCAAATGGCTCTGAGCACTTTGGGACTTAACTTCTAAGGTCATCAGTCCCCTAGAACTTAAAACTACTTAAACCGAACTAACCTAAGGACATTACACACATCCATGCCCGAGGCATGATTCGAACCTGCGACCTTAGCGGTCGCGCGGTTCCAGGCTGTAGCGCCTACAACCGCTCGGCCACACCGACCGGCTCGGAAACGTGATGGTACGCGTTTCTCCTCCTTACACGAGGCATCACAGCAACGTTTCAGCAGGCAACGCCGGTGAAGTACTGTTTGTGTATGAGAAATCGGTTGGAAACTTTCCTGATGTCAGCACGTTGTAGGTGTCGCCACCGGCGCCAAACTTGTGTGAATGCTCTGAAAAGCTAGTCATTCGCATATCACAGCATCGTCTTCCTGTCGGTTAAATTTCGCATCTGTAGCACGTCATATTCTTGGTGTAGCAATTTTAGTGTCCAGTAGTCAAATTACACTACATCTCACCTTAGAAAATGGCTATCTGAAAGGCAAACGTACATTTACAGCACTTTGAGATTTAAAGAAACGTTTTGACATAGTAGGCTAGGCTACAGTCTTTGAAATTTTGATGACAGCAGATGAAATGCAGGGAACTACAGGTTATTTGTAACTCGCACAGAGACAATACTGCATTTACACGAATAGAAATACATGGAAAGGGTGCAGTAGTTGAGAAGGCTGTGATTCAAGGCTGGAGGCTATGACCTATGTTATACAGACTGTACATTGAGCAAAAACTAAAGGAAACCACGGAGAAATTTTGATAGGGAATTAAAGTTTAGGACAAGAAATAAAAACCGTGAGCTTTTCTGATGATATTGCAGTTCGGTCGGAGTCATTAAACGTCATGGCAGAACCGTAGGAGACAATGGATTGCTTCTTGGAGGGGGATTATAAAAAGAACATCAGCAAAAGTACAATAAGATAATGGAATGTTGCCGAATTAAATCAGGTGATGTTGAGGGAAATGGATTAGGAAATGACGTAGTAAAAATAGTAGACTTGTTTATGTATTCTGGCATCAAAATAACCGATGACAGCCGAAGAAGAGAGAATATTAAACTTAGACTAGCAATAACAAGAGAAGTATTCCTGAAAAAGAGGAATCTGCTAACATCTATTATACAGTTAATTCTGAAGGTGTTTGTCCGCAGTTTAACGTAGTATGGAAGTGAAACGTAAAGGATAAGCAGTTCAGACAAGATGATAACAGAAACTTTTGAAGTGTGTTGGTGTAGAATCACGTTTATCATTGAAGGGCTGGATCGAATAACTATCTAGGAGGTACAGAAACGAATTGGCGGGAACACAAATTTGAAATTTGAGAAAAACATGACTAAAAGATGGGATTGTTTGATGGGACACATTCTGAGACATCAAGTTATTGTCAGTTTTTTAGTGGAGGAAACTGTGTTCAAATGGGGGGGGGGGGGGGGGGGGGCGAGCGGCGGTGGGAGAAGTGATAAAAACTGTACATTGAGACCTAGGCATGAATGCAGTAAGCAAATTCAAATGGATTTAAGTTGCAATAGTTATTCGGCGATGAAGAGGCTTGCACAGAATAGACTGGCGTGGAGAGATGCATCAAAGCAGTCTTTGGACTGAAGATCACAAAAACAACAACACAGTAATTGTGAATAAATGCATGATTCCATGTGGTTGCATTCCTTCTCTGTGGTGAAGGTGACAGATGCGAGACCTGATAATACTACATTGCTGGTAATAAAGGAGAAGGATATGTTATTGGAGAAAGGTGGGACATGTGGACAGAGGCGAGGCAGTATATTTGGTTTCTAGAGAATAGTGGATGCTGTAGCGTGCTGGGAGTGGAGTTAATTCCCCATTTTCCACTGGTACAGATCATTGTATGTCCACTGAAATACTGTCTCAGTGTTTTCTAAGGCTTAAGTTGCTTGTGTTTCTCAATCACAGATGCAGAATCAACGTGGCATTCATAGAAATGACAGGCTAAATAATATTCTAGTTCTATCTGTAGTACGTTAGAGATGGACATCAAGGTTCTTCGATGTTACGATTTACGCCAGTAATTTAGCGTCTTCTAAGGTAACTACATATGAGGCAAGACGTGCCAGCACAGCTTCGGTTCCTCTCTTCTACTTATCAGATTTCACGAATGTTACATAAAAACGATATAAAGTCAGAAAGGAAGCATGCGACAGTGCTGAAAAATATGTCCTGCCAGTAAAATGTTGAGTAGCCCACTTAGGGAAAAGTCATTGACTGCAAACAAACTCACTTTACCATTCCAATATCACGCGTTTCGAACATTGCCACCATCAGGTATTCTGGAACATTATGTTGCGCGTGGTTACACATTATAGTAGTAACGATCATAAGCAGACTCTGCGAGTGTTCCAGAATGGATGAGCCACGAGTCGTTCCTGCAAAGCTGGACATTTCCCGGCAAGAGCCATAGGTTCAAAATTCGTGAGCCGGTCCGGCACATGGCTTCAGTTTGTCAGAAAGTTTCATTGAGCTTGTTATCTGACATTTATGTATCATTTAAATTCGTTCATAGGAATTAATTAAGGGTTCATAAAATTAATGTGCATATCTTATTTTCATGGAAACAGTGTACACAAAAATCAGTGACGTTTAGCGTCCATATCGGTGTAGGACCTAACAGTTTGAGAGCTAAATACGACTGAGAGCAAAAACTAGTCGACTGTATTATGGCTCTGAATTATAATCGGAGTCTAGGCCTTATTTTCTCACGGGGTACCTCGGCCACTTTTTTCAGTACGTAACGTTGCCCTGTTATGGGCTCCGCAATCTCCATCTCCCTCTTGACTGGCCGTAAACGAGTTGCAAATACTGTTCTTCCACATAACACGGGTCAACAATAACTCCTTTGAAACTGGATTTCAATGACCGGAAGAGATATAAAAGTTGGAATGTGACCCTTATCTGTTCTCTTTCAGACCTGTGATCCGACTTTCTGGGCCTGCAGGGGCGCTTACGGACGATGCGAGCACATAATATCGCACATCGCAGTCGTTCGCAAGAGATTCTCAAATCTATAATGACGTCGTTATTCGGTTTACTGCTCAATATGTCAGCGCCAGTAGTATTTTCCGGAGGTGATAACGTTCCGTATGCATTCGGAATGGTAGCAGTGTGCGTGTACGGAAAGATAAGGGATGCAGATTAGCGGTTTATGAGATACTTCTCCGTTACAATTCGGACCTGTCATTGGGAATATCTCGACATTCAGACAAACAATCAGTCTTATCGAGAGCGACTGCAACATCTAAGTTTTCCGCATTCAAATTTTCCTTGGTTGAAAATGTACCCCAATCAGGATGGACCTTAATCACGCTACGCTGTATGGAATAATAAATCCACATTTTACTCTTTTGAAATAATTTTACTACACTTTCAGTACTAATATTTATGAGCCCGACTACGTCCTGCCATCATCAGGTGTATTATAGGTGCATGTACATTAATCTTAAGTATGATGAGGAGTCTTTCCTGGATGTTCCAGGAAGGTTAGGTACTGAAACTTAATTATTTTGCAGGAAATTTGCTTTTCTCGTACACAGAGACCAATAATAAGCACATCATCACTTAGCACTTTCACACTCAGTTGTTTACAGTGCAAATCTGTGAATACTCTGCATCCATCAATATCTTTTTCCAGGCACGTGACGATGTCGCCATCTGGTTTCACAGACAAAGTCACTTAGTAATCTATAGATGCCACACTCAGACCTGGCATACTGGTATTACATCGTCACCTTTCAAGCAGGCCGACAGTGAACATCTGGCAAAATTTTTGGCCGTCTTAGGATTATACCGATGTATCGAAGCAGTAACGGTATCGGCGATGTCCTCGGTTCAAATGATGTTGAGCTCAGTTTATGTATAGGAAACATGTGGCGAGTGTGGAATTTTACACATGGGAGACAAGGGGCTCCCTACTACACGCAGAGTGTAAAATTGAGAAGTATGTTTTAATGTTTCTGGGAGTAATGGACGGTATCGATCAATTTTGTCACTCCGTAACGTAAGTTTCGCCTAAATCATTACAATTCTTTTTTAAGTATTAGACTTGTAACATCGCATTTACCTGTGCTTTTGTCAAATCCAAACCAGCAATTACTTTTATTAATTAAGTGGAATCATGCCTTATTTTAAGACTGTAAAAGTCCTTATTTATATCAGATAAATAATGCTTTTGCATGCTGCAAAAGACGCCATAACTCCCATTTTACATACGAAAAATTGCAACAGCAAAAGAAAGACTTCAGAAACCAAAAACGTCAACGTAGCTATCAATAAGTTTTATTCTTATGGTCACAATGTATAATCGTAGCTTCGCAAGCAATAAATCATTTTCATTTGTGTACATGAGAATTACATGTTGCTGACATGCAAAAATAGTAAAAAAAATTAATATTTCTGAACACTGCCCGTAAATCATTGCTCCGTACACAATTTTCTATAGAGTGTGTCTTCTTTGGAGAACTTCCAAAGTTTTACATTTACACCTTGAACGATTAGAGATAAGACGTTCACATTCACAGCTCATTTTAGTCACCTCGGTTCAGCATGTGTTCTGTTGCCGACTAAGGCACAGGGTCTGCCGTGGGTCCTGATAAGTTCTTCCATGTGTGATGACATCGACGCGTATAAGTCTCGAATGGCGTCCAGTGGTATAGCCGTCCATGCTACATTCACCTAGTTCCAAAGTTCATCTACAGTGATCGACATTGAGTCCCAGCACTGCACCTGTCGATTCACTATATCCCACACATTTTCGATTGACGACAAGTCTGGTGATGTAGTTCTTCAGGACAAAGGGCTGACATTCTGTGACACCAAGAAGGCACGGGTTCGTGCAGCAACATGTGGTCGGCCATACATTGTTGAAAAATGGCGTCCTGAGTTTTATGCACAAAGGGCATGGCTAGGTATCGCAGAATGTCATTCATGTACGTCACACCGGTAACGGTGCCCTAGACACATACTAACTGTGATTTGTGGTTGTAGCACCCCACAGCATTAGGCCCTGAGTTGGCGCTGTGTAGCTTGTACGAATGCAGTCACTGTTATACCACTCCCGTCTCTACGGCGAACCAGTATGCGGCCATCATTTTCAATCAAACGGAACCTGGATTCATCCGAAAACGTTATCTGTTGCCATTCCTGTCCCCGGTGACATCGTTCCATACACCATTGCCCTCTAGCATGATTCTGCACATTCACCAAAGGTAGGCGGAGAAGTGCGAACGTAACCCATGCCATAATAAACGGTGACACACTACCGCTCCTGACAGTGTGCTCTGTTCCACTGTTGCGCCAGGACCGAGGAGGACGCAGATCTGCAGTGCCTTTCGGATGAGATGTCGATATGATCGGGTGGCGAGGGTGGGGGCGGTAGGTCGTGGTGGTGCTTGCGACCTGCCCGAGCTCATCGTGTTCTACGGCCATCCTTGAACCATTCTGTGCTTACCCGTAGCACTGCTGAAACACTTCGTCCCACACGAGCAGCAATTTCCGGATAAATGCATCTCATTCTCTCATGCCACTAAGGCGCCCTGTGACAAACTCACTGGTATCACGGTACGGTTCGCACGTACGTCTGCGAGGCACCCTGCACGTTTGCTCAACTCACATAGATTCATCACCATCGGTTTCAAAAATGGCTCTGAGCACTATGAGACTTAACATCTTAAGTCATCAGTCCCCTAGATTTAGAACTACTTGAACCTAACTAACCTAAGGACATCACACACATCCGGGCCCGAGGCGGGATTCGAACCTGCGGCCGTAGCAGCAGTGCGGTGCCGCACTGAAGCGCCTAGAACCGCTCGGTCACAGCGGCCGGCGGCCATCGGCAATGAGAGCCCCAGCCACGTTTTATAGGTAGGTGGTGTTGGACCTCAATATCGATGTGGATCTTAAACACGCGGGTCGGCACCGTACAAGTGCTAATCATTTCTGCAGAACATGGCAACATACGTCTCCCGTAAATATGAACGTCATATCTCAAGTTGTTGAAGATGTTTTTTCTCTGAACATGAGTGTATTTGATGTTAACACATTCCTCTTTTTCAGAAATGACTTTCTCGCTACTGTTAGTCAGCGTATATATTCCCTACTTCGCCCATCATCAGTTTTTTCTGCTACATTTAGTGTGTCATTTCCTAATCCAGTTCTCTCAATATTGCTTGATTCAATTGGGCTACATTCCATTATCTTTGTTTTACTTATATTAATGGTCATTTTATAACCTCTTTTCAAGACTCTATCCATTCCGTTGGACGGCTCATCTAATACCTTAGACCTCTCTGACATTATTACAATGTCATCGGCAAAACTCTAAGCTCTTGCTTCTTTTCCCTGAGGTCAATCTTTCCAAATTTCTTTTTGGTTTCTTTTATAACTTGATCAATGTACACATTGAATATCATCTGGGATAGGGTTCAACCATCTCTCACGTCCTTCTCTAATACGGGTTTTCTCTCACGTCCTTCGACTCTTACAGCTGAAGACTAGTTTCGGCAAAAGTAGTAAGCTACTTTTTGATCCTTATATTTAATTTCTGTTACATTTGAAGTTATTCCTTTTCCATCTTATTCATTAAACTGTAGGAACGCCTCTCAGCTGTGGTGAAGCCAATCTCCCTAGGGCAAAAAAACCCTCATGATAAATCCTGGACCTCCAGGTTGGGGGCTGTGCGATTGCCTAGGTCCTCACCTAAGCAAAAGACCGCCAGCTAAAATACCCAGTAATATTTTTCGGCTATCGGTCGGCTTTAATGGAATTCGACAAAGCAAACAAAAATGCACATTGCATTTTTGTATCTGAAATGTATACAGCACCCATAACAAACAAGAAGTTCTAATGGATATAAGTCAGCACAACATTGATGTAGCTGTATCTTCCGAAACGAAAAGTAAAGGTACTGTTGGTGAATATCTGCTTGAGTCTGCACATTATTTTGGTGGAATGGACAAGAACTGTAGGGCGACAGTAGAAACATACGTCATTCTAAACAAAGGTGTTCAAAATACGTAACCTCGTGGGAAGCAGTTAATGAAAGGTTGATACAGCTCAGTCTGAGAGATAGAGCCATGAATATAGTTACATTGCAAGTGTATGCCCCTACTGACTTGTCGCCGTTGAAAGTAAAAGAAGATTTTCAACAGATGCTGATAGAGCCTACAGCTGCCGTTCTAAGTGGCCATGAACTGACACTGGCCGGAAATTTTAATAGAAGAGTAGGGAAAGAGAGGAATAGTAAGGCTATTGGGATGTGTGAAAAGAATGTTAGGAAAGAAAATGGGAAAAGGTTGGTGACTTTAATGGAGCAATATGAATGGCAAGTTGCACCTATGGGCGTCGGCTCACAGCCGTGCTCCGAGCGGACGTGCGCAGGACTCTGTGGGGCGCTCCGAAAAGGGGCCATTGTTTACTCGCGGTAGCGGTACCGTAGTGTAAACAGATCACCTCGAACGACGATGGCTCTTTCGTATTGAGAGGCCACGAGAAATTAACGTCCCATGCCCAGTATGCGCGACCTAAGCGATACGAAGTAGAGAGTTTCGTCTGTGAAGTAAATTAGGTTGATCCTAAGGAAGTCCTTGGTATTCCTCTTTTGATCGTCTCCATCACAGATTACCTGAAATTTGTCGAGTAGGATGCGAACGGCTTACTTGCCGTTCCACCAATGGATATCGGTGACTTTCGACCAAGCAGGACTTAAGGTTCGGAACATACGAATCTTCGAGCTGTGATTTGAAGTTCCCACCAAGTACGGACAGCTACTATGTCACGTGGAAGAAAAGTGAAACTTTCGAGACGTATCCTGTTCTGAACGTAGTGCGTCAGATGCTAATCGAACTGCGCAGACACATCCCGTCGTACGTGACCGTTGGTGTCTGTCGAGCGATCGTCATCTATGACGGTCAACCAAGATTTTTCTCGGGTCCTCGTCCAGATTCCTCACGCAAAAATAAAGCCTACGTCTCAACCGACGATGCCACCTACGACGTACGTTGACGCAGCGAGGAAGATGACTAACGCAGACGCTGCTCCGTTCAAGTTACCCACCTCCGCGGGTCCACTTTCCGCGCCCACGACCCACTACCTGAATCAGAACCATCGACGTGTTCCACAGCAGCGAGCCCAACTGCACTTCATCCGTGTGAGGAAGGAGAGCTCCTGAACGTCAATTCAAGTTCCGACCGGGAGATGCGGGCGGAGCCACAGGACGGAGACACGCGTTCCTACAAGGAGAAGTCGTCCGAACAACGAAAGAGAAGTAGGGTTCCACAAGAAAGGCTTCGCAAGATTGTGACACGTTGTAGGAATATGAGGACAATTCCTCTGCGGTCTCGGCTGTGGATCCCTCTCCAACCGTTCCTATTTCGATTATGCCAACGTCCGCCCGAGGAAAAAGACAGTTTGACGATGCTCAAACTACTGTTGAGCCCCTGGAGATTTTGCGGCTAAACACCACACGAACAACATCCGTTACCTAACGCACCGCGCCTCCAGCTCGGTGACTGGACGTCTGAGGTGGAGATGGAAAGAATAGTGTCAGACTGGAGCGACCGCAGGATGACAGCGGCCGGCGAATCGTCTGGCGGACATCTTGTCTCGGCCGATCACTAATATATATTTTGCGAGTGACAGGGGCAGTCATACGGGTTACGTGGCGCTTAATGCTTGAAATGACAGCAGGGTACGTCGTCGTAGTATACGAAGACCGAGGTCTATCAGATAGGTACAGTCAATGATATGGCATAATTTCCATAATCAAAATCCAGGTGTTAAAGGACATGATTCGGATGGCGGACATTTATAGCCAGCTTCTTCAAGAGTTACGGATCTGCACCTGGCTGTCTTATGACAACCCTAATACCAACGTTGGTGGTGGTACAGCCCTTCTACTACACGATGGCATAGAAGCAACGGATATTCAGTACTTGCCATTAGCGTGAGGAGTTGCGCTCACAATCGGTGCTCCCCACCTTGTGGATATGCGTTCCCCGTCTGATACTGCGGACCGTCGAGAGTGAACAGTCTATTACTCTACTGAGTTAACTCCATTGTTTCAAGCCGCAATAGAGCACTTAGTGGTGAGCGGGACTTATCAGCGTCTTACGCCCTGAGGACCAGATCCCTCACGATGCCCCGTGCCCAGCCATTCACGCGATGGTCAGGGATCTCGCTTTGCGTGATACATGGATAACAGTCCATGGAGAACGATACGGATACACACACTTCATGAGCCACTTGAGCAGCAGGTTAGACAGGATTTACGTTTCCCGATATTTTCGGGCAGCGATTCTCGGTACCGAGCTGTGGCCCAGGGCATTTACCAACCACCGGGCCTTCTCTTGGCCGTGACCTTGGAACGACAACAAACGAGCCGAAGTAGAAGACCATGGACTTTTAAGTCAACATTCCCCGACAAGAGGCTTGCCGTGTAGCCGTCACTGATACCGATCAAAATGTGAACGATGATTTCATACCTATGATTTCACGATACTATGGTGGAGACACTGTGCCAGACCAGCTATTCGCTACACGCTCTTGGCGTATGGGCAATACACGGCGCTTTGGTAAGGATCGGCCTGTGGGTTTTATTTCACGGTCTACAGGCAACAAACGTCGCAACAGCTTTCGCCAGAGCGCCAAACGGCCGTCCACCCATAAGCACAGATCCAGCAGATCACAGTTACCAGGATGGAAGGCAGACGGGTTCGAGCAAGACTGCAAGATGCAATACCAGAAGAACGTGCTTCTCATCATCAAATCGTCAGAGAACGGAGACACCGTAAGAGGTGATTCATCACGTCAGCTATTGTGGCGGATGGGCGACGGGCAGCGACGCACACCGCCATATCCCGTGTCATCACAGATTATCACTACACTCTTGTCTGGCAGTTCAACAATCTGACATTGACGTTGAGGGTGTCCTGCACGACCTTGCGCCATCGGGTAGGGCACAAGCAGACGACACATTTTTGGAGGCTGGCCCTGTCACGGGGCGCCCGAAACAAATCCCGAGGACCTGATGGTCTTACGCTTGAATTTTATAATATCTTTTCTGTCCTGAATGGGAGAAGTTTGGTGATAGTTGTGTTGCGATCTCTTTGATTCAGATGTTCGGATCCTCCCCCTCCAAAATGTTCAAATGTGTGTGAATTACTGAGGGACAAAACTGCTAAGGTCATCGGTCCCTAGACTTACACACTACTTAAAATAACAAGGACAACACACACACCCATGCCCGAGGGAGCACTCGAACCTCTGGCGGGAGGGGCAGTACAATTCGCGACAGGGTGCCTCTAACCGCACGGCCATTCCGCGCCAACCTTCCCCCCCTCCCCCCCCCCCCCCCAAAAAAAAAAAAAATTGTGAAAGCTGCTTACAAGTGCTTTCATACTTCGTGATGCTGCTGTCAAGGTTACATTTCACACCGACCAAACATGCTTCGAAGGTGGCAGTAATATACACATGACTTTAATCTCATGTGGTGGTACTCCTGGTGGGGTCGGCAGAAGATATATGTACGGCGATCGCGTGGCTTCAGCCCTACGGCGAGATGTCTGGGAGACGTATCAACCTGCGGGAGTCACATTACATGGATCTCGGTAGAGATCAGACTGCTCATCACCAAGGTCTCAGCGACGAAATGTTTGGGCGTGACCTTCTGTGGGACAATGCAGCTTAAAGCAACAGCTACATACCGCAGACTACTTAATACGACACCTTTAAAACACTTGACCTGATCAAGCTGGTGCATTTTGTGAACGTCTACCTCGCCCCGAAATTTAATAGTAATATACACGTTCTCCCACTGCCCAGTACGGTGGTTGCGAAGTTCCAGGCGCCTTTTGGTCATTTCATCAGTGATGGTAACAAGTTATGACATTGACCACACTTGCGGGTGGCATTGGAATAATAAACATGCAAAATAGCAAGCGCGCTCTCTTTTTTCGGATGGTGAATCTTCTACCTGGTTCGGACAAGGACACCCTGACTTCTACACCGACTGATGAGGTAGTGCCCCAATCCCTTCGGCCGACTGATGTTACACATATTGCGCCACCATTCTGTCACATTCGTCCCTGTCTAGTGGGCTTAATTTATCTGTTGGATGTCCTACCGACCACGCTGGCGGCTGAATCCAAGGACTTCCACCGATACTTTCAGCAGACACTTCCTGCTAATGTGACTGAACTATGACATCCATCGATTGGCTGGAAGCAGATGTGAAGCATTGTGCACTCTCCTTTTCTTCCCACTGCTCTAAGGGTGCTGTGGAAAATTGTCCCACTCGACACTATATACTATACCTCTTGCCAAGGATCCTCTCTGCCACCGATGCACCGCTGTCGACACCGACGTGCACCATTTCATTTGTGATACGGCTGGCGACTATTGGCTTCTCACATGTCGCATGTTGGCATTGTTCAGCAAC
Organism: Schistocerca americana; assembly: GCF_021461395.2. Classification (NCBI taxonomy): domain Eukaryota; kingdom Metazoa; phylum Arthropoda; class Insecta; order Orthoptera; family Acrididae; genus Schistocerca; species Schistocerca americana. Next base: position 126,134,024 of record NC_060124.1, read on the forward strand.
GGACGCCTTAAGAGCTAGAGCCCACCGAATCGATCCATCCTGCCGTCATTTACTATCCTGTTACTCGTCATAGCGCCACGGTATGGTTTAGAGATATGGCGTTGTCATACTTTTTTAGTGAGGACGTCGCACGGTTGTTATATTTCTGGTTCTATTTAACGATCAACTACACGATTTCACGGCACGTGATTCGCTCTTTGCAAATTACTTGGGGGTCGTTGTTTACGCCACCTCCAGAACATTGGAGTGTAGTGTCTGTGAGAAAAGATTGACGATTTAGCATAAGATTGACTGAGGAAGACATCAACGGTGATTATAGGGTCTTGAACCTTCACTGAAAGAGAAGACTCCCTGGACACCTCACCGCCTGGCTGCTGTGGACACCCCCTGAAAAAAAAGTTAAAAGAAAGAAACAAATTAATTAAAAGAATTTTACATTTTCTTTTATCTCACTCTCTTTTGTTTTACAGAACTGTCAGAGGCGTTCTTCGTTTTTGGTCGCGGGTGGAGGCTGAAGTGGTGGGGGCAAATATCTGTCCATCTGTCCTAGTTAGCTTTTAGGGTGAAAGTGGTGGTTGTACTACATATTGTTGTTGTTTGTAGGTTAGCGAGGAAATTTTGGAAATTTGTGGTAATGTCTTACAGAACCAAACTGCTGAGGTCATCGGTCCCTAAGCCCGAGGGAGCACTCGAACCTCCTACGGGAGGGATCCGCGCGTACTGTGACAATAAGCCTTAGACCGCGTGGCTACCCCGCGTGGGGGTTAGAGAGGTTTAGGACGGTAGTTAGGGTGATGGGGGCAACGCCGGAAATGGAACAGTTCTAGGAAGAAGGGGGCAGCGTCTTTGATCAGTATTCGAAACAACGTCTCCTCAGTGTGTTCAGTGCGCCGAAGATCATCTCCAATGTGTTACAGAGTTCTCTTCGTGTAAGTGTGTCACTGTTCTTCTTCAGTGTGCTCCTTCATTCGCGTGTGAAACTGTTTGTCTACATTTGTGTGCACTGTTGAACTTACTTGTATCACCAGTGCCTTCTGCGAACGCCTTCATTTCATTTTTTATCTATATCGATTGTTTTTACCATTCATGTATGTCTGTTTTTCTGTCTCCTTGTTTACTGTCTGTTATTCTGTGGCCGAAGTGCAGCGTAGATAGGCCACTGCCGGCCTACCTTTTGTAAAGTATTAAAATAACAATAATGAAAGGAAAACAAGAAATATTGTATGTAGTGGAAAATACCGTATAAGAAACACAGCAGCTTGGGTAACATTTTTACACGTCTTTAACCTAAGGAGTACCACTTATTCCCGACAGTCAAAACTTCCCAGAACAAAACATAAAGGTCCCTCTCACATTCATAAATACTAGTTACCACCTAAAGTATAATTTACACAGTTATGCATCCATCCTACTCCGATATGGCTTTGTTTCTGAAATTTGGGCTCTATATATGCGTCTCTTCTTTCGACCCCTCACTGGTAATGTAACCGAGTGATCAACCTCACAATTTCAGCTGGCCCCTTAAAGTGAGGCAACAACTTACCCAAAGCCCCCTCGACACTCTTGCTTACCGCCCAAAAGTTCTATGTAATTCGGTGTGGTGGGCCGTCTCCGCAAAATATAGCACTGAGCGAATCTTTGTTGGCTAACTTTAAAAGTTTTCGTAGTCGTTTCTCACGTCTCGCCAATTTGAGCAGCGTCGACTCACTCTGGCAGTAAATGGTTTAAGGCCCACAGTTAGGAGACGGGTGAATTCGGTTTAAATGTAAAAAAGAGACTGACTGGCTTTATGTTTGTACTTCGTGGACAGCACTGTTTCAGGTGTAATTTAGCCAGCACAAAGATGTATCACGAGGAAAAGCGTTGAGCGCTGCCCTAAAGTTCCTCTTAACCCTCTCAGCGATTAATGGGTTCTGGTAATGAGATATAGTAGTCGTGCGGACTATTCCCATCTCAAAACGAAAGTCCCTTATTGCCGCAGAGATGAAGGGAGTCGCATTATCAGAGACAATATTCCTACACGTGCCAAATGTCCCGAAAATACTCCTCAGACATTTTATCTTCGTCACTTTATTAATGTTCCTTGTTGCGATTCACCAGGAAAAACGCTTGTAAGCGTCGAAGCACAGCAGTGTGAACAGGTTACCCTCCTTGGATCTCGGAAAAGCGCCAAAGTAATCAATGTGAATTTTACCCATAGTAGCCTCCTCTACTTCCGACGACAACTATCCGTGGCGGGAATTCTGAGTCAGTTTATTAATAACCCAAGTTTTGCTTTCTTGAACTAATCCTTGAATTTGCTTCTCACCTACATCTACATTTATACTCCGCAAGCCACTCAAAGGTGTGTGGCGGAGGGCAATTTACGTGCCACTGTCATTACCTCCCTTTTCTGTTCCAGTCGCATATGGTTCGCTGGAAAAACGACTGTCTGAAAGCCTCCGTGCGCGCTCGAATCTCTCTAATATTACGTTCGTGATCTCCTCGGGGGGTATAAGTAGGGGGAAGCAATATATTCGATACCTCATCCAGAAACGCACCCTCTCGAAACCTGGCGAGCAAGATACCCTGCGATGCACAGCGCCTCTCTTGCAGAGTCTGCCACTTGAGTTGCTAAACATCTCCGTAACGCTATCACGCTTACCAAATTACCCTGTGACGAAACGCCCCGCTCTTCTTTGGATCTTATCTACCTCCTCCGTCAACCCGATCTGGTACGGATCCCACACTGATGAGCAATACTCAAGTATAGGTCGAACGAGTGTTTTGTAAGCCACCTCCTTTGTTGATGGACTACATTTTCTAAGGACTCTCCCAAGGAATCTCAAACTGGCACCTGCCTTACCAACAATTAATTTTATATGATCATTCCACTTCAAATCGTTCCGCACGCATACTCCCAGATATTTTACAGAAGTAACTGCTACCAGTGTTTGTTCCGCTATCATATAATCATACAATAAAGTATCCTTCTTTCTATGTATTCGCAATACATTACATTTGTCTATGTTAAGGGTCAGTTGCCACTCCCTGCACCAAGTGCCTATCCGCTGCAGATCTTCCTGCATTTCGTTACAATTTTCTAATGATGCAACTTCTCTGTATACTACAGCATCATTCCGCGAAAAGCCGCATGGAACTCCCGACACTATGTACTAGGTCATTTATATACACTCCTGGAAATTGAAATAAGAACACCGTGAATTCATTGTCCCAGGAAGGGGAAACTTTATTGACACATTCCTGGGGTCAGATACATCACATGATCACACTGACAGAACCACAGGCACATAGACACAGGCAACAGAGCATGCACAATGTCGGCACTAGTACAGTGTATATCCACCTTTCGCAGCAATGCAGGCTGCTATTTTCCCATGGAGGCGATCGTAGAGATGCTGGATGTAGTCCTGTGGAACGGCTTGCCATGCCATTTCCACCTGGCGCCTCAGTTGGACCAGCGTTCGTGCTGGACGTGCAGACCGCATGAGACGACGCTTCATCCAGTCCCAAACATGCTTAATGGGGGACAGATGCGGAGATCTTGCTGGCCAGGGTAGTTGACTTACACCTTCTAGAGCACGTTGGGTGGCACGGGATACATGCGGACGTGCATTGTCCTGTTGGAACAGCAAGTTCCCTTGCCGGTCTAGGAATGGTACAACGATGGGTTCGATGACGGTTTGGATGTACCGTGCACTATTCAGTGTCCCCTCGACGATCACCAGTGGTGTACGGCCAGTGTAGGAGATCGCTCCCCACACCATGATGCCGGGTGTTGGCCCTGTGTGCCTCGGTCGTATGCAGTCCTGATTGTGGCGCTCACCTGCACGGCGCCAAACACGCATACGACCATCATTGGCACCAAGGCAGAAGCGACTCTCATCGCTGAAGACGACACGTCTCCATTCGTCCCTCCATTCACGCCTGTCGCGACACCACTGGAGGCGGACTGCACGATGTTGGGGCGTGAACGGAAGACGGCCTAACGGTGTGCGGGACCGTAGCCCAGCTTCATGGAGACGGTTGCGAATGGTCCACGCCGATACCCCAGGAGCAACAGTGTCCCTAATTTGCTGGGAAGTGGCGGTGCGGTCCCCTACGGCACTGCGTAGGATCCTACGGTCTTGGCGTGCATCCGTGCGTCGCTGCGGTCCGGTCCCAGGTCGACGGGCACGTGCACCTTCCGCCGACCACTGGCGACAACATCGATGTACTGTGGAGACCTCACGCCCCACGTGTTGAGCAATTCGGCGGTACGTCCACCCGGCCTCCCGCATGCCCACTATACGCCCTCGCTCAAAGTCCGTCAACTGCACATACGGTTCACGTCCACGCTGTCGCGGCATGCTACCAGTGTTAAAGACTGCGATGGAGCTCCGTATGCCACGGCAAACTGGCTGACACTGACGGCGGCGGTGCACAAATGCTGCGCAGCTAGCGCCATTCGACGGCCAACACCGCGGTTCCTGGTGTGTCCGCTGTGCCGTGCGTGTGATCATTGCTTGTACAGCCCTCTCGTAGTGTCCGGAGCAAGTATGGTGGGTCTGACACACCGGTGTCAATGTGTTTTTTTTTTTCCATTTCCAGGAGTGTATATTGAGAAAAGCAATGGTCCCATAACACTCTCCTGTGGCACGCCAGGGGTTACTTTAACGTCTGTAGACGTCTCTCCATTGATAACAACATGCTGTGTTCTGTTTGCTAAACACTCTTCAATCCAGCCACACAGCTGGTCTGATATTCCGTCGGCTCTTACTTTGTTTATCAGGCGACAGTGCGGAACTGTATCGAACGCCTTCCGGAAGTCAAGGAAAATAGCATCTACCTGGGAGCCTGTATCTAATATTTTCTGGGTCTCATGAACAAATAAAGCGAGTTGGGTCTCACACGATCCCTTTTTCCAGAATCCATGTTGATTCCTACAGAGTAGATTCTGGGTTTCCAAAATCGATATGATACTCGAGAAAAAAACATGTTCTAAAATTCTACAACAGATCGACGTCAGAGATATAGGTCTATAGTTTTGCGCATCTGCTCGACGACCCGACTTGAAGACTGGGACTAACTGTGCTCCTTTCCAATCATTTCTTCAAGATAAATCAGCAATTTTGTTCTTTGATTTAAGATTACTCAAATGTCCACGATACAATTTAAGCACACGTGGCACTACCTCGCCTTTGCTACCTCGAGCTGCACAACGTAAGGTATCGTCTCTCATACCGTAAAAGCTTACGGTCTCCCCTTTCCTCAGAAGCTCGTTAATGAGTTCAAAATGGTTCAAATGGCTCTGAGCACTATGGGACTCAACTGCTGAGGTCATTAGTTCCCGAGAACTTAGGACTAGTTAAACCTAACTAACCTAAGGACATCACAAACATCCATGCCCGAGGCAGGATTCGAAACTGCGACCATAGCGGTATTGCGGTTCCAGACTGCAGCGCCTTTAACCGCACGGCCACTTTGGCCGGCTCGTTAATGAGTGTCTACTCGGTGTCTTTATCTTGCTGTTGGGTACTGACCCGATAAAGGAGGGGTAACCTGATCAGAATAGAGCATACAACTTCATCGGGTTCAACATCAATTGGCCGATCGCTGTGGCCGAGCGGTTCTACGCGCCTCAGTCTGGAACCACGCTGCTGCTATGGTCGCAGGTTTGAATCCTACCTCGGGCATGGATGTGTGAGATATCCTTAGGTTAGTTAGGTTTAAGTAGTTCTAAGTCTAGGGAACTGATGACTTCACATGTTAAGCCCCATAGTGCTTAGAGCTATTTGAACCTTTTTCTTTTCAACATCAATTACCTGCACTAACTCACCGGTACCAACGTCTCTCCCCTTCTCGTCGCCAAACATATATCTTAGGCCATCCGCAACTACGTCCTCAGTGCCTCTAATGTGTTTAGCCTTGAACATCGGGCGATACGCCCTGTGTGCCTCGGCGATGTGAGCATTATTGATTATCCAAGTGTTACTGGAAGAGTCAGTGGTCCATTTATAATTTAATTTCCCCTTAAGCGAACAACATAGCCCAAAAATTCAAGTTCGTATACCGAGTACATAACTTCCAGTGGAGAAGGGCTGCGAGAGGTATCTGTCAAAGACTTCCTTCCACCAGTGTACTCTTGCAGCAAAACGGCGGCCAACCCAGGTGCCGATTTTTCTGTCTGGACAATAAATTCTTTTTCAAAAGCTGAAATTGACTATACTGGCGCACTTGCCACTGCAGTCTTGAGACTTCAAAAGGTGCCTGTTGAGAGGGATCTCACTCAAAACTTTTTCCACTTCTGTGCAGGTCGTTCAGAGGGGTTGCCAATTATGCAAAATTATGTACAAATCTTATAAAAAATTGCATGTGCCTACAAAACAGTTTATTATTTAAATTCTCTTAGGTGCACAGCATCTAAGGCGAGACTCTGATCATGTTTCATCAATACTAATGACCACTGGCGACAAATATGTAACAAACAAAAAACCGGAATAGACAACTTGATATTTGAGGGTTTCACATTGAACCCGACATCACTTAATCCTTTTAATTCTTACTAACATGCTCTAAATGTTGTTGAAAATTTTGATACAATCATCTAAATAATTGTAGGCACAAATGATTTTGAAATGACAATAAACTTCATCCAAAATGCTAGACAACGCCGCCGACTCCTTGGACCGGCCAAATTGCACACGGTTGTACTCATACATATTTCAGTCGGTTACAAAAGCTGTAACTGGCTTAGCTCCTTCAGTAAGAGTGAACTGGAAGAATGCTTGGTTGGGATCGGACACCATAAATACCTTGGCATTCTAGAACCAGGCAAAACAGGATTGCATTTCTGGCAAAGGAACAGAGCGCAATACAGTTTTCTTATTAAGCTCATGGAAGTCAACCACCGATCTCACTCCGTTCTGTGGTTTCGGAGCTAAGAAAATAGGCGAAGCATAGAGTGACCGAGAAAGTCAAATCACATCGTCCCTCAAAGTATGAGGGACCTCTACACTTTCATGTATATTTGGGAGAGGTTGTGATTTCTGTCCCTCCGTTACACGATCACTCATTTCTTTTTCGTATGTAACACACTTTAAGCGACCTGACCTATTAGTAAGACCATCACGAAATTCTTGTCTCAGCTTTAGTAATTGTTCTCGTTGATTCTGATTTAAATGCTTCAGTTCGAAATCTGGTTCAGTAAAAACGTCACTGATGTCAAATTTCATGTGCGTAGCCAGATTTACAAAATTCAAACAGCAAACGTGCCTCAAAACGGTATGAAAGCTTCTTAAAACGCCAGTTCGGGCCAGCCCCACGTGACTAACAAAATCCTCTCCCAGAATCATATGAACAGATAAGCCTCCAGCTGTCATTACCCGAAAGGGGCAAGTAAACCTTTTACTGTTCAACGTTACACTCAACTCTCTCCATAACAACATTCAACTGAAAGTATCTAGCTTGTTCACTTGCTTCTTCCCTACTGATGACCCAAGTTTACATATATTCTTAAATATGGTCCGCAGCTCGTGGTCGTGCGGTAGCGTTCTCGCTTCCCACGCCCGGGTTCCCGGGTTCGATTCCCGGCGGGGTCAGGGATTTTCTCTGCTTCGTGATGACTGGGTGTTGTGTGATGTCGTTAGGTTAGTTAGGTTTAAGTAGTTCTAAGTTCTAGGGGACTGATGACCACAGATGTTAAGTCCCATAGTGCTCAGAGCCATTCTTAAATATGCCACAAAATTCCTTACTAATCAAGATAAAAGTACTGACTTTATCAGCAGAGCACAGACAGGTACTCCATTTGTCTCAGTGAACACAAAAGACAATCGAACTAAGGTTGCTGCACACAAGGTTGCTCCTTCCTCATGCATCATCAATTAACTTCCCCTTGCTTATTACGACAGTTCCTTACCAAACGTCCTGAACGATTACATGCATAAGATTTTCTTTCTTCCCCTTTATATGTAGCACTCAATATCTATTTACCATTTTCCGATTCCACTCTTACCTTGCTCTCTGCGGAACGCTACATATCACCTTCACAATTCGCCATAACCCTCGTTAAGATCTGTTCCAACTCAGCGATATAACTCAGATGTGCGCCACACCACTCGCATCCTGTCCTAAAGGCATGTGTGCTCTAAAGTGTTGTCCACAATATCTTTTCCGGAGACACAAGCAGACATTGACCACCTCTTTTTGTTCTACACGCATACCTCTCTAAAGTAGCACCGGAGCGTTGTACTTCCAGGCGTAACTTACTCATTAACTCATGACGCGCTCTACAGGAAAGGGACCAGTTGCAGGTAAAATGATAAAGTTCAGCAAAGTGGAACTTTGTTACCTAACCTTTCCGTAAAACATGCTCCAAACGCACCAAAACCACTGTGCCAACAACTTAAAAAAGTCGTCCAAACCTAGTGCCTCACCCCTTGTCTTGTTAACCTAGGAGAAACTTTATTTTCAGTGTTCTTACTACATATAACGAACAGAATGCCATTCTCGGACAGTATCTCAATGTTCGGCGGTTTAGCAAATAATTCTGTTATCTGGTGACCTTGTCCGTTATTGTCTACCTCCCTAACAAAATACCTTTCGCTACCAAAGCCTTGTGGAATATTACTCAGACATGCTCGGACTTTATCTTCTTAACAATTTACCTGATCGTGCAGTGGAGCGCTGGATATGTCCAATGCCTCTACAACATTGACGCTACCCAAATTCTGGATACTCCTCATGTAGTGCCCTCTGAATCGAATGTAGAACTCTTCTAATCTTCGAATGAGACTGTTCACTCGCTTCAGATAAGCCTATTATCGAAGCTAGGACAACTAAAGCAGACTGAATCTTAAAGGCGGCCTCATTCATTTCTGCCAACTTTGTGTGCAGTGGCGCCACAGGTCGGTCGACCACCTCGCGAAGACGATGCGCCACACCAGCTGCGTTTCCTCCAGTTTCTAAGTTTCTATTTCACATTTCGTTCTGCAGTTCGGCCTTGCGCCGAACAGCCTTTCAGGTCACCTTTCTTGCAGTCATTCTGAAACTGATTAGTAACAGTAAGGAACCCACACCTAAATACAAAAACACTAGCTAAACGTCATTGGCTGTGCGGCTGATCCCGGCGGAGGTTCGAGTCCTCCCTCGGGCATGGGTGTGTGTGTTTGTCCTTAGGGACTGATGACATTAGCAGTTAAGTCCCATAAGATATAACACACATTTGAAAATTTTTTTGAACCAGCTACACACATCTTTTTACCACCCACAGCTCACCATATCCACAGCCACGCCCTCTGCTACCAGTGTTTATGGCTAGAGTAACTGGTAGGACCGGTTTGAGCTGCGAGTGGTTCTAGCCCCTTGTTGAATTCACTTTTGGTTTATTTAAACAAACTGCCATCAATTATCCGGCCAGGGGTACAGTACAGTTTTGAGCATATTTTAAGGCGGTCTCATCTCCCAGAAAAAGAACGAGTAGAAAATAAAATAACAAGTCAGCTCTGTAGCAAATGAACAGAAAAAATTTACAAAAACTGCAAGGTGTCAAAGAAATAGCGTAAAAATCATTTACATATGAAAATACCGTACATCAATCACCAGTGCTGCTCATTAACTTCCTCACAAATTGTCAGCAATTTTTATCACATACTAAAATTGTTACGCAAAGGGGCAAATTCTACTACAAATCTTAAAACAAAATACACACTAAATAAGAAGCTAGTTGGTTAAAAAAACATAAATTAAGATGAAAGGACCTCAAACTGAAAGTGTCCAACCAAGCAGACACCTGACAACTACAACAATATATTTATAAAGCATCCAGAGGTGGCAGCCCAATTCACTTAGCGGGTACTGGTAATATAATGTGTGCTGATGAGTTTGAACTACAAGCAGCACCTACAACAGTCCACACAAGCCTATACTGTTTGCAGACAGCCAATCAGCAGACAACGCCCCGTCTTAGAACACAGTCACACAGGAGAACTCGTTGAACCCTAGTTCTGCTTCTGAAACGACCCGCCAAATAGCGCTGAAGCAAATTGCACCCAGCCTAGCCACATCGCAAGTACCCAGCCAGCGCACGCTTCCTTGCCGCTATCCCATCAGACATGGCCTGTGGTCAAATCCCACCACACTTTCCCCTACTGTTATCTGCCCGATGCCTGTTGATCGCTTGGCCTCCGGAACAAGACTGTAGTCTCGCTTTATATTCTCCAGAAGGTCCAATTGGTGGCACCTGTGTCGCGATGGAAGTGGCTCTAAGCCGCCACTGAGCTATGAGACCATCCATGCAGCATCGGTGGCGCGTATTTTAAACGGTCACGGCTGTGTGACGTGTTCTGAGAGCACAATTTTACAAGCATGATATACTTAAGTGATCGCTCGGTAGTACTGACGCCAGTCAAACTGGCTTCTTTGGACTCGGGTATGTCACTTGTCTCACGTATATTACACACCAGGTGTGATGACATTACGTTGTCATAAACTTTTATATTAATATGTACATCTACATCTACATCGATACTCCGCGGGCCACTTTGTATTGTATGGTGGAGGGTACTTTGTGCATCACTCTCATTTCCCCCATTTCCTGTTTCAGTCGCGAGTAGTTCCCAGGAAGAACGGTTGCCAGTAAACCACTATGTGTGCTCAAACTTCTCTAGTTTTACCTTCATCGTCTTCCTGGGAGGTATACTTGGGAGGAAGCTATATATTTGACTTTCTTCTACTAATTTACAATCTCAGAATATTAACAATAAACGTGATGCACAACGCGTCTCTTCTAATTTCTGCCACTGGAGTTCGTTGACGATATGAATGACACCTTCGTCCTTACTAAGTGAACTTCTAACGAAATACGCTTTTCTTCTTTGGATTTTCTCTAATTCCTCTATCAGTCTCATGTGCTATGGATCCAATATTGCCGAGAAAGATTTTCGTATCGGTCAAACGTATGTTTTGTAAGCCACCACTGTGCAACTACCATATCCACAGTTAATTTTATGTGATCATTGCACTTCAAATCACACTATTTTATGTATTCGCAATAGGGTATATTTGTTAACGTTTGGGTCAATTGCCATTCCCTGCATCAAGATTCTTATCCTCTGCATGTCATCCTTCATTTCACTACAATTTCCAGGCCTCCAACTTTGCTTACGACAGAGTCATCCGCGAAAATCCCGTGGAACTTCCCACGTTATCTACTAGGTTTCGTCAGTCAACAAGAGGGCCAGATAGAATGTGGTCGTGAGGTCCTAATTACGCTCAAGGGCGCCAAGAAAACATTACTGACAGTAAAACAGTTATTAAGCAGCAGTACATATTGCCTTCCTATGCACCATGTCTCAGCCAGTCCGGCGAATCAGTGCCTCATCAGCAGTTAAAAGACAGTGAGTGCTCAACTCACAATATGACAAGCACAGGAAGCGTCTTATCGATCTTCAAAGTGCTCTCATTGATGTCGAAGATTTTGGCTCAGGAGGCTCGACCCAGCTCTCCCTGAAACACTTGCTGGCATACAGGCCCCATTTAGGAAAACGGAGCCGGCATCATCGGTGTCTACCACAGGAAGAAGAAAGTAGCGTCAGTGGCCCCCCACCCTGAGCATGACGACGTGCAATGTCCAGGTCACACAGGTGAAGTGTCCAGTAGACCTGCAGGGTGATGGCGGCCTCTGCACCCTGTGAGTGTTGCCTGGAAGCTGGCAGTGCAGCTGACAGTAATTCAGTCTTTCCAGCCAGGCTAGTGGTTCCATAGACGACCGAAGATAGCTGGGCATGCCGTTGGTCGACCTCCATAGCCTCCATTCACAATGGACTACTTCAGCTGACACAAGAGCTGAGACTACACACTTGGCAGTCAGCAATCAGCTCTCAGTAATCCGAAATTTGTTTATAGGATGACGTATTTGTGCTGGCGCATTCCATGCGCTCTATAACGGTGGAGATGGCTATGACGTCATGTATTTTTCCACGCTATATGCTCTCCTAGTGATTTCGTACTAACGCAACTTCACAGAAATCTGGTTTCACAGGACATAGCGGATCAGGTTATAGTTGTGAAATGGGGCGAAAATCAGTTACCGACAGTTGCACAAAACATGCAAACTTTATTTTCGTAAAACACTAAATCACATATGCCCTTAAAAGCATTCAAAAACAATACGGTTGAAGGCCCGAACACAAGTTATTAAAATTGCCTTAAGGAATACTCAAGGCTGAGGGCCCTAGTTACAAAATTTTACGTAAAAACTTGGTTGAAGGCCACACACTGGAGATTGAAGAACTATAAGGGCTTAAGGCCTGAATAACAAGAATTTCTGGTAGAGAAGAAAATTTTGAAAGGTTTTCAACAAGTGACTCTTCAAATTATAATTCAAGATGGCTGAAGGCCTTATCTTAACATTAAAACAAACTAAATTAATAGATGGCTGAAGGCCCCGCACAGTACTTGAGACTAAAGGAAAATCACAATCTAAAACAACAGAACAGTGGTACTCAGAAGTGCTCCAAGGGTCGGCCTGAGGAAGTAACTCTAACGTAAGTTTAGGTGAGACAGGCAGCCAAGCGTAATACTAAATAATCGGATGGCAACCCGACCCAGGGACGGCTGCAGGACCGACCAACAACCTAATCAATTCCCTTCTGCCCGACCAACGGCATGACAACAGAAAAATCGGAGAGGATGAAGATACCAGCAGCATTACATCTTGAAAATTGGCGTCTAAATACAGTCAAGACACAATAATCACTCAAAAATATGAACAATACCGAAGGCTGTGCCGTGCCGGACACCATCAAAATGGTGAGGAAAACACACTGCTGGAAAACTACGCTAACGACCAGGGCAGGTAACTGGAACGTTAACGGCCACATGGCAGAATACAGCACTGGTGCACTTCACTAATAAAAATTAACCAATTCAATAGTTAAACACCATACATGAAGACGACAGCAAAACTCTGCCAACTCCAATACACCATACATTACTGCTTGCAAGAATGGCCCTGAAAGCAACAACTGACAATGAAAGAAGAGATGTCAGAACAGTTGAGGTTTCATAACAGGTTAACTGATCACTCAACTTCAGTGTCCAGGTTTGGTGCGCGAAGAATTTTGTAGCTCTCGCAGCTAGCGTCTCACAAATCCTACCGCGTGTGCGCGCCACCAGCAGCCCTGGCCTGACCTCACTCCATTGAGATTTCCTCGCTGCTCTGTCCCAGCCGACCCACTCAATCCAGCACGCAGAGAGCATTAAAATAACAGTTCAGAGGAATCCACACAAGCTAACCAGGGTTCCACAAAACACTTCCACAAACAACTCGAACCGTAGTAAAACCAGTCACTGGCGAACAACGAGGACGAATACAAGTCCACACACACAGAGAACCCAGAAGCGATCGGCGATCAAACACACAACGTGCGATGAGACGACTGACCGAACGACCAGCCGAGGTCGTCCCCACTCAAGGCACGTGTATCGGCAATGTTCGGGCGATTCATGGCTGTCCGGACCTCACTGCTGCGCCGCCCCGATTGACTTTGGATACACAACGACATGGAGACACTAGTTCAGACCCAACCATGCAGAGGGAATAGTTGCTCACTGGTTATCCGACATCTCTGCACAAGGAAGGAACCGACCCAAGTCCCGCAAGATGATCAACTGAAGGGGCCCAGAAGCTGGTTCAAATGGCTCTGAGCACTATGGGACTTAACTTCTAAGGTCATCAGTCCCCTAGAACTTAGGACATCACACACATCCATGCCCCAGGCAGGAATCGAACTGCGACCGTAGCGGTCGCGCAGTTCCAGACTGTAGCGCCTAGAACCGCTTTAGCACCCTGGCCGGCGGGCCCAGAAGCGATCGGAAGGCCAAATACACGTCGCCCGATGGGACACCCGACTGAAGGACCAACCATCGGTCGTCCTGCTCAAGTCTCCTTCCGTCGGACAGTGCATGTTGTCCCCAGCAGTCGAGCCAGTACTGGCTGTCCAGACCTCACTCGAGCTCCATCCCCGACTGAACTCACAGCAAACCACGACCTGGAAATACTATCGGCTGCTCCAAAGATAGTACGACAGTGCTCTTATCGATACCGCTGCTGCTGTCACTCACGGGCAGGCAGGCCAGCAACTTAGTGACGCCAGTAAATCGAATAAGAAACGGGACAGCGGTACCACAAAGGCAAGAAGCGAAGTAATAAACAGCAGAAACACGAGTCGCAGACGGCTCATTCACCTTTCAGAAGCTCTTTACTGCTAGCCCGACACCTGACTACTTCTTGTCGTGTTATGCCTAGTATTCCTCACGCAATTCTGTTTTGTCACTAGTATGACAATATCTCTCAGCTTCCATGATGTCACTATGCTTTGTTCGCAGATTTGGACACTCAATCATTCCCACATGCTATGATAGCTTCTATGTTCACCACAACTGACTCAACGTTTCCCTTTACCTCACTGACTACTGGACATTGACAAAGGTGGTTTTCGAGAGCTAGAACTTTGAACAATTTTTAATGCCTGCTGAGGAGACTATCCTGGGGTGTATGAGCTGCCCCTTCCTTCAGAAAATCCATCTCATATTTTTTGTTTGGAGTTTCCCTTAGTAACACCATCCTACATATTTTACTCCAGTGGTTAAATATTATACAACTTTAGTTATTCTTCTGTTACCATACATCTAACTTACATAATTGTCAACAGCTGATATACTGATACGTTGAAGTAGGTATCTGCAGCAGTCTTTTCTTGCACACTAACACAATTACTGATATATTTGTATATTCTGATACGCCCGATAAACCCACTGGGCAGAACAGGTAATAGGACTGTTGGAAAGAGCCAAAGGTTGAGGTCAGTTTCTCCTTCTAACTGTCATTTATTGTAATTCAATAATCTTTACAACCAAAGCGGCACCTTTGCCGAATGCAACTCATTCACGGCTCAAGCCCTCCAAACAAGAAATCTAAAAAATCAACAAGATAAAAATGCAATTAAAGAGGCAAATCAAATAAATAAAGAAACGTTTCATGGCTACGTGGAAAGCCTTAAGCCTAAGCAGATAGAACATGGATATGCAAGGTGCAATACCAATGGCTGAAGGCCACAATTAAGTTTAAAACTTTTTCAATATATTACCATAATCTTTTAAAGGCAGAAGGCCACAATGTTTAAGCTTGAAAGATAAATTTAAAAATTAATTTTACAAAACCTTTAAGGAAATAAAAAATAACCATAAGCCTTGAATTTAAAGTACCTGACAACAGATAAACACCGATGGCACTCAGAAGTCTTCAGGGAAGTCGGTCTGCCCTCGTTCACTTAGGCGAGACAGGTGGTGAGCCCAACTGTACTTGATCCACCGGAACCCAACCAGGGGACAGCCACGCACCGACCGACACAACGACTTCCTTTCCGTCACCATATGCACCAGACCAAAGATGGTACAGGGCGCAAATATCGATACACATCACTGCTGCCACACGTAGAACGAAGAAGAACCACAACGTAACCGCAACAAGGGCGGGAAACCAAACACAGATAGACAGCGAAGCACGACTCACACCCAATTATTAATTTAGACATAATTCCCCTGCTATGTATGAGCTTTCCTAATAAATCATCGGATATTTGCTGCATAGATAAAACCAAGAAGTGCACTGACTTTCGTTTAAAACACAAACCGCTATCAGAACCACTACAGCGCTGGCAAACGCCACGTTTATAAGAATGATACTATGATGTTGCCTATCGCAGTATTCCTGTATATGCTGGAACTTGTTCAGTGGTGATTTTCCAGTTGTGCATTTCTACTAGTTTGTCTAGTGAGCTTAGAATGTCTGAATTCTGTATATGGTTTAGGAAGATTAATTTTTGAGGAGGCAGCACTTATAATGGCTTCTTCAGCATACCTGTCGGTTTCCTGTGTTTGTAAGGCTGAAAACACTTCTGCTGAAAAACTCAGTGAATCCTCCGGGCACCTACTCTCTGAAAATGTGGATATGAGGTTAACACCTGCCTTTGTCATTTACTTTCTTCAGCTTTTTCCAGTAATTAGTGGACCTCGCATGCTGTAACCCAGTCTCTATCGTTGTTCTTGGACAGATTGTAACACTTTCAGACGCGCGGGATTAGTCGAGGGGTCTCAGGCGCTGCAGTCATGGACTGTGCGGCTGGCCCCGGCGAAGGTTCGAGTCCTCCCTCAGGCACGGGTGTATGTGTTTGTCCTTAGGATAAAAAAGGTTAAGTAGTGTGTAAGATTAGGGACTGATGACCTTTGCAGTTAAGTCCCATAAGATTTCACACATTTTTTTGTAACACTTTCTCTCTGATATCTCTGTAGGTCTTCCAACAACGTAAGAACATATCCATCCCTTTGTTCTGAAATTATTAATACATCTTTGGTCGATAGCCGCCCGCAGTTCTGTATGCGAGCTGTTTGCGAGGTAACCCAGACAAAACTATACCTCCACATACAAAAACAACATTATATCGATTTCTCGATGATTAAAAATAAAACACTATGAATAGAAGAAAATAAGGGCTTCAGGCATTTTAGAGATACTCTAGTCATCAGTCGTCTGTTTCTCCTTTGTTCCGCGAGGCTTCACATCCTCTATTTATATGCTGCTGGTGTCTGTGGCAGTACACCGACAACTCCCTTAAAAAGCTTAATACATCCCACATGTTTTGCCTTTTGGGTTCGCTATTAATACTGATTGGCTAATCCTGTACTGCGGTAATTTCCCTGTGCATTGTATTATCTGCTCTTGTCGTTCTAGGGCTTTCGAATTTGTGCGTTTTACTTGTTGTCAACTATTTCGTAATTTCTTAGCTAACTATCTTATTGATTTGATTTCAGATCCAAGCTTCAGCTTAAACGAAAATTGAAGGAATTTTTTCCCTTTTCTTACCTCATATGGCAAAAGACCATAGCTACATGAACATCAGAATTGTGCGTGTCAGTTACAAAATTTAAATATACATACCAATTTTTATGACTATTACTAAAAGTAATAGCTCAACAGCTTCGAAATAATGCGATTAACTCTCTCTGTTCACCCATCGGCATGAGGGTGGAAGGCGATCGTTGCTAGCTTTCGAATTTGGAGCAATCGACACAATTTCTTCATAACATGGAACATGAACTTTGTACCCTGGTCTATAATTAATATGTCCATAACGCCAAATGTGAGCTACCAATTGATCACTAACGCTTGAGAAACGATTACTACATTACAGGAGAAATTGTCAATTATAATCAATATTGCATTAATTTCCTACTGGTGTGTTATTAAATGGGCGTAAAATGTCCAACACAAAGATTTGAAACAGGTTAGATGTTTCCAGCAGATATTGTAACGGAATGGATTGGTGGCTAAGATCATCTCATTGTACGCAAGGTACGCAGTTCCTGACATATTGCTCGAGATCAACAGGGTGGGCAAATATTTGTGACCCAGTTGAGTAGATACAACTGAAAGTGGATGTATGCATACAACCACACAACACCCGGTGACGCTGCAAGCTATGTGTCTACAAACCACGTGATCCACACTGATTCAGAGAGTAGTGTGGGCTGGCTGAGTGCGAGTGGAGTAGTGCAAAGAGGACGATGGTACCCACTTGGAGCAGCGAGTGTTCGGTGTGAAAAGTTATGTGACAACATGGTCGTGAAAATGGTGTGCTCAGCTGTTTGCTGAGAAGTTTAATGGTGTCAAAGTGCAAGTAAAGAGCGTTACGCAACGATTAGAACGAAAATGGCGTCAGACAGGAGTTATTTTCAACAAGTACAAAAATCCAAACCGTGTCCATGCACCAGAAAAACTTCCAAGAGATGTATACTGGTCACTTTCAACATCTGCTGTGGTGTTATTAGTACTGTGTTTTCTTTCCTCTGCTTTGTTTCTTTGTATCCTGGAACTTTCTTCTGTAAATCTCTTTTATTTGCCCCACTCTAAAGTTTCCTACTCCTCCTCAAAAACTTTTCGGCCGTTCATCTGCCAGTTTCTCTACACCCACCATGATCTGACAACATACAGTCATGTGCTTGCCCCAATACCTTGTTGCAGGAAGCTGCAAGTACTACCACTCATAAACAGCACTTAGTTCTTCAGCACAGCAAACCACTGTGCCTCGCGAATTGAGCTTGCAACTTGAAGTGTTGACAGTTAGCATCAGCACTTTGAGCCTTTCTCTTTTCAGCAACGCTCCTGCCCAGTGTTCTTCAACTGCAGTTTTTGTACTGAAATTGTAAGTGTTACGATCCTTTTTCCCTGGTTTGTGTATTACCTCATAATAAAATTCACTCAAGCTGAGTGCTCACCCTGTTCGTCTGCTGCTAGGATCCTTTAGCCCCACTAAACATTTAAGCGCAGTGTGATCTATCACTGCCTTAAACATTGGGCCTCATAAATAACAGCAGAAGCACGTAATATCATAGATTACTGCTAGCATCTCCTTCTCAATCATGGAATAACTTTGCTCTGGATTGTTCAACTGTCGGGATGTGTGTCCTACTGGATGCTCTTTAATACCTGAGGAAACCCACATAACCGCATTGCTTGCATCACAAAACTGAATAAATTTTTTCTCGAACTTGGGGACTGTGAAAACTGAGGGTCACGACTTCCTTTTAAAATATGGAAAATGGTCTGACATTGAACAGACCATAAAAATTTCTCTCCTTTCCATAACAAACGGTTCAAAGATCCAGCAATTTCAGCGAAGTCCCTTATGAAACTATGATAATAATTATAGAGACCGATGAAACTCTGCAACTATTTAACAGTCTTTGGTGGTGAAAAGTTCAGAACTTGTGAGACCAAGCGTAGATCGGTTCTCCAACCTTCCTTGCTAGTTGAACGCACAACACTATTTACTTCCGTTGCTGCAAAATGACATTTATCGATACTTTGCATAGGTCGTGCTGCTCTCAGTCTTTGAAGATTTCCTCCAACAATCGTAAAAGCTCTTCTACGCCCTATTAAAACACAAATATATCATCCAGATAGATCAGACATTGTTTTCGTTCAGTCTCCTATGTACACCATTCAGTAATACCTGAGAGGTCGTGGGTGCGTTGTTGGACAATATTGAAAATAACACCCTGAGATGGGAAAAGGTGTCTTTTGCCTATCCTCTAGCACTACTTGTATTTAATGGTATCTGATCTCTAAATCCATTGTGGATAATTAATTACATTGACCCAAGTTGTCGAGAGTCTCTGTTATATTTGGCATTGCATGTGCGCTGATGATGGTTTTTGCACCCAAATATCAAAAGTCACAGCAAGATCTGTGCTTCTTAATGCCATCTAGTGACTTTTTACGGACCAAAATTAAGGCTGTCCCCTTCCTATCATTATACTCAATACTACTGTCAGCAAGCTACCTGTCAATAAATACTTCCATTATCGGTTGCATACACTTAAGAACTCGATACGGCTTCTTCAACACTGGAGCATTATTCCCTGTTGGTGTTCCGTATTGTGTGAGTAGTGCTGCGGTAAAACATTGCTAGGACTAAGCAAATTCATGAACTGCGGTAACAAAGCTTCAATTTACTTTTTCTCATTTACTTGTTACAGTTTCACTTTCTCATGTAATGCAATGCATTGTTGATTTGATTTTGGCAGAGGTTCCCACTTGACAAGGCTCTGTCACCTTCCTCCAAATCGTAAATATTAGCAATTAGTATAAACATTATGACAGACTCACTGTGTCCCTCCCAAAATTATCAACACTGACAGCAGCCATAAAATCTCCATTAACATCACTGATGCATACTATAGTTCTACGTACAAAACAGTTTGAACTTTTCTTTAGTTTCCAATGGCTCTACAACATATAATAAGTCCTTAGGTAGGTCCATATCTATGCTCAGCCAGATAAAATTCCCCGTTCCTTCTAGTATCATATCATGCAAAATGATCTTTATGCCTATGTACATAGTTTATTGGGCACCACCTTAGTGATAAGTGAACGTTGCTGCAGTGTAATACTTGCAGCAGTTGCCCTAGCGGAAAAAATCCCATCAAGTTCAACTGTACGCTGCAGAAGCTGTTTCTGCACGATGTTTAGAAAGAAAGACGAGTCTCAGAATAGCACAATAGGCCAGTACTTCGACATGCTTGCGAAAACTTTTATATTTCAAATTAAAACTGAACAGCGTTGTCTCCAATGGGGTC
Source organism: Schistocerca americana (assembly GCF_021461395.2). NCBI lineage: Eukaryota > Metazoa > Arthropoda > Insecta > Orthoptera > Acrididae > Schistocerca > Schistocerca americana. The sequence continues at coordinate 126,154,202 of NC_060124.1, forward strand.
ACGTCATTATCTGTGGCGACTGCAGTCTCTTTCTGCCCAAGAGATCCTGTCTGACTATTGGCACATGAGCCCCTGTGTCCACCAGAAATTTACGTTCCGTACCACGTACTTTGCCTGGCAAACAACATTCCGTCTCTGCATACGTTTCTGCAGCCTCGTGTTCTACTGGGAATGCCTTCCGCGGAAGAGGCACTCCCGTTCTAGTTTAACGACCGATTATGAGGACATTGACTGTCCCGCACTTTGATACTACAATAACGCTATTTATGACCCACATACTTAAATTCTTGACTTTCGGGCTAACTACATTGTTTCCTGAAGTGCCTCGTGCCTCCACATCTAAAACACTTCACTTCAGAAGAAAAAAACTCCGTGAGCCCTCTGTCTTAGTGCAGTAATGTCAATGTACTCCTACTGCATAGCAATCCTAATGGCAGCATTCTGATCCTCCTTGGCATATCAATAGACATATCTCTCAGAAACATATCCAGAGCCCTCACGTAGAATAACTCTGTCGGTCTCCACATTCTAAGCTCGTTCATGTATTTACGAATTTAGTTTCCTGATCCAGTCAAAGAAGCATTTCACTTATTCAACGTGCTTCTATGATAGTCCATTAAGCTTTTTCCTGGAAAACTTCGCACTATTTTGCTTCCAAAAACGCTCTATTAGACGATTAGCCAGTACATCAAACGTCTGGGCCATACTGAGGATCTTGTAGTACGTAATGTACGTTTTAGAGTCATCCACTAACCGTAAAGTAGCCATGTTCTAGGAGTTTATTCCAACTATTTTCCATATTTGGTGACAGCCTTTACATCATTAATAAAAACAGATACACTCTCAGGCACTTTCCCCAGAAATGTCGCTATGAGGTTAGCTGCTGCGAGAAAGATGGGATACCAAGCTAGCAGTCTCTGCACCCTATGGCTTCCCCATGCTCTGTTCTCCTATGCAATGCTTAATAGTCTTGGATATGTTGGGCTGTAGTTTATAACAACGTGACTATCTGAATCTTCAAAGCTTTCACCGTTTCATTCCCAGTCGCTGCTCGTGTGTCTGGTATTTGTATAAACTCCATCCGCCATTATACCGCAATTGAAGGAAACAGCGCAAGCAACAGGCAACAACAAAAGAATTAAACTAAACTCAAGCTTTACGCCGTATCGCAGCCCCACAAGATTGTGTGCACTGGTGTGACTCGTGGCCCACCCTTCTACATGTACTGCTGGTAGTTGACAACTTGAACACATGGTGTTACGTTGTATGATCAGCGCCGGCACGCCAGTCAGTAACGACAGAGAAGAGACGGCTGCGAGAAGAGGTCAATCAATCACATGCTGACCGACCTCCCTCTAGGACGATAACGCGACCGCAGAAGCCCCTAGGTGAAGACGACATAAGCGCCGCGGCCAACTGGCATTAGCCCACTTCGATAGCAGCTTCAACGTTAGCCGCTTCGTTACCCGACGCATCATAGCCGCTATCACTAGCGATCTCTAAGTGGCACAGACCTGTGTTTGTCTGTTCTGAAGATTACTGATTATTTTATATATCGCCATTTACGTGCGACATATCTATCAAATTTAAGTATTTGTACTTGTCTTGTTTTAATAATACTCTATTTACTGTATATGTTGCGCATATGCACATCCATTTGCCACATTCTTTTGAAGCTATTGGTTAATAAATAAAATAATGATTCCAAATGGCATAATTAGAAATTACATAATAATTACTCAAAAAAATGCATATATAAATGTATTGTAAACTTACCGTATTTCTTTCCCTTGCTCTTGAGGAACAAGTTGGTTCCATAACCAAGAATTTCAGTATACACAGAATAAAACTAAACACAACAGCTATTGTTCAGTCACAAATGCAGTAGCACAACTCACGACACTTCTCTGTTCTGCACTTCAAACAAACGGCGAGTCATGAAAGCAAACGCCACTGTGATATATTGGCCAATCTTGGAACTACGTGAAGCTATGCCAAACGGTATCATAGAAGCATGGGAAGCTCAAAAAAGCTAGGAATACTTAATGATGCCATTTGGAATATCAGACGCAGCAAGGGTTAATATGAGTTCTTTGTATCATTGGCTGCACATAAACTTCTCTAGATTTCCCACAGAACTGAGATAAGTCTGTAGGCCCCTGCACTCTAACAGATGTCACCTTTAACGTACTGAGAAGGTCTCTATGGCTCAACATCGCCATAAGAAAATGCAGATCAAGGAAGCAAACAAATATCATTCACTCACCAAGTCTTACTGTCAGGAGCTTCAGCTCGTAGCTATTGACCTCACATTGTAGTTGCGTAGGCTGCTGTTGTTTTTGATGTGTGAGTGTGGTACCAGGCATAGATGTCCCTACCACAGGCGACCATTGGCTGACACCAGATATATGGGTCTGGTCCCAGACCTCTAAGCCATCAGGAGAGCCATGCAGGATGCGGTGGGGAGGCTCTAGTTACGCTCGATAGTGTCAAGAAAACATCATTGACAATATCACATCTATTAAGCTGTAATACAGGATTGTCTTCCAGAGTGCCATGTCTCAGTTGGATTGGCGAATCAGTGCCTCGGCGGCTGGGGAAAGTGGACACACACTTGACTCAAGTATGGTCAGCACACTGAAGCGTCGAGTAGCGGCTGCTGTACCATGGGATGGGTGATGGCCACGGACTCGGCGTTCTCCAGCTCTGCCTGTCTATCTCCCAAGCGCTCTCGTTGATGTCGAAGATTTGGACTTGGGGGTCCCGTTCCAGACTGACCCGAAGTACTTACTGGCATGCAGAAGCCAGTTCTGAGTCCCCATGTAGCAGACAGGAGCTGGCAGCATGAGCGTCTGCCATAGAATGGGGATGCAGTAGTGCTCCACCACCCCGACAGCGGATGACAGGCAGCATGCAGGTCATGCAGGTCAAGTGTCCAGTAGACGTCCAGGGCGATGGTTGTCTCCAAACTCCCATCAGTTTGGTATCAGAAGTTGGCTGTGCAGCTGGCAGCAGCAGTTCCCTCGAGCTAGACTCGTGGGTCCATTGACTATCGAAGTTAGGTGGGCATTCCGACGGTCGACCTTCATAGCCTCCCTTCGTATTAAATCGCTGAAAGTGGCACAAAGGCTCAGGCTATGCACAGGGAAGCTGGCAACCAGCACTTGGCCAGTTGACATTTGATAAAAAGGATGTTTTTCTTTGTTCACACTTCCTGTGATCTCTGTGGAGGTGGGAATGGCTATGACATCATGTGTCCTCGTTTACAAAGCTTTCAACTGTCCTCGTGAATTCAGACTTTCCCAACTTCACCTTTCAACTGCTGGCTCGACACCTGATACTTATTGCTCCTTACGAAACAGCTTTGTCACTAGTAAGACGGTATCTCTCAGCTTCCATGATGTCATTATGTTTCGCATGAATTCTTGGGTGCTGTGATAACGAGTTTGTCGCTACTCTCTCTCCTAGCTGCCAATCTACTGGTCGCTGAACTGGCAGTTCACCATCCAGGAGCTGACAAGGTAGAACAAGGAGGAATCTATGGTATCCACTGGGCACACTATACTGGGCATAACAATACATATTGTGAGACGCGATGGTCCTATAACATTTCCACATGGCACGTCCAGAGTTACATTTATGTTTGGAGACTCCTCTCCATTCACAAAATAGCATTCTGTTTTGTTTGCTAAAAACTCTTCAGTCTGGTCACGCAGTCCGTCCGATATTCCGTACACCCCTATTTTGTTTATTAGCTGACACTGAAACACTGTATGGAACATCTTCCAGAAGTCAAGAAAAATGTCTACCTGGGCTCCTGTATCTACTGCTTTCTAGATCTCGTGGACGAGGTGAGTGAGCTGATTTCCAACGATCGTTGTTTTTGGAACCTATTTTACTTTCTACTGAAGTTGTTTTTGGCATCCATAAATGTCATCAACTGATAGCATACAAACGGTTCAAAATTGTGCAACTGATAAACGGCGGAAACAATGACCTATAGTTCTCCACGTCTGTTCGACAACCTTTCTTAAAAACGGTATATGACATCTGAGTTTTACCAACTGTATGGAACACTTCGATCCTCCAAATGCGTACGGTACAAAGTTACAGGGAGACAGGCAGCTTCCGTCGCATGTAGACTCGTAGTGGTATTTCATCAGCTCCAATGGCCTCCCCTCTGTTAAGCGATTTCAGCTTCTTCTCTATCCCATGGTCACTTATTTCGATGTCATCTATTTTGTCGGTCGTGTGACGATTTAAAGTTTTAGAAAAAGACATTTTGTATTCCGATCTTTTCTGTATCGTCAGTGTTTCATTGTCAATACGCCCATAGAGTGCCTGGGCAGATGACTTCGATCCGTTTACTGATTTAACATCAGGCCAACACTCGACAGGATTTTCAGTCGAGTCGATCTATTGACTAGAGGTCTGCATCTTTCTAAATTCCGGTTATTCAACGGCGCTCAATTCTACCGCCTTTCCCAGTATTTGTTTGCATAAGAGTGGCTGATAGTTTTACTACACGATATTAGCCAGCACCTTGATTTGTGAAACGCGTGAGTTGCAGTTTGGTAGCATCCTTGACTGCATTCCAACACAACGAACACACATGATGGGATACTGCCTTGTCATGGTAGGGATCTGCCTCAATACTGAGGTGTACGAACGTCAGAAGGCAAAACTTGCTTGTCATACGTTTGGTTTTAAAGAGGGTTCTCCGTTTACTGATACATGGTCACTTTATGACCTGATATCGAACAAAGTTAACGCCTTAGAGATTTGTGCTAGGTGGAAGCAAGCCCGCAGTAATCTATAGGTTGTTCATGAAAGGATGGGGTGGCGATATGATGCGGGGAGACGGGCGATTTCAATGACATCAGGAGATCATGCCGGGGTGAAATACACTGGGGTTGTAAGCTGCGGCGTTGACTCGGTTCTCAGCTCTTGTACAGGTTTTTGTGGTCAGGTCACATTGTATGGCTTATGACCCCGGTCACATTGTTGGTAAGGAACCACCAAACTAAAATAATGTTCAGAACACATATAGCACAAGTTAAACCAAATGCTGAAGAGACGGCGCGTCGGTAAGTACTGCAGTTGTTTTCTGTGAACTTCTCAGATGTAATGTGGACTTCCCACAGTTATTCGTAGCTGGATGGTATTAAAGTTATTCCCAAATACTGAGAGCATATTTGTTTTAAAATTCTTGTGAGTTAAATGTTAAAGTACGTAGATTATTTATTCCTTTTTGTTATTGTAAATAGTTGTAGAGGAAAGATTAGGACGCGCTACCAATACCGGGCCGCGAATTCTTTCAGCTACATCGAATTCCCCTCCCCCTCTCCTGTAGTACTTAAATTTTGGCGTGGGAGGGTGTGCCGACTCAAAAAGTAGTCTCCTTTCGAACTCCCGCAAGGGCATCCTCGACGCACGGCGTAGAGCGGCGGTGTGGGCATGCGACTGTGGCACCTCCTGAACTGAGCAACCTGATATCGAGTGGCAGCAGCAGCGGCGTTTGACCAGTGACGACCATACATTGGGCCTGTTAGTAGCAGGACACCGTCTCCTCTCCCTGGGGTTTTCGACTCCCGTCAGCAGCGATGGTTAACATCGCATGATCTAATGTGTTAAATTTATTTCTTCGACTTTTTTCTCCTGGCTCAAAGTCGTCACTGATTGTGTGTCTGGGGTTGTGGGCTCTGGTATATCCCCCAAGCTGCATAACGTGTTGGGTGCCAATACCTAGTGAAAGGATGATTGTCTTAAGAATTTGTATGCGCACTTGCTGCTGTATTTTTGGTTTTCTGTGTGTAATCAGCGCTCAGTTATTTGAGATTTCATGAAAAATCCTGTATAACTTTCATTTGTCATTATATTTTGGTAAGGGATAATTGTGTGGCTAAATGCTGATGGTTGCTTTGTGTTTCTAAAATCTTTATGCGGATTAATAACAATGATTTCTCCGGTACTACTCTCTTGCATGGATACTAAGGCATTTACAGATTATGAATTTTAAGCATGCGGCTTTATTGAAGAAATGGTTCAAATGGCTCTGAGCACTATGGGACTTAACATCTGAAGTCATCAGTCCCTAGAACTTAAAACTACTTAAACCTAACTAACCTAAGGACATCACACACATCCATGCTCGAGACAGGATTCTAACCTGCGACCGTAGCGGTCGTTCGGCTCCAGACTGAAGCGCCTAGAACCGCTCGGCCACACGGTTGGCTCTTTATTGAAGAGATTATATTTGTTGTAACGCTGCTTTCCCTAAATTTATTTTAGCTTGCGTTATTGTATGTGCGGAGGAAACTGAGAAGCTGTATAAATGCAATTGCCTAAATTCGTACTCCAGTTTACATAGTAATATCGTCGTGATTTAATGAGTTTTCTGTTTCACCTTTATGAAAAGTCAGCGTGGTAGTATTTCGTAATCTAAAACCTTCCTGTCGTCTCAACCTGCTCTCATGATTCTTAAAGGGAAAGTTATAGATGATGAAATATTTTCTTTGCAAAATTCACCAGGCGGCTTCTTCCCCCTTTCCTTTCTCCTAGTCCATGTTCTCCTACTATTTTTCCTTGTCTTCCCTTTCCCAGTACCGAATTCCATTCACCTATCACGATTAAATCTTTCTGTCCATTAACAGTCCCAATAATTTCCTCTATCTTATCATATACTATGCCACTAACTTTGCCGCTGTGATAACGAAGGTTCCCGTCAGATCTCCGAGGTTAAGCACTGTCGGGCTGGGCTAACACTTGGATGGGTGACTATCCCGTCTGCCGAGTGCTGTTGGCAAGCGGGCTGCAGTCAGCCCTAGTGAAGCAAACTGAGGACCTTCTTGACTGAGAAGTAGCGGCTCCGGTCTCGTAAACTGACATATAGCCGGGAGAGCGGTGACCGTCCATATTAACATCAAGTGACCCCTGTGGACTAAGGATGACACTGCGACCGGTTGGTACCGCTGGGCCGTCTCTGCTTGTACGGGTGGAGTTCAGCTTAGTTTTATCATATACTTTGACTATCATGATCAACCCTCACGCAACAAATTTATTCCCATTGTCTTTAGTAACATAATTTGCTTCAGCTTGATATAATTAACTTTCTCTTACTATAGATAGGTTACGTATTTTCAACCTCTCTCAACATTACAGCTATTCCTTGTGGGATAGGAACACAACAACACAGATGCTTTCTTGCTTGAAATGGTGAAACTGCATTTCTAGCTCTATGACTTCGAAACGAACACCCACTACCCTACTTCCTGCTCTGACGAAGTGTATAGCGTCGAATTTGTCTCTTACTACAGACTGATTCGATCTTGCCTTCATGTGAAATATATCAGGACAGAAGCGGACATCTAAACTCTAGACTCGATTAAATATACACATTTCAATAAAGACTCACGTTAATAATGAAAGTCAAACAACAGAACAAATTGGTAAGGCACTGAAGGAATTCACAAAATCACCTGGGCATGGGAGATAATGCTCGTTCGGTCACGAAAATCATACACAACAGTGATAACATATAACGAGTATGTTTTTGTCCCTTCTGTGTTTAGCAACAGCCACTCGCCGGTTTAATGTCAGTTCTAGTACAATATATTTGCCCAATTAATACCCGTTTATCATCTGCATTTCTTATTGGTGTAGCAATTTTAATGGCCAATAGTGTAGTATTATTGGTAGTAACGAGTGGAAAGATAAAGAGAATTCGAAGTATTCTTGTACTGTCACTTTTGTCGACACCTGGATGTGTAAGAAAGCAGGATTGCGATGGCGAAATTAATTTTAATGGAGAAACTAATTATTTTGTGGAGGAGATGCCGTTGTTTAGCATGTTCTATACCTGTGTCACCTTTGTAAACTGACTGTCAGTCCCCGAAAGTTAGTTAAGGGCAAAGCTAGTGCTGTTTAAAATAGCAGACGACTTGCCAGTTAAAAGCATAGTAACGCATTCGTCATTGCTAAGAGTGCAAAATAGTGCGTACACTATTTACTTGGCTAAACCCAGACACAAATCGCAGTCCAAAACAGTTTACAAACTTCGCAGTGTTTATCTTGCCACCAGAAGAGCCACTCAGGCTGCAAAGGAAATTTATTTGCATTTCAGCAATTAAGTTGACAACCGACAAGAGAGTACACACCATACAGCTGCAGTCGAGCGAATTTCAAAACAGAGGCAGCCATGCCATGAAAAAGTATTCATCACTCGAAGAATGATGCAGAGTGAGTAATATGAATGTTTCAGCGATTTCTACATCACCTCCATCTTTGTTCCACAATGTATGAAAACAATTTTAACAAATTATTACATAAGCATTGATAAAGATTTGAGAATAGTATTCAAAATTCCTTAAGTAAAGGAATGAACAGAATTGCAATGCAGACTATTACATTAGCAACATAGAATTCACTTGTATTTAGAACCTGCAGTCATTCCGCATAACCAGAACTGTGTAAACGCTGGAGTTTATATATGAAGGATCATACAGGGTGTACATAAAGTCTGGGAAAACTTTCAACCATTAACTGCACAAGAACCAAACGTTGTACAGTTATCATTGATATGTAATTTTGAAGAAAACCATGAAAGTATTTTTTTCCATGTATACCGCCACAGCTTAGTTTGGTAATTTGCCGAAGTCAGCGCTAGTCGCAGACATGGCGAGTTCACGTGCGGAGCGAGCTTTTAGTGTCCTGGAATTGCACAGCAGCTGTCTGTGAAACCATTCAAATTTGAGCTAGTGCAGAAGCTCAGTGACGACGGCAAAGACAAGCGTTTTGAATTTTGTTTGCAATTGCAACAGTTGAATGAGAATGGAGATGGAATTGTTGATGGCTTAATCTTTAGCGACGAAGCCACTTTTCACATTAATGGGAAAGTGAACAGGCATAATTGTCGAATATGGGATACAAAGCATCCAAACGAAAGCATTGAATTTGAGCGTGATTCCCCAAAGGTAAATGTTTTTTGTGCCTTGTCACGTCGAAAACTGTACGTGCCGTACTTCTTCACCGAGAGCACTGTCAAAGGGTATTCCAACTTGGACATGTTTCAGCAATGGCTGATGCCTCAAATGCAATCTTTCAGCAGGATGGGGTACCACCCCACTTTCATCATGAAGTTCGTACCTGAACACTGAGGTGCCGCATCGTTGGATCAGCCGTGCTACAGAAGGGGACAACTGTTTCATGAAATGGCCACCCCGACCACCAGATCTCACTCGGTGTGACTTTTCTCTGTGAGGACACACTAAAGATCTATAGTATGAACCACCTCTAGGAAAGTTCCGGGAGAGAATACAGGAAGCGAGTGCCACAGTCGACGATGCCGTGCTGGGATGGGTATTGCAAGAATCCGATTACTGTAATGCCGTCTGCCACGTCGCTCATAGTTTGAAAAAAAAAATCAGATTTCCTTTTCAAAATGCAATATGTATGATATAAGTACAGTGTTTAATTCTTGTGCAGCAAATAAATAATTGAGAATGTTCCAGAACTTTATGTATATCCTATATTTTCATGCTTATAACACTATCCTGCCGTGACACAAGCTAATGTTATCCTCTGTGAGGATTTAGGATATTTTTCACCACGTGTTTGCGTAATGAATGAAGTTATCGGACTGTACTTTTGAATATAGTACAATTAATAGAAAAACCAAACAGGTTTTATACTATGTGGTTTAATAAAGGTAGAAACTTTCTTATACGAATGAAGAAATGATCGGTCGCCAACCCAATTAGGCACATGAATTTGGAAAAATATGTTTAGGAAAATTAAATATTAATTATTTAAAAGTTACGTTCATTAATATTTTATTTTCAACAGTACACAGGATACAAACGGTTACAGGGCACTCTGAGCTGAGTATAGCAGCAGTCACCAATACTGCATGTACTAGTAATCAAAGAAAGCAAGATCGTACCAAACTCACACTTATAAAATCTACGCTCAATATTTTTACTTAAATCAGTACTGAAATGTTCCTGCAAGAGATGCAGAACTAAAATTGGCCAGGAGGGGCTTCCAACTTACCTATAAATACCACAATTGAAATACATAATAGCACAGTCACAGTATTTACACTCCCAGTTATAGAAATATATCAGATTTCCTTAGTAGTAATAATAGCCCATTTACCTTTGTAACATGAGAAGAATATGGTGGGGACCCATAAACTGATATTGTATCACTAGTCAACCTCTATGGTTATTTCAGTAGCAAAATTCAATTAAAGTAAATTTAATTCTTAGCTTCAATTGAAATAGTTTATGTTTTTACTTTTCAAGGCAAATTATTCAACACTGAGCTCAACTTCAAAAAAGTTCAAAAATGTCTCTGAGCACTATGGGACTTAACTTCTGAGGTCATCAGTCCCCTAGAATTTAGAACTACTTAAACCTAACTAACCTAAGGACATCACACACATCCATGCCCAAGGCAGGATTCGAACCTGTGACCGTAGCGGTCGCGCGGTTCCAGACTGTAGCGCCTAGAACCGCTCGGCCTCTCCAGCCGGCTTCAAAAAAGCATGATAGTAATCAAGGCTAAATTATGTTCCAAATAAGTTTGGCTTATGTGCCCTTTTCATCACCTGTGAAGCAGGTACTTTAGACAGTAAAATGTAAACTTTCACGGCCGGAAATATCATGTCCATTATAATTATCCGGGCTGTTATGCCGTGGTCGGTTGATGAATTCTGTGGTGATTCCCAACGTTTCGTCTCCGACTGCGGGAGACATCTTCAAAGGGGTCATGACTTTAGACAGTACATTTACGCACAGAAATTTTGCAAAACAGTACTTTGCAATAAACTGAGATCTCTTTGGTTACATTCTAACTAACTTTGACTCGTGGTAAACCTTGCACAACTGACAAACATAAATAAATCACAATTCATTTCAAACAGGATACTTGGTTTTCTGAACATTTAGCACAAGATCCTGCATAGGTTCATGATTAGGACGAAAGATATGGTTCTAAACACAGGTTTATAGCACTTCGATTATTATTAAATCACTCACACAATTTAACTGGTCCATGCTCTGATACATATCTGTATGCATGAAGTTGGTGGAGCAGTGGTGAAGTAGTGGTGACATGGCGGTTAACTGTACTCACGGCTCTTGATGTTTGAATCCGAGGCAAAATTCCTTGCAAAGCGGCTTCCAATTGCTTCCCTTGGCACGGACGATGGGTACCGTGCAACGGCTAGCCGCTGACTGCGTATCATTCCCACCAAGCAGCCGCCCAGTTCGACCGCCCAAGCCATCTTTTAGATGGCGGAAAGCCACGTCCGTCACGGAGGTACTTCCCCCCAACCTTTTACATTTTACAAGCATGACCCAGTTCCCAATACACAACGTTTTCTTTATAAATATACATGTATTATAAAATTTAATTATTTTAGTAAATTTTTTCTTTGTTCATATATATATTACAAAAATCTGATTTTCTGATAAAATCAGTGACCTTAATCAACAATGAATACACATTTCGTAACTACAGATACAGATTTACATAATTAAAACTTACTTCTAACAGATTTATGCGTTACTTGCTATGTTATACTACGAATAACTTTGTCATTGATCTATCTAAATATAAATTCTCATGGATATTCTGCAAATAGCCGTTATATCCGTCTGAGGATTCAGTGACCCACCTTCATATTAATTCCGTTCCCAAACAAGACGCAGAGAAAGCGAACAGCTGTATTTTTCGTGCGAGCTCTGACTTCCCTTCTTTTATTATTATCTTTTCACCGTATGTATGTTGTCGTCATCAAATATTGACGCATTCAGAGGAGAAAGTTTGTCAAAACTGGAATGTTTCAAGTAATTAAGTTAAGGAACAGGTGGACAGTAATTTTTCTTAGCATGAACGAGGTTAAAAATAGAAACAGCTCTGACTTATAATAAAGAGATAACATCTATTTTTCAGCAACCATGAATCATTTTCCTCACATATGCTTTTGTCACTTATTTCATTAAGTACCTAATTATTTTTCGATAATCTAACATTTGTTAACTTCCACTTTCATACTCAACCTATTTCTCTGTGGTCTGTCAGTAAATGTGGTCTGAATATCTTACTAAACACCGAGGAATCGACACCCATCAGTAACGTATTTCTCTCCACATGCTGTTTGCGAGGCACTATGTGAAAAGCAACTGACATACTTGACCTCATAGTAGCTTTCAGTAGCAAACAGTTAACCATTTGATAATTATGACTGCCTGCATTACATGCATGAGAGTGTGTGGGAACGTTGCTTTGCTCATCCCAGAGTAACGTAAGTGGAAATCCTGCTGCAAGACCGTTTCTTAGGTATATCTATGTATCAAGCATCCTGTGCTAGCTGAGTGTGATTGAGGGTACGGCAAGTTGAAAACGATAGGGAAAAGGAAAAGCATCTCTCAGTAGCGTGAAATCGTTCCATTACTTCACAAGTAATAATAACCAGCAGAATAATGAACAACTGATAAACTAAAAGGCAGACGAAGCACGTAAGTGATCATCGAATCGTGCCTAACTTTCGGTTGTAAGTTCAGAGCTGGGTCTGCATTTTCGGAGGAAGACCTTATGGGCGTGATTGCAATTACGGAAATAAGCAGTTCATTATTTTGTTGAAGAATGGGAATTATTTGTGACTCTATAATTGTACGTAATTGTGCAGATTCTCGTATTCTGCTAACAAAATGTGAGTGGCATCCCGTATAAACAGATTGGAAATTTAATTATTTCTAAAATATTTGTTCCACGCTAAGAGTTTATTAAAGCTTACACATAATGCTGTTTTCTGGCGGGGGATAGCTACAAGAGAATGCAGGTTGGTGAACATTTATTAGAACTTATGCATTCTACTCATGGTTGTTGTTGTGGTCTTCAGTCCTGAGACTGGTTTGATGCAGCTCTCCATGCTACTCTATCCTGTGCAAGCTTTTTCATCTCCCAGTACCTACTGCAACCTAAATCCTTCTGAATCTGCTTAGTGTATTCATCTCTTGGTCTCCCCCTACGATTTTTACCCTCCACGCTGCCCTCCAATACTAAATTGGTGATCCCTTGATGCCTCAGAACATGTCCTACCAACCGATCCCTTCTTCTGGTCAAGTTGTGCCACAGACTTCTCTTCTCCCCAATCCTATTCAATACTTCCTCATTAGTTATGTGATCTACCCATCTAATCTTCAGCATTCTTCTGTAGCACCACATTTCGAAAGCTTCTATTCTCTTCTTGTCCAAACTATTTATCGTCCATGTTTCACTTCCATACATGGCTACACTCCATACGAATACTTTCAGAAATGACTTCCTGACACTTAAATCAATACTGGATGTTAACAAATTTCTCTTCTTCAGAAACGCTCTCCTTGCCATTGCCAGCCTACATTTTATATCCTCTCTACTTCGACCATCATCAGTTATTTTGCTCCCCAAATAGCAAAACTCCTTTGCTACTTTAGGTGCCTCATTTCCTAATCTAATTCCCTCAGCATCACCCGACTTAATTAGACTACATTCCATTATCCTTGTTTTGCTTTTGTTGATGTTCATCTTATATCCTCCTTTCAAGACACTGTCCATTCCATTCAACTGCTCTTCCAAGTCCTTTGCTGTCTCTGACAGAATTACAATGTCATCGGTGAACCTCAAAGTTTTTATTTCTTCTCCATGAATTTTAATACCTACTCCCTCTACTCATGGCTGTAGTACAAAAGGGATCAGTGAAACTTCATCTGTGGAGGTATGAAAGAGAGAAACTGTCGAGGGCAAGGATTTATCATACACACGTATATATAATTCAGATAAATATGCTGTTTAATTTTTCTAATACACACTTCAAAAAAAGTTTTGCATTACCCCGGTTCCCAGAACTCCCGAAGACAGAAGTTGACAGTGGATATTGTATCACAGACACAGTTCCTTTGACTGTTCAGAGATGTCACTAAACCGGCCCAAATTTGTAAACAATCATGCATGACCAGCGCCTAGAGCCGATCAGATCCACTCATTCCACCTCGAAGGAGGTACACGGCTCGTGTCGTCTGTAGTTCAACCATGCCTAGACGGTAAATACCGCGATTCGATCAAGTCCGCATTGTTACTTTTTGCCAGAAAGAGCTCTCAACAAGGGAAGTGCCCTGGTGTTTCGGAGTGAACCAAAGAGATGTTGTTCGGACATGGAGGAGATACAGAGAGAGACAGGAACAGTCGATGGCATGCCTAGCTCAAGCGGCTCAAGTGTTACTACTGCAGTGGATGACCGCCACCTACGGATTATGGGTCGAAGGAAACCTGACTGCAACGCCACCATGTTAATAATGCGTTTCGTGCAGCCACAGGACGTCGTGTAAAGACTCAAACTGTGCGCAATAGGCTCCACTGTGCGCAACTTCACTCCTGACGTCCGTGGCGAGGTCCATCTTTGTAACCACGACACCAGGCAGCGCGGTACAGATGGGCACAACAACATGCCGAATGGACTGCTCAGGAGTGGTATTACGTTCTCTTCACCGATGAGTGTCGCACATGCCTTAAACCAGACAATCGTCGATGACGTGTCTGGAGGCATCCTGGTCAGACTGAACGCGTCAAACACACTGTTCAGCGAGTGCAGCGTGGTGGAGGTTCCTTGTTGTTTTGAGGTGGCATTATGTGGGGCCGATGTACGCCGCTGGTGGTCATGGACGGCGTCGTAATGGCTGTATACGTGAAAGCCGTCCTCCGACCGACAGTGTAACCATATCGGCAGCATACTGACTAGGCATTCGTCTTCCTGGACGACAAACGCGCCCCCATCGTGCACATCTTGTGGATGACGATCTTCAGGATAACGACATCGCTCGAATAGAGTGGCCAGCATGATCTCCAGACATGAACCCTATCGAACATGCCATGGATAGATTGAAAAAGGCGTTTTATGGAAGACGTGAGCGACCAACCACTCTGAGGGATCTACGCCGAGTCGCCGTTGAGGAGTGGGATGATCTGGACCAACAGTGCCTTGATGAACTTGTGGATAGTATGCCACGATGAATACAGGCAAGCACCAGTGCAAGAGGACGTGCTACTGGGTATGAGAGGTACCGACGTTTACAGCAATCTGGACCATCACTTCTAAAGGTATTACAAGGCGGTGTAGCACTTCGGAATAATTTTCGGTGGAAACTTATAGTTGTGATCACGTTGTGCGCTTATGTGATATTTGTTTGCGAAAGTACATTGAACGATTACTGTTGCCGCTTTATAGACGGAGAGGTGAGAGTACTGGGTTGGATAACACAGCCAGTAACGGTGGGACGTATTTTGGCACACGTAAAAAATTTCCATGCTGACCTCAGATTTGTGGAACAGTCATAACTAGTCCAGTTCAGCACAGTAGGAATCTTGAGAAGTATTTCGGAGTTAGGTGAGACTGTTGTAGCAGGAAAGATGCTAAATTATGAAATAGAAAGCATAACTGACAGATGAGCGAGATACTGACTCTTGATGGCACATGGCAGTAGAATGTGCAGCGCCCGTTGTCCAGTCCGATAGTAATTACCAGTTACCATCGTTATTCTGAGTGGTCTGATTGTCGCGACTAGTGACCAACAAGGTCATGAAGTGTTTCTCCGACTAATCGGATATCTTTTATTGAACTTCTTGTGCCTGCTACACTCAGTTTAGGTATCTGAACATGGTACCTTATTGGTAGCATTATGTGCTCTGAGGGGCTGTCTTTACGTCATGGAAACACGACTTATAGACGGAAAAAATGTGGATCCCAATGGAGCAGATCACTCACTGTCGGGGTTAGTTAAACTTGAGTTTCAAAGAAAATGGCCATACAAACTGCTTTTATTGGCACATTTATGAACATATTGCTTCGCTACGTTAAGTTTCCATACACTGATTTCTTCTAGAGGCAGAAACTGCTCCTCTTGCGCATATGGGTGTATTCGTGTGAAAAATAGCATTAAAAGGCGGAACAAAGAGCTGTCTTATAATACACAACGACATCTTGGTGGAAACTACCAACTTCTGAATTAATTTTAACTAGACAAAAAGAACTATGGTCAATGCATTTTTACGGAGGGTCATAACTATTTGGTATCCCTTGTCAGCCCTCACAACACGCAAAAATCACTTGTCACACTATAGTTAAGCCCCCCTCATTATATTGCTGTCTTCAAAGACGTGGTAATGGCTAACTATGATGCGGCAATAGTAGTTCACCCACCCTTGGAGAGAGTGGTGCCACAACAGGATGCCGTAATGTCACTACGTTACATGCCAGGATGACTGCATGTGAAGGTACCGCGCCATATTCGACTGCAACAGCAGTTATTGGGGAAACTTTCATCTTAATTCAGAGCGCTACCAGACTTCGACCCTATAGCCAGTATACTCAACTGCAAAGTCTCAGATTTCGCTTTCCATTAGAATGTGGTAGAAGAGATTTACATCTGATCGATTCTGTGTGGTCTTCATTGCGTGTCCGTACGGCGCGTTCGATTTGTTCCGAGCCAAACCGAAACAGTTCTGGACACGGAGTGAACCGAGTCGTCACGGGCGACCACAGCGCGAGATTGCACAAATGGAAAAACCTGCCCCGTTTGGAGGTAACAGGGAACGCGAGACCGGGCAGTGGATTCGGCATTAAACGTGGCTAACGAGAGATCATGTGACGGGCGGTAAAAAGCGCCGGACGCGAGCGCGGGCAGTATTTCACGGGCCGCTCATAAAACGGGTGTATCTTATCGGCCCAATAAAACGGACCGCCGACTGCCGCTGCCAGCCCGGATTGACGCGGCTTTGGAAAACGGATGCCGGTCCTGCGGATTAATGGCAGCCGGCAAGGATTCGCTCTCGCATCTTGCCCGAGCATCGCAGCTTACTGAAATGGTAGATGGCCAGCCGGAGACTGACGTCACACTGGCCGCCGGTTTTGACAAAGTGGAGCAGCAGATAGCCAATGATCAACGGTAAATGCGCAGCTGAAGCGTCGCAGCCTGTCCTCCTCTACGTACAGGGTGACAATTATTGAACTATATGAAATAAAATCGTCGCTGACTTTTGGACGGTTTGTGTTACGACGTTCAGACTGCACGATTGGTCGGTGTGTGTGGGGGGGGGGGGGGGGGGCATAATGAGAATTAGTAGACGAAGGCATCGTTTGGTTTAGGGGAACCGACTTTCGTCTGGATGGGTTCGACAATAAGCAAGATTGGGGCATTTGGGGGAATGTTAATCCGCACTCCGTGATCGAGAAGTCTCTTATCCCTCAACGGGTGACTGTGCGGTGTGCTATGTCCAGTCACGGAAAAATCGGTGCGATATTCCTTGAGGTCACGTTGTCTACCGAAAGGTATGTGAAGGTTTTGGGAGATGATTTCATCCGCGATATCCAAAGTGACCCTGATTTCGACGTGTTTCATGCAAGACGAAGCTCGACACCATCGAAGCAGGAGAGTATTTGATGTCCTTGTGGAGCACTTTGGGGACATCGTCCATTCTCTAGGGTATCCAGAGGCCACTGGTATCGGCCTCGATGAGCCGCCACATTTTCCGGATCTGAGCACATGCGACTTTTTTTGTCGCTATATTAAAGACAAGGTGTATACCAATAACACCACCCACCACTGGTGAGCTGGAAACAGCCATTCAGGAAGTCATCGACAGCATCGATGTTCCAACACTTCAGCGGGCCTTGCAGAATTTCGCTATTATTCAGCGCCGCTCATCGGCGAGGCATATCGAACGAGTTGTAACCTACACTCGCGCTCATAAATGAAGGATAATTGCAGATTGTGGTGCCACACAACGTGGCACTACACAAAACTGGCGCTAATAGCATAGGCACATAGGGAACACACACGACACAGATCTGTAAGTCTACGGTATTGGTGATAAGTTGAGAAAACCGTCCCGAAACGCATGTGCTACAAAACGCCGCTGTTTCCTGCGCATGTACCCCGACATCAGTATTGGATATGATCACCGTGCATACGTACACAGGCCGTACAATGGGTTGGCATACTCTGAATCAGGTGTCGAGCAGCTGCTAGGGTATGGGGTCCTATTCTTGCACCAGTGCCTGTCGGAGGTTCTGAAGTATCCTAGGGGTTTGAAGATGTGCAGCGATACGTCGAACGAGAGCATCCCAGACGTGCTCGATGGGGTTTAAGTCTGGAGAACAGGCAGACCACTCCATTCGCCTGATATCTTCTGTTCCGAGGTACTCCTCCACGATGGCAGCACGGTGGGGCCGTGCGTTATCATCCATCATGAGGAAGGTGGGACGCACTGTACCCCTAAAAAGGCGGACATACCGGTGCAAAATGATGTCCCGATACACCAGACCAGTTACAGTTCCTCTGTCAAAGACGTGCAGTGGTGTACGCGCACCAATCATAATCCCACCCCACAAACCATGATCTCCATACAGGTCCCTTTCAAGGACATTAAGGAGTTGGTATCTGATTCCTGGTTCATTCAGATGAAAACCCGGCCAGAATCACTGTTCAGACTATACCTGGACTCGTCCGTGAACATAACCTGGGACCACTGTTCCAATGACCATGTACTGTGTTCTTGACATCAGGCTTTACCGGCTCTCCTGTGACCAGGGGTCAGTGGAATGCCCCTTGCAGGTCTCCGGGCGAATAAACTATGCCTGTTCAGTCGTCGGAGACAACTGTTCCAGTGGCTGCGGTAAGGTCCCGAGCAAGGCTACCTGTAGTACTCCGTGGCCGTCTGCGGGCACTGATGGTGAGATACCGGTCTTCTTGTCGTGTTGTACACTGCGGACGTCCTGTACTGTAGGGCCTGGACACGTTTCCTGATGTGTCGACAGAAGTGCCGACACAGTGTTATTTTGAGGGGGCCGATAGGCACGCTATCTAACGCAGACGGGCGTGAAGTCTGGAACAGGATAACTATTGAATGGTAGCAAGAAAAGTACGTAGCTGGAATATACTTAACTTTATTCACTCCTTGTGATACATCTCTCTTGACTATACAAATGAGACTCGTACGATACATGCACTGTTACAATTGGCGCCTTGCTAGGTCGTAGCCAGGGACTTAGCAGAAGGCTATTCTAACTGACTCTCGGCAAATGAGTGGAAGGCTTTGTCCGTATTGTCGCTAGCAATGTCGTCCGTACAACTGGGGCGAGAGCTCTATCGTATATCGAGACCTGCCTTGTGGTGGCGCTAGGTCTGCGATCACACAGTGGCGACACGCGGGTCCGACATGTACTAAATGGACCGCGGCCGATTTAAGCTACCACCTAGCAAGTGTGGTGTCTGGCGGTGACACCACATTTCCTGTCTGCTGGAATCGTTCCCATACTCTTTGGAGACCACACTTTGTGGCACACGGAGGGCCCTTGCTACGACCTGCTGTGTTTGACCAGCCTCCAGTCGCTCCAGTATTCTACCCCTCATAATGTCATCAATATGTATTCTTTGAGCCAATTTCAACACACAGTCACTATAAGCACGTCTGAAAACGTCTGCACACTTACTCGCTGCACCGTACTCTCACGTACACTAACACACCTTTGCGTCTGCGGACTGCTACCAGCGCCACCGTGCGACGACCTCAGGTCAAATGCACCGCGTGGTCATACCCCGACGTGATTTAAACCCATAAACTGCCCAACCGAGCGTTGATTCACCAAGTATCAGAGTTATCCTTAAATTATGAGCATGAGTGTAGTATCGGTAATGACGTTTACATGTTGAATGCAGCGCGAGCACGCGGCAGTTTGTTGCTAACTTACATTTTTTTTCATATAATTCAATAACTGTCACCGCGTACATTTTCCTCAAACATTTGCGTCGTACACTGGTAAGAGTATTTACCATTGTACCACGTGGCTACTCGTAGACCTTCCCACGAATACGCTGCTTGAAAGGTAAGGTATACAACACACAGTCCCCGAACGGAGAAAATCTCCGACCCCACCTATTTATTCCTGTTGGCTGATGCCCTGAGCCTGCCTTCCAACTCTCCAGTGATGTTCCGTGTAGGGACGACGTGACACACAGTCGGTGGTGGGGATGGATTTTTCTCGGTTTCAAGTAAAATACCTCAATCTGGGCTCCACCTTCGTCCTCCTCGATATTCTTCCTGCGCTGCGTATTCTGATGTAAACAAGCCAGATAAACGTTCTGAAGTCATTTGATTTATAATTACAGAAATTGGGACAAAACTGTGCGAGCTGTATTATATTACTTCATGCAAAAGTATTTATATTTAATTTAAGTATCGTGACGTCTGAAGTTTTCATATGAAAATCTCTAAATTTGTTTTGCCAAGTTTTGATAAAATACGCATCAGTTAATCCAAACAATATCTCTTTGGCTTAAGTCTTATTTTTGTAGTTATGCTTGCTGGCAGTTGGTGTAAAGAATGGTTTTTATGACGGAGTGTTGAAGAGACGATTGCTTAAAAAATAATGTTTTCTTGTGGAAAGAGGAGTTTCGTGAACCAGCTTCTGCGAATTTATGAGTACAGAATATTCGATGGAGAAATTGTTTTATTGATGTCTGACAAACCATCAACTCGACAAACCTAAAAACAGTATATCTCTTTGTACAGCCAATCCTGGATATCTAAGTCGTACTTTGAAAAGAAGACCACTTCAAGACAATCAGGTAAGTTAATGTTGTTTTAGTAAAGTGAAAATATTCTTCAGTGATAATTCCTTCACAATGATGATAGTCTTAGTGGGCAAGTCACTTCATAGACGTTATTGAAGTGGTGTATTAGAACACAGAGCAACTTCAGTGCCTGATCTCACACTTTGCTAAGTTGGAATCCATTGTCTTAGTGGACGAGATTTCTTCGTAACCAGATTTAGATTGCATTCTACATACTGTCTTTAGAGTAGAGCTATCATTTCAAAAAACTCGTAACACGGAATCTATTAGAGACTCGTGGTATTTCGTTTTCTAAGGTTTTACTTTATTGCTTGTTGAATATTAGAGTTCGACATAAAGGCAACAGAAAACGAAAAGACGCATTGTGTTACCTGGTATACAGAATACAGACCTGTGACAACCGTAGTAACGAATTGTCGACACCGATGTGGGAAGGTACCACCAGCACAAACAAGCATGATCAGGTGGTTCAAAAACTTTAAAGAGACAGGCTATGTGGAAGACGCATCTCTAAGTGGACGTCCCCCCAGTGTCTCAAACCACGTGTTGGCACAATGCAAGCTGTATTTCAACGCAGACCCCAGAATTCAATTCGTCGCCTACATCACGCGAACTTCATGAACCAAGATCAACTGCGTACAAAATGCAAATCGACCAAGCATTTGTTGCCAAAACATAGTCCTCTGTGGAATTTATTCGAGCTGGCCTCCGCAGACGCTGAAACAGACTAAATGCAAAGGCAAAACAAGATTCCACATTTTTGGACACATACATCACGTTAACATTAGGATTTCGAGTTCCTAAGTCCCACACAACACCCGTTAACACACCAGTGACTGCCTGAAGCATTACGTTCTGTATGGCCTAAAGTACGATAAAGTGACTGGCCAATTTTCTTTGCAGGGGAAACCAAATGAGAATTACATATTCCGACATCCTAGGGCAGTTCCTGCTACTACTGGACGACCATAATCTTCCGGCATGATGGTGCGTCGCACGTTGGATACTTAGCGGGCAGGATGTGGTGAATTGCACGTTTTATGAGGGACTGGTGTGGTGTTCCCATCGCTCGCATGAAGCTTTCTTTCAAACTCACGTCATTTGGCTTCCTCCCGCGGTATATGTCAAGAATGGCGTGTACAGTACGCCACTCACCGACATTACCGTCCTTCGTGCAGGAATCAATAAAGCAGCACTGCTGTCCTCACCTCCACATGGGATCAACTCGAACATCGTATTGACGTACAACAAGTGACGAATATGGCACATTCTGTAATTCTAGCATAACTGGATAGACTTTGAGAGTTGATATAAATCGCGATGCTCTAATAATTTATAATTATAATTTTTGAAATTTTAGCGGGATTGAATGGACATCCTGTAAACGCAATACCAAGAGAAAGACGTATTGTTCAAAGCCTTAATGTCTTCACATTTCCTTTGACAGTCTCAAGGCAATGTTCAGCAGTTACTAGTTTCGTTCGCTACTGGATATCGGGTATGGTAAAAACTGGACGGAATACCATCCCAACGCCTACCTGAGGGCTGCTATTCACGGACCAGTACCTTCACGCTTCTAGCTGTCGTCACCCATCACAAAGTGAAATGCTGCTAAGGCGCTAGACCACAGAGTTTGTGTAATTTCTGACAAAGAAATACGGAAACTGGAACACGATAACGTCCAGTAAAGAAGCACGACTAATGACCAGTTCGCTAAGGTTTACTTCCGCCAGTAGCTCATTTCCTACCACCCACACCTCACGGAAGTTCACTTGCAAAACCTGCGGGGCTAGCACACCTGAAAGAAACGAAATTGCGGAAACATGGCTTAGTCACAGTTAGGGGTTTTTGCCAGAACGAAAGGCACCCACGAAGTAAAGCCGTGAGAACGGGTCGTGAGTCGTCATTGGATAGCTCAGTTTGTGAAAATTTTTCCACGAGATGCAAAGGATCCGATTTCGAGTCTCGGTCTGACACACTGTTTTAATCAGCCAGTCAGCACCATATCAGCGCTTACCGAGCTGCGTAGTTAAATTTTCGTTAAGACTACTGAAACGCTCGCTAAACCCACTGGGCAGAACAGATAATAGGATTGTGGAAAGGGCCAAGACTTGAAGTTAGTTTCGTAATTGTCATTTATTGTAATTTAGCAATTCTTTCAAGGTTGAAGGTCTCCAAACAGAAATCTTAACAAGATAAAAGTCCGATTAAGATAGCAATACAAAAGGCCGAGGGCCACAATTAATTTCCAAAATTTTTGGATATATTACCATAGACCTTTAAAGACAGAAGGCCAGCATGTTTAACGACAAGAAATGTTAAAAATTAGCAGGATAAAAATCCAGTTAAGATAGCAAAAAAATAATTTAAAGAAACAACATATGCAAAGTGCAATACCAATGGCTGGGGGCCACAATCAAACTTCAAAATCTCAAAATATAATGCCATAATCTTTAAAGGCAGAAGGCCGCATTGTTTAAGCTTGAAAGATAAATTTAAAAATTAATTTAGCAAAATTTTAAGAAACAAATAATAATCATAAGCCTAAGATATAAAATAGCTGACAACAGATAATTAAACATCGGTGGCACTCAGAAGGCCTCCAGGGAGGTCGGTCTGCCCTCGTTCACTTAGGTGAGACAGGTAGTGAACCCAGCTACACTTGATCCGTCGGAACCCAACCAGGTGGCAGCCACGGACCGACCGACACAACATGCTTCCCGTCAATTAGTACATGAGAACCCCAACCGTCAATGTCACAAACCTGATAATCCAAAATGTAGTATGCATTTAGCTGTGAAAATTACACGCCATGTTGTACAGCGACAACAGGTGAGGAAAGGACGCTGCCTGAAATTACGTTAGTGCCCAGGGCAGGTAACCAGAACACTAACGGTCACAAGACAGAAAATTCCATTGGTGTACTCAAATCGTAGCCGACCAATATAGGTAATTGCACCGCATAGTGGCTAAATCCCAGCAGTAGAACCCCTCGGTGTAGCTCACCAGAAAACCTCCCCAACAGAAGCGAATCACCACAGGAAGAATAGACGCGACTTGGGTAGTTGAAACCAGTACTCAACTTTCACGTCCTGAGTCGGCGAACCACGAAGCTCGTAGCGATCGGACAGCTCCACACACGTTCCGACACTGCGAAGGGACTGGCAAGGGCCCCAGCCGACTGCACCGTGTGGAGAACTGTCCTCGTCCACAACAACTGACCGACTCACTCCCCGACCCCCTTGGCGGAAACTACATGCATCAAACCAAAGATGGTATACGGCGCAAATATCGATACACATCACTGCTGCCACAAGCAGAAGGAAAATGAACCACGACGTAACCGCAACAAGGGCAAGAAACCAAGCACAGATAGACATCGAAGTTCACGAAAACGCATAGTTGGGAGAGATCACGGCTCAAATACAATCGTTAATAAAGTATATAAATCACATGAAGCTGAGTAACTACGGTAGAAACAGCTCGAGAATTGGTACTGAATCGTGCTGGACATCACTAATCTACTTCTTTTTTTTTTATTTTTGGCTATCTTTCCATAGGACTTGCATTCTAGAAGATGTTGTGGTTCGTATTTCAAGGTTATTTTTATTATTAAAATTCATAGTTCATAAGTCATTATGGTGTCAACTGAATTTACTAGACTGCAGAACTCTCGATCTTAGTTTCCAAGACCCAGGCAATTATCGTAGACCGTACTACTCGTTCCTCCTTGCTCCTTGATTTTTCCCTTACCATCTGCGCTCGTCCTGTATACCTCTCCCCCTCCGTCACCTACCATGGACTCACCATTGAACGTCACCTCACCTGGATCCCTCATCTGTGATCTGTCCAATCCGAAGCCCATAACAGCCTCCATCTCTTTACCTCCTCTCTGGCGAGACATGGGGGTTCCATCCCTCTACCATCTCCAACACCTACAAATCCTTAATCCATCACATCCACTCTTATTCCAGCCCCCCCTGGATATCCACACCCTTCTTCCAAATTCTATATTCCCTCCAGATCCTCGAGCGCCATACACTCTGTCTCGCCTTCTGTATACGCCTTCCGTCCCCCATGCGTCACCCATCCACCAAAGTCAGCCCAGTTTGCAGGTGACTATAAGTTTAATTTAGTTTTGTTTGTGTTTTCTTATTATTTGTAATAGATGTGAATTATCTAAAAGTTTTGTATTTTTTTTATGTGTTTCATGTACGGAGAGGGCGGCGCAACGAACGGGGACAGCATCTTCGTTGCCGCGACCAGAGAGGAAATTGCTGGCCGCTATACGTCGCGGGTCGACAGCCAAGGAGCAACAGAAGATCCTGGAACCGAGTTGTTGCGTCGTGCTTCTAAAAATTAAAAATGAAGTTTTATACTCTTTTTGTACAACAATGACATCATATAGAGCTTAATCTTATTGAAATGTCAGTCACTGTCTGTCAACGCTCAAGTTCACATCTGTATGTGGAGGAAGCTAATAAAATAGTGTATGCTATTAAAGTTGAAACACGTGTCTTGAAGATTTATTTATGAAGAATTGTGTGAACGGATTAATAATATATTTGACAAGATTAGTAATTCTTACGTCGTTCACCGAAACTTTGAATCTAAAAAGTTTATTTAATGTGTGATTCTGATATCGATTAGATCAAGATAACGTGTGTCAATATAATTTCTGAGGAGAAACAAACGAAATTTAAATTCGAAAAAGTTACAAAAACCAATTGGCCCAAGTGATGTAATTCTTTGCACACGACTCAACTGATGTTTTACAGTTTCGTTCAAGAACCATTCTATGACAATTTAAAAGAATATGAATCATTTTTGAAGTGGGTTGTAACTGACGTAGGTGACGAAGTCTGCACATGGTCATACATATATCAAACGAAAACTAATACGTCGTTACACTACACCGTGGCGACCTTAGAAACAGGACTTGTGTGCAACTAAGGCACACAGGTACGAAACAAAACATCAAGAGTCCTTCGGAAGTCAACGCGAGTTTCTTGGAGCCTTCACCAGCCAGCGGCGACTTCGCGGGTGTGGGCATCTGACGGAGCCGCAGCCAAGCGGCCCAGTACGTCAGCTGCGGGGCGTTCCTCCGGCTGGTATTAGAGGTGTTGCTGAGGGCTTCGCCTGTCTACGGCGGTGCCGGGCGTGGTTGCAGCTAGCGACGTTTCCGGTGTTCGACTCAGCGTCCTGCCGGTTGCGGAAGCGGGGTCGCAGCATCTCAGCGGCTGCCTCGACGGCTGTTACATCTGCAGCCCATAGCAGCACACTAATCATCGAGAACTACAAATTACAATATTAGTGTCCGGTGAGTTTGTTTCAGGTTGGAAGTGGAGTGTTGTACATAGGAAGTGTGCTTTTACAGGATTGTTGATTACAAGTCTGCGTGTGTAAATTGTTAATATCTTACAATAATGTCGGGAAGTGAAATGTCAGACGAAGAGCAATCTATGTCCGATAGGAGCATGAGAGCCCTTTTTAGGGCGATCGCTAAATTAAAACAATCTAACGAGGAATCTACTGCTAGATTAAAAGAGGAACTAAAACAGGAATTAAAACAGTCTAACGAAGAATCTATTGCTAAATTAAAACAGTCTAACGACGAATCGACGGCTAGATTAAAAGAGGAACTTAAAGGGGAGCTAACAAAATCGACAGACAGGTTACAGGAACATCTTAATGAAACCAGTCGAGAATTAAGTGATAAAATAGAGTCTTCTAAAGTTGAAATGCAGGAAAAATTAGTAGGACTTAGTAATAAGATTGCTGATAATTGTAAAAGGTTAGAAGAACATATCCAGGAATCGCGCGAGGAAAAAGCTCGCATGCGAAACGATATCACTGACTTAACCGAGAGACTAGATAGTGTCCATATCTTAGTTGTAAATGAAATACAGAAAAATAACGATATGTTACGAGATGAATTTTCTATGCAAACAGAAACTGTTCGCAGAGAATTATTGAAATCTATTAAAGAGGTCTCTACCAAACCTGTAGAGATTTCTTCAATAGATAATGTAGAATTAGAGACATTAACCCATCAAGTAGAAAAGGACCATACCGAAATCGAAAACATGAAATTTTTAATTACTGAAATATGCAGTAACCTTGAGACTGCCAAAGATAATAACATTGATGAAGGTACAGAGCGTTCACATCGTGAGCACAGTGAAGAATCGATATTAGCTAATCGCGTATCCAATACAGAAATGCGGATACAGGAAATTACTAAACGGTTATCGGAATTAGATAATAACGAGAACATTTCAGGTAGCAGAGGTAATAACGTAATCAGAGACAACAGTCGCATCGAATTTGCTAGCACGGACGACAACAATATGAATAAAGCAATCACGGCAAGCCAATCCGATGCAACTCCGTCTCTGCAATCTAAACAAAATCCGACTATTTCTCTCGCAGAATGTCTGGATGACATAACGACAAATTCAAATGTAGCAAGTCGATTTCCTGTATTCAAACCAGGAGGCGAACTTCACCCTATAATCTTTATAAAAGCTTTTGAAACATCATTATCTCCTAAATGGAGTAATGAAAAACGCATTCAATTTGTAATAGGACATTTAGAAGCAGAAGCTGCGGAATGGGCAGTACTGCATAGAAATGAATTCAGGGATTGGGATGATTTTGTTAAGCAATTTAAACAAAATTATTGGTCAAGAGGAAAACAACAACACCTAACTTTAGAGTTGTTAGACCCTCCTCCATATTCTAAACGGTGGGGAGGTTATAGGAATTATTTTGAATGGCATTTAAACCGTGCTAAATTAATTGAAGAACCAATTATTGAAAGTCATTTAATACGAGTCCTAATTAGTAGGTTACCGTATAATGTAAAGGAAAGAATGATAGAAAGAGAATGGTCACAGCCGTGCAAATTGTTAGGATATTTAGAGCAGTTAGATATACTTAATAGAGAAAGGGAAGACGAGAAGTTTAGATTTGGTAGAAATGACAATCCTCGAAACAATAATAATAATTCAGAACCACGAAAAGCTAATAACAACAATCATAGCCGGTTCTGTTATATAAAACGTCAATCTAAAGATAAAGAGAGCCAACAAAATCGTGGTAATAACTCTAAAGTGCGGAAATTATACAATAACGATCATGAGATAAATCATCCTCAAGTAATTAATGAAGGTCAAGTGGTAGGTGACGTCATCATAGAAAGTTCGGAAAACTAGTGAAGTCCTTTAGTACGGGTCAACTAAAGGGAACTATTGGTCAAGATTATACAAGACCCAATTGCAATTTATCATTAAGCTGCCAAAAGGACGGTGACTGGCAACAAGATTTACTTCAGGAAGACAATCAGATAAGGGAGAATGTAACTTATAAACCCGTTATTAAAGGTTATATTAAAGATACCGAAGTAAATATTATAGTTGATTCGGGTAGCGAAGTAAGTATTTTATCCAAAGAATTATTTCAGCTTAAAAGGAAATATTGGAATTTCCCGACTTTACCTGTAACTGGGGTGAAAATTATAGGAGTTACTGGTAAAAGAAGTCAAAATATTACTGAAGAAGTTTATGTAACTTTTGAAATTGCTAAACAATTAATTGCTCACTCTGTACTCGTCGTAGCTAACTTAAATGTGGCCATAATTTTAGGTATAGATTGGCTGTGTAAATATAAAGCTATATTAGATTTTAAAGATTCTTCCTTAATCATCCATAAGGAGGCATGTACTTTTAAAGTGAGGTTCTCTAATAGTCAAGTACCTGAAAATTGCTACGAATCCTTACAGATTAAGTACGCACCGACCGTGAATCTATTAACAGATTTTAGTGATCTTGGGTATGCAGTATACCAATGTCAGGCTAGTAATAGTATCGAAACCGAAGTGAAAGAAAAATGTTTATCTACGAATTGTCTATCCGAACAAGAAAAGAAAGAGTTGGAATCTTTGATGTTAGAATTTAGAGCCGTCTTCTCAGATGAACCGGGGAGGATTAAAGATTACGTTTGTAAACTTAAGATTAAAGATAAAAAACCATTCTTTAAGAAACCTTATCCCATTCCAGTACAATTCAAAGAATCGGCTAGTAGAGAAATAAGTAAGATGCTAGAACAAAACATTATCGAACGATCATGTAGCGCTTTTAACAGTCCGTTGTGGGTAGTTAAGAAAGCCACTGGTGGGGTACGACTAGTTCTGGATGCCCGGGAATTAAATAAAATTATAGAAATGGAAAGAGACAGACCTATTCCTATGGAGGACGTACTTCTTAAGATTGCTGGTTCTCGTTATATGAGTACAATGGATTTAACCGCCGGCTACCATCAAGTAACATTACACCCGGAGTCACGGCAATATACGGCTTTTCTTTTTGAAGGCAGATCATATCAGTTCCAAGTTTTACCTTTTGGACTTAATATATCAGTGTCAACTTTCATTAGGGCATTAGATTCTGCTTTGGGTCAGCAATTGTTACAAAAGATTATTTTATATGTAGATGATATTTTGGTAGCTACTAAAACGTGGGAAGAACACGTAACGATATTACGGGAATTGTTTAACCGTTTAATTGACAGAGGAGTTACTTTAAAATTATCTAAGTCTTACTTCGGAAAGGAGGAAGTAAGATTTTTGGGGCATATAGTGGACCGTAAAGGTATTAGGCCAGACCCAGCACGTATTGAAGCTATTGCTCGATGCCCGAGTTCTAGAAATCGGAAACAATTGAAATCATTCTTAGGAATGGTAGGATTCCTGAGAAGATTTCTTCCAGGGCAGGATATTGTTAATCCTACATTACTAGATTTATTGAAAGAGAAGTCAGTATGGCTCTGGGGACAAGAGGAAGAGGAAGTTTTTAATAAGATAAAAGGAGCGTTAACCAAAGCCAAAATGTTATACCACCCAGATTTCGATCAGGACTTTGGTATGTGTACGGATGCCTCTGATTATGGTGTGTCTTGTGTAATATTCCAAGGTGATCTGATCAATGAAGAGGGATTATATCGGCCTATTGGATTCGCTAGTCGGACTTTAAATAAACATGAAAGAAATTATTTTGTATCCGAGAAGGAAGCTCTCGCAGTGGTATGGGGTTTTCAACGATTTAGAGGATTATTAATGGGAAGAAAAACAATTGTATATACTGATCATCAGGCTTTAATCTTTTTGAACAATTGCCGGTTACTTCACCGTAGGCTATTACGTTGGGTATTATACTTGCAAGAATTTCAGTACGAAATTAGGTATATAAAAGGATCTCAGAATGTAATTTCAGATGCTTTGTCAAGGCTTCCCGTAGGAATGGAGAATATTAATATTGCAGAAGAACCAGGAACAAATTATCATGTTTATTTCCTTTTAACTAAGGAGAACGAACGTAAGGTTAAACGGATAGTAACTGCTGTTAGATGCAATCAAAGAAATGACGATCAATATAGGGACCTTTTACAAAACCTTAATAATGGGGACGAAACAGTTAACACCCGGGGTGTGTGGTTATATTTTAACGACTTGTTGTATTGGAAAGCACAGAGGGAACACCAGAGATGGAAAATCTGCATTCCGAAAACTGTTGTGGACGAGTTAATTACTTATATTCATGAAGGTTACGGGCATTTTGGAATTCATAAATGTATTAAACATCTAATGAAGTATTATTATTTCAAAAATATGTCACGTATTGTGAGAAGTATTATTAGGGCTTGTGAAACCTGTCAAAAGGTTAAAGTTAATAACAAATCCAAGCGTTATAAATTATATGCTGTAATTCCTCGAGGTTTGTGGGATCTACTATCATTAGATTTTTTCGGCCCTCTGCCTCGGAGTTTAGGAGGATTAACATATGTGTTTGTTGTAATGGAATGTTGGTCCAAACATGTGAAACTGTATACTTTGAAACGAGCGAATACAGCAAGCGTTATACGCTGCCTCACCCGAAATTACTTTGTTAACTGGGGCATTCCTAAACGACTTATGTCTGACAACGGTAGTGCCTTTATTAGTCAAAGATTTCAAGATATGATAAGACAATATGGAATCAAACATATCTTAATTTCGAAATATCACCCTCAAAGTAATTTAGTAGAAAGAGTCATGAAAGAATTAGGACGATTATGTAGAACTTATTGTGCACATAAACATACTCGGTGGGCCAAACTAATGCCTGAATTCGAAAAGATATTAAATGAATTGCCTCACCTAACGACGGGATTATCACCTATAGAAATTTTAGGCAAACGAATTATAGGTGAGCCTTTACTAGCTGCTTTACCTTGGCCACCAGTAAATGAGATCCAACAATGTATCCCAGACGAAAAAGTTTGCGAACAGATTGTAAAAAATGCCGAACGGAGAATTAAAAGTTATAATCAACAGGCTATAGAACCCTCATTTCAGGTAGGAGATCTTGTGTTAGTACGATCTCATCCTAAAAGTTCTAAGATCGGTAAGGAATGTAGAAAATTCTTCTTTATCTTTGAAGGTCCATATGTTGTACATAAGATTGTACATCCCAAAGCATTACTTCTTATGGAACCTTCATCAGGTGTAATTAAAGGATTATATAGTGTTGATCAAATGAAACCCTTCATTCCTAAATAAGTTAATATTTAGTATATGTTACACACGGAAGAGCGTTCATAGTTTATTCATGTGAAGTTTTTCGTGATAGTTACGTATTATTTTAAAGAATAGAACAGAAAGCTTAAACAAGTGTTCTACAATAATCTACTGGTACTTAAAAAGAGGAAGATAACCAAAAGGGGGATTTATATGGAGGAAATTTTGCTCTTAGGTCTAAAGGAATTTTGCGTATTTTAAATTTACTCGGATAGTAGGAACCAAAGGGGGATGGTTAATAGTTTTAGGGACCATGGGCGTCCAGAGCTATATGGCTCACGAGAACATAGCAGAGTGCCTTTAATAGAGGTTTGTAATAGTGTTAATATAGAACACACCAAACGGGGCTCTCTCGCTTGTTTCTCCTAAATAAATGGCCATTACCCAACAAGGTGTCCGAAGGTAAAGAGAGCCGTGCCGAGATTCTAAAGAAAGTTTTGCTTGATTTCTTCTTGACCTCAGGCATAAATAAGGCATTAGGGAAGAGAATGACGTAAAGTAAATAGTACTATTAGTTATTGTGAGAAACTTATTAGTAATATACATTCTTGGAAAGAATAACTCTAGTAAATAAATGAAACTGAAACTAATCTATCACAATTTGAACGCTCTGTCCTAATGTACAACGTTAAAGAACGTACTAAATTAGTATTTATTAGCAACTATTAACTGAAGAGGAGCAATCTCCCTATATTCGGTTACGAATTACCATAATAGCACAATTAAGAGTAAATGACAAATAGTCACAACAATATCGTATTAAAAGGATTAAATCTATCTAATAGCAAGGACTCTAGGTTACGTAAAATGTGAGGAAAATGTATTAACAGTTAAATATTGTATATTGAAAAGTTTTAATTTCGGTTAAAACCTGACAAACTGAGCTTGTGGGTGGGGTATGTAGTGGGACGAAATTAAGCGTCACCCATCCACCAAAGTCAGCCCAGTTTGCAGGTGACTATAAGTTTAATTTAGTTTTGTTTGTGTTTTCTTATTATTTGTAATAGATGTGAATTATCTAAAAGTTTTGTATTTTTTTTATGTGTTTCATGTACGGAGAGGGCGGCGCAACGAACGGGGACAGCATCTTCGTTGCCGCGACCAGAGAGGAAATTGCTGGCCGCTATACGTCGCGGGTCGACAGCCAAGGAGCAACAGAAGATCCTGGAACCGAGTTGTTGCGTCGTGCTTCTAAAAATTAAAAATGAAGTTTTATACTCTTTTTGTACAACAATGACATCATATAGAGCTTAATCTTATTGAAATGTCAGTCACTGTCTGTCAACGCTCAAGTTCACATCTGTATGTGGAGGAAGCTAATAAAATAGTGTATGCTATTAAAGTTGAAACACGTGTCTTGAAGATTTATTTATGAAGAATTGTGTGAACGGATTAATAATATATTTGACAAGATTAGTAATTCTTACGTCGTTCACCGAAACTTTGAATCTAAAAAGTTTATTTAATGTGTGATTCTGATATCGATTAGATCAAGATAACGTGTGTCAATATAATTTCTGAGGAGAAACAAACGAAATTTAAATTCGAAAAAGTTACAAAAACCAATTGGCCCAAGTGATGTAATTCTTTGCACACGACTCAACTGATGTTTTACAGTTTCGTTCAAGAACCATTCTATGACAATTTAAAAGAATATGAATCATTTTTGAAGTGGGTTGTAACTGACGTAGGTGACGAAGTCTGCACATGGTCATACATATATCAAACGAAAACTAATACGTCGTTACACTACACCTTCTTCCAAATTCTATATTCCCTCCAGATCCTCGAGCGCCATACACTCTGTCTCGCCTTCTGTATACGCCTCCCGTCCCCCATGCAGATCCTGTATGACCTGATTCCATTCCCCCATCTGCTCCTTTTCCACATCCTCTACGCTACCCGCCGACTTGATCCCCTCATCTCCTGGTTGCTCCTCTCCTCTCCAAGCCCCACCCGCTACCACGCCTTCACCTTTGCGTTTCCCCTACCCTCAGCCTCTACACTCTTCATTTCCTTTCCTAAGGCTTCCATCACCTCCCCGATGATGCCCTCTCTCCCTACACTTATCTGTCCTATCTACTATGATCTTCACCTCCCCTCCCTCCCTCTGTCCTTTTCCTGGGCTCTCTCTCCCACCCTTTCATCCTGTTTCTTCTCCACCTACCCACACCTTGACTCCATTCTCTCCTCCTAGTTCTTCTTCTTCCCCTCCACTGTCTTCCTCACTCCTTTCTCGCGTCCACCCTGTTCCTCTCTTTTCTGTGCCCTCTCCCTCCATCGGCTCCTCTCCTTCCCCCCCCCCCCCACCCTTAACCGGTCCAGGTTCAACCCCCCCTACCTACCCATAACCCTTCGTACACTGTAGTGCAGTGTTTTATGTGAGTGTTCAGTGTTGTACAACCCCTTTTTAAAGTGCTGCGAACAGAAACAAAACTATCGCCTGGTTTTTTAATTATGCCTGTCCATTTCCTAAGTGTTTTCAATAAGCATCACTGACATGTTATTTTTTTATATTTTCTTCACAACTTTTTCCCCATGCACCAGTTCTAAACATTCACTGTTCTATCACATCTTTTTATTGTTATGTCTTTTCATTATGTTTTTTAACTTTATCTGTGGACTGCTGAGCAGCTTATTACGCTGCTGCCAGTCCGCTCCCACCCCTCTGGGAGGGGGTGGGGGAATCGAAACACAAGAAAGAAAGAAAAAACGTCTTAGTGTGACTTCTCATCCACATCGAACACATCCGTATATCCTGCGCTATTCGCAACCTTGATTGCAATAATCACATCGTATTCCCTATGTTCACTAATACTGATATGCTGCGGCGCCTTTAAGAACACTCGCACCATCCCTACACTTAAGCACACTCTACATCCTGTCCCGACGCAACTTCAACAGACTCCCTGTCGCTGAAATCCACTAAGATATTTACCGCCTACAAACTATACCACTTCTCCATCATTCCACTCGACTTCAGGATGTCCCTTCCCTCTTTCCCCTCCAGTTTCCCCATCCCCTACCCTTTCCATGCTATGGGCCTGCCGAGCAACCAAACTCATCCTTTCGTTCCGTCTTCCCACTACTCACCCAGCTACCTATCTTCATTTCCAGATATTTCCCGAAGGATTCTATATGTACACCTGCACTCTTTCCAATTACAGATCACCGAAAGTTTAATCTCTCCAGAACTATTTTCTGCCAGCTCGGTCAATCAGCTTTTTTGTGGAGGTGCACTGCTCCTTTGTAATAAACGCTGCCGTCCTTCTAAACGTGTTAGCGACTTTGAAATGAACGTTTTCTTTATCATTAACTTCTACACTGTTTAATTGTTTTCAAATTTTTGAACAAAAAAGTCATTGAATTTTTGGAAATAGCTCCGTACAATTATGTTTTTACAGCTTTTGGAAGCTTTTTAAAGTTTTGAATGCACAATACTTACACCCTTCTTTAAATTCTGTCTTCTTTACTGCCTTATCAATGAACGCTATTCCTTTTATCTCTCCCCTTAAGAGTTTTGTCTGAAGGAAATGTCAGATACGTCCGTTCGCTTAAGAGAAAAATAGTTTCTATCCCACTTCATTGTTCAGCCACCTTCTCGAAGTCTTTGTCAGTCGCAGGAAACCGACTCTCATGGTATTAAAGAGCTAAGTAACATTTCCAGCTTAAAAAACAGATAATGAAGTATTTACTAAACCAACAATAAGATTACCGTTGTCTGTATCCACTCGTTATTCTTGTAAATCACCCTTTCCGACCTGATATTCCTTATTTCCCAGCGTTCTTACCCGATGTAGTTTCCTTAAAATTCCTTCACTCAGCTTTCACTGTATCAGAAAATATATATTTTGTAGACATATATATTCTTATTTTATATGCCATTATCATTATTGTTATTAATGTCACAATTAATGTCATGGATGAAAATGAAATGATAATGGTACTGACGGCAAGTAGCTGCCACATGGGGAAGTTCTGCCGCCGAGTTGCAAATCTTTTCAGTTGACAGCCACATTTGGCGACTTGCGTGTCGAAGATGATGACAACACAACACCCTGTGCCCGAGCAGAGAAGATCTGCGACCTCACCGGGAATCGAAAATGGGCCAGCTGCATGGCAGCCAGAGGCATGGTCACACAGCTAACGGGTGTACATTATTGTCAGTATCATTACTATCATCACTATCATCACTAATAGTGACTGCAACCGCAATAGTACAGTTAATACCAGTATTTACTTGGTTAGTATATAGTCATTATGATTTACTCATATCGTCACTTCTGCCACTCAAATCATTTTAATACTCGTTTTGATATTAAAACTGTTATATCTTTACGTAATAGCGACGTAGTTGATACTGCATGTCCGAAACACAGTTCGAATGAAAAAGAGGGCCTGATGGCCCTCATCAGATCAGGTGAAATATATAAATGAAAATATATAAAGAATAAAAGCTTTTGGCTGTACCACTGGAAGCCCGCTTGGGACATGCGAGACAAAGATCATGAAGTATCAATAAAGAAAGATACGAAAAGCAGGGAGTTGGAGCAAAACCACATATATTCACTGACGAACCAAAACATTATGGCCATCGCCTTAACAGCTTGTTGGACCATCTTTGTAATGCAATATCTCACCGATTCTGCGTACAATAGACTCTGTAATTCGTTCGCAGGTTTGTGGAGCTGCGTGTTGTTACGACATAAAGTTAAGCGCCGGCAGGCCAATCGGGAACGATAGAGCAGAAATGCCTGTGAGAAGACGTCACCCAATTGCACGCTGACCGATCCCTTTCCAGAACGACAACGTGACTGCAGCGGCCCCTATGCGAAGAAGACTAAGGAGCCTCGCCCGACTGGTCGCGGCCCAGTTCTTCAGCAGCTTCAAGACTAGTAATTGGGACAGAAGCGCCAACTCTCATCACATGCTTCTACTGTCTATGTAACACGGGCTGGGGTATTGTTGTACTGAAGAGATTTCTTATTTTGTCTGTCGCCCTTTGCTTGAGTCACATCTGTGTAACAAAAAACATAAGTATTGTATTTTTTCGTTTTATAATAAAACTCATTAAAACCATTTGTCTGATTGTTGTCTAGCTATCCAAAATGCAGGTTTCCTAGACACCCCACATTTGACGACTAGGCTGGATTTAACATCTGGCGACGAATTGTAAGAAGAACTCTTACCGACAACCTGTTACCCAGCCACCACAGATTCTCTGTTTTCTTCCGCCATAGGCTTTTCTGTTTTGCTAGCGCCTTATTCTACCTTGTCTTTTCTTCGCTGAGGTGTGTTTTCATGTTTAACAGTTTCTAGTAGTATTTTTGCTAATCAGTATTTTCAGGTGGGCGTTGAAGAAATTTTCTTTGCTTCTGTGCTTATTTTTATTGCTTGCCTTGACTGTTTATCGCAACTAGCAACCCACCTCACCCACCGCCTGCTCAGGTGCCTCAGCTGCAATCGATAGATGCAAAGCAACTCAGATGTTTTAGTTTCAGACGCAGCAGATCTCAACACCGCTAAAAACTGTACAGCAGCATATGCAAACGTTGCGCACCCAACACAAAAGATAACACCTGTAGCTCCGAGTGACAAACCGTCTCTTCGTCAATTTAATGAAAAAGACGAAGAATGGCTCGAGTCGTTGCAACAGTATGAAGCCCACGTAACTGCTCACGACGTACAAGGTACTGTGAAACAACACTTTTTGTCGACAGTAAGAAGCGCAGTGATTCGTCTTATTCGTAACTTGTTCCCGAACGCCACTCCGAGTGAACTTTCCAATGATCTGGTTGTCGATTCCTCCAGACAAGCACAGTGTTACGCTCGTGGCACGAAGGTCACGTACAATCTCTATGTTTCCAACGAAACGAACATGAGAAATTTGCCCACTCACAAAAATCTAGTCACAAGGCCCACGTAATCAGCGTTGTTTAGTCGGAGACTCCAGCAGGCATTAGCAAAACTAACAAGCAAACAGTTTCTTTCGTGCTACGGTAGTCCAACAAACTGCTTCGTTCGTTTACATATTAGGAGAAAACGCGTGCCCATGTTAAATTGCTGATTCGTAACACTTCTGAACTGTTAGGCTCCCCAATCCTGTCTAAAACTAGAATACCCATGATGGATTATAAGGGAAAGACACTCCCGCTCTCCAAAAATGTGCCGAGTAAAACTGTGAGGGGCGGGAAAATCCCGCCGTGGTTCAACAACAAAGTTAGGAAACCACTGCGAAAGCAAAGAGAGCTTCACTGCAAGTTTAAACACAGACAAAACTTCTCAGACAAACAATTCTATGTACCGACTTGACAGAAAATCCTAGGAAGTTCTGGTCTTACGTTAAATCAGTAAGTGGCTCGAAACGTCATATACAGACACTCAGGGACGATGATGGCATTTAAACAGAGGATGGCACGCGTAAAGCTGAAATATTAAACACCGTTTTCCAAAGCTGTTTCACAGAAGAAGACCGCACTACAGTTTCTTCTCTAAATCCTCGCACAATCGAAGAAATGGCTGACATCGAATTAAGTGTCCAAGGAATAGAAAAGCAACTGAAATTACTCAATAGAGGAAAGTCCACTGGACCTGACGAGATACCAATTGGATTCTACACAGAGTACGCGAAAGAACTTGCCCCCCTTCTAACAGCCGTGTACCGCAAGTCTCTAGGGGAACGGAAGGTTCCAAATGATTGTAAAAGAGCACATGTAGTCCCAGTCTTCAAGAAGGGTTGTCGAGCAGATGCGCAAAGCTATAGACCTGTATCTCTGACACTGGTCTGCTGTAGAATTTTAGAACATGTTTTTTGCTCGCGTATCATGTCATTTCTGGAAACCCAGAATCTACTCTGTAGGAATCAACATGGGTTCCGGAAACAGCGATCGTGTGAGACCCAACTCGCTTTATTTGTTCATGAGACGCAGAAAATACTAGATACAGGCTACCAGGTAGATACTAGTTTCATTGACTTCCGGAAGGCGTTCGATACAGTTCCGCACTGTCGCCTGATAAACAAAGTAAGAGCCTATGGAATATCAGACCAGCTGTGTGGCTGAATTGAAGAGTTTTCAGCGAACAGAACACAGCATGTTGTTCTCAACGGAGAGACGTCTACAGAAGTTAAAGTAACCTCTGGCGTGCCACAGCGGAGTGTTATTGGACCATTGCTTTTCACAATATATATAAATGACCAAATAGATAGTGTCGGAAGTTCCATGCGGCTTTTCGTCGATGGTCCTGTAGTATAAAGAGAAATTGCAGCATTAGAAAATTGTAGCGAAATTCAGGAAGATCTGCAGCGGATAGGCACTTAGTGCAGAGAGTGGCAACTGACCCTCAACATAGACAAATGTAACGTATTGCGAATACATAGAAGGAAGGATCCTTTACTGTATGATTATATGATAGCGGAACAAACACTGGTAGCAGTTACTTCTGTAAAATATCTGGGAGTATGCGTGCGGAACAATTTGAAGTGGAATGACCATATAAAATTAATTGTTGGTAAGGCGGGTGCCAGGTTGAGATTCATTGGATGAATCCTTAGAAAATGTAGTCCATCAACAAAGGAGGTGGCTTACAAAACACTCGTTCGACCTATACTTGATTATTGCTCATCAGTGTGGGATCCGTACCAGGACGGGTTGACAGAGGAGATAGAGAAGATCCAAAGAAGAGCGGCGCGTTTCGTCACAGGGTTATTTGGTAAGCGTGATAGCGTTACGCAGATGTTTATCAAACTCACGTCACAGAGACTGCAAGAGAGGCGCTCTACATCGCGGTATAGCTTGCTGTCCAGGTTTCGAGAGGGTGCGTTTCTAGATGACGTATTGAATATATTGCTTCCCCCTAATTGTACCTCCCGAGGAGATCACGAATGTAAAAATTGGGAGATTCGAGGGCGCACGGAGGCTTTCCGGCTTTCCGCGAACCATACGCGACTGGAACAGGAAAGGGAGGTACTGGCAGTGGCACGTAAAGTGCCGTCCGCCACACACCGTTGGGTCGCTTGCGGAGTATAAATGTAGATCTAGATGTAGAAATGTACTTTTCTGCCATGAATCGCTCGAATACGTGAACAGTACCACAATCACGTGATTGTGAGAGCATATTTGGCCTTGATTCGCTTTTGTTTGGCTTTCAAATTCAGGAAAAATGTGTTATCAGTGACTGCATTCAACGCCAAAGGCAGTGTAGCTGCTTGCTGGAAAAATCCCTGAACTCGTTTCTGAAGGTTTAGGCAATGCTAAAACATATTTGCACATATTACTGTGAAATACACTGCTCATCCGAAATTTTGCCGCCCCAGAACTGTCCCCGTTGCATTGCGGGACAAAGTCGGTGCTGAAAAGGAGTTGCAAGACAGCGGAGCTATTGCGCCCATGCAAACTAGTCAATGGGCAAGCGCCCGCATCTCGTGGTCGTGCGGTAGCGTTCTCGCTTCCCACGCACGGGTTCCCGGGTTCTATTCCCGGCGGGGTCAGTGATTTTCTCTGCCTCGTGATTTCTGGGTGTTGTGTGATGTCCTTAGGTTAGTTAGGTTTAAGTAGTTCTAAGTTCTAGGGGACTGATGACCATAGATGTTAAGTCCCATAGTGCCCACAGCCATTTGAACCATTTTCAATGGGCAAGCCCACTGGTTTTGCTCCCCAAATCTTCAGGTCGCATTAGCCTCTGTGTTGACTTCAAGCCTACAGTCAGTCCACGATTTGTGGCTGATACTTATCCATTGCCCCGCGAAGAGGATCTCATGGGCAGATTAGGCGCTGGTCGCTACTTTCGAAAAACAGATTTACGCTACCCATATCTTCAAGTACCAATCTCAAACTGTGTGTGTTGTGAACACTCGTTTGTGCTTCTTTAAATATTTGCGTTAGCCTTTTGGAAGTGCTTCCGCACCGCCATTTTCTAACGCTATTTGGAACAGCTGACTGCTCAAGTAATAGACTGTTCAAACTATTTGGACGATATTGTCGTAGCAGGTCGTACACCTGAAGAACACTTTGCGAATTTGCATGCTTTGTTTCGTTTCTTATGTGATGCGGGATTGAACAAGTGCGATTTTTTTAAACCTGAGTTGCAGCATTTTGGTCATGTCATGAACAGTCAAGGTGTACATCCTCTTCAGTCGCATTTGCTACCCATAATAATCCTCCCAGTTCCTCCAGTGTCCCAAAATTGCAGTCAGGTTTAGGGAAAATGTAATATTAAATTCAGTTCAAACCAAATGCTACGCAAACCGCAGTTCCATTGCATCGCTTGCGTCAAAAGAACGTCCCCTACTGCTTGGACAGATGAGTGCCAAGCAGCTTTTAGAAAACTTAAAGATGCATTACACAATGATCGATGCTTGGTTCACTTTCATCCTGAGAAACCAGTTGTGTTACAAGTTGACGCTTCTT
The DNA here is from genome assembly GCF_021461395.2 of Schistocerca americana. Taxonomy (NCBI): domain Eukaryota; kingdom Metazoa; phylum Arthropoda; class Insecta; order Orthoptera; family Acrididae; genus Schistocerca; species Schistocerca americana. The sequence continues at coordinate 126,194,899 of NC_060124.1, forward strand.
CTTAAGGAATCGGTGCAGTGCTTTCGCACAGAATTGGTGATAGACAGGCCTATTGCTTTGGCATCAAAAGTGTTGTCCAAACCTCATTGTAACTAAATAGAGAAAAAGGTATTGGCTATTGTGTGTGGTGTCACCAAATTCCACCACAATTTGTACGGCAAAAAACTGTGCTTCGTAACGGATCGCATGCCACTGCAGTCCTTGTATTATCAAATGAAGCGGGTTCCAGTACGAACTGCCCAAAAGATGCAACGATGTGCTTTGTTTTTGTCTCAGTGCCAGTACGAGAGTGTGTGTCGTCCGACACCTCAACACGATTATGCGGACGCACTTCCACGTCTTACAATTGGCCTTGACACACTCTGACGATTGTGCTCCATCTTGTTGTCACGTCGATGCTCACGATTCTGAATTGCTTCCACCCTTTTCTCTGAACTGTAGAAAAATTGCACGGGCCGCGGAAATTGATTCAGATTTAAACGTTTTACTAAAACACATTCGTACATCGTGGCGTCGCTAATTGCATAGCATGAAGAACTCTGTAGTGCGCCTATACTTTGCACGTCGGCATAGGCTCGTTAGAGAGAAAACTGTGATTCTTGTTCTAAATGGCAACGGACAGTCACGTGTGTTGATGCCCAAAGCTTTGCAAAAAGAAGTGTTGCAGTTACCTCATCAACGACACTGGGGGATTCGTACGAAACAGTTAGCGCGTCGATAATGTACTTGGCATGGTATGGGCACCCAAATAGAACAGATGACGTCACAGTCTCACACCTGAGAAAAACATCAGTCCGCTCCGCCAGATAAATTGTCTACATGGCCTAAGTCGCAATCACCATGGCAACGTGTGCACATAGACTCTGTGAGACCTTTCTGGAACACTCGTTGGTTGATTGTGGTAGACTCTTATAGCAAGTTTCCTTTTGCTGTGCCAATGAGCTCGACAACGTCACGTAGCACAATTCAGGCTCTGTCCCATATTTCTTCAGATGGCTCTAAGCACTATGGGACTTAACATCTGAGGTCATCAGCCCCGTAAACTTAGAACTACTTAAAGCTAACTAACCTAAGAACATCACACACAGCCACGTGCGAGACAGTATTCGAACCAGCGACCGTTGCAGCAGCGCGATTCCGTATTGAAGCACCTAGAACAGCTAGGCAACAGCAGCCGGCCCTCTGTTTTTTGCCTCGAAGGTTTGCCTGAAGTTACAGTGTAGGACAACAGCCCTCAGTTCACGTCCCATGTATCTGAAACATTCTGTCAACGCAATGGAATAGAGAATCTCGGTAGTGCATCATTCTATCAACAGCCAAACGGCGAAGGGGAACATTTCGTCAGAACCTTTAAGCAGCGGATGGCCAAACTTCGCCCCGCACACACCAGGGATAAAGCATTGCAACTGTTTCTCGCCTCCAATCGTTCGCATCACGAGATGGACTATCGCCAGCGAAATTGCTTCACGGCCGCCGCCATCGGATACTGCTCCACCTGCTCCACACTGATCAGCATCCGGCTCCGAAGGAAGGACGCATGTATCGCGTCGCGCATCATGACATTGTCTTTTACAGGATTTTTAGCGGCAGGAGACTGTGGGCGCGAGGCTCTTGCATGTATCTCATTACCGGTCCAGACGAGATGCAGCGCCGAGATCACAATCAAATTCTCCACTATCATCTGCAGGGCGATCCTTCTGCATCTCTTCCCCCAGATTCACAGATCCCGAGGACAGTGCTGTCACAGCAGCCGCCAGAGGGTGTCATCACGACACCGCGGGACGACCCCATCTAGACGGAGCCTTAGCCTCCTCCACACCCCGTCGTCCTACCGATGGAGCTGGACTCGCCAACGCTGCAGGAAGCCACGCCTTTGACATCTTGCTATGGGCCTCAGGAGGTGGACGCGTACACTTCTGGGCGTTTTCCGGAGACGTTTCCACAAGAGCGAAGGCCGGATGGTGACATACAACTGGAAGTCTGATGTCGCCTGCAGCTACAGCTTCCAGTTCCTCAGAGCGTCCATGCTCCTGCCTCCCCCGCCGTTGTCGTGCTCCCTATACGACGACGGTCCATCCCTTTGTGGTGTGTGGGGTTCAAGGTGGGGGGGGAATGTTAAGCACCGTCACGCCGTCGGGAACGATGGAGCAGAGAGGGCTGTGAGAAGATGTCACCCAATTTCAGGCTGACCAACCTCTCTCCAGGACGACAACGCGACAGCAGCGGCCCCTACATGAAGAGGACATTAGCACCGCGCCCGAAGGGAACGGCCCAGTTCTACAGCACATTCAAGACTAGCAACTTGGATAGAAACGTCAACTCTAATGATTTGTTTGTAACGTCTATGTATCACGGACTAGGGAATTGTTATACTGAAGAGATTTCTTATTTTGTCTTTCGCCCTTTGCTTGCAATACATCTGTATAACACAAAGTTGAGTATTGTATTTCTTCATTTTGTAATAAAACTCATTAATATGGATTTTTTGGATGTTGTCTAGCGATCCAAGAAAGTAGGTTTCCTAGACACCCCATATTTGACGACTAGGCTGGATTTAACACGTGGCACCAAGTGTCTACACACAGGACATGTAATTTGCGTAAATAAGCGGCCACTGATTTGTGTACGTGGTGATGGCGTTCAATAGCGTCCCAGATGAGAACCACTGCATCCACATGAGGCGAATTTGGTGGCCCCGTGGCCAAAACATAAACTTGATCTAACTGTGAAGCTCCTCGAACCACGGTAGCACGATTCTGGCTTCGAGCCACGGGAAATTATACTGCTAAAAGATTTCATTATCGTTAGGGAACACATCAAGCTTGAAGGGATGCAGGTGGTCCGCAGCTGACACGGTGCCTTCAATTCTATCACAGCAGAGTGCCAGAATGATACTGCCCCACTAACATGCGTCCATGGCGTGGTGCATGTTTGTAGCAGCCGTTCGACTGGATGATATCGTTTCTTGAGACGACCATCGACCTGGTGTAGGAAGAACGTCATTCATCGGACGAGCAGACAGGTTTCCAGTGGTACGCGGTCTATTCTCGGGATCCCGAGCCAACCATGATCGCAACTGATGATGTCGTTGGGTCAACATGTGAACACTCAGGGCTCGTCGGCTTTGGAGCCCCTTGGTAAACAATGTGGGCTGAATGGTGTGCAGCCGGTTGCTGTGCCGAACGGTTCTAGGCGCTTCAATCCGGAACCAGGCTGCTGCTACGGTTACAGGTTCAAATCATGCCTCGGGTATGGTTGTGTGTGTTGTCCTTAGGTTAGTTAGGTTTAAGTAGTTCTAAGTCTAGGGGACTGACGACCTCAGATGTTAAGTGCCATAGTGCTTAGAGCGATTTCAACCACTTAAATGGTGTGGTCCGAGACATATACGTCCACCCGCATTGTACTCTGTCGCCAGAGGTGTCACGAATCCCCGTCTGTCTTACTTTACAGAGCAGACAAGGCCCCAAACCCAACGTTCTGTGAACAGCCGTGGGCGTCCAATCACGTGGAACCTAGTTGTAGTTTTACTGCCTTTCTACCACATACCATGGATGCTCACGACGTGAACTGTCGACGAGCTTGCCCGCTTTAAAGATACTCATGAACAGGCTCTGCGTAATAATAATCTGCTCTTTGGCAAAGTGGTTTATCTCAGTGGATTTCTCTACTTGCTTTGGCTTATCAGTATAACAACGTGTGACGTGACCTTCTAGAGCATTTGAAATCGTGCTCAAACGCAGTCCCTGGGTCAGCTAAAGCGAGGGCGTGCTTTCCACAGAGTTCGTCATCCGCTCGCGGGTGGCAGACGCCTTGTTTTTCCGCGGCACCCTCAGACCCGCCCCCGACCCCACCCCCGCTCTTTCGCCCGGAGGGCCGCAGCTGCGCCGCGACAGTGGCGCCCGCTTCTGCCGGGCCATTAATTACTGCGGCGGCGGCCGGCGGCGTTATTAATCTTATTGCGCCCTGGCCGCCAGGCGCAGCGCAGGTGGCCGGCCGGCCGGACGGTGTGCGCGTGGCGCTCGCCGCCCACGCCGCCCACACCGCTCCCCGCCCACGCGCTGACTTATGGAGAATGCGGCCGCTCGCCTCTCTTTGCTGCCGGTGTCCGTTTCATTTCCTGCGCCGGAGCGTCGCGGTGACCGCGCTAAAGAAACAGACAACTAACTGTGCGCTTACGGCGTAGTTGCCAGATCACCAAACAGTACCGCGCTAATGATGCAACATTATGAATCTATTTCTGATGTAGGAATTTAGTGTCGCATTAGATAAAAATATAAAATTATTCTTTACACTCACAATAAGCGAGCCCAGCTAATGTTCAATCTAGTGCAAAACACGCTTACAAATGGCAAAAGCCGGCTTCGGCGATGCACGACTTCTTCCTGCAAGTTGCAAGCCGATCGGTCCTAGAAAGGATGCCAATTTCGTCGCAGTAGTATCCAAATCAAAATCCAATTTCACTGTAACGTAATCAACAAAGTGGCTGGTAGTGGTGTGGTTAAATCAATGTCGTGTGACTAGGGCCCATCGTCGGGTAGACCGTTCGCCGGGTGCTAGTCTTTCGATTTAACGCCACTTCGGCGACTTGGGCGCCGATGGGTATGAAAAGACAATAATGAGGAGATCACCACACCATGCCCTGAGCGGAGAAAATCTCCGACCCAGCCGGGAAACGAACCCAGGCCCTGAGAATTGACATTTGTCGCACTAACCACTCAGCTACCGGTGGCGGACAGTAGTGTGGTTTATGCATTATGTGATGTATAGTTCCCTGGCAGCTGTGCTCACTAATTTAAAGTGGTCAAAAATCCATAATGGTTGTCCAACTAGCACCTCTTGGTGGCCTGCACAGCCGCTTAGTTCAGTGACGGTACTCCACTCCTATCGAGTCGACTGATCAAATCTATCTTCATACCAGTGCACGCTGTTGAAATATGCTTATCGCTTCTTGTTGTAGTTACAATACATTGGTGCTATTGACCTTTACGGATCTTTCTACATTTTGCTGCAGTTTTCTAGCATTGTTACTTTTTTGTTCATTACAGTATCGTTAAGATGTTGGGAAGAGGGGGGGGGGGGGGGAGTGGGAACAGGGGTATCCGCCTTGGGTGGCAATTTCAAGGGAAGCCAAGTTGATATTCTTGAAGAAAAAACAAACCTTGTTTCACAAAGCGCATAGCATCCAGCGCAGGTTGGCCTATCGATTATTCGTACAATTTTGAAACGCAGCCCTGTTGGTATTAAAACATTTTTGAACACATTTTAAGCTGATTTCTGAATGAATTATAAGCTGAGTTTTGAGTCCGGGGATAGTGTACGTTATGTCTCTGCCGGAGGAATCCCCATTACATCTAGAAATATAATTCTTTACCGCAGGCAAAAGGGGACGGGGCTATGTAAGCTGAAGCGAATAAAACCGAACTTGTGAATGCCATGAGCTGTTTGTTTATGTGGTTGATTGAGTGTGCGAATGATAAGCGGTGTTATAATTACTAGCGAAATCCGTAGATTCAGACTACCAGACTGGAAATAAATCGCTAAGATGAATAACAGACAAGAAAATTTACATATTATCTTCTTGGCGTAACCTAGAAAATGAAATCTTAACAGAATGTTTTTGCCAGATCGCTACATCACCAAGAGCTAAATGTACACTCCCCGGGTAGCAGCTGCTTAAGTTAAATTGACAGAACAGCGCGGAAAACACGTTGTAAGAACACGTAATGACACCTAAATGGAGAAAAATGCGGGATAACTAAAGTGGTGAGTCTGACCCGTTTAGTGAGGTTAACTGGAAAATAAATTTCGACAGTGGCATGAATAGTTACAGAATTAATTATGACAAGATTGTTTGTTAGAACGAGGAAAGAGATGAAACAGGGACATCACACAAATTATATAGAAGGATATTACGATTCCCAATTTGTATAACAATTTCGTACTACTACTTTTCGACCTTATGCTTCAGTATCTAGAGCGTATGAATGAAATGTAAAACTACACTCCCGGAAATGGAAAAAAGAACACATTGACACCGGTGTGTCAGACCCACCATACTTGCTCCGGACACTGCCAGAGGGCTGTACAAGCAATGATCACACGCACGGCACAGCGGACACACCAGGAACCGCGGTGTTGGCCGTCGAATGGCGCTAGCTGCGCAGCATTTGTGCACCGCCGCCGTCAGTGTCAGCCAGTTTGCCGTGGCATACGGAGCTCCATCGCAGTCTTTAACACTGGTAGCATGCCGCGACAGCGTGGACGTGAACCGTATGTGCAGTTGACGGACTTTGAGCGAGGGCGTATAGTGGGCATGCGGGAGGCCGGGTGGACGTACCGCCGAATTGCTCAACACGTGGGGCGTGAGGTCTCCACAGTACATCGATGTTGTCGCCAGTGGTCGGCGGAAGGTGCACGTGCCCGTCGACCTGGGACCGGACCGCAGCGACGCACGGATGCACGCCAAGACCGTAGGATCCTACGCAGTGCCGTAGGGGACCGCACCGCCACTTCCCAGCAAATTAGGGACACTGTTGCTCCTGGGGTATCAGCGAGGACCATTCGCAACAGTCTCCATGAAGCTGGGCTACGGTCCCGCACACCGTTAGGCCGTCTTCCGCTCACGCCCCAACATCGTGCAGCCCGCCTCCAGTGGTGTCGCGACAGGCGTGAATGGAGGGACGAATGGAGACGTGTCGTCTTCAGCGATGAGAGTCGCTTCTGCCTTGGTGCCAATGATGGTCGTATGCGTGTTTGGCGCCGTGCAGGTGAGCGCCACAATCAGGACTGCATACGACCGAGGCACACAGGGCCAACACCCGGCATCATGGTGTGGGGAGCGATCTCCTACACTGGCCGTACACCACTGGTGATCGTCGAGGGGACACTGAATAGTGCACGGTACATCCAAACCGTCATCGAACCCATCGTTCTACCATTCCTAGACCGGCAAGGGAACTTGCTGTTCCAACAGGACAATGCACGTCCGCATGTATCCCGTGCCACCCAACGTGCTCTAGAAGGTGTAAGTCAACTACCCTGGCCAGCAAGATCTCCGGATCTGTCCCCCATTGAGCATGTTTGGGACTGGATGAAGCGTCGTCTCACGCGGTCTGCACGTCCAGCACGAACGCTGGTCCAACTGAGGCGCCAGGTGGAAATGGCATGGCAAGCCGTTCCACAGGACTACATCCAGCATCTCTACGATCGTCTCCATGGGAGAATAGCAGCCTGCATTGCTGCGAGAGGTGGATATACACTGTACTAGTGCCGACATTGTGCATGCTCTGTTGCCTGTGTCTATGTGCCTGTGGTTCTGTCAGTGTGATCATGTGATGTATCTGACCCCAGGAATTTGTCAATAAAGTTTCCCCTTCCTGGGACAATGAATTCACAGTGTTCTTATTTCAATTTCCAGGAGTGTATTTCCTAAAATACAACTTTTTGCTTGTAGTGGGTATAACAGGCATTTGATATTAGTATTTCATGACTTATATTGTTTCGCGTTATTTGTGAAAATGACGTAGATAAATATGAACATTTTTGCCGAAACAGTCTCGCTTATTCAGCGTGTGTTACAATTCCTGCAATATCAGAAAGACGATTTTCATTTTATATAGCAGGCAGTGACGGAATAGACATGGTCAAATCGAGAAACCACAACAGTCTCGGGTGCTAATCGTATAACACCTTTTTCAATATGAGACAGCGACCTTTTGACTTTTCAAGTAGCAAAACGTCTGACGAAGTCGCAGAAAGGAAAGCGGGCCATGTAAAGTGGTAGCAAGACTAGAGCGAAAAAAATGTTGGTACCTAAGGATTGAAGTAATGTGTACTATGCTGCTTGTCTCTTGTCCTTACTGGTTTTATGTTGCCTATATTTAATTTTATGTCACAGAAAAGAGAAAGTTATTAACGACCAGGCAATAAAGAGTACAAATTTTCTGAAGAAATCTCATTCTCGTTACAAATAATCTCACCAGGTGGTAACTGTAGTTTTTAAGGGCGGTAGTAAGTCAAATCAGGAGACTGGGGCCAGGAGAGGCACCACAGGGCATATTAGTTTCCATTGTCCTGCGTATAGGTTTGATGACTTCTAGTGCTAAATACACACATTTGAATTCCACAGAGCGAAATACAGTGGCGTGCGATAAAACAATGCTGCATGAGGAGGCGTGGCACTGCACTTTGGCACACTTAAGACCAAATAACATGTATTACATTTTCTCGAACATATAGGTTTCATATATCAAACTTTTCAGAAATATGTGCAATACAAGATGAACACTTTTTCAAAAATCGATTTTTTAAAAATTTTTTATGTCGTGTGTCAAACGCTTGACGGAGTGTGTATGTGTGTGTGTGTGGGGGGGGGGGGGGGGCGCCACTATCAAGCTTTCGTCCCGGTCCAGAAATATCGCAGATTCGCTGCGCTGAGTATCATACCCAAAAAGTGTTACGCAGATTACGACGTTGTTCATTAAGTTGAAGAATACACTGGCGGAAAAAGGAAAAACTAACACAGCTATAAAGACGACGTCGATTTGGAACCGATGTCGGCATATGGCACCTTAGGGGATAGTAGATGGGCTGATAATGCTTTCAGCGTAGTCCGCCAACAGGTAGCGTAGTGACATATCTACCAGAATGCCATCTGTATCTCACAGCCAGGAGGCTCAGTCTGGTGCAGAAGTGTGAAGCAAGCAGGCAACCATGAGACGCAGACATACTCGTGCTTCTACAGCCAACTGAGTGAGTTTGAAATGGTTCAAATTGTGGCATTCCGAGTGGCGGGATGGTTCTTTCAGAGAAATGCCACACAAGATGGATGCGCTGCGCCAGTTGTCTCGTGAACATTCTCAGACGTGTAGACGAGGTTGTGGGCGTCCCCGTAGCCCAAACACCGGCCAGGATTGTCGTATTGTGAGGGCAACAGATCGTACTGCTATCGCGGCACAGATAAGGGAACTTGTGTCAACACAAACTTTTGCAAACTGGTTATTAAGAGTGGGAATACGGGCCCGCACCCGTCTAACCGTCTTCCACTCACGCCACAACGCCGACACAGCTCATCTGGTGCGGTCAAAAAATCACTTGGAATAGCGCGAAGTGGTCTTCAGCAATGAAGATTCTGTCAGTATGGAAGTGATGGTCGTTTGCGCCTATGACTTAGGCCCGGTAAGCGCTGTCTCTTAAAGCGCATTCGTCCAAGCCACACTGTCTTCAACCCATGCCTTAAGATCAGGGGCACGATATGCTATAACTGTCATTTATTTCTGGTATTTCTCGAGGGAATACTAACCAGCGTACAGCACATGTACAATGTTGTTAGAACCGTTGTTTTGCCGTTCTTGCAACAGGAAAGTGATCTGTCGTTCAATAGGATGATGCTCGCCCAGATACTGCCCGTGAAACTCAATGTGCTCGGCAAGACGCGCATCGACTTCCCTGGCCACCAGATCTCCGACTTCGCTGCAGTGGAACACGTTTGGGATGTCATAGGACGTGATGGGGTTCGTGCGACTTCTCGACTAACAACTCTTACAGAACTGTGTGAACAGGTCGATCAGGCGATGCATAACGTATCCCAGCATAGTATTCGCCATCTGTATGATTGACTGGATACCAGAGTCAGCGCCTGCTTTGACGTCCGTGGAGGCTACACCACATACTAGTATGGGTGTTTCAGCATAGTCTGATACCTAGTACTTCAGAATCGCTTGTGCTATTGACCTGTAAATCTAATCATTTCGTGTACTCCATATGCATTGTTGCAACAATAATTCTTGCAATGAAATCCTCTAATTCTTTATCCAGCAATGTACATATACATCTAACGATCAGGTAACATTCTATTGTGGTACGTTCCCAGTAACTTTAACGTCTGATGGTTTCTCTCCGTTACCAGTGAAATACTGTGTCACCTTTCAAAATGTTGTTCTGATATTCCATATCCTCTTACTTAACTAACGTGAGAGAATCTTTCCATCGAGTGCAAGATGGGCCGATAATTCTACCCCGTATTATGACACTACAAGGGAGTACATCCACACATGTTTCCATAATTGATAGAAAACTAGTCCAGCGGCAGAGTTAACACAACCAGCAGCACTTCGGTACCTCGGAAGACGTTGAATGTAGGCCACCTAGTGATACAGTATTAGCTTCACGTAGCCCTCACGTAACAGCATCAAAAGTTACCTCCCTGGTATTCTCCGAAAAGCAAGTCTGGAGCGCGACAGTCACGTTTTGAGAGCTGAGACGTCATAGAAACGCACCCAATCAACATTGCAAGGGAGTTCTCTGCAGTTGGCGCATAACTTAACCCGCACTCTCATATCAGTTGTGAGTGCTCCCATCACGTTCAACATCTTAGCCTACAAATGAACAATGCTGAAGAGCTGTTGGTAAATAGTGCCACATTTAAAATAAGGTGCTGCTTAAATGCGGACATATAGAAAGAAGTACTCTTCATAAGTATGATAAAAGACCAACCTGTCATTCTCTTTCGCTGCGAAACGCTATATACTGTCGTGACGAATAATACGACGTTTGAAATTCTTCATGAAGTTTTAACAAATCATTGTCATTGTGCATTTTCAATATTATTTTAATAATTTCAGCAATGAAACAGGCGACTCCCGAGGGAGATTCTAGCTCAGTGGTCGAAACGGAGTAGAAGACGATAAGTGTAGTGTTCCATAATAACTCAAAAGATCTCACGTTTACCAGTACCAGCTTCGAACATCTACAGACCAAAATGATGTTAATGTTTATCCTCTGAAAACAGATCCTGTGTCAATAATTTTTGGTGACATAACGGAACGACAACGCTCTCATTCAAAGATGTAACGGGAAAGTAGTCCACATCGCAAAAATTCATGATTAATTACAGTAACCGGTTTCGGTTCAAGCAACACTTTCAAACGATAAATTCTTTGATGACTTCTGGAGCCGGTTCACGGAGGTGTTGTGACCATCAATAGGTACCAGTAATGTCTGTTGATCGTAATTTAAACCTAATTATCCTCCTGATGATGAATTTGAGATAAATCTCTCGCTCTCCTGTGTTTTCCGTTGCTGTCGACCCATCTTCTTCAGTAAGTCTTAATTGCACGAATTTGAAGCATGTACTTCAGTTACGCAAATGCTGTTCACTGCTGGCGTTGATGCTGTTGTAAACTGTTAATTCATCCGATATCACTCACAGAAGTCATCAATTTTTGCTGCCAATTCCTTAAAGATATGCCTCAGAAGTCTGTCGCAATGTTTATTGGCAACCTATATGAAAGTAGCGTGCCTCAACCTTTCCATTATATGTACACTTAAGGAACTGATAATGAACGTATTTGATGCTTTTTCATCGTCATTATATACCTATCATGACAGGACTATTTAATACAAGTATTGGTCTTCCACATAATATACCTACCACTGTAATATAACATATTACTTAATGCAGCCGTTAGTTGAGCTTATCATCATCTGGACTTTAACGATTACATTATTACTCAACTACACACCAACAATCAGTAAATGAAATGAAATGAAAAAAAGCTTCCATTGCTAATACCAGTGAAATTGTTAGACACAAGAGGAACTATGTTCATTTGCAAGTATCACATATTCCGTCGTACAAGACCTTCTTTCGTTCCACGGTACAACATGGTGGATGACCAACGAATTATGGCTTTACCATCCACATACAACTACGTTTAAAAGTATACAGGCTGTAACGTGTATAAGTGCAGATATTTCTATTGGCCGCTGAGGGTAGTGTACTGAACAACATTACGTCAGTATTTACTGTGGTTGCAGAGTAATAATTATAACTATTAGGAGCAGTACGCTTTTAGGTTGGTTTGCACCTCCAAGTAAGTGTGGCAAGATCAAGGCATTCAGCAGGTCAGGTGGAGGCTAAACAGTTATTCTATAACGACAGAGGTATTCCACTTAGTGGCCAGTTACTACCAAGCAGGCAAAATCAGGTGGTAAAGTTTGTGACGTGTTTGTGGAAAGACTGTGTGACGCAATCAATCAACACAGTGATGTGTGTACACGTTTACGTATCCCACATAAAAGTATCTGCACATCTATTCGTTACGCCTCGTATAGAATTTTACTTCCGCAAAAATTCTTTAAGTGAAGAATTAACAACAACTTACAGACAGCTTTAATACGTCACTCAGCTCTTAACCCTTTCTGATCAGAATTTTCTTTGGAGTAAAGAAACTTTTTCTTTATACTGCAGTGCCCTTAGGTGATTTTTTAAATGATTTTAAATGCAAGATACACACAAAAATGTGCATCCATTTTAAAAACGTGCGTTGTGCATTGGGCTTCCTTTTTTGGACTGAAATAACTAATCACAAACATTCCCTCTTGTAATAAACAGTATAATGGTCATTCAAAAATTATCCTGCAAAATAACGATAACAATATTCAGTTATATAGTGGAATATAGCGAACCAACAAGATCCTTGCATTTTGGCGGTCACGAGCTGCAGCGTACTGCTACATTGACCAGCTGATATTTTCACAATAATGCCCAACAGTTGGAAGCATTTGGGCATGATGAAAATGTTGAAGAATCACAAATTTGTACGTCAGGTTTCCGTTGGGAAAAGATACTTATGTTGCAGCTAAGACACAATAACAGTTAATGCACATAGCTGTAGCCAGAGATTCTGTATGATAAAATGTGTAGAAGCCAAAACATTTAGAAATTCTTGAAAAACATGATCGCATGTATTTCAACAATGAAAAGAGTAGGATGTTCCATAGAAAAATTTTGGCGGTCTATAGTGCGCATTTATTGATCTGAATTTAAAATCGGTAACTAGGTGAAAACACCGATTAGAAGACATCCTTTTCTCCTCGGTACAGTATTTCCGAGGTGCAGCACTCTCTCCTATACTGATGAAATTTTGAAGACAAAGAGTTACAGCTTTGATAATTTTTCGCCAAAAGTACCTGTATTTATATTCAAACGCTCATTTTGAACGTCTTATTAAGCTTATGAGAAGTAATGTGGTTTGTTTGCTATCTCAGCATAGGCACACTAACCTACCCCATGGGCCGGTTCATAGACTACAACCTCCTACCCAATGCGTCCCATGCTATATAAGAACGGCCATCGCGTCCAGCTGTTATTGTCGCTACTGTCTTTAGTACGAAGACTAAAATGATGCAGCTCTCCATAACATATCTACAGATCTCTCTTCATCGTGGCTGCACCTACGGTACGACTGCCTGTATCGTTGACACACAAGAACGTCCCGACCGAGGTAGAGTTGATGGCCCGTAAGGAGAGATTCAAGACAGAATTTCTGTAATTACTTTCTTTCTTGGTCAGCAGTCATCTAAAAGTTTTCATTCAACCGCGCCGGTACTTCCTCTCCTATATCAACCTTTTTATCTCGAAGTAGCATTTACATTTACAGCTCTCTATCATTTCTTGGATATAATTCAATGTCCAACGCCCAAAATAAAATTATTCCCTGATATCTGAAATCGTGTCCTGTCATCCTGTTCCTTCTTGTAGTCGCGCTAGTCTTATCTTCTCCGTCCCCCGTCGACTTTACGAATGACGTCCTCGTTCCTTATATTACACACACCTTTCGGCATCCCTCTGTAACATGTAAGCGTACTGTATCTACCGAAAACCAAGTAGCATGGCAGGCGGAAGTTTGTTGGGCACTACAGTGCTGGCTAGGTGTGTTTTACGGTTAGAGAGCGAGTGCGTATTTACGTGGTCAGTTTGAGTCACTGCTCTGTCCGGGTAAGAGTGAATTTTTAGCAGTATTTATATTAAATAATGTTGATCTAAATTTAGAACATAAGCAAGCAGTGGAAATGAAATATAAGATTATTTGTTACAGGTTATACCGGAGAAGATAATATTAAATGGTTATTAAAGAAGCTCCTTTCAATATGAACTGTATCTAGAACTGTTGGTTAGCAATCGCCTGTGAATGATAAAATACTGTAATTCTCTCATACTACGATTTGCTTAATCTTTAGCTATATTTTTGAGGAATTTCACTGTATATCACCAATCAGACTGAAAGAGTGGTGTCGTAGTGTGAATGAAGACACATACTTGTTAGGTCGAAATTTTTTTCCAGTAACCAGTGACCCTAATTACGAATACGATATTGCAGTGCCTCTGTTGATAAGACGAATGAGACAATGTTCCTTCTAACATGCATGCATGTATCACTCTTCTTAACAACACGGGCAGTGCAATATCGTATATATCCACCGACTCCAAGCGGCAACTTTCAAATAAAATGTACTCACATGTGGGGGAATTACAAAATATGCGTCCGAGTACAGTTTGTGGCTCAGGAACGACGATGATGCATGGTAGTTCAGCTCTGATAGTCATTCATGGATATATAGCTAGTTAAGGTAAGTAGGAAATTCGGGTTCGAGTCCGAGTGTGGCACAATTTTTCACTGTCATCATTACTTTATAGGTGGTTGTTCACGTTCACAACTGCAAACACATGTTGTGTATAATTACAAGTATCTTCCTCAGGATTAATGAATATAAACAATACAATTGTCATCATCTATTAATATACAGTAAACAATAATCAAACTGTATTAAAACCGAAACAGGGACAGGAAATCGGCACTAGGTACATGGTTACAGTGTTTAACCTTTTCGATTCATTTATAAGGAGGCTTTCAAACATTACATCTCTAACGATTCCATTCATATACTATCCAGTTTTCTCACAGTTCGTAATACACTTTCATACAATACAGAGCTCCTGTCGTACGTTACCAGAAATTTATTCCTCAGTTTATATGTGATATTAGCAGTATTTTTTCCACAGGAATACATCCTCTGTCTGTGCTAGTCATCCTGTTTCACCATTCTTTAGGCGTCCATCGCACATTACGGAGGTAAAGGCGCAATGAAAGGATTCGCACCCTTGTCGATTCAAGTGATAATCTGTAAACCGCAGTGCAAAGCAAGGCAGAGGGTACACTGTAGCATTAGGTGATTTTGAACCTACACAGAGAGTAGTAGCACTCATTTGTTCTACCAATCGGGCAGCGTCAAAGAGACGATGAAGAACTTGGGCGGTAGACTCCAGAACATACAGGCTATCCCTGGAGAGCTAGTAAAACTGTTTGAAGTGAACGATAGCCATTACAGTGCTGCATTGAGACAGTATCAGCTGATACGTCATCATCCACAACAACGTTCGGGATTTCCTGTTGTCTCTCTTGCACAGACCGAAATAGATGACATGGGCCCTTGTAGTAGACTATGGAATGACGAGGCACATTTTTCACTGCGGGGTGCAGGGAATAGACAAAACTTTCGAATTTACGGCAGAGTTAAACCGCGTCTTGTGCACGAAGAGTTATTGTTCTCGCCATGTGGTGTGGATTCACAAGTGCCTTTTCTATCGGTCCGTCCTTCATTGAAAAGAACACACCAAGAGTGACTGTCAGGCGTACCGCGATGTCTCCACGTTATCAAGACCTTCCTGTAAAGCATATGATTCCTGCTTCGCAAGAGGGCAGCTGTGTGATAACTACTGTTTTCATACAAGAAGAGGCAACACTTAATGTCTCTCTGGCATTCAAAGATTTACTTTATGCACGAACGTGTTTCCAGATGCGTGGCCTGTAAAGTAACCTAATCTGAATCCGTGTGACATTTGGCTCTGAGGATATCTGAAAGGACGTGTTTACCAGGGACACTCTCGGAATCTACATGATCTGAATACCTGTGTACAGGAACACATTGCTCAGATTACGCTGGAACTGGTGCGAGCAACTGTCAATGACGTCGTTTTACGGATTAAGCACTCTTTTGACGCCTCCGGTGCTCATATTGAAAAAACTGTGTAAGCGGCTGTTAATAATAAAATAAACATTAGACATTTCTCATTTATTCGACTTTTTCTACTAGAAACCCTTCCTAATCTATTACATATGGGAACATTCACTTACTTCTTTCTTGCATTCACAGTGACATATTTGCACCTGGTGAATAAATTTGGAATTTTTTTTAGCATAAATTGGCATAATGGGCTGTGAGCAGCTGTACTTTAATTTTAACCAATCGCTACTCAACCTCTCGTGTATCGATCCGGCTGAGATAACTAGGATAACATTAATTACACCTCACACGGAGGCGTTTAAAGAATCACTCCCACACGTTGCTTATGACAATGGAACGGAAGAAGCCGTAATAACTGATAAAACGGGAACTACCCTCTGCCATTCATTTAACACTTGTTTGCAGAATATGCATGTATATGCGGCTGAACAAGTTCAAATGGTTCAAATGACTCTGACAACTATGGGACTTATCATCCGACGTCATCAGTCCCCTAGAACTACTTAAATCTAAATAACCTAAGGACATCACACACCCATGCCCAAGGCGGGATTCGAACCTGCAACCGTAGCGGTCACGCGGTTCCAGACTGAAGTGCCTAGAACCGGTCGGCCACACCGGCCGGCGATTGAAGAAGTATTTTCTATTCCACTCGCATATCGATGGAAAAATGATTGTCTGCATGAGTTTGTATACGCGTTATTCTATCTTATCTTGCTCTCGTGATCACTTTTCAAGGAGGTAGAATAGTATTCTGTGGGTCTCTAAATTTACCCAACAGGGTGACACGAGAACTACCTCGTTTTTCTTCCAAGGATTCAAATTTAAGTTCTCCTACCCTTTGCGTTCCTCTCAGCTATGAGCTATACTGACCGGAGTAATCTAAAAGTTTTGATTAACAATAAACGTTTGAGGCCGAAGATTTCCGGCATAAAAAGTCACCTTCATTCTTCCAACGGCCTTGTCAAAAGGGGCGCAGGGGCGGACAGAGGTTCAGGCCACTCTCCTGCCTTTTGGGTGGGAAACTGCCACTGAAGGCGGAAGAATGAGCAATGATCAACGGCATGAGGATGCAAAAGGCAACGGAGGCTACTGCACTACGGACACAAAACGTGTATCCACAGGACATGTGGTCCGCAGCACGTGGTCTAGTGGAAAGCGTTGCTGCCTCTGGATCAAGGGGTCACGAGTTCGATTCCCGGCCGGGTTGGGGCTTTTCTCTGCCTAGGGACTGGGTGTTGGTGTCGTCCTCATCATTTCATCATCATCATCATCATCATCATCATCATCATCATCATTCGTAACAGTGTCTACACTGCACTGTATGAAACAATTGGCCTGTATAAAAACTGGGACTTTGCCCAGGCACTGATGACCGCGCAGTTGAGCGCCCCACAAACAATACCTCACCATCAACCTCATCATAGGGCATGTGGCCCGTAATTGAAAAAGTGTCATGATGATCTCCCCATTGGCAACACGTTCCGGAATAGTCTCCCAGTCGGATCGGCGGGAGGGGACTGCCAAAGGAGAGGTGATCATGAGAAAAAGACTGAATAACCGACGAAATGCTAACATTCTACGAGACGGGGCGTGAAATGTCAGAAGCCTGAACGTTGTAGGAAAGCTAGAAAATCTGAAAAGGAAAATGCAAAGTCTCAATCTATATATAGTAAGAGTTCAGTTAAGTGAAACGGAATGAAGACAACGATTTCGATTCAGATAAGTATAGAGCAATGTCAACAGCAGCAGAAAATGATGATGATGACGTTTGGTTTGGGGGGCTCTAAACTGCGCGGTTATAGCGCGCAGTCAAAGTCCCGATTTTTACACAGACCAATTTTTTTCGCGGTCCAATATAGCCTCTGCCACGAATGATGATGATGATGATGATGAAATGATGAGGACAACACAAATACAAAGACTACAAGCAGTAAAAATCCCAATCCCGGACGGGTATCGAACCCGGAACCCGTGATCTCGAGGCAGCAACGCTAGCCTCTAGACCACGAGGCAGCAGAAAACGGTATTACAGTAGTAGGGTTCGTTATAAATATTAAGGTAGGGCAGAGAAAGTGTTACTGTGAGCTGTCCAGTGATAGGCTTGTTCTTAACAGAAACGAGAGCAAACCAACACCTGCAATGATAGTTGATGTATATATGCTGACGTCGCAAGATGAAAACAAGGGGACGGAGAAAGTAGCTGAGGATAATGAAAGGGTAGTACATTACGTAAAGGGATATTAAAATGTGATAGTCATTGGGGACTAGGGTGCAGTTGTACTGGAAGGATTAGAAGAAAAGGTTAAAGGGGAATATGGGCTTGGGAAAAAAAATGAGAGAGGAGGAAGATTAAATGAGTTCTCTAATAAATTTCCACTACTAATAGGGAATAACATGTTCAAGAATCACAAGAGTAACAGGTGGTGTTTGTTGTTTTGCGGTCTTCAGTCCAGAGACTGGTTTGATGCAGCTCTCCATGCTACTCTATCCTGTGCAGGTTTCTTCATCTCCGAGTAACTAATGCAACCTACGTCCTATTGAATCAGCGTAGTGTATCCATCTCTTAGTCTCCCTCTACGATTTTTACCCTCCACGCTTCCCCCCAATATTAAATTGGTGATCCATTGATGCCTCAGAACGTATCCTACCAACCGATTGCTTCTTTTAGTCAGGGTGTGCCACAAATTCCTCCCCACCTCAATTCTGCTCAGTACCTCCTCATTAGTTACATGATCTACCCATCTAACCTTCAGCATTCTTCTGTAACATCACATTTCGAAAGCTTCTATTCTCTTCTTGTCTAAACTATTTATCGTCCATGTTTCACTTCCATACATGGCTACACACCATACAAATATTTTCAGAAAAGATTTCCTGAGATTTAAATCTATACTCAATGTTAACAAATTTCTCTTCTTCAGAAAGGCTTTCCTTACCAGAGACAGTCTACGTTTTATAGCCTCTCCACTTTGACCATCACCAGTTATTTTGCTCCCCAAACAGCAAAACTCATTTACTACTTTCAGTGTCTCATTTCCTAATCTACTTCTCTCACCATTACCTGATTTAATTCGACTACATTCCATTATAATCGTTTGTCTTTTATTGATGTTTATCTTATATCCTCCTTTCAAGACACTATCCATTCCGTTAAACTGCTCTCCCAGGTCCTTTGCTGTCTCTGACAGAATTACGATGTCATCGGCAAAAATCAAAGTTTTTGTTTCCTCTCCATGGATTTTAATTCCTACTCCAAATTTTTCTTTGCTTCCTTTACTGCTTGCTTAATATACAGAGTTAATAACATCGGGGATGGGCTACAGCACTGTCTTATCCCCTTACCAGCCACTGCTTCCCTTTCTTGCCCCTCGACCCATTTAACTGCAGGCTAGTTTCTGTACAAATTGTAAATGGCCTTTCGCTCCCTGTATTTTACCACTGCCACATTCAGAATTGGAAATAGAGTATTCCAGTCTAATTTTTCAAAAGCGTTCTCTAAGTCCACAAATGCTACAATCGCAGGTTTTCTTTCCCTTAAGATATCTTCTAAGATAAGTCTTACGATCAGTATTGCCTCGCGTGTTCCAACATTTCTACGGAATCCAAACAGGTCTTCCACGAGGTTGGCTTCTACCAGGCTCTCCGTAAGGAATTCGTGTTAGTATTTTGAAGCCTTGATTTATTAAATTAATAGTTCGGAAATTATCACACCTGTCAAAAAAATGGCTCTGAGCACTATGGGACTCAACTGCTGTGGTCATAAGTCCCCTAGAACTTAGAACTACTTAAACCTAACTAACCTAAGGACAGCACACAACACCCAGCCATCACGAGGCAGAGAAAATCCCTGACCCCGCCGGGAATCGAACCCGGGAACCCGGGCGTGGGAAGCGAGAACGCTACCGCACGACCACGAGATGCGGGCAATATCACACCTGTCGACACCTGCTTTATTTTGGATTGGAATTATTACATTTTCTTGAAGTCTGAGGATATTTCGCCTCTCTCATACATCTTGCTCACCAGATGGTAGAGTTTTGGCATGGTTTGCCCTCCCAAGGCTATCAGTAGTTCTAACGGAATGTTGTCTACTCCCGGGGCCTTATTTTGACTTAGGTCTTTCAGTGCTCTGTCAAATTCTTCATGCAGTTTCATATCTCCCATTTCATCTTCATGTACTTCCTCTTCCATTATTGTAATATTTCCCTCAAGTACATCGCCTTTGTATAGACCCTCTATATACTCCTTCCAACTTTCTGCTTTCCCTTCTTTGCTAATTACTGGTATTCCATCTGAGGTATTGATATTCATACAGTTGGTTCTCTTTTCTTCAAAGATCTCTTTAACATTCCTGTAGTCAATATCTATCCTACCCCTAGTGATATATGCCTCTACATCCTTACATTTAGCCTCTAGCCATCTTTGCTTAGCCATTTTGCACTTCCTGTCGACCTCATTTCTGAGACGTATGTATTCCTTTTCGCCTGCTTCATTTGCTGCATTTTTATATTTCCTCATTTCGTCAATTAATTCAATATCTCTTTTGTTACCCAAGATTTCTACTAGTCTTCGTCTTTTTACCTAGTTGACCCTCTACTGCCTTCACTATTTTATCTCTCAAAGCTATCCATTCTTCTCCTACTGTTTTCCTTTCTCCTGTATTTGTAAATCGTTCGCTAATGCTCCCTCTGAATCTCTTTAGAGCCTCTGGTTCTTTCAGTTTATCCAGGTCCCATCCACTTAAATTCCCAAATTTTTTCAGATTCTTCAGTTTTAATCTACAGTTCATAACAAATATATTGTGATCAGAGTCCATATCTGCCCCTGGAAAAGTCGTACAATTTAAAACCCGGTTCCTAACTCTCTGTCTTACCACTATATGATCTATCTGAAATCTTGTAGTGTCTCCATGCCCCGTCCACGAATACAACCTTCTTTCATGATTCTTAAACGACGCGTTAGCCATGATTAAGTTATACTCTGCGCAAAATTGTACCAGGAGGCTCCCTCTTTCATTCCTTACCCCAGTCCATATTCACCTACTATTTTTCCTTCTCTTCCTTTCCCTACTATTTAATTAATGACACCATTGCTATTCCCTTATCTATCTGAATAAATTTTTTATCTCATAATACATTTCTTCAATCTCTTCATCATCTGAGGAGCTAGTTGGCATATAAAGTTGCACTACTGTGGTAGGCGTGGGCTTCGTGTGAATCTTGGCTACAGTAATTCGTTCACTATACTGTTAGTAGTAGCCTATCAATGCTCCTAACTCTTTATTCATTATTAAACCTATTGCCGCATTACTCTTATTTGATTTTGTGTTTATAAACCTATATTCACCTGAGCAGAAGTCTTGTTCCTCCTGCCAGTGAACTTAACTAATTCCAACTATATCTAACTTTAACCTATACTTTTCTCTTTTTCAATTTTCTAACCTACCTACCCGATTAAGGGATCTGACATTCCACGCTCCGATCCGTAGAATGCCAGTTTTCTTTACCCTGATAACTAATCCTTTTGAGTGCTCCCAGTCCGGAGATTCGAATGGTGGCTATTTTACCTCCGGAATATTTTACCCAAGAGGACGCCATCATCATTTAACCACACGGTAAAGTTGCATGTGCTAGGGAAAATTTACGGCAGTAATTACACCTTGCTTTCAGCCGTTCCCAGTACCAGCACAGCAAGGCCACTTTGGTTAGTGTTAAAAGGCCAGATCAGTCAATCATCCGGACTGTCTCCCCTGGAACTGCTGAAAAGGCCGCTGCCCCTCTTCAGGAATCACACGTTTGTCTGGCCTCTCAACAGGTACCCCTCCGTTGTGGTTGCACCTACGGTACGGCTATCTGTACCGCTGAGGCACGCAAGCATCCCCACCAGCGGCAAGATCCTTGGTTCATGGCGTGTATCCTTGGAAAAGCCCGGGGGATCGGGAAGATTTCAGCTAGATTACGCCATGGTGAGACAGAGATTCTGAAATCTAATACTGGATTGTAAGGCATACGTAGGAGTAGATATGCATTCAGATCGCAGTGTAATAGTGACAAATGGCAGTCTGAAGTTTAAGAGATTTGTTAGAAAAAATCAGTACGCAAAGAAGTCGGATACGGAACTACTAAGAAATGACAAGGTACGCTTGAAGTCCTCTAAGGCTATAGATACAGCAATAAGGAATAGCTCAGTAGGCACTACAGTGGATATTTCTAAAAAGGGCAATCACAGATGTTGGAAAGAAAGACACAGGTACAAAGAAGGTAACCAAAGTAGCCATGGGTAACAGAAGATATACTTCAGTTCATCGATGAAAGAAGGAAGTACAAAAATATTCATGGAAATTCACGAATACAGAAATACAAGTTCATGAGGAATGAATTAAATAGGAAGAGCAGGGAAACTAAGACGAAATTGCTTCAGGAAAATTGCGACGAAATAGAAAAAAGAATGATTGTCAGAAGACTAATTCAACATAAAAGAAAGTCATAACCACCTTAGTTGAAATGAAAAGCAAGGCTTGTAAAAATATGAATGAAATGGAAATTCCACTGCTAAATGCAGATGCAAAGGGACCATTGAAGCTGGCCGGAGTGGCCTAGCGGTTCTAGGCACTTAAGTCTGGAAACGCGCGACCGCTACGGTCGCAGGCTCGAATCCTGCCTCGGGCGTGGATGTGTGTGGTGTCCTTAGGTTTGTTAGGTTTATGTAGTTCTAAGTTCTAGGGGACTTATGACCGCCGGCCGAAGTGGCCGTGCGGTTAAAGGCGCTGCAGTCTGGAACCGCAAGACCGCTACGGTCGCAGGTTCGAGTCCTGCCTCGGGCATGGATGTTTGTGATGTCCTTAGATTAGTTAGGTTTAACTAGTTCTAAGTTCTAGGGGACTAATGACCTCAGCAGTTGAGTCCCATTGTGCTCAGAGCCAGCCACTTATGACCTTAGAAGTTAAGTACCATAGTGCTCACAGCCATTTGAACCAATTTTTAGACCGTTGAAAGCCTCTATGAGGGGGAACATCTGTCTCAGGTAATAGAAGAAGATACAGGAGTTTATTTAGAAGAGATAGGGGAACTTGGATTAGAAAATGAGAGATGTTTGGAGGACTTAAGATCAAATAAGGTAGCAGGGATAAATTACATTCCATCAGAACTTCTAAAATCATGGGGAGAAGTGGCAAGTAAACGACAGTTCATATTAGTGTGTAGAATTTATGAGTCTGTCGACATACCATCTGACTCTCGGAAAAGTATCATCCACACAATTCGAAAGACTGCAAGAGCTGAAAAGTGCGAGAATTATCGTACAGTCAGCTTTACAGTTCATGCATCTAAGTTGCTGACAAGAGTAATCCACAGAAGAATGGAAAACGAAATTGAGGATGTGTTAGATGATGGTCAGTGTGGCCTTAGGAAAGATAAAGGCACCAGGAAAGCAGTTATGACGTTGCGGTTGATAATGGAATCAAGACTAAAGGAAAATCAAAACACATTCATAGGATCTGTCGAACAGGGAAAAGCGTTCCACTGTGTAAAACGGTGCTAGATGCTGAGTCTCCTGTCGGGTACAAATGCACGTGAGTCGGCTAGAAACGAGAGGCGAGTATACGAGTTCGCAAGTACAATCGCGGACTCGCGGTATTCCCGTTACATACGATAAGGTAGCTTGTATGCCATCGTTTTGAAATAAATTTCTGTCTTTTAACTGTAAATTACTAAAGGTTTTCTTTTATTTCCGTTAATGATTAAAAACGCATTAAATCATGAGCGCACTTGAAATCTCCTTAACATGGAATGATTTAACAATCTAGCCATCTTCTGATTTAATATGTAACAATGGTTCACATACTCTTTAACAACATACAATAGCTTACAGGACTGCATATGCTAATATTGTAGCATGTTCAAGAGAATATAAACGGGTTCATTACAGAATACGTACCATAAAACATTCTTGATTATTGTAGGTGCCATTATGGTTTCACTCATCGCTAAAAGCCTTCTTAAGACGACAGCATTCATGCGTGACGTAATAAAAACTGTTTTTCGTCCTTCGTGGCCGGTGTAATTGAACGATGGTAATAAATGTGAGCCGGCCGTAGTGACCGAGCGGTTCTAGGCGTTTCGGTCTGGAACCACGCTACCGCTACGGTCGCAGGTTCGAATCTTGCCTCGGGCATGGATGTGTATGATGTCCTTAGGTTAGTTAGGTTCAAATGGTTCAAATGGTTCTAAGCACTGTGGGACTCAACTGCTGAGGTCATTAGTCCCCTAGAACTTAGAACTAGTTAAACCTAACTAACCTAAGGACATCACAAACATCCATGCCCGAGGCAGGATTCGAATCTGCGACCGTGGCGGTCTTGCGGTTCCAGACTGCAGCGCCTTTAACCGCACGCCCACTTCGGCCGACGGTTTGTTAGGTTTAAGTAGTTCTAAGTTATAGGGGACTGATGTCCTCAGATGTTAAGTCCCATGGTACTCAGAGCCATTTGAACCAATAAATCTGAAACATGGGAAGTAGGTAGTGAAAATAAATCAATATTTGCGAAAGGAACTACATACTAAAATTACTAAATGTAAAAGATATCGTGGCACCAGCGGCATTATGCCGTTATAACTTACTGACACAACCACCATTTACACCGTTTCGTAATAATAGAGATGATAGTATACGTGTTACTACGACGTGGTCCATGTAAATAATATGGTCGCTAATGCGCAGTACAACGTTCAAGAAACATAACATTCAGCATACACATAGCATACATATGCGCGGCTTGTAGTGTGGCGAAATAGGGACTGACAACTCCAGGTTTTGACGCGCTGTTTCAGGCGAATACCGCTAGGTGGCATTAGCGGCTGGCTATATAATTTAAATAAAATAAGCATATGCTAATAACGAGGAACAAGAAGTAAATGTAGTTAAAATTAAATAGTTGACATCACTACAGATCCTCACACATTTAAGTAACAAAACTTTAAAGATAATAAGCAGCATGACCTCAGAAAACGTCATTTCGTTCAAGGCCATTTGATCCCCTCAGTTGGTAATTTCGCATCGTCAGTGTTACTTTACAACAGAAAGATCGTGTATTCGTCTTCCGTGCTAAGACTAAGTCACGACTTGCCCTACACTCCCACATGCCACAGTAAGAGGGAACGAGTCGTCAGGTTTGTAGCTGCCACAGCACCACAGTTCTCAAACTCGTCATTCTCGTGGAACTGCTGTGGGAAGAGCGGAAGCCCGTTACCAGTTATGTAACAGCTGAGCCTTCATTTGTGAGGTATGCAAACCGAACATAAAACTCGTATTCGCTCCGTTTCTTCTCTCTGACACGTAGTTGCCGTTTCCTATTACGCTTCCAGAAAATCACAATTTTCCATTCACTTTCCTAAGTCACATTGTCAGTGAACGTCTCATTTCATATGACTTCTGACTGTTACATATAGATACCTATGCGACATGACGTGCTCTATATGTTATCCTTTAATCTCATAACCAGAAAATATCTGATTGTTTCTCCTTTGTTATGGGCGTTGTCTTGCATATATGCACAGTTAATAAACGCTATCATTCATTACATCAAGTGGAAACTTTTTCCATGTCTTTTTGCAACTCTTGACGACCATCCCGCGCAAAAACAATCGTCTGGGTAAAATACTGATGTGTAGCCGGTCCTGTATAGTAAATCTTTCACGTATAATGTAGATAATGGTATTGGTATCACGATTCCTTATAATGCAACTCTGGATTCAATGTGAAGGGCATGGTACCAGTTGTTATAGCTTTTACCCGCTTTATTTACTTACGGAGTGCTTGAACACAATACGCGCGCTGTAACTAATCTAATCTTGGTGAACCATATGAGTGGGGTGCGTAGAGAGTTAAAACATACTCTTGAATACGGTTAAAACATACTTTTTTTTGGATACCTCACCTGAAGCTGATTCTTGAAATGTAGTAAGCAGGGATAGTTTGCTTCTATTTTCTAGCGTATGTGAATTCAGTTTTTATAATACGAGGCGTGTTTTTTAAGTAAGGTCCGTTTGAACGTAAGTACACAAAGAAAGGTTATATCAAAAAAGTAAATTTATTTCCTGAAAGTACATACTTCACTCTATTTTGCGACATGGTTGCCGAGTTTGTTGAAAAACATATCATACCTATCAACTAATTTTAAAATACCCTCTTCATAAAAACTTCCCACCTGCTCCGATAACTAAAAGTTCACTGCCATTTTCACGTCGTCGTCATCGTTGTAACGGTTACCACTGAGGTGTTGTTTGAGGTGGAGGAACAGATGGTAATCGCTCGGCGCAAGACCAGGACTGTAGGGTTGGTGGTCTAAAACTTTCCAGCCAAAAGTGTTTGATAAATCGCGGGTATGACCTGCAGTGTGAGGTCTTTCACTGTCATGGAGAAGGACAATTCCCTCTGTCAGTATGCCACGTCTTTTCTTTTGAATCGATATGGGTGTGATATGCGAAAACGATGTTTCGTCTCCAGTTACGATCTGACTGAAGAAGCTGTCACCTTCTTCGTGGTAACGAGTCAAGATCTTCATCACACACACAAATCTTTGGTTTTTGTGGTCCTTTGTTAGGAGTTTCGGGACCCAACGGGAGCACAGCTTCCTAAACTTTACGTGTTCAGAAACAGTGTTGTAAGGCACTGATCTCGGAACATCAGGAAATTCGTTTGAGAGGCCTGTTATTGCGGAGCCCCTATTCTCACGAATCCTCGCTTCAACGGAAGCCACCAAATCGTCTGTAATCAAAGAAGGGAGACTGCAGCGGTCCTCATCATGGACGTTGTCACGGCCATCTTTGTATTATCGTACCCACTTACACCCTTTTCCTTCAATCATAACAGTATCACCGTACACTTCGCAAATCTGTAGATGAATTTCTGCAGCAGACAGATTCCTTGCCGACAAAAACCGTATCAATGAGCGAAACTCACACGCTACAGGCGAGCTGATAGTCTTAAACATTTTGAAAGCACAGAACAGAACCGTACAGGTTAGCTACAGGGCTGAAACTGAGCACAGTTGTTCCCGAGGCATGTGGGTACACGACGCACACGCTCGTTGCGGTATGCGCTCGAACTACTAGTGTCTACAACAAAACGGACCTTACTTAAAGAACACACCTCGTATATCAGTGACTGTTTCCCATGTGCAAAACTAGCCTGTGAGCATTCGGGCTGCCCTTCTCTGATTAGTCCAATACGCAGTGTCGGTTCTACGTGATAAAGACAGTACAATTTGCACTATACTCTGTAGACAGATTCCATTGTCCTAGTATCCTGTATCCTACCGATGGACTGATGTCCACCTGTTGCACTGACTACGACTAACCCTTCGAATTATTGCACAGGTGTCTGTATCAACTTCGAATCACAGGATACTGTTGTTGAGTTTTGTGAAGAGCATTTTTTTTCTTTTATGAACGTTCAAGGTATTGAAAACTGACTAAATGTTTGCACAGCGTTTTCCAGATAGTACTTCGTTACTCTATCATTTGCAACAAGTCTAAAGCTACAGTTAATATTTTCTACCTGATCATTAATTTACAACATTTACAGCAATAACCCCCAACACTGTTCTCTCTGAAAGTTACTTCTACAACTGTCGATAATTCTTCATCTAAAGTAACATGCTGCGTTCTATCCTTAATCCAGTCACAAATTTCGCCTCATGCCATATACCACTGCACTTTCAATAATAAGCCTAAGCCAGATACTGAGTCAGATGGGTCTCATGTGGCCGTTGTTTTCGAAATTCACTGTACTTGGCTTAGATGAACTGGTGGTGTTGCAAATTCTTCATTATGGCTGAGCCCAGATTATGTTCCTAGATGCTACCGTACGGTTGCTTTTGGAGCGCTTCTTCTAGAGGCCTATGTTTTCTAGCAACAATTGGGCACAGTGTTTCTTCAGTGGGGCCTACGATAAACATTATAAAAAAAATTAAAAAAAGAGAGTTATCGGTACAGGACGAAGAACGTGATGTACATACACAGACGAACAAAAGATTAAAATTTCAGAAAACATAAC
Source organism: Schistocerca americana (assembly GCF_021461395.2). Taxonomy (NCBI): domain Eukaryota; kingdom Metazoa; phylum Arthropoda; class Insecta; order Orthoptera; family Acrididae; genus Schistocerca; species Schistocerca americana. Next base: position 126,222,823 of record NC_060124.1, read on the forward strand.
GATTTATTCGAGAGAACGAATTTCGCAAATTGAGCAAGTCAGTAATATCAATAATGCTTTGATCCACCTCTGGAACTTATGAAAGCAGTTATTGAGCTTCACATTGTTTGACAGAGTTGTTGGATGTCCTCCTGAGGATTTTTGTGCCAAATGCTGTCGAGTAGCACGTTATATCGTCAAAATCCCGAGATGGTCTGAGGCCACTACCAATAATGCTCCAAACATTCAGGTGGTGAGAGATCCGGCGAACTTAGGCAAGGTATGATTTGGAAAACACGAAGATAAACAGCAGAAATTCTCGCAGTGAACGGGCAGGCATTATTTTGCTGAAAGATAAGCCAAGGATGGTTTGCCACGAAGGGCAACGAAACAGGGAGTAGAATATCGTCGACTTACCGCTGTGCTGTAAGGGTTGACTGGATTAGAGCTGTCTTCACTTTTGAATAGTCCCGATAACTAGTGATGACGTGTCTGGAGAGACTCCGGACAGCAGTGGGATGCCGACCTAACCTTCCCCACCGTACAGCCCAATCAGGCTTTATGGTCAGGAGTGCCATTTTTTCATTCCAGAGCATCTTTCGTTATCATCCAAGGCAACTTTACAGCACGGCGACACGTCTACGATATTCTAGCCCTATTTTCTGCGCCCTTCTATGGCAAGCGATGACGGGTTTACATCTCAGAAAGATAATACCCGCCCGTCCAGAACGAGAATTTCTGCTGATTGTCTTCATGCTTGCGAAACCCTCGCCATAAAAAAAATGGAAGTGGAGTCCCATGCTTCTTTACAGAGCGTAGGGGAACGATGCGGGACACCCGCACCGCCTTACTAGGCAAGGTCCTAATGGAGGTGGTTTGCCGTTGCCTTCCTCCGACCGTAATGGGAATGAATGATGATGATGAAGACGACACTACAACACCCAGTCATCTCGAGACAGGAAAAATTCCTGACCCTGCCGGGAATCGAACACGGGACCCCGAGCTCGGGAAGCGAGAACGCTACTGCGAGACCACGAGCGGCGGACACCCTCGCCATATGTCTCTCAAATTGAGAACGTGCCAGTTACACCGAATTTGGCACGATATTCCTCAGGAGGACCTCCAACGAATCTATCGATAAATGCCAAGCTGAATAACTGCTTGCATAAAGGTCAAATGTGGAACAAAGCGTTATTGAGCCCCTCACTTTGTGAAGTTCTTTCTCTGGAATAACTGATCCTAATTTTCAGCAATTGTAATTATTTGCCTTTCTGTACATGTAGATCCCGTTTGCAGATTTCCGTCTCATTCAGATAATTCCTTCGTAGTGCGTAATTTTTTTTTATATATATATATAAGAATGTGTAATAGATAAGAGAAGCTAATGAGGCGATGAACTGTGTATAGGATTAGTCAGTGGGCTGCTCATGTTTTGTTTACGTTTAATAGTTTCAGTTGTCTCCTCCACCGGCTCACATGCTTACGTAGGTAACCAGTATGATGGTGTCGTTATTAGCAGCCACGCACCAGAGTTCCCCATCGCACCAGCTGTCGCCGCCGTTGGGAGGATCCAGGTCACAGGGCTGCAGGGTGTGTCGCTGATCCAGCCGGGGGTCCGGACTGCGGCTCGTGATGGCCGGCCTCCCAGGGCCACCTAACGGCGTCTGTGGCACTAAATTAATTATCGCTTAAACGGCGACGGCAGAGCCGCCTGCGTCGGCTCCGCTCAATACAAACCTAGGCGACCAGGGCGAGAGGGACCGGCGGGTAAACACTGAGAGGCTGGACGGGCCAGCGGGCGGCCGACACAGATGTGAGAGCAGCGAAACCTCGAGGGGCCCCTCCCGCAGCAGCAGGACTCCGGGTTGCCATTTACAGAGCAAACTCTTACTCACACATCAGCTGCCCACTTAAGTGGGACACCTCATGTGCTTTCGCCATCGTGCTCATCTGAGCCCCCTTTGTGCCATAACGATACCCATTTAGCAACACAGCCACGGAAGATCCTATTTAATTTGACAGCAACAGTCAGCTCTTCAGCTGGCAGCTTGACTGTCAGGATCTCTGCTACGTCGTGACGGATCGTTTTACGGTATTTTAAAAACTCTCCTGACACCCAATTTTTATAGACCACACAACGTAATTAAACGTTCATTTTATTGAACCTCGTAATTATTTCCCATTGCGATATGTAAGTTTGTAGCGTGGCTCAAAACTTATGTGTGAGCGAGGAAAACATTTCAGACCCACTGCTTCAGGCTGTGATACGAAAGGTGTCAGTGAAACCGGTGTCGTGTATTCTCCGACCTGTGAATTTTACGCTCTGTGAAATTTCCGCCCAGAAAAGGTCAAGGAAGGGCCAACTAATCCCCAGGGGACGCGAGCTAGCATGCTGAAGCCGCACGGTACTAGCCACACTATATGTTGCATGTAATAATTTCAGTGTTATTAGTTCTGATATGTATATGTTTCTACGTAGAGAGTTCTTACTGATTAAAAGTAAAAAAAAACAAAAAAACATGCTATTTATTTATGGAGCAATTTGGTTTAGAACACACACACAGCGACGTTGCTCAAGTGGAGCACATAAAAGGTAAAAAATAAATAAACAAGTAAATTGCGGTCAGGTTTTTGAAGCGCCATATTTGGGCGTGTTCTATGCTGAAATTTCTTAAATTTACGTCAGAGAAGCTTTAGACCCAAAGGACATGAAAGAAGGCGCAAAAATATTTCAGTTCAAAAGTGCATTTGTAGATGATCAAAAAATTGACGAGACTAACAAAAATTAAGAACCTGTTAAGGAGATGGTTCTTGATAAAACTTAAGGACTTAAAGAAAAAAGTAGAAAATCTTGCTCACAACTGTCATGCAAAAGAAGACATTGTATTATTTGAAGAAAGAGCAAATGAAGAAGAATCCAATAAAAGTAGTAGTAATATTTTCTTTTCTGTCAGTGACCTTTGACTGTCTTGGAAATCTAACAGTTGAATCATCAAAACAGTTACTGAAAAAATATTGTAAAACAAACATTACCTATTCGTTTTTGTTTTTAGACAATGAGATAAAAAACGCGTTAACTAACAATTAACGTCTGATTCCTTGTATATCAGCCACAGCGTGAGAATGTTTTTGGAACTTGGAGGGCACATTCAGCTAAAAATCACAGTTTGCACCATTCTTGTGGTAGTCTCTTTACCACAGGCACGAGTTTGAACAACGCATATAAACTTGTTAAAACTTTTCAAGCTTGGTTGAATTTTTAAACCTTAAAACCTTAGGAACAAGCCTAACTGTAAACAGAAATATCTTATCTAGACAGCACTTCAAACGGAAGAATAGACCAATCGGAATTAGTAAATAAATAAATGATTTTGTGAGGTTGGTAATTGGTGAAGTTGACAGAAGTCCGCGTTGGGTTTCAAAATACATAGCTAAACCACTGCGTAAAGGTCAGTCTGAAGCAGAACAGAATATTCGACATGTAGGTAGCAAAATAGGAAATTAATACAGTTCAGTGTGACCTCAAAATTGATCACGGCAAATATCGCCAAGTCATTGAATATTTAAATAGCTAAGGGGTTTCATTTTTTCATTGTTAGTGCGCGTCTTTCTAACGTGAATGGGAACTCACAGAAAGCTAGTTTACTTTCCAAAGATATGCTTAATTTTAGCCCAGTGTATGATCATTCATCACCTCGAGAAAACCAAATTTGCATTCAGTGTTTCATGTCACGTCCACAGTTGCGGTCATTAGAGATTTGGATTTCGCTCCGATTATTGGTTAATGGAGAGGTGGGGTGCCGGAGTGTGGGGGGGGGGGGGGGTGAAGGAATCTACCATGACCTCTTTAAGTAACGTTCACAACATTTGCTTAAAGAAGGAAAACCAAATACAGTAGACTATGGACGGCCAGATGATTGAGCCTTGGTTAGCCACTGCACTAACCTCGCTTGGTACGATAAACAACAGATAGACAGTAGATAGAACAAAATTAGACTTTTTAGAATATTTCAGTACATAAAGAAAATTCGGTTCTTTTACAGCACCGGACAGCAGTCATTGTTAATAGATATGTTTTCATAAAAGTGCGCTTATTAAATACACGGAAATATTAAGTAGCATTATGTTCACACATGTGTAGTGGAGCTTAATTTTAACTGTTAATTTGTAAACACTACTAAGGCATGGTACTAGTGGCATTTTGGGATTAGATGGATGAGAAATCACATACCTACATTTTTAAAAACAATCTGAATCCCACCGCACTTAATCCAGGCTTTGGACTGGTTAAACGGTAAAAGTAATTTTATTTTCATTTAGGGGTGTTTATAAGCTTCGTAAAATTTTTTTATCTTGTTTTGTTTTTGTTTGTTGTCTTTTTTTTATTTTTCTAAGATTGCTATTTACATTTCATTTATTTTTTATTTATACACGTATTCTTACACATTATTTAGTCTAGGTTTTGATGATAGGAGATAGCTTTCAAACAAGACCTTATCTCTCTGTCCTTCTCGTACTTTTTCAATGTTTTCTCCAGCCTTTCATCCCGTTTGATGTACATTGTTTTCTTTCTTTTACCTTCCATACTCACCTCTGCTCTCATTAATGCGCTCGCTGAAGTTTCTGCTTCTGCTTTCATCACTAATTTTAGGATTGTGTTTGGAAAGAATGTTATTAATTTTGTTATGCCAGCCCTCTACGGAGTTAGTTGTTCGAAGGAGCCGTTTGAAGCAGCTCCAAAGGCTGATAGGGATTTCTTCATTTTCCAACCACCTCTCTACAAAATAGTCGAGAAAGTCAGAAAGGCTAGGAAAATCCGGTGCCTGTGGATATACCTCCAGCCAGCCATCACATACCTCTTGAAGCCGTGGAAACGCCAGCGTAGCTCACATGCGAATTTGTTGTCTTACTTCTCAATTTTCTTTGTATTCGCGAGTGAGTCCAAGATCCTGTACTTTCCTCCAGAGAGACTTTCTCATGTGGAAATAGCATCCATGCACTGAGGAAGTTGGTAACATATGTATAATTGTAGAAATCGCTGCTCACTCAAAATCTACAGTCACACTTGCAGGGTTCCATTCTAGAATATTTTCCAGCACATTTCTGAAAAGTCGGAAGTAGTCTCTCTCTTTTTATTTGGTAATAATGCAAATGAAAATGGGTAGATATTAGTCTCATTTTTGTTACTTTCAAAATCTGCATGAAATGTATATATATGTGAAAACTGTACGTACCATCCGTAAAAAACTCTCGTTTACTTCTTAGTGCCTTTCTCCCTGCTCTTCCCCAAATAACTGTTATGCTCTATCCTGATTTATCGTCGCTTAACAGGAAACTGCTGCCATCATTCATAGATAATAGCTCTGCTTTAAGTTCACTCTCTTCTCTGGTCTCAGGATTCCTCTCACTTCGAGCGGTTCTAGGCGCTTCAGTCCGGAGCCGCGCTGCTGCTACGGTCGCAGGTTCGACTCCAGCCTCGGGCATGGATGTGCGTGATGTCCCGATGTTAGTTAGATTTTAGTAGTTGTAAGTCTAGGGGACTGATTACCTTAGATGTTAAGTCCCATTGTGCTTAGAGCCATTTGAACCACTTTGAACCATCCCTCTCACTTCCCTGCGACTTCGCCTTTTGCTCGTATAACGTCCTCTTCGTTGTTCGCTGCGCTAGCATTCCTGTCACAAAGTCGTACCCTCGATTATGCAAGCTACCTATCTCCACTGAATAGATTTTGGAAATAGACGTATTTTCCTCTCGTGCCCTCTTCTTTGCCTGGTTCATAGTCCTCTGTACTTCCAACCTTGCGTCGTCCGTAGCTCCACATTGATGTTCGGGCGAAAAGAGTACTGTAGAATGCTTGGTTTTAAGCTTTCATCGACAACGCTTCTCTTTCTGTTTTGAACAGTGCCAAATCACAGTCCTATCTTCTTTCATTTTCTTCACTGTGTAAGAATAACCTTCATAGTGGCAACTAATCTTACCACGAATTGTCGTTGAAATTTCCATATCACAACCACTGAGAAGGTTATATTCAAGTAGCATGATGTGAAGTCTACGAAAACTAGAACAATACTAACAGGCAGACGGGAGTGTGCGGGCGGAGTTCGGAAAATTCCAGGGAACTGGTAGAGAAGGTGATTAGGACGGTCCGGCTGCAGGTAGGACTGGACACAATGGAAGCAGATACGAACCGGAGTGTTCGCAGATTTCTAGTGAGGCGGAAAGTTCGCAGGGCGGAGATTTCATACATTCAGTGAAACCATCACTGCTCTTGAGGCGTTGACAGCAACACATTTTGTGATCGAAAAGGACAGATCGCATTGCGATAAGCGACACGATGACGTTCTTCACAATTTTTGACACTGCTGACACCCCAATGAAGCTTCAAACTTTTTCTAGGGAAATTCATGAAATATATACGCTATTGTGTATACGGACAATGATCAGCTATACAAGGGTATGGCGACAATGAAAATTTGTCCCAGACCAGGACTCGAACCTGGATTTGCAGCTAATCGAGAGAGGTCGCCTTACTACTTTGCTACCAGGGCAGGACTCGACGCAACTTCCATACGTCGTCATCCACGTGTAATCGTCCGGTATGCGTAAATCCATTATGTATAATCCCGTACATGGGAGGCATGTTACTCGAAAGTCGCTTCCCCGGTATCGGCGGATAAATACGATATTGCAGTGCCTCTGTTATTCCGTTTTCCGTCGTCGAACTTCTTCGGACATGCACAGCTGCTCTGCGGCGAATACAGTGATGACGCATGGTTGACGACATGTGGAAGTTGTCCATATTCGCAAATACGAATACGTTTCTTGCATTTCATAATGGCTCTAATATCTGCGGAGCCCCTCAATTGGGCAGTTGAGCAGTTTAAAAATTTTCCAGTACATAGAAAGCCCGTCACGTGAGTCCTAGACGCCGGTAGGTAGGCAGCCCTATGCTCCCTTGACACTTCTCCAGTGCTGCAAGCCTACTTACATGTTTTATTCACGCATGTGTCAATGTCGCACCCTCCCGTGATCGCTCCGCAGAATGGCACGAAACAGGGACTGAAATGCGCAAGAACCATTTTCTGCTTCCAATTGCGTTCAATTATGGTTCCACACTACACACCAGACTAAATATTGCAGTCCACTGCATTCCAAAGCGACAGCGACATCAAAGTAATGAGAGTCAGTGTCGTTACTGGCTCACAGTGTCCTTAGAGAAGGGCTGAAGCGCCGTGGGGTATCACTAGAATCACTAGAATCACGGTCTTGTTGTTCACTGTACTGCGGCCTCGCGTTTTCGACGAAAGATTGTGTGAGGTTAACGGCTCAAGGAAGAGGTGGGTTTACGCCACGTCCAGAGGCCCTTTTGTGCCTATTCACACCGGCGGTGTGTCTGAAGTGCTTATCTCAACCACAAATAAGAAAACTGCGTGATTTCAATGCAGGGCGTTGCAGATCTTACCTCCATTGCAGAGTCGTCAAAATAAAGGATGAAATGTGGGTAATACGGTGTGCGACAGCATTCTCATCGTGTGACACAGTGACCTTTGTCAGAGCTGTGCTGAAATTTCTTGCAAATATGATACTATTAACCAACTTTACATTTCACGTGAATTATTCATTTCCAGCCTTCTTTTCACATGTGTGTACGCCTAAAAAAGTGGTTCAAATGGCTCTGAGGACTATGGGACTTAACATCTGAGGTCATCAGTCCCCTAGAACTTAGAACTACTTACACCTAACTAACCTAAGCACATCACACACATCCATGCCCATGGCAGGATTCGAACCTGCGACCGTAGCAATCGCGCGCTTCCAGACCGAAGCGCTTAGGACCGTTCGGCCACGCCGGCCGGCTGTAGACGTCTTCCTGTTTGAAGCGTCGCCCAGCCAAAGGACGCTTCGATTTTGCACCATCAAGGAGGAAGGTTTTAGGTACCTCCGCATTTCAAGCTTTTCCGTTGAAATGGGAGATATTACCGAGGTTTAGCAAAAGTGATCTTTTAATAGTGTTGTGCAGTATACTAAACAGTGGGCAATTAAAATTTCAATGAAAATTATAGTGCATGTACTGCACAGGAGGGATAGAACATTATTGAATTTGAATTCGAACTGAGTTTGGAGGACAAGTATTGTTTAAAATCTACGCCTGGGATAAGAAATTGTAGTCCATGAATAGGTGTTTTCCGTGGATGGAAGGTGTTGACTGGGTATTTATTCTGTATTGTGAAACGACTGAGAGGCTTCGTCCCGCCGTAGCCCTCAGTGGTTCACAACCCCACAACAAATACACAACAGTCCACGCACTCCACTGCCGCCCAACAACGAACCCAGGGTCATTGTGCTGCGGTTCGGCCCACTGTAGAGCCCCCCCTCCCCCCCCCTCCCCCCTCCCCCCCCTCCCCCCCTCCCCCCCTCCCCCCCCCAGAATCGTTTCGTACCAGACGAGTGTAGCCCCAAATGTTTGCGTGGTAGAGTAATGATGGTGTACGCGTACGTGGGTACTCTATGCGCAGCAATCGCCGACATAGTGTAACTGAGGCGGAATAAGTGAAACCAGCTCGCATTCGCGGATGCAGGTGGAAAACCGCTTTAAAAACCATCCACAGGCTGGCCGGCACATCGGACCGCGACACGAATCCGCCGGGCGGAGTCGTGGCTGGACTGGCGCGCCATCCCGCTCGGGAAGCAGCGCGTTAGACAGTGCGGCTAGCCGGGCGGGCTGGTGACGGGGTAATAAACACACTCTGTGCCAAGATGGCTCATGACAGCTGGTGCAGTATGAAGTCTTGCGCTATCTTGTTGAAGGATATCATGGAGACATCTAAGATATGGCGCAGCCAGCGTCCTCAGCACGTTAGAAATATGACAACGGCAGGTGTCCGAATAAACTGCTAAACGAACCGAAAGTAACCGTGTTGCGCACCCAGTGGCACGCCATACCATCAATTCCAGCTGCTGAGATCCTGAAACGATGATGAATCATATCTGGCGAGGTCCTCTTCAGAGCTTTCACACACAGATGTTTGGAGCGAGATAGTTGAAGGGTCGATGGATGTTAAACATTAGGTTGACTGATAAAAAACTGGTGAACTGCGACTATGACTCACGTATCGAGTGATCTGTACAAACTTAATGACGTAAAAAGACCGGCCATCCTGGGAATCGAGAAGCTCGACGATGTTTGCCTGTTACCGATGTCAATACAGAAAAGATCTCGGGGTCTGGGAAATCCAAGACCCTTTCACATATCTCTAAAAAAGTTTCTGAGACTCACACGGACTTGCAAAAAGGAACGAGCAGAGCGTTTTAGTTTATACGTGCAGTGAGAGAGGATTTATTAGTACTAAACACATGAATACATCGTAAGTCTTCAGTTTGCATGCAGTTATATTTTTCTATTATGCTTTTGATGGATGATGAAATCAATGTAAGTTATAATAACAACAAGATATTTTATTGTGATATAATTACAATTTCAAAATATTTGATGTTTTTCTTTTCTTCTATTGTGAACCTTTGCTTCCCGGCAAATTTCATGATTCTGGGTCAACAGTGCGTACCCTATACGTTTTAATGAATCATTTTACGGGTATCAAAGTACATGATACAAATGGCTGTATCTTTTGCTTATACTGATGTGGAAGCTTAAATATTTTACATCGGCAACGGACCATAGGCCACAATGTATGACATAAATTAGAACATGACACAACTAAACATTTCTGAGAGAAAAGAGGCTAGACAGACGGACGATAGAAAGAGAAAATATTTTTTTTTCATACGATATAATTACATATTAAGAATTTTCGGACTTTTTTCTTTATTTGTACTATGAGATCTTACTTGTTGCCAAGTTTCATCATTCTTGCTCAGCTGGAAGTGACATATAGATTTTGATGAGTGAATATGCAAGTATCAAAGTATGTGACATAAATGACCGTATCTTCTGTTTGTGTAGTCTTACAAGTCTATATCTCTTACATCGCCTTGGGAGCGCTCAACTAATTATTTTATACAAATTACCACGGTACACCTACGCGTTCCTGAGAAAAAAGGTCTTAACACTCGATAGAAAGAGGGTCGGGTGGACAGAAGGCTCGATTTCTATGACTGAGATACAGAAACCGAAAAATGAGGAGGTTGTCAGCTGAATCGGTGAGGAGTGGAACGTGTGAAGATCAGTGACAATGGGCAGTATGGTAGGACATGGGTTAAGAAAACAAGAAATAACTTCTATAGTGCCTGATGAAGCTGGAGAAGAATTAGGGGCAGGTTGCTTCTGGACAGTCACGAGACAGAGAAGAGAAAATGATGCTGCAGGTCGAAAAAGACAACAAAACTTTTTTTTTTCACCAGTCTTCTTACTTGTCACATGTTGCGGGCTACGAATTCCCCTCTCTTCATCTCAGCGTAGCACTTTCAACCTACGTCCCGTATTATTTGCTGGATGTATTCCAACCTCTGTCTTCCTCTACAGTTTTTCCCTCTACAGATCCCTCTAGTACCATGTATGTCATTCCCTGATGTCTTAACAGATTTCTTGTCATCCTGACCCTTCTACTTGTCAGTGTTTCCCACAAATTTCTTTCCTCTCCCTTTCTGCGCAGAACCACCTCAATCCTGATCTTATCCGTCCACCTAGCTTTCAACACTCGTCAGTAGCACCACATCTCAATTGCTTCGATTCACTTCTGTTCCGATTTTCCCACAGTCCATGTTTCACTACCATACAATGCTGTACTCCAGATACGTTCTGAGAAATTTTTTCCTCAAATTAACGCCTCTTGGCCAGGAATTCCCTTTCTGTTACTGCTGGTCTGCTTTTGATGTCTTCCTTGCTCCATACGTCATGGGTTATTTTTCTGCCTAGGTAACAGAAATCCTAAACTTCATCTACTTCGTAACTATCATTCATGATGTTCAGTTTCTCGCTGTTCTCATTTCTGCTCCTTCTAATTACTTTCGCCTTTCTTAGATTAACTTTGAGTCCATATTATGTACACATTAGATTGTTCATTCCATGCAGCAGATCATGTACTTCTTGTTCCGTTTCACTCAGGATAGCGATGTCATCAGCGAATCTCATCATAGATATCCTTTAACCTTGACTTTTAATTCCACTCCACAAATTTGTGTTGACGTTGGGCGCACTAGTGTGACAGTAGTTCTCTGCACCCCATTTTCAGTTTACAGAACGACCTATACCTTCTAGTAATCTCCAGTCGTCAAACATACCAGCTGATGATCGCTTTCCTCACATTTTCGAAGGTATCCCCGAGGAGAATGCCACAGGCATACTGCTTTTTGGACACAACAGGAGAGGACAGGAGAGGCTGCACCTAGATAGACTATACGAAACATTCCGCACATGAGCAGTTCAACGTCTAGGATCCAATTACAGACAATTCTCTAAATTCCTTTAATACAATGTGAGTTGAGGCAGACATCGATAGCACTCAAGCTCTTTCTGTGTGTCTTTACTACAGCGCTTATTCACTTATTAAGCATTACGCGTTTCGGCTTTCACCATTTTCAAAGGCTGCCCACAAACTGGCATCAATGCAGGAACATTATCGAAATACCGCAAGACGCTCGTTACGCATTGTACACTATTGGCCAGTAAAATTGCTACACCACGAAGATGACGTGCTACAGACGTGAAATTTAACCGACAGGAAGAAAATGCTGTGATATGCAAACGAATAGCTTTCCAGAGCATTCACACAAGGTTGGCGCCGGTCGCTACACCTACAACGTGCTGACATGAGGAAGGTTTCCAACCGATTTCTCATACACAAATAGCAGTTGACCGGCGTTTCCTGCTGGAAAGTTGTTGTGATGGCTCATGTGAAGAGGAGAAATGGGTGCCATCACGTTTCCGAATTTGATAAAGATCGGATTGTAGCCTATCTTGATTGCGGTTTATCGTATCCTGACATTGTTGCTCGCGTTGGTCGAGATCCAATGACTCTTTGCAAAATATGGAATCGGTGGATTCAGGAGGGTAATACGGAACGCAGTGCTGGATCACAACGGCCTCGTATCACTAGCCGTCGAGATAACAGGCATCTTATCCGCATGGCTGTAACGGTTCGTGCAACCACGTCTCAATACCTGAGTCAACAGATGGGGACTTTTGCGAGACAACAACCATCTGAACGAACAGTTCGACGACGTTTGCAGCAGTATGGACTATCAGCTCGGAGACCATGGCTGCGTTTACCCTTGACACTGCATCACAGACAGGAGCGCCTGCGATGGTGTACTCAACGACGAACCTGGGTGCAAGAAAGGCAAAACGTAATTACTTCGGATGAATCCAGGTTCTGTTTACGGCATCATGATGGTCGCATCCGTGTTGGCGACATCGCGGGGAACGCACTTTGGAAGCGTGTATTCGTCATCGCCATACTGGCGTATCACCCGGCGTGATGGTATGGGGTGACATTGGTTACACGTCTCGGTCACCTCTTATTCGCATTGACGGCACTTTGAACAGTGAACGTTACATTTCAAATGTGTTACGACCCGTGGCTCTACCCTTCATTCGATCCCTGCGAAACCCTACATTTCAGCAGGATAATTCACGATCGCATGTTGCAGGTCCTGTACAGGCCCTTCTGGATCCAGAAAATGTTCGACTGCTTCCCTGGCCAGCGCATTCTCCAGATCTCTCACCAATTGAAAACGTGTGGTCAATGGTGGCCGATCAACTGGCTCGTCACAATACGCCAGTCACTACTCTTGATGAACTGTGGTATCGTGTTGAAGCTGCATGGGCAGCTGTACCTGTACACGCCATCCAAGCTCTGTTTGACTCAGTGCCCAGGCATATCAAGGCCGTTCTTACGGCCAGAGGTGGTTGTTCTGGGTACTGATTTCTCAGGATCTATGCATCCAAATTGCGTGAAAATGTAATCACATGTCAGTTCTAGTATAATATATTTGTCCAATGAATACCCGTTTATCGTCAGCATTTCTTCTTGGTGTAGCAATTTTAATGGCCAGTAGTGTAATAAAGCACTCACGAGAAATACATGTTTTTCTGGTGACATTTTTATTTCAATATGTGATGTACATCATTTGGAAATGTCATAATGCTCTTCCACAGATACCTGTTTACATGTTTTTGCAGCCGTAGCACTTAAGGCATAATTAGTGAATAAATGCTGTGGTCAAGATATATAAAAGTGTCTGAGTATTAATGAACTCTGCCAGTACGCTCTGCAAAGAAAGTATGCATGGGAGAATAGTTCGGCGGTCGGATTACCTTTTACGACCAATGCGTACGCCTGGTGAAAGCATACCCACAGTAGTCAGGAGCCAATCAACAGGAACGCCCTGATGAATCAAGTGAAATGAACACTGCTGCGCATGCTTAGCAACAGTCGGCATTTGTGGTGCGTCACCGCAGGAACTTTCCTCGTGCAGTGGATCATCTCAGAAGTGTATCTGTTGTGAGTAATGACAAGCTTAAAGATAAATTCTCGATTACTTAATAGACAGCTTTCCGAAAAGCATAAAATATCTAGGGATAAAACACAGTAATGAATGATACCTGGAAGTGGAATTTGAATTCACAAATGTCCAAACATGTTCATTTTGAAATTAATATTTTCCTTATTGTTTTGTCTTCATTTCACAATAAAGTAACTTTTTTGGATTCATAATACTTACTATTCCCTACTCTGCTCACCCTGAATCTAAGCTCCTACGGCCGCAGATATGACGTTTTACAGCAACGTATCAGTTTGAATTTGCTTCATTTATCTCTATCATATATTTAGTATATTAATATTATCTTTCCTTAAAATTCCTCTCCCTCTGTTGGTTACGATGAAACGTTTAAAATGCCTAGACTTTTCTTTCACGTGCCTGTCCATGATTACGCCTTATGGCTGGTTCCGGCCCCGCCATTTCTTCGACCTTCCCACAGACCTTTTTCCAATTTGGTTACATTCCATCTCCTGTTGAGGCATTCTCTTCTACGCAATAAAAGCTCTTAATAACCTTGCTTTCGATGGATAAATTATTCATTAAATGGCTGTACTCCTTTTCTTTCCTCATTTCTTCTTACTTTGTCATCTCTTGTTTCTTATTTTCTTCTGAAGTTTCGGGTTGTCTTAGGTCTTTTGATTTTAATGTTCAGTTTCTCGCCCGATGTAGTAGTGTGGGTAGCGCACATCATTATAAAATTTCATTTCGGTTTCTCAGCTTGTTTCACGCTTTATGTTTTTATTATCTTATCTTATACGTGTCAATAGGTGTTCATTTTCACTTCTTCAAAATTTGTCACATCCTAGCAAAAGGGATACCTGCTCTGTTATTAAGCTACTCTGGATCATTTAGTCCTTACTCGATATTGTCCTAAAAATGCCATTGTTTTGATTTTGTTGTTGATATCTTAAGGTTGTAATTTAGGCTTATATTATTTAATATCTATACTGGTTTTTGCAAATTTTCTTCGCTGTCCTGCAGGTTTTCTTGTTTTCAGAATATAATTGAGTAATTGGAAATTTATCTGTCTCAGTTCTTCTGCACCATCCTTCGTCTTTCATTGAAAACCGAATTTTTGCACTAATGTATTTTCTAACTTAAAACTTTGTACTGCAAGGGACCGCGTGCTACAATTATTATCTGCGCGTAAGGGTTGATGAAGGGACAGGCACCTGCTTAGTGGTGTATCTCTCCCTTCTGTAAAATTCACAATTTTTATTTCGCAGTTACCTTTATACAAGACGAATCAACGCCATAGTAGTAACCTGTTACCTTGTGGGGTTTCTATGCCCCACCGAGAGTTTTCAGCATGCTTTCTCGAAGCTATCCTTCGGATTCCACAGATCCTGCTACCTACGCCTCTCAGTATTAGAAAAAGGCATTCGCAGCTGCAGCTCTTGATTGTGATCTACGTGTATTTACAAGCTTAAACGACTTTTAAGCGAATTGTTACGTGACCAAAGTATCACAGCTGGTCGACAGATGATGTACTTCAGCCAAGTTACACTGAGGTGACTAAAGCCACCGGATAGTGATAGGCACAAATAAAGATAGCATCGCGTATACGAGTTATAAAGGCGAGGGAAACTGTACAAAAATTAAATGCATTGATGATCTTACATATTAGTATATAAATTCAAATAAAGTACCCATCCTTTCCTTATCCACCGCGATGCTTTTTTTTTAAATAAATACTAAACATTGATCTTGCCATTCAAGTGGTTCATGTGAAAGGGTTTTCGACATTATTGTGACAGCATGACAGTACTTAACTGACTCTTATCGCGGAATGACAGTTGGAGCTAGACGCATGGGACATTCCATGTCGGAAATCGTTAGGAAATTTATAATTCGAGAGCCACATTGTCAAGAGTGTGCCGGGGATACCAAACTTCAGGCATTACCTCTCACCTCGAACAAAGTAGTAGCCAACGGTCTTCACTTATCTAATGAGAGCATCACCGATTTTGTAAAATTTTGAGTGCCAAGTGGTCAACAAGGCTGTGTGAAAGCTGGTGGAGTCTCCGTAATAGTGTGCACTGAGCTTACGTGGGATGAACTGGTTCCTCAGGTCCTACTGAACTTATTATTGACAGGAAATGATTATGTTCGGCTACCTGCAGACCATTTGCAACCATTCATGGACATCATCTTCCCAAACAATGATAACATTTATATGGATGACAATGCGCCATGTCACCAGGTCACAATTATTCGCGACTGCTTTGAAGAACATTGTGGACAATACGAGGGAATAGTTTGACAACCCACCTAGCGTGACATGTATTTCGCCGAACATTTGGGGCATAATCGAAAGGTCCGTTTATGCACTATATCTTACACCGGTAAAACATTCACAGTTATGGGACGCTATAGAGGCTACAGGGACTTACAAAGGTTTGTTGAGTCTATGCGAAGTAGAGCTGCACTAACCGGGAAAAAGGAAATAGGACACTATACTATGGATACTCCAGTTAAAGTTTTGATCAACTCTTTTTTTATATATCTGTTTAGTTTAAAACAGGCCACAACCTTGAAAAGGGAAATATCGAGTGCAAAAAGAAGCTTTACAGTTGGGACAGTCGAAAGATCTGTGGTAAGAATTCCTAGAGGATCCACCCAGTTCGTCATTCGGAACAGAAGTATAAATGATAATTACCGTGCTTACCAATATGAAAATTTAAGTGCTTTCTACCTATAAAAATACGTGCAGAAGCTAGTGAAACTCCAGAATTACTGTTCCGTTGTTATTCAAGAAAGCGCTTTAATAATGTGACATTACTAGTAGCATTGTCAGATACTGAAGAAACGACTTTACATTTTCATATTAACCGTAAAACGTGTTGATATCTGAAAAAGTTATTATCAATTAGACTAATGCTGTGCACATTTTAGTTGGAAACGAGGTTCCGTCGACTCTTATCATCGTGGTATGAGGAGTAAAAACATAGCGGCTTCTGAAAATATTTATCTCGTTGACAGACAACATTTAACGTGATGTTACGCAGTGGTAAGGTCGAGTTATGACGCAATAGAGCCAGTTTACTTTATAAATAAACAGAAAGCATGTGTTGCTTTAGTAAAACACACAGTTGTTACAACGCGATTAACCCTCTGTCGTCCTACAACCCAGTATTTGGCAGAAGACCACGTACAGAATAACTGTACCGAACGTGTAGAGTACCATATGTAGGCAGTTAGTCAAGCTACTGTTTAAAAATGTCAATTTCATTGTTTACTCGATGTTTTTCTTTGATATTAAAGTCACATCAAAATTTTATTGAACGATACTGATTTGTTATTTCATGAGATAAATTTTATCGGTGCATATATGATTACCACTGATTTCCACTTTTCTTATGTAGTCCTTTGTACTTAGCTCGGGCATAATTTGTCAAATGTATACAATGACAACAATTTTTCACAATATATATTTTCTGAGCGCTTCGGTTAGGCAACAGTTCAGCAGTATCTGCAACATGAACGTAGAACGTAGGTAATTTGTTTTAAACATGAGTCCGTTGCCAATTATTTATTGTAGCAGAACATGTTCTTTGTTTAAATTTAGATTAGCTTGCGGATTGCTTTGCCAAATAAGAGTGTGTAGCTGGATGAACCATTGACGTTCGCTTCTAGACCACACATTGTATGTAATACGACCTTGCAATATATATATATATATATATACCTTGCAATTCATACTACGTTTGCAATCTGACGGAAATCCATAAACATGGACTCTGAACGTAAATTATTTCCTTTGAAAATGAGTCTGTTGCTACTTTTCTTTATAATCTAAATTAGCTTGTGGAAGATAAACAAAGAAAATATAATTATGTTATTCGAAATGTTACATTTACTTCGCAGACATCAATTACTTACAAAAGCCTATGAAGTAATTTACCACACGACCTTTCGTTTCTACTTAACCATATCTGTCTTATTGACACTGTAAGTAGGCTGTTTATGTTTTCTTATTGGCAACGTTACGTAGCGCACTGTATGAAAATCACTGGCTGTGCTGTATGCAGTCTGTGGCTGGTTTGCATTGTTGTCGGCTATTGTAGTGTTGGGCAGCTGGACGTTAACAGCGCGTAGCGTTGCGCAATTGGAGGTGAGCCGCCAGCAGTGGCGGATGTGGGGAGAGAGATGGCGGAGTTTTGAAATTTGTAAGACTGGATGTCATGAGCTGCTATATATATTATGACTATTAAGGTATATACATTGTTTGTTCCCTATTAAAATCTTTCATTTGCTAACTATGCCTATCAGTAGTTAGTGCCTTCCGTAGTTTGAATCTTTTATTTAGCTGGCAGTAGTGGCGCTCGCTGTATTGCAGTAGTTCGAGTAACGAAGATTTTTGTGAGGTAAGTGATTTGTGAAAGGTATAGGTTAATGTTAGTCAGGGCCATTCTTTTGTAGGGATTATTGAAAGTCAGATTGCGTTGCGCTAAAGAATATTGTGTATCAGTTTAAGCGCAGTCTTGTATAATTGTTCAAAGGGGACGTTTCATTTGTCTACCCTTAGCCGAGGATATCTCACTGGAATCTTCTGATTTTTCTTGTAGCTTGTGTAATTAGTGTAGCTTTTGTTTATTGCTAGCGCGTAATTATAGAGAGAATTTCGTTTGTAGTTGTAGTTTTTCATTCTTGTACACAGTTGTGGCATGCATGTAGATTTGCACCAAGTATTTCGCAGCTGCGCTTGCAATTAACTAGATATTATTTTCTGTGCTATGTTAATGTGTTCTCTTATTTTTGCTCTTCAAATTGTGTTTTTCTGTGTTATCGTGTGAAATATTGTGACAATAATGGCGTGTGAAAAACGTAATACTAGGCTCCAAAGTAAACTGAGAAATGACAGTGAAGACGAAAACAGTGTGTTAGCGCCACCGAGTAATGAACTAACTAATGTTCAAAGTAGTAACTTGGTAATTGTGCATAGGGAAATGGAGCGGGCTGCAAATAATGGTGTAGGCAGTGACACAATTAGTGAACAGGGAAGCATTATCGATCGATCGGTCGGCAACAGCTCGCCTCAGGAATGACAGAACACAATATTGCAAATACTGTAGACTCAGGTTTTGGGTCCTCACCGTTTTCTCAAATGAGTCAAGACACATTTTCTGTTTGTCAAAACCTGAATGTTTCCGGTGAAAATGCGCTGCCAAAAAGCATAGAGAAACACATTCCAGACACTAAGACATTATTATTGCAATTAGTGCAGCAAATGAAACAAAATCAGAGACAAACACAGCAACAGTTAGACACAATGGAACAAAATCTTCAAAAGTTAGACACAATGGAACAACACCACTGACAAACACAGCAACAGCTTCAAAAGTTAGACTTATTGGAACAAACTCTTGAACAAACATGTGAAGATTTAACTACTGAGTTACATAAAATCGAATCGAAATGGCAAAATGTCTGTAAAGACGTAAAAACACAAATTTGTGAGCATTTACAACCTACTTTTTCGCGTCATGATAATGCATTACAGAATCACGAAGCAGCCGTAAAAGAACTGCAAACTACTGTTCATGAAAATCGTGACACCTTGCAAGCTAAAATTGATTTAGTTGCATCTACCGATTCGGTTACGCAACTTGCAAAAACTCAGAAAAACTTAAAGGACACAGTAGATACGATTTCAACACAAATGGACACTCTGAAACATGGTTCAGAAAAACACACAGAGGAAATAATTTCACTATCGGATAAAGTAGCCGAACTTTCAGATCAGTTCACTAACTTATCTACAAAGGTAGATGATGACCTGAATGACACAAGACCTGTAGCCTTCACTGACACTGAAGAGTATGGACAAATTAGAAAATTCAAACAAAATCAAAATCAAATCAATACACAGTACAAAAGAGAAATCCGGGAAGTACAAGATCAGTTGGCACAAGTAATACAAGAATTACATATTTCAGAGGACACTCGCGCTCCAGTATGGGAAGAGGGACATAGAAATACGGAGCAACCACAAAATAATAACACAGGAAACTTCGGAAACTATGAAAGAAATTGGCAAGGTGCATTGAATTTTGAGATGGAACCGCCGAAACGAAGTAACAATGAGCGATGTGCGACTCGCCGACACGATGATTTTGACTATAAGCTGTTCATT
The DNA here is from genome assembly GCF_021461395.2 of Schistocerca americana. Lineage (NCBI taxonomy): Eukaryota > Metazoa > Arthropoda > Insecta > Orthoptera > Acrididae > Schistocerca > Schistocerca americana. The sequence goes on from NC_060124.1 coordinate 126,242,439, forward strand.
ACTACACGTAAATTCAAAACATTTTAGAATTCTGACAAAGACATTCATCCACAAGCATGGCTCCATCAATTCTCTCATTGTTTTTCTCCCAAATGGTCGTTAGAACACAGATTAGAATTTATGTGTGGCTACTTAGAGAATGAACCAGCCGTAAGAATGCGATCGGTCATTCACGATTGTCACAGTGAAGGAGAATTTTACTATGCCTTCCTCTCAGCATATTGGTCTCAAGCTACACAAGACCGAGTAAAACATAGCATCATAATGATGAAACATTTCGAACAATCTGAATTCTCCAGTCTTGTGGAATATTTTGAAGACATGTTGCACAAGAATCAGTACCTGTCAAACCCATACAGCCCCTCAGAACTCATCTGCATTTGTTTAATCAAACTACCTGAACATTTACGACATATTACTTTAGCAGGACATTGCAAAGACGACATTGAAGCTTTTCAGGGACTGTTACAAGAACTGCAAATTGACACTGACAATCGCGGAACGCGAAAACAGGAGCAAAATAATTACAGGTCACATCTGTCACAATTCCGTGATGACAGAAATAATACACGACAAGGCTATTCTCACAACACAAATCGTGACCAAAACAGACACCACCCGTATGACAACCGTTGGCAGAGTAGCAATAATTACAGGGAAATATGACCTCTCCGCAGTAATGAATATCACAGAGACAACCATAGAAACAGACAATATGGGAACAAAAACAATTATTATCAAGGGAGACAGAATAACTTCAGATGCAACAGTTCAGCACGCAGTTACGGTTCCGGGAGAAATTCTCCACCACATGACCGACAAACAAGGAACTATGTAAACTACCGACAAAACGACAGACCTAAATTCCATCTGAACTGGCAAGCTTCAAACAGAGCAGGACTTTCTCGACAAGGTGAATTTGTAGAAGTTAGGTCTCCTAATCCCAGTAACGACGTTCGCCAACAAAGAAACAGACAATGACTCGCACCGCAGGCAACCACGTGCGCCCGCTGGCTCAGGGAAAAATAACATAGACGCTAACCTTGAGGAAATTTCCAGTATTCTTTACCGACATATACCACATGATAAATGCGTTGAAGTTGAAACTCTGCGTACTAGGAAGAGTAAAGGTTTACACCACATTTCACATGTAAAACCGTTTATTGAAAGATAATCTGCTTTTTAACTTTGTCTTTGCCATGTAACTTTTCACTTTACATTACTAGTATGCTTTGTCAGAATCTGTTAATATGCAACAATGCTTGAAGTTAAATATCCAGTCAAGAACCAAGAGAACTTATTTAAACAGAAATTACTAATGCATTGTTATTGTGAACAGACGACACAGTGTTATTGTGTGTGTACATTCTTGCTTGTTAGTTGCACGATTACGTAACAACTATAAGGCTCACATACTTAGAACATTCACCAGTACTACTAATGAGATTTTAATGCAACATTTTGGTTTACTTGAAAATACATTCAGGAATTAAAGCACTTTCAGTGAGATACCAGATGACACAGTGGTTAGTTTATGTGACAGCTACACGATTTTATCACGACGCTACTAATGAGTGACGATTTACAATATTGCTTTTGCGGTGTATCTGTTTTATATCTGCACAGTTTTTCTGTATTATTCTGGAAAGTAAAACATGTTTTAGTAGTAACTTTTGTGGTATAGCTACAATGAGACTGCCTTTTCCATAACACAACAACACGTTACAGCACAGTACTTTCTTCATCACGGCAATAAGCGTAATAACTAAGATATCTATACACAAACCATTTCACTTTCGTTTATGATGAGGTAAGTACAGGACGCGTATTTGAGTGATTAATTTTATACTTAAAACATTTATTTTTAAAGATTTTTGAATTACAAAGAAAGTTTTCCGTGATACATTTCATTCCATTGCTGTAATCTGTAATACCTGAGGGTATAATTACATTAATCCTCAGGGGGGTACACGCTTACTTTGTGTACCATGTGTTTGGCAAGCACAAGGAGCCCTAACTAATATGGTATTTCCTTATACAACTTTACACATCGGTACCATATTCCTCTAACACATAAATTACACAGCTATCTGATCATTTAACTGAGAGATAAACTTAATTTTTACTACATCAGTGACACATGTTTACGCAATTACACAGTTGGATAACTTCACACATATGAAATTGTATTTTGTCTGTACTGTGTGAACTGTTCATATTTTTTCAGCACCATTGTGATACTATGAGAGCTTTGAATGATGTATTTGGTAAGGGAGCATGGTTTTAAAGTACGTTTGAGGTAGATGACACTACTGAAATGAGCAGAGAATTTTTTTTTAGGTTTTGACATTATTGCAGAAAGCTACGACGTTTTTGAGATTTGACTGAGGTGTTAGGATGTTATTTTTACGATGACGATATGTATTATGCTCCTGAGGTATGTTTATGATCAATAAGATGATGCTACCGTATATGAGGAATTTGATTATGCTACGTATTTATTATGATGAAATATTGAATAAGTGTTGACGAATGCGTATATGAATAATGAGTAGTGGTTAGGGACTCTGATTTGTGGAAAAGGATGTTGGAAACCAAGAATTGTACTTTAAGAGTAATGAAATGTATGTAAATGCGTGAATGTGTTACAATGCCAACGAAAATATTTTGAACACTGTTATATTAATAGGATTTTGTTTCTACACATCTGTAACGCAAATTCTTGACCTGTGAAACTTTTTATATGAGACTGTCACTGTAGTGCAAACTGGTGTCGCAATTATTTCGGTAAGAATGTTAAGTGACCACCTTCACGTAATGCGTCGTGGGCACCCAGCTGTGCTACAGTCGCCTGGAAAAAAGCCGTTAGTGTGTGCCTTTTCAGAGGTGCAGGTAAAAAAAAAACAAAAAACAAAGGGTGGCCATTATCCTCGCTATTGACATTTCTTTGTGGAAAGCATCGCAAATACGACACACTCAAACTTGAAAACATATGATTACACTGTGAAGCTCTTAATTTATGATATTTACTGAAATGCCTAATGAAATGATGAGCTACATTTTACATCTATTGTCTTTCTAGTTGAGAGATTGCTCATTTTGTTTCATATCTGGTCCCCAGCTGTGTTGCAGCATTGGTTTCATAAAATAAAATTAAATGCATTTGCTAATGTGAACATTTTCTGTCAACAGATCTATTAAATAATTATTTTATGACCCACATTCTTCGAAAAAGGAGCTCTTGGAATGGAAAGAACAATAAGAAGGGACTAATAACAGTAACTGCATATGTAATTTTCTTTTCAAGTACTTGGTAATTTTTTGTAGAATTCGTTTTTGTGGTGCACCACTTTATTACACAGAATTTACGATGCAAATATACATTTCCCTTGTCTGCATTGTTGTCTTTAGTGTAATATTTTTTCTGCTTGAGCTATGTCATGTTTAGATATAAGTTATTGCATTTGCTGCTGCTGTTTGCCAGGCATAGTGCTACTGAATTTCACTTTGTATTTCTCTGTTAAGCTCGTTTTACTACTGATTTATTTTTCTTGTCGCTGCAAATTGGCTCATATTAGTTGTAATGTTGCATTGCTTGGTAATTTTTTTTCGTTGCTGTTTGTGTTAATTGTTTTGTGCTGCTGCATTGCCTCGTTCCTTAGTTTAGCATCTGAATTCAGTAGATTTAAGTTAGCTTAAGATGGGGTAGGCTATATGAGAGAACGAGTTGTGATGAATTGGAAGAAATGCATTGAGAAGCTATAAGAAAATGGTTTGGCCAAAATAGTATTTTGAAAGAGGATATGAGCAAAAAAGTAGGGTTTAGGGACAACAGGTTTAGGTAGGATTTTCTTTGAAGTAAATGATGAGGTAAGATAATGGAAAATAAATAATGAGGTAAGAAAAATGTGAACATATAAATACAGAAAGCATGCTTGGATAGAATTTTTTTGGTGGAAACAGATGTTGAAATAAGAGGAAAGATATATGGAATGAAGTTTTGGGGTGGACTGCAGTACCAAATGTCACACTGAAAACAAACCCGGTCCTGCATTTTTGTGTTCACTATGTGAATTTGTGTTTTTTCCTGTCTTAATGTGTTTAGCTAATAAGAGTTGTGTTGTAGAATTTTTCTGATAATATATTATTTTCTTTGTAAAGATGTTTAGGCATTACTTATTATGTTTTGTTTTAATGCTCATGTGTAAAGTTGATGTTTCAAAAGTTATTCTGATCTTTCATGTATTTACTTATGTCATAATTCCTGTAACACTAATGTATATGTTAGCTGAATTCCTTTGTAAAGCCTGTATTTCCACAAATGTTATCTGTATTGTTATGTTCTTTAATGATATATTTTGTACCTTTGTTATTGTATTCTCATGTTATAATATTGTAATTGACACCAGTTCAGCAAATTAAGTAACTTGTAAGCATTGATTTCACTGCACACATTTCTGTTGGTCACAGTATATGCACAATATGTAATAAAAAAAAAGAGGACTGTAAATGCTCCCACGTGCGTTGATAGGTCAGCAAGGGACTGGTTAACAGCATTGCTGGTTCTAAGGACAACTCCAAAAACTGTGTGAGTGCACAAGTGGTGGTTTATGGACTTGCTATATTCTCTGCAAGACTCTTCGATGGTGACTCTGCACCCGCACAGTCGCAACAGATGGCTGCTGGCTGTCTCTATAAGGACTACAGTGGGTGTGCATCTTTGATGACCCAACAATACCATTATTTCTACAAGGACTACAGTGGGTCTACACCTTTTCTGACTCACCAGTACCATTATTTCTACAAGGACTGCAGTGGGTCTGCACCTCTGGTAGCCCACCAACGCCATACTCTCTACCAGGACTACAGTGGGTCTACTCTGCGATGACCTACCTACCAATATTCTTCAAAACGTCGAATGCCTCTGCTGTGGGTTTGCTCTGTTGTGGCCCATTACCTGTTAGCATGTCAAGAGTCAGCACTGTCTTTCCGTTGGAAGGACAACACTACTTCTTCAAGACTGCGTGGAAATCCACTACTTCCGTGTGCATTGTCTTTTACTGCTCAATCTTTGAGAAAAAAACTGCAATTTTACTGTGATGAATGATTACGACTGTCTTTAGGGACTGTGAGAAAATTTTAGTTTTTGCCCAACATTGTATTAGTAAGTGTGTGCATTTTATATCTTTCTTACTGTAATTGTGAAAATTTTTTTCAAATCTGTATTGGCCAGTGCCCAAAACAATTTGTAAAATTTTTTGTGGGGGGCATGGGGGCTATATAAGTAGGCTGTTTATGTTTTCTTATTGGGAACGTTACGTAGCGCTCTGTATGAAAATCACTGGCTGTGTTGTGTGCAGTTTGTGGCTGGTTTGCATTGTTGTCAGCTATTGTAGTGTTGGGCAGCTGGACGTTAACAGCGCGTAGCGTTGCGCAGTTGGAGGTGAGCCGCCAGCAGTGGCGGATGTGGGGAGAGAGATGGCGGAGTTTTGAAATTTGTAAGACTGGATGTCATGAGCTGCTATATATATTATGACTATTAAGGTAAATACATTGTTTGTTCTCTATTAAAATCTCTCATTTGCTAACTATGCCTGTCAGTAGTTAGTGCCTTCCGTAGTTTGAATCTTTTATTTAGCTGGCAGTAGTGGCGCTCGCTGTATTGCAGTAGTTCGAGTAACGAAGATTTTTGTGAGGTAAGTGATTTGTGAAAGGTATAGGTTAATGTTAGTCAGGGCCAATCTTTTGTAGGGATTATTGAAAGTCAGATTGCGTTGCGCTAAAGAATATTGTGTGTCCGTTTAAGCACAGTTGTGTATAATTGTTCAAAGGGGACGTTTCAACACTTACTCGGCAAGTTGCACATGAGGAGAAGCGCTACAAGGAATCCCGACAGGAATCAATTTTCAGAGGAATGGAACATAAGACATAGTAATGAAACAGACGTTTAGTAAATTACCACAACTAAATCAAGTTAACAGTTAAACACGACAAACTTGAGTGTTTGGTAAGCATTATTCTACTGCCAAAGTGATTGAAACGGCGAAAAATATTTCATAGGGCAAATTATAAGTACGAGGAAAGCCTGTTTTCAAGTCTAAACATCATTTTTAGCTTACTAATGAAATTGAAGACAAAAGATATTTGTTGACCTTTTAAATATTAACATGTAACAATAAGACGAAGCATAATACAGCAGTATCTGAGCAGTGTAAATAAAGTCAAAGACGTACTGATGATGATTGATGCGTTGCGCACTACGTCAGGAAGTGTAAATGTTTTACAGTTTCTCAGTAATATTCGTATGAAGCGAAAATGTGTGCGCAGTTAGTGATTTATTTATAGCGAACCTCCTAAAACAAAATATAATTATCGTGTAGTCACCAAGCCTTAATAGCTCCAGTTCATTTACGGAAATCCATTTGAAGTCTCCACAGAAGTGCAATCATTATGAAACGGAGAACATAATCTTGTGTGTAACGATGCATCACTCGAAGTGTTGGATGAATGAGGTATTTATTGCCGAACTTTTAAATATTTATGCATGCACTCTCATAAATTTCCTGGGTTAATGCGTAATAAATCAGGTAAATTTCGCTACACTGTTCTTTGCAGATGAGCAACTGGTTATGGTTTCATAAAGAAATCTAACTTCTCTGTGAGTCCTCAAGATGTATTATGCGAAGAAGCGAACACCGAAGTTCGTCGCCGTCATCGCGTCACAAGCGTATATAAAGTTCTCATCAATCATGATTAGTTTTACATCGCGAAATGTAGGCACATGTAATGTTTCGGTAGACAGTGATGTAATGTGAAACTAATTTCAATAAATTAACCATTTCAAACATAGAGACATACGAGATTGTTTGAATCGAACTATTCGTGTTGAACACATGCCGAGCTTGCCAAATGTTACTGTATCGAGAATACTTTAATATATGTCCTCTCACGACTTTTTTAGGTAGCCATAATGACTTGGACATTTTCTCTTGGACATGCTTGCCATCGTGAATATCCAATTTTGAGTAAGAATTTTGAATAAGCAGCATGAGATTGACGATTGTTTAACTTCCTTACCAGCAAGATCTTGTAACAGGACAGGAAATCAGTTTCATCAAGTGTGAGTCTACAGCCTCTACATAGTTTAAGAATTACAAAATCATATTAATTGTCCACTGTTAGCTATCGGTTTTTTTCTACTGATGTATTTCATTGTGTTATTCGCCAGTTTAGGCCTGTAGCAGTTTTCAGATGCAGTTTCGTGCGTGGAAAGTGTAGGTAACAAGTGAAGTAATAAACTTTATAAGCACAAAATATTTTTATAGCCCACAGCGGACATTGATAATGGTTTTAATATTAAGAATATACAGGAAGTGGCAGGCGTAATCTGATTAATGTTGGGAAATGCTCACATAATTTTAGATCTAGTAATGTGGTCCGTGTTAAACTAGCTGTCTTTTTCGGCTTTACTTGGGCTCATTGAAGTGTTGCTTTGAACAAATGATTTGGTTGTATTATCTTTAAATAAAATATTAATTTTTACTGTTATTTATCTTAATTTTCTTACGTTTTCGTAATGTGTTTCACATTCCACTCTTACTGTTAGGTTTGTAAATAAACAAAATTTCGTTAACCATGTAGAAGCCCCGAATACTTCAAATATATGCGTTTTATATCCTCAGTCTCAAAGAAAGTGACTTGGAAGAAAGCTTGCTAATAGTTTTGTAGAAAATATTCTTGTATTTTCCTGGCCAAATAAGCGATTAGATCTGGTGGCGACACTTATAAACTGTGCAGGCCTATTTTTGGCCCTGTTACGACTCTTGCACCTGCATCAATTTGTACACATGTGTTGTCCATTTTTTCGAAGACAACGTTTGTATGTTGATTATATTTCTTCACGTGTATGTAAAGGAAGTCTGCTAGCTCCAAATTGTACTTCCTGCATGCTCATCTATTTTTCGGAAGAGTTCATTCTTTATCGCTTATGTCCTTCTTCAGTTGATGTTTCTCTGTTTCGAATCGAATGTACTCTAAAATCGCCTCTTCTCTAGTACATCTTGTTCTGACTTGTAACTTCTTCTAATCGTTGCATTCCTCCATGATTTACGGTAATTCATCCTTCTCTTTCATGTGCCATTTCGTTTCTATGTACCACCATATGACTTTGTGATTCTGAAAACTTTTTTCAGTTCATAGCAAGGTTGGTACAGCAACCAGTATGTATGATATGAAGAAACAAGCACTCTTCGTTGCAGTCATAAATTTTTTACTATTTTACAATCCAGCGTTCCACCACTTCGCAGATGGCTGTCGTGGTTGTTGTTGTTGTCTTCAGTCCTGAGACTGGTTTGATGCAGCTCTCCATGCTACTTTATCGTGTGCAAGCTTCTTCATCTCCCAGTACTTACTGCAACCTGCATCCTTCTGAATCTGCTTAGTATATTCATCTCTTGGTCTCCCTCTACGATTTTTACCCTCCACACTGCTCTCCAGTGCTAAATTTGTGATCCCTTGATGCCTCAGAACATGTCCTACCAACCGGTCCCATCTTCTCGTCAAATTGTGCCACAAACTCCTCTTCTCCCCAATTCTATTCAATACCTCCTCATTCGTTATGTGATCTACCCATCTAATTTTCAGCATTCTTCTGTAGCACCACATTTCGAAAGCTTCTATTCTCTTCTTGTCCAAACTATTGATCGTCCATGTTTCACTTCCATACATGGCTACACTCCATACATATACTTTCAGAAACGACTTCCTGACACTTAAACCTATACTCGATGTTAACAAATTTCTCTTCTTCAGAAACGCTTTCCTTGCCATTGCCAGTCTACATTTTATATCCTCTGTACTTAGACCATCATCAGTTATTTTGCTCCCCAAATAGCAAAACTCGTTTACTTCTTTAAGTGTCTCATATCCTAATCTAATTCCCTCAGCATCACCTGACTTGATTCGACTACATTCCATTATCCTCGTTTTGCTTTCGTTGATGTTCATCTTATATCCTCCTTTCAAGACACTGTCCATTCCGTTCAAATGCTCTTCCAAGTCCTTTGCTGTCTCTGACAGAATTACAATGCCATCGGCGAACCTCAACGTTTTTATTTCTTCTCCATGGACTTTAATACCTACTCCGAATTTATCTCTTGTTACCTTTACTGCTTGCTCAATATACAGATTGAATAACATCGGGGACAGGCCACAACCCTGTCTCACTCCCTTCCCAAACACTGCTTCCCTTTCATGCCCCTCGACTCTTATAACTGCCATCTGGTTTCTGTACAAATTGAAAATAGCCTTTCGCTCCCTGTATTTTACCCCTGCCACCTTTAGAATTTGAAAGAGAGTATTCCAGTCAACTTTGTCAAAAGCTTTCTCTAAGTCTACAAATGCTAGAAATGTAGGTTTGCCTTTCCTTAATTTATTTTCTAAGATAAGTCGTAGGTTCAGTATTGCCACACGTGTTCCAACATTTCTGCGGGATCCAAACTGATATTTGCCGAGGTCGGCTTCTACCAGTTTTTCCATTCGTCTGTAAAGAATTCGCGTTAGTATTTTGCAGCTGTGACTTATTAAACTGATAGTTCGGTAATTTTCACATCTGTCAACACCTGCTTTCTTCGGGATTGAATTATTATATTCTTCTTGAAGTCTGAGGGTATTTCGCCTGTCACATACATCTTGCTCACTAGGTGGTAGAGTTTTGTCAGGACTGGCTCTCCCAAGACCGTCAGTAGATCCAATGGAATGTTGTCTACTCCTGGGGCCTTGTTTCGACTCAGGTCTTTCACTGCGCTGTCAAACTCTTCACGCAGTATCGTATCTCACATTTCATCTTCATCTACATCCTCTTCCATTTCCATAATATTGTCCTCAAGTACACCGCCCTTGTATAGACCCTTTATATACTCCTTCCACCTTTCTGGTTTCGCTTCTTTGCTTAGAACCGGGTTTCCATCAGAGCTCTTGATATTCATGCAAGTGGCTCTCTTTTCTCCAAAGGCCTCTTTAATTTTCCTGTAGGCAGTATCTATCTTACCCCTAGTGAGATAAGCCTCTACATCCTTGCATTTGTCCTCTAGCCATCCCTGCTTAACCATTTTGCACTTCCTGTCGATCTCATTTTTGAGACGTTTGTATTCCCTTTTGCCTGCTTCATTTACTGCGTTTTTATATTTTCTCCTTTCATCAATTAAATTCAATATTTCTTCTGTTACCCAAGGATTTCTACTAGCCCTCGTCTTTTTACCTACTCGATCCTCTGCTGCGTTCACTACTTCATCCCTCAGAGCTACCCATTCTTCTTCTACTGTATTTCTTTCCACCCATTCCTGTCAATTGTTCCCTTTTGCTGTCCCTGAAACTCTGTACAACCTCAGGTTTAGTCATTTCATCCAGGTCCCATCTCCTTAAATTCATACATTTTTTGCAGTTTCTTCAGTTTTAATCTACAGTTCATAACCAATAAATTGTGGTCAGAGTCCACATCTGCCCCTGGAAATGTCTTACAATGTAAAACCTGGTTCCTAAATCTCTGTCTTACCATTATATAATCTATCTGATACCTTTTAATATCTCCAGGATTCTTCCATGTATACAACCTTCTTTTATGATTCTTGAACCAAGTGTTAGCTATGATTAATTTATGCTCTGTGCAAAATTCGACCAGACGGCTTCCTCTTTCATTTCTCTCCCGCAATCCATATTCACCCACTATGTTTCCTTCTCTCGCTTTTCCTACCCCCGAATTCCAGTCACCCATGACTATTAAATTTTCGTTTTCCTTCACTACCTGAATAATTTCTTTTATCTCATCATACATTTCATCAATTTCTTCATCATCTGCAGAGCTAGTTGGCATATAAACTTGTACTACTGTAGTAGGCATGGGCTTCGTGTCTATCTTAGCCACAATAATGCGTTCACTATGCTGTTGGTAGTACCTTACCCGCATTCCAATTTTTTTATTCGTTATTAAACCTACTCCTGCATTACCCCTATTTGATTTTGTATTTATAACCCTGTATTCACCCGACCAAAAGTCTTGTTCCTCCTGCCACCGAACACTAATTCCCACTATATCTAACTTCAACCTATCCATTTCCCTTTTTAAATTTTCTAACCTACCTGCCCGATTAAGGGATCTGACATTCCACGGTCCGATCCGTAGAACGCCAGTTGGCTGTATAAAGGTGAAGTTCGTCATTGGAAAATAATAAAAAAAATTAACACGTATAACAAACACTGCTTCTATCTTCATATTTTCGATTTTGCTTGGAGTTGTGTGAATACTCTTCTATTTTTCGGCATTTTAACGACAAAAGATCTGTTCTTATTCGTTCCTACAATAATATTGAGCCTGCACACCGGTCTTTCCCTTAAATACCTCATGATCGAAATCGGAGAACGCTGCGTTTACAGTTTAGATTTCTAGGAATTTTACGAATAATTATTGAAATTTCTTTAACAATACATCTTACTCGCACTCTAAGCGCTGCACTATATACCCTAGAGGATCGAAAACTGAAAAAAAAATCGGGCAGAAATTCCGTTTCCAATACATTCTTAAGAATTATTAAGTAATTCTTACATATCTACCATCTCTTTCGCACATCTTCTATCTCGCTTGCGCAGTTCTGCTACACACTGATACACGTTGCTGCTCGTCACTTGCAAAGCATTCAGCACTTTCTAAGTAGAAAATACGGTTAGATTCTTTCTCGCAATAATGTTTCGCCTCCTGTTTCAGGCCTTACACAACCACAATCGCTAAATTTTCTTATCCCCGGAAGGCCAAGGGTTATATATCACTATAACAGAAAGTTCGTGGCAGGTGCTGTATGTGTAGAAAACTCAGTATTTACCAACACACACATGCTCTCCTTGATATAAACGACGCTCTTCTGTAAACTGTTAAATTCGTTTCCATTGTGATCTCTCTCGACAAAGTGATGTTAATATGGTAGAAATTAAATGGTGACATCTCAGCTATTTTCATCCGAAACGGGTAATCCAGACTTCAGTTTACGTCACGATTCATCAAAAGGAAAGGAAGATTTTACTGTCACTGCTTATGATGGTCCATTCTGGTTTTATGAAGTATGTTCAAAAGATGAAACGAGGTTCAGCACTCGCGCAGGATAGAAGGATAAAGAAATGACCTTCCATTTATTTCTCGAAAGAATTGTTCATTCTAGGAAATACGCGAAATATAAATCTTACTGAACTTGTATATATGGAATTTACCTTGTTTACAAGATCCCGTTGTCACAATGTAACCTGTTTATAAAGACTTGGCTCTAATTTTGAGCCGGGAACAGCAGTAACGGAGTTTTCCAATTAGCAGAAAGTTTATAGAAATCAAAAGTAGCTTATTAATACTTTGAAAGTACCTTCATACAATATCAAATAAAAATTCAACACATATCTTACCAAAACCACTTGGACATTTTAGAACTTAGTGACATAGATACCTAAAGAAATGTGAAGTGAAGAAGTGGTATAAATATGTATGCAACATGTGTACATACAATTAAAAACTCGACGAAATCATTAATATTACAGATACAGAACGAAGGTACCGTTTGATGTGGTGCAGTGGTTTCGACGTTTGTCACACATTATGTAGTACTGCGGTTCAAATTCCTTATCGACCGTCCAGTGTTGTGTTTACCGTGGTTTCCATAAACCTCATGATGCCGGCATGCATCTCTAAAACGTCACAGCTGATACCCTTCCCTTCCTCGTCGTTTCCAAGAGTGTGTTTCGTTTCTGAGGATCTCGGCATCTACGGGTCTTAAACCGTAATCTCCTTTCCGTTACTTCATAATGTCAGTCATCCAGTAACTAAAAAACTGAATTGAATACAAGGTAAAATATTAGGTATTATGAAATGAAACACGAGAGATATTTGCTTTGTCGTTATACAGGGTGTTAGAGGTGTAAGTGTAAATACTGTAATCATTGGTACCTTTATGTGTACAATTTTTGTGTGTTCGTTGTCTGCGTCTAACCGTCAACTGTAAAACACGTCACATACTTAATTGCCGGATATTTGCAGCACGGTAGTTTCCGTATAGACTTACCGTTTTGCGTCCATGTGTCCACACTTCAACACGTAACCTGCTGCCCAGGGAAAAAGAAGCTTTAATAACTTGCACTTCCCACGTATACTTGGAGGTAATAACAAACCTAAAACATGCAACTCTTAACAGATACAATCATTAGTCTGCAAATGAAGTAAATACTGATGTAATGTTGTTCTGTAGTCTGTCCTCGGTGGTCGGTAAAAATATCATTACTGACACCCCTAAAACACCGTATGTCGCTTGGCTGAAGACCCAAAGTGATTTGGAAATAAAATCCATGTGCGTTTTACGAATCGAAAATAAACGTCTGAATTTCTGATATAAGCTTTAATAAAGTGGCATGACAAGAATTTTTTCAAACGAATATTAGAAACACAGTTATTGGTACGACATGGCAATAAAACGTTATTTATAGATGTGGAACTTGAGAAATAAGGAAGATCAAATTCCAAAGTCAGGTTCTGGGTCTCTGTATCATCCACAGCTAATAACAGGTCCCTGAATTTATACCGTTTCAACCACTTGAATCGTAACAACAGTTTCTGTAAAATTTTGTGCTTTGAAAGAAAATAATTTACACATCATCATTATGATCATCATCATTGTTGAAAATTTGACAAAAAATGCTGGATAATGACGTAATCTAGAAATTCTCATGCACGTGGCTCATAAGCTATACTGTTTGAAGTTGCTCCTGGGTTACATCTAGTATCTATCCACCTACTGTTAAGCCGTCGCATCTGTTTTCATCGCTTGGAATGCAACAAACGAACTTTCTTAGCTAATGTATCATCCATTCTCCTGGCTGCATATCCCGGCCACGTTCATCCCAGTTTCAGCTCACGTTCAAGTCCAGTCAGCTTCCTGCTACATCAATTTGTTTTCTTGATGCTGCAAGTAGTTTCCACCATGCGAGCGGCGTTAGGTAAGTAATGCAACACAGGATTTCACTAAAAGCAGTTTGGTTTTATTTAAGTTTCCAGCACACCATATCGTTCCCCACAATTTTGGCTACAAAGGCCTAATTCCTACTATAATACGCGTTCAATGCGACGACGCTGCGCCACTTTAATGTGAGGTCCCGTGTGCTCTCATATCACGCTACTGGTCGATGTCGGAGCCCAAACCCTGCGTCATCAATGACTTCCATATCACCCACTTGTTCCATCCGGCAGAGTGTGTTCATCATTGAACCAAAGAGATGGAAGTCGGAAGGTACGAGATCTGGATGTAATATGGATAAAGAAGAGGAGTCCAATGAAGTATTGTGAGGTCCCCTCGGGTGCACAGTCTTGGGTCCGGCCTTAAGCTGTCAGGGAGAAGGAAGAGTTCGTTTGTACTTCCGTGGTGAGTAATACTCTGATGTCGTTTTGGTAATTTCATGATGGTAGCACAATAAACCTCAGAGATGATGGTTTCACCATGAGGGAGGACAGCAAACAGAATAACTCCTTCGAGGTCCCAGAACTCCGTCACTATGACCTAATCGGTTGAGAGTGCGGTTTTGATCTTTTTTTTTCGGAATAGAGGTGATGTGGCACCACAACAGTGATTGCCGTTTTGTTTATGGTTCGAAGTGGTGAACCCATGTTTCAGCGCCTGTGATGATGTTCAAAAAAATTGTTCGTGGTCAATCTCGCAACTCGCAGCAATTCCGAACAAATGGTCCTTCGTTGTTGTTTATGGTCTTCTGTTACGCTGCGATGATATCAGCAGGTTTGACCTTTGAGTTCACCTATCTTCTGGACGAGTGTATTAGGACTTCCAGCAGAAACGACCTATTGAGCACCGAGGTGTTTGATTGTGATCCGTCGATCATGTTAGGCATTCCAACATTTCAGAAGTCACAGCTGTGTGCAGGCGGTGGCATGCAGGAGATCGTACAGGTTTCTGAGACCTCGTTGCGATGATATCAGACGCCTCGCCCAACGACTCATTGTGCTTTTGTTCAGTGCCAGGTTTCCGTAAACATTCTGCAAGCGCCTATATCTTCGATGATCTGGTTTTTCGCCAAAATAAAATGACAGATCTCTGCTTGGATCGCACCTCCGTCACAGACGCCATTTTGAAGTCTACGTACTACGTAGCCACCAACAGGAACTTCATGAAACTTCAGGGAATGAAGCGGGAAGGCTGCACGATGTTCCACAACAAATGTTGATTTTTTTCAACCGAAATAGATCCATTTCTTGTTGAACACGTCACGTACTTCTGTCCTTTGCACGAGAAAAAACATCCAGTTTTTGCCTTAAAAGTCCTTGTACTATAGGAGTTAACAAAATACTTGTAATAATTACTAATTGTAAGCTTTCCTGTACACAGCGCTTTGTTATCTTAGCTTTAGAAACACTACACAGTTCACCAAAAGCCACTTACACTTCTTATACTCTTCTGTATACTCTTCTTCTCGTCCATTCAATCAACTACATGAATTTAAAGCCTCCTCCACTGGTTCTATCACAAGCTTCTGCTGTTACACTTTCAGATTATTGATTATATATTATTTTTATCTGATTGTAATTCTTGGTTGAATTTTATACATAGTAGAAGCAAACACTACAATGCTATCTAAAAAACGATGTGATAACAGTGATTTAGTAACAGGTATTCATCGTCGCTTTTGTGTCATGTGGGTACCTTCTTGTTGGCAGGAAACCTCCTTGTCTTACTCCTTCTCTTTTAATAAATTCTCACAGTACTTAAGCAGTCTGAGGGAAGCTGTAGGAGTGACACGCATTCTTTAGCGTGCTAATTTCTGCTGAACCATTCCTCGCTTGTAGAGGGCAGCTGATACAACAGTTGAAATGTTTCTTAAAATCTAAGAATATCAGGCAACGTTGTAATTCGTAGTCATCGCACATTCAATAGCTGCGAAAAGTTTATTGAGCTCTTAACGAGTACCTGTTCCTATGCTAAGCATTTCTGTTGCGTTTTTAATATATGGTGAGAGGAAAAACGTATAGATCTGAAGTATTACTATGGGAAGGATGGATGAAGCTTACAGTCAAGTTAATGCCTTTAAGCAAGCATTGGCATTGATTGACAGAGTTATTGGATGTCCTTATGCGTAATATTGTGCCATATTGTGATCAATTTTCACGTTATATCGCGCATATCCTAAGCTGGTTGGATGGCCCCTACTCATAACGCTCGAAAAGTTATCAATTTGGGAGAGTTCCAGTGACCTTGCTGGCATTAAGACACTCAGTAGAGGCTATCGCCATGTGCGGGCGACCATTATCATGGTGAAATGTAAGCTCAGAATAGTGTGTCATGGTGGTAACAAAACAGAGCGTATAATATTCCTCTGTGCAGTGAGGGTGCCAAGGACGACAAGGAAAGGGGTCTTTCTTGAAAAGACATTCCACCGCTGACCACCATTCTTGGCTGTCGGACTGAATGGCGGCCGACAGTGAAGGTGGTATCCTACCACTGTCAGAGGCGTTTCCAGACACGTTCTCTGCTTATCAGGTCTTAGTTTGAACTTGGACTTATCACTGAAGACAATTCTACCCCAATGTGGACTGCAGAAGCCTCGAACAGCGGTGGAATACCAGCCTGACCGTCGTCCTCAGTACGACCAGACAACCAGGAGTGATCGTTTGGGGTGCCATTCTTTCTCATAGCGAGACCCCTTTGATTGGAATCCTTTGCACCCTTACAGCACAGTGGTACCGGTACGTCGAACATTTTGTGTAAGACGTTGTGGTCTCCTGACCTTCATTGCTTACATAGTCCGCCCTCACAATCATATTCCGCACATCAAGACGCTTCATTGGAAACCAAACTCGATAAGATAAAGTCAATGTTGTATGAATTCATGTAAACGATATGTAAATAACTAGTAAATCGCAAATGCGCACTGAGATTGAAATACTGAAGGCTGGTGAACACACATACAATCCAGACATGACGGTCACAGGAGCTTTTAGTTCGGGAGAGACAGAGCACATGCTGGGACGCCGGTCCCCTCAGAGGACGAGTACAGCAGACAACATTTGCCCGAGTGAAAGGAAGAACGACCCCAAGTTCGGCTTAAAAGCGAATTATGCTACATTCTGTGGGAGCGCCAAGCCTACGAATTCTTTACAAACGTAACATGCAGTTTCAGAGGTTTTCACAGGGAGACAGCAAATGCCAAACGTCGATGCTACAGATTTCCGGATTGGTCGCCTTAAACGAAACGTCATTCTCCTGTCTTAAAAGAGCGACGCTGATTGGCAGACGATATTTCTAACGCCTTGAGCTGTAGGAGTAATGGAAGAGACCGAAAGATATACCTCTTCACGTCTGGCATGGAGAGGGGCTGTTCTGTTGTCGGTCTTGGAGTGACGACACATAATAAGAGCGTATGCACTCGTACGTGTACTCAAAGAGCGAGGAACAAGTCTCTCCTCAGTACTTCACTGGGAGAGCACCTCTGTCAAGAGCAAATCGGAGTGCGGCTCTATATTGAGTCCTTGAAATTAAGCATTGTTCACTGTCAACTTTTATAGTCCTGTCTTCCTCAGTTGCGTGTAATATTACGGTATATTAATAATTTTTACTTATGGACACAAGCTTCCACTGTTACAGTTTCAGATTATTGATTATATATTATTTTTATCTGATTGTAATTCTTGGTTGAATTTTATACATAGTAGAAGCAAACACTACAATGCTATCTAAAAAACGATGTGATAATAGTGATTTAGTAACAGGTATTCATCTTCGCTTTTGTGTCATGTGGGTACCTTCTTGTTGGCAGGAAACCTCCTTGTCTCACTCCTTCTTTTTTAATAAATTCTCACAGTACTTATTCAGTCTGAGGGAAGCTGTAGGAGTGACACGCATTCTTTAGCGTGCTAATTTCTGCTGAACCATTCCTCGCTTGTGGAGGGCAGCACTATGGCACTAAAATTGTGTTTTATTCAGTTGCTGTCAGACGGTCCATAAGTAAATGTGTTGGCCGCCACACTTATTGTGCGGTGTGAACAGACAGAGTTATAGTTAAACACCTGCGAGCGAATTTTTGAGTGGCATCGCTGTGGACTGGTTATCTGACTGGTGTACCATGCCGATAGTTAGACTAGGAGTGAATAGGAGTCCTTGACTTCATCAAGGCGTAGGGAGAGTTTGATTGGCGAAGGTCAATTCAGATAGAACGAGAGTTATCTTATTTGTCAGCAGCGAGTAGTGCAGACAGCAGTCGTCACAGCTTATGGTGCTACAGCTCATTCAAGGCCCATATTTCCTCCACTCCACTGACTTCACTGCATTTCACACACAATAGCCTCGCCTGTACCTAGAAACATTCTAACGGTTGATTATTCAAGTTGAGTAGAGGCTGCTCTCAGCCATTCTGCCAAGTCAATAACAATCTTTAACTTTGTATAGAAATTTCATTAGCAAATCCTATCCTAAGAGGTAATTTCACATTACGAAAAGAACCCCGGAAATAACTTGTTCAGTTCACAACTAAAAGTGCCATTGTCATTTCCCTGAATTTTTGCAAAATAAATAATAATTTTCGTTAGTTTCATGTTATTCTTACACTAACTAGCACTATTCTAGTACCCAAGTATCCCACTAGTTATGTAAGAAATTTTGTGAATTTTTGTGTCATTTCCTTACAGCAGACGGCTCCAGAAGATATTTATTGCTGAAAGTTTTTCAGGCATTTCTCTTTAGAACGTTAGGAGCGTCTGTCTGACTCCTGTACTAGTGTGGGAGTGGAAATTGCATCTTGCAGGAATCACAGGGTAAAGGGTACATCTCAGATTAATCCGTTGCGCAGAATGACAGAATAGCACCCACACACTCACAGAAAATGGCGACCCTGCCAGGATAGGTATAATAGGTAAGCTTCCAGGGTAGGAAAGTGTCTGGATAGTTAGGTATGGCAGGCCGCAGCAGTAGCTCTTTGAAGAACTTTCTTTCATGTATTAAATAGCTATTTGCAAAGATTGGGAACAGAACAGAATTGTAGGGAAAAGGGCATAAGTCTTTAGGTTGGAAAATTTTGAATTTTTTTACGATTTTTGTGTATCTGTTGGAGCATAGATTTTTCAGGTGATAGGCACAGACGCAGAGTGACGCATAGACGCAGTGTGACGCGTCATCATGTAAGTAGGAATTAAGAAATCACATTTTTCTCCCTTTGCAAGCGCACAGGTGGAGATTGGAGACAGCAGCAGAGCAGACAGAACATTAGCCGAGATGTCACGACGTTGTTGTTGTTGTTGGTTCAACCAACTGGAAAGTGGTCGTACAGTTTTGTAGATAGGGTTGTGGCGTGTTGAAAGAATTTCCATGTTAAAGAGAGCACAAGCCAAAAGGTTATGTGAGAGACAGCAAGTAGACAAGATGGGGAGAATCAACCAGATAAACAGCAAGTAAACGAGATTACTGAGAATAGGACAGAAGGTGATCCTGAGAATAGGAACGACGGTGAATCAGAGAATAGGACAGTCGGGGAGCTGCAGAATCAGCAGGCTCAGATAGACTGGCATAAAATTGAGACAGATCATACAGATGGAAATCGAAGGGACGAGAACATCGATTTTCCAGAATATGGAATTCCAGGTAGGGCAAATTGTGAGCCAGAAATAGACAGCCCACGTAGGACATGGCAAAGATTAGAAGCGAAAGGAGCGCAGAAAACGCGTTTGTTTGCCGCATATTCAGGGGCAGAATACGCATCAATACAATCAATGAACCGGCAGTTAGCTAACGTTCAAAGAGAAGTAGACAGTGAGGAAGAGGGGGAAGATTTAGAATACGTCGAACCTAGCGTACACATTCTAAATATGCCCCAACAACAGACACAGAATTTTGCGGAGTTACGAGCGCCACGAAAAGGTTCCGTAACAGACGAAACTGTACCTGCAAACACAAGACATTCACAACATAGAGGGCAGAATGTGGAGTTGTTAGTGCCATGTAATATTTCAATGACAAACGCATCCAGTCCTCAACACAGATAGCACGGGTTATTGCAGTTATCAAACTTAGAAACGCCACAGCGTAGCCCTGTAAACGACATAACTGACCGAGTAGAAAACAATCGATCGAGAATACATAGTTCAGAAGAAGGTACTGTTACAGGACAGGACGCGACGCGATCATGGAGATGTTACAAAAAATGAACGCTAGGATGACGACACAGAATGAGGATATTAATACGCAGATAACGAAACAGAATACACAGATGACAAAACAGTATCAGGAAATGATATAGGATAATCAGGCTATTAAGACACAGATCCAACAGAATAATCAGAACTTGACACAAGAGATTAAGACACAGATCCAACAGGTTAAAATCCAGATGGAAGAAGGGATCACCAGAATTCATAGTCAGATCACTCAGATAAACAAAGACACGAAAGAATCTAGAGGAAGAATTCAGGTACTAACACAAGTTCAGCAGCAATTATGCACTGACGTGGACAAGGTCTACACTCCTGGAGATGGAAAAAAGAACACATTGACACCGGTGTGTCAGACCCACCATACTTGCTCCGGACACTGCGAGAGGGCTGTACAAGCAATGATCACACGCACGGCACAGCGGACACACCAGGAACCGCGGTGTTGGCCGTCGAATGGCGCTAGCTGCGCAGCATTTGTGCACCGCCGCCGTCAGTGTCAGCCAGTTTGCCGTGGCATACGGAGCTCCATCGCAGTCTTTAACACTGGTAGCATGCCGCGACAGCGTGGACGTGAACCGTATGTGCAGTTGACGGACTTTGAGCGAGGGCGTATAGTGGGCATGCGGGAGGCCGGGTGGACGTACCGCCGAATTGCTCAACACGTGGGGCGTGAGGTCTCCACAGTACATCGATGTTGTCGCCAGTGGTCGGCGGAAGGTGCACGTGCCCGTCGACCTGGGACCGGACCGAAGCGACGCACGGATGCACGCCAAGACCGTAGGATCCTACGCAGTGCCGTAGGGGACCGCACCGCCACTTCCCAGCAAATTAGGGACACTGTTGCTCCTGGGGTATCGGCGAGGACCATTCGCAACCGTCTCCATGAAGCTGGACTACGGTCCCGCACACCGTTAGGCCGTCTTCCGCTCACGCCCCAACATCGTGCAGCCCGCCTCCAGTGGTGTCGCGACAGGCGTGAATGGAGGGACGAATGGAGACGTGTCGTCTTCAGCGATGAGAGTCGCTTCTGCCTTGGTGCCAATGATGGTCGTATGCGTGTTTGGCGCCGTGCAGGTGAGCGCCACAATCAGGACTGCATACGACCGAGGCACACAGGGCCAACACCCGGCATTGTGGTGTGGGGAGCGATCTCCCACACTGGCCGTACACCACTGGTGATCGTCGAGGGGACACTGAATAGTGCACGGTACATCCAAACCGTCATCGAACCCATCGTTCTACCATTCCTAGACCGGCAAGGGAACTTGCTGTTCCAACAGGACAATGCACGTCCGCATGTATCCCGTGCCACCCAACGTGCTCTAGAAGGTGTAAGTCAACTACCCTGGCCAGCAAGATCTCTGGATCTGTCCCCCATTGAGCATGTTTGGGACTGGATGGAGCGTCGTCTCACGCGGTCTGTACGTCCAGCACGAACGCTGGTCCAACTGAGGCGCCAGGTGGAAATGGCATGACAAGCCGTTCCACAGGACTACATCCAGCATCTCTACGATCGTCTCCATGGGAGAATAGCTGCCTGCATTGCTGCGAAAGGTGGGTATACACTGTACTAGTGCCGACATTGTGCATGCTCTGTTTCCTGTGTCTATGTGCCTGTGGTTCTGTCAGTGTGATCATTTGATGTATCTGACCCCAGGAATGTGTCAATAAAGTTTCCCCTTCCTGGGACAATGAATTCACGGTGTTCTTATTGCAATTTCCAGGAGTGTATTTTGACATCGTAAACGTTGAGAAAAATGTGGAACGTTTTACGAAAAAAGCCACTCGAACAGCAATACAATTTTCGGAAGAACAAGCAATTCAAAGCAAGGTCGCAAAGGTTGCACTGAAAAAATATGATCAGCGGATCAGTACATTAGAACTTAAAAACAAAGATCGGTTTGAAAAGCTTCGAACAGAGTTGATACAAACTATCGAAGAAAAGATCGAGACCGATTACACCTGTAGCGAAACAACTGACACGTCAAGTATTAATTCAGTACACGAACACACGCCGTCTAAGAAAGTTCGAGTAGAACCAATGCTAGACGTAACGCTCGCACAGAAATCGAAACAGAAAACCCCGATTAAAGTAAAACATGACATGCCACAGGACCAGGCACAGTATCTAGAAAAACGGAGCACTTACATTCAGCCGATACCAGTCGAAAGACAGGCAACTGAACCTGTATATCCAATGACACAACATAATAGCAGCACAGGTACTATACCGCGAACGACGAGAGTAGAAACACACGAACAGCACATTTGTTCACCAATGATACGATATGACGCGGATATGAGTCAGGAAATTGAGAATAGGCAGACAGGCAGCACATTACCAGAGAATAAACACGACGACACAAGCAGTGGCAGATTATTTGAATCCATGAATCAGCCACAAACCAGATTTATGAGTAGATATGATACAGAACACTTCCTTACAGTTAGAAAATTTCAACATTTCAAGGAAGAAGGCGGTAGCTTTCATGCACGCGCATTCATTGACAAGTTTCAAGTAGGCTTACCAAACCACTGGAGCGTAGCTCACAAACTTGACTTGATTTGTGCACACATGTCAGGGGGCAGTAGCAGCGGTAATGCAAAAGATCGCGGCTACCTGTACGTATTACCTACAGTTCAGAACAGAATTTCTCGAAAGATATTGGTCTAAGGAGGTACAAAACAAAATTAAATACAAGTTGTTTCTGATGACATCATTTGAAAACTCAGGAGAGAAAACGTGGTAAAATTCTTTGATACAGTGGACAAAAAGAATCAATCCCTAGACAAACCATACAGTAACGGAGAGCTGATACGTCTATGTAGAATGAAATTACCGGTAAAGTATCAACAGGCCACAGTAGGAAAAAATGAAAATACCGAAAAATTCGAAGAGGTTTTAAGGGAACTTGAAGCTATGTTTAAAGAAGACGAGGTGAAAGAAAAATGAAAGGAAAGGGAACACCAAAAGAAGAGGACTAGGAACGAATATTCTAATAATAATAATCGTAATCCTAACACCAAAAGTTTCAGGCAATTTAACAGACAAGAACAGTGGCACAATGGAAACAATTGGCATAGAAACGATAACTAGAATAATTGGTACCGAAATAGGAACGGTAATGGACACTCATACAGTGGTGGATAAGGGTTTAGGAATCAAAATGCCAACGGTCAAGGGTATTTTGAAAGAGGTCACGATGTCGGAAATAGCAACTGGCGAGACCAGGGCGCGACTAATTACCGAGGAAATTATGGTCCGCCGAATGACCGAATAGCACCCACACGCTCATAATTGTACTGCCCGTTTTGTTGTCCCTCATGGCAAGCTATCATGGGGACATTTCAGCAAGATATTGCCCACCCTCACACTACGAGAGCTTCTGTTTCTTGTCTTCGTGCTTGCCAAATCCTACTTTGGCCAGCAAGGTCGCCGGATCCCTGCCCAAGTAAGAATGTTGGGAGCATTACTGTCAGGATTCTACAACTAGCTCTGTATTTTGATGATCTGAGGCATGTTTTGGATAGAACTTCGTACAGTATCTGCAGGGAGGACAACTAGCAACTCTGTCAATCATGGCCAAACCAAATAACTGCACGCATAAGCGTTAATTCATTGCTCAATTTGTGATGCTCCTTCTCTTGGATAAATTATCTAGTTTTTCTGAAACTGTAATCATTTGTTTGTCTGTACGTGTATGACACACCTATGGACTACCTCCCTTCCGATAACACGTTCATGACCTGTCGTTTGCTTCTTCGTCTTAGCGTGATTATCAGTAGCTCAGATGGCACTCCAAAAGTAGACGAAGAAAGAAAATCTGAAAGATGAAAGGAAAATACCGAAGAGTTATACATCTGAAACGAGAATTAAATTATAGAAAGATCAGTAGGTGGATGTGAAACACTGATGAGCCAAAATCTTTTGACCGACTGCCTAATAGCCTACTGGGCCACCTTTGGAACGAAATACAACAGTGATTCTGCAAAGTATGGACTCTAGATGTCTATAGTGGGCTGCTGACATCAGATGTCGGCAGCAGGTCACGCAATTCCGGTAAATTACGATCTGGTGGTTTGTCAACGCTGAGTTGACGGCCGATAGATCCCCAGATGTGTTCCGTCTGGTCCTTGTCGGACTAATTTGGTTGACAACACATCAACATGAGTTCTCTAACCCACGGGTATCGGCTGCGACTACACGGCTGCATGGCAGAAGCAGCGTAGGCCTCGCCATCAATGCGCCGACGCAAGCGCACGGTCCATTTGGACGCTGTGGTGAAGACAGAGATGGCACGAAAAGGTGAGGTGGTGAGAAGACTCCGGGCCTCAGATATGCTGTCAGCGGCAGTCGGCAGGCCCGTGTGAAATGTGTAGAGTCGTGCTGAATCACATTCAGGTCTCCGGACGGAAGAGAGCCCAGCGGCTATGGAGCCTGCCCAGAGGAACAGGAATAGGCTGCACTTTTTGTAATAACAGAAGAGTAGCTGCACGTCTGGCCCCGCTGACCGAAGGAGTCTATGTCCTGCTCACCGGAACTGCCATGGAAGGTGGCGGTTACAGCTAAGAGCGTCTCCAGGGAGGGTGTTGCTACTTCATGGAAGCTTGTAGGCAGCTATATGAGCAGGTGGAAGACTGACATAGGTTCCTCCACCAGGCTGGCTGACTGCAAACTAAGATAACTGAACTGAAAACTTTATGTGGGACTAGCTCGTGCTTGCTATGCTACAGTACTGGTCTCTGTAATCTGGCGTCGACCATGCTTGTCTACGGTGTGAGGTAACCTGCTCTTGGGTCACCCACAATGCTTGCAGTATTACCGGACTCCCAATGCTGAAATTCTGCCAATCTGTTATGGATTGCCGGCCGGAGAGGCCGAGCGATTCAAGGCGCTACAGTCTGGAACCGTGCGACCGCTACGGTCGCAGCTTCGAATCCTGCCTAGGGCATGGATGTGTGTGATGTCCTTAGGTTAGTTAGGTTTAAGTAGTTCTAAGTTCTAGGGGACTGATGACCTCAGATGTTAAGTCCCGTAGTGCTCAGAGCCATTTGAACCTTTTTTTTGTTATGGATTCACCCTCTTCCCTCTGTTTGTTCCGTTGCTAGGAAAGGTGTCAAATGGCCAAATTTCGAAGGGACCAAACTGCTGAGGTCATCGGTCCCTAGACTTACACACTGCTTAAACTAACTTATGCTAAGAACAACACATACACTCATGCCCGAGGGACGATCGAACCTCTGACGGGAGTGGCCGCCTCTAACAGCGCAGACACTCCGCGCGGCTAGGAAAGGTGTGCGAATGTCTACTTGAATTCACAAAATATGTTATTTGGCTGTGCAACATCTCACTACCGTGCTCCTCACACCACTGCAGCGTAATTGTGACCGTTTTATACGGACAGTTATCCTGCCATGGCAAGCCGGGTAGACATAAAACATGAACGGTTGCAGGCGGTCCGTAATTGTATTCACGATATTCAGAGCTATCATATTTCTTTCGATCAGCACAGCAAGCTGGGGCGGTGCATGTTTCAAGCAACTATTGACACATTCATACACAACCATCTCTATGGTGCAACATGAAACCTGGTTTATTCGACTGGGTGAAACGATTCTTTTCATCTGTGGTGAAACATCAATGATTTCGTGCCTGCTGCACTCATACTCGTGCTTGACAAAATCATTGAGTCAAAATGAGAAAACTTAAGGTACGTATGTCACAATGCGTCGCGTTGAGTACTGAGCGCTGATGGGTGTGCACCGATCACTGTATGTTCCCGAATATTGTACGAACAGCCTACACAAAACTGTCCCAGCGATTTAACTTGGTAATATTATTTATAGCATTTCTAGATCCAAACAAACGTTTTGTCGATACTGACTGGAATACCGTCTTTGAAATTCTGTGGGTAATATGCTAATTACAATTTAGAGAGAAACCAGTCTGCAGTTATAAATGTAAGAGCATCAAAGTAAGGGTGGTACGAGAATCATTACGTCGACTATCGCTTAGATACACACAAAATATTTACATTACCAGTTTCGGCAAATCGTTGATGTCTTCAGATGTGCTTAATCCAATAAAAGTCTTCGTACAGATAATCAAAAACAGTTAGCCACTTTGAACACCATAAAATTATTACAAACACTTTAGTGTACGTACATCACATAGTTACATGATAAAAGTCCTTAATCATTTAACGACATAATGTCCCCTCATTGAAATTTTAATGAACCTCGTGATGTTCGACGTGCCTGATTATGTTTGTTTATCTGTGCGAAGGTTTCCAGTGGATTACGGTCATCTATAGATCCCAAATACTTGCCGAAACGGGTAATGTGAATAATGTTTTGTACAGGATTCGGCGCTTAAATACGGATGAAATTCAATTAGAATTTCCCGCCATATCGCAGTTTCACCGGAGGTCGCGAGTGGTGTTTTTGAAAGCCATAGGCATCTAGTAAACAGTCAGAACCTGAAAATAGAGGAGATGTTACGGACAAGTGCGAGGTACCACTCAAGAACCGCGATTGTCGGAGGTCTTTGCGCTGGGCGTTCGCTCACTGAAATAGATTCTTTGGGTACACGAGATCAGCTATTTACGATATTTTGGCCAGGTTGAATGATGCTTTGGATAAGTCTTTGGTTCACGTCTTAGATGTTCTGTCCAGTGAAGGTGAAAACATGCAGCCACATTTATTTGAAAATGGACAAATTGTCACAAAAGAAGTTTATCTGCAAGTTTTGACGAACTACGTGAAGCCGTCGATGATAACTCTGGCCTGGAAAGACAATATGCCTTTCAACAGGACGGTGCACCGGCTCATATGAGCCATTTAGTCCAAAACTGGCTCTCGGATAACGATGACATTTTCTGGTGAAAGGAGTTCTGGCCCCCGAATAGCTCAGATTAGCTCAGATTTGAATCCGCTCGATGCTATGTGCACCGATATCGAAACAGCATTAGTGAATATGGATAGCGCTACTTCAAAGGTTGCTAGCGATTGCTTCAGGACAAGCTTGGAAGCGGTCATTGTGGCTGAACTGGTTTACATCGAGTAGTGTTACTCCTGAAAGATACCACCACTTGTATGTAAAAGGATTTTCATTTTCATTTGTTGTTTTTTTTAACAATTTAACTTTTACAGAAACGTTTTATTTGTCCGGATTTATGCGTGGACCCTGTAAGTAATAGATTTTTATACACACATTACACAAACTGCAAAATTCCATTTGGTAGTATCTCGAGTTTTTTTGTAAGATAAGGGACATAGTGGTAGAGGAGCGAGTGAGACAGAGTTATAGCCCATCTTTGATACCATTCAATCCGCACACTTAGCAGGCACTAAAGAAAAAAAGAAGTTATTCGGTAGGAGAATAAAATTAGGTTCGTCGATTTCATTGTAATTCTGAAGGAAATTGATTCGGAAAAGCAGTTCGACAAAATGGATAGTGTCTTGAAAGATTAAATGATGGTGATTACATATGTATTACAAAATTAAGCAGTGTATTCGAACTAAACCATGTGATCTTCAAAGAATTAAAATAGGAAACGAAAAACTGAAAGTAGTAAGTTTTTTGTTACTGGGGCGCTAAAATAACTGATTACAGACGCTTCAGAGAGGATATAAAATACAGACGAGGAACAGCAAGAAAAGCGTTACTGAAGTAGATAACATTGCCAATATCGAATATAATGCTAAACAGCTAATGAAAATCGCAACATCTGCGCCAAGAAGATATTAGTCATATTTAGTTTCATAACATTATAGTCACATCTTCAGATGACAAGATGTTGACTTTTCAATTCATAATACCCTTAAAATCTTCGTCAGGGCAAATAACAGAAGTCCCTCACCAACCCGCTCAAAATTGGCGTCATAAGGAACGCAACCGTCGTAAGTAAAATAACAAGAGGAACGAGAGCTCTAGCTGCTCTTGTTATTTTTATTGATTACGGTTGAGGTATTCCACCGGTTGTTTTACTGATGACGGTTGAGTAACTCATTCAGCGAATTTTGAACATGAACGTAGGAGACTTCCATTATCTATCCTAACGGAGATTTTAAGGTCATTATATATTGAAAGATCAACAGTTTGTCACCTGGAGTTGTGACTAAAATTTCATGAAACTAGCGGTGATTAATAAGTCATTTTCACGCAGCTGTTGCGGTTTTAATCAGCTGAAATGTATTATTACAGTTGTCGTTGTCCCACTTACCAAGTGATTCGTTTATTGTTAGTAAATTATTTTCTGAAGGTGTTCCTCCCGCGTTCAATCTCGCACAGAGATGAAACGTGAGTGCTATTCAGTTCAAATAAGAAAAAAAGTATTACAAATGTGGAGGTACAGGACAATGTTGAAGTTTACATGGCTAGATCGAATAACTAATGAAGAATAGTGAATAACATTTTGAGAAAACGACATTTGTGGTACAGCCTGACTGTAAAAATGATCGGTTGTTAAAATTCGTTAATTTGTTAATTTAGGGAAGCGTGTTTCTAAGTGATTGGGAGGTGAGAGGTTGGTGACCGAGGTGAGGGTCTGGGCCAGGGAGTCTCCAGATCGCATACATTCTGAAGGTTTCAACGGAAGTAGGCTGTACTACCTACGCTGACATGTAGACGCTTTCATTGGATAGACGAGGATGGAGATCGTTATCACTCTGCTATTCGATCGCAGACGACAACAACAGTGCACAGTGACAAATTTAGTGCAGTTCTTCTGCAATACGGAGAGGAGGCCGCTATCCAATTGTTTTTCTTTGCCCTGTGAGTGTTCTCTTTCTCGAGAAGGAGAATAATTACGGTATTTTGGGAGTTTTCTAGAGTTGTCACATTTACGGATACTTCTACAAAACAATTTCAGTTGTGTGCTTAGATAATTTTTCCTGTAGCATGATACATTTCTGGTGAAACATGATCACGTTTGTCCGTCTTACCGTCCACATCTCAAATCGTTTTATACAACCAATGTGCCTTCACCTCCGGAATCTCCAATTTTCCATGTTATTCATCAATATTTGTGATACATCTCTTGAAACATACGGAAGTTTCAAGAAATCTGGAAATGCTTGGACAACTGGATCTCTGTTCTCGGTTCCTATGCTATTTGCCATCTTATCTGACAGAATCGTATGTCTACAGATGATTAGATTCAGTCTAGTTTCCTTCATTTGTTTATTGTTTTCTGTTGTTTCTCTTAACAAATTTTACTTGGTCTGTTTTGACATTCTATACAAATATTAATGAAAATTTTAATTGAAAGAAGTGTTTGCTAAAACATTTGTTGGCTTCAAACCCTTGTCTCGTATAACTAAACGTAGGGCCTAAGACATTTCATATTTGGTCTTCTCTAAATCATATCAAGCCATGTGACACGAAAGATGTATTTTTAAAAATATGACTGTGATTAATATAAAAGGGGAAATAAAATGGTTCACACTCCACCTCCGTGGCCACAGATAGATATATACGTTACATCATATTACGCCCGTGTACTCTCTGTGACTCATATCCAAGAGAGAAAAACACACAAAAGTACATTAAAGCAAGAAATTACTCGATCGAGACAAAACCTGTTTGCTCTTATGAACTTCAAACAACCATCAAGCTAAAATTTTGTGGGGCATAATTTTAACAACGGATTTTTCCTTGCCCGATTAAATTTCCGCTTCAAACATTCTCATTCTTGAAAATAACTGGTGGAACGAACATTATTTTGGCCATCAAGTGCAATTACAGTGAATGCCAAAATGTTAGGCAATATCATTCTCTGTTCGTATTTTAATAAAAAAGGTTATCGAACGTGTTGTATAATTAATGAAACAAAATCGGAGTACGCCGCTGATGGAATATCTCCGCGTTAATCTTTCATTTCATGCTATTAGCAATAAGCAGATTTTTTCAGAAATAACGTGCAATATAACGCTGGTAAACGTTTTGCATCCAGTTGTGAAGAATTTGTCTCTGCAGCGAAATATATTATTAATATTCTATTCATATGTGCTGCACTAGTTGGAAATTATACAGGCGCTAGTTGGACGGTTGCTTAATCAGCACAGGGAATTGCCGGCATATTAGGTACCCTTTGTAACAGTTACGCTGTGAAACGATTGCGGCGCTGAAAATGATAACGAACGTTTCATTATAAATTATACTGCTAATGACGGTAATACGGATGCACCGAGCCAAAGAAAGCAGTAATTTACGCGGCATATGAAAAATGAGAAGGAAGCAGGTACTGTAGTAGGAGTCAGGTTATTATTATGTCAGATTTTTCGGTCAGTATTTGATGAACACGCAATATTTAATAGTTAGTAAATCTGTTGAAGCTTCAGTCGATATTCGGTGCTGCAGTATCCAGAAAATCCAAAACGATGGATGCAGCAAACTGAAAAATGTAACAGGACGTTGGCAGGAAATTTAAAAAATGCAAGATGGCGATGACGAGAAATGGTAAAGTGCTAGAGGTGGAATATTTAAATAAAGCAAGTTAGCAGTGGCGGGAAATTTAAAAACTCAAAATGGCAGAAGTAGCCTATTAGTACTTAGATCCCCATCTCTACCCCATCCTCGTCCCGCCTACTCTCCCCAAGGACCACAGCGCAGTACCAAAATGAGGCAGCCTGTCACTTAGATTGCGCGAAAATAGCGCCAATTTAAGAGGTAGCCAGTGTTTCCGAAAAATTGCGAAAGGCTCTTTTGAAATGGCATCGTGTTCAAAGATTAACGATCTGGAAAGACGACAGTCAGTCGGCAAGATGCCTGGCTGTTATGTGCATCGTGTATACCAGTAACATCCTACCGTATAAAAACTGTTCTCGACGTTGAGACTAATTGTAATATGAATGTGGACGAGGCCAAAGTTATCGACACTCTCCATGGTGGTCGTGTGGATTCCGATTGGAAATGTTTCAGAAGTATTGGGCCTAGCATGACTTACTGTAGCTATTGTTCGCACTGATTCAGCTGTACGTTCACTGGTGACGAGTTTGGAGAATTTTCTACCGAGTAATGTTATGGTCTAGAGGACATTCATGATGTACCTTTTTTCAGCTTCATATGTCCGGATTTGTATAGTTCTGTGATTTAGACGCCTCTTGCTGCAGGTCGTGATATGTTATCTTCCAGCAAATACATTCTTAGCTTACTTTCGTGTATTAACTGAATTTTAAATATCTCGAAAAATCAATCACGGCGTAGAAGGGGGCTGTAGCCGCTCACGAAAATTACCTACGGTTACTAAACCCAACGTAATCACCGCAATTGAATTTAGTTTTTGTTAAGCTATCATCTTGATCTTATTATACACAGCAGACAAAAACTGCAGCATTTCACATCGGCGGATTGTTCTACACTATGTTATCAAAAGTATCCGGACACCGGTCTGATAATGGCTTACAAGTTCGTGGGGCCCTCCATCGGTAATGCTGGAATTCAATACGGTGTTCACCCACAGTCAGGCATACGTTCAATCTGGTGCTAGAAGATTTCTTGGGAAATGGCAGCCCATTGTGCACTGAGGAGAGGTATTGATGTCGGTCGGTGAGGCGTTCCAAATAATGCCAAAGGTGTTGTATATGATTCAGGTCAGGAATCTGTGCAGGCCAGTCCATTACAGGGATGTTACTGTCGTGTAAGCATTCGGCCACAGGCTGTGCATTTTGAACAGGTGGTCGATCGTATTGAAAGATGCAATCGCCATCCCCGAATTGCTCTTCAACAGTGGGAAGCAATAAGGTGCTCAAAACATCAATGTAGGCCCCTGCTGAGCTAATATCACGCAAAACAACAAGGGGTGCAAGTCCCCCTCCATGAAAAACACGACAACACCATAACACCACCACCTCCGAATTTTACTGTTGGCACTACACACGCTGGCAGATGACGTTCACCAGGCATTCGCCATACCCACACCCGGCCATCGGATCGCCACATTGTGTAATGTGATTCATCACTCCAGACGACGTTTTTCCACTGTTCAATTGTCCAATATTTACGCTCCTTACACCAAGCGAGGCGTCGTTTTGCACTGACCGACGTGATGTGTGGCTTATGAGCAGCCACTCTACCATGAAATCCTAGTTTTGTCATCTCCTGCCTGTCATAGTACTTGCTGTGGATTCTGATGCAGTTTAGGATTCCTGTGTGATGGTCTGGATAGATGTCTGCCTATTACACATTACGACCCTCTTCAACTGTCGGCGATCTCTGTCAGTCAACAGACGAGGTCGGTCTGTACGCTTTCGTGCTGTACGTGTCCCTTCGTGGTTCTACTTCACTATCACATCGGAAACAGTGGACCTAGGGATGTTCAGTAGTGTGGAAATCTTGCGTACAGACGTATGACACAAGTGACACCCAATCACCTAACCACGTTTGAAGTCCGTGAGTTCCGTGGAACGCCCCATTCTGCTCTGTCAGGATGTCTAATGACTACTGAGTTCCCTGATATGGAGTACCTTGCAGTAAGTGGCAGCAAAATGCACCTAATATGAAAAACGCATGTGAGTAACAAGAAGATCTCACCAGTATGACGGAACAAAAATGATGTATTTCATTGCACATACATGCGGTATAGAGAAAGAGAACAAAGTTTTGGTTTAAAAAAAACACAAAACAATATATCATTCATTGTACAGAAACAGACTTCATTCCACTCATCAGAGACAAGATACAAATTTCATTATAATATACGATATATTTCTTTCAATGTTCTACTACATGATCCATTCATCACTTAATCGTCGAATGGAAAATGTCGCAAGTGGTAATCATGCCACACCAGTGTTCCGACAATATCACATTTAATTCTCAAGCTACTGTTTCTTATCTGTTAAGAAACATTTTTAATCGGAGCGCTGGAGGGGAGTGGAAGTCTTTCGTCTGAGTATTATGCATATCGTATTCAGTCAACAACTCTTCAACCGATTTCACTTCTTCCAAAGAATTGCGACTCAGGTGGAATAACTGTGCATATGACACTAAGAACCGTCTTCGATGGCACACCACTCACAATAAGACATTGTCCATTTTAGAATGAATACACCAGAAACAAGCACGATGCGTAAAGCACAACCTAACACCTGAGCTGTAAGTTCCCATGGATGAAATCGATTGTCTGCTTAATCAATGGCAAACAGTGAAAATGTCGTACGTGGTCCATAAGAACAGAAAACATAGCAATGAATAATCTCACACTAGAATAAAATGAAATAAATCCTAAGCACCTCCCCCTTACTTAGAGTAAGATATCAGCTTCCTGCAATGTACACAGGACAACAAGTAAACTCCCAACGTGTATATAGTTTAGCTTCCATATACATCCACAATTGAGGAGTGTGGTATCAGAGTGCTCCTCAGTAATAAAACAGGATGGCGTGTACTTTTCTGCGAAAAAAATGAAATAAATGAGCAATGAACAAACACAATCAATCTCCCTAAGGAGGATAGTCTCTTTCCCCCTTACCTTGAGTCCTTGAGTAAGATTTCAAACAAATTATTGATCAGTTGTAGTTATTATAGTACAAAGTTACATCAGGCATAGTGCTTCAATGCTATTGCTGTTGCAGATAGAGCTCACAGCGGAATGATTCCGCTGGCGTGCACTGCCCGCTTATATAGGGAGTGAACGACCATGGTTATGTAACGGCGATGATAAGGGACTTAGACTCTGCAGGCACCAGCACGCAGGCGTTATCCCGGATGTGCACACTAGGTTGTTCTAGGTGTGCGCGTCTACTGGTGCGCCGGCCTGGCGCCGAGCCAAGCGGGTTGCATAACCAGCCGGCTAGGCGCCAAGCGGGCAGTTACGTCACCAGTTAGAGTTACATTTTCAGCAAGTACACCAAGTACTTTCATCCATACATGTATTTTTTCATCATTACTCACTTCACTAGGCCTAGACTGTGACTTAGCATCTATTCCACATTGCCAGGTCTTGTAAGCGATGACGTCTCGGTCGGCGGACGATTGGAGTCCAGGTAGAGAGGCATTCTCAAATCGAACAATAGCAAGGGTGAACATCCACTTCCAGTATGCAACCCGCTTGGCTCAGCGCCAGGCCGGCGCACCAGCAGACGCGCACACCTAGAACAACCCAGTGTGCGCATCCGGGATAACGCCTACGTGCTGGTGCCTGCAGAGTCTAAGTCCCTTATCATCGCCGTTACGTAACCAAGATCGTTCTCTCCCTATATCAGCGGGCAGTGCACGCCAGCGGAATCCTTCCGCTGTGAGCTCTATCTGGAACAGGATTGAAGCACTATGCCTCGTCGACGTGTGTATCGTCAACGCCGCCACCGCATGCCTGTCTACAAACACATATTAAGCCTCGAAAATAAACTTGGCACTAATGGTACCGCACAAAGTGTTATATTGAATGGACCCATATTTTTCCGTGGATGTCGAGTTAATTTTAGTCTCGATGCTGGCCGCTCTTCCGATCATTCGATCACAGCGTCACTTTCAGAAATTTGCAGAAATTTGGAGGCTCTTTCCATATGTACAGCATTAAATGTCACAAAAATGGTTACGCTTTGTTACTCATTTTGTTGAAGGCATCATTTCTACAACAGAGCCGTGAATACTCTAATAGGTTGCTAGCGCTTTTTATGGGAGTGGTCTTATTATTTGTATTTCAATTCTCATATCAGTGACAGATGATTTCAGTGTTTCTTCATCTTGATGTGAACGATAGAAGACATGTATGGCACACTTTTGGAACTCTGTACAACGCTGTAAAACTTATTCTTCGCTTTGCTCTCTATAATACAACGATTAAAACCTGCACTGAAGCCGGCCGGAGTGGCCGAGAGGTTCTAGGCGCTACAGTCTGGAACCGCACGACTGCTACGGTCGCAGGTTCGAATCATGCCTCGGGCATGGATGTGTGTAATGTCCTTAGGTTAGTTAGGTTTAAGTAGTTCTAAGTTCTAGGGGACTGATGACCTTAGAAGTTAAGTTCCATAGTGTGCAGAGCCATTTGAACCAAGCCTGCACTGAAATCTACATTGCACATATTTATGCAGTTTTATTTGTGCCTAAACCGACTGAATACTTCTCTTTAGGACGTTTGAATGAACTGAGATATCTCATAACAACGCCAATGAGCTCCTGTTTACTCCTTCCGAGGTACACCTTCGGCTCTGTACAGTCCATTGCTTCGAACATGACCAGTCATTGGTAATCAGACTGCTGTTTGAAAAGCTGACATTATATCTACCAGTTTTGAGTGCCATACTGAATTTAACTTACTATTCTTAAATTAACACACTGAATTAAATCGCGTGACCCAATCCTCGAGTCAGAGCCAGATCATTATTTGAGATGTTGTATAATAATATTTGCTCTTTTGTGGACGTGTTTTGCTATTGCGGTTTTCCCCTGGGTGTCTCCTTTAACTAAGACAATGCATTTAGCGTTTTGTTGCTGTGAGGCAATAAATGTTTCTGAAAGCGTTTAAAGTAATGTTCCTATAGTCATCTAGAAACCGCAACGCAAAAAAGGTGGAAATATCTTTTCTGGACAATAAGGATGTTGTTTATGAATCACAAGCACCATCAGATTGTTAGATGAAGCTCAAACACTTGACTGCTGCTACGGTCTCAGGCTCGAATCCTGCCTCGGGCATGGATGTGTGTAGTTCTAAGTCTAGTGGACTGATGACCTCAGATGTTGAGTCCCATAGTGCTCAGAGCCATTTGAATCATTTGGAGAGAGAAGTGACTCACGCAGAAGCATGCGGAGAAACACGGTCAAGTGTGTCATTGACTTAATTACTCCGAAGAGCCTTCTGCTGAATTCAGCGATGGCGCTGCACACCGTCCGTGCATGGGTCAGCGCCAATGCCAATGCTGGAATCAGTAGCACCGGCGCCCGGTCGCTGAGCGTTGCGGACGTACTGCTCCTATTCAGGTTACGGCTAAGTGGCTGCCCCGCGCGTTAGCTGCGCCTGTAGCGCGGAACACGGTTGACTGGTCCCTCAAGCGCGACTCGTGGAGCCCGTGAAGAGCGCCGAGAGATCGGCCCAGGGCAGCTCGTTCGGTGGCTGCAGACAGCTCTTCATCCGAGGGGCCGCGAGTTCGCGCCCCGGCCCCGCTCCTCCTAACGGCAGTTTGCAGTCCGCAGGACAATGTCACCCAGCGAGCGGACGCCGGAAGCGCTCTCGTTCCTCGTGCAAGTCCAGGTCCAAGGAGCTGTGCGCTCCGCCAGAGCAATGAGACGTCCGTGCAGCAGAGGTTGGAGGTAGATTCAGCGGGCCGATTGTCCGCCGATATCCATCACCAAAAGTCTGTCCTGGTTGGCCTGCAACTGAAACAATTGTCATCTTCTCCCGTCCCAGACGGAATGGCGACATGATTGCCTGATTTGAGCCTCTGGGCTCACTTATTTCTATGTCTTTCTCCTTGGCCTCTAACAGTTTCTCTGGAGGGGAAAAGTTGAGTGCTCTTTATTAATTACACGTCAACTTTCGTCAGTCCGCTTCGCCCCTACACTCACGTCAATAGGCGCTGTTATTAGTGCAACATGTGGGTTCCTCAAACCACCTCAGCGACCTCTGCTGCCCTGATTACTTCACACTTGAAACATGTATGCAGTGCCCACCAGGCTGTGCCTTCCCACTTGTCAGAGGTATCGTAAACCTGCCTCACAGAATCGTTTCCAGAATACCAACATTGCTCTTTCCTTCTATCCGATGAGGCAGTCGGTCCCTTAACTACCATCTTCCAGCCATAGCTGTTCGAAATTTACGAGATTTCCACAAATCCACGCCTGTACTTATTCGTGGCGCAGCATTACGAATTGAGAAAAACAACGGAACAATACACAACCAACACTGGGAATGCGTTGACAGTCAGAACATGAGAAAGACTCCAATTCGCAGCAACACCCCAGCCCATAGCCGGCCGCGGTGGTCTAGCGGTTCAGGCGCTCAGTCCGGAACCGCGCGACTGCTACGGTCGCAGGTTCGAATCCTGCCTCGGCCATGGATGTGTGTGATGTCCTTAGGTTAGTTAGGTTTAAGTAGTTGTAAGTTCTAGGGGACTGATGACCACTGATGTTAAGTCCCATAGTGCTCAGAGCCATTTGAACCATTTGAACCCAGCCCATACACGACAGATGCGGAGGAATGGCAAATTCAAAGAGTGCTTGTGTAATCGGGATGGTGGAAGTGAAGAGACAATCCGTGAGACTTTGAGGAAGTAAGAGGAGATGGGAGCTCTTCCATCCATCTTCTGCCTCCCAGCGCCTTGGTATTGGTGCTTCGGCTATGGCAAAACGCAGCGACAATATGGAGAAGGGGACGGATCGCTGATGAGAGCTGCCGAATCGCTAGGAACTGACGCTTCATACCCATCGTCAGCTGCTGACATCACCACACGAAGAGTGATCACTAAGAATGGAGAGGTGAATCATTCACCCCTCATTCCTTTTGATAACTGAGTCATATTCACGCCCAGTCAAATCGCCACTGAGATATGTAATTTAAAGTAGATATAGTGCCACAATAACGCATTTCAATCATCTAGATAAGCTGCTCCATCCGCTTATGAATCCCTTAATATCATAGCCTTATCAGAGTTAACTTGATTATTGATTTCACTTAATCATTACCACCTAGTGTGGTCAATATAATTAGTAATACGTAAGTGAGTTTATGCTAGAGACCAGATAATTCTCTATTTACTAAATTTTTGCTGCCCAGCGCAGGACAATATAAACAATAACATACACGTCATATCACACAATAGACCAAAGAATTTCTCAGTTCACAACAGCTGCTGCAGCAGTCTCAACATGGTTGTCTAATGGAGATGTCTCAAATACTTACTCAAAGTTGTAACCTTCCTCTAGCAACATATGATATTCCAAAAACTGTTCCAGACGATGTTTGAACATGTGTTTCCACCGTATGTGATAACATAAAATATTAAATAATTTACAATTGTCATTGTGACTTATTGTGCAAATGTTTAAACAAATTGTTTGTTTGTTTTTCGCTTTATTCCATTTGTAAAAGATATGTTTTGATTACGGTGATGACGTGGTAGATGTTTAAAGTTATATGTAATTTTTTGACGTTGTGTGCACACATGGAAGACGAAATTTAATGATGAGGCAGTACACTATTTGTGGATATGAAGAAAAAGAGAGAGAGAGAGAGAGAGAGAGAGAGAGAGCAAACGAACAAAGTTAATGAAGTGTATGAATCACTGAGATGATGATAAGGTGGATGTGGAAATAATGTACGTAATTTTTTGACGTTGTGTGAACACATCTGAGATGAATTTTAGTGATGCGACAGAACTATATATACATATTACGGTGTGCTGAAACACCACACAAGAAGGATTAGCGACAGTTGGTACCAGAAGTAGCGTTGATGCGCAAACTAATCACGCTGCTCGCGATAATCACTTCCCCTGGAGCGGCTGCGCCACCAGGAATGGAGGCATGTGCCTAAGTAACAGTTCACGACTAGAAGTTGTCGATTGCAAGTTGTAAGTCAGCCCAAGTCTTGTTAGCGAGTCCTGCGGAACGTTCGGCTTGCTTTCAAGTCTGCAAATCGTCGAGTGTGATAGAAACAGTGGCCGACAGGTAGACAGTGTTTAGTCTTCAGTAGAAACAGAACCGTGAACAGAACTATCGTGTATGGGCAGAGACTGCCTGCGGAGAGATATAACGAAGTGCTGTAAGTTTGCAATTGTTCCTCGAGTAGTACATCAAGACAAAAGATTAATTTTCCTTCGACATTAGTTCAGAGAACATTATTGGTTGTGTGTTCATGGAACTGTAGCCAATGCAGGACAGATAGGCTATACCTGCAGTCTGAAGTTTTTATAACTAGCGTTACCAAAGGCGAGTATTATACAGTGTGATTATAATTAAAGTTAAACTTTCGAAACGCTGTAGAAGTAACAACACTGGCGAGAATGACGTCGAATTTCAACGGAATATTATCGGAGAGGGGGGGAAAGGAGTGGATGAAGAAAAAATTGTGTGAAATTTGATTAACAGATGGCGCTATACGTGTCAGAATGCGTAAATTAAAACACCTGTCATCCGCACGACCAATTGAAGTTGGTATTAACACGCCGGGTACACGGCTTTCCCTCCTTTCGCGTCTGCGACGTTCACCGTAACTGTCTTAAAGCAGGATAGTACTCTTCTTGTAAAGCTGCATTACAAGAATGATGACTGTGCACACGGCGCTCTGCAGAAGTTCCGCACACTGACGGGTTTGAAAAAAGGCGTTGGTCAGATAACTGCCGTCGGTCTGCAGAAAATGATTCAGAAATTCGAAAAGACATGTTATTTTGGTGTACAACCTGGTGGAGGGAGGAAACCAATTCATTCGATGTCAGTCGAAGCAGTGGCCACAGTAGTGCAGGAGGAGGCGAGTCGAAACGTCTAGTGCACGGAGAATTGCCCGAACATTGGACATGCCCATGAGCACGATGAGTAAAATCCTACGAAACATCCTTATTTGCTAGCCATTCAAAACTACCCGTGTGCACGAGTTGCTCCCTGTTGACCTGCCAGAAAGAGAGACCTTTGCTTTAGAATTTCTTGCTCGCATGGAGTTGACAAATGATTCGCAGTGGAAGACTTTGTGGTTCCAATGGCTCTGAGCACTATGGGACTTAACATCTATGGTCAGCAGTCCCCTAGAACTTAGAACTACTTAAACCTAACTAACCTAAGGACAGCACACAACACCCAGCCATCACGAGGCAGAGAAGAAGACTTTGTGGTCAATCGAAGCCCACTTCCATCTGACAGGATATGTGAATATACCGAATTGTCGCATACGGGCAACGGAAAATCCACACACAAATCAATCAGTAAGGCTTCATCCTGAAAAGGTAACTGTGTGGTGTGGGTTAACGGCATCATTTATCAGAGGGCCATATTTTTTCGAAGAGACAGGAGCCAGCTCTCGAACAGCGTGGATGTGTGGATGTGATCATTTTCATACAAGGTGGCGCACCTGCATACATTGCAAATCTAGTTAAGCAGCTGCTGAAGCAATATTTTGGAAATGCTAGAATTATCACCCGCCATTTCCCTTCAGCCTGACTGTCCCGGTCACCTGATCTTAATCTATGTCACTTCTGCGTGTGAGGCTATCTGAAAGATTTTGTGTTCAGTGATCGGACTGCTAACGTAGCTGCATTGAAGGAACGCATTGTGGAACAGGTTCTGAACGTGACCATAAAAACACTTCGATCTGTTGTGGAACATGCTGTTTCTCGATTTCAACTTGTTACCGAAAACCGTGGACAGCAAACTAAAATTTTTTTGCGCCAGTAACACGATAATTAATAATCCGATTTGACTTTTATGGATGCTTTTTACGTGATTTTTGTCCCAGGACAGTTAAAACCCTAGGTGAGTCGTGCTGTTTGCACGGTTTTTGGCTCAGGACAAATAAAAACCGATATTTCCCATCCGATACGATATGACCTTGCCATGGTGGACGTGCTTACGTAACTAACAGTATCACACCTGTACACCCATAAACACTGAGTAGTACAGTTTGTTTAATGCCAAGCGTACACCTTAGGCATTATTGTATGACCACTACTAAGTTATGATGCTTACAACGCCATCTAGTGCTACGTTTTGTAACGATTTATGTTTCTTCTCCCATACGTTTTTCCTCTTATCCGATAATATTCCGTTGAAATTTGACGTAATTCTGACCAGTGGTGTTATTTCTACAGCAGCTTAAAAGTTTAATTATAATCACCCTGTATTTAACTAATCACTATTAAATGTTGCTTTCACTGTGTGTGTGCTCTCCTAGAACCCACGCATCCGTCCTACCAGAACACCTCAGAGTAGATTCCCCCATGCCACAAAACACACGCCGGCCGCGGTGGTCTCGCGGTTCTAGGCGCGCAGTCCGGAACCGCGCGACTGCT
Source organism: Schistocerca americana (assembly GCF_021461395.2). Lineage (NCBI taxonomy): Eukaryota > Metazoa > Arthropoda > Insecta > Orthoptera > Acrididae > Schistocerca > Schistocerca americana. The sequence continues at coordinate 126,283,606 of NC_060124.1, forward strand.
ACGGTCGCAGGTTCGAATCCTGCCTCGGGCATGGATGTGTGTGATGTCCTTAGGTTAGTTAGGTTTAAGTAGTTCTAAGTTCTAGGGGACTGATGACCACAGCTGTTAAGTCCCATAGTGCTCAGAGCCATTGAGCCACAAAACACACACACACGTGTGTAAGCGCGAAGGTGCGAATTTACCCATACAGAAACAACTATCAATTTACATGACGCTAATTCAAATGAGGATATGTATTTTAATGATAAGATAATAGTAGCGAATGGCTTCATCAGGAGAGGGGGTAGGGGAGAATGGAGGATGAAAGGTGGGGTTAAAAGCACAACTGGGCTACTTCCAGCTTCTTGGAGTTAAAAAATTCCTGCTATTACCACCTGCAATTTTTAATTTTCCAACACCACATCCAGCATATTTTAATTTTACAACATTGTCACATTACATTTTGATTTTCCTTGTAGCACCATTTCTGACTGTTTAGCGGATGCATCGTCGACTAGCGACAGAAACTTGAACTGAGGACTGGAAGCCTAACAGATATACTACGCAGGTGTACTTTTGAGTTTCAGATAGACAGTTTGAACACTGGGGTATCACACACAATGTAAACTGAATTGTATACAAAGTCGTCATCATCTGTGAATAACGCGTTATCTTCTGTGGACAATGTAGAACCGAAGGGCGTTTATACACAGAATGTATCCTTATATTCATCACTGACAGAAAACTGCAGGAAAGAGCTTTGTCATTCCAAAACCTGTATAGTCTGTGATACAAGTTGACTGTTCTCAAACACTCTCTTTCATTTCTGAGTTGATAATGTTTTATGCTTTTTCCATCCAAATTTCTGCGCCCAACAATTATCGCTTGTAAAGTTTGGTGAGTGAACATGTAAGTGGCATTCTCAGTAGAAAAACTCATCTGCAGTCAAAATCGTGACATGCTGTGGAGGCAATTGTAGCTAATTTGCACTACCATTCGGTAATACATCACCTTATCGTCTAAATCCAGTCAGATTGGAAAGTTAATTTATGAGATCAACTGTAGATCCAAGCAAAACTTCCAAATCATTTTTCTTATCAGAACACTTTAGTCAATCTGAAACGTCCCCTTAGAACAATTATACATGACTGTCCTTAAACTGACTCACAATATTTTTTAGCGCAACGCAATCTGACTTTCAAATGTCCTTACAAAAGAATGGCCCTGACTAACATTAACCTATACCTTTCACAAATCACTTACCTCACAAAAATCTTCGTTACTCGACCTACTGCAATACAGCGAGCGCCACTACTGCCAGCTAAATAAAAGATTCAAACTACGGAGAGCACTAATTACTGATAGGCATAGTTAGCAAATGAAAGATTTTAATAGAGAACAAACAATGTATTTACCTTAGCAGTGTTGAAAAATCATAATATACATAGCAGTTTATGACATCCAGTCTTACAAATCTCAAAACTCCGCCATTTCTCTCCCCACATCCACCACTGCTGACGGCTCACCTCCAACTGCACAACGCTATGCGCTGTTAACAGTCAACTGCCCAACGCTACAATGGCCGACAACAATGCAAACTAGCCACAGACTGCACACAGCACAGCCAGTGATTTTCATACAGAGCGCTACGTGGCGTTACCAATATAAAAACCTAAACAGCCTACTTACATAGCCCCCATGCTCCCCACAAAATATTTTACAAATTGTTTTGGGCACTGGCCAGTACAAATGTGAAAAAATTTTTCATAATTACAGTAAGAAAGATATCAAATGCATACACTTATTAATACAATGTTGGTCAAAAGCTAAAATTTTCTCACAGTCTATAGAGACAGTCCTGATCATTCATCACAGTAAAATTGCAGTTTTTTTTTTCTCAAAGTCTGAGCAGTAAAAGACAATGCACACGGAAGTAGTGGATTTCCATGCAGTATTGAAGAAGTGGTGTTGTCCTTCCAACGGAAAGAGAGTGCTGACTCTTGACATGCTGACAGGTAATGGGCCACAACAGAGCAAACCCACAGCAGCGTCATTCGACGTTTTGAAGAATATTGGTAGGTAGATCATCACAGAGCAGACCCACTGTATTCCTGGTAGAGATTATGGTATTGGTGAGCCACCAGAGGTGCAGACCCACCGCAGTCCTTTTAGAAATAATGGTACTGGTAGGTCATCAAAGATGCAGACCCACCGTAGTCCTTGTAGAGATATTGGTATTGGTGGGCCATCAAAGATGCAGACCCACTATAGCCCTTGTAGAGACGGCCAGCAGCCATCTGTTGCGACTGTGCAGGAGCACAATCACCATCGAAGAGACTTGTGGACAGTATAGCAAGTCCATAAACCAACACTTGTGCACTCACAAAGTTTTTGAAGTTGACCTTAGAACCAGCAATGCTGTTAACCAGTCCCTTACTGAATAATTAACACACGTGCAAGCACTAAGAGTTCTCTTTTTGTTTCGCATATTGTGCATACACTATGACCAACTGAAATGTGTGCAGTGAAATGAATGCTTACAGGTTACTTAATTTGATGAACTGGTGTCAATTACAATTTTATAACATGAGAATACAATAACAAAGATACAAAATACATCATTAAAGAACATAATAATACAGTTAACATTTGTAGTACAAGCTTTACAAAAGAATCGAAATAACATGAGTACATACATAAGAGATCAGAATAACTTTTGAAACATCAACTTCACACATGAGCATTAAAACAGAACAGAATAAATATTGTCTAAACATCTTTACAAAGAAAATAACATATTATCAGAAATATTCCACAACATAACTCTTATTAGCTAAACACATTAAGACAGGAGAAACACAAATTCACATAGTGTAATAACACAAAAATACAGGACAGGGTTTGTTTTCAGTGTGACATTTGGTATTGCAGTCCACCCCAAAACTTCATTCCATATATATTTCCTCTTATTTCAACATTTGTTTCCACCAAAAAAATTTTATCCAAGCATACTTTCTGTATTTGTATGTTCACACATTTCTTACCTCATTATTTATTTTCCATTATCTTACCTCAACATTTATTTCCAAGAAAATCCTACCTAAAGCTGTTGTCCCTAAACCCTACTTTTTTGGTTCATATCCTCTTTCAAAATACTTTTTTGGCCAAACCATTTTCTTATAGCTTCTCAATGCGTTTCTTCCAATTCATCACAACTTGTTCTCTTATATGGCCTACCCCATCTTAAGCTAACTTAAATCTACTGAGCTCAGATGCTAAAGTAAGGGACTAGGCAATGCAGCAGCACAAAACAATTAACACAAACAGCAATGACAAAAAAATGCAAATTGGCAAAGCAAGCAGCAATATTACAACTAATATAAGGCAATGAGCAGCAAACAAGAAAAAAAATCAGTAGTAAAACTGGCTTAACAGAGTAATTTAGTAGCACTATGCCTAGCAAATGCAATAACTTATTTTTAAACATGACATAGCTCAAGCAGAAAAAATATTACAGTAAAAATGGCCATGTTTAATACCTATGTCACATCTTAACACTAGAGCGATGCATCACAAAACCTTACTCTGTAAGAAAGTTACCAAGTCATTAAAAAAATTATTTATGCAATTCCTGTGAAGGGAAATGTCTATTTGTGTTCTCGTTTCTAAGAAAGTACATCATAAACGTACTCTTTAGTGGATCTGTAGACAGAAAATAGTGATATTAGTACATCTATTAAATTTTATTATAACCAATGCTGCAGTGCTGCTAGCAACTAAATATTAAAGAAAATGAGCAAATATGTACAAAGGAAGGCATGAAATGTCATTCATTAGCCATATGGCATTTCATCAGGTAGTACAAAAATCTCTCAGCTAGAAAGACAGTAGTCATAATCAGGTGTATAGACATAAAAATACTTCTCGTCATTTCATTAGGCATTTCAGTAAATATCATAAATTAAGAGCTCCACAGTGTTATTATATGTTTTCAAGTTTGAGCGTGTCGTATTTGCGATGCTTTCTACAAAGGAATGTCAATAGCGAGGATAATGTCCCCCCTTTTTTTTTCCACCTGTGCCTCTGAAAGGCACACACTAATGGCTTTTTTCCAGGTGACTGTTGCGCAGCTGGGTGCCCACGACTCATTAAGTGAAGGTGGTCACTTAACTGTCTTACTGAAATATTTATGGCACCAGTTTGCATTACAGTGACAGTCTCATATAAAAAATTTCTCAGGACAAGAATTTGCGTTGCAAATGTGTAGAAACAAAATCCTATGAATATAACAGTGTTCAAAAAGTTTTCATCAGCATTGTGATACATTCGCACATTTACACACATTTCATAACTCTTAAACTACAATGCTTGGTTTCCAACATCTTTTTCCACAAATCAGAGTCCCTAACCACTACTCATTATTCGTATATGTATTCGTCGACACTTCTTCAATATTTCATCAAAATAAATACGTAGCATAATCAAATTCCTCGTTTATGGTAGCATCATCTTATTGATCATAAACATACCTCAGCAGTATAATACACATCGTCATCGTAATAATATCATAACATCTCAGTCAATTCTCAAAATCATCATAGCTTCCTGCAATAATTTCAAGACCTAAAAAAAATTCTCTGCTCATTTCAGTAGTGTCATCTGCCTCAAACGTACTTTAAAATCATGCTCCCTTGCCAAATACATCATTCGAAGCTCTCATAGTATCACAATGGTTCCAAAAAATATGAACAATTCACAAAGTACAGACAAAATACAATTTCATAAGTGTGTAGTTATCCAACTGAGTAATTGCGTAAACATGTGTCACTGATGTAGTAAAAAAAAATGTTTATCTCTAAGTTCAATGATCAGATAGCAGTGTAATTTGTGTGTTAAAGAAATATGGTACCGATGTGTAAAGTTGTATCAGTAAATACCATATTAGCTAGGGCTCCTTGTGCTTGCTAAACACATGATACACAAAGTAAGCGTGTACCCCCCTGAGGATTAATGTAATTATACCCTTATGTGTTACAGATTACAGCAATGGAATGAAATGTATCACGGAGAACCTTTGAATCACTGTCCTTCAAATATCTTTAAAAATAAATGATTTAAGTGCAAAATTAATCACTCAAATACGTGTCCTGTAGCGCTAAATGTGCGTCTTGCTGTAAGATAATCTCTGTGGAAGTGTCGTAGTTATTTTCCTCCGAAAGCTAAGTTCTGCAGAAGCCAATGTACTTACCTCATGATAAGCACAAGTGAAATGCTTTGCGTATAGATATCTTAGTTATTACGCTTATTGCCGTAATGAAGAAAGTCCTGTGCTGTAACGTATTGTTGTGCTACAGAAAAGGCAGTCTCATTGTAGCTATACCACAAAAGTTACTACTAAAACATATTTTACTTTCCGGAATAATACAGAAAAACTGTGCAGATATAAAATAGAAATACTGCAAAAGCAACATTGTAAATTGTCACTCATTAGTAGCGTCGTGATAAAATCGTGTAGCTGTCACATAAACCAACCACTGTCTCATCTAGTATATCATGGAAAGTACTTTATATCCACATGTATTTTCAAGTAAACCAAAATGTTGCATTAAAATCACATTAGCAGTACCAGTATATGTTCTAAGTATGTAAGCCTGATAGTCGTTACGTAATCGTGGAACTAACAAGCAAGAATGTACAAATAACAACACTGTGTCGTCTGTTCACTATAAGAATGCATTCGTAATTTCTGTTTAAATAAGTTCTCTTGGTTTTTGACTGGATATTTAACTTCAAACATTGCTACATGGTAACAGTTTCTAAGTCTGACAATGCGTACTAGAAATGTGAAGTGAAAAGTTTAATGGCAAAGACAAAGTTAAAAAGCGGATTATCTTTCAATAAACGGTTTTACATGTGAAATGTGGTGTAAACCTTTACTCTTCCTAGTACGCACAGTTTCAGTTTCAACACAATTATCATGTGGTTACGTCGGTAAGGAACACTGGAATTTTTCTCAAGGTTAGCTTATTTTTCTCAAGCCCAGCCAGCGAACGTGGCTGCCTGCCGGTGGGAGTCATTGTCTGTTTCCTGGTTGGCGCGCGTCGTTTTTAGGATTAGGAGACCTAACTTCAACAAATTAACCTTGTCGAGAGTGCCCTGCTCCGTTTGAATCTCGCCAGTTCTGATGCAATTCAAGTCTGTCGTACGATTATATCGTCTGTCATCATGTCGGTAGTTCCTGTAGTTTCTTTCTTGTCGGTTAAGTGGTGGAGAATTTCTCCCTGAATTATCACTGCACGGTGGACCGTTGCGTCTGAAGTTATTCTGTCTCCCGTGATAATAATAGTTCTGGTTGCCATATTGCCTGTTTCTATGATTGTCTCTCTTATTTCATTACTATGGAAATGCGATCTTTCTCTACAACTCTTACTACTGTGCCAACGGTTATCATACGGGTGTTGTCTGCTTTGGTCACGATTTGTGTTGAGAGAGTAGCCTTTACGTGTCCAGTTATTGTTTCTTTCATCGCGGAATTGCGATGGATGTGACCTGCATTTGATGTGTTCCTGTTTTCGCGTTCCGCGATTGTCAGTGTCAATTTCTAATACTTCTAAGAGTCCCTGAAAAGCTTCAATGTCGTCTTTGGAACGTCCTGCCAAAATAATATGTCGTAAATGTTCAGGTAATTTGATTAAGCAAATGCGGATGAGTTCTGAGGGGCTGTATGGGTTTGACACGTACTGATCCTTGTGCAACATGTCTTCAAAATATTTCACAAGACTGGAGAATTCAGATTGTTCGAAATGTTTCATCATTATGATGCTATGTTTTACACGGTCTTGTGTAGCTTGAGACCAATATGCTGAGAGGAAGGCATGATAAAATTCTCCTTCACTGTGACAATCGTGAATGACCGATCGCATTCTTACAGCTGGTTCATTCTCTAAATAGCCACACATAAATTCTAAACTGTGCTCTAATGGCCAGTTGGGAGGAAAACAATGAGAGAATTGATGGAGCCACGCTTGTGGATGAATGTCGTTTCCAGAATTCTTAAATGTTTTGAATTTACGTGTAGTAATGAACAGCGTATAGTCAAAATTATCATGTCGGCGAGTCGCATATCGGTCATTGTTACGTCGTTTCGGCGGTTCCATTTCAAAATTCGGTTCATCTTGCCAATTTCTTTCATAATTTCCGAAATGTCCTGTGTTATTATTTTGTGGTTGTGTCCGTATTTCTGTCCCTCTTCCCGTACAGGAGCGCGAGTGTCCACTGAAATATGTAATTATTGTATTACTTGTGCCAACTGATCTTGTACTTCCCGGATTTCTCTGTTGTACTGTGTATTGATTTGATTTTGATTTTGTTTGAATTTTCTAATTTGATCGTACTCTTTAGTGTCCGTGAAGGCTACAGGTCTTGTGTCATTCAGATCATCATCTACCTTTGTAGATAAGTTAATGAACTGATCTGAAAGTTCGGCTACTTTATCCGATAGTGACATTATTTCCTCTGTGTGTTTTTCTGAATCAAGTTTCAGAGTGTCCATTTGTGTTGAAATCGTATCTACTGTGTCTTTTAAGTTTTCCTGAGTTTTTGCAAGTTGCGTAACCGAATCGGTAGATGCAACTGAGTCAGTTTTAGCTTGCAAGGTGTCGTGATTTTCATGATCAATGGTTTGCAGTTCTTTTACGGCTGCTTCGTGATTCTGTAATGCATTTTCATGACGCGAAAAAATAGGTTGTAAATGCTCACGAATTTGTGTTTTTACGTCATTACAGACTTTTTGACATTTCTATTCAATGTTATGTAACTCAGTAGTTAAATCTTCACGTGTTTGTTGAAGTGTGGTGTCTAACTTCCGAAGATTTTGTTCCATTGTGTCTAACTGTTGCTGTGTTTGTCTCTGATGCTGTTCCATTGTGTCTAACTTTTGAAGCTTTTGCTGTGTTTGTCTCTGATTTTGTTCCACTGTGTCTAACTTTCGAAGATTTTGTTCCATTGTGTATAACTTTTGAAGCTTTTGCTGTGTTTGTCCCATTTGTTGTATTAATTGTAATAACAATGCACTGGTGTCTGAAACATGTGCCTCAGTGCTTTTCGGCAGTGAATTTGCACCGGCAACATTCACAGTTTGACAAGCAGAAAATGTGTCTTGACTTATTTGAGAAAACGGTGAGGACGCAAAACCTGAATCTACAGCAGTTGCAAGATTGTGTCCTGTCATTTCGGATTCCTGAGGCTAGCTGTTGCCGACCGATCGTTCGATAATGTTTCCCTGTTCACTAATTGTTTCACTGTGTACACCATTATTTGCAGCCCGCTCCATTTCCCTATGCACAATTACCAAATTACTACTTTGAACGTAAGTTAATTCATTACTCGGCGGCGCTAACAAACTGCTTCCGTCTTCACTGTCATTTGTCAGTTAGTCCGCCCCGGTAGCTGAGTGGTCAGTGTGACAGACTGTCAATCCTAAGGGCCCGGGTTCGATTCCCGGCTGGGTCGGAAATTTTCTCCGCTCAGGGACTGGGTGTTGTGTTGTCCTAATCATCATCATTTCATCCCCATCGACGCGCAGGTCGCCGAAGTGGCGTCAAATCGAAAGACCTGCACCAGGCGAACGGTCTACCCGACGGGAGGCCCTAGCCACACGACATTTCCATTTCCATTTGTCAGTTTACTTTGGAGCCTAGTATTACGTTTTTCACACGCCACTATTGTCACAATATTCCACACGACTACACAGAAAAGCACAATTTGAAGAGCAGAATGAGAAAACAAATTAACATAGCACTGAAAATAATATCTAGTTAATTGCAAGCGCAGCTGCGAAACACTTGGTGCAAATCTACGTGCATGCCACAACAACAATGAAAGACTGCAACTACAAAGGAGATTCTCTCTACAATTGCGCGCTAGCAATAAACAATAGCTACACTAATTACACAAACTACAAGGCAAAAATGAGAAGATTCCAGTGAGTTATCCTCGACTAAGGGTCGACCAATGAAACGTCCCCTTAGAACAATTATACATGACTGTCCTTAAACTGACACACAATATTTTTAAGCGCAACGCAATCTGACTTTCAAAAGTCCCTACAAAAGAATGGCCCTGACTAACGTTAACCTATACCTTTCACAAATCACTTACCTCACAAAAATCTTCGTTACTCGAACCACGGCAATACAGCGAGCGCCACTATTGCCAGCTAAATAAAAGATTCAAACTACGGAAGGCACTAACTACTGATAGATATAGTTAGGAAATGAAAGATTTTAATAGGGAACAAACAATGTATTTACCTTGATAGTGTTGAAAAATCATAATATACATAGCAGTTCATGACATCCAGTCTTACAAATTTCAAAACTCCGCCATTTCTCTCCCCACATCCACAACTGCTGGCGGGCCACCTCCAACTGCGCAACGCTATGCGCTGTTAACAGCCAACTGGCCAACGCTACAATGGCAGACAACAATGCAAACTAGCCATAGACTGCACACAGCACAGCCAGTGATTTTCATACAGAGCGCTACGTGGCGTTACCAACATAAAAACCTAAACACCCTACTTACAAATCTACATTGAATTCATCATAGACTATTAACAGTTTGCTGCTGCCTGAAAGAAAGCGTAGCAAGGAATCCAATTTCTCAGAGATGGTTCAAATGTTCCAGCAGATGTCTAAATGCAGTTAAAGTTAAAAGCTAATTTTTTTTCGTAATAATTCAAAAGCACATGCTTCTGTAGGCTGATCACTTCAAAATGTACTTGTCTTATTGTTTCTCAATTTTTTTCTGTCCGAATGTATGTAATAAATTCTCCTTTTCCCATATGATCTCTACGTAAGTATGATGCTAGAGTGTAATTTTTAATATTAAACTTCTCTAACCCTGTGGTTATGTTGTGCTCAGATATGCACATGATGTCTGTCTCTGCAGAGAACTTTCTATTTTCTAGACAGAAAAGAAGCTCTTCCACCTTATTCCTCACTCCTCTAATATTCTGATGAAGCAAGCTAACACTTTTTTTTCAGTGTATTGTTAACCATTTTGTGGGGCTCTTCTATTAATTTAAGTTCTTTCATACCAGGTTGCCGGGATCCGTATTCTAATCCAAAAATTATATGTCTCAGGCAGCAGTAACTACAGGGATCAAACTTTGCTTGATCGTGCATCCATGTGCATTTTTTGCAAGAAGCCCTTTCCACCTAACTTCACTTCTCTTTTTCATTTGTAGGCAATGTCTAGTATATCCCCATCTCTCAAATCACTCAAGCACTATTTCGATTCCGTTGGCACTACCATGGTCAACTAAAGAGCTGAAAGGACGTTAGAGAGGCATTTAAAAACCACAGTTCACACGAGAGGTTACAGTTTCTTGTGAACGGAAAAGTTCAAAAATGGCTCTGAGCACTATGGGACTTAACATCTAAGGTCATCAGTCCCATAGAACTTAGAACTACTTAAACCTAACTAACCTAAGGACATCACACACATCCATGCCCGAGGCAGGATTCGAACCTGCAACATTAGCGGTCGCACGGTTCCAGACTGTAGCGCCTAGAACCGCTCGGCTACCCCGACCGGCACGGAAAAGTTAATTGTATCAAGAACAGGTAGAGATACTGCAGTAGTTGATCACTACAGAAACTACTCCAAATTACTCAGAAAAGTTATTAAAAACCTAGTAACATGCGGTTTGCTTCCGAAATCAGCAATTCATACAGATCACAGCAATGTCAATGCAGCGTTACTCATGGCGTTGTAGGACTTCTAAAAGACAAATCCTGTTTCAGTAAGGTCACATATAATGCTATAACTTGTGTCTTTGCTCAGGATGCCCTCTAGTCCACCCTCTATGATAATATGATCCTCTTTGTCACAATCTTTACACAGTTTACCTATTTTTTATCACTTTGCTTCATAATAGTTGCGACCTCCTGCCGTGTTTCTGATTTGTTCCATACAATCTCGACAACGCTTATCATGTGACTGCTACACAGCAGCAACACTCGTTTCTTCCTACAGTGTTATCGTACCGACCTCGTCGTGTCTGTAGAATGAGTTACCATGGCAAGGTTGGTACTTCGCGACTCAACCATAAGTAAAGCTAATCGCTGCCAGAAGCAACGACGAATGGGAGAACGTGGCATAGATGTGACCAGAAGAAGTTCCATATCCCACCACATCAGGTCAGTTACACATGTCTGAGCGCACTGTTGTGCAGCCCAGTCAGCAATCATCGCTGAAGACGACAGAATTATCTCTCTACCCAGCAAGCAGTGCGACAATTACACTGAAAAGAACACTGCAAAACAGTTTACAGTCGGAAGAGACTAGTATCTTGTTCCGTGTCAAATTATACGTCACTTTGCAACCATAGCTAGAAATATGACGTTGTTGAGGACGTGATTTGTAACAAGGTTAAGAATTTCGTCTTGTTCGTGTTGTAATAAAGTGATCTAATATTTGATTTTGAAATATCATAAATTTCAGCTAGTGATAACAAATACTTGGTTCTAGAATCACAAGAGGAGGAAGTATACTTGGAAAAGGCCCAGAGATACGCGAAGCTTTCAGTTAGATTACATAATGGTCAGACGGAGACTAAATCCGGTAGTGCATTATGAGGCGTGCACAGGAGCACATCACGATTTGGCAGCCATAAAGAGTAGGCTGAAATTTGCAAAAAATTCCGATACGGAAGTACCAAGGAATGAAAAGATACGCTTAAAGTTCTCTAAGGCTATAGTATTGCAGTAATGAACAGTTCATAGGTCAGTTCAGTTGAACAGAAGTGGACAACTCTACAAAACGGCTATCACAGAAGTTGGAGAGAAAAGTCGTAGATACAAAGAAAGTAACTTCGAAGAAACCATGGGTAACAGGAGTAATACTTCAGTTGATCTACGAAAGAAGGGATTACTACAAAGTTTAGTGAAATTCAGGAATATGGAAATGCAAGTCACTAAGTCAGAAGTGCAGGTAACCTAAGGCTCAATGGAAAATCTGGCGAAATCGAAAAAGAAATTACTGTCGGGAGACTGACTCAGAGTACAGAACAGGACAGTCTTCGGTGAAATTAAAACCAAGGGTGGTACCATTAAGAGCGCAATGGGAATTCCACTGTTAAATGTAGAGAAGAGGGCGAATAGGTGGAAGCAGTACATTGAAGGACTCTATCAAGGGGAAGACTGGTTTGATGAAGTGATAGAAGAAGAAACAGTAATCGATATAGAAGTGATAGGGGATCCTCTTTTAGAATCAGAATTTGAATGGGCTATTGAAGACTTTAAATCGAATAAGGCAGCCAGGCTCGATAACAAAAATGGTTGAAATGGCTCTGAGCACTACGAGACTCAACTTCTGAGGTCATCGGTTTCCCAGAACTTAGAACTACTTAAACCTAACTAACCTAAGGACGTCACACACATCCATGCCCGAGGCAGGATTCGAACCTGCGACCGTAGCGGTCGGGCGGTTCCAGACTGTAGCGCCTAGAACCACTCGGCCACCCCGGCCGGCGGCTCGAAAACATTTCATAAGAATTTTTTTTGAAATCATTGGGGGAAGAGGTAAAAAAATATCTATTGAAGTTGGTGTGTACAATATATAAGTCTAGCGATATACTGTCTGACTTTCAGAATAACATCACCCGAACAATTCCAAAGCTTGAAAAAACCGACTGTAAGTTTCGTGTCTGATCAACAATAACAACTGTGTAAGCTGTAAATAACTTTGGTTTAATGTTGCAAACTTATCACAGAAATACACGTATTTTCACAGTTTACAATGTGCCAATGTTAGATGACTGGGTGTTGTATGATGTCCTTAGGTTAGTTAGGTTTAAGTAGTTCTAAGTTCTAGGGGACTGATGACCATAGATGTTAAGTCCCATAGTGCTCATAGCCATTTGAACCATTTTTTTTTTTTGACAATCTTACAACAGTTGTCAAACAAACGCATCTCGTCCTCAGAATGTGAAATAATCCTAAACACAACAATGATAAATTTTAAATAGAAATTTCTTTACAAAATTATTCTTACGACTACGTCATGATGTTAGCCAGTACTACGATAAATCACCCGATTCCGGTTCAAAGTTCATTTCTATTTACGATGGCAATCAAGACTACAGAGGATGGTTAGTTACGTGAGAAGCTGAGCCAAAGATTACCGAAGGTCGCTCGAGTATATAGTGAACGCAAGCTGGCTGGTTCTTTTCTCCACAGTGGGGACACAACGATGCTTCATCTAATATTCAGCTGAATGTCAGCCGCAGTGAACGCAGTGTTCACACAGATTTCTCCTCTGCGTCATACAGAGTGTTATACACTCCGTTCTGTACAAAACGCCAGTTCAGAGAAGAGTCCCCTAAAATTTCGCTCTCGTCTTTCTCGTAGCCGAACTCTATCCCCCACTTGGGTTCTTTCATTCTCCACGCCACGGCATTTTTTCGACCAGTAGGAGGGTTCCTCTTATTCTGTGGAAACTCTCTCTACCAACTGCAAGGGCCCTACCTTGGAACTGCGTCGAAATCTCGGCACTTTACTGTTTCCTAGTTCGTTTCTGCCAATCGGATGTTTTGTGCCCCCTCACATGTGTACCATTCGCTGTTCACGTCATCAACTGCGTAACTGGTTTTGTTCGTATTCATTTGGAATTCCGAGACGTAATTTTGTAAAGTATTTTTATGTCCTACTTCTGGTGGCCCGTTACTCGCTCTGTAGTATACAGCACCTGTCTAGTCGCTGAATTCCGCAGTGGGATGCCCCCCATAAGAGCTTTCTGTACTGCCCACCGGGGTGCGGCCTCTGGGTCTGCCCATACTGGCTTCCACACAAAACGTTTCCTCTCGCTGCTTGTTTCACATTCTGCTCATTGGCATGCACTATTGGAGTGGTGTGTTAATACCGTCCATTGCGTGTCATCCCTTTTACATTACATACTAATAGGCAAATCTGCTCATTACCACCGAAATAAGTTAGGTGTCATATTCAACTTCCTGTTACGATGTATAAGACACATATGTAAGGTGCGAAATTGACCTTCATTTATTCTGCCACATTACAAGTACTCCTTCTTTCATGTTCAATTTTTGCGCTGGGTCAATCAGTGGTTGAGTAACTGATTGAAATTAATGCAAAATTTTATGCAACTGCTGACTGTAGCAATTGACTTATTTACTAACCAGCTTCCTATTTTAAATACTTTGTATACCTTAGAAAGTGGTTCGATCTAGTCTCTTTATCGTTCTATTTCATATTGTAACTGATTTCATGTCTATGGATTTGAACTCTTAAGTTACTTTTTTTTTTCTTTCAAAATTTAACATTTTCTCAAATTTTCTGATTTTTATACAATTATATTTATCTTAGCTCTTTTTCTTTCAATATAGTTGTCTACATTTTAATTTCAATTTAAATTTAAAAAATTGGAGATTATCTTTAAATTTGTGTCATCCCAAAAAATTTTATCTGTGAGACTTACCTGTTTTTTGATTACCTAATTTATGTTAAATGATGGTGGATATGTATTGAAGTTGAGGAAACCATCATTTAACATTCTCCTTCTCTTCTTCAATATCTCCAGCTTTCATATCAATCATAATCTAAAAAAGTTTCATTTCTTATGATAAAGCTTCATGATTTATTTTAAACTCAACTAAATCATTCCCATGACTTTACAGGCATAATCTTATTCATAAATATGTTTATATTTCCTAAAATCTTAAATCTGTGCATTATACACATAAATGTTCATATTTGACTTTTACAAACGTATTAAATTTCTAATCCTATTAATTACTTTACAAAACTTAAACAGATTTCATGGAATATCCTCGCTTTTTGAAAAACCTATCACACACTAGAGTTTTAACCTCTCCAAAAATGTTAACTTAATTTTTCCTTAGTTAAAACATATTGAAAAAACATGATATACTAAGAAATATTATCGTTGTGCCAAGATAAAAATTGTTAAACGCATCGCCAATAAGGATCTGTTGCTAACACACAAAAACCTTCTAATATTTTTATACGCAATCGCAAAAATTTTTCTTATTTCCGTTATTTCGGATACTAGTCTGTCACAGACAGTCCTTTTTCCTACATCTTTAATATGGTTCACTGAAATCGTCACCACAGGAAAAAGAAAAGTCGCGTTTCTGTAACGCAACTTGCAGAATCGCTGAAACGGTTATCAGACCATACGGGATGCACGTCTTTCGACGTGTCTCCGTCGAACATGGGATGACGATAGGCCGTGGGGCTGACTGCGTTTCTGCTGTGAGTGTAATGCCCGTCGGCAGAGAGAAAGGTTACTGAAGGTCTGAGCATGTTGTGAATTCGTGGTTTCCTTTGTTCCATTTCTCACGTGTCTATGGCGCCGTTGTATTGGAGATCTGTTGTTGGCAGCATAAACTTTTCTTCTTCATTTGACGAATCCTTATGTTTGTTCATCAATGTTGTATTCGTCTCCGGGTTTTCATATGAGCAGTCATCTCCCATTTCTCGGTATGATAACTGAAGCTGTTGCAACTTACTATAAGGAATATCGGATGTTTGTAGTGCTAGAGCAGTTAATGCAGTACTGATCCTGTGTGGGAATGGATTTGAAAAGGTTTCTTGATCTCTTCTGGTCGAGGCTCTTCTTCTTACAAATCTTCTGCGTTGTATCGTCTGTTCTTGGTACATCTTGCAGTCTTCTTACTTGTGTATCCATTCTTCTCTGGACCGGGAATTGGGATCGAAAAACTGCTGTACCTCGATATCGTTTAATCCGTTCTGATGGCGTCTTCTTTGAAATTGTTGTGTATTCTTTTATTGTATTCCGTTGTTCCTCTAGATTGATTGGACAGCCTTCCATGGTTTCCTTGCTTCGTTCCATGAGTATTCAGGCATTGTTTCGCAGTTGTTGCATCCCGTACGCTCTGATAACCGTTTCAGCGATTCTGCAAGTTGCATTACAGAAACGCGTCTCTTCCTCTTCCTGTGGTGAGTTTAAACACCCACGCTTCCTCGCTTTACTACGTCCTCCTCCGTTCCGGTTGGGTGGGCATCCTTCATCTCTCCATATGCTGCTTTGAACAGCTCGAGATAGAAGTGTCAAGTATATAACACTTTCTCAAAACCATTGTTATAACGCTTGTATGTGGCTTTCTTATGAATAAAGCTCACATCAGGGTACATGTTGATTGGAATCAGGATGCGTTGTAGCTCTTCAAACTTTTCCCTCAGAGGTGTTATCCTCCTGGAGAGTTGCTTCCACCAAGGCCTCTTCTTTCGTCATCTCGTAAGGTGACGTACCAGTCACTCACACTCAGTGTCCCCTCCTCTTACGCCTAACCGCTCTCCTCAGTCTCGCTGTCGATCTGGCCGCAATGATGGTGCACCTTGTCTGCTGACTTCCTATCTAATACAATGTTTGTCCCTGCTTTGCGTGTCTTACTCCTCTTACGTCCTCACCTATTCTCTATTTCACACGATACCATTATCTATTTAATTCTAACCCTTACTCCCTTAAATTATGTTACAGCTTTACAAATATAAAAATTTTCTTACTGAATTTTACACAAGTTATTATTTTCTCTAAAAATGTTTTTCTTATCACTGGCTTTATTTATTCATCTTTCCCTCCCAGAGTATTTTCTTTTCTTAATCTACAGGTCATGATTTCCGCATCTTCATCACGATGGATACTAAGAGTGAAACTGATGGTGATGACGGTTAGTAAGTTGGTGAATTCCTGCCACCACTTAATTATTCTAACTACAAGTGTTTCATATCATTTGTGAAAACATCGCACCTTGACTCCGACTCTAAAATAAATCTCTTCTCTTTTCTTTCTCCTTTTTGAAAAATTTTCTATATTGTCGTAGTGTATTGTTTTAAAGCTCAAAAAATGTTTTCTCTGTTGTACTTATTCCTTTCTCCTTTCGATAGTAAACTTTTATGTTCCCTCCTTTCCCCGACATACTCATCCTTCTTGAAATATTTTCTGGGTCATTCTTACTTCCTAATGTTTACCTTCTTTCATGAATTAGCACGTTTCTTGCTTAGTTTAATAATTCAATTCTCTTTCCTGACTATTGCCTCTTAACACCTTCTTATGTTTATTTCCCTCATTTCTTTATTTCGATATTAGCTTGTGGTACCGTCCACAAATTATCCGTGCTGCACATATTCCCCCAAAATATCTCCTCCATTATTTGTTCACCGTCCTGGACGGAACAAATTAGAAATCACTGTCTCCTTCTTACCTAATCCTTTATTACCTTCCTACTTCTTTACCTCCTTTGGTCCACAAAAATCAACTTCCTTCTCCTTTACACTAGGTATTTAAGAGAGAATCTACTACTATTTCGTCTCCCTCCTTGTTTTGTACTCTATCCCCAGAACACATTTCGTTTGCAAAACAGCTACTTTAATTGTTACTTCCCTGTCTCTTCTTCATAATATCCCACTACCTTCCTACGCAATTTAGCTAACTGAGATAAGTAAAGGTTAAAAGTCCTATCCGTGTACATTTTATTATCTTCCTTTAATTTCTGAACATTTAGTACAAGTAAATTGTCGTAGGAATTATTCTTTTTTTTTCTTTTGTATACCCTGTATGCAGTTTCAAGTGTCTCACATGGTGCAAACCCAATGACTTTCCTGTTTTTGGATTAATCATTAATCATTAAAGTCTATGGAGAAGAAATAAAAACTTTAAGGTTCACCGATGACATTGTAATTCTGTCAGAGACAGCAAAGGACTTGAAGGAGCAGTTGAACGGAATGGACAGTGTCTTGAAAGGAGGTTATAAGATGAACATCAACAAAAGCAGAACGAGGATAATGGAATGTAGTCGAATTAAGTCGGGTGATGCTGAGGGAATTAGATTAGGAAATGAGACACATGAAGTAGTAAACGAGTTTTGCTATTTGGGGAGCAAAATAACTGATGATGGTCGAAGTAGAGAGGATATAAAATGTAGACTGGCAATGGCAAGGAAAGCGTTTCTGAAGAAGAGAAATTTGTGTACATCAAGTATAGATTTAAGTGACAGGAAGTCTTTTCTGAAAGTATTTGTATGGAGTGTAGCCATGTGAAACATGGACGATAAGTAGTTTGGACAAGAAGAGAATAGAAGCTTTCGAAATGTGGTGCTACAGAAGAATGCAGAAGATTAGATGGGTAGATCACATAACTAATGAGGAGGTACTTAATAGAATTGGGGAGAAGAGAAGTTTGTGGCACAAGTTGACTAGAAGAAGGGATCGGTTGGTAGGACATGTTCTGAGGCATCAAGGGATCACCAATTTAGTATTGGACGGCAGAGTGGAGGGTAAAAATCGTAGAGGGAGACCAAGAGATGAATACACTATGCGGATTGAGAAGGATGTAGGCTGCAGTACGTATTGGGAGATGAAGAATAGATGCACAGGATAGAGTAGCATGGAGAGCTGCATCAAACCAGTCTCAGGACTGAAGACCATAACAACGACAACATTTCGACTGCCTTATCATGGACTACTTTACAGATTTCGAATAGAAACTCTTTGTTGTCCTTCTGTCCACCCGAACCTCTGTTTGTCTACCAAGCGTTATGACCTCTTTTTCTCAGGAATGGGCAGGTGTACCGTTGAAATTTGTACAAAATCATAATGTCTATGGTCCCTTGGCGATGTAAAAGATTTAGGCTTCTAACACAACGCAATCAAAAGATACGGCCATTTATGTCACATACTTTGATACTTGCAAACTCACTCATCACAAGCTGTATGTCACTTCCCGGTGAGCAAGAATCATGACATTTGGAACGAAGTAAGATCTCACAGTGCAAATAAAGGAAAAAATCCGAAAATTGTTAATTTGTAATTACATCCTATTAAAAAAATATTTTTGTCTCTATTTTCCGTCTGTATAGCCCCTATTCTCTCAGAAATGTTTAGCTGTGTCAAGTTCAAATTTATGTCACACATTGTGGCCTGCGGTCCGTTCCCGGAGTAAAACATGTAAGCTTCTAAATCAGCGCAAGCAAAAGATACAGCCATTTATATCATGTACGTTGATAGTCGCTAAATTATTCATTGAAACGTGTAGGATACGTACTGTTGACGTAAAATCATGAAATTTGCGGGAAATCAAATTTTCGGAGTAGAAGAGAAGAATAACACTTAAATATTTCGAAATATTAATTACATCACGTTGAAATATCTTCTTGTTATAACATACACTGATTTCATCATGCATCAAAAGCACAATGGAAAAATATACACTAAGGGCCATTAAAATTCCTACACCACGAAGATGACGTGCCACAGACGCGAGATTTAACCGACAGGAAGAGGATGCTGTGATATGCAAATGACTAGCTTTTCAGAGCCTTCACACAAGTTTGGCGGCGGTGGCGAGACCTGAAACGTGCTGACATGAGGAAAGTTTCCAACCGATTTCTCATACACAAACAGTAGTTGACCGGCGTTGCCTGGCGAAACGTCGTCGTGATGTCTCGTGTAAGGAGGAGAAATGCGTACCATCACGTTTCCGACGTTGATAAAGATCGTATTGTAGCCTATAGCGATTGCGGTTTATCGTATCGCGACATTGTTGCTCGCGTTGGTCGAGATACAATTACTGTTAGCAGAATATGGAATAGGTGGTTTCAGGAGCGTAATACGGAACGCCGTTCTGGATTCCAACGGCCTCGTATCACTAGCAGTCGAGATGACAGGCATCTTATCCGCATGGCTGTAACGGATCGTGCAGCCACGTCTCGATTCCTGAGTCAACAGATTGGGACGTTTGCATGACAACAACCATCTGCACGAACAGTTCGACGACATTTGCAGCAGCATGGACTATCAGCTCAGAGACCTTGACTGCGGTTACCCTTGACGCTGCATGACAGACAGGAGCGCTTGCGATGGCGTACTCAACGACGAACCTGGGTGCAGGAATGGCAAAACGTAATTTTTTCGGATGAATCCAGTTTCTGTTTACAGCATCATGATGGACGCATCTGTGTATGGCGACATCACGGTGAACGCTTTTTGGAAGCGTGTATTCGTCATCGCCATACTGGCGTATCACCCGTCGTGAGGGTATAGGGTGCCATTGGTTACACGTCTCGGTCACCTCTTGTTAGCATTGAGGGCACTTTGTACGGTGGATGTTACATTTCAGATGTGTTACTACCCGTGCTGTACCCTTCATTCGATCCCTGCGAAACCCTACATTTCAGCAGGGTAATTCATGACCGCATGTTGCAGGTCCTGTACGGGCCTTTCTGCATACAAAAAATGTTCGACTGCTGCCCTGGCTAGCAGATTCTCCAGATCTCTCACCAATTGAAAACGTCTGATCTATGCTGGCTGAGCAACTGGCTCGTAACAATACGCCAGCCACTACTCTTGATAAACTGTGGTATAGTGTTGAAGCTGCACGGGCAGCTGTACCTGTACACTCTATCAAAGCTCTGTTTGACTCAATGCCCAGGCCTACCAAATTCGTTATTACGGCCTGAGGTGGTTGTTCTGGGTACTGATTTCTCAGGATCTATGCACCGAAATTGCGTGAAAATGTAATCAAATATCAGTTCTAGTATAATATATTTGTCCAATTAATACTCATTTATCATCTGCATTTCTTCTTGATGTAGCAATTTTAATGGCCAGTAGTATACTATTAAAGAATATTCGGTTGTTATTATTCCCTCTATCATTTCTTTCTCTCTCTATACGATGTTCCTTCGCGTCATCTTCACTGAAGATTTATTCAAGTTCTCTTGACCCTCCGTTACTCGCACGAAAATTCGTGACGTGGTCACTCGCGTGGATGACAGGTGTCATCCATAAAGCAAGCGGTCTATTTGTATACTTTAAACGGTCTTTATGAGTGATTTTATAATTTTTTTATTAAATCTAAATATAATACATTTGATATCCGTACACTAACATATCCTAACGTTTGAAACAGTTTGTGCAGTAATTTAATGATGTTACATTCCAAAGTAAAAAATTAACATCTCTTTTTACATGTAAGCATTGACGAGTGTGTAATAATGCGACTACTTATCAGAAGGACATGGAAATGTTTATTTCAAACCAACAAAAAACCTCACTAATAAGGGTATACAAACAGTAACTTAGTGACAAAGTGCAAGCAAATTTGAAATAAAGAACACGTTATTTGATAACACAGATTTTACACGTATCTTTCAGATGATCTACACATGTCCAGTTGTTGCATGTGGTCCACTGTCTACGAGTTGTTTTAATTCGTGCTCTTCCGCATATATAATACCTTCCACGTGATCTCGTTGATTTTACTGGCTATTCCTCAGTTTGTTGAGATCCTAAGAGTAATTTAGCCCTCCTCTCAATTTCACATGGAAGGCTTTCAATAAGGGAAGGTCGCTCTATTGAGGTTTTATGAGTTCTCAGCTGATTTTTTTTCTAAAAAATCAACAATTTTTACAATCTAATTTGAAGCCATGCGGTGGTATTTATATATGCTTAAAGCTTTTATGGCTGCAATATTCAAAATATTGTAAAACAGAACCATAGGCCACCTTCTTCGATTACGTGACACATTGTTCAACTGGCAAAGCTGATCTAAAAGATCTACACCCACTATTGAAATGTTATAGAAAGTATTCATTTGACGTTTATTTTGTTCTCTGTTGAACGATCTATAGTGTAATCGAAACGCATGCTTGACAACACCAACACTGTTCAATTTTTATTTGGACAGTATGAGACCAATTTACAATCCTGTAGAAATCCAAAGATAGATATGATTTTGGCTCCCTCTCTCTTTTTGACTGAAATTCTTTCGGCACTTCTCTCGTGTTTTTCGTACTTTTCCGACGTATGTCAGTTTCTTCTCCTGAAGTTTCTTGACTAAAGACGAACTGGTAAACCAGTTGTCACCAGCGATATTTCTGTTTGTACCTTGTTCCGGTTCGACCATTCAGAGAACAATCTCTTCAGCTGAATTACTGGCATTATATGGTCCCTCTGGTTGCTTACCGACGTACGGTTCTAAATTCAAAGTGAAGCTGTTTTTACATCAACCATAGCAAACACTTTTAACCCATACTTTGCAGGTTTTCTAGGAATATATTACCTGAATGAGCAGTTTCCTCTAAATGCCAAAAGCTGTTCATCAACTGTAAGATATTCACTAGTTGAAAAATAGTTTTGGCAATTGGTCGTGAATAGTTCAAGTACCTCTCTGATAGCAACCAACTTGTGAATCTCTCTGCGAACACCTCTATCACGGACATCATCAACCTCAGACACCTTATCAGGAACCTGAATCGGTTTTCACTCATGCATAAATGAAATGACTCATGTCCGTTTCACTTCGAGTTATCCCACAATTTCGATATACTCTTCCTAGAACATCTCAAAGATCCACACAGGTATAACAAATCAATGAAAGCTCTGAGCTCTATCGCATTTGTTTCTTTAGCATCCCTTTCCCTAGAGAAGTTACCACGAACATAATTGATGTATATATTAGTGCATATTGTGATAATGCTTATTATGTTTTCACCCAGGAACAAATTCAGAATTTCTATTTCTGTCTTTTTTATACGAGTCTGATTTTTTGATCCAGGTAAATATTAAAAGATCTGCTTTTAACATTGGTAGGATATTTATTTTTCCTCGATTTAGTTATTCCATCTTTCCCTAATGAAATGAATCCTCTTGAGTTACGTCTTCTTGTGACTCATATTCATGATTTTCTGACACTTCTTGTACTGTTACTGAATCATGACCGCTTTCATGAACAAAATCCTGTCTCTGAGTCAGCGCTATCACTGTGAGCATCTTCGTCACTCAGCTCATTGAACCATTCCACCTATACATTAGGATCTCAACTAAACTCTGTCGGTTTTTTTTTTGCCATTGATATTTCTTCCACGCTCTAAAAATAAAGAGAATGCAAGGTAATACGAAAGGTACCTGCAATCAGTTTCAATACGCCTCAATTTGTGGACATAAAAGATCGATAGTATCTAGGAAAGCAATACAGTAATGCCGACTTACTTTGTTTCAGATTGTGGCAGCAGAGCTTGCGCGGATGACCAGTGTCCTCCAGACTATAATAATGTTTCATAAACAGTTTCGTGACTGAAAGACAACAATGATTAGAGCTAACATCCGTAAAGTTAACAGAAAGGTACTGGAAACGGTGCGAACTCAGTCCAGCCCTGTCAGACTAAATTGCTCCTTTGTTGAGGGTCTGTTCTCATTATTTTAATGTATCAGTTTTCTTCATAGACTATTTTGTTCTATCCTACTACAGTTTACAAAGTTTTTTATATCAATAATTCACATATTACGTTATAATGTGATAGCTACTGTATCTGGCCTGACTGAATTTTAGATTTCACTTTCTGTATGCTTCCACATCAACGTACACACAGAGAGGGATTAATTTCTTGGTGACTTCTGGTTGAATATTTTCGTGTGATTTTTAACTTATGTTTTATTTCTAAAATTACATGTTTTGGTCGATTGATGCACATGTAACAGGAGTTGTGAATCACAGCGAAATCGTGAAAAAATGACTCTTTCGATCTTAAGTTATTACTCTGATATAAATTCATGATTCATTCCTAGTTTTCTACTCTTTTTCAGGCTCATTGCATTCCTTTACAATTCAGTTACATTGATAGGGTTAATTTGCCTTTTTCCTTTATCATGCGTTTGGCAATTATTATTTTAGTTCCGTATTTTTAAGTATTTATATATTGAAACAGATTGTCTGTTTAAGGACGCTTCGTAAAGTACGTCCACTGTACGTTGTGCCATTGTTTATTTAAGATGACTCATTGTATTTTTCAGTGAAGGCTCTTCTAATTACAACAATATGAAAACTTTCACTTGATTTCGTAATATTACATTGAAGCGCCAAAGAAATTGATATAGGCATGTGTATTCCAATACAGAGATATGTAAACAGGCAGAAATAAGGCGCTACGGTAGGCAAGGCCTATATAAGAGAACGAGTGTGTGTCGCAGTTGTAAGGTCGGGTACTGCTGCTGCAATGGCAGGTTATCAACATTTAAGTGAGTTTGATCGTCGTCTTATACTCGGCGCACGAGCTATGGGACATAGTATCTCCGAGGTAGCGACGAAGTGGGGGTCTTCCTGTACGACGATTTAATGACTGTACTGTGAATATCAGGAATAATGTAAAACATCAAATCTCCCACATCACTGCGGCTGGAAAAAGATCCCGCAAGGACGGGACCAACAACGACTGAAGAGAATCGTTCGTTACAGAAGAGAACCCCTTATGTAATTTGCTGCAGAATTCAGTGCTGGGCCATCAACAAGTTTCAGCGTGTGCACCATTTAACGAAACATTATCAATATGGGCTTTCGGAGCGTGAGGCACACTCGTGTACCCTTGATGACTGCGTGACACAAAGCCTTACGCCTCGGCTGGGCCAGTCAAAACCGACAGTGGCCTGTTGGGCACAGGAAACATGTTGCCTGGTCGAACGAATCTCACTTCAAATTCTATCGAGCGGATGGACGTGTACATGTATGGAGACTATCTCATGAATCCACGGACCCTGCATATTATAAGGAGATTGTTCCAGTTGGTGCAGGCTCTATAATGATGTGGGGCGTGTGCAGTTGGAGTGTCATGGTATTCCTGATATGCCTAGATACGGTTCCGACAGATGACACGTACATAATCATCCTGTCTGGTCACCTGCATCCATTCGTGTCCATTAGGCATTCCACCGGAGTTGGGCAATTTCAGCAGGACAATGTGACACCTCACACGTCCAGAGTTGGTACGGAGTGCCTCCAGGAACACTCTTCTGAGTTTAAACACTTCCGCTGGCCACAAAACTCCCGAGACATGAAAATTATTGACCATATGAGGGGTGCCTTGCAACGGGCTGTTAGGAAGAGATATCTTCTCCCTCATACTCTCACGGATTTATGGACAGCTTGCAGGTTTCATGGCGTCAGTTTCCTGCAGCACTACTTCATATATTAGTAGAGTCTATACCACGTAGTGTTGTGGCACTTCAGAGTGCCTGAGTGGTAACATTTGTTGTCTATTGTAAACTTGAGTCTGTTGATGTGTACAGGAGCCAGAAAATGATACCAATGAGTCATCGAAACTGATAGTCAAATTAAATAATTAATAATGTTAAGACCGTCGGTATTTATATCCTTAAAGAAAACGGCTGCAACAAGATCACGAAACCTGACAGCGATAGGGAGTGTGGTGTACTGCCCCAAATATCCCTTTGCACCACATCCAAAGATGCTATTAACAGACGATGACACGAGGTCGGCTGGGTCTGATTGGCCTCACACCTTTCCGTGCAATTTCCATGCCGTTGTTCTTGATTGGTCACTGGGGATGCATCTCGCTAACTGCATGTACACTACTGGCCATTAAAATTGCTACACCAGGAGGATGACGTGCTACAGACGCGAAATTTAACCGACAGGAAGAAGAAGCTGTGATAAACCAATGATTAGCTTTTCAGAGCATTCACACAAGGCTGGCGCCGGTGGCGACACCTACAACGTGCTGACACGAGGAAAGTTTCCAATCGATTTCTCATACACAAACGGCAGTTGACCGGCGTTGCCTGGTGAAACGTTGTTGTGATGCCTCGTGTAAGGAGGAGAAATGCGTACCATCACGTTTCCGACTTTGATAAAGGTTGGATTGTACCCTATCTCGATTGCGGTTTATCGTATCGCGACAATGCTGCTCGCGTTCGTCGAGATCCAATGACTGTTAGCAGAACATTGAATCGGTGGATTCATGAGGGTAATACGGAACGCCGTGCTGGATCCCAACGGCCTCGTATCACTAGCAGTCGAGATGACAGGCGTCTTATCCGCGTGGCTGTAACGGATCGTGCTGCCACGTTGGTTAGGGTTGTTTGGGGGAGGAGACTAGACAGCGAGGTCATCAGTCTCAACGGATTAGGAAGGACGGGGAAGGAAGTTGGCCGTGCCCTTTCAAAGGAACCATCCCAGCATTTGCCTGGAGCGATTTAGAGAAATCACGGAAAACCTAAATCAGGATGGCCGGACGCGGGATTGAACCGTCGCCCTTCCGAATGCGAGTCCAGTGTGCTAGCCACTGCACCACCTCGCTCGGTTGCAGCCACGTCTCGATCGCTGAGTCACCAGATGGGGACGTTTCCAAGACAACAACCATCTGCACGAACAGTTCGACGACGTTTGCAGCAGCATGGACTATCAGCTCGGAGACCATGGCTGCGATTACCCTTGACGCTGCATCACAGACAGGAGCGCCTGCGATGGTGTACTCAACGACGAACCTGGGTGCACGAAAGGCAAAACGTCATTTTTTCTGATGAATCCAGGATCTGTTTGAAGCATCATAATGGTCGCATCCGTGTTGGCGACATCGCGGTGAACGCATATTCGAAGTGTGTATTTCTCTTCGCCATACTGGCGTAACACCCGTCGTGATGGTATGGGGTGCCATTGGTTACACGTCTCGGTCACCTCACGTTACATTTCAGATGTGTTACGACCCGTGGCTGTACCCTTCATTCGATCCCTGCGAAACACTACATTTCGGCAGGATAATGCACGACCGCATATTGCAGGTCTTGTAAGGGCCTTTCTGGCTACAGAAAATGTTCAACTGCTGCCCTGGTCAGCCCATTCTCCAGATCTCTCACCAATTGAAAACATCTGGTCAATGGGGGCGACCAACTGGCTCGTCACAATACGCCAGTCACTACTCTTGATGAACTGTGGTATCGTGTTGAAGCTGCATGGGCAGCTGTACCTGAACACGACATCCAAGCTCTCTTTGACTCAATGTCCAGGCGTATCAAGGCCGTTATTGCGGCCAGAGGTGGTTGTTCTGAGTACTGATTTCTCAGGATCTATGCACCGATATTGCGTGAAAATGTGTATACCTAAGAACTACTTCTGTGGAATTTACTTTTGATTGCTTATGTATTGTCAGTTGTACTACTGTTGTAATTGTGTTCTTGTGCTAATGTATATGTTGTGAAACATATGATATTATAAGGTATGCCCACGCATGCATAGCCCCTAACCCAAACCTCCCCCATCTGCGATACAGTCGATACAGAAATCAGTCCCACTGTGGCACTGTCAGCGCTTATTGGCTGACGCACAGTGCAGCGGAGTGAGAGCGTTTCGAATCCAGAGAAGGCCGTGGACGCTATTGTTCCTGTCACTTTTTAATGGCAGCGAGGAATCGCGACCAGTCGCACTGAAGCCCTCGAGAGCGTCGAGTAACGACCGTGCGAGACGGGCGAGGGCCGCGTATTGAAATGGAGAGAGGGCGCTGCCTGGACAGGGGCCCTTGGCCGTGACAGGCGCAGCGCCGTGTCCCTCTCCAGAACAAAAGCACCGCGCCGGAATTACAGAGCGCTGCCCTCTGATTAACGCTGCACGGACGCAAGCCCGTGTTGTGCACTGGGTGCGGCATTCGCCATTTGTTTACTGCGAGTGACGACCTCATTTTCGGTCGCACAAAGTGTCCAATCGAACAGTGGCACTGGAATCTCGACTATTACTTGACGACTCCTGCTAATGTCGACATGTGTTACCTATACACTATATGATCGATCATATCTGGAAACCCCTATCTAATGCGGAAGGGACCAGTAGATGTTACGAGAGGCAAGCCCACCATTATAACAAGAGGCAAGGGAATGTTGTGGATATTGGAGGAGAAACAGTATAGAGTGTCAGCCTGTGACTCCGACCATGCACTAGTCATCAAACGATTTGGAATATTTCAATCTTTTTAACGTTGTCCAGGTCGACTGTTGGTGATGTGATCGTGAAGTTGAAATGTCGAGTGTCAATCACAGCTAAACCAGACAGATCTCAGGTACTGATGGACAGGGACCGTCGAGCATTGCATAGGGTGGATGTAAAAGACCGCATGGCGTGGACTGAAGGAATCACTCGTGATTTGACAAGTGCTACCGACAAGTGCTAGCATAATGACTGTGCTGTTGCGACCTGGGAAGCTGGGGTCCTGTTGTGTACAGGAGCTCTAGGTAGCATAGACTGTGGATGAGTAGCCCAGTTAAGGCCGGAGGCATCGGTCAAGCTGTGAAATCTGCGCTAACATTTACGTATCGCGTTGTTTGTGCAGAGTTATGAGTGCCTTCAGAGTGGTAGTCGACGGTCGGGTTTAAGTATCCGTGTCACGAAGAAGTGCTAATACGTCGTCAGTGAGACACCACATTCCTCTACAAGTCGGTGACACGGCTCCGTGCTGTGCTGTTGGCTAAATAGGGTCGAGGACGCGCTGCCCGCCAACATTCTGTAATACTCCATGGAGTCGCCAATCAATTCCGCAATACACTGCAGCTCACACCCCACCGGAATCAAAGATAGCCTGCCACTCACTCAGGAGGAGGCTGCTGACTCTGATCCAGGATGTTCGTTGTCATGTAGACTATGTCCTGGCCATCCATCGAGGCCCAGGTCATCCACGAGGAATCGATGAAGAGTACAGCGGATGCACATGAGAAGGCTACGAGGCTCTGTGAATGGGCAACGCCTGCTCAGTGGGCAGATGCAGATCATCTGCGATGACCTGTTGGGAACGAAGGCTGGCCACACACCTATCTTCTCATCTATGATGCCCCAGTGGAGTACAACGGCAGACCAAGGCTATTGTATCCATCAGGATGCCTACATCTCGGTGTTGAAGTCAACAAGCAGGTAGGAGGCATACCATCACCGCGCAGCTTGTCGTGGTTTCTCTGAAACTCAACAGACTGTCGTCCTCTCCGGTTCACGCGACGTAGATAGAATGACAACAAGCCTGAGTCTATCTCAAAATTGTTCAAATGGCTCTGAGAACTATGGGACTTAACATTTGAGGTCATCAGTCCCCTAGTACTTAGAACGACTTAAACCTCACTAACTTAAGGACATCACACACATCCATACCCGAGGCAGGATTCGACCCTGCGACCGTAGCGGTCGCGTGGTTCCGAACTGAAGCGCCTAGAACCGCTCAGTCACAACGACCGGCTGACTGTGTCTCTGAGCTCTGAAATTCACGTTATTTAAAGGACAGAACATGTGTCTATAAAGCGGTGTCTGGGTGTATAAGCACATTAGCGCTCCTTGTCTCGTTTTGTTAATTTAATAATAATTCTGGGTCGCAGAGCATAGGTCTTTCCGCTTAGTTTGAATTTGCTGTGCCGCTTTGGCATTGAAGTTACGCACTGTTACTTCGCACTGTCTTATTATGTGGCATTGCAGAAATGGTTCAAATGGCTCTGAGCACTGTGAGACTTAAATTCTGAGGTCATCAGTCCCCTAGAACTTAGAACTACTTAAACCTAACTAACCTAATGACATCACAAACATCCATGCCCGAGGCAGGATTCGAACCTCCGACCGTAGCGGTCGCGCGGCTCCAGACTGTAGCGCCTAGAACCGCTCGGCCACTCCGGCCGGCAGCATTGCAACGGTTGTGATTCTGCCTTACTCGTTACTTACTTCATGCCCTGATGTCTGTTACATCAGCGTTATGCCTAGTTGACAATTCGGTTGTCAAGCCTTCTCTGTTCTGAGCTTGCTTCGTAGAACTTTAATAACTTTAGACACGTACCATGAAATTATTCTCTTGCGCAACAGCTCAAAGGTAGTTAAAAACAAGGGGGTACTATGGTCGAACAGATAGTTATACACAACACATTTTTGTACACAGTTCCAAGCGATGCCATATATAGTGCAAAGAGCAATGCCACTGGAAAATGGATGATTGAAAATGAGTGATCTGGACTGAAAACGAAGCATTCTATAGCCTGTGGCAATCCGTAGGATGGGTCAGAGTTTGGTGAATGATTGGAAAAGTTACCTAAGTTCATGAATGATGTGAACAGCGAAATTTGGAGGGGGTTGTGTTACGGTATGGAAGCGTTTCTCGTGGTTGGGCTACGGGTGAGGTCCCCTAATTATACTTAAGAAAACAAGAAGTGCAGAAGGATATGAGCAGATATTAAGGCAATGTGATCTGCGCACATTAGTCAAACAGTTCGAAGAATATGGTTGTTTGTCTCAGCATGAAGAGGCACCCTTTCATCAAGCAGCAGCTACGAAGCAGGGTTTTGTGGACAATAACATTCCTAAAATGTGTCGGCCTGCGCTAAGACCCGACCCTCATCCAGCGGAACAGTTGGACGAGTTAGAATTCCGACTTCTCGGCAAACCCCAGTGGTAAGTAACTACCTTCTCTGCTTTCGAGTCTTCAAAAGAACGGGATGTCATTTCTTCACAGACATTCAGACTCATCAATAAAAGTGTAGGTAAGTTAAGCCACCATAAGGGCGACGTGCGGACACACCCCACATTAATGTCAAATAATAAGCAAATAGCAAGTAGTGTGCGTCTCTTGTTTCAAGTGAATGCAAAGACCCTCAAATCCTTTCCTTTTCGCATATGCCATAGCATGTGCATCGTCTGTCGTTGAATTATAGACATATGTAGACATATTTCTGTCAGGCATGGCAACAGCCACTTAAAAATATTATTAATGATGAGAACTACATCTGAAGATAAATATACACTGCTGTCGCATATTACCCTGTAAGACTCATTTCTTGTATGGTATATTTACTGTAGGTTAATCTAACAGATAATTCAATAAAATCATATAATATACGCAAGGTTGACGAAGGTAAGGTCAGTGATTTAGAGCAAGAACTACCGGCATAATTTACGTAACAAATAATTTATGGTCAAATTGCTCTGACTACTATGGGATTTAAGATCTGAGGTCATCAGTCCCCTAGACTTAGAACTACTGAAACGACCGCTACGGTCGCTGGTTCGAATCCTGCCTCGGGCATGGATGTGTGTGATGTTCTTAGGTTAGTTAGGTTTAAGTAGTTCAAGGTTCTAGGGGACTGATGACTTCAGATGTTAGGTCGCATAGTGCTCAGAGCCATTTGAACCATTTCAAATACTTAAACCTAACTTACCTAATGTCGTCACACACATTCCGAGGCAGGATTTGAACCTGGGACCGTACACAGCTATTTCAGGAAAGGAAAATATAGGTCTTTTCAATTAATTTTAGTTCCGTGTAACTCAATCAGATTGAGTGTAATCGAAAATTCTATTGCGTGCCAGTCTAATAGTTAATTCCTCCAGCTACCCTTTTAATATTTCACCCAAAAAAATAGTGGTATTATGGGTGAAATAATCATTAAAACTTCGTTACCCCTTAGAACGATTTATTTCGTATAAATTAATATCGTTCAACTATTTTCAAGAGCTGCACTTACCTAAATTTTAACCATTATTGTCTTTGATGTCGGACGTACAAGTTGTGGAAGTAGACATAGTAATTTCCGTGCCGTATTGACATTTTCCTCTCTATCTGTCTGTCTCTCTCTCTCCCTCCCTTTCTCTCTCTCTCCCTCCCTCTCTCTCTCTCTCTGTCTTTCTCTCTCTCTTTCTCTCTCTCTCTGTCTTTCGCTCTCTGTCTTTCGTTCTCTCTCTGTCTCTAGCTCTCTTTTTCTCTCTCGAGTGGTCTCCAGTCCAATACTGTGTGTAATACTCCCTGACATTATAAGGTTTCTCTCTACATCTCAACCTATTTCAAGGACACTTACATCGACACACAACACTTTTTCTGGGCATCATCACCGCGTACACTGCCATACAGAGACACTGGCTATTGACTGTATTTCCCCTTCCGCAGCAACAAGTAATGATTTTGCCGTACCCTCTGCAGTTCACACTCCAATATTAACAAAATGTTTGCAAATAAAGGTTGTCTTTATTTTCCATTATTCCCGTATTATTTATATATTTAATAGAACAACTGAAAATGTGTCGTTGAAAAGTAACCGAGACATTTAAAATTAATGTATCTGTGTGTGTATGTTCCACATCTAAACCACTGGACCGATTTCAACCAAACGTGGTGCACATATCCCTTGAGTCCAACAGCAAGCGCTGTAGTGGTAAGAATCACCCACCTATCATAACTGAGGAGATACGACGCCATAAACAATGAAACGCGTGAAAACTACCGCGTCATAACATGACACATTCATTACTTCTATACTGCTAACTCTAATCGCTACATATTTCGAAAACAGTATCCACACACGCTTCTGAAAGTACGTACTCGAATATATGACGTCATAAACACTGAGATACGTGCAACAATGCTGCATCATGCATAACGTTCTAATTAATTACACCTTACGTTGAGGATCTCTTTCAGCGTGTAAGTCCGTAGCTCTCACTGAATTTCGTTGGCATTCTCCGTAAATGAGAAGCATATCGACGTGTTCTTCGGAGTAATACATCACTCACATTCACTTTTCGACGATACTAGCCTTACTGTTCCTACTAGTGTTGTACTACGAAACCGCCGAGTGGTGTTTACATGTCAATGGTACGTTAGATGGGATACGCCGTATTCGGCGACTATGTACTATTTGCACGACATACGACAGAGAATTGCCAGAGCATGGGTTTCAATAAGTGCCGAAGTGATAAGGAATACCACTCAATCCATGATAAGAAGATTGCCGCACTGCATTGATATCAATGGTCATCACTTCGAACACCTACTGTAAATGGACGTTTATGCCAATTTTTTGACCTTCAAAGACCTTACTGCTACACATCATTGGATTCGTCTCGATAGCCACTATCAGAAGATAAGTACCAAACTATAGCATCCCATTTAAGAAAACAAAGTTGACCCCACCTAGCAACAAAAAACCAACGTCTTATTATGTCCTCCGTTGTCCCATGCAACATTTGTCTTTCGTAGTTACTGTAGGCGGCAACAGTTAGTGACTCACCCTGTATAGCATTACAGTTTAGCGTAGACAATACAAAAACTGAAATACTTCCACATCAGTAATAGGTGTTGTTGTTACCTTTGTAACACTTTAGCGCGTACGCTCAGATGTTTCAAAGTAAATTACGTAACAGGTTGAGAGGGATGGGAAAAAATTAATTGTGAGTCAATGCTTCGAATTTACTCTGTAATTACATTCATAGAAATTCGTACAGCATTAAGACGGTATGCAACAAAAGTCAATTGTGCATTGTGCTTGAATCTGCAAGTTGTTAGCATTTCACTGCAACAGACAAAAGGGTGAATCAGTAAAAGGAGGATCGGAAAGTAGCACAGAATAATGCAACGTGCATTCTTCCAAGAGGGCCACTCTCCGGGCGGATGGTAACAACTGTTAATGGTTAGGTTAGGTTAGGTTAGTGTTGTTTTAACGTCCCGTCGACAACGAGGTCATTAGAGACGGAGCGCAAGCTCAGGTTAGGGAAGGATGGGGAAGGAAATCGGCCGTGGCCTTTCAAAGGAACCATCCCGGCATTTGCCTGAAACGATTTAGGGAAATCACGGAAAACCTAAATCAGGATGGCTGGAGACGGGATTGAACCGTCGTCCTCCCGAATGCGAGTCCCGTGTGCTAACCACTGCGCCACCTCGCTCGGTAACTGTTAATGTCTCAGATTGTCGGAGCCAATGAAGCAGCCACTGTGAATGCTGGCGCCTATATTAAAACTACCGTTAAGATGCGTCGCGTGCTATACGGCAAACATCACAACGTTAATGCTGATGGTGTCAAACTTCTTCATGAAAATACTCGCCCAATGTTGCACCTCCTAATCGTGAGAAAATGGCCGAATTCAGATGGGAGGTACTCCAGTATCTACCACATAATGCATACCTTGTACCGTCGGAGCTTCAACTGGTTCCACGAAGCAATTCCTGGCCGTTCAACGCTTTGAAACAGATATAAAAGTGACTTCAGTAGTTCGCAGATGGCTATACTCCCCCACACGGACTTCTACGAACAGGACATAGTGAAACTGGTACCGCCATGTGATAAATATGTTCAGAAAATTGGTGACTATGTAGACAAGGAGATAAAAAGATGTAAGTTCATTACCAATGTTTTATTTTGTTACCTACGCGAATTTTTGGTAGTAAAATACTTGTTCGCTACTTTACGATCTTCCCTCGTACATTCGGCGTGAAAGGAAAAATTACGCAGCAGGTTACTCATTCAGTTATGATGAAAGTGTTGGTTGTCACGGGGAAAGGTAGAGAACGTCAAATTGCACGTGTCGGAATTCGACGACGACAGGTTCGTGACCTGTCGGGAGTATAGTTCATGGCCCCTCGACATTGTTGCTAGTGCTGGTCAGGGTCCCAAGATATTTATGCGAGTATCGAACGGATGGGTTCGGGAGGGACATAGATAACCTCGTATGCAGGACAGTACAACCACGTAAGGTACCTATAGGTAGAAAATGAGCTTCTTTGCAGCGAAACAAGCACCCATATGCATAATGCAACGACGACTGAAGAACAATAGACCGTCAGCACGGATAACATTGTTGCAGCTTCCCTTGACAAGACATCAGAGTGAGGCGCTGGGACAGCTTTGAGCCCAACGACAACAATCGAAAAAGAAATGTCACCATGGCTTCTTTTCAGACGAGTTTCGGTTCTGCGTTTCTGCGTATATCATTATGAACGAAACAGTTTTTGGAGACTCCGAGGAGAACCATCGTTGCCAAATTGCTTTTTCGCCTGGCATAATTCTATGGGATGTCATTGGCTGTACAGCACGGTAGTTTCTAGTTGACCGACCTCGATGCGTCTGTTGTTCTGGGCAACACGATCTCTAGCTGTCTCAATCTCTGGGGGTATCTGATCGCGGATTGCCGAGAGAGCAGCACACCACTGCTTTCCAACTACTACGATTGATGAATTCTAATATGCAATGGAAGTAATGCGGAGTGACGTATCCCTTTCAGAAACCCAAGCTCGGTTCGACTCAATGCTCATCTTGGTTTGACACACTGCTGCTCCCTGATATAGCATCTGTCTACTGACTTTCTCACATGACGTGCAAAATGCCTTTTATCAGCCCTGGGTCATACTAATAGATCCCAAGAATAAGTCAACAACAGTTTGAACACGATTGCATGGTCCAATCATATTAACGTGGCCACCTGTCAAAAACCTGAATAACAGTCTCTTGCAACGGGAACGTTCAAGAAGAGCGTCAGTGACGTTTCTGGAAGATACCTACAGGGATGTGGAGCCATGCCGACTCCAATGCCAGCTGCAGTACGTTTCTCGGTTGAGGATCCATGGCGCGAATTGTCCGATAAATGTAATCCCATAGTTTCTCGATTGGGTTATACTGCAGTTTTTTCCCTCGTTTAATAATTAACCTCCCAGATCAGTACGAATAGGGAAGTACGTTAAACTCAACCTTGCTATCGTGCTGAGGAGTGTAGTGGTGAACATGGTCTCTGAGGACAGTTCCAGAATGACGAGATCAGCCAGAGAATGCCACGAAAAGGTTACCCTGACCTTAACGCCTTCTCCTGCGTCCTGAACAGTTTCGACGATTGCTACAGGGCCGTACAAGCCAAAAGTATCGGTCCGAGCCGGCCGCGGTGGTCGTGCGGTTCTAGCGCTGCAGTCCGGAACCGCGGGACTGCTGCGGTCGCAGGTTAGAATCCTGCCTCGGGCATGGATGTGTGTGCTGTCCTTAGGTTAGTTAGGTTTAAGTAGTTCTGGGTTCTAGGGGACTGATGACCTAAGGTGTTAAGTCCCATAGTGCTCAGAGCTATTTGAACCATTTGAACCATATCTGTCCGATTGAGTAGAGAACGTGATTCATCTGAAAAGATCACTTGTCGCCACACACTGGACCTCCAGCTGAAGTACTGGCGTGCAAATTCTTGCCTTCGTCGCTGATGAAGAAGACAGTCTGTGTTCATGATCAAGGAGGCCCATACACTACAACATTAGTTGAACGGTCGTTGAGGAGACAATATCTGCAGACCCTTTGTTCATCTGGGTGGTCAGCTACTCAACAGTTGCACATCTGTCTTCAGCACGCTTCTCAGCAAACGTAATCACCCCGTAATCTGTTGCCTGTGGTTCACTAGATTTGGTTTTGGATAGCGCAATTTTGCCATGCACAGTATACTTTAAACAGGGCGGCACGCAAATAGTATAGAAACTTGCCCTTTTCAGAAATGCTTCCATACTTGGCACCAAAGCCAATGATCATATACTTCTGTCACATCGCTCTGTTTCTGCAACAACGACTGGACTGTTGTTCGCATCCCCCTGACACGCTGCATATACCCTCCACTTCTAGTGTTACTAACAGCCGTCTATCAGTAACTAATGCACCTTGGCGTCGAACATAGGCGGTGGTCACTTTAATGTCACTGGGCCACATATTTTGTGTTCTGCGCCCTTTGCAGCCATTTAAAGAACGGACCTATACCTCAACGTTGATTCCAAATCAAGAAACAGGTTATCATTCATCACTTACGCAGGCAGTGGCAACCGTGAATCAATATGCGTCAAGAAAACCTAGGACCCACCAATTGTCGAACCGAAGAAATGAATATTCTTGTTCTAGTAATAGTCATCGACTTAGCCACTGATGTGCTATCACTTGATGGCAAATTTAACCGAGGATTATATTAAACTGGTTAAAGATGAGACAAGATGTTGCTTAATAGATATGTTCACATATCACAGAAGTTACTAGTGGAAACGAAGGGATGTTAAAAGTGCCTGTCGACATCGAGGTCATTAGGGACGGAGTACAGCCTCGAACTGTGTCACGGTTGGAGTAGGAAGTAGTCATACCCTTCATAAGAAACGGCCCCGGCCTTAGGGAAATCATGGAAAACCTGAATCTGAATGGCCTGGCGTGGTTCTGAATACTCGTCCTTCCGAATGCGAGTCCAGTGTGACAACCACTGCACAGCCTCGCTCGGTTTTAGCTACAAGTAATTACTGTACTTTCCATCACATGATGGTTTCCATAAACACCTTCGTTAGTCCAGGAGGAGCTTTTCCTTATTCAGTCGGCATTCTCCAACTAGATGTGTTAACTCGTACATCATTCCGTGGTGCTACAGTGATAGTGAGTAGATGTAGTGAGTAGATGTACTTGTGGCACTAACACAGGAGTTACGGTGTAATTGTCACCAAGCATTTACTATCGCATATCACCTGGCCTTCCTTTCACTTTATCCTAACATTGGGAAAGCCAAAGAAACTTTTGTGTGGCCTCTGCAGCTTCATATTTAAACTAAGTACACATCTCAATGACTTGCGTGAGATCGATTTAACATAAACGTATTTCCATAATAAACAACTGGCGAGTAAATACATTGAACTGCTCGCTTCACTGTTAAATCAATGTAAGCACAGATGAAGACACTTCACTCTGGAGAAACACTCTTCTACATAAACAATTCTGTTTAAGTAATGAGCGAGATTGTAGATACTGAATTTATGAAAAGAGCAAAACTATAGGTTTTCGGGATCGACTTCGAATAAGTGCTGCAACTAACAGCCTGAATTTGAACATTGTTGAAAATGGATTTCTGTCAGAGAATTATCCCGAGCGTAGCGCACATTAACTGGCATTTCTCTCAAGTTTCCAGTATTCAAGTTCGAGTCCACGCTATCGAACTAGAATACCTCCGAAACCATAAAATTTAATTAATCTAACTTCCCCTCCCTCGTAATGAGCAAGATTCGGAGATTCAGTTTGGGAACAGTTAGCGTAAATTTTACTTAACAGGCTTTCCTCGAGTACTAAATGAAGGTGATAAATTTAATTTAAAAGAACTTTATCGTGATTAATTGTATTGTTTTCCCTATCTAGGACGAAGTAACGCTAGCGGGAGCACAAAATTATCGCGCGAAATAAATTTTTCAGCGTCTCGGGAGTGAATTCACACTAAAAGAGGGGAGCTATGGAAAGGGAACATCTGCCAGGCGTAGCACGCAGGGGAGCGAAATAATCGTGGAGTGTACGGCACTTATCACAGAGACAGTACAACATGAGCAAGTGAAAGCTGCCTCAGCTTTAATTTATTTCTGTTCTCACTGCACGCGATTGTTGTAGTCACTTTTCCTGGAAAGCGTGGCTCTCAATCTAGAGCCGTAGCACAGTTCATTCGCTCATATAGTGGCCTCTCTCTTCTAAGGAAAATAAAATCTGCAAACAAGGGCGGGGCTATATGGTGGTAATATTGGCACCCCACGCGAGAAATCTTTGCTGGCATCTACTCTACAACTCAGTCTTCCTCTTCCTCAAAATAAGAAACCTTTAGTGATACTTCATTTTCGTCCATTATGAGTAACTATGTCGACATGTGGAAGTGGACTTTCTCCCGCCGCACTAAATGTTCAAAGAATTAACGGGGACGGGGTCGTATGACGGCTTTGACAACCAACTCACTTTTAGGGCCGTAGGGCTATGAAAAGCAAGGTAACTATGTGGTTACTAACAAGGAGAGTTCCGCTGCAGTGCGATCGGCTTTTAGAACCTATCTGTACGGTGATGTAGGTTATTATAGAGCGTATCACACACTGCAGCCATTTACCCTGGTGGGACGTCATTTAATAGTGACTGAACCAAAATTTCAGGTTTGTCCGTCACACTGAACAGCGTTAAAGAAATTGCGGTACGTTGTGTGGATGCATGGTATAATAGATGGAAGAAGAGGATGTTGTGGCTTCGAATCTCTTCTTGCGTACAATTATTTTAATTATATTTTTTAATATCTATCGGAGAGATTTTGATCATCATTTTCATTGATAAATTGATGTAAATGTAATTTTTATATCTATTTCTTTGTCACATAATTTTAATCATAATATCAACTTATTCATTTGCTATAATTTTTCTACCTATCATTCTTTCTCCAGTTGAAATCCTGATTCAAGTGTTTTTAATTAATGTTATGCATTAATTTCAATTTCATTTCCTTTGTTTTTTCACTCTGTTACTTCATCCAAGTTATTGTGTTCGCTATACCTATTTCTCATTTTGCTTGAATTTCGTTTTACTTATAAACGTGTCTTTTATTTAAATTTTCATTTGCGATATTTTGTTCATAGCACCATAGGTATTTAGGTTATGTTTAAAATTTTTGTGTGATGATTACTGTCCAATAAAAATTGCGCATCTCATAACAAAAGTACATTTTCCACACCATTGCACAGTATAAATAGATTATTTAGTCTTTTCTTTTTTAATTGCTAGATCGGAATTTTCAAATAATTGAATATTAGGCCTAACATAGGTACATATAACTGAATTAATATTCACAAACATTCCGATTGAAAAAAGAATTAAGTACACAAAAAAGTGAAACAAATGAAAAAGTATATATGGTGATTAAAATTATGTGACAAAGGTTCAAATGGTTCAAATGGCTCTGAGCACTATGGGACTTAACATCTTAGGTCATCAGTCCCCTAGAACTTAGAACTACTTAAGCCTAACTAACCTAAGGACATCACACACAGCCATGCCCGAGGCAGGATTCGAACCTGCTACCGTAGCAGTCCCGCGTTTCCGGACTGCAGCGCCTAGAACCGCACGGCCACCACAGCCGGCTTATGTGACAAAGGAAAACAAACAAAAATTACATTTAAACCAAATTATGCCAAGCACTGTTCGATCGATATTTCGACAAGCAATCTGCTCTCGCGTTCCCGTGCAGTCAAGCACTGGGTTACTGTCACATTCGAATACCCCAGAGTTCTGTGTATTGCATGATTCAACCAGCTGGCCAAATGGTGACCCACATTGAGGTCCTTTCCAAAATCGGCCAGGTACTGCCTCAAACAAGTATGGGGCATCTCTGTCCCCTTCAAAATGATCTGTGTACCCTCCACAATGATCATTCATCATCTGACAGAGTTCACGCCCATTGTGTACTCTACAAGGTCTGTCTACGACAATAAACACGAGTAACACTTGTGCACTCTGGTGTCCGTTATACCTGCCACTGGAAGCTGAAGCTCTAATCATTTAAATACCTGCCGGTGGTCTGTGTATGTAGGAAGTTGCATTGATATCTGATCATCTATTTTTGGTGCTTCACTTCCTTTTGTAAGGCAGTGCATTAATTAATCATTGTGAAATAAAAAGTTTAGATGTGCTGTAGAAAAGTAATTTTCATACAAGATTTGGCATCCTGGAAATCTGCAACTGAGAGACATGATAATTCAGTTATACTAATATTTATTCAAACCACCACCGGTTGTGGTTTAGATATGTATTAATACAAATGGAGTTCGTCTCTCTAAATTTATTATTATAACTATCGTGTTTTCTTTCAGACAACAGTCTTCATTCTGATCTGATGCTCTCTTGCAGCAGCCTCTTCATCTTCGAGTAGTACTTGACCCCTTGCCCTCAATTATTTCTTGGATATATTCAGATCTCTGTCTTCCCCTGCACATTTTACCATCTGCAACTCCCTAAACACGAGTAACACTTGTGCACTCTGGTGTCCGTTATACCTGCCACTGGAAGCTGAAGCTCTAATCATTTAAATACCTGCCGGTGGTCTGTGTATGTAGGAAGTTGCATTGATATCTGATCATCTATTTTTGGTGCTTCACTTCCTTTTGTAAGGCAGTGCATTAATTAATCATTGTGAAATAAAAAATTTAGATGTGCTGTAGAAAAGTAATTTTCATACAAGATTTGGCATCCTGGAAATCTGCAACTGAGAGACATGATAATTCAGTTATACTAATATTTATTCAAACCACCACCGGTTGTGGTTTAGATATGTATTAATACAAATGGAGTTCGTCTCTCTAAATTTATTATTATAACTATCGTGTTTTCTTTCAGACAACAGTCTTCATTCTGATCTGATGCTCTCTTGCAGCAGCCTCTTCATCTTCGAGTAGTACTTGACCCCTTGCCCTCAATTATTTCTTGGATATATTCGGATCTCTGTCTTCCCCTGCACATTTTACCATCTGCAACTCCCTCCGGTACCATGAAAACTACTCCCTGAGGTAGTAACATGTGTTCTACTCTAACATTTTAATACAGATGTACTTGCACCATTTTTTCCTTATGTACTACAAATACCGTATTTCGACTTCTTTGTAAACCTTAAAAGATATTTGTTTGTATAATGAATGTTTATTGATCTGTCTAAATGATAATTTAAACAACTCTAACTTATACTGCATCACTGCTGGTTATGGGGATGTTAGAGACACGTTAGCGACCTGTATCAAAGGGTAAAATGGCTCTGTGTAGAGGCACTTCTCGACGCATGTGATTTAACGTCAGAAAGTGCGCTGTGCACAGGCAGCGGACTCTGTGTGATCGGACGCTCGATTTGCGTGCTAAGCCAGTGAGACGAGAAGTTGCATGGGGGCTTAATTATAAAATGAAAATATAATTTTAGTAGCCGTATGTCCGGTTACGAAGTCTCGTAACCGGTTGGCCCTGACTAGTATTAGTACGCAATCTGACTGCATAAAATATCAATAAAGAATGAAAGGAAATTTCCGTTAACACAACGGATTAATTAAGTCCCCTGCAACTATAAAAGCTACGAAACAACAAAGCACAAGTGTAACTGTTCTGTGTGTGGAAGTGTGATTCAACGTACACGTATCTGGCATGGTTCTTCCTCAATACAACAAGAAATTTTAAACACCATTTACAATGAACTAATTGAAAAACCAGAAATACGATAATTGTACATAGAAACCAGAATTACAAGTCTAATACACGAACAC
Source organism: Schistocerca americana (assembly GCF_021461395.2). NCBI lineage: Eukaryota > Metazoa > Arthropoda > Insecta > Orthoptera > Acrididae > Schistocerca > Schistocerca americana. Next base: position 126,325,241 of record NC_060124.1, read on the forward strand.
GAGCCAGATCCTTTGTCGACTGAACCTGTGACCGAGAGGCATTGTTGTTTAGGAAATTTGAAGTAAAAGAAAATTTTTTACCTCGATATATGTTGACGAAAAACACACTCTGATCATTGCAACATCTTCCATATATACGTTACATCAACTGAACAGCATCTGCTCTCTCGCCCCGCAGAAGAACAACTGCTCTCGACATCCTCTCAACAAGCACTGCCCATGGCAATCTCAGAACTACTACTGCGCTCGACATTCTCTGAACAACTACTGCGCCAGTGGAGGCGGCGGAATAATACACTTTGGCGCAATCTCTGGCGCTGTGACTCGGTGTAGCCACCTTTCATATGCCCTTCCTCCACGGGGTAGAATTTCATGGTGTTTTTGTCAGCATTGGTGGTGAAAATACTACCAAATTTGTCCAAAAATAAAAATACAGACAAAAGTAAAAGATGATATTAATAAGTAAGTGTCACATAACTAAATACGTTTTGGCTTTGCACTGACCCTTCAATAACCTAATGTTTAAAATACAGTAAGGAATATAAATGTTTGCATACATGTGATTTTACATAAGAGTTAACACAAGTATTATTCAGTCAATGGCACCAGCAATGACGAATAGGGGCAGGTAAGTGCCACATAACATTTCATAAACAGTAAAGACACAAAAAATCTGTTTATACAAATATCCACATAAAATCTTTTCAGTAGTTCAATAAACAACTAGCACTCCTCAGAGTAATTGAAAGTTCCAACAGTAGCATCCAGCAATGGTCAACAGGTGCAAATAGCAGTCTGATAACATTTCATCAGCAGTATTTAAACAGCTCCAACAGTGGCACCCAGCAATGGCGAGAAGGCACAGACACCAACAAGGGACATCATCTCAGTAGATGCAGTTCCATCAGTGGCACCCAGCAATGTTGAACAGGTGCAACAGCAACAAGTGACATCATTTCAGTAGAAGCAGTTCCAACAGTGGCACCCAGTAATGTTGAACAGGTGCAGACAACAACAAGTAACATTATCTCAGTAGGAGCAGTTCCATCAGTGGCACCAAGTAATGTTGAGCAGGTGCAGACACCAACAAGTGACATCATTTCAGTAGAAGCAGCTCCATCAGTGGCACCCAGCAATGGTAATATGTGTAAGCACGAAAAATAGTTTGAATGCACACACAATTGCTTTTACAAAATTATTATCAATGCTCTCACACTAAACATACAGATTATAATAGACACACAAATGATATCAGATAATTCTCGTATTAACTATTACAGATACACAAATATCAGTAAACCTATAATATTAATGGGTGTCAGTGCAAGCCACAACAAACAAGTAAAATAATATTTAGGAGATAGGTCGGTACCAATTATTTGGGATTAGGAAAGGAAAACACACAAAACATACTCACTCACCTTTCATCCACATTTAAGTACTACTGTGTAATTGAATAGTGTTAACTGTGTAAATGCAATTCTGTCAAAATTTGATGTTCAACATGTGTATCAAGTAGTAGTAGTAGTAACAGTGTATAACAGCAATAACAGTTAGGCAACATCGTAGTCATCATGTGAAGACCAATATTTGCCAAGCCAAATCAAAATGTACTGTTGGAACAACTGTCAGTGTGCCACGATATGCAAATACTTCCTCCCTCCAAAGAAAAAAAAAAAAAAAGTATATACTGCTTATTGATTTAACAAAGGGTGTCCTACTTGAGTGTTCTAGTCTGCCAACTTCATCCTCCTTGTTCCATATGAACAAAAAAAAATGCTCCTCACTTACTTTACCTCTTATCCATCAAAACTCCAATAATCAACAGCATCACACAATCTTAATACTTCAATAAATCCTCTTACGTCGATACATGTAAACTTTATCATCAATATCATTTACCTTATCTTTTGTCCACCTAAAACTCCAATAATCATCAACTTCACATAATCTCAATACCTCAATAATACCTCTTCAATATGTCAATGCATATAAACCTTATCACCAATATCATTTCACTTCCATAATAACTCTTTCCTCCAGTCATTCTCCTCGAACAAGTACAGATAAAATCCTAGTGCAAACTTCAATTCATCATCTCACACAATCCGAAGACACTATGTCCACACACAACCTCTGTGTAATCCATCTGACCCAAATCTTCTACTCATTATGAATTATAAAATACATTTTGGTTACCTTGTCCGTCATTAAATAAAAGAAATGCGTACACGACCTCAAACAGCCTTTAGTTTGAATAACTTTCAGTAAGTAAGTACGAGTACGGAGTGTGAATGATTGTAATATTTAACAGTGTGTACACCACTTCAAGAATCATGGCAAAAAGAAGCAAACATGTGGAGTATTTCTTGTGTCAAGTGTCACTTGCTGTTGCAATTGCTCACGAAGAATGCAGTGTAATAACTGTCAATGGTCTAAACCTAGTGTTGGTATTTCATGTCGTTAGCTCCCTTTCTATTAGCATAAATTTATACAGCTTCCATGAAACCTCCAGCTCATGTGACTTCAATGAAGTTTCTTGTACCAATGTCGTTCGTAGAATTATAGCAGTTCATTTTCTTATCTTAAAATGTAAAGCACTGAGCCTAAGCAAAACATGCAATAGCCAGTAAATATACCAGTAGAGAACATAATGTCAACAAGTGGATATAGCACAATCCCTATAACGGGGCTCTGCCAAGCGAACTATCTATACCTAATACCATAGTGTGACCTAAACTCCATGTTCGTACACAGTATATCAGCATTTCTATATACCAAATTAAAGAGTAGTTATGACAACAAAACAGAAATGTGTAAATATGCAATCCATACGCAAAGCAGCAAATATATATCCTGCTTAATAAACAGGTCATTATTATCATATCAGCATAAGGAAATAAATGTTCATATGTAATCTTAATAAGTAAACAGTAAGGCGCAAGCAGATAAATCACAAAGAATGACTTACATACATAACCATATCAGCACGACTAATCAGGTGACAATTATAATTTAAATAAATAAGCACAGCAGGCACATAACAAAAAAATATGACATCAGTGAAAAGCAGAGCAGCCAAGCGATGCATAATATACTTAAGTAACAACACTGTTCATTAATCAATCATTGTCAAAATCAGTCAACACAAAGTATAAATCACGTAATCGCGAGCTGCAAATTACGTATAAAGTACATACCTAAGTAGAAATATGTTACCTGAAAAATAAACTCAATTAATTGTTACCTTTTTAGTTTATTACTTTCTTCTTCGAAATTACATTCTTCCCGAAATTTTTTCGATAGCAAGTCCTCTTAACGTCTGACACACACAGAATTTATCTGAGGTTCTGAAGTATTTTATACAACTGTACCCTGAAAAAAAAAAAAAACTGAACGTTAATAACATAATTTATCAAGACACTATAGCTTTATACTGAATTTCATCAGAGAAATTAGACTGTGTGTTTGTTTACGCTTGTCAGTGCATTCGCACTGAGTGCTTGATCAGCTGTAGGTACGCGTGACGTAGGAGGTAATTGTTTGCGGTCAACGACTGCCTCGTGCGGCGCGCAGACTTGACTGTTGCCCTGAGCATGTGCCGCTGCCAGAACACGGCGCGGTATCCTTATATTCTCTGCGTGTTTACGTAACTGTTAGTTTCTCAAAAGTATGGCATTCCACAAAAATTTTAACGTTCGATATAGCGCCGATATTTAAGTTTTTCTACTTCGACGGTGTTATCATGAATAATTTTGCGAACTCTATATGGATCATTATAAAGCAGAAAAAATTTTCGACACAAGCCCTTTCCTTTGTGAGACAAATGATGAGACTTAATTAACACCTTTTGACCAACTGACAAGGTTTTTAAACGACCAGGACGTTTAGCTGATTTCTCTCTTCTGGCAGCCGCAGATGAAATATTTTGTAGAGCCTGGTTGGCAACTTCAGAAAGCCGCAGTTTCCGTGTAGGCGGAAAAGGAACGATTTCAGAAATGCTATTTGTCGGTGCTTTATCTTTTAATATCAATATAGGCGCTAAAGAAGTTGAATAATTAGGGAGTTCATTCAAAATGTTTTGAAAAATATGAAGATACTGATCCCACGTTCTGTGATTCCGAGGACAATAAAGACGACACAATTTACTGATTTCCTTCATCCATCTCTCTGAAGCGATAGATTGAGGGTGAAAAAGTGAAATGAAAATTGGTTTAAACTCACGACGCCGTAGAGTACGAAGCCAAATTTTAGAGCGAAACTGTGATCCATTATCTGATATAACCTTATCAACATGACCCACTTCTTTATGAAAATCTTTGATGAAAGCTTTAGATACTGAACGAGCTGTTGCTTTGCGTAAAGGTGTAACAGACACATATTTTGATGTCAGTTCCACTGCTACCAAAATGTACGCAAAACCATTAGTAGAATGAACCACTGGACCGAACAAATCGACTGCAGCCATCTCCTTTAATTTCGCTGGAATGATAGGAATCAACGGTGCTCTGTGAGAAATAGTTGGCAGCTTAGCCTTTTGACATAATTTGCAATTGGCAAGAACAAATCGAATACGTTTTTCCATTTTACTGAAGCAGCAATTTTCTCGTAATTTATGAAAGCATTTTCTGGGGCCAAAGTGTGCATAACTGAAATGTGTATACCAAATCAATTTATTAACCCACTCATCAGGAATGCAAACTAACCAAACAGAGTTTCAACCGATTTTAGTTTAAAAAGAATATAATTGCAAACTAAATAATACTGTCTAATCGCTACGCTTTCCTTTCTCTTCCACTTCTTAATGTCCTTCCAGATTGGATCCTTGTTTTGCTCCTTAGCGATGTCCTGGAGCGAAGAGAAATGAAATTTTCAAACGCAACACCTTGAATATACATAAAACAATAATTGTTTTCTTTGCAGTCCTCCTCAGCACTTTGTTTCAAACCCATAGGTGCACGTGATAAAGCATCAGCAATAATATTTGAAGAACCTTGTACGTAAACAATACTAAAATGAAGTTCCTGGAGATACAGCGCCCATCGTGACAATCTTCCATGTGTTAATTTTGTTGACATAAGAAATTCCAGTGCTCGATGATCGGTGTGAACCTTAGTATGTCTGCCATGCAAAAATATGTGAAGTTTTGTGAAAGCCCATAAAACAGCCAAAGCTTCAAGTTCCGTAATCGAATAATTCTTTTCTGATTTAGAGAGAACACGACTTTCAAATGCAATAGTTTTCTGTACAAAACGCCGTTTTCTTCTATCTCTTGAAATAAATGTGCATCTAGGTCTTTGTATCATGAGTCCGTCACCAAACAAAAAATCTTTAGATAAATCCAGATGTGAAAGAAGTGGAGCAGCAACAAAGGCATCACGAAGTTATTCAAATTCTGATTGAGCTTCCTCATCCCAACACCAATTAGAATTCTTTCCAGATAGTTCACATAAACGAGGTGTGGCCAAATTGTCCAATCTAACAAAGCGTCTAAGAAAATTACAGACACCAAGGAAACTACGAACATCACGTTTTCATGTAGGAACAGCATAATTACGAATATCGTCTAGTTTCTCAGAATCAGGAAGATTACCTTCTGTAGAAATAAGATGACCAAGAAATTTCACCTGAGAACGACCAAATTCATAGTTTTCCAAGTTCACTGTAATGCCAACCATTGCAAAAATACGTAATAATGAATCCACAGTTTTGTTATGCTTTAAACAAATGTTTGTCGAAACACCAGACAAAGTGCACCTGACAACAACATACTATAGCAACTGGAGCATTTACGTCCGAAATGTAAATTTAAATTACGCAACTGACAGTAATGTGCAACCCATATCTTAAAGTGATTGACTCCATTTCTAGATAGATTGGTGGTTGAAGAGTTGTTTTGATAGATACAAAGAATAGTAAAAGAGTAGGCAGCAGCGCATAAAACTAAAAGGGGAATACCACCACTACAGCTCGGGGCCCTGTGCATGCTACGGGACATATTCACTTAGTGTAGTGAATCCCCTGAGGACATAAACAGCCGCACATAAATTCCAGTTTGTGACTTAGTGGCCAATTTGGTGGAAGTGCGTACATAAATTGATCTAACCATGAACATGGATGTATGTCATTCTTAGAATTGCGAAAGATCTTAATTTTCCGAACAGTTAAAACGTGTATATAGTCAAAGTTTTCGCCTCGTGGCGACAAAGACCTACCGCGTCTGTCCCAGTCCGAATGTCGATTATTGTCAAGTTCGCGCGCCTGGCGCTCTCTTGTTGCATCTCGTAAATGAAATAAATTATTTTCCTCAATACCCGCTGCTATCGGTGATTCTAAATTTCTTCCACTGTCTTTTCCTACGATTTCGCTTTCAATTTGTTTAACTTGCTTTCGTAACGCCTCAAATTCCTTTTTAACGCGTTCGTTAAATTTTCCTTGATTTTCAACATATTTATTTATGTTCTGGTACTCTTCGGTTTCTGCAAATGGCAGTGGAGCTGTGTCATCTGAATCTCTGTCCCCATTTAAACTAAGACTTGTCAGTTTATCTGGAATCTCCTCAACTCTTTCCGATATGTCACCCATTTGTTCTTTCTGTTTATTTACGTCTTCCATAAGTGTCGTGACTTGGGTTTCAGTATTGACACATTTAGTAGTTAACTGTTCATACTGTTGTGTTAGGTTATTTATTCTGTCATTTGGTACGGATCCCTCGATTCTCTCAAATATTTCTTCCTTATCGTGTGCACGTTGAAGATTGAAAATTTTTGTACTATTGCGCGATCTTTCTTCCTGTTCTCTATCCTATTCCTTTGGTCTAATTTCTATTGAAATTAATCTATTGTTGTGAGCATTCAAAATCGGTTGTACTTCCTCTCTAATTCCTTTCTTTAATTCATCTTTCACGTTTTTAAAACATGTCCCTATTCGTGAGTCTAACCGTATTTCCATTGTTCCCATATCAGTTTCTAACCGTGTTGCCAAAGTTCCCCTGTTTTTAAGTCAGATTCTAACTGTAATCCCAAATTTAATATTGCACTCATCAACTGCTCCATATTAACTGGTTCGAAATTCTTTTCGCCCCTAACATTTCCCGTGAAACTAACTTCCTTCGTCATAGCTGGAAAGCTATCTGTCTTCGGTACCATTCCAGAAATTTATGGGTTAATATGGTATTCTGAAAACTTTTTGAATGGGAAAAATTTTGAACTAGTTCCGGACTATTTTCCCGGCTCATTAAACTGTGTTCTACTTCATTATTCGTCATACTGTTCTCCTGTGTTGGCGAGTTCGCCATGTTAACAATTTCGTCATTCTGACTGTCCATCATTTTTCCCTTTTTCATCGATCGCGTAATCATTTACAAAACATACAAAACTCGTCACTATACGAAAATTACACACAGTATAACACTTTATCACCAACAATACCATTAACACGAAATGCTTCCCGACGAACACGATTAACGAACAATTGAAATCTTCGTATTTGCACAAAATTGTCAAACCCATATACGAGACATCAAAAATTAAATTCTACAAAAATACCATTAGAAGAATGACAAGACAACTGCAAATGTTCAATTACCAAACCTACACGTGCAGTATACACTACAATTACTAAACTACAAATTACTGCAACAATACTACTGTCTGCTATTTTTACTATCAAAAGAATTCCAAGGGACGATCCGAAGCAGCGGTCGCCACTGCATGGGGGCTTAATTATAAAATGAAAATATAATTTTAGTGGCTGTACGTCCGGTTACGAAGTCTCGTAACCGGCTGGCCCTGACTAGTATTAGTACGCAATCTGACTGCATAAAATAACAATAAAGAATGAAAGGAAATTTCCGTTAACACAATGGATTAATTAAGTCCCCTGCAACTATAAAAGCTACGAAACAACAAAGCACAAGTGTAACTGTTCTGTGTGTGGAAGTGCGATTCAAAGTACACGTATCTGGCACGGTTCTTCCTCAATACGACAATAAATTTTAAACACCATTTACAATGAACTAATTGAAAAACCAGAAATACGATAATTGCACATAGAAACCAGAATTACAAGTATAATATATGAACACGAGCCAGATCCTTTGTTGACTGAACCTGTGACTGAGAGGCATTGTTGTTTAGGAAATTTGAAATAAAAGAAAACATTATACCTCCATATATGTTGACGAAATATACACTGTGACCATTGCAACATCTTGCATATATACATTACACCAACCGAACAGCATCTGCTCTCTCGCCCCACAGAAGAACAACTGCACACGACATACTCTCAACTAATACTGCTCTCGACATCCTCTCAACATCCATGGCAACCTCAGAAGTACTACTGCCCTCGACATTCTCTGAACAACGACTGCACCAGTGGAGGCGGCGGAATAATAATCTGTGGTGCAATCTCTGGCACTGTGACTCAGTGTAGACACCTTTCAAAGTTTTAATTAGCTATGCGACATCAGTTGGTGAGGATGGGCAGAAGAAAAGACAGCTCCATACACATTACAATTCTACTCCGCCAGTGCTCATTGCTAACTAAATACGTGCTTGCAAGTTTTGTCTAGAGCTACTGCAGCTATGGCGAGATGGGCTACGTCTTCATCTCTTGAACACCAAACGACTGTAAGACTGTGCCACATAGTTTACATTTCTAGAACTTTAACGGCAGTAGTAGGGTAATGAAGCTGTCAGAAATTTTGATATCAAATAGATATAAAATTAATACACTAATTAATTAAATTAATCAATTAACTATCCTTCACCCCCCCCCCACCCCCCACCCCCGAGATGGCTCTGAGCACTATGGGACTTAGCTTCTGAGGTCATCAGTCCCGTAGAACTCATAGCTACTTAAACCTAACTAACCTAATGACATCACACACATCCATGCCCGAGGAAGGATTCGAACCTGCGACCGCAGCGGTCGCGCGGTTCCAGATTGTAGCGCCTTGAACCGTTCGGCCACCCCAGGCAGCTCCCCCAGATGATGGCATGTGTTTTCCTCTACCTGCACGTAGGTACTCCGTCCTGTACCACCACCCCTCCTGCTCCCCCTCCCCCATATGTCCTATTGCCTGGGATCTCCAATGTTTTGTGGAAATTTCGAATGTTGGTGAGAATTTCGACATTTTTGAGGGAATTTATTTGTCCCAAGGCTATGTTGACATCCCTGCCCACACTTGACCAGAGAATTGGTGGGAAGTTAAAAATGGTAGTGCCCTTTCTGGGTCTCAAAGCCCAGTCTTTCTGGGCAGAAAGGTCAAGTGCACCCTTCTATACATGGAAACCGAACTGATGCAGGGAAGAAAGCTAGATTAATGTACTTTATTTATTGTGGTTAGCAAACTGATGTAATCATTGGTCAAAATTAAATAATTAATCATAATTATCTGTCGTATTTACACAAATATATTCATAGCGCTACACAAGGAGTGAATAAAATCTCAACAAAGCTCAAAAATTGACGATGACATGAAACTGGTGCTATTCTACTGGGAAAAAATTTCACAATGCGACTCGAAACTAGCGGAAGGCAAACTCAAACTGTACCTTTCACCTATAAGCTGACAGGAAAAAGGCTGCGTTGTAAGATACTGTCTTTATTTTCTTTTGGCAGCAAATATGTTCAACTGATGAGATGGTGCTGTTGGACAAGGAGGAGTTTAATAAGCAATCAGTTGAGGGCTGTATATATCACTGTTTCACGTCAGAGTTGCCTCACCTTGCAGGTCAGGTAATCGAAGCCAGTACACAACACTGCAAGTTATGGAACATATTTCACTGCTCCTTTTAAACATCGAAACAGTCGTGAAAAAAAAATGACTCGCACCCGTAATGAAAGGGTCATAATGCAACACATGTACTAATGAAAATCGTCATCCCAAAAGATTGCATGTGGGGGCAGTTAAATGCATGTTCTCCTCGATATACAGCTGAGCACTAGCGAAATTATAGGCACTCCTACCTCCCCTTAGCCTGCTCCTCCCTCCTTCCCTCCCTCCAACACTCTACCTACGGTGTAGGCACAGACCCTTTTAAATGGTCAGCTCCTCCTGAACACCATACACTTTCTATGCAGCCTACCGCCCTTCTGTTGGCAAAGAAGGGGCACCCAGCCTGCCTTCAGGCTATGATCCTTTGCCAACACCAAAGGATGTCAAGCGAACTTAATACAAGAGAAATGAGGGCTGTCACACCCCCACAAGCCGTGCACTGGTTGGGGGACGGCAACCACACACATAGATATTGGTCTTTCGCCACACAACCCCTGACAGGGCCTACAACGAATACATTCCACTGTGACAATTGTATTTAACATCAACGCATCTCTTATAATCGAGCATCTATTAAAAAGGAAAACACAATTGCAGAGATAATTAATGCCCTCATTCCATGAAAACAGATGCTGGCCATTTTAACGACTTTCCAGAATGAGATTTTCACTCTTGCCCGCGAAAGGCAAAGGTCCCGTGTTCGAGTCTCGGTCAGGCACACAGTTTTAATCTGCCAGGAAGTTTCATATCAGCGCACACTCCGCTGCAGAGTGAAAATCTCATTCTGGAAAGTCTTTGTAGTTTTTACGTTCGACTGCAGGATATAATTTGCACCTTATTATTTTCAAACATTCAGTGGAGTGCACCATCTCTCATTACAGATAACCAAAATGCAGAGGTCGGACTATACACCCTCTATCCATGTCCACCATTCATAAAATTCGAAAAAAACTTTGACAACTTTGCTGCAGAAACTACTGATCGCCACTGAATGTCATCGCTATATCGAAATTGTCATCAGAGAAAAGAAAAACCGAGAATTTAAACTTCAAAGATAAAAATTCTGTGTTAAGGAAATTCTTTCAGCATGATGGACAAATGATATGATCTGAGAGCGCCTTTCTCCTTCAAATCTGTGTCTGTAAATACACTATCATGCACGTGTGTATTACAATAATTTCAAACACATGAAATAACATTAGAGAATACAATATTTCACACCATTTGCTCACATGTCGGAAAAAAGAAAATCATTTTTCATCTATAGAAAACAAGCTACAATTCAAGATTAAATATTGTTCTGCCCGCTGTGGTAGATTCCGTTATAACAATGCAAAGCTATGTTTCACCTGTAATTACGAAACAAATCGTGAGAGCCTGTCTTGTAATAGAACTTACTATAAGATTTTGCTGCATCTCTCCCTCTTCTGATCCACTGAAGACAAATGACGTCTTCGTGTTTAAATTTGATTTTTCTGATCCATAATTCCTCTCTACTGATCAGCATGTAAAATCTTTATCAGACAACAGACTGACAATCACAACAGCAACAGATTCTTATGTTCTAGATTTGTAAGCAACTTCATCATACAGCCTGTTTCAAGTAATCTAAACACATGTCGAGAAAAAACACTAATCATTTCTAGGATCCAGAACGAACTATACTTCAAGTGGTGTCTACTTTATAATTAGCGACTAGGAAGTATGAAATAACACAGGTTCTGCTGTAACATCTACTTTTAAACATGCAGAATAGATAGATCAAATTTCCATTAGTTTTCTGGGCAAAATCGGTGTAGTTTTGAGAGAATTATCTGAATCCAAACTTTAACCTGCTATACCATCTCTCGTAATGGAACCGCCTCTAAAATTTTACAGCATCTCTCTCTCTCTCTCTCTCTCTCTCTCTCTCTCTCTCTCTTCCGATATATCAGATAACAAATACGGTCTGCGTGCTACACATGAACCATATTAGATATGCATGTATCGCTCCATTGGAGCAGGTGGTAGTGTTCAAACTTGCTTGCACAGATCTGCGTAAAGTTTTGTCGACTATACTGGAGGAAGACCATGTACAACAGACTATCCATGATTATAAAGCGTTCCTGTATTGTCCTGTCGTAATCAGATTAGTATATCGTTTGTTTTTTTTTTTTTTTTGCTTTAACATATCTATACCATGTATGACTCCCGCTTTGTATGCTGCCATATACTGTTTTTCCACCATGACCTCGAGTTCTGTGTCAGTTGCCAAAGCGAAATTAACACGTTTTTAACCATTGCCTTTCACAGAAAGCTGAACATCGAATAGTGTAAATTATGCAGCTCCCTTAACACACAGCTTGGCATAAATAAAAAACAGAAGTGATGTTTCTAATTCAGAAATATGAGGAAGACATTGCAACATATGGAAACTGGGAGAGTTTGCGGCATTATGGAGCGTTTTCAACAGCTATCCGAAGGTAAAGACCTACGCAGTTAATTTCACCTTCCACAGCAGCAGGGTGATCCATTTCGGAGAGCATTTTTCCCTCATTTTGCATTCATGTACATGATTGCCGTTCTGGTTTGACCATCGCCAGAAGCCGCTGATTGCTGATACAACATGCAAGAGTTAGTAGCAATACAAAAAGGTAGTGTTACATATTGGTGAAAAAAAAGCGTGTGGCGGGAATCATAGCATATGGAAACAGGACAAGTCTGCAGCACTGAAGAATGCTTCCAAAGTGATGACCTCTACATTTAATCCCATGCTCCTAAGTGACAAGTAGCAGCTATCCAATGTTCCGCCAAGTCTCTCTCCATCTCAACCAAATGGTTTCAGTCTTTCATCATGTGGCAATCAGCAGCATATCAGTTAACAAGTAGGGTGGGAAAGACACCATTGACATGGGATGATGTACTGTAATATGCACCACAGTTGATAGCACTATCAATAATAGCAATTTTACCAGTTGTTCTATTATTTTAAAACCAACCCGTGACACAGAAGAATGCTTCTCAATCTGTGTATCATCGCTAAATCACGCCTCCCCTGCTTCGCAGGTAAAATCTCGTAGGTTGCAACTGCTGATAGATGAATGTGTAGTATGTCCATTTGGCCATATACACCAAAGTATACCAGACACTATCGGATAACAGTGCAATTGTGTTATCTACATATTTCCACCTCATCTATCATAGTTCAGACATGAGTATTTTCGGTAGATGATACATTGATGCACCACCCATGTCCTGCTGCACGAAAATGCACACAAAGAGGAAGCAACTTCTTGCAAGGGGGTAAGCACCATTACCTGTAACCAAAGGAGATGTCACAGTCTTATTGCTGTTTACAGTAGCGAATTGTCCACAGTTGTAGCTATTGTCATCTGCATCTGTCGCTCATAGAGCAGCATCTCCTACTATGTGGGAAACAATAAAACTGTATCTTCTGTGCCTCGGTCCATGCTCTGGTTAGTATGTTTCGAAAACTCTTTATAAATACAACTGGGTGAATATTTTTCTTATCGGTGGAAAAGGTTTGAACCTGGGAGTGTTTAATTAAACTATCTTCCATCATTATTGAAGATACAGTGGACACAGCCCCTGCACCATTCAACGTTTCACTGTTGGGACTACACGTTCCTGAGTGTACCCCACAAATTGTATTGTAGGTGGCAGAGAACGGTGGATTTTCGGGTGAAAGATGCGAATCAGGTACGTAATTGTCCTCCATTCTCATGTTATTTACTCTTTCCTGTTCTGTATGATTGACCTGACCAGTCGAGTGAACTGCGCGTGTCCCTTCTGTCTGTATTTTAGCGTCAATCTGTTTCTATTTTATATATATATATATATATTTCCATTTTTCTACTTTTTCTACTACCTTATCAGTGCGTTCGGCGTGGCAATTCTGTATTCTTCCCTCATTTCCTATCTCTATATTTTCTACCCTCTCGGTTGTATTTTGATTATCTTCCTCCATGCTATTCTGCTCTATTTTCAGATTTTGTACGTCTGTGGTTAAACTAACTACCAAATTTGGCAATTCCTTGTAGACTTGTTTCAAACTGGATATGTGTGCTTTCACGACTTCTGAACATTTAAGCTGTTCATATATTATGTTTTCCCTCTCTTTTTCCCTTTCTTCTCTCTCTCTCTTTCACTCTTCTGCTGTCTCTCCCTTTCTAACTGTATTTCTTCCCTCCCTCTTTCTCTCTCCTCCTGCAGTCTCTCCCTTTCTAACTGTATTCTTTCCGTCTCTCTATCCCTCTCCTCCTGTTGCTTTAGGAACTGATCTAACTTCATTAAAATTGCAGTCACGGCGTCGTAGCCAGGCGCAGCGCAGGTTACTGTTTGCTTAGTTGCGTGTGCAGCTGTTTCACCTACAACAACAGTTGGCAATATGCTGCTATCAACGCTACTCTCGATTTCTGCGCACTGATGTGCAGTTTCTATTTCATGATCCGTAATATTTTCTTGCATATTTCTAGTGGATGTAAATCCCACGGGGATTTCCTCCAATTCGTTATCACTAGTCTCTCGTGAATCTGCTTTCATATCAACTTCTCTCCTACGTAATCTCATGGACTCTGAATGTGACATCATTCTATTACAATTATTTTCACACGGCAATCACCACAAAAACTGTAATAATACAATAGAAAATTTCTAATTCTACAAAAATTTGTAGCAAATATAAATTTTCTTGCATACTTGAACTACTGTAGGCAAATAAATACCACACAGTACGAACCATGAATACTGGCAAACTACACGAAACACGAAAGAAAGAGATATTTTCATAAGCCCTTACCCTCGTTTTTACTGTCGTCTTTATTCTTATTCGAATCTGTTGTGACTTCCAGGTCATCGGTTTCTCTTTACATCGAAAATAATATTCCTTGCACACATGAAACAGATCACAAATTTTCTTATATTAATAATATATTCTTTCTGGAATGTCGAGCCCCACTTTGGGTCCCAGTTATCATATAAATTTTAGAATAAATTTAAATTGAATACTGCTTCATACAACGACAACTGTGCCATTATTCCGTCTTACTCACAATGGATGAAATGACTTTCGTTAATATTGCGCGATAGTTCTTTAAACACAATGCTTAATTATTTTTTCTGTTGGGCTTGATGCTCCAGGATAGCTGCCTATGGGCAGTGGCAGCGTACACATTTATAGATATTACTATTAAAAAGAACTGTACTTCTGGCCAAATATGAATTGGAAAATATTACAAGACGCCGTTTTCAGTTTATTGAGATTATTCTTATTAATACTTTTAGCATTAAGTGACCGTTAAAAGAACTTATATGATTTTTGTTATTAATGGCGTCGCTATAATAATGAGCCTACACAGAATGGCCAGGGCAACATTTCATTATTACATAACTGAATCATATGCAGGGTAGGTACTCGCTACTGACAAAAACAGATACTAACATAAATCATTTCCCATATATTGAAACATAATTGTATCAGTTACAGACCGTGAGCAATAAGCGACCGTCAGCTAGAAGATCAGAATCGATAAGACACTGAAACTCAAAAATACACTCATTCTTCTTCTACAAAAGACAAAGCTCACAATACAGGTTGCTATTCTGAGAGCGCAGATCATGCTTCTGTTGTTGAGTATCGATAACTTATTTATACTCTTTTTTACTGGATGCTATGCTATACAAGCTGAAAGAATTTAACGTAGATGTTTTCTCCTTGGAGTTTAAATTCTCGCTTTTTCTTTACTCTAATGACAGTTTTGATATAGCGAGGACATTCTACGCTGATGAGTATTCTTTGCATCAAAAAAGTCGAAGTTTCTTTTCCCTAATCTTACGCAGGGTTGAACCGTATAGGATATGTACAGCCCGACCTCTGAATTTTGTTAATCTGTAATTAGCGGCGGTGCTCTTTATTGGATGATGCAAAATAATGAGATCCAAACTGCATCCTACTACCGAACATTGACTCATACAACTAAAAGAAAATGGACTGCGTCTATTTTCGTGGAAAGAGGACATTAAGTATAGGCGAAATTGTGTATTTCGTTTTAATAGACGCTAGAGTACAAGAGTCCAGTGTTTTCATGGGAGACACTTGCGGGGGCACTGTGGTGATGCTCCAGTGTGTGTGTGTGTGTGTGTGTGTGTGTGTGTGTGTGTGTGTGGTCGCTGTGCCCCATCCTGAGTGTGGCGTATAAGGCGAGGCTCCATCATTTATCTGGTATTTAGTTCGCCTTAGATCCTTTAGTGTAGGCAAAGGAACATCGCCTTAAGGCGGGCTGGGTGCTGTTCCCCCTCTGGCTGAAATCCAGAAGGCCACAGAAAACTCCCGAGCCACTTCATAGCAACTGATCATTTGAAAAGGCCTATCTCTGCACCTTAGGTTGAGGGATGGACAGAGGGAGAGGTAGGAGTGCCTATAATTTCGCTAGTGCTTGGCCATACATCGAAGAGAAAGTACGTTCACCTGCCACCCATCTGCAATCTTTTGGGACGACGACTTTCCGCAGTACGTATTGCATTATGATCCATTCATTACCAATGCTGGTTTTCTGTCATGACAGTTTTGTTGTGTAATGAGAGCAGTAAAGCAGTTTTCATCAGTCATAGTAGCATGTATTGCCTTTGATTGCTTGGGCTGCAGCAGCATAATGATGTATCTGAAGCGAACTCTGACAGTCCTATGCTGTAAGCTTCTTAAACTCCTCTCTGTCCAACACCAGCGTCTTTTCACATGAACATGTTTTCTGCCAAAAGAAAATTAAGATATTACACTGCACCCCAGCCCTTTTCCTCTCAGCTTATAGGTGAAGGGTATGGTATGAGTATGTCTGCCATTGTTTTCGAGTTGTATTCTGGAATCTTTTTCCAGCAGGATAACATCAGTTGTGTGGCATCATCAATTTCTGAGCTGTATTGCGGTTTTAGGCAATCCTTGTGCGGCTCTACAGATGTACTTACTTAATTATGACATATCTTTATGTAATATGTAATTAGGACCGATCTCATCTGGTCTGTTCCTGTGTTTTGGAAGGATGCACTTGGGCTTTCTGCCAAGAAGAAGTGTGGTTCGAGCCACAGGAAGAGCACTGCCGTTTTTAATTTCCTGCCAATTCTCAGGTGGGAGATGAGGGTTCGATGTCAGCATAACACTTTGACACATAAATTCCCACTAAAATTCGAAATTACCGTAAAAAATTCGGAAGTCCCACAAAAATTCGAATTTACCACTAATAGGATAGGTGGGGGAGGGTCAGGGAGGGGTTGTGGGAGAGGTCAATGTATCCATGTGCTGTCTGAGGAAAACATGTGACGTGATCTGATGATCTAGGTGTGGGGGTGGGTTTGGATTGGCGGTGCGTGAGGAGGGTGGGGTAATTAATTAATCTGATTAAATAATTTTCATTACAGTTTAAATCAAAATAGCTCTGATATCCCCATTACCCTACTACTAAAGACATAACGCAGTGATATTGGTAAACTTTTAGTTTTTAGCCATAATTACTGGAAAAACTTAGAAAATTTTACCTAATAATTTTTCCAAATCATTATTACAAGTAAGTCCCACGTCCATCCCTGTTAATGTAATGAATCCGAACTTCGTCTATATGAAAAGAAAGAAATATATCGGAATTATTTTGTGTGGTATTTCGTATCTGTAGTTTTTAATAATTTTGAAACAGAATTAAAAGTACTTTCCTTTTCCACATCCGTAAAAGTAATACTCTTTTGCACCACAGTAACTTAACTGTTGAGATACATATTGTTTAGAGGCAACGTTAGTCCTGCAGATCAAAACAAATTCAACTGTCTGAACGTAAATTAGTTGCTGGCATGAAATATTTTATTTAGAAAGAAACAGTTATTCATACTTGGTAATTTTAATTAAACCCTTGATGTAGTTTTCTGCGTGGTCTCGTTCATGTTTACCGAGTTGAAATTGTGTTGATATTCAGTTGTACTTCTTTCATTTAAATAATGCTAAAGTCAACTCAAGTTCTCCTTCGTGTTTCATTGATGATTCGCAAGCTAACAAATGTGAGTAGACGCTACTGAGAGGTTATGCAAGTATTTAGCATAACAAAGAGGCAGCTTCCGGTTAGTCAATGTGAGATATATTTATTCCACACTCATTTCATTCTGTTTAATAACGAGTGTAGTAATAACCGAAATGCTCTCTCATTAGTATATTGTCGGGTAGTTTGTTACTGCAAATGTGCGTGAAGCTTTCTGTTGCCGAGCGTATTCAAATTATCCTCACTCATTGCTGTTCGCTATTTTAATTTCTTTGTGAATAGACATTTCCCAGCTGGGCTGTTCTAGAAATAGTAGAAAATTTTATTGTTTTGTATCCAGAGTTCCGTTGTATCCCTTTTCGTTGGAATTATACGTGAATGATTGCAAAATTTTTTATAACTGAACTAAGTTTATCTGAAAGTAGTGTAGGCAGAATAAGTTATCCTCAGAGATAGCTTGTTGTACACATATCCCTCAATAATCGGTGTTACACTTTTCTCCGAAAATAATGGTCTACCTTACTCCACTAAGGAATTTTTAAGTAAAAACAATTTATGTACTGCTGGTCAGTAACATCAAATGTCATCAGTACTAAGCAGTATCTGACTTTTGATCTTATTGAGTGTACGAGCAGAGTCTGTGCAAAGTAAGATATGAAAACAGGTTTCTGACTTTCGAAGCGTGGCCGCAATAGTGTCCTAATTATCTTAATGAATTAGAGGAGTATACACCGCAAATATGCTACAGCTTGTGAAAACACTATCTATATAAAGTTTCAGATAAAAAGAAAACACAGGATATCAAACTAAACGCCTTTCAACCGTCTACTTTCCGACCTTGCTTTATTTGGCAACCAGTTTCGGCGTTTTAATACGCCATCTTCAGGCCCTCGCCGACGTGCAGCAAGATTCTACCGTGGTTACGATCAAAACAGGGACCGGCAGTACTGGTATTAGCAGATTTTTGCTACAGCGATTACTTCCCCCCCTCATCTGCTGGCTGTTATATAAGCATTCCAATGATATTTATCTAACAGTCAGCAGATGAGGGCTGAAGTGATTGCCATAGCAAGAATATGCTAATTCTAGTACTGCTGCTTCCTGTTTTGACCACTACCAAGCTAGAATCTCCCTGCACGTCGGTCAGGGGCCTAAAGATGGCGTATTAAAACGCAGTAACTGGTTGCCAAATAAAATAAAGTCGGAAAATGGACGTTTCAAAGGTGTTTAATTTGACATCCGAGAAGCCGAGTCTCGCAACCATCTTTAAAGAGATAGACATATAAAAAAAGAAAATAGTATCTTTATGTGACAAATAATTTGCCGTTTCCTCGATAGGGTGTTGGATGTTTCTGACGCCACTGATGTTCTGAGAGAGTGCTTTCACACATCACTGTATTGTCGAGAGTCCCATGTGGCTGATATCTGAGGCAAAGAAGGAAGCAGACTGTAAATGATTGATGGAACCATTTCTGAAGTTCAGCTTAAAGTTTCAAGTCTACTAACTTTCGACGTCCATGAGTACGGCTGTAGAGATCACTTAAGTTCGATACAGGGTATATTCTGAATAGAATTAATGAAGTGTAGTTACTTTCATTTATCTACTTAAAGTGGGGGTTGTACTCATTGTTATGGATCCCGTATCTGAGTTATCACCGTTCGTAATGAATATTTCCTTCCTGGCAGAAAAATGTGAGAACAATAATTAAGTCATGCTGAAACTACGCAACGCGTGGCTAAAGGTTTGCCTCCGGAAAGACACACCACAATCGTGATGACACGATATGGTTGATAATGTGACACACAAGGTACAACCTCATTTTCTACTGTACTGAATTACTCACAATAAATACCTGTACTATCACCCATCGTGATCTCTTGACGTACTAGGCCCTGGTGGCTACTGAACATCTTTTGTGAAGGTTCGTTACTGTAAAATTACTATATGCACCTCCACAGTGCGAATCCACTTTAAAGAGCGTAGACTCGTACTGTTTAGTATATTTTCAGCATTTGTAGACAGACGCGCTATTGTGTACAGTATTTGTATCATGTAACAAGCATGTGTGAGCAATATGTACGTGGACATGGCCTTTTGGACAAGGTGCTATGTGTTTGGAAATATTTCAGGGGTGAGAACGCTTATAATGTGGTGAGTTTTATGCACTTGACGTCTTGTGCATAAGGTTCAGCGGAAAATGAGCATATTTTACCACAAAAAATGTTTCAGATCTGAAGAAGACAGCTAAGACTGTTGAAACAGGTTGTCTTGAAGAAAAAAAAAAATATTTTCTGTGATCTTAGCCTCTGCATGGTTTTTAATAGATAAAACAGATCGCCCTTCAATACAAGCACGACGAAAAAAATTCAGTAAAAATGGTACATATTTTACAGAATACTGTAACTATACCGGATACTACTAAATTAGCAATAGACCATTAGTGTTACTCCAGTGAAAGGATGTTAATTTAACCTTCATTCTGCGTAACGGAAAGATATCGGAATATTTTCGTTTCTCGAATGATTGATTTTGAGAATATAGACCAGCATATCAAACGGGATACGAATCAAACTTCTCTTAGTTATAAGTAAACACTCGCCAGCCTAATTAGGCAAAATAGTACCAAGTACTAGCACTGTTCAGAAAGGCTTTATTCACGCGATGCATAGTTTCAACATGAATTCATACTGAAATTTCGTTTTGCAAATAATATAACAGACAGTAGTACACTTTAGCGAGCAGTCTAACAGTAATATAGAACAACACAGCAGGAATAATAATCGTTTTCGCAACGAATTATTCTCTGTAACACTTGCTATCTGCATAATGTAATAACGAAGTAATGCACATTACAAGTAAAAAATTTGTTTACACATTGCAGCACTGCTAACTCGGACATGACGTTCTTTTATCAGTTGAATTATTGAAAAATACTGAAATGGTTTTCAGATAATTATATTATTTTTATTGATTATTATTTGTATTCTTAGGGAGAAGTCACTTCCGTATACTATTTATTTCAACTGGGACATGTTGTAGTCAGTTGCTCGTTACAGCACACAGATGTTAGAGGCTCACAGGTGCACTTTATTAATGTTGTGGTTGTAACATTAAATTTAAATCTGGCTAAACAGTTAGCTTGGGGACACAGAAACTAGTCTATGAGTAGACTCAGATCAAGGCTGACTATTTTAGTCACAGCACAACATGAGAAACGATATTAACCATATACACATGAAATTATAGACACTGTTACTTCCAAACCTGCATAATAATTAAACCTAATATTGCCCCTTCACGTCTGTTAGCTAGTAACTAGCCTGAATCCTACAGCTTTTTTTCAGGTAATTATAATACTGAACTCTGATTTTGGTAATTATTTTTAGGTTGCACACCTTAAATCTTCTTTTTCTAATTGCACTTGGGTGGAACTTTGACTATCCTTTTATGAAAAATAATTGGAGTACCAGCATAACGTACATTGAACAATTACAAAATTTGGTACTCCACAAAGTATATTGGCAACTGATAAAAGCGAGAGGTGGGGCAGCGGTTAGCACACTGGACTCACATTCGGGAGGACGATGGTTCCAACCCGCGTCGAGCCATCCAGATTTAGGTTTTTCCCGTGATTTCCCTGAATCGCTTAAGGCAAATACTGGGATGGTTCCTTTGAAAGGACACGTCATATTTCATTCCCCACCCTTCTCACAGTTCGAGTTTGTGCTCCTTCTCTAATGACCTCCATGTCGACGGGACATTAAACAATCATTCTTCCTTCCTACCTTCCAATTTATAAGGAAGGTAATTACTTGTCAATTCAATGAAACAGTATTCTTGGAAATATCGTAGCACTTTGAACAGGACTCTGTCTAGGTGAATGAATAAGGACAAGTACGGGTACTCATCACTAAGTTTCAAGAGCACTGACTTATTACTGAATAAGAAACTGTATCATTGGTCCATGCTATTATACAGTATTCAGCTGGTTATTAGAGAAGAATGTTGTGACTCTGGCGATGTCCTGTGGCTGTTCAAAAGGCTAGCAAAGTTATCCGTGACCAAGCTCTGAGAATTCTCTTCTTAGCGTCGGATTTTTGTATTACAGAGCTTACCGAAGTATGCCATGAATATACTAAAGCAAATTACTTTCAAGGCACGTTTTCTGCCGGCCACCGAGTCACTTTTCCCACAAAGGAGCCCTACAGTTCGCCGCCAAGAAAAAGAAAAAAAAGTAGGAAAAAATGAGAAAAGAGAAAAAAGAAAATATTGAAAGAAAAGAAAAAAAAAGAAAAAAAAGAAAAGAAAAAATCCACCTTTCCTATTCCTGCCAAGGCAGTTTCGTTGCAGAGGGTATTTCCGCCAAATTTTACGTTGGTATTTAACTTCTCTTCCTATTGAATTGAAGCCGATGTCAAAGAGAGATCATCGTTCATTATTGTAATCCTTCTGTGTGTGCATCGAGATCTCATTATCATTATTCATAGTAAGAGAAGACAATTTTTCGTTTATCCAAAGTGATATTCTACCTGGGAAATGCTCCCAATGGAGACTATAAATGACATTGCCTTCGCACCACTTCTATACTTTTTTCATACATTTCTGTCTTAAACCCCTGTATCTTCTCAATTTCTTTACAAACCACGTCCGAATCTGAATTCGCTTTAGAGCTGATAGATAAATTAATCTCTGTAACATTTATGATCATTGGAAATCAAATACATCACACAAATATAAATCAAAGATTTCATCTTCCCGAAAGTAAAATTCATTAGGGCCAGGAACCATTAAATCAATCCTAATCTACACCTTATATATAAACAACTTCCCACTACACTAAATGACAGAAATGTAACAAAACCTGCTCATTATCGATGGTTCCTGCAAGTCCCTAAAATTTCACCATCATTATAAATCAGAATACCTCTTCGGGTAAGTTCAGCCAATTCAGGTGCGTTTCCTTCACACAAAAGTCTAAATTCCGATGCATGAACCTGAGTGGATAAAACACATAGACACATGGTAGACAAAAACATAAATAATAGAAACTGAAGATGATGTAACCACAGAAATATATATACACTCCTCATAAAAATAAAGAACTTGATCATTTATGAAAATAATTAATTTGTTAATTAATAGATAAAAACTATCACTACTTCTCTAAAGTACTCACTATGCGATGCATTTTCTCTCATTAGTAACTCTGAACTCACTCTGAGTGCATCATAGTCCAAGACCAAACACAATTACTATAAATTTAATCGTGGTCCATCACTCCTCACTGTGTAATTCCTAATCACTGTGAATTTAATCATCATGTCCCTTTTCACACGGGTAATCACCTTGTGTTATATTTCTTAATATCGTGATGGAGATACAGTCCTCTGATTCGTAAACTTTCTGGATACGCCAGGAAATACGCACCATGGTTTGGAATCCTCACAACTACGAACGATCCAATGCATGATTCTGGCAGCATAGCGAATATAAAGCGCTTTTTAGATGTGTGACCGTTAATGGGATATGTGTGTTATTAACAGCGTGTATACCGTCCAGAGCACGTTAAATAGGTATGCAGGCAACCTGTTCATCTTCTTATGCTTTAAATACATTAAAAAATAAGTTGAGATGACGTACAACATACAGAATGTAAGAAAGTTAGTAAGGCAATAAACTTTAGTGTGAGATACATCGGAAGAAATTGTAACTACAAAATATGCTGTCAGGACTAAAATTTACCTGAAAATTCTAATGGATTTCACATTTATCATGATGAATCTTCATCCAAAGTAACTGAGAAACAAGACTGTCTTGATGCTTACAAAGCTACAAGACTCTGAACCGGTCTCCATTTGAAATTTTGTATCGTGCGCGAGTGGTTTAAACTAGAAAAAAATGTTCTACTGCAGGAGACCAGTGCGTAGTAGAAGATTAGATGTGCGCTTTTTTGTAAACAATGTAAGCGTAAAAAAACATTATAGATACAGAAGAAAGGACACATAGTTCAACACATAATGCAACATTTTTTGTTCTCGGCAAATCTCGGTTGAAAAAACGTGGGATTTTTGGTGGGACATCGTGGAATGTTACCGCTTGAGCCCGTGTAGTTGCATGAAGTTCCTCTATACGTAACCTTGAAATTTGCGTTAGTAACCGAGATCTGGTCCACGCTGTCAATGAGTTTCTTTTGGCGGAAAACCAAAACGTCGTAGTTATACACAGGCACTAGCAGAATTTCTACGGAAAACTGACACCGAACAATAGCACGGTGAGTCCTTTGCAAGGCGTCTGTCATCATCGCAACAAGGTTGCGCATACCTGTCCAATCTTCCATGTGCTGGCCTGTGACTCGTGCAATGTTGGAACCTGCGGACACTGTCATTCCAGGTGATCGAAGGATCACAATCAGATACCTCGCTGCAAAACTGTATGTCTCTGTTGGTAATGGCGACACAGTCGTCCATTAGTTGGGATACTCAAAAGTGTGTGGCTGCTTCGTTCCTCGCTGTCTAACACCAGATTGTAGAGAGCAACTAAGGAACATTTGTGAGGAGTTGCTTACGGTTTATAAGGCTGATAGTAAAAGTCTGTTGTCGAACATCGTCTCAGGCTAAGAAACATACATTCATCACTTTGAACTGGGAACGAAACGGCAATCCATGGAGTGGCATCACACCATCTCTCCTCCAAAGAAGAAGTTGAAAGCAGCACTCTCAGCAGGTAAATTCCTCCCTCGCGGTGAAACGATGAAATATGAAGTATACTGTGCTACTCTCAGGAAATTTAAGAAACGACTTCAGTTTTCGTTCCTCAAAAATATAAACGAACATCTCCGTCTCAATTCCAACGTAAGGCCGCACCCAAGTCTGTACACGCAAGAGGACTCGCAAAACTTCATTGGACTGTTCACCCTCAACCACCAACCACCGCGCCTCACACACCTTCATTTTTTTCATTTGTTCACCCCGATGAAGGAGGCTCGTCGGAATGAGTGGAAATTATGTTGAAGTATAGACTTTTATAGCCAAGTGTATGAGAAATATTAATGTGTATTGAAATCCTGATTATCGCCAAACCTGCTCTCGGAAAACAAATGTTTTTGAGTATTTATTTAATGTCCCCTGTATGAGGTTGGTCCATAGGTTCGCAGCATTTCGCCAGATAGACATAAGAGAGACTCTAGTCATTAATAAAATATTCTCCTTCACCATTTACAACAGTCTATCAAGGCTGGGTAATCTTTCGATTCGCTGGCGAAGAATTTGTCATGCCATGTTAAGAGCTTATTTTCATCTGGAAAGGATGTTCCTAAGGTTGTTCGTTACAGAGTGGAAAAGATGAAAATCTTAGGGCACCAGGTCAGATGAATGAGGTGGGTGTGGCATGGTTTACCAGCCCAACTCCTGTATATTGTTTTTTGTCAGTCTAGCAGAATGTGGGCGGGTCTTATTGTGGAGTAGCATCACTTCACCCTGTCTTCCTGGTCGTTATTCTTGGATTGCGCCTATAAGACGCAATAAATGTCAGCAGCGATGGTAACACATCGGGAAAGCAATTCGTATTACGTCATACCATTACTGTTCCATTAGATACAAAGATACATAACATTATCTTTTCTAAATGCATGCAACTGCTTTTTATTGGGCTTAACCATTCTTTTATTTTCCTTATGTTAGCGTAAAGAGACTATTTTTTGTCACCAGTTATGATACAGGATAGAGATCGTCAATGTTGTTCACAAGCCAACTATTGACGAGTATACACATATGGCCAACTGATGATTTTTGTGATTCTGGCTTAGAGCATACACCCGATTTTGATCCTTGCATCTGAATGTTATACAATAGTGGAAAGATAATATTTCATCACATCTGCCAGTTCTTGAGCACACTTACGTGCATAAATCTGGATTATATGCGTTTAAACGATCTTCAACAAACCAAAAAGTTCTCCCTCAACATGGGAAGTCATTAATGTCAAAACGATTTTCCTTAAAATAACAAAACCATTATCTTACTTTGCTCTGTCCAATGGCATTCTCCCAATACATGGTGTAATTATTTCTGTCTACCTTCACTGTTATCACCCTTTTTTAACTCACTCAGAAGAATGTGTCGGAATGGTTCGATTTATCCAGTTGGCACTTCATTTTATATCGTCCATGGCTCCAATCACTATGTCCAAATGAGAAAATGACAGCATGTTAACTCAAATAGTGAAGTGAATTACAAATAAAGAAATTGACAATCTATAAATAAACACACAGAAACTGTGACAGAGGACAAGTTACTCTCTCGCCTATTTTTCGCATACAGAAAACTATTAAAGATTTTATTACAATCTGACACACCTTGAGTGAGACTCTAGAAAGTTAATGGCCTGAGCAGACTTTGATTGAGCCTGGTAGGGCTCTAAAAGCGTGAGGTATTTTTATGGTTCTTAGCTTATAGAAACGGCATGTTGGGAGATGAAAGCAGTTGAAAGTGAGCCCATCCATCAGCAAATCTTTCCCGACAGGACCACAGCCATACAAGGGAGACAGGGCAGCCCCTTGTCAAGACAGGCCTCCTGCAGAACAATGCTGAGCTACCCGCTGTGGCGACAGCAGAAGCCTGGGCTGGGACGATGGACTAAAGGAACACCTCTAGACAGTGCAGTCATAAACTGGGCATTGTGTGCAGAGCCTCGTGTAGTAAAAATTCACCTGTTTTCCTGTTGGCCGATAGTGCAAATAGGCCAGTGAACCATTTCTCTAGGCCATATCGGTTTTATATGAAGAAATCCTGCGTGTAAGAAATGTTTGGAGGTAGAATCTTTATTACGCCTCATAGATAGGACTAACAAGCTCCGAAGCACAGGTGATTTAGATAAAGATCCAGATAAGATTGTATCTGTCCGCTCATTGCCATGGGATGCGACACAACGTCTCTTCCCCGTCTGCGAGAATTTAAAATGCCAGTAATTGGCGGTTTCCTTTTTTTTCAGAGATGCAGGTTTCTTAACTAATGCCCTGGTTCGATATATGAGTTTGTGCTGTCGTGTGGGAGGGGAGATTTAGCCCCAGTAGAGATCTGTGATTGGCTCAAGACAGGGTGAAGGCGGTGTCGTTCGTGTGCTTTGTGGGAAACGAGGAGAGGAGGAAAGCACTTGGGAGCTTCACTTTGGTCTGGGAAACACGGCCAGTCAAGTCTCTGGCATGTGTGGTCGGTACTTGGGACCTGTCCTGAGACTGACTTCACTTGCCAGTAGTTTAGACTGGCGAGCCTGTGGTGATGTTCTTACTCTACCGACAGTGTGACTTCAAACGTCTCAGACTGCTCTTTTGCTGAGGGCACACTTATTTGCTTTTGGTTTACCGGTCTTGACGTTTATACCCTTGCGCGCTCTGTTGTAAGTGATCCAAATTGGTGCTTGGTACGACCAGTTAACGGGTGTGTCACACACTGAAATCTACCGCGATTTCAGGCCTCTGGTAGAGAGTACATTGCGATCCGTCTGCCTGATCGCTAGACTGTAAGAGTTTGCATTTATTTCTTGGGCGCGATCGATTAAGTGGTGTCAAATTCAGGCCTCACCGCCGCCGCACACATCTCACAAGCTGCAATTTACGTCACCGTACGATGCAAACAGGGTAACGTACTGCCACACCGGCATTGCTAGGGCGTACGGATCTCAATCGACACTTGCTCTCCGCAGCAACTACATAGAGAAACTTCAGTAGATTTGATCAATCAAAGTCTGCTCAGCGTCAGATTGCACTATTCACATTTATAGGGCCTGAATGAAATCGTCTTTGCCAACCGAGGATCATTGTCCAGTATAGTCTTAAACCACCTGTTAGTTGTTTACGGTATTCAACCAATAACTTGTTTAGCATAATTTAAGTCAGTTTTTTAAAGAATAAATGTTGTTTGAACACTGAAATTATGTCAACACTGTCAATCATTTAAACAGTCCCTACTAGGGTAACCCTTCTACCGGAATCGCAAAGTACAAAAGAAAGATGCTACTAACTTATGCATCAAACTTTTGATTAACAGCACTGGATGTAAAAAACAAACAAAAAACAGACTGTATAGAAACAATTCAGCTGTTGGCACTAGTTTTTTCTCATTTCGATGAGATGTAAAACAGTTACGATTAGTTGCGGAGTCTGCTAAATTACCGAAAATGACACTGCAGGTTTTAAAGCGAAAGTCTGACAGAAATTAATGAGTGATTCTTCACAGGACTACTGCGGTTATATTACTAGAAACTAGAAAAGTCATGAAAGGATTTTCCGAAGAAAAATTTAGATGCTCTCATAGACACATTCGTACAAAATTAAACTACTAATAAATGGAGTTGGCAGGGGTGAAATAGAAGTTAGAAAGATACATATATACCTTACTATGCAATGCTACGCCGCTGCAAGAATTTAATGTGATGGCGGTCTTTTAATATTCTGACGAAAATAAATAAAAATTTAGAGAGAAGCAGACGTACACTGACCAGCCAGAATATTATGGTCACCTACCCACTACCGATATAAAACAGTCTAGGTGATAGCAGCGTCATCTGGCGAGGAGTGACTGCTAGTCAGACACACCCGCGGTGCCTGTAGTATCAATTAGAGTGCTCTCCGTGTATAGAATGGGGAAGGCACACTATCTGCCTGTATTTGACCGAGGGCAGACAGCGATGGTCCGGATTCCCGACGCGAGCGTTCTGGAAACTGCAGAGGTGTTCGAGGACACTGTGGTGCGTGTCTTCATCACATGGCGAAACCGAGTTAAAACCGCGTCCACGCATCGTGGGGTTTAGTGGCTACCCCTCATTACAGATGTCGGACACCCCTAGGCTGGGAAGACTTGTAAAATATGAAAGGCGGCGGACTGTGGCTGAACTAACAACAGACTAATGCTGTGCAGAGCACAAGTGTGTTTGAACAAAAAGTACACCGAACACTCCCAACGATGAGCCTCTGCGGCCAACACACACATGTGCCAACTTTAACACCGTGACATCGGTAACTACGACTGAAATGGGCACGTGACTATCGGCAGTGGACGTTGGTGCAGTGGCAGAGAGTTACCTGGTCTGATGACTCTCGATACCTTCCTCATCATGCGGATAGGAGGGCTCGAATCCGTCGTCTTTCAGGGACGGAGGTAAGCTGGCGGCGACTCTATTATTCTGTGAGGAACATTCACATCGGCATCCATGGGTTCAGTGCAGCTCGTGCAAGGCACATTATGGCCAAGGAGTATCGTGCACTGGTTGCAGACCATGTACACCCCTTCATGACGGTCATGTCTCCAGACAGTAGTGGCATTTTGCGGCAAATTAATGGGCCATGGTACAAGGCCATGAATGTGATATAGTGGTTCGCCAAACACAGTGGCTAATTTCAACTGATGTGCTGCTCCCCCAACTGTCCCGATCTGCATCCGATCGAACACATCTGGGATGTGACTGAACGTGACGTAAGGGCTCATCGCCCCCTCCCCGCAATTTACGGGAATTTAGCGACTCGCGTGTGCAGATACGGTACCATTTCCCTGCAGCGATCTACCAAACCCTCATTGCTTCCATGGCATGATGCGTCGCCGCTGTTACCCATGCCAAAGTAGGACTTATCGGCTATGAAGCAGGAGATCACAATGTTCTGCCTGACCAGTGTATCAGACAGGATGTCAGGAATGTAGACACCGCAAGTTATTGAAGAATAAGGAAATACACCACTTGAAGTTAAGCTATTGCTTAATATTTTAGAAAATAAAGATAATTCTGACATAGACGGAGGCTGACATTTTCTTATGTGAGTTCTTATCCAGAAAACAAATGCCCGTTCATGCACTAAGAGAGGTAGGTATTACATATCGAACGAGGAAGGCATTAAACAAAAGTGTCAAGGGGGCAAAATGTAAGGAAGATCATGCAGTATGCTTAATTAATCAAAAATAACTGGAGATAAGATTGCTCAAGAATACCAAGACTAATTTAAAGATTATTTAAAATATTTTATTTTCATTTTTTTAGTTCAACGAACAAGCGAAAACAGTGTGTAAAGTAAAACCAATGTTAGATGAAACGCTTAAAGCGTTTCGGTGTAAGAAGAAAGGGAGCTGGAGGCAAAAACTGGTGAAGCCGCTGGCAATGTATCACAAAAAGGACTCACAAATTTTTGCAGAATATATGTGGAGGATGACATATCTGTACTTATCGCCGCGTTTCAATTTTTTCAATGTGTCCACAACTGTTACGGCGTCGTGTTACGCAGAGTCAATGAGCAGCGGGATCTTGCAGTCAGAGGAAAAGGTGGCTATTGTTTCGAGTATGCTGCAGATGTTTCGCTGGGAATCCCTTAAACGTTCTCCTTACAATCCTGATCCCTCCCCATACAATTTCCATGAGCCCTGAGTGCCGGCCGCGGTGGTCTAGCGGTTCAAGCGCTCAGTCCGGAACCGCGCGACCGCTACGGTCGCAGGTTCGAATCCTGCCTCGGACATGGATGTGTGTGATGTCCTTAGGTTAGTTAGGTTTAAGTAGTTCTAAGTTCTAGGGGACTGATGACCACAGATGTTAAGTCCCATAGTGCTCAGAGCCAGCCATGAGCCCTGATGGAAGACATTCGTCGCCTCCGATTTGCTTCGGACTATGAGGCACACACCTGAGTACAATCATGGTGCCATAGGTAAGCCACAGCCTTTCTTTCTATGTAAAAAATGACCTTCTTCTCTCTCTGTGGGATAAAAGTATTAACAGTTGTGACGATTTCTTTTGAAATAATGTACAATTTACTTATTTTCCTCCATTTGCGTCCTTTTCTTTTGGCTGTTCCTTACACGTTAAGTGCATCGTTTAGTTCCAAGATTTCGGTTCATGTTTCTCGCAAAGTCATTAATCTTCTTCAATGTGAAAACCAAGAGTTCTAATTCGCTTCCCTGGGCCACATATGAAGTTACTTCTTCATCTGCCAATCACTCTACGTCCTCGTTTGCCTGTAGGTCCATGAGAGAGAAACTAGTGGGCTAAATTGGCTATACCAAACCCGTTGCTCGACGTCTGGCGATCCATTATGGTATTTAACAAGTTCTTAATACTTTACGAACACCGGATCTCGACGAAAGTCGGTGACTACCCCCCCCCCCCCCCCCCCCGCCCTCACCACTACCGAAGCGGCGAAGTGGTACCCCCTTCCAGAGCAACGTGATTGGCCGGCACACAGTAGCGGACGAGGGCTAAGCATATATATAGAACACAACATCCTGACACTCTCTGCAAGGCCCCCCCCCCTCCCTCCTCTCTCCTCAGCCCTCTCCTGCTTGCCAACGGCTGTAACTACCATGCCGAACACATCCTCAACCTAAATGGCAAGCAGAAGTCCAGTCAACCGACTAATATCCTTCCCAAACCCGCAACTGCTAACCAACCCCCTACCCAATCCCAGTTCCTCAAATCCCCCCCGTTTAAGTCCACCTCATCAAAACAGCGGCGTGCAAGGAAGGACAGGAAGGAGAAGCACTCCAAGGGGAAAGAGCACTCCAACACCCCCACCCCAACCACCCCATCACCCTGTAAGGAACATTCGCCCCCGACAGCACCTGTTCAAATGGTTCAAATGGCTCTGAGCACTATGGGACTCAACTGCTGAGGTCATTAGTCCCCTAGAACTTAGAACTAGTTAAACCTAACTAACCTAAGGACATCACAAACATCCATGCCCGAGGCAGGATTCGAACCTGCGACCGTAGCGGTCTTGCGGTTCCAGACTGCAGCGCCTTTAACCGCACGGCCACTTCGGCCGGCGACAGCACCTGTCATCGCCCTGGGAGGGGACCAGGAAACAACCGTACTGGAAGGGAACCACGTAACAGGGCAAGACTCGGACGGTTTCGTGCTGGCGAAGAAAACCTTTCGCCAGCCGAGGCTTCTGCCGGCTCAGGGAGTGGAACCCACCCCGAACCAGTTTCAGGCGGTGGCAGATGAGCCAGAGACACCACATGACACAACAACACAAACACAAAATCAGGTCGCCCACCATCTCCCTCCGATCGTTGTGGAGTTAAAAACAGAAATCGGGGGAGGCAATTTCCAGGCAAAACCTGCTGGTGGTGATAAAATCAAAATAACAGTACGCACACTTGAGCACTACACCACAATCAAAACACTTCTCAACAACAAAAACATACCCCACTACATATTCCCCACAACAAAGACACGAAACAAATACATTGTCATCAGAGACCTACCGAGACGAGTGGCCCCCAGGCGATCAAAACAGACGTGACTGCCCAGGGGTATGTCGTCAAGGCGGTCCAACAGATGGGCAACATAGGGACCAAATGGCCCCTGTATCAGGTCACACTGCCGCATGTCTCACAAAATAAGAGGGAAATTAAGATGAACCTTGCTGTCCCTGTGGCCACTGAACCAATGCGCCGCAAAAACAAGACGGTGCAGTGCTTCAGGTGTCAGGGCCTCAACCACATTGCAGCACACTGCTCCATGGCAGTGACGTGCAGAAAATGCGCGGAGGTCCATGACACAAGAACATGCACAGTGTAACACATGGACCCACAAATAAGGTGCGCACTGTGTGGCAAAAACCACACAGCAGGTTACCAAGGTTGTGAGGTCCATAAACGACACACACAGTAGGCAAAGGGCGCAAAGGACGCCCCCCCCCCCCCACACACACACAAAGAAAACACCATGAACCCATCCAGACACACAAGAAACCAAGACATGACAACAGACACGGACAAGGCCTGGGTAAAACCAAGGCCGGACACACCAAGAGTGACTTATGCAGACGTGGTTTCTCCTCTGAGGACCCATGAAAGTATGGCCCAATCACCACAACGCCAGACACTATCACAAGAACAACACTGGGAAACACACAGCAATTACGACCAAGTCCACCATGACAAAGAAAGCTCTAGGGAACCCCACACACACTCCCCCTCCCCCCCCCCCCACCCCATGGATCAGTTGTTAGGCGTAATGGTGCAGACCATGAACCTCATCATGGAAATGATGAAGGAATTCAGGGAAGCCCAGTAGCAGAACACACAGATTCTCGTTGCCCTTCAGGCAACAGTCCAGCAGTCACTCCCCTCTGCAACTCCCTCAGTAGTAACAGAACCCCATCATGAATAGACGACCAAATATCCAATGCCTGACAATGTGCGTCTTTAACGCAGATGGCATTGTTAATCAAGAGGTCGAGTTCAGAGAACTCATGAAGGAATCCTCCATCGACATACGCATGATGGGGGAAACACACCTAAAACTGGCAATAAAAGTGACAGTCCCCAACTACGTTAGCTACAGTAAGGACAGGCCAACCCAAGGTGGAGGAGTGGCCATTTACAT
Source organism: Schistocerca americana (assembly GCF_021461395.2). Classification (NCBI taxonomy): domain Eukaryota; kingdom Metazoa; phylum Arthropoda; class Insecta; order Orthoptera; family Acrididae; genus Schistocerca; species Schistocerca americana. The sequence goes on from NC_060124.1 coordinate 126,358,407, forward strand.
AAAAAGAGGGATCCCCACCACCAGGTATTCTTACCAGCTACCAATAAAATCGAAGCTGTAGCCGTAGAAGTAACCACTGCCACGGGACCCCTAACAATCGTTGCAATCTACAGACCTCCACAAGACCAGATAGATGAGGGAAACACAGCTGCTCTAGGGCAAATTGAATACAAACTCTTAATAAGAGGTGACTCCAATGCCAAACATCCAGATTGGAACTCTAGAGTAACCTTCAGAGCAGGCGCCAAACTGCAACGATTAGATCGCGACCACCACTTCTAAACATGGGGTCCAGTCGAGCCCACACACTTTCCAAAAAAAAAAAAATGGAGGTAGGCCCGACGTGTTAGACATAGCCCTGAGTAGGAGAATCGCAGGGTTTTGTGGCCGCAAGGACAATCAACAGAATGTCCTCCTACCACAATCCAGTGATCCTAGCGATCGATGTGGGAGAATGGGTAGCAGTCCCATGGTACCAGAAGTCGTACAAACGTACAAACTGGGAGTGATATGGAGAAACTGTCACCTCCGATATCGCTCGTGCTCCGCCACCTACTGCCGAAACAGTAGAACAAGCGCCACAAGATCAAACAGGTTCCACCTTACAAGCAGCGGAGGAGGCGACGCCCCCGCAAAGGGACAGGCCACTTCCGAAAATACAGCTCCCGGAACATTTGCTAGCTCAAATTAGACACAAGGACAGTGGCAAAAGAGTGGAAAATCACCAGAGATCAGGACACCAGGAGGCTGCTCAACCGTCTACAGAGAGAACTGAAGGTAGCGCTCAACGAGCACAGAAACCAGCAATGGCAAAACCGCCTCACGGCTCTCAAAGTTGACGATCACACACTTTGGCTAACAACCAAGCAATTCACCCAAAGACGAGCTAGGATGCCACCACTGCACGGCGAGTGGGGTCTGGCCTCCACCAACGCTGAAAAAGCCAACGCCCTCGCCGACTCTTTCGAGGAGCAGTTTCAAGTGGCAGAACCAAAGGATGAAGAGCATGAAGAGATAGTCCGTCGTTAACTTGCCGTCTTCCTCAATGCTGAGGAGGACCCAGAAGACGAACCCACACTTTTCGCCTCCGAGCACGTGGCAAAAGTAATTGGGTCTCTCCCCAAAAAAAGGCGCCAGGGCACGACAGTGTCACCAATCACTTAGTTACAAGTTGAAAACCTCCCACCCTCGGCGATCACACACCTCGCGAACGAATTCAACGAGATTACTCGTTGCCGCGAGTGTCCAGCTTGATGGAGAAATGCGGAAGTGGTCGCGATACGCAAACCAGGGAAAGCCCCCCTATTCCCGCAGCACTACAGGCCGATTAGCCTCTTGCCAACTCTTAGCAAGATCTATGAGCGCCTCCTGCTAAAACCCATACAGGAACATATTACCAGAGAGCAACCTCTGCCGGAGTTCCAATTCGGATTCCGGCAGAACCACTCTGCCCCACAACAGATTATTAGAGTGCTTGAAGCAGCCACAGAGGGCTTCAACCACAGAGGCTACTGCAGGATAGTGCTACTAGACGTAGCCAAAGCCTTCGATTTCGTATGGCATAGTTATAAACTCAAGGGTTCCCTGGGAGCTTAGTTAAGCAGATCAAAAGCTATCTCACGAATAGGACTTTCTTTGTCAAAGTAGAAACCGCCACCTCCACCAAAAGGTGTATACGTGCTGGGGTGCCACAGGGATCGGTCCTGTGGTCCCTTTTGTACAGTCTGTACATTGCAGACACACTAACGGCTCCCATGGTGCACACAGCGCAGTACGCAGATGACACAGCCTTCTACACACGAAATGCGAATGAGGACCTGGTCATCCGTAGGCTACAAAGGGTTTCAGGCGACACAGAAACTTGGGTCCGTCGCTGGCGCATTACGATCAATTCTGAAAAGACGCAGGCAATGCTGATGACCCAGAGGCTCGGAAGGCGCGGACCTCCTCAACGCCCCCTCCCCGCCCCCCCCCATTCACCTTCACCTAAAAGGAACCCAGCTCCCCTGTCGCAGAACCGCCAAGTATCTTGGCATAACCTTGGACCCTCGTCTTACGTGGAAACCCCACATAGACGTCCACAGGAAGGTCTGTGGCAGAATGTCCATCCTATACCCAATCCTCAACTCAACCAGGTCCCTTCCCTGCTCTTTGGGTGTGAACGTATATCAGGCGCTGATATGGCCAGTAATGGAGTATGCATCACCTGTCTGGGGATACGCAGCGAAGCAGCACCTGGACAAACTCCAGACTTTGCAGAACCGATCCCTCAGGAGAGCACTGCACCTACCCATCGGATTCCCTATTGACGATTTGCATGCCGCTGCTGAAATCCAACACCTAGAAGAGCGCTTCCAAGATCTGGCCAAGGCCTTCTATAAAGGCTCTTCTAATCGGTATGACATGTCCCGTGACAAGCACAAACGCCCAATGACGATCTTCGACGACTAAGTCGGAGAGAAAATCCCTACTCCCAATTCCTGATCCTCTTCCCTCCCCCCTTAATATCAATCATTTCGCCAACCCCAGGCAAGTACCAGACGTAACAATCATCACATCACACAGACAACCAATAGCACAGAAATACGCACACACAAGTACCAGGTGGAGTAAAAGCCGCAAGGCTACAGACTCCCCAAAACACTTCCGAATTGAAACGTTCCGACAAGACGACGTCACCACTCGGCTGATAACCCGAGAAAAATTCATCAAGTTAGGAACTATATACGCGCGAAATATGAATTAAATAGCTGATCCGCTTGTAGAATACTTTTCTTGTAACCGCACTTCATTTTATCAAATAGATTGGCGCTCCAGTAGACTGTCGTAGTGACATCAAAGAGTTAAACATCCAGTTCATCGTATTACGTCAAATAGTACGCACTGGATTCGAACTTTTAGTCGATACCTTCTACTTGGTATAATACGACGCACTGACTGTTTAAGTTTCGACCAGATGATGGTAGTAGGCCGAAACGCGATATCTTTTTCCAGAATCAAAATGCGATCGAGGTAGAGATTGTTTTAAGTAATTGCATCTTAGTAGTAGGCCGCTATACGGCCTTCCAGTCTATCATTACCTTCCCTTTTCTGTTACCGCGCTGTTACCATCGGAGGCGTAGGCGGGCGGAGTCGACCCGTGATTGGCGCAGGGCTTTCGGTGAGTGGCTGGCGTCGCGTTTTTCAAGTTGGCTCAGGTCGTCGCGTCGCGGCGCCGGCGCCTCGTTAGCGGAGGGAATCAATCGGCAGGCCTAATCCCGACGCTAATTGAGTGGCGCCGCCGGCTGATGGACCCCTCCCCGTTATTTACGCAAATGGGCCGCGCCTGCTAATCCCCTGAGCCGACGGTTTTTCCACCAGCCGAGGAAAAAGTGTCGCCGGTGTCTAAATGGCTGTGTACGGAGGAGCGCCACTGAGTCAGCCCTCAGGCTTCTGCAGCAAATGGCACTAATGTGGCGAGCGCACCAGTTTCTCAAAGGAGCGAATTGAGGTCGGGCAATTCCACACCATTGGCCGGAGATTGCGATAGAAGTTGTCGTGGATGACAGAGGAGAGTAATTGTACCACAGTCAGGTAACGAATCATGCTCCGTAATCGACTAAGTTCGAAGGCCTGACCGAAAGTGATAAAATATTTCCAGGTACCCTTTCTTTAGCTGACGAACGACTAGGCCCTGACTATTTATTGTAAAATTACACTTAACGTACACAACATGCACTAGTTGCTACAATCAATATGCGACGTTCACCTGTTTCTATGCAGGCAGTACAGCGTAGCGCTGACATGGGGACGTTACTAACTCAGCCGCTCCGAGCTTCTTCATGCCTACTACATTTGAGGGTCAGTGCCCGGACAACATTGCCTCGAAGCAGCACGACAGATTGACTAAACAGACTCTGAAAAATCAAATTTGAACGTCTAAAGATTTCAGAGTTGTAACATTACGGCTAACTTCATAGAGACTCCAGTAGATGCATGCGTAGCGTACTAGTCTTCTGAACCAGTCGCTGGTTCGTTACCCCCCAGGGAAGGATTATCTTCTTTTTTTTTCTTTTTTTGAGTCATCAGTCTTCTGACTAGATTGAATTCTTCCCCTGTACCAACCTCTTTACCTCAGAGTGACGGTTGCAATCTGCATCCTCTGCTACCTGCCCGATGTATTCCAGTTTCTCTCTTCCTCTGCAGTTTTTACTCTGTACAGATCCCTCTTGTACCATGAAATCTATTTCCTGATTTCTTAACAAATGGTTTAAATGGCTCTGAGCACTATGGGCCTTAACATCTGAGGTCATCAGTCCCCTTGAACTTAGAACTATTTAAACCTAACTAACCTAAGGACATCACACACATCCATGCCCGAGGCGGGATTCGAACCAGCGACCGTAGCGGTCGCGCGGTTCCAGACTGTAGCGCCTAGAACCGCTCGGCCACCTCGGCCGGCATTTCTTAACAGATGTCTTACATCCTGTCCCTCATTCTTGTCAGTATTTTCCACATAATCCTTTCCTCTCAGATTCTCCAGAACCCCTACTTCGATTCCTTTCTGCTACGATTATCTCACAGTCCATGTTCCACTAGCATACAATGCTGTGCTGAAAACGTACATTCTCAGAAATTTCTCCCTCATATTAAGACCTATGTTCGATGCTAGAAGACGTCTCTAGGCCAGGAATGCCCTTTTTACCAGTGATATAGTCCGCTGTTGATGTCCTCCTAGATAGCAGAATTCCTTAATTTCATCTACTTCGTGACTACCAATCCTGATGTTAAGTTTACGCTGTTCTCATTTCTCCTACATATCATGACCTCTGTCTTTACTCTAGCCGTGGCTGGTCCCGACGGAGGTTCGAGTCCTCCCTCGGACATGGATGTGCGTGTTTGTCCTTAGGATAGTTTAGGTTAAGTAGTGTGTAAGCTTAGGGACTGGTGACCTTAGCAGATAAGTCCCATAAGATTTCACACACATTTGATCTTTATTTTTACTCTAGCCCATATTCTATAATCATTACACTGTTCGTTCCATCCATCAAGGCCGGCCACTGTGGCCGAGCGGTTCTAGGCACTTCAGTCCGGAACCGCGCTGCTGCTACGGTCACAGGTTCGAGTCCTGCCTCACCCACGGATGTGTGTGATGTCATTAGGTTAGTTAGGTTTAAGTAGTTCTAAGTCTAGGGGACAGATGATCTCAGAAGTTAAGTCTCATGATGCTTAGAGCCAATTCAGCAAATCAGGGAATTCTTCTTAACTTTCACTGATGATAGCAATCTCATCTGACAGTATATCAGTCATATACTTTCACCTTCAATTTTAATTCCACTCCCGAGTCTTCCTGAGCCGTGGCTTCTTCCATGAGGGCGTGCGCGTGATCCTACTGGCGCCAATTGTGGGCACGTTACTTCGACTCTGGCCCTCTTTCTATCATCTTTGCTGGGTTGTGTGTTGCCTCTGAGACTGTGTGTTGGCGAGTGGTGTGTCGGACACGGAGCTGGACGGGTGTGCCCGAGTACTAAGCGTCCTGGCGATTGCAGCGAGTTGACCTTTGGGGTACAGGTGCTCGCGTTTTCCTGCGGTGTTGACGGTTCGTATCGGCGAATTTAGTGGGGAAGGAGCTGCACTCGTCGCGCGCAGCATGGTTACGACGTGCATCATTCAGTCGTTGTGTGCTAAATACTCCGAGATGCACTGAACAACTTGGTAGCAACCACGAGCAGCAGGGCAGTGTTGGCCGTTGCCTACCTAGAGTCTTGAAGGTACTGGCGCTAAGTAATGTGTAAGCTTATGGACTAATGGCCTTAGCAGTAAAGTCCCATAAGATTTCACACACATTTGAACATTGTTTTGTCTTACACACTTTTTAATCCGAGTACCTTCGTTCTTGGTCTTCCACTCTTATTTCCTCTTGGTTCTTGTACATATCGTATATTACCCGTCTCTCCTTATAAGCTTACAACTATTTTCCTCAGAATTTCGAATATCTTGCACCATTTGACACTGTCGAACGCTTTTTCCAGGTCGACAGAACTAATGAACGTGTCTTCATTTCTTTTTGATTTTAGTCTTTCTTCAATTATCAACCGTAACATCAGAATTGCCTCTGTCCTGCCTTTACCTTTCCTAAGGCCAAACTGATCTTTATCTAAAACATCCTCTATTTTCGTTTCCTTTGTACTGTATATTATTCCAGTCCACAATTCGGATGCACGAGCTGTTAAGCTGTTTGAGAGATAATTCTCGCACTTTCGACTATTGCTATTCTCGGTGTTGTGTTGATGGTACGTTTCCGAAACTCAGATGGTGCATGGCCTATCCTATATATTCTGCAGACTGACGTGAATGGTCGTTTTGTTGCCACTTCCCACTATGATTTTAGAAACTGTGATGGTATGTTATCAATCCCTTGTGTCTTATTTTATACTAAGTCCTCCAAAGATCTTTCAAATTCTGATCCTAGTAATGGATCCCCTCTCTCTTTTAAATCGACTCCTGTGTCTCCTTCTATCACATAAGAGAAATTTTCCCCTCCAAGGGACGTACAGTTTACTCTTCGGCCTATCCCCTCTCTCCTCTTCATCCTCTTCTTTTAATAGTGGAATTCCTGTTGCACTCTCAATTATATCATCCTTGTCTTTCAATTCACTGACGGTTACTTTGATTTTCCTGTATGCTGAGTCAGCCCTTCCGACAATCATTTTCTTTTCCGATTTATTCAAATTTTTCGAACAGGCATTTCTTCGTAGCTTTCCTGCACTTCTTATTTATTTCATTCCTCAGCGACTTGTTTCTGTAGTCCTGTATTTACCTGAATATTTTTGTGCTTCCTTCTGTCACCAATTTCTTCCATCATCTTCTATTACCCAAGGTTTCCTCGACGTTGTCTTGTTCTCTGTATCTGTTTTCCTTTTCTGCTTCTGTGTTTGCTCTTGCTAGAGCTCTCCATTCCTCTTCAACTATAATGTCCACTGAGCTATTCCTTATTGCAGTGTCTATAGCGTTAGAGAACTTCAAGCATATCTCTTCATTCGTTAGTACTTACGTGTGCCCCTTCTTGTCGTACTGATGCTTTTGACTAATGTATTTAACTTCATGCTACTCTTCACCACTACTACACCACTGCTTCTTGGTACATCTTACAATACAGCAACTGTTCGGAGTCTCTTTCTGACCATGATATAATCTAACTGATATCCCCTTGTGATTCTTGAACGTAGTATTCACTATTACTTGCTGAAATTTATTGTATAACTTAATTAATCTTTCTCCTTTCTCGTTCTTAGAACCAAGCCCATACTCTCCTGTATCATTTTATTCTACACCTTCCTGTGCAACTAGTTTCCAGTCCCCCATGGCTATTGGATTTTCAACACCATTTACACACTCAGTTACCCGTTCAGTATCCTCATCTATTTCTCTCTCTTCATCTTCAGCTTGCGACGTCGGCGTGTGTACCTCAAGTATCGTCGAAGGTGTTGGTTTGCTGTCGATTCTGATAAGAACAATTCTGTCACTGAACTGTTCACAGTAACACACTCTCTGCCCTACCTTCCTATTCATAACGAAACCTGTTCCCGTTGTGCCATTTCCTGCTGCTGTTGTTATTACCCTATACTCTTCACTTCACTGACCCCTCTATATGTAGACTGAGCCTTCGCATTTCCTTTTTCAGATTTTCTAGCTCCTTTGGCATTCCACTCCCGGAGATCCGAATAAGGGACTATTCGGTAGCCTTTTGCCAATGGAGAGATAATCATGACACTTTTCCAATTACAGATCATACGTCCAACTGACTCACATTATATACACTGTGTGATCAAAAGTATCCGGACGCCCCCAAGAACATACGTTTCACATATTAGGTGCATTGAGCTGCCACCTACTGCCAGGTACTCCATATCAGTGACGTCAGTAGTCATTAGACATCTCAATGGAGCAGAATGGGGTGCCCTGCAGAACTGACGGACTTCGAGCTGGGTCAGCTGATTGGGTGTTACTTGTCTCATACGTCTGTACGCGAGATTTCCACACACCTAACCATCCCTAGGTCCACTGTTTCCGATGTGATAATGAAATGGAAACGTGAAGGGACATGTACAGCACAAAAGCGTACAGGTCGACCTCGTCTGTTAACTGGCAGAGGCCGCTGACAATTGAAGAGGGTGGTAGTGTGCAATAGGCGGACATCTATCCAGACCATCACACAGGAATTCCAAACTGCATGAGGATCCACTGCAAGGCGGGAGGTGATAAGACTTGGGTTTCATGGTCGAGTGGCTGCTCGCATGCCAAATGACGCCTCGCTTGGTGTAAGGAACTAAAAAATTGGACTATTGAACAGTAGAAAAAAGTTCTGTGGAGTGACGAATCACTTTACACAAGGTGGCGATCCAATTGCAGGGAGTGGGTATGGCGAATGCGCGGTAAACGTCTTGTAGTGTGTAGTGCCGATAGTAAAATTCGGAGGCGATGGTGTTATGGTGTAGTTGTATTTTGTTATGGTTGAGATGCGCCGCTAAACCCGCTGGGCAGGACGGGTAGTTTAAATTGGGGGAAGGGGCCCAAATAAGGGGCTGTCAGTTACACTCGAACATACAACTTTATTATTTGATTGAACATTTCAAGAGCCAAAAAAAAAATTTTCTTTAAAGACACGGCTTTAATCTTTTGGACTTAATTACCAGCTGAAAGCCACTTTAATTAAAAAACGGCTGAAGGTCAATAGCTTAAAAAGCAAGAATAATCAGAAGTTTGAAAGGAAGGCGTTATCTTACAACAGTTATTTATTTAGGCTGAATGCCTTAAGAGCAAAAGTCAAACTCAAAATCGGCTGATGGCCCAACACTTAAAATTCAACAACATTAAAATTTTTAATATACCAAAGGCCATACGTGAAACCGTTCTTTGAACTAGGCTGAAGGCCTTAAGAGCAAAACTACTCGAACTCAAAATCGGCTGAAGACCCCACACATAAAATTCAACAACATTAAAACCTTTAAAATGCCAAAGGTCTTACGTGAAACAGTTCTTTAAATTAGGCTGAAGGCCTAATGAATCTTACGTCTTACGTGCAAAACAACCTTATTTTTTTTTAAAAAAAAAATAGGCTAGAAGCCATACAAGTACAAACAACAAGAACAAATTTAAAAAGGCAGTACACCAAAGGGCGCTCAGATGTTCGAGTGTCGGCCTGGAATTCAAACACTAACGCTCCCTTAGGTGAGACAGGCAGTTGGGCCAACCGGTCACTATCCGACGACAACCCAACTGACAGACAGCCAACGGACCCACTGACAAGATAACTTCCACTTCACCCGACCAGTGCGCAACAGGGAGTTCACAAAGCGCCCTTTCTTCTACTAGTTGTAATATTGAGCCATACAAACTCTGCGGCATATTAAAAACTCAAAAATGCTTTAGAATCCAGATTTCGTCCTGTTTCTCATTACCATGCAAAAGCACCAAGATGAAAAATTATACGTAATATTTAGCGACGTCAATCAAAGAATGACCTGACAAAGTGCGCACATAAAAGCGGAATACCTCATACTTATTCCAGTTTCTTGGTCACTTAAATGAAAATTAAAGAATACATACGTTGAATGTTCTGAGAAATCATAAGAAGCTGGGCCAGTTACGTGTGGTGATGAATAGTAAAAGATGCACTACCAGTTTCAAATACGAGAAACTGCAGTAAATAATGACAGACTGGAGGAAAAGTTTTCTGTTATTTCGTGTTATTTATTGTTTGTTACGTGTATGGTGTTTCAGGAGAAATGTTAAGTCAAACTGGATGAGGACAACAGCTTTACAATCTAGTCTGTATTGTTGGACTGATTTCCTTTCTCACATATTGCTTAAAAGAATAGTGGAAGCTGTTATTGATTACCTACTGATGTAATTCTGTGAAGCAACATAGTGTGGGAAAGTGGTGAAAAATGTTGGAAGTAACAAGTAGCCAGCATATCTTTTATTATTTTCGTATTTCTGTTTGATTTTTGTTCATATTTAAGTACACAGCACAAATGACTCTTTCTTGGAAAATACATAGACGTAAAGTGCTAAATCAGTAGCAGATTGTTAGTATACCATTACGAAAAGAAACAAAATAATTTTCGTGTTGCGCTTCTCATACTGGTACGGTAAATATTTTTCATTATGTTGAAATGTTAACTTTGTGTTTAGATAATGCTACTTGATGTCTTCTTTAAACTGTTGTGCAGGTTGTGTGTATGTCTTACAAAATAAATTTAAGTCATCAGCATGAATAATTATTATTCAGTATGTGTTTTGAGCTTAAATTTTGTATGAATTTGACACATATCTAAAATAGTTAACTTCCTTTTACTGTTAACTAATTCAGTTTGGTGCATTTCACTTTTCTTAGCAGATAGGCTTTTTTGTGTTTTCTCATGATTGTGTTTCTCTCGTAAATCACAACTAAGATCATCAATTAAAATGAACAGGTGCACATCGTTTAATTTTGTGTAATATTTAGTGAAAAGGCTTTGCCATTATATTATCTTGAGATCATCAACTGAATAGAGTAATCATTTTGATTTAATTTGTATTTGCTAAATTCCTTTTACTTGATAATTGTATTACGATGTCATGTTGAAAGTCATCTTAAAAAAAAGATAAGGATTATGTGAATCTTCACTTGTTTACTTTGCTTCTGGACAGTCTCTTTCTGAAGGTATAGTTTCTTTATGAATGTAAATTGATGCATACCAAAACGATTATATTCATTGAAAAGAAATGTGTGCTTAGACAACCTCATGTTTACGATTAAGAACTAAATCCACTCTCTAAATGTAAATGAAATATGCCCTGGCTGAAACAACACTGTCTGGTCTGACAATAATTAAACTCCACACTGTCAATCGACCCTATGAAACTGTAAACGCTTATCTGCTGTAATTGGCTTACATGTGTTGCAATGGAAAACATCGTGCAACTGCTGTCATAGAAAAATAAGAAGAGGCATGTCTCAATTTATGAGCTGCTACTGAATACAGAGAATCAAGTAGTGGATATCTTAAATACACACGACGCAAACTAGATTGCATAAAATTTATCTGTCATAAAAAAGAATGGTCATCAGATAATAGGAGATGGATATTGATGTAGGATAATTTGAGTTACTGTGTAGACAAAAATTCTTCTCAAGGAACTGTGTTAAAAAAATTCCTCTAAAAATAATATTGATACTACTACATTTACAAAATTTCACCACTGAGGCTCAGTAATCACTAAGAAAATATTTCATTACTTACAATTATGCCAGATGAGCACTGGAGAAATATAAATATGTTACTCAACTTGTAAATTTGTTCTAACACAAAAGTCCTTACAGATTACTAATGATAAAATTATTTTCGTCTTTTCAAATCCACTAACACTGAATGTGACAAAACTTTAAAAAAAAAATTAGCAAGAAAATCCTGATTTGGATGTCTGCGCTGCACCCAGTTTGCCGCAATAAAGTAAAACATGTTCATTCTTTACCCTAAATCACATTCTTCCAAAAATAGTATCTATCTTAGCAAATATATTCCAGCCAGTGCAGAATAGTACGATTCCTTTTGTAATAAAAATATTTTTCCCTCAGATCAATAAAATAATTCGCAACAGCACCATGTTCTGTGTATTTACTGTACAAACTCACTGTCACGACACTCCACAACAACTCACTATCTCGTCTTCTCGCTATCAAAACGTAACACCTGCGCATCTTCGCAGAGCAAAGATGATGTTACTAGTCTCCAGACAGCTCAGCGTCTCTCAACAGGCTGCGCGCCATAACTAAACGATGCAGTTATTATATGTGCGTCTTAAGACATCCAAAAAAGGAAAATTTCCGGTAAAATTATACACACACACGTTTGAATATATCAATTCTTAATTCCGTCTGGTGGTCTCTCGCGCCGGCCTTGTCACCGAGCGGTTCTAGGCACTTCAGTCCGGAACCGGGCTCCTTCTACGGTCGCAGGTTCTGAATCCTGCCTCGCGCATGGATGTGTGTGATGTCATTAGGTTAGTTAGGCTTAATTAGTTCTAAGTCTAGGGGACTGATATCCTCAGATGTTAAGTCCCATAGTGCTTAGAACCATTTGAACCAGTTTTGGTCTCTCGCAGGGTACATTCAAAATCTATTGCAATTAGACAAGGAGGAGATGATGAATGGTGCGTAATGAGTGCAATTTCATATTTTCCTCACGATAATTCTCTCTGTCTTCAATCGTTAGTTGTCCTTCCAATACTTGACGTATTTCAGCAGTTGTCAGCTTCAGCTGGTCGAAATGAACACTTTGCGGAATCCTATTGTGTAGCCACTGATGCTTTTCCTATCATTCTTCTGTTTGGCAGTCACCAGTGAGAAACTTTAAGAACCAAGAGGTGATATAGTTCCAATGCATTTCACATAGTAGGTTGTTCTGCTATTCTGCTGTGGAGTGATATGGTTACCATCGATCCTGCCCGATTTTTGGACGCAGTCTCATCTTGTCTGTTGTCAGGGCGAACTGATTCAGAGCTCTACAATGATGGAGCAAGTGGGTGAGATCTTTTCAGCTACTTGATGTGGTGCTTGTTAAGTAAATGAGTAGGTTATTTCAGAAGATCATTTTTAGTACTATATGTTTTAACTTGATAACCCTTCCCATTCACACTTGCAATGACACCCCTTCATATTGCGAAGTGTAAGACAACATCTTGGTCATTTTCTCTTAATTTGAAACTGATTATAAGATCAAATATTGTATAAGATGGTCATGCCATTATGATTTTTGTGTGTCAGCGATGTGCACGTCAGAGAGAGAACAAGTTATGTTACTGTTAAACTACCTTTGGTCTCGTGGCAGAGTTTTTGATTCTGCGCAGACTCATACAAGTGTATAGAGGATGGACGTATATAGTAGGGCTGTGTGGACTTGTAATTGTATCTGTTAGATGAAGAAAGGACAGCAATGATGTACACTTTTTTTTTAATAGAAGAAGTTCGAAATGGCTTTGAGCAGTATGGGACTTAACTTCTGAGGTCATCAGTCCCCTAGAACTTAGAACTAGTTAAACCTAACTAACCTAAGGACATCACACACATCCATGCCCGAGGCATGACTCGAACCTGCGACCGTAGGGGTCCACTCTGGCCGGCAATAGAAGAAGTTTGAGGTAAGACTGCAGCACTGTGCACCTAATTTGTCGGAACTATTACTGTCAGCTAGTTAACAAGTTCAGAGCTGAGAGAAAGACAGGCCCCACTTCCCAGAACCATGAAGTAACATATTAACTGATTTAGCTATGTGGTTTTATAGAAATTATCTGTTAACTTTGTACTCTTTTTAAATTATTGTTCATTTTGTTAAGCATATTATGGTTCAGACTAATGTTATGTGTGAAGATCGCGCCAAGTTTTGTTCTATCTTTTTGAATATAAACTTCATTCTAAAATGTTCTTCCTGGAATATCATTTCATAGGAGTAGCTACTCCTCCCACCTCACTGTTTACATTACGCCTTACCACACGCAACTGTCTGAATATGTATTTGGAAACAGAAATCTACCTTAATCTACCTTAGCCGTTGCCTGCTTGCTATTGTGCTTTCGAGAAATCTGCAACAATGTCGTCCAGATGGGAGGTAAGTGGAAATTTTGATTAGGGCCAAATAATTGTTTTACCTGCGTTCCGCATTTGATACAGAGGGAAACCGCGTTCAGACCACTTAACACTTCAGTTCATATTAGGATCAGCAAAACTGGGCTAAATTTAAGATAGAAACAAATATAGAGAGCAACTTACAGTTCTTCTGCATGTAAGTTGAATAGTAGTGGAAATAAACTGCATCCTTGAATATCATCCGTCCACTTCTCTCTTCCTCTACCATTCGTACTGCCCTCAGAGTCCTTGTTTACATGTATGCTATCCGTCATTTCCTATAGATTGTATCCACTTTCGTAGTGATTTCGAACACCACCATACAAGAACAAATCAAGCTGAGTCAGGTGAGGTGAAGGTGCTGACTATAATAAGGACTTCATCCTATTTTCCTTGCTTCGTTCACTAGTGAAACTCACAATCTGAGCGAGAGTTGTGTAATGTTCGAAGGTCAGGTACCATCTCTTCCAACGACCTGTACAATGGTGAAGTGACATGGGGCGGTCGAAGAGGGACCCATGCCATAGAATATATGACTGTGTTTACGGCACTACAGCACGACTATTTCCTCTATAGCTCATTTCGTCTCTTGTAAAACAAGCTTCGTCCGAGAAAAGTATGTACACAGGAATGTCCGAATCGACAATACAGGAACGGAGCTTTCAATTGCTTAATATGGTGCGGAATGAAATGTCTACGCTTGTTAGTATTTGTATTTTCAGCAAACTTCAGGGGTCTAGTTACAGTTAGAAGCACTCCATCGTCAGGTCACAAGTGGCCCATTGGGACAATCCGATAGCCGTGTTATCCTCAGACGAGGATGCGGGTAGGAGCGGCGTATGGTCACCACACCGCTCTCCCGATCGTTACGAAGGTTTTCTTTCACCGGAGCCGCTACTGTTCGGTCGAGTAGCTCCACAATTGGCATCACGAGGCTGAGTGCACCCCGAAAAATGGCAACAGCGCATGGCGGCCCGGATAGTCACCCATCCAAGTGCCGGCCATGCCCGACATCGCTTAACTTCGGTGATCTGACAGGAACCGGTGTATCCACTGCGGCAAGGCCGTTGCCCAGTTACAGTTACAGTGTTGCCGTATTGCTTTACAAACAGTACTGTGGGTGCCAACCTGCACGTGAGCCTCTTATCAAGTGCTAATAGAAGGCTTCTTACCTATGCGAGCAAGCACCGCTTTTTCCAAGTAAGAAAGTGAGAAGTTTTCCTCAGTCGTTGTTTAGTGAACACAGTTGCACTCTTTACCTTTATCAACGGAATACTCTCCGAAACGTAACATTTGTGTATATGACCCAGTAAAACATAGTAGCGTCCCTACAGGATCCATTTTCTTGTCAAATGATTCAAATGGCACTGAGCAGTATGGGACTTCTGAGGTAATCAGTCCCCTAGAACTTAGAATACTTAAACCTAACTAACCTAAGGACATGACACACATCACGCAGTATTCGAACCTGCGACCGCAGCGGTCTCGCGGTTCCAGACTGTAGCGCCTAGAACCGCTCGGCCACTTCGACCGGCCATTTTCTCGTCAGTACGTGAGAAAGATTTCTACTCATTTTATACTCGGGTAAAACACTGTTTCTCTAGAGTTAACAGCTGATCAGGCTGGACTGTCCAGTACCCACAGCAAGTAATGTTCGTCGTAAATCAATCGTTTCGATCATATAACACTTTTAGTTGATTCTCGTATTTCGATCACTGAAAATATATGAATAAAACCAGATTTACCTTATCCAAGAGTAAATATGTAATGGTGTAACTGTACGCTGTGTGTTTCTTTCACGAATCTTGTTTAGTCTTCAGCTTCTATGCTACATGTAAGGCTCCAGCAGAAAATTAACATATAATCTGAAACAGGCCAACTCTTCTTTCAGAAGAAGAGTGCATTATTTCCACTGATGTAAGCGACTTTCACAAAGGGAAGACAGTCATGTTTTCGCACCTGGGCTGCTACTGTCTTGAGAGTCTGTGGATAGTATTCAAAGCAGGATGAAGTGACAAGTAGGCGACAAGGTACTGCACACATCATTACAGAGCGTGGAGGCCGGAGGCTTGCCAGCACTGGAAAACAGAATAGGCGCATATCTGTGGCAGAGCAGACAACGCAGTACTGTGTATCAATAGGCACACGTGTTACAGAGCACAACGTTCAGCACACGTTGTCGAACATGGCGTTCCATCGTAGGCGACCCTGCTGTGTTTCCATATTGACCTAACAACATCGATTATTACGATTGCGATGGGTCGAGGATCAACGAGATTAGGCCGTGGATAAATGGAAACATGTCGACTAACCGAATGGATCATATTTCTTGTCGCACTAAGTCGATGGTCGCATCCACATTGCTCGAAACGTGCACTGCAGCATGGTCGCAGAATGATTGTGGTTGTATAATTCCATGGTGTAAAATCATGGGTAGTTCCATTCTATTTATGATAGCAATCGAGGGCATCATGACAACTGTGTATTTCGTGCACACTATTGCAGACCACCTGTACCACTTCATACCTCATATCTTCTCTGATGGTAATGGAGTCTTCCATAATTATAACTGTCGGTATTGTAAAGCCACCATCGTATTACAGTAGTTTGAGGAGCTGAACCACATTGATCTCTTGACCACCAAATTTGTCTGATTTGTTCGATATACACTACTGGAAATTGAAATAAGAACACCGTGAATTCAATGTCCCAGGAAGGGGAAACTTTATTGACACATTCCTGGGGTCAGATACATCACATGATCACACTGACAGAACCACAGGCACATAGACACAGGCAACAGAGCATGCACAATGTCGGCACTAGTACAGTGTATGTCTACCTTTCGCAGCAATGCAGGCTGCTATTCTCCCATGGAGACGATCGTACAGATGCTGGATGTAGTCCTGTGGAACGGCTTGCCATGCCATTTCCACCTGGCGCCTCAGTTGGACCAGCGTTCGTGCTGGACGTGCAGACCGCGTGAGACGACGCTTCATCCAGTCCCAAACATGCTCAATGGGGGACAGATCCGGAGATCTTGCTGGCCATGGTAGTTGACTTACACCTTCTAGAGCACGTTGGGTGGCACGGGATACATGCGGACGTGCATTGTCCTGTTGGAACAGCAAGTTCCCTTGCCGGTCTAGGAATGGTAGAACGATGGGTCCGATGACGGTTTGGATGTACCGTGCACTATTCAGTGTCCCCTCGACGATCACCAGTGGTGTACGGCCAGTGTAGGAGATCGCTCCCCACACCATGATGCTGGGTGTTGGCCCTGTGTGCCTCGGTCGTATGCAGTCCTGATTGTGGCGCTCACCTGCAAGGCGCCAAACACGCATACGACCATCATTGGCACCAAGGCAGAAGCGTCTCTCATCGCTGAAGACGACACGTCTCCATTCGTCCCTCCATTCACGCCTGTCGGGACACCACTGGAGGCGAGCTGCACAATGTTGGGGCGTGAGCGGAAGACGGCCTAACGGTGTGCGGGACCGTAGCCCAGCTTCATGGAGACGGTTGCGAATGGTCCTCGCCGGTACCCCAGGAGCAACAGTGTCCCTAATTTGCTGGGAAGTGGCGGTGCGGTCCCCTACGGCACTGCGTAGGATCCTACGGTCTTGGCGTGCATCCGTGCGTCGTTGCGGTCCGGTCCCAGGTCGACGGGCACGTGCACCTTCCGCCGACCACTGGCGACATCATCGATGTACTGTGGAGACCTCACGCCCCACGTGTTGAGCAATTCGGCGGTACGTCCACTGGGCCTCCCACATGCCCACTATACGCCCTCGCTCAAAGTCCGTCAACTGCACATACGGTTCACGTCCACGCTGTCGCGGCATGCTACCAGTGTTAAAGACTGCGATGGAGCTCCGTATGCCACGGCAAACTGGCTGACACTGACGGTGGCGGTGCACAAATGCTGCGCAGCTAGCGCCATTCGACGGCCAACACCGCGGTTCCTGGTGTGTCCGCTGTGCCGTGCGTGTGATCATTGCTTGTACAGCCCTCTCGCAGTGTCCGGAGCAAGTATGGTGGGTCTGACACACCGGTGACAATGTGTTCTTTTTTCCATTTCCAGGAGTGTAAAACACATCTAAGATGCTGTCAGTGACTATCTCTGCGCTTTCACATCACCTGCATGTAATTTACAGGAAGTGCTGGACGTTTTTTAGACTTCTCGTCCCACATACCTCCAGAAATCTCCAAGGACCCGTCGAATCGACGTCTCGCAGTATACATACTGTATCGGACTTCAAACGTTGATCAACACTGTATTAAGCTACTATTGTGTCATGGCTCAGCAGTATTCGCCGAGGCATCAGCTTTGGTCTCTCTTTACAATACAATACACGATGTAAGGGCTATAAACGCTAATATATCTACTGGTGACTGAGGACCGTGTACTGGACAACATTACATTAGTATCTACTTCATTTGTTGACTAATAAGTTGAAATATTAGGAGTACCATGTTTTAAGGATGGTTAGTATCTCCAAGTACTTGTGGCAAGTGCAAGCCATTAATGTTCATATTCCGCATGTCGGCAGGGCAGGTGTTGAAGTATGAACAGTGGACACAAAACAATTTATACTCAAATTAATAATAAAAGTAGGGTGATTAAAATGAATCGTGATATGCATCGGCCAGGTATTTCGAACAAAGTGACACGTTTTGACTACATTCAATACTGATTTTGTCGTAAGATGGTAACGGTCATATACTCGAACAAAGCGCTTGCTTCTTTACGGTTCGTTAGATAGCAGATTGCGTGCCCTTTGTCTTAGATCCATCGACTTCTCTGCCCCATCCTCCACTTCCCCCAGGTCCTCGTTACATCTCTGGCTGACTCTCCGCAGCTATTTCTAAGAATCTGTTCAGTTTTGTCCACTTCACTTCAGGTATACCTGTGCTCATGGCGCCTCTTGTTCACTGTTGGCAGATACGTCCTCTATCACCTAAATGTTTCAATCACCGTAAAATTGACGTCACAGGCGAAATTCGAAATTCAAATAGACATCGAAGTTGGTAGCGAACACTAACAACAATGTGTCTTCACACGCATTGAATACATCCCTTTGGATTTCATATGCTGCCATATATCTTTATCGAAATTTCAAGGTTCACATTCACATTAACACTATAGTAATAACAGCAGTATGTTATGCAGAATCAGAGATGTTACACTGGCCGATGGCAAATGTAAGACGTTCTCACTTTTGTTTGCAGATTTTACCGCAATGCTGACGATATTACCTACTGCGATTTCGGTGGTTCCCGGAGAGCACTTGGAAAAAGTTCGAGTTCTCTATTTCGAGTACAGATGTAAAACTGGAACTGGAGAATATTCCGCTGCCGTTCTGTTTACAGCTTTGAAAAGAATTTGAATAGCAACGTTCACATCCCAGGGAAACTCGCCGCAGCAAATAGCGCGGAGCCAATTCAGACTGTGCCAGCCAATTTTCCCGACAATTTGAATATAAATCACGTTACACGGCGTTCCTTTTGTGGAGGTCAAAATGCGAAAAACTCCGAGCGCGATTCCTAATCAATGGAATCGAAGGCTGCACTCCGGGCCTCAGCGAGACTTCGGCTAGCGTGTAACATGGCGGCTTTCGATGAATACATAATTTTTTTTCGGGGGTTTTAATTTTCTTCGTTAATAACCGTGGCTGATGGAAACGCCAGTCGCACGGCATTTAAAATGCAAAGCCCGCTATGGCCTCTGGCGCCTCTCGCTGTTCATTTGTCAACGGTCCTTCCCCTCTCAGTGATCATGTAAGGTGTAACAGGAGAAGCCCGACACAGACTTGCCTATTGTTTCCCCCTGAACTTACTTCTGGTCTCATGTAGACTGCATGGCGTTAGCGTTTGTTCCTTTCATAAAAACACAGTGGTGGATGAGTTCCTAAAGGAGAACAGGACAGGACAGGACTATCACTTGGGAATTGTAATGATAATTACCTAAATATTTAGTTTCATGTTCCATGGATTATTTTCACCCTTAAATCGTAATGATGTGGAACGAGTCATTTTACATTCACATCACAAATTTATTTGTGAATATGGCTACATGCTGAACCTCTACTTCTTTTTAGTATACGGAGATGAGTTAGTCATTCCTACCCACCACCTTTCCCGCTTATAATAATAGAAAATCTTCTGCGGAATAGGAGGAGTTGTGAAAAGGAAACTTTTTAAGCTCGTTTTCTGATTTCACTTTGTTGTCTGGTAGACATTTTATATCATTGGGTAAGCGATAAAAAATTTTGGATGCAGCACCATGAACCTTTTTTTGTGCTGAAGGCAACATTAATGTGGATTAATGAACATCATTTCATCTTCTGGTATTGTAATTATGTGCGTCATTGCTCCTTCCCAACTCCTGAGTATTATTTCAACGAACTTCATGAGGAAATAAATATATTGTGAAGCTTTCGTCGAAAGTTTACTCTTAAAATAGATGTTTATAAGATGATCATGGATGAGTACACATAATATTGTCACAGCATGTTTTTCAGCGATGAAGTCCTTCTTAAAGATGAATCACCTGAAAAGGTTGTTCCACATGACATTATTGAATGAAATTTTGCAAAATATGTGAACTTCTTGATTTGTTTATTCTCATGACTTGCAATGATTCTCAGAAAAAGTGGTTGATATACCTTATTTTAGGAGTTTCAAAACGTGGATTCTTCACTTTTAAATTTCGTTAATTTAGACACCTAAAAGTATTCAAATTTCCACCATATTTATTATTTCCTCACCATGTGTTACATTTATGATGGTGTAGTAAATCTAGATTTTGAGGACTAAATATGTAGATTCTACCTAAATTTAAATGTGAGATCATTCTCAGAATACCAGTCAATGGCACTGTTATGAACACTGCTCAACATTCGTTCTGTTGTTGTATGTATGCCAGGATTGATAACAATTGATATGTCATCCGCAAAAAATAAGTAATTCTATTTGTGGCATACCAGACAGATGATCGTTTGCATATATGGGGGAAAATAGCAGAACTAAGGTTCAAATTGGGGACTTGGTGAACCAAAAACAGGAATCTCCCCTGATTCCATTCGTTGAATTACGGAGTAGAGCTTTCTGGAGAGTTTTGATTAGATTTGACTTTATCCATTTTTTTGGCTGTAACATCAACCCCATAAAACCTTGCTTTAATTAAGAGAACATTGCATGTCAGGCGATCAAGGGCCTTGGATGGATCACAGAAGATACTATCTGGTTCTACTTCAGTATTCCATGCTTGTAAAATATGGCGAGTGAACGTGTAAATTACATTCTCATTAGTGGATAAAGTACACCTTCAAAATACAATGAGCCGTACATTACTTAGCTAACCGGTATTCATGTATATAATCCATCGTCGGTATCTGATAGAACACTAATCAATTATACGTACATCGATATATATAACATGACGTTTGCATCCATACGATACTGCAGTGCCTGTATGCATCGATACCTGTCCAAACGAACACTGCATCGTTCTTTTTCACAACTAACGCACTGAAATATCGTATTTAATCATCAGGAAGCAACATTCAACTAAAATGTCCTCTCCTGTACAGGAATTGCATACTGTGTACCAGTGTATATGGAAGACTGAGAGTGGCCATGAGTCGTGCATGGATAGCCAAAGTGGTTAATGTGACTGTTCACTTAAAATGGGAAATTCGAGTTGTAGCCCCGGTCTTGCACAAATTTACTTTGTCGTCATTCCCTTCTACTGCTCATGGATGCCTTTAGTTTTCGACTGCAAATGCATTTCACCTAACTGTATACATGATAGCACGAACATAAACATACTTACATTATGTATGTACCAGGAGTAGAAGTTTGAAACCGAAATTTTCCTACAGATGTTGCTAGCCGTCAAAGTAGGGCCCGTGAGACCGCGTCAGCAGCCAATCTGCCTCCTATAACAGCTGATGACGATTGTCAACACACAGTAACCCACGTTCCATACATCGGTGTCTGTTTCAAAGCCGTAAACATGTCGAGTTTTGTGCTTACGAACTACGATTTCCGGATAGAATTGGTTTTCTGTTATCATCTGAAAAAATTGCTGCATAATCGCATCGAATGCTTCTCGAAGCTTTCGGCGAACATGCTCTTGGGAAAACACGTAGTGTCGAGTGGTTCAAAAAATTTATAAGTGGTGATTTTGAAGTGAAAAACGGCGAGTACGGGAAACCACCGAAGAAGTTCGAAGGCAGCTAATTGCAGGCCGTACTGGATGCAGATGATACTCCAACTCAACAGGAACTCACGGAACACTTGAATGTGACGCAGAAAGCCGTTTCTCCTGCGTTGAAAGTTATGCGAAAGATCCAGAAAGTGGGAAAATGGGTTCCACATGAACTGAATGAAAGACCACTTGCGAAATGCTGCTCGCCAGATACAAAAGAAAGTCGTTTCTTTGTCGAACAGTGACAGACCATAAAAAATGGGTCCTAAACGTCGTAAATCATGAGTGAATCCAGGCAAACCTTCGACATCCACTGCAAGACCAAATCTCTTTGCACAGAATACAATGCTCTGTGTTTGGTGGGATCAGAAGGCCGTCATCTATTATGAGCTGCTAAGACCTGGTGAAACCGTTATCACTGGTCGCTACACACAGCAAAAGGAGAATATAGAAAATGGCAATACAAAGTCATATTACTCCATGACAGCGCCCCATTCCGCCACGGCGAAACGGGTTAGGGAAACGATCGAGGCGTTTAGTTGGAAATACTACGGCATGCGGATTATTCTCCATACTTTGCTACGTCCGATTATCGCCTATTTCCATAATGGAACACACTCTCGCTGAATAACGCTTCAGTTCGTATGAAAATGTACGAAAATAACACGCTGACTGGTTCGCTTCAAAAGAAGAACTGTTTTTTTGAGGTGGCATTCATAGCCTTCCAGAGAGGCGGGAGAAATTTGTGTGTAGCAAGGGAGATTATTTTGAATTAAATAGTGTTTATCAGTTTCAAACAGCAGACGTGTAATTATTGCAACCAAATTGCGGTTTCATACTGGTATATCAGTGATATGGGAGCAGTCATAAATTCCTGGAGAAGCTCAACTTGAAGCTCATCTAGACAACAAATAACCATGTGGGTACCTGTACTCCAATTACAGCCATATGTACTTTAATATATTATATTACTAAATCTGTCTTACCTCCTGTACACAAGTTACGTGTGGGTTATTGCTATCAAGTCTTAGGGACTGACATTTTTGGTAACTTTTGACATAACTCCTATTAAACTCAACATGAAACTGACAGAGGAGTCTATACGACATATCTTTTGTTATTTCTAAGATCATACTTATATGCAACTGTTATGTACAATTGCGAAAGTAAAATATCGTGTTTGTATAATTAGTGTGCAAAGACAGAAAAAAAGGTTGATTTTTTAAAGATATGTACAAGAGATAAAAGCTGATGTTTGCTATTACGAATTATACATTGACCAAGTTGGCCTTTATCCAAAATCTTTGTCACATGTTGAGTTTGTCAGCGCAGACCTACTCCCTATGGTAATCCTACATTATTTTTCAAACTAGACAATTTTTGAAGCAGGAGATGGAGAGATCCCGAAACAAACATAGTCGCATGTGATTGCTTTTGATATGATTTATTAGATCTACTGAAATTTTAACCAATAATTTTTTAAATGTATGATTTTGATTAATGATAAAATTAAGCTTTTTCTTAGTTACTGAGTTAGACTATTCATACAACTATCAATGAATCAGACTCTTATTTTTTTTATGAATCTTGGGATGGGATCAGAGTTTGGGAGACTGGGGGCTCAACACTATACATTGTCTTTTTCCTTATTTGTAACCAAACAATGAATAATTGGTTAGAGATTTAGTTACTCAAGTTTGATATTTATTAGTGAGGTCAATATTAATCTGTATAATATCATTTATATCGAAATGATCTAAGGTATTTCCCTTTAACTCCAGAGCATTATGAATAGTTTATTTTCTGTTAATATAACATAAAGTAAGTATTTCTTCATAAAAATGTCCTCGTTCTTTATGTGTATTATATCTCCTATACATATCAGTTAACTTGGCTGCTTTGTTGGTAATGATATTTCGTTCAGCAACGCGAATTCTTGCCGCAACTTTAACACGTCCAATGATAGATGCAATGTTACTGAGTTTTGGTTCCTGAGCTAAGTTACAGCTAATCCTTCATGAAGTAAACTCTGCACATTTGGACGCAGATCAACATTCGAGAATTTCAAAATCCTGTTATAAGACTTCAAATAACCATCACTATTGTGCTCCTGCAATATTTTATTTTTCGATGAGGTACTTCTAATTTCTTTGTGTGTCTCTTTCTTACCTCTTGCCTTTTCTTGCATAGAAAGTTATTCAAACGCTCTTAGGATTCATCTCCTTAGATGTGACTGCTATGTACATGAACATTCCAGTAGATGAAGCTATATTCTTTATCCAATGTCAATAAAATGAGCCAAATATAAACTGACGAATTAGCTAACCTTATTGAACTAGAACTACAGAATTATTTTATGTACAATGTACACATGTATGATAAAAAAGATGGCTTTTTTACAGGGAATTGCTTGTCACGTATGCTCGCAAATATATTTTTAGATCTTACTGAAAACAATTTTTTTTAAAATTGCGATCACTTCGCCATTGTGTAGATTATAAACTAGTCTTGTACGATGACACTCTTGACGAGGATAACAGAAATCGCCACCTATTGAGTAAGTTAAGCAAGAATACAATGTACACAATAGAGTATGAAGACAATGCGATCATTAATTTTCCCATACAGAGTCATACATCCGCTCAACGATTGTAATGTTAATCAGATAAGCTTTAAATGGGCGAATACTAATTCAGAAGTACGTACACTGGAAAAGGTAGCATCTAACAATAGCTGCCAGCCAAAACTAATTATGAAGATTTTTTTAAAAAAATAGCACAAACTAAGCATAGGATCAGATTACACTTGATAAGAGCGAGCACTTAGATAACGGTAACTTTATAACCTTACCATATGGGGTCACATTTTCGATTATAAAGTCATTTGTTTCGAAAAATTAGGCTACATATTGGCCTGAGGATAGAGAACAATGTAAGATCACTTATTATGCATGATAGAGACAAGAGCCAAGCATATAAAGCATTTGGAATATGTAAAACAGCAGGAAGTAAAATGATAAATTCGATATTGCACAGGTAAGAGAATACGAGCAATCGGCCAGTGACATTAACAAAAACATCACCATTCCTCAAAAGACGGGTTAGATTACTAAACATTCTAGAAGGAAATGAGCTCATGTGACGAAACATCTTGACAACATAAACAAACACAGCTACGAAGTAAGATATACATACAAAGCATTAGCAGTGGTTTATCGATTAGGTCTGGTTTGGGGTCTTTCCATATCGTGCATGAAGAACTGTTTGATTTGTCATGAAATGTCAGGTTACCATTGGATGCAAGTCCGTGCCCTTGTACAACAGACACAGAGACTGCATTAAGGTTAAGTTGTTCAGTGTGTAGTTCGTGACAGTGAACATGTTTTTATCCATTTTGTGTACACGTTTAAAATTCCATACTCTTCGTAAATTCTGCTACTGCATACCGCAGATGCATGTAAATGTAATCTTCGAAATAACAAAAGAGATGTCATATCGACACTTTAGCGTATCTGCTAGTTCCATGTTTATATTATATAACAGTTATGTGAAATATGACCAACATTTCACTGCCTAAGTACCGGCGGCATTAACATAAACGTCAACCTGTGTCCTATGAGATGGACGGATTCCATAATCTAACTTATTAACAGAGAAATAGTTGTAATTGTATTCTTGCTGCCTACGTTCTTGTATGCTTTCTAGATAAATTTTAGGTTGAACTTCACCTGGAATTTATAACCGATACATGTCACTGGCATACCAACTACAGCCGACGATATGCAACGACGTACTACTGCAGCGTGCTCGGACATCTCCGCTGAAATGCTAGCACGTGTGCAGCAGTCGTTCCATACCAGACTGGAGGTGTGTATTGCCGCTGCCGGTGGCGATTCTCAACACGATCTGCGATGGTCAGTTGTCTCGTTGCTGGTCATGATCTACATGGTTAATGCATACACTCGTGTTGCGCTTCAGTGCGTGCTACCATAGGTAGTGCACAAGTGTCGGTGTAGGAACTCTTCAAAGTACGATATTTCGTAAAATACTCGCACTAGAATCCTGCAAAAAGCACCACTAACGTTCTAATGTACGTTTCGTTTAGTTTGTTAATGTTAATAGGCTTTGTTCCATTTAAAGAATTGTATGTCTGGACAAAAAGTACAATTTAATAGGCATTGTTCTATTTAAAACTGTGTATGTATGCACAAAAAATACAATTTGTCAGCATTATTACGATCTGATAATCGACTAAAAATACTAGCCCCTGAATATCAACACAGACTGTAAAAATTGCACATCAATATTTTCCATTTCCGCAAGACTTCTGCAGTAAGTTTTACGTGATTCACCTGTATAAATTATTAGTACAGCTTGTGTGTTTGTCATTTAACGTTGTTAATTATAAATCACGGTACTTATAAATATAATAAAGGTAGTTTTAGAGTAGTTAAGAGACAATTATGTAAACTGATAGCATGTTGGCACATTTGTTTAGCAGGAAAAATGCATTGTGACAATAAACTCATTCGTCTCGCTATCATGGCGAGAGGAAAAAATTGTAACATATGGAAATTACTTTTAACTGACCATCTAAAACAACCATAATATAAAGTATAGCAGTCCGATACCGTAGATTTGGTGTTGCTGGGAATTTTCATCTCTGACCAAAATACAGAGTTAGTCGGGGCACAGAAGATGTCTACTGAGTGGTATGTTGCACAGTCAATGTATATTCGACAATTAAAAGGTGATCATGAATATTTATGACGTATAATCTGGATAGTTTGACCGTGATGTTTGCGGTTGTGCGAGGAATCAGTGCTTACTTCGACTCCTTAACCGTCGAAACTATGTTCTTGTATTACAGTAAGTGTTTGCCCATATTCGTGCTCTCTGTAAAAGATTTACTCTGTATCCTTCTCGTGTTTCATGGATAAGAACCTCATCTCGACAATTAAGTTATTTTACTGCGTAAAAGATACTGGTGCCCGAGAAGAAAAGTAACAGCTGGATAATTTACTCAGCGCCGCGCCAGTTGGTGACTGATGTGCCACCTCTTAAGCACAAAGTATCCGCAAATGATTCTTCCCCTTACAATGTGGAAAATGTTTCTGGAGGAAATATGCTGTGACGGAGTGGATGTGCTGTCACATGGCGGACATAAGTGACGGCTCCCGCCTCTAGAAAACCATTTACTTCCGTCTCCCCTCCCCCTCCCCCTAAGAATCCACCTCCGCCTTCATCTCCCAATCGCCTCTTCATAATTGGGACGTGTAATGAGATACAGCTGTGCTGCCCTCTAGTGATGTAGGTGGCAGTCAGGTATTTCGTGCTGCCGGCCGTGACTGAAGGCGATACTCTTGTAGAGGCTGCGCTCTGACCTTGCGGCTAGTTTCATCCATCCTAAATTCCAACGCTATCTTCGACCTACCAACCGGTAATTTATACGCCTTTGCGGTTTGTGCAGAACAATTGCAACCTTAATAATGAATCCGTTGGATCTGTTAATGAACGGAAACTCTTTCCACACAACGACATCATGTTGTGCGTCATTCACATACATTGTTAAAATGTAACAGTGTAATGATTAATACTTTCTATGTATCGAATGTGATTAAACCATTAAGTATTAATTGTACGGCGTGTTCAACAACCTTTAGGTTAGTGAGCATTAACTGTTATCGTATATGAAGAAAATCATGTCACCATCCTTACGTGCCATTAGTAATAATGTTTTGTTGGCGACTAGTCTCGGTAGGAAGTAGCATTTTCAAGACAACATAAAAATACATCGCTATAAAAACATCTTGGTAGCTTAGGGTGACACATAAAACGTCATAATGAAGATAACGGATGTCTTGAGCAAGCAATTTTGCTTCATTACCTGAATGAAACCAGTCTTAAATGGTAGGCATGCATGTGCACTTCAATGCTGCTGTCACAAGCTCTCCAAACTACATAACTACACAGACCTGTATTGTTGCGTGATGTGGAGAACATATAACAGCAGTACAAAACTGTATACATACGCAAATTCCTTTAGACTGTTTTCTTTCATATTTTGATGTAAATGTTGTTGCCCAGAACATGTATTAACTTCGATATGACATTTTAAGTGTAACCTAAACTACCAAGATGTTTTTATCATTTCTTTTCTTAGATAGCCTTGAAAGAAATACTTCTTACCGAAATTAGTATTCAGTAAAGCTATATTCACTAAAAGGGTGAATGTCATCCAGTATGTTATTGCTATGTGCCACATTTTAACACGTTCAATGAACTCCCTGCCAGGCACTTCATTATTAACTGCGAAGTAATTATGTACATTAAAAAACTGTCACCTACGTATTTCATATTAAGTAAACTGAACTGTGCCATCATCCCACACATACAATATGTTACTTTATTCATTTGACAAACATTACAAGAGTAAAGAAAACATTAAAAACAGAGCAAACCAAACATTAATTTTAGAACTCAGGTCCCAGCTAAACGTGCCACTCAATCTCAAGCCTCAAGGGCAAAACAACTTTAATTTAAAATCGGCTGAAGGACAGTAACTTAAGACTCAAAAACAGGAATTTGAATTTAAAAGGCAGAAGGCCCCATCTTACAACATTTCTCTAAATTATGCTGAAGGCCCAAACAATCTCGCGCCTTAAGGGCAAAATAACTTTAATTTAAAATCGGCTAGATGCTATACATAAACAAACAACAAGGACAAATAAGAAAAGGCAATACATCAAAGGGCGCTCAGAAGTTTCCAAGGGTCGGCCAGGATTTGAAACATTAACGCTCGCTTAGGAGTGACAGGCAGTCGGTCCAAAGATTCTCAATCCGACAGCAACCCAACCGACAGATAGTCAACAAACCAAGGGACAGGATGACTTCCGCTCCACCCGACTAGCACACAACAGGGAGTTCAATGGAACAACAGAGAAGGTATCGGCGCCCACAACGAGTTGCACATTCGGCTGTCCTGTCAAACTACACGGCGTGGTGGACAGCCACAACACAACGAGGAAAATACAGTGCCTGAATTTACGTCAACGGCCAGGGCACGTAGCCGGAACGTTAACGGCCACAAGGCAGAAGATTCCGCTAGTGCACTTCAATACCAAAATAATCAAGTTAAGTTAAACTCCACAGCAGTGCAGTTAGAATTTCGCCAACTTAAAAACACATGTTGTAGCTCGCGAGAATGTACCAACAGGCCAAAACGAACTTCAAACGACACAATGTGAACAGTTGGGGCTGGCTGGTAGGTTAAGTAAAGAGCCAACTTTTGTGTCCGGGCTCGGTGAGCCACGGACCTCGTAGCAATGGGAACAGTCCTTCACATTCCGACCGCGCGTGGACGCCGCCAGCGAACCCAGACACGCGCCACGGAAACTTCCCCGCTGTACCATGCCAACCGACCAACGGCCAAGGTCGGGAAACGGTGAAAGGACCAAATATACGTCGGCCAATCAGACGACCAACCGAACTACCAACCAACGGTCGTCCCGCTCCAATCTCCCTCCGTCGGACAGTTCATGTGTGTCGCCAGCGGTCGGCGAGCACTGGCTGTCGGTGCCTCACCGGCGCTCCGTCCCCCGACTGCACTGATCGCCAGACACACGACGACCCGGAAATACACTCGGTCGCTCCAGAGGTGATGCGACAGTGCAACCACTAGTTTGCCTATCGACTCTACAACAGCTTCAGTGGAAAGAAGCCTGCTGCCTCATCTTTGGAACGGCGTCCAACTTCATCATGGCAACCAGGAGTCCCAAATGGTTCACTAACAGGCCTTGAGAGGGCAACCCACGTACTGTCAAAACGAAGTTCATTTATCCTACGTGTTTAAATATTTTTAACGCTTCTTAATTGACAATAGCTGTTAAATAAGCTAAGTTTAACATGTGTTTATTTTTATTTCTTGACTGTTCTTTTAACCAAAATATTTTACATTGTTATTCGACTTATAACCCATTTATTACTAATGACATCATTCCTCAGAAGTGGGAGGAGCCTCCATTATATATAGTAAGGCGAGCACTGGTTTCTCCAGTAGTGATTCTCCAGCAGAAGGAGTTTCTAATTCATTGGTAATTCATCGTTTTATAGCTTTGTAACTGTATGTATTTTCATTAATGTAGGTAGCCCTCTAATGAAAGCTTTGTATACGACTTGTAGGTCTGAAGATGACCACAGCAGTGGTCTAAACCGGTTACCATTATAAATAAATTGTGATCAAGACTGTCTTTGATAGTAAATATTTGTAACACATTGATTACTGTCGCTCCCATAATGTATTCAAAAGTAATCATAGTTCAGTTCACTTGTCAATACCGGAACCATACGTTCAACAACTCGGTTGAATCCTCCACAATAACAAATATTCCCCCACCTCCTTCATCATTTTCACCATACAACAAGGGAAAAATTACTTAGTAATCAACATCTTATCCAAAAGTAAACTTCATTCAAGAGGAGATTAATACTGTGTCTGTTATCATCGGTACTGCTTCCCTCTCAGCATATACCGGCTGTTTTCTTTCTGTCCAGCAGAGAACTAGTATCTGTGACACGCTGCAAACTGTCCAATTATCCACAATATTCTTTTCGCTTTCGACCTCTGTTTTATCCATTCAGTATTATGTGTTATTCTTAACCTATTATTTCGTCATCTTGCTCTGAGCAATCAAATTTTCTCCACATTTATTCCCTGTGCATTGTTCTCCAGTTTTTCTGTTAGATGTAACTACTCACATTCCACAACAACGCAATGACGAAATTACTTGTTGCTGATACCATTGGCATTTCTTATGTTTCACATAACCATTAATATAATAATAATGCGTTTTCAATGTTGTTATTATTATTGTTATTATTATTACTACGTATTAGTAAATTACCAACGAAATTGTAATCTACATCCGCTGAGGAAGTCTCGTTAGATTAAGAGAGGTTAGGTCAAATAAATGAATTACTAAATGTCTAAGCCTTTCCAGCCATGTTTAGGTGAGCTACATCATAACTGAGTACATAACTGAATCAACTCAAGAAAAATTTTCCTTCATGTTACGTTTAGGTACTGATAGTGTTTTTGTGCGATGACCAGTCTGGCTAAGATTAGATAACTTTGTCGGTTCGATCTGCTCGGGATTTATTATTCAGCTATTAAAATGGCAAACAAAGACATGTCGTAAGTTTGTTCCTTGTTAAATATACTAAATGAGACGGCCAATCGTAATCCAAGACCATGTAGTGCAGCGCTGAACGAAAGTGAGCTGTGACTAGAAAAGTGGTAGGCAATGAGACTCAATATTGTTCTACCCACGATGTGTGGCTCCATTACTTTCGATATGCAACCAAAAACTAACGTGAAAATTTATTTCAACATTTTGTCATAATATAATATAACCGTCTAAAAAAGCGACAGGTGCGTCTTTTGAAAGATGAGACCACAGCACGCACTGCATTCACAACCTCGTCACAGGAACATGATTTGTTTGATGAGGAGAATTAGCAATGGCAGTTAAATACCTGAACTCCAAGATCACCGGGACCGTCTTCCATCTATTCATTTTGTGGTGAAAATTGAAGTGACGGATGTCCTAAACCATACCCACTTACAGGGAGAGCTATAGCAGAAAACTAAAAACTCTGTGGTTGCCGGTTCTAATGCTGAGCAGCTACACGTACTTCGCTATTTGACAAATCACGCATAGCCACACCCCAAAGTCATTTGTTGCTATTTCATAATTTACTGTAAAATGTATTTTCATAATGTGTTAGTTATTCATGACAGACATAAATATTTTATGAATATGTGGAAAGAATACATAGAGTTTCTCTATGAGGGGGAGTTCTCATCTGACGAGGTGATAGAAGAAGGAATGTGAGTCGATAGGTAACAGATAGGGAATCTGGTATTAGACTCTGAATTTATAAGAGCCCTGGAAGACTTAAAATTAAATACGAGACAAGGAGCAGGTAATATTCCATCGGAACGTCTATAATAATTGGGGAATGCAGCAATAAAACCACTGTCCACGTTGATGTGTAGGATACTTGAATCTGGCGATATACCATCAAGGCCTTTCGGAGAAATATCAGCCGGCCGAAGTGGCCGTGCGGTTAAAGGCTCTGCAGTCTGGAACCGCAAGACCGCTACGGTCGCAGGTTCGAATCCTGCCTCGGGCATGGATGTTTGTGATGTCCTTAGGTTAGTTAGGTTTAACTAGTTCTAAGTTCTAGGGGACTAATGACCTCAGCAGTTGAGTCCCATAGTGCTCAGAGCCATTTGAACCATTTGAGAAATATCATCCACAGAATTCCCAAGATTGCAAGAGCCAGCAAGTGGGAGGATTATGTCACAATCAATGTTCCATCTCATGCTTCCAAGCTACTGACAAGAATAATTTACAGAATAATGGAAAAGAAAATTCGGTATCTACTCCATGAAGATTAGTTTCGCCTTACGAAGGAGAAACGTCCCAGAAAGGCAGTTCTGACGATGCTGTAGACAATGGAATCAATAATAAAGAAAAATCAAGACATGTTCATAGGATTTGTCGACATAGCGGAAGCGTTAGACAGTGTCAAATGGTGCAAGATATAAACGTTAAGACAAAAGTAGGGATGAGCTATAGGGAAAGACGAGTAATATACAATATGTTAAAGAAACAAGAGGGAACGATAAGGCTGGAAGCCTAAGTACAAATTGCACGGATTAATAATCGTGTAAGACAGGGTGTAACCTTTCACCCCTACCGTTCAATATACACATCTAAGAAACAATGACGGAAATAAAAGAAATGTTCAGCAGGGGGATAATAATTCAGTGTCAAAGGATACAAGTGTTAAGATTCGCTGATGACACAGCTATCCTCAGTGAAAGTGAAAAAGAACTACAGGATCTGTTGAATTGAATGAACAGTCTAAGAAGCACACAATATTGACTGAGAGTAAATCGAGGAAAGACGAAAGTAATGAAAAGTACGAGAAATCAGGATACCGAGAAACTTAACATCAGACTTGGTGATTACGAAGTAGATGAAGCTAAGGAATTCTGCTATCTAAGCAACGAAATAACCAATGAAGGACGCAGCAAGGGTGACATAAAAGGCAGACTAGCAGTGGCAAAAGGGCATTCCTGCCCAAAGAAAGTATACTACTCTCAATTTAAGGAAGAATATTCTAAGAATGTACATTTGGAGCACAGCATTCCACTATAGGTGTCCTGTGTTATTACACTGTATTGTAACTTTTTAGTTTCCAGTTGTGATACTTATTTGTGTTTATTAATAACTTTCTTCTTTGTTTTATTTTAATGTTACACATTTCGATCTACATAATCCTTAAATTATTTTTTCAGCACCATTTATTACAATGTGTCTCTGTTTTCTGCAATCCTCTCAACCTTTCATAAGTCTTCAGAGACAGATTTTGCCTTACTCACGAACAGATCAACATTAAGTTAATACCAGGAGGACTCCCTTCCTTTTATCATCTTTTCGGTATCCAGTGTGGTACAAAATTTGGAAATCTTTCTTTTCATTTGAACATACAGCACAGTTATACAATATGTCAGAAACAAAGAAAATCCGAAGAAACTTGGAAAGCAAATTAATGTTTAAGGAGAAAAAATATAAACAATTATTTTTTCCAATGACACAGTAATTCTGTCAGATACGTGAAAAGGCTAGGGAGAAAAGATCAACGAAATGGTTGGGCCGGAAGGACAGACATCACACATATAGATATATGCGACCTTACGGCACATAATGATCATTCAGTTCAGACAGACTCTTCGTCCGAACACTTGCTGGAATCAGCATGACACTACGGGCAGTGAGGGTAATGTATAGGATACGGTAGACTGTAGTGTGCGACAAGCTGGGAATTTTGGTTGTACGGGAAGCATGCTCGGGTAGACGAACGGCTAAGACGACGTCTGGCGTAAAGCAGGATATCCCGGCTCGAGGCCCAGTCCGGCAAAAATTTTCGTATGTCACCGTGGAAGTTATTTCTATGCCCGGTTGCTGCCAAGGTCTGGATATCAATTTCGTCTTCGAAAAGATAGCGTGTTCAAAAGACATTATAAGATCAACAAAACAAATGTAAAACAGGCTAACTGAAGTATAGTAGAATTATACTCGGCAATGCTAAGGGAATTAGGTTAGGAAACCAGACACTGAAAGTAGTAGGACTAGATGAGTTTCACTATCTAACAAGAAAAAACTTATTGTGGAGAAATTCTAGAAGATAAAACATTCGGAGGGCTTATATTAATATGAGAACTTCGGAAAAAGAGGAATACACTGAAGCGCCAAAGAAACTGGTATAGGCACGCGTGTTCAAATACAGTGCTCTGTAAACAGGCAGAATACTGCACTGCCGGTTAGCAACGCCTATTTAAGACAACAAGTGTCTGGGTCAGTTGTTAGATCGATTACTGCTGCTAGAATTGCAGGTTTAAACATTTAAGTGGGTTTAAACGTGGTGTTATAGTCGACACACGAGCTACGGGACAAAGGATCTCCGAGGTAGCGATGAAGTGGGCAGTTTCCGGTACAACCATTTCACGACTGTAACGTGAATATCGGGAATCCGGTAAAACATCAAATCTCCGACATCACTGCGACCGGAAAAAGGTACTGCAGGAACGAGACCGAGTACGACTGGAGAGAATCATTCAACGTGACGGAAGTGCAATCCTGCCGTAAATTGCTGCAGATTTCAATGCTGGGCCATGTACAAGTGTCAACG
This sequence comes from Schistocerca americana, assembly GCF_021461395.2. Lineage (NCBI taxonomy): Eukaryota > Metazoa > Arthropoda > Insecta > Orthoptera > Acrididae > Schistocerca > Schistocerca americana. Next base: position 126,393,031 of record NC_060124.1, read on the forward strand.
TATGAACTATTCAACGAAACATCATCGATATGGGCTTTCGGAGGCAAATGCTCAGTCGTGTACCCTTGATGGCTGCACAACACAAAGCTTTACGCCTTGTCTCGGACCGTCAACGCCAACATTGGACTCTTGATGACTGGAAACATGTTGCCTGATCGGAGGAGTCTCATTTCAAATTGTGTTGAGCGGATGGGCGTGCAGGGGTATGGAGACAGCTTCGTGAATCCATGGACCCTGCATGTCAGCAGGGAGCTGTTCAAGCTGATGGAGGCTCTGTAATGGTGTGGGGCGTTAGCAGTTGGAGTGATATGGGACCCTGGAACGTCTAGATACGACATGTACGTAAGCATCCTGTCTGATCACCTGCATCCAGTCATGTCTATTGTGCATTGCGACGGACTTGAGCAATTCCAGCAGGACAATGCGACCCGCCACACGTCTAGAATTGCCACACAGTGACTCCAGGAGCACTCTTCTGAGTTTGAACACTTCCGCTGGCCACCAGACATGAACATTATAGAGCATATCCGTGAAGCCTTGAAACGTGCTGTTCAGAAGAGATCTCCACTCCCTTGTACGCTTGGATTGATGGTGTCAGTTCCACTCTAACACTACTTCAGACATCAGTCAGTTCATGCCACGTCATGCTGTATCACTACTGTGTGCTCGCAGGGTCCCTACACGGTATTAGGTAGGTGTACCAGTTTCTTTGGCTCTTCAGTGTATATGACCAGCTCCGTCCCAGTGCCAGTATTGGGGATATCAGGGACTAGTTAACAAATGTTGTGAGCCAACTTACCTCAAGAGAAGAAACATCAGGAGGACTGATGACCTCAGATGTTTTGTCCCATAGTGTTTAGAGCCATATGAACCATTTGAAGAAACATCAGCTTCATGACACCTTCACCACCTGAATCAGTTTATGTGTCCAGGCTATTCGGACTCAGACGTCATACTGATAAGTTGACTCATACTGCCTATTTCTTTGGAAATCTGTCTCTGCTTTTCTATCACTGAAATAACATCACATATCCTTTCAGTGCGTGAAGTTTGATTTGGTTCCCCCCCCCCCCCCCCCCTCCTTCTGGTTGATTCACTTATTGGTCAGGCAGTGTAAACTATAATTAATACATGATTCTTAAACTTCCCCCGGCGTAATTCGTGACCAAATAGTTCTCGAGTGATCGGCCGGATGCCAATGTTTAACGGGCGCAATATTTCGGAAAGTGACCAATTTGCCATCATCAGGTGCACTGACGAACAGATCATGGCAACGTGTTCGCTTGCCGAAATATTTTATCCTGTGGATACAGACATACAGCCGTTCAGTTCACACGTGAACTATTTCGTTACAACAGATTTACGATGAAATTATGGTTTCATCATTTTCACACTATACAGCAACTGCAGACCGAAACACCCCCAAAATACTTTTGTTCGCTTTGCAGTGAAGTTAGTATACCTAAGTAAATGAAGGTCAGCGGTTTTCCTAGAGGCAAGAGCACAGTGAGGTAGATTGACTTTAGTAGAATGGCCACACCCCACGTAAGCCACAATTTTCCTGTCTGACAGATATGGTTCAAATGGCTCTGAGCACTATGGGACTTAACTTCTGTGGTCATCAGTCCATTAGAACTTAGAACTACTTAAACCTAACTAACCTAAGGACATCACACACATCCATGCCCGAGGTAGGATTCGAACCTGTGACCGTAGCAGTCGCGCGGTTCCGGACTGTCTGACAGATACCTTTAGAAGAAAACCACTTATAGAAATATCCTGACTAGCCTCTGTTCGTTATTACCTTAGCTCTCCAAATTCAAGGCAAGTACATTCCATCAGTGTAGAAAGCCTCTCACACTACGTTCAGACGGATGGTTTATAAGTATTGCACTAATCGTCTGGCTGAGACATTTGTGCGATCTCATCAAAACTACAAGAAACGCTTTGGAAAACATAGGCAGAGTGATTACTGAAATGACACACTTTCTGTTGTGTACAAAGTTCCGCGTAGTCAGCGCGTACACAACTTTCCCACTATAGCGCGCCCCGCTAAGCACAACAGCGCAGGCGCAGCACTCGTCCGTCTCCGCACTACGAGATGGCGCAGTCTGAGAGACGGACCAAATTCTGCTTCCGCCGATCCTCTGTAACGCAGCCAATGAGATTGCTGCTAATGTAGAACCTTTCCTCCTCGCAGATCACACTCACGCAGTGATACCTGAACGCTCGAGGTATTGTAACGAGTGTACAGACCTCCCATTAGTCAGTCTGCATTAGTCTGTATTCAAGTTTCAGTCTGCACCTAATAAGATTATCACATTCCTGTACATAGCCATGAAGAGAAATGTATAGACACTTTGTCAAGTATCAGAGATCTGTGAGAATAAGATTAACGTACCTAGAGCAAAGGAGCTTCAGATTGTCAATTTTGGTCACCGTCAATCTGCTACTCTTAGCGTGCAGGTGGCATTTCTATCATCTGACCTAACGGCAGAAGATAAACACGCCACGATAAGACCACGAGACACATTGCTGACACTCGCCTACTTCGTTAGAGTGACAAGTCAAATAATCTGATGGTGTGTGTACCGAAGGTCTTACAGTACACACACCACATTGGCGACGAGGTACTTAGGAAACAGATGATTTCAGCACAATTACGGATGACCACGTGTGAGCCTGAAATAAAATAGAATTACAGTGGACTTCGGGAAGCTACATACTTGACTGTTAGCCCGCTCTCAAGCAGCTAAAATATCATTCTTGCAGTACTCTAATCGCACTTGGAATTTTCAGATAACCGTGGACCTCACGGCGCAGATCGTAAATCTCATGGTACAAATACAACAGACGCCACAGGCGTTGCTTACAAGAGTGGAACGTAGCCCGCCGTAGCGTCTCCGCTATAAAATAAACTTCCGCTACCACCTTTCGCAGTTTACAACAGCAAGGAAGAAGCGTGGCCGGACTATGCAGCACGCCTGGAACAGCACTTCCTCACACACCAGATATCAGGTGATGTTGAAAAAAGATCTTATTTTTTGGCAAATTGCGGCGCAGCTCTCTACAACCTTCTCATTAAACTGAGTCCAATTTGTGAACCGACAAATTTGCCATTCCCAGCTATTAAAGACTTGCTCGAAAAATACTTCGACAAGCAAAAGCATGTCGCTGCTGCAAGGCATAAATTTTACTTATGCAAGAAAAAGGCACAGCAGACACACACGGAATGGATTACACAGTTGCAAGGATTAACTAGGAACTGCAAATTTATTTGTGAAAACGAAAGGTGTAAAAAGTCCTAAGCAGATTCTTTAATACGTGACATGCTCATAATGCATTCACCAGACGAGAAATTAAGGAAAGAGCTCCTTGGTTATTCAATGCGTCCTTGCAAGATTGTTTACCATTATTCGAGCTCACGAACAAAGCCAAGCTTCTGTGGGTGTGGTACAAGACGACGGCTGTGACGTGTTCGCGATACAGGCGCGCGACGCGGGGCAACGCGGTCCACGTACCCAAGGCCGTAAACAGAACAGCAAGGCTAGGCTCACGCGACCTAAGAATGGATCACACACCCAAACTCAAAGACAAAAGTTGAAATCATGTCTTAAATGTGAAATCAATCATCACAGAGACAATTTTTACTATCGTAACGCACATTGTGACTTTTGCCAACGTAAAGGGCACAAATCAGAAGTGTGTAATAAGAAAAGAGTACAGTCTTGAAATAAGTTTAGCAATAAGAAAGTGCTTAATTTTAAGAAGTATACCTCCAATGCGTGTGACGATATGAATAGGCAAGACTATCATCAGGTTTCAAAAGTTAAACATAAAGTTAATGCTATTGTACAAAACAGGAACAAGTCTATGTCTGTCACATTACTGGTGAACAAAATACCTTTCAAATTCCAGATTGAAATAGCATCGTCGATCTCTATCATAAATCTGCACGTGCATAAACGGTTAGGTTCTCCTAAATTGCAGCATTTGAAAGCTCTCTGTACAGTATAGCAATGCAAATTCCAGTCAAAGATGCACTGACGACGGAAGTAACTTACAAACAGTTTACCAAGACAGCTACTTTAGCAGTAGTTAACACCCATAAGGCATCAAACTTCCTGGGTCTGGATCTCTTTAACGAATTGGGCTTCACAATCCAAGAAGCGAAACAGGTCACACACGTAGCTCCGAAAGGAAAATTACAAACAGTGTTGCAGAAGTACGACGATATTTTTTCCTCCGCGACAGGCAGTGTAACTGATTACCAGGCACACATTACGCTGACACCGAATGCAGTGCCGAATTTTTGCAAAGCTAGAACTGTCCCTTACGCAATGAAAGAACGCGTAAAACAAGAACTTGACCGTTTAGAAAGCAATGGTATTATCGAACCACTCACAAGTAGCGCCTCGGCAACACCAATCGTTATACTAGGAAAGCCAAGTGGAAAATGACGCACCTGTGGAGATTTCAAGAATACTGTCAATTCACAGTGCATTGTAGATACATACCCGATTCCGAAACCGGAAGAACTGATGTATTTCGCCAAACTGGATTTAAAGGAAGCATATCTGCAGATCCCTTTAGACAAAGATACACAAAACTTTATGGTAATAAATACTCCATTTGGATTGTACAGATACAAGCGCTTACCATTTGGTATCGCAAGTGCACCAAGCTTCTTTCACCGTTTCTTTCAACAATTATTTAGAAACTGTCCTAACGCAGTTAGCTATCTCGATGACATAATCGTCTCGGGAAAAACTCCTCAAGATCTACTAGATAACCTGGAAGAACTGTTCAAGGTTCTCAGAAAGGCCAATCTCAGGTGCAACAAGGACAAATGTAAATTTTTTTGACACGAAAATTCAGTATTTAGGACATATATTGTCAAATAACGGAATCAGTCCGACACCACAGCATATAGAATCAATACAGAAATTGCCACCTCCGAAAGACCTCTAGCAACTAAGAGCCTTATTAGGCCAAATTAATTTTTACCCGAAATTCATACCGAAAGCAGCTGAAATTTCCGAACCGTTGCACAGATTCCTTCGCAAACGAGTCGCGTGGAATTGGTGCAAAGAATGCCAGTGCGCATTCGACAAACTGAAACAAAGTTTAGTAGACGCAAAATGTCTTATGACATATGACCCGCAAAAGTTGATCACTATTGCGGCGGACTCGTCAGATTACGGGATCGGTGCAGTCATGTCCCATAAACATCACGGAATTGAACGACCGATTGCATACGCGTCGAAAACATTAAACTCAAGTCAACGAAACTATAGCCAAGTAGAAAAAGAGGCACTAGCAATTATCTTTGCAGTGAAGAAGTTTCATGACTACATATACGGACGAAAATTTATTCTACTCACAGACCATAAGCCATTGGTGACAATATTCGGACTACATAATAGGGTATCCCCTGAGACAGCACAACGTTTACGACGTTGGGCCTTGCTACTGTCTAATTACAACTACTGGATCTTATATAGATCGACGGCAAAACATGCCAATCCCGATGTACTTTCACGTCTACCGGCGGGTCAAGATGAACATTTTGACAAATCAGAGGACGTATGTTTCCAGATAGACATAATCAGTGAGGACGTCGTGGAAAATTTCCCCGTCAATGCCTCCTTAATAGCTAAGTTGGTGCCCAGAGATCCAGTGTTATCAAAGATAAAGCAGTATATTCTTACGGAATGGCCAACCGATAAGAACATATTAGCTCCGCCAGAAGAGAAATCTTATGGGAACATGAGATATGCTCTCACAGTGTACCAAGGCGTCATATTAGTTCACAGTTAAACGGGAAAAACAAGAGTAGTTATACCCAAAGCTCTCAGGACTAAAGTGCTAACAATGTTACACCAATGTCATTGGGGCATAGTACGCACGAAACGCATGGCCAGAGAACATTGCTACTGGAAGAACATTGATAAAGATATTGAAACAATGCTTTATAACTGTAACTAATGTCAGACGCATCAATCAGCTCCGCCGAGACAATATTTTCCATGGCCACAGGCAACAGAACCTTGGTCAAGATTGCATATTGACTATGCAGGTCCTTTTCTTGAAACTTCTTGGTTAATTGTCATTGATGCATTTTCCAAATTCCCTTTTGTACTACAAATGCGTACAACTTCTTCTGCGACAACAATTCAAGCGTTCTCAAAGATCTTTTCAATTAAAGGATTGCCTCACACCATAGTTACCGATAACGGCACACAATTAACGTCGCAAGAATTCCAGTCATTCTGTCAGATGAACGGAATTGCACATTACAGGACGGCACCATTTCATCCTGAGGCTAATGGACTCGCCGAATGATTCGTACGAACGTTCAAGACACACATGACAAAGTTGGTGTAACAGTAAAACCAAGAGACTTCCTTAGTAATTTCTCTGTCACTATACAGAGCTAATCCGCACGAGTCACAGTTACCAGCAGAAAAACTGCATGGGCGACAACACAGGACTTTGATGTCTATCCTAAAACCCACAATGCATCCAGAAAAGGATCAACGAACGTCGTATGGACGACGATTCCACGTAAACGACAAAGTCCTCGTAACTATCTACAGTCGAGGAAAGCGTACTGGGACACAAGGAATCATTGTAGAATGCATTGGAAATGTCACGTATAGAATAAGTACGCAAAGCGGCATAGTTATTCGCCATACTAATCAATTACGGCAGCAAAGACAGCAGTCACATATAGGCAGAACTCCTAGGCTGTTTCATTTTGCAGACACAGAAGACGATGTCAACTCTGAGCAGCTCGCAGGATTCCAGACTCCGTCACCGGCAGCCGATGCTGCCGCCGCCAACGCAGCCACCGCCGCCGACGCCGACGCAGCACCTTCATGAGCAGCCGACTACACCAGTTGTCCACAGCCGACATGCCCCGAGAAGATGCACGTCGAAGAAGAATTAGTTTTACACTATGACCAATGTACCGATGTTGAAATGCAATTATGTAATAAAATTTTTGCTTGTCCGGTTCCCTGTTCCGTACGTTTTGAGTGGGTTTTCCTAGCGGACCGCGGGCGAATGCCACTTGGAGCAACATGTGTGCACCCACAGACATACGCACGCCGGAAAGCAAGGAAACAGAACAAAATGGCTTTTCAAGCAAACTTCAAAAGCTTTTTTTCTTCCCCCGGAAGGGAGGGATGTTGAGTACATAGTTCCGCGTAGTCAGCGCGTACACAACTTTCCTACTACAGCGCGCCCTGCTAAGCACAACAGCGCAGGCGCAGCGCTCGTCCCTCTCCGCACTAAGAGATGGCGCTGTCTTAGAGACGGACCAAATTCTGCTTCCGCCGATCCGCGTATTAATATGTAACACAGCCAATGAGATTGCTGCTAATGTAGAACTTTTTCTCCTCGCGGATCACACTTGCGCAGTGATACCTGAATGCTCGAGGTATTATAACGAGTGTGCAGACCTCTGATTAGTCAGTCTGCATTAGTCTGTATTAGTCTGTAGTCAAGTTTCAATCTGCACCTAATAAGATTATAATATTCCTGTACATAGCCATGAAGCGAAATGTATAGACACTTGGTCAAGATTAACGTACCAAGACCAAAGGAACATCAGATTGTCAACTTTGGTCACCGTCAATCTGCTACTCTATGCGTGCAAGTGGCATTTCTATCGTCTGACGTAACGGCAGAAAACAAACATACCACGATAAGACTACGAGACATATTGCTGACACTCGCCTACTTCGTTCGAGTGCCAAGTCAAATAATATGATGGTGTGTACCGAAGGTCTTACAGTACACACACCACACTTTCAAAGATAGATATTAAGTTGTGGTAACTGAACTTCTGCTCATGATGCTAGTATAAGGAGAACTACATTTCAAAGCTCTTTCCCGCTCCAGAATAGGAAAGGGCGATGATGGACGTTAGAAATCTACCAAATTTTTCTCAGTTCCCTAAGCCATCAGCCTTCCGACTGATCTGATGCGGCCCGCCACGAATTCCTCTCATTTGCCAACCTCATCATCTCACTGCAGCACCTGCTACCTACATCCTCGGCAATTTTCCGAATGTGTTACCATCTCTGTCTTTTACGGCTTTTACCATCTGCAAGATGGAACTTATTCCCTAATGTCTTAAGAGTTTTCCTTCCGTCCTGTCCTTTGTTCTTGTCACTGTTTTCCATTATTCCTTTCCTATCCGATTCCCATTACAAACATTTTAAATTATTTACTGGAATGTAACAAGACATCGTTGTGAATAGGAACTCGAATCCAAAGACATACTGTGAGGTGCTACAGAAACATAAGTAAAGTGTCATACATTGATAAGTGCTCCGAAGACTCCTTTGTTCCTCTTGCAGTGCTGCTCAACTTAAAGATGAGAACAACTGTTATTCGTGTTTCACAATAGAATTTATAATTTTTATTTGTTGGGTGAGAGGCAGATGGAAATTCACACTTGTAACTGAGTAATTAACGTCGTAAATGTGTGCTGTCTTACAGTTTCCAACTACTCCCTCCCCTTCATGCATTCTAAGGGTGTACAGGGATTTACGAAATGAACTGTATACTTTACTGAAGTGGAATAAAAAAGGTGTCTGTATTTATGTGTCTTTGGTATATGACTTGAAACTTATACAACTCAGTTACAATTTTCCAGTGTTGTGTAGGTTAAATTTATTGTGCGTGCATTATAATCACTCTTTCCCGGAGGTACAAGATTTTACCTCTTGATCGTCAAGGATGAAGTAAACAAGTAGGTCAAGTACGGCTGTGATTATTAGAAGAAATGTCATGAAATCGGCGTCACTGGTTGTTATCGGTCTGTCGTAATAAGCTGATGCGTGACCGTGAAAAGAGGCTTAAGAGTTTCTTTGCCAATATTGGCCTTGTAGTAAAAAATATTCTTCAGGAAAACTTCGTAGAGCAAATTTAAAGTGAAGGCAGGTTCTTGGGTTGATCTTGGGATCTCCAATTAGAGTTGCTACTTTGGCGGCTGATCAGTGGCATCACCGTATTAGGACGTCCCACTTGATACACACGCGTCGCTAGATTGCTGAAAAAATATTTAGAAGACAGGTTAGTAGAAGGAACGGTTAAAAATAATAAATATAATATGCCTTCCGATAATCTTTTAATAAAGAAGACGAAGTAAATACTCCAGAATCCGAGTCAAGAGCAGCTGCTAGCATGATTAATTTAGTAGACGTCCTCTCAGTTGTGAAGCAACTTAAATCTCTTAATAAAGGAAAATCTTCCCGTTCAGACTGTATACCAGTTAGGTTCCTTTCAGAGTCTGCTGATGCAATAACTCCATACTTGACAACGATATACTACCGCTCGCTGGACGAAAGACAATAACCACGACTGAAAAGTTGTACAGGTTACACCAATACTCAAGAAAGGCGATATAACTGATCCACTAAATTACAGGCTCGTACAGCTACCTCGAAGTGTTGTGTGCTACAGATAATGGATTTAAAATTTATTCTGTGTTTATAGGTTTCTGGGAGGTTTTTGATTCTGTGCCTCACAAGCGGCTTCTAATAAAATTGCATGCTTGTGGGGTATCATCTCAGTTATGCGGCTGGATTCATGATTTACTATCAGAAAGATCACAGTACATAGTAGTTAACGGGAAGTTATCGTGGGAAACAGAAGGGATTTCTGGCGTACCCCAAGGTAGTGTTATATGCTCTCTTCGGTTCGTTATCAGTACAAATGATTTAGGAGACAGCCTTGTTTATCATCCAGTAGAGTAATAATAAGATCAAAACAAATTGCAAAACGATTTAAATGAGGTATCTGTATGGCAACTGACCCTAAATAATTAAAAATGCGAGGTCATCCACGTGAGTGCTAAAAGGAATCCGTTGAACTTTGGTTACACGATCAGTCCATCAAATCTAAGGCTATAAAACCAACAACATAACTGGGAATTACAATAACGAACAACATAAACTGGAATGAACACATAAAAAATGTTCTGGGGAAGCGGAACAGACACTGCGTTTTATTGGCAGAACAATCAGAAGCTCTAACATATGTACTAAAGAGACTGCCTAGACTACTCTTGTTCATCCTCTTTTAGAGTACTGCTACTCAGGATGGGTTCCTTACCTGATAGGATTAATGGAATACACAGGGAAAGTTCAAAGAAGGGCAGCACGTCCTTTGTTATCGAGAGATAGAGGAGAGAATGTCACCGACATGATAGAGGACACCAATGAAACAACGTCGTTTTTAGTTTCTGCGGTACCTTCTCACTAAATTTCAATCACCACCTATCTCCTCTGAATCTGGAAATAATTTTTTTGACATCGACGTACATAGGGAGAAACGATCATCATTATAAAATAAGGGAAATCAGAGCTCGCATGGAATGATATAGGCGTTCGCTAGTTACGCGCGCTGCTAGAGAGTGGAATGATACAGAGTGTTAGTGTGGATGTTGTTCGATAAACTATCTGCCAGGCAGTCAAGTGTGATTTGCAGAGTAACCATGTAAATGTAAGTATAGGTGCTTCTCGTAGTAATTTTCATAAATTATACTCAATGAAAGATGAGCCCGTCTTCTGCATAATGAGGAGTCAGGAGAAGCGCCAGGGAAGAAAGACAACAGCAGTTGTTGGGGCGACAGCATTTGTTCTTTAAGCAAAATGCAACTGGAAACTGAACATGCTCAAACAATACTTTTGTACTGTATATACGTTTCATTATGTCGTCTCTTAGGCTGGGAAGTTTTCAATGTTGCTCTGTAATGTTTTATTATAGCAACAAGTAGATAAAAGTCTAGGGTAAACATGTCAAAAGAATTCTCTTTCTCCAACAAAACCGTTTATAAGTCGTCCTAAAATAGTAACTTCTTGTATCGCATACCACTAATGAGACAAATTTATTCAAATTACACCTTTAACAAGTTACAGTAATAAATCAGTATTCTTCGTCTACATTTCTCATAGGTACACAAACATTTTGCAACGTTCAAGGTAACACCCGACGATGTAGTCTGTGCGCAAAATATTCGGGTGTGAATGGTGAGTCTGGGTTTTCTTTGATTGTCTGCTCGTCGTGAACTGTTCTCCTTCTTTTTTGTGACATTTATTTTCCACTGAACTCTTCCCCTTAATTCTGACATGCTGCTATCCGGAATTCACAGAATCCATTCGGTTTTGTAAATCATAAGCGCAGAGCGACGCGAAAACACAAAAAATTCACGTAGCATCACCTTTTTGTGTAGCGAAATCCACGCCACCGCTTCAGTGACAGAGGCTGCGGGAACAGAGACAATTGACAAGGGAATCGCAGCGGCGCCACGGCGCACAGAAAGATAAATACTGGCGCCGCATTTGGCGGATGCACAACAGCCTGTCACGTTTGCACGCACAGGTGCCGCGCGTCACAGCGCTTGGCGGAATTTTGTACCGCCCCCGAATGGCGAAACGGCGGTGGTAGTTCTGCGGTCGACGCGACCGCGTTTGTTTTTGTGGGTTCCGCAGCTCTCGCAGCCGACTGTTGCGAGCCGCGTATAAATTGTCAAAAAGGGGGAAATGATAGTCTTGCGGCGTGCACCCAGCGGCTGCCCGCCCGTGGCCTAGCGCTGGCTGCTGGTTGGTCGGCGGTCAGCAAGTGGCGCGCGCCGCTACGCGATCCCACTGTGAGAGGGGAACCCCCGCGCTTTGACAGTGACAGTGCTGACCAGAGCTCAGCGCTCACTGTCGCTGGAGCAGAGGTGAGGCAACGTGATCTTATTACACAGCCACAGATTCTAATGTTGCACTCGACAGTAAACCGCGATTCGATATTTGGTTTGTTCTCTTTATCTGTATCAGCATACATTATATGATCAAAAGTATCCGGTCATCCCAGTGTAACGTGGAACTGACCGCTACATCTCCCGAGAGGTTCGCTCGTCAGTATAAAACGAGGTGGGAAACATTTATAACGCTCCCGTCTGCTACTGCCATACCATAACCTTAAAATTGGAGGCAGGTCGTGAATTAAAACTATCTTCTTAAAGTACTTTGGTATAAAGCAACAGGGCAGTGTTACCCTCTCAGAGGAATTTTGTTATGTTGGCCGTGTTGTACGTAACGGAGGTGGCTTATCGGAAGTGAAAGTCAGAATTACGTAAATATTTAAACAGTAACAAACAATATTTTACCTATCGACACTGGTCATCGGTGAATGTGGACGTGAGCGTCATAAATGAAAACGGTCGCCAGCCTAATTAGTCAAGCGAACGATTGACATTCTTGATCAAGAAAATAAGTATGAGTAACTTTAACGGACAAACACAACCTATACTTTGCCACACGCGAGTGCAATGAACTCTGACACCTGCATAATTTCACGGTAAGATTGGAAGCTGACAGAGGAGAACAAACTATTTGCATAAATGCAACAGATAACCATACACACTATTACTGTCAGGGCTTATTCAAACTGAATGGTTTTATAACATTACTAGTAATATTCAGTGTAGAAACATAAATTGGACATAGGTTGAGTATTAATTTTCAAACATTTTTCTAGCTGACAAAATTGCAAATGTAGTTCACAGCAAAATTATGAACTGATCACAGGTTAAGTCTCCCTCAGCTAAATACATTTCTACACTCCTGGAAATGGAAAAAAGAACACTTTGACATCGGTGTGTCAGACCCACCATACTTGCTCCGGACACTGCGAGAGGGCTGTACAAGCAATGATCACACGCACGGCACAGCGGACACACCAGGAACCGCGGTGTTGGCCGTCGAATGGCGCTAGCTGCGCAGCATTTGTGCACCGCCGTCGTCAGTGTCAGCCAGTTTGCCGTGGCATACGGAGCTCCATCGCAGTCTTTAACACTGGTAGCATGCCGCAACAGCGTGGACATGAACCGTATGTGCAGTTGACGGACTTTGAGCGAGGGCGTATAGTGGGCATGCGGGAGGCCGAGTGGACGTACCGCCGAATTGCTCAACACGTGGGGCGTAAGGTCTCCACAGTACATCGATGTTGTCGCCAGTGGTCGGCGGAAGGTGCACATGCCCGTCGACCTGGGACCGGACCGCAGCATCGCACGGATGCACGCCAAGACCGTAGGATCCTACGCAGTGCCGTAGGGGACCGCACCGCCACTTCCCAGCAAATTAGGGACACTGTTGCTCCTGGGGTATCGGCGAGGACCATTCGCAACCGTCTCCATGAAGCTGGGCTACGGTCCCGCACACCTTTAGGCCGTCTTCCGCTCACGCCCCAACATCGTGCAGCCCGCCTCCAGTGGTGTCGCGACAGGCGTGAATGGAGGGACGAATGGAGACGTGTCGTCTTCAGCGATGAGAGTCGCATCTGCCTTGGTGCCAATGATGGTCGCATGCGTGTTTGGCGCCGTGCAGGTGAGCGCCACAATCAGGACTGCATGCGACCGAGGCACACAGGGCCAACACCCGGCATCATGGTCTGGGGAGCGGTCTCCTACACTGGCCGTACACCACTGGTGATCGTCGAGGGGACACTGAATAGTGCATGTTACATCCAAACCGTCATCGAACCCATCGTTCTACCATTCCTAGACCGGCAAGGGAACGTGATGTTCCAACAGGACAATGCACGTCCGCATGTATCCCGTGCCACCCAACGTGCTCTAGAAGGTGTAAGTCAACTACCCTGGCCAGCAAGATCTCCGGATCTGTCCCCCATTGAGCATGTTTGGGACTGGATGAAGCGTCGTCTCACGCGGTCTGCACGTCCAGCACGAACGCTGGTCCAACTGAGGCGCCAGGTGGAAATGGCATTGCAAGCCGTTCCACAGGACTACATCCAGCATCTCTACGATCGTCTCCATAGGAGAATAGCAGCCTGCATTGCTGCGAAAGGTGGATATACACTGTACTAGTGCCGACATTGTGCATGCTCTGTTGCCTGTGTCTATGTGCCTGTGGTTCTGTCAGTGTGATCATGTGATGTATCTGACCCCAGGAATGTGTCAATAAAGTTTCCTCTTCCTGGGACAATGAATTCACGGTGTTCTTATTTCAATTTCCAGGAGTGTATTTAGAATGAAAGTTAAATGGAATTCACTGACAGGCTACTGCTCACTGTCTTTTGAATAAAGAAATTATTGTTTTCATAGACAATGGCCTTTTTGTTAATTGTTATTTATCATGAGCATAAAGGATAACCTGTGGATCGTATTGCACTATTAATATGCACATTCAATACACAAAAGAAACAAGTGCTTGGCAAGCAGTAGTATATACCTTTACACTATTGCAGTTTTCAACTTTTACTACAATGAGACACAAAATTGACATATTTGTAAGATACTGACTCACCTTTTGCGATTTACAAACAGGCGGCAATGTGATCATTTATCAAGCATAACTTTATAAGCCTCAGTTTTAAGAACTTTTAATTTTGAAGTTGGCAACAACATATTAATAAGCAGTGTTAATAGGAAAATTATTTTCAGCAACCATCATTTACTTCAACTCACTCTCTTGACACTTAAACTTTCTTTTTACTATGTTCAAGAGGCTCTAATTAGTGAAACCCTGGGCTTTAATGTTCTTTCAGTAAGGACACTCGGTAATCACTTTAGTTCAAACGGAGAGGAACCTGAGTGGTGTTATGATAAGGAAAAAAAATCGAGGTAGGTACATAAATTCATTCATAAATTACCTTATATTTGAGCACACTGACACATCCAATAAGCTGATCCTTCACTGTACATTACTATAGTGTTCCATTAGAGTAATTACGCAATGTGGTGCCGGGTGCATGTTGGTAGGAGGATTTGCAGGTAGAATTGCTGGACTCTGTCATTTCTTGGTGGTGATGATAGATACCAATTTCAGAATAGTTCCAGCTCTTTATCCATCCTTCCGAGGCATTAGAAAGCGTCAGGAAAAGCCTCTCTCGGAACCAGCACAATATACAACTTTTACATGGGCAGATCACAGTTTGGTAGCTCGTCCACGGCTGACTCTTGGTTCCACCTTTTCTACCTATGCCAACCAAAATTTGCGCCCACTACTCAGTTCTGTTCCCGAGGGGAAGCACAACACCTTTTACATATGACATAACTAAGAACCCTAAGTGAAGGTCAGCAGTTTACATAACAGCAAACAATCACTTAAAATAAAGCAGAACCTTTTTTTGAGATTTCTATAAAGAAATTATTTAAATAAAATTATTCATCCTCAAAGATAACCAAAGAGATTATGTGAGGAAGACAAAATATATCATTTGCTCGTATTGTACATGTTAGAGGGATTACAGTTCCTATACTCTAAAACACATCAAAAGTTTTTAACAGAAAAGAATAAACACTCTTCTCGTATGGATTCATTCCAACAACATTTACAGAAACTCAACGATATAACATAAAAAAATAAAGAAAAAGAAAAGGCAAAAGAAATCAGTACAGCTATGGTGTTACACATTATGTTGTCGTGAGAGAAGCAGCGACATCAGTATGGGTTGGGCAGGAGAGGTCTACGAGTTCGAACGTGGACTTGCCATCAGATGTAACCAAAGTTAGAAGTCGGTAAGGAACATTTCTGCCTTTGTAAAGGTGTCCAAGTTCACCTTTGATGACGTGACTACGAGCTGGAAACGCGAAGGACAACCACAGGTAACCTACAACCGGATATACCTCATGTACTGACGGACGGACAACATCCAGCATTGCGTTGGGTGATTAACAAAGAAAAAAAAAAGAAAAAGACCATATCAGGTTGGGGTAGCTGTCGCACTCTTTGGGTTACGTACAATCTTAATAATGTGTAGTAGCAAAGTATCGGTCCTAGGAAATCGAAGATTTTCGTTAATATTGTGAAGTTTGATGTCGGATAATGAACGACAAAAGAAATACTTTTTCTTGTGATATAATTACAATTACGAGAGTTCTGAGTTTTTGCCTTCATCCGTACTATGAATCCTTGATTCTTGCCAAATTTCATGATTCTTGGCCAAGGGGACGTAACGTCTAGTTTACGAGTATCAAAATATGTGACATAAAAGGCCGTGTCTTTTGATTGCATTGATTCAGAAGCTTAACTGTTTTACACCATCAACGAACCAGACACCTTAGTATGTATCATAAATTTCAACTTGATACATCTATCCGTCCATGAGGAAAAGGTGGCTCAATAGACGAACAGAAAAGCCACTGGGATAAAACATGACAGAAGTTGTATTGTGTTATATATTAAAAACTAACGATTTTCGTGGTTTTTTCATTACTTTAATTGTACTGTGAAAACTTTCTGTCAAATGTCATGATTCTGGGCCAAAGATAAGGACCCTATAGGTTTTTATGTAAGGGGCATTCAAATGAAACCCGGTCAGCATTGCCGGCCGAAGTGGCCGTGCGGTTCTAGGCGCTGCAGTCCGGAACCGCGAGACCGCTACGGTCGCCGGTTCGAATCCTTCCTCGGGCATGGATGTGTGTGATGTCCTTAGGTTAGCTAGTTTTAACTAGTTCTAAGTTCTAGGGGACTAATGACCTCAGAAGCTGAGTCCCATAGTGCTCAGAGCCATTCGAACCACATTTAGGAACGGTCAGCATTGTAAAGTAACGTAACTTTTCCATTAATTCAAAAATGTAGGTATACACAGTGCATATACTCAAAAATAGTTACCAAAACTGTTGGCATATTTATCCCATTACGACACTAGCCGGTCGATTCCATTCTTGAAGAAGCTAGTAGGCTGCTGTCGGATCAAGGTCTGGACCCAGTCACACACGTCGTCGTCCGTTGCGAATCGATGTCCGCGAATAGCTTGTTTTAGAGGTCCAAACACATGAAAGTCACACGATGAAAGGTCGGGACTGTACGGTGGATGTTCCAGCGTTTCCCACTGAAACTGCTGCAATATCGTCTTTATCGCATTGGCCGTGTCTGGGCGGGCATTATCATGAAGGAAGAAAACACCACTGGACAACATGCCTCGGCGTTTCGACTTGATGGCTCGTCTAAGGTTCTGTAAAGTAGCTTGATAACGCTTGGCATAGATGGTGATCCCCCGTTCCAGGAAATCGACAAGCAGTGAGCCCTTGTGATAAAAAATGAAGGACATCACGACCTTACCAGTACTGGTGTGCACAGCCTTTGATTTCTTTGGTGGTGGTGAAGTCGCATGTTTCCACTGCTTGCTCTGACGCCTGCTTTCCTGTTCAAAATGGTGACACCATGTTTCGTCACCTGTGACAATACGCGACAGAAAGCCGTATTCCTCCTCATGATAACAGACAGCGCCAGCGATCAGTTGGTGGGGAACAAACTGCTCACAGATTTGTCGAAAGTTAGAGTGTTGATGCATTATGGCGTAGGCGGTGCTCACGCTAATACCCGGTAACCGATGGATCTCGTCCACGGTGATTCTGCCGTTGTCCAAGAATAAAGCATTCACTTCCACAACCATTTCCGGTGTGATGACACGCTGAGCCTGTCCAAGACGAGCATCGTCTTCCAGTGACTCACGCTCCTCAAGGGATCGTTTGCGCCATTCCACAACACGAACGAGTCAGACTGTACTGACCGTACACAGTCTTCATCTGTCGATACATTTCACGGCCTCCAACTCCCTCCGCCGCCAAAACTCGTATCACTCCTCGTTGTTCCTGCTTACTCGTCTGCCTGTTGAGTAGTGGACGATAACTTGTGTGACCACCTTCTCTTCGGCTTGAAACCACAATGGCGCTATGCAACATCAAATGGTGTGCACGCATGAGTCTCTCTACCAATAGATGGCGCCACCCTACTCGCAGTTACGTGGTGCCACCTTACGTGTAAGGCAAAGCTAGACGCAATGACCAAGTTTCATTTGAATGAACCTCATACTTGGCTTTGCCAGTATCAAAAGTGTAACATAAATGACCGTATCTTTTGATTGCACTGTCTTAGAAGCGTTAAATTTTTAGACCATTAAGGGGCCGTAGACCTTAGTATTTGGGTTACATTTCCATATCATCTACTCGTTCCTGATAAAAACCGTTTTGAGGAGCCGGACAGGCAGAGAGCCAGACAGATGGGCAACTAATTGATGCTAAGATCGTTCTTTCTTTACCAACTGGGATGCGGAAGAGGCATGAAATCAGCCGAAGGAATCACAGATGAGTTTCAGTATGCTACTACCAGCCCAGGTACCAAACTGACTGTGCTTAAGGAATGGGGTACAATCGACGAGCAACTTCTTTTAAAGCTACACGTACCTGTAGTCAATGGTAAGGAACGCTTTACAAAGTGCAGAGAGTGGAACGCTTTAGAAAGTGCAGAGAGTGACGTTACTGGATACTGGATGTCCGGAAACGAGTCACTTGGACTGAAGAATCACGCCATATCCTGTGGCAATCTGATCGGAGCATTTAGGTTTGGCGGATACCTATAGAAAATTACCTGCCGTCATGTGTATGCTAACAGTGGAGTGGAGAAGTTGATCTTAGGATTTTGGGATTTTTTTTTTATTAGGGTGTGGTCCCCTTATTGCGCTTAAAGAAAACTCTAAATTCGGAACCATATGAAAACATTTTCAACATTTTGTACAGCGTACCATAGGAGAAGAGTTCGGAGACGATGACTGGATCAGGAATATAATGAAACCTTTTATATGACAGCTTCTGCGAAGTAATCGTTTGCGGATAACAACATTCCTGTAATGGAGCTATATACACTGAGTCCCGACCTGACCCCAAGTGAACACCTTTTGGATGAAGTATAAAGCCGACGTCCTACAGCCTCCAAAATCCTACATCAGTACCTTCTCTGATTTCGGTTCGTGAGAAACAAAGGGCTGCCATATCTGCACAGATACGTCATTGAAAGCGTCCCCTGCTGTGTTTAAGTTTGACGAAACGTGAAAGGTGCAAACATCTCAAATTAATGTCCAAAAACAGATGTCAGGGAACTTCTGATCATGTAGTGTACGTACCCATCAAGCCAGTGTGAAACCAGTATAAATCTCAATACGAACTATAATCTCTCTCATCTTGTTGTAATTCGGTCAACAGGGTTTCTAAAGGACTGCTTATTCGTTCTTCCGGGGATTGCCATTTGAGTTACTGGAGCATTTCTGCTGCATTTCGTATAGGCCTGAAAACATCTTACGACGGTAGCAACATGTATCTTATTTTGGTCGTAGGCTACTGTCATGCATGTTTGATAAGGCCTGCAAACACTGGAACGGTACTCTGGAACTAATCGCACTGACATCCTGCACACAATTTTTCTTTGCAGTGCAGTGCATATTCTCCGTAACCCTTCCAAGAAAGCCCATCTTTCTTTCGTATTTCTCAGTACTGATTTCATACGCGTGTTCTACAGGATTTACCTTCAAATACCACCAATTACTTCTACGATGTGACATGCTAAGAAAAATCACTACAAATCATATAATCGGATAACGATGTGATCTTTTTCTTTGTTATAGATATTGTCTTACATTCAACCACATTTATAGAAGGCTGCCGTTTATTACATAAAGTGAAAACATTCCCTAAGTATTTCTGCAAATTCCGCACGATCGTCCAATGACGATACTTTCCTATACACAGCAATAACGAACAATGAAATAGCACAAATGGTCACGTCTAAAGAACAGTTAAGTACACTTGAATCAATAGAAATACAATAGCGCTTCTTTCGGGCACACCCTATATTCTGGAAAGACAATGATGGAGCTTTTAGTTATCCTGATGGATGACATAAAACGAATTTTTCTACTAGTCCGTGACAATCAGCACTAATGTGAAATTAACCCTGCATCTAGGCAAAAGGCCAGAAGATTTACAAGTAACTCCTTCTCGACATTTTGCCAAAAATGTAATATCTATTCAACCTAAAAGTGTCATATTTAGGACAAAAATAGTTTGATGAAAATACTTCGAAGTTTAAACAGTAGCATTAGTGGCAAACTCAGTTTCCACCCATCTGCACTTATGTTGGTATATTAGAATGCTGTATGAAGGTTCGACTAATAATAATTTTTGATTTACTCTGGCCTCACTGCGTTCTGGCCGGTCGCGGTGGACGAGCGGTTCTAGGTGCTTCAGTTCGGAACCGCGTGACTGCTACTGTCGCAGGTACGAATCATGCCTCGGGCATGGATGTGTGTGATGTCCTTAGGTTAGTTAGGTTTAAGTAATTCTAAGTACTAGGGGACTGATGACCTCAGAAGTTAAGTCCCATAGTGCTCAGAGCCATTTGAACCGTCTGAACAGCTTTCTATCTGTCCATCTGTCCTTGTTCATAATCAAAATCCGATCTTCCTTCTGTTCCCTCCAAATATTCTTTAGTAATTTTCACGTAATCTTTAGGTCCTCCACATATCTGATAAAATTCCTTTTAACTTCATTCCATTTGTGACGCAGATTTTTGAAGTAGCTACATTGGTTGGTAGTCTCTTCATATCATCTAGGATAATATTGCTCATTCCAGTTATTTATTGTATATATTATTCACTCAATTTCTATTACATATTTGACTCAACGAAGCAGTCCTGGAAATCTTATAATTGCAAGATAAACAGCCATTTTTAGCAAAGGGCCTTCTGGACATGAACAGATTAATTTGTTTCCCGTCATTCACATCTGCATGAGGTTACAGTCGATGAAAGATAACGTCTATACAGGGTAAAACTATATGAGAACATATCTTCATACGGTGAGAGGTGAGAACACGCAATGTACGCAGGAACATTTTCGAAAGTAATCATTTTGGTGGTCCGGGTGTTATGGTGTGAATGGGCACAAAGTTGCTTAGACGTACTGACCTCCATATCTTTGCAAACAGTAGACTCATCTGTCAGTGGTACAGTGGTACTGTATTCCCGCACCTTATGCGTTATTCATGGGAAATTCCGCCCTGATTTCATTTTTATGGATGACAGTGAGCGACCACATCGAATTTCACGGGTGGAGGAGCTCTACAAACGACAGAATATTTGGCATTGGACTGGGCTAACTGTTCCCCCGACTGAAAACCCAACTGGCACGTTTGGGATGCGTTGTGTAGGCACGTACAGAAGGTATCTGAGAGAAATACCCAATGAAACGAACAGAAATGACACTTTTAGTCAAGGGCTACTACCCTGAAGTCACCGCGATTTATGACGCTCACGTCCACATTCACCGATGACTATCCAGTAGTTATCAACCTCGCTGGCAGGGGGAATAGCACGCCAACCTTAAGAAATCTTTACCAACTTTGTGGCCAGCATGAGATCTCTCTGGAGAGCATGCATTGATTTCCATGGTGATCAAACCCACATGTGGCTTTTAATAATGTCCAGGTGAGCGTTATAAATCGTGGTGACTTCTGGGTAGTAATTGTTTCTGACTAAAAGTGACATTCTGTTCGTCTCACTGCGTATTTCTCTCACTTACCTTCTGTACTATACTACAACAGTTCTTTTTATGTGTGGTCCAACTTTCATCGACCTACGTTGCTTGGCGATCACACATCATGCGAAAGTTTCTTTCGTCCTTAAATTTTTCATATATATACAAAGCAGAGGACACTTAAGAATACCTGGGAGATCCGATATAACTATAGGTCGAAAAAGAATAGCAACGATCACAAGCTGGCAACAACATCAAAAGGCCTTCATAGATTTTAGTGCGCTATCATCTCTGCGTTAGGAGAAACAAGAACTATCTATATACGTGTGTTGCTGTTACACTGATGTGACAAAAGTCACGGACTAGTGAAACACACATATAAATATGTCAGTAGTATCTCATACACAAAATATGGAAGGGCAGTGCATTGAAGGAGCTGTTATTTGCATTCAGGTGAGTTGTATGAGAAGATTTCCGACGCAATTACTGCTGCACGACATGAATTAACAGGCTTAGAACGCGGAAATTAGTTGGAGCCAGAGGATAGGACTTTCCATTTCAGAAATGGTTAGGGAATTCATCACTCTGAGAGCCGCAGTGGCAAGAGTGTGCTAAGAATAGTAAATTTCAGGTTTTACCTCCCACGACGGACAACGTTGTGATCGGCGGCCTTCAGTTAACGACCGGGAGCAGCGGCGTTTGTGTAGAGTTGTCAAAACTAACAGCCAAGAACACTGCGTGAAATAACCTGGCCGTCCGTTCGGTGGTCGAGCAGCTCTAGGCGCTTCAGTCCGGAACCACGCGGCTGCTGCGGTCCCAGGTTCGAATCCTGCTTCGGGTATGGATGTGTGTGATGTCCTTAGGTTAGTTAGGTTTACGTAGTTTTAAGTCTAGGGGACTAATGACCTCAGATGTTAAGGCCCATAGTGTCTAGAGCCATTTGAACCATTTTTTTTTAAAAATAACCGTAGAAATCAGAGTGGCAGAGACGAACGTATCCGTTAGGACACTGCGGCGAAATTTCGCGTGAATGGTCAGCAGACGACCGATGCGACTGCCTTAGGCTTCGGTCACAGTGGCTCCGATTCCGTCAACGACCGACTTCGGCCGGAGACGTCCGAACTTTTCAGATCTGTATGCCACTACGTGTGCGGTCACTTTATAGCCGATCTTATCTCCCGAACATGCAGACTTCGGGCGACAATCGCTGAAATTTAAATCTGTTTTCTTAGGTGAAATCGCCCGACGTTCTCGCACACGAAATATGTTGTGTGAGAAACTGTTAAGTTTAGTCCTGGAAAGAGTGACTTCGTGGCATGTTCAGGATGACATTATCATAATATGGTTCTAGTTCGGAATCTATGGACAGAAGTCGCTGGTTTATTTGAAAGCTCAAGTAGGGAAATCGTTTATCGAAAATCTTAGGCACAGCTTATAACATCAAAAAACTATTTGTTCAAGTGAAAAATGTGCCGTATCTTAAATCTTTTAGTATTCTACTGGTTCTCTTTATCGTAGGTTGTCATTACTTGCCCACAAATTATTATTACTGCTTACTGGCGTTTTATTTCAGTAGGGTAGTGATTCCGTCAACAAGAAATGGTTTGCACATATGGTGTACGGCATACATTTCCCCGCCCTAAGAGGCTAAAATCTAACCTACCGCATACATAATATTAGAATATAGCCCCACCTAACCTAACACAGCCTTCTTGACGCTAGTAAAAACTGACGGAGGAGGTCGGACGTACTATGAGAACGCTGTCGGCTGATGTTATAAAGTTATCGGGCGACGTCTGGCGACGGTATTTGACGACTGTTGTTGGTGCCACTGTGACCACAGCCTTAGCCAACAGCAAGATATCGTTATGAATAGGAGGGCAGGGCAGAGAACGTCTTACCGTGAACAGTTCAGTGTTAGGACTGTTCTCACCGGAATCTACAGCGAACCAACACCGACGACGATAATTCAGGTACACATACCGACGTCGCAGGCTGAAGATGAAGAAATAGTATGGGTAGATACTAAACGGTTAATTCAGTACGTAAAGGGCGATTAAAATCTAATGGTCGTGGGGGACTGGAATGATGTTGAAGGAGTAGAAGAAACAGTTACAGGAGGAGATGGGCTTGGTAGCAGGAATGAGAAAGGAGAAAAACTAATTGAGTTCTCTAGTAAATTTCAGCTGGTAATAGCAAATAATTTGTTCAAGAATCACAAAAGGTAGCGGTATAGTAGGAGAAGGCAGTTAGATTTCATCATGGTGGAACAGACATTCCGAAATCTTATACTGGATTGTAAAGGATACCCAGGAGCACATATAGACTCAGATCACAGGTTATTAGTGATGAAGAGTAGGGTGAAGTATAGAAGACTAGTCAGGAACAATCAATATGTAAAGAAGTGTTATACGAAAGTACTAAGGGTCAACGAGATACGCCTGAAAT
Source organism: Schistocerca americana (assembly GCF_021461395.2). NCBI lineage: Eukaryota > Metazoa > Arthropoda > Insecta > Orthoptera > Acrididae > Schistocerca > Schistocerca americana. The sequence continues at coordinate 126,416,816 of NC_060124.1, forward strand.
TCCCTAAGGCTACAGATGCAGCAATAAAGAATAATTCAGTAGGCAGTACTGTTTAAGAGGAATGGACATTTCTAAAAACAGCAATCACAGGAGTTCCAAAAAATAACGTAGGTGCAAAGAAGGTAAGTGCTAAGAAACTATAGCTAACAGAAGAAATACTTCAGTCGATCGATGAAAGAAAAGAGCAGAAAAATGTTCAGGATAATTGAGGAATACGGAAATACAAACTGCTGAGGAATGAAATATGTAGGATGTGCAGGTAACTTAAGACAAAATGGCAGCATTATAAGTGTGAGGAATTAGGAAACAATTGTCGCAGGGACAGACTCAGCATATAGAAAAGTCAACATAACCTTCGGTGAAATTGATAACATTAAGCCTGCAAAGGGAACTGGACTGTCCGGATAGGTGGAAAGAGTACATTTAAGGCCTCTATGAGGGGGAAGATTTGTCTAATGTGACAGAAGAAGGAACAGAGTCATTTAGAAGAGATACGGGTTCCTGTATTATACTACTGGCCATTAAAATTGCTGCACCAAGAAGAAATGCAGATGATGAAAGGGTATTCATTGGACAAAGATTTTATACTAGAACAGACATTTGATTACATTTTTACGCAATTTGGGTGCATAGATCCTGAGAAATCAGTACCCAGAACAACCACCTCTGGCCGTAATAACGGCCTTGATACGCCTGGGCATTGTGTCAAACAGAACTTGGATTACGTGTACAGGTACAGCTGCCCATGCAGCTTCAACACGATACTACAGTCCATCAAGAGTAGTGACTGGCATATTGTGACGACCCAGTTGCACGGCCACCATTGACCAGACGTTTTCAATTGGTGAGAGGTCTGGAGAATGTGCTGACCAGGGCAGCAGTCGAACATTTTCTGTATCCAGAAAGGCCCATACAGGACCTGCAACATGCGGTCGTGCATTATCCTGCTGAAATGTAGCGTTTCGCAGAGATCGAATGAAGGGTAGAGCCACGGGTCGTAACACATGTGAAATGTAACGTCCACTGTTCAAAGTACCATCAATGCGAACAAGAGGTGACCGAGACGTATAACCAATGGCCCCCCATACCATCACGCCGGGTGATAACGCCAGTATGGCGACGGCGAGTACACGCTTCCAATGTGCGTTCACCGTGCTGTCGCCAAACACGGATGCGACCATCATGGTGCTGTAAACAGAACCTGAATTCATCCGAAAAAATTACGTTTTGCCATTCGTGCACTCAGGTTCGTCGTTAAGTACACCATCGCAGGCGCTCCTGTCTGTGATGCAGCGTCAAGAGCAACCGCAGCCACGATCTCCGAGCTGATAGTCCAAGCTGCTGCAGACGTCGTCGAACTGTTCGTGCAGAAGGTTGTTGTCTAGCAAACGTCCCCATCTGTTGATTCAGGCATCGAGACGTGGCTGCACAATCCGTTACAGCCATGCGGATAAGATGCCTGTCATCTCGACTGCCAGTGATACGAGGCCTTTGGGATCCAGCACGGCGTTCCTTACTACCCTCCTGAACTCACCGACTCCATATTCTGCTAACAGTCATTGGATCTTTATTAGCAGATATAGCGAATGCTTTTTAAATACTAAACAGTTTATTAACACTTTTGTCTGGTTTTCGATAGATTGTCCCTTATATTTCAACAAAATGTGAACACTGTTGACTTTTATCAAAGTCGGAAGCGTGATGGTACGCATTTCTCTTCTGTACACGAGGCATCACAACAACGTTTCACCAGGCAACGCCGGTCAACTGCTGTTTGTGTATGAGAAATCGGTTGGAAACTTTTCCCATATCACTACATTGTGGGAGTCGCCACCGGCGCCAACCTTGTGTGAATGCTCTGAAAAGCTGATCATTTGCATATCACAGCATCTTCTTCCTTTCGGTAAAATTTGGCGTCTGTAGCACGTCATCTTCGTGGTGTAGCAATTTTAATGGCCAGTAGTGTAGAATCCAAATTTAAGGGAACTTTTCAGAACATAAATAAGGTATAATTGATAAATAACATTAGACCAAAATTTCTAGAATAATTGGGGGAAGTGGCAACAAAAGGACTATTCACGTTGCTGTGACGAATGTATGAATCTAGTGATATACCATCTGACCTTCGGAAAAAGATCATCCTCATAATTCCGAAGACTACAAGAGCTGACTAGTGTGAGAATCACCGAAAAATCAGCGTAACATGCAATTTGATGACAAGAATAGTATTCAGAAGAATGGAAAACAAAGTTGAGGGTGTTTTAAATGACGATCACTTTGGCCTTAGGGAAGGTAAAGGAACCAGAGATGCGATTCTGACGTTGTGATTGATAATGAAAGCAACACTGAAGAAATACTTAGACATGTTCATAGGATTTCTCGACCTGGATAGCTTTCGACAATGTAAAATAGTACACAGTGTTTGAAATTCTGACAAAAATGAGGGTAAGCTATAAGGAGAGACGGGTAATATACGATATGTACAACAGCCAAGTAGATACAATAAGAGTGGACGACCATGAACTGTGTGCTCGGATTAAGGGTGCAAGCTAGGTGTGCAGCCTTTTACCACTACCTTCACCCTGTATATCGAGAAGCAATGAAGGGAATAAAAGGAAGTTTGAGTGGAATTAAAATCCAAGGTGAAAGCGTATCAATTACAACATCCTGAGTGAAAGTAAAGAACAATAACATGATCTGCTGAATGGAATCAAGTGTCTAATGGGGGTACAGAGTATGGATTGAGAGTAATTCGGAGAAAGATGAAAGTAGTGAGAACTAGCAGAAATAAGAACAGCGAGAAACTTAACATTCGGATTGATGGTCACGAAGTAGATGGAGTTAAGGAATTGTACTATCGAGTCAGCAAAATAACCCATGACGGAGGGAGCATGGAGGACCTCAGAAGCAGAGTAGCACTGGAAAAAATGGTATTCCTGGCCGAGAGAAGTATGATAGAACAAGACATAAGTCTTAACTCGAGGGCTTCATTTGAGGAAGAAATTTTTCAGAATGTTCATTTGAAGCACAGAAGAGACTCGAAGCAATTGAGATGTGGTGCTACAGGGAAATGTTGAATATTAGGTGGACTCATAAGATAAGGAAGAAGGCGTTCTGGGCAAAATCGGAGAGAAAAGGAATAAGTGGAAAGCACTGACATGTAGAAGGGACAGGATGATAGGATATCTGTTAAGACATCAGGGATGACTTCCACGGTACTAGGGGCAGCTGTAGAGAGCAAAATCTGTAGAGAGACAGAGGTTGATAGACATACAATAAATAATTGAGGACTTAGGTTGCAAGTGCTGCTCTGAGATAAAGATTTTTGACACACGGGAAGAATTCATTGTGGGCCGCATCAAAGCAATTAAACCAGTCAGAAGACTGGTGACTGAAAAAAATTGAAAGAGTCGATGACTGGGTTCGAGTGTGGTGCATACGCAGCGAAGCCGCAGACCCAAGTTGTCAACAAGGCACTGTGGATGCTGGTTGTGTTTCCATTATTGTGTGGGCGGTGATAAGGTTACATGGAACCGATTAGTTGGAAACAGTTATGTCCCTTCACGTAATTTGAGACTATTTGCAGCCCTTTATAGATTTCATGTCCTCAAACAACGATGAATTTATTATGGATGACAATTTACCATTTCACCGGGCCAATATTGTTCGCACTTGGTTTGAAGAACATTTTGGACAATTAATCCAAATGATTTTTCCACCGAGTTCACCTGATATGAAACACATCGAACATTTATGGGACATAATCAAAATTCCAGTTGGCGGCCCAAATCCTGCACCAGTAACACTTTCGCAACTGTGTACTGCTATAGAGGCAGCATGGCTGAATATTTCTTCTGGGGACTTTCTACAACTTTTTGAGTCCCTGATACGTCGAGATGCCAGACTACGCCTGTCAAAAGTGGATCAGACAAGATATTATGAGGTATCCCAAGACTTTTTCCACTTCAGATTATGTTTGAATTCCTTAAAGTGTCTGTATCAGACATCGGTAATTAATGTAAGTGAACTCCTAACAAATATTGAAAAGAAAGTATCGGTCAAGGTATTTATAGTGTTTGATACCTGCTTATCTTCGGGACTCGTACCGATACTGAGCGCACTCGGCTCGGTGGCCAGCTTTTCTTCTATGTTGGCATTCTCATCAGCGGCTTCGACGATAGCACTTAGCTTATGACGGTGGCCACTTTTATGCTTTACGATACGGAGGGACCACTTGTTCCGATAGAAGGTTACTTGGCTGCTCAGTGGTGCAAGATAGTGACAAATTTCAATGTCATATCGCTAACAGTAACAGGTTATAGTGATCGGTACATTTTGCTCCAAAGTACACGAAATTTCGTTAATTTGGAGATGGTAGGCGTGAGAAGTTCCAGGAACGGTTTATATTAGGTTCCAACCAGGCAGAATACGCAGTAGCTATATACCATCTATATTAGGTGAAAGATGTGAGATGTATCGTAACTTGGTAGTACCTCCACCCATTAACATTCGTGATATAATTCTGATGGGGGCTCCTCAAACAAGTGGAATCAAAATATCATAAATTATATTCTGCTCTTGAAATTTCTATGGACGGCACAGACTATTACGTTTGAGAAACGACACTAAAAACGCGAAATGAAGTGCATTTCCGTATCGTATTTGAAAATTTAAAATAACTCGATGAAACTCTTATATCATTGTGCTACTGTAGTAGAAAGATTAACTCATTTTCACATTTTGGACAGAAAAAGTGCAATGACAATCGTGAAAGTGCATCATAATGTGTGAGTACAGTTGGCCCTAAAAGGCAGTGATACTGGCGTGGTTGTTGTTGTTGTTGATGTGGTCTTCGGTCCTGAGACTGGTTTGATACAGCTCTCCATGCTACTCTATCCTGTGCAAGCTTCTTCATCTCCCAGTACTTACTGCAACCTACATCCTTCTGAATCAGTGTTTTCATCTCTTGGCCTCCCTCTACGGTTTTTACCCTCCACGCTGCCCTCCAATGCTAAATTTGTCATTCCTTGATGCCTCAAAACATGTCCTACCAACCGATCCCTTCTTCTAGTCAAGTTGTGACACAAACTTCTCTTTTCCCCAATCCTATTCAATACCTCCTCATTAGTTACGTGATATACCCGCCTTATCTTCAGCATCCTTCTGTATCACCGCATGTCGAAAGCTTCTATTCTCTTCTTGTCCAAAGTAGTTATCGTCCATGTTTCACTTCCATACATGGCTACACTCCATACAAATACTTTCAGAAACGACTTCCTGACATTTTAATCTATACTCGATGTTAACAAATTTCTCTTCTTCAGAAACGCTTTCCTTGCCATTGCCAGTCTACATTTTATATCCTCTCTACATCGACCGTCATCAGTTATTTTGCTCCCCAAATGGCAAAACTCCTTTACTACTTTAAGTGTGTCATTTCCTAATGTAATTCCCTCAGCATCACCCGATTTAATTTGACTACATTCCATTATCCTCGTATTGCTTTTGTTGATGTTCATCTTATACCCTCCCTTCAAGACACTTTCCATTCCGTTCAGCTGCTCTTCCAAGTCCTTTGCTGTCTCTGACAGAATTACAATGTCATCGGCGAACCTCAAAGTTTTTACTTCTTCTCCATGAATTTTAATACCTACTCCGAATTTTTCTTTTGTTTCCTTTACTGCTTGCTCAATATACAGATTGAATAACATCGAGGAGAGGCTACAACCCCGTCTCACTCCTTTCCCAACCACTGCTTCCCTTTCATGCCCCTCGACTCTTATAACTGCCATCTGGTTTCAGTACAAATTGTAAATAGCCTTTCGCTCCCTGTATTTTACCCCTGCCACCTTCATAAATTGAAAGAGAGTATTCCACTCAACATTGTCAAAAGCTTTCTCTAAGTCTACAAATGCTAGAAACCTAGGTTTGCCTTTTCTTAGTCTTACTTCTAAGATAAGTCGTAAGGTTAGTATTGCCTCACGTGTTCCAACATTTCTACGGAATCCAAACTGATCTTCCCCGAGGTTCGCTTCTACCAGTTTTTCCATCCGTCTGTAAAGAATTCGCGTTAGTATTTTGCTGCTGTGACTTATTAAACTGATAGTTCGGTAATTTTGACATCTGTCAACATTTAACCTCCCCCTCACTTATCGACCTTAATGACAGTGAAAAATTAAACCGCGTGTACCTAATGCAAATTTGGGAAAAGCAATCGTCACCGAAGTTAATCTGTCGGTAAAGAGGGAGGAAAGGGTTACATCTAAATGAAAGGAAAAATGCAAATGAAACTGGTGGAAATTAATTTTGAAAAGCGGTAAAGTTAATAAAGAAAGTAAATGTGCGGCCGTTACGTTAACAATTAACTAGCGGTAATTAGATATTTGAGATTTGGGGGAAATCACGGTCGCCAGTCCTAAGGACAATTACTATAGTAACTGAAAAAGAAAGGTTATTACGCATATAATTAACACTAGAAGCGTGGCAACTGAAGGTTGACACGTGTAGTGTGAAATCTGAAAGTTTGTCAGAAGTAATAAATTTCGCTACACTCTGACTTAATTTAGCAAAAGAATTAATAAAACCGGAAAATCGAAAGTTAATTTAGTGACTGAAGTTAATAGTGAGCTTTCTTTCTGAAGCACATCGAAATCCAGTAAAATACGGTTAGTCTTGGACTACCTCAACAATCATTTCAAAAGCAACTTGACTCTACGCAATTTAGAAACAAGAGATTTAACTCTGAACTTGAATTAAATGATTCTGAACTATTAACAATAGTAAAATTCAGTACGTACCAAGCTGAGCTGCAGTCACAGGTAAGCTAAAATATGCTAACAAAACTCGCACTCTAAATTTGTGCTCGTGTAACCTAAATATTGTAGCCAGCTACTGAACTTTCAAATTAAAGCAGTGAAATCTAATTATATTATTTTAATGCTGGCGTTTGAATTTCAACGACACTCGGGTTCATTCCGGAAAAGGAAGGGACCCTACTTGGCAATGCAATTGGGACAATTAGCAACAAAGGTTCATGCTAAGTTGCTGTAATTTTGCGAGGCAAATGGAACAATTTGAAAAGCTGAGGTCTGCCACACAGTTCTGAAACTTTACGTGCTTTTAGTCTTCCTTGTTGGTTGATTGAAGGTTTGAAGCCGTCGATCGAGGAGGTGGCGACAGTCACTCATTGTCGGCCGTCGCTGTTGCAGAAGCTGGATGTTGGCGCGCCTTCTTCTCGACATGGTCACCAGGCGAAACGGGCTCTTGATGTGCGCCAGCTAATGCTTCCCGTCCGCGACACCATGTCAGAAACTATCATCGCGAGTCGAGCGCAATTACATGCTGCCAAACCCCGAAAGCGCGGCAACTCGCGGGAGCGTCACACAACACCTGCTCCACTCGCTACTCCCGCCAGACTCCTACTGCTCTGCCCGCGCTCCACGCGGCAGAGTTAACACTACCAAAGATCCTACACACTTTGATTCTTCACACGACCCATCGATGTAATCGTTCGATAGCAGTTTTCCCTAGGCAAGACCCAGCGTAAAAATACAAATAATATTTACGAAACAAACCAATTATACATCGACATAAGTGCATAAATATATATATATATCCAAACAGTAAAGCAATTACAACATATAAAGAGACAGAAATGTCATATCTTGAGGTAACAAAACAAGGAAAAAAATAATAGTACAATAGATGGAAATAGGAGGATATGCATTTCCGGCGTTACACGTGCCCCACATTGTCTGAGGATGTTCGTGTAACGTAAACAGACTCAGAAAATGTCGCAAAAAAGAAACAGCGGAAATGCATATGCTCAAAACATCAACAAATTTTATCATTCGTCTAATTAACCATAAATCAATTTTTAGACCATAATAATTGAGTGGAGACACTCCTAATCCTATTCCACTCTGTCATCTTGCTCAAAATAAAACAGGTTGACAACATATTAAAATTCATAGAAAACATAGAAAATGGTTTAGCTATTCTAAAATTGTCAAAATTCCCAACAGTATCAAGAAATGGAATACTATTTACAAAATTAATCAGAGTACATGGTCATAAAAACAGGTAGATCAAAATACGCAAATTAATAATTAATTACATAGAATACACAGTTTTACATAACCCTTTCATAATTAATATTCTCGTCATGGGAGTCCATTAAACGCTAAACAAGAAAATAACACACATCAGATCGAAAAAAACATAAATATTGACAGTAGAATTCTTTCAGCTGTCCAGGAAGAAAAACAATTCCGCCTTCCGTACTCGCAAGTACAAAGAATGCCGACAGCGGCACAAGAGCCGACAGCGGCTCGCCTCGCCAGTATTGTTGCGCCCGCGTGTGCGGCACGCTTGATCTCACTCGCCCCTGTGACGGCGTTTCCAGAACGTCCGTTTCACTGAATTCTTTCGGAAAAACTCACTCCCGAGTAATCTCAAGGAGTCCATAAACACTATCACAGTGGATAACTCAACACTGTCCATCATCACACACATGTACTAGCCTGAAACTTAAAACCGCGTCTAAGTACATCGGCAATGACTAGTAAATCACATATTTATGAAATCTTACAGTTATTTACAAAATCATATTTACATTCCTTAATCTACTGTGACTCAGCTGAAAACTTAAACTAGGAGCTTGGATTTTTCAGTTGATTAGATCATGATTAATTTGATTAAAATTAAATTGATTAATCAAAATTAATTACTTATTAATTACAACTTCTTTAATGACCTCTAGGTCAGGCAAAAGTATCGCCACATGGCACATCCTTAAATCTTACACTCTATACCTACATACTGTACAAATTACCCTATCTGTAGTACTAATCAATCCTTGGTTGGTACAATTTCAGGTCTATTATGTTTCGTATACCTAATAGCTTTCCAGAGCTTGGATACTCTAAGCAATAAGCATTTGTCTGAGGTATACCAATGACTTTATATGGTCCATTATAAACAAACTTAAATTTAGAGATTTCATTGTCTATCTCGCTCGATTTCTCATGAGCTTTTACAAGTACTAAGTCTCCGATCGCAAACTTAGCAAAACGCGCTTTAGCGTCATGACGACGTATGCGTGCATCGGCTCTTAGCTTCATTACTTCTCGCAAACGATCTTTTTTCACACCAATACTAATGTCAATCCGTGGAGGGAATTTGATTATCTCTTCCAATTCACTTTCTACACTTTTGTCAATGCCGAGATTCCTCACATTACAGTAGTTCAAATTCATACCTACGTCAATACCATTCGGCCAGTTAACAATGTGTATAGGCTGGTATTGCCTATGCACACCGTCTCCTGCCTCGTCAAAACTAACTACTATTGTTTTATCTTGGGACGTACATGTCAAAGTTTTGCTTTCGCAGTTAATCACTGCACGGTACTTTAATAGCCAATCTAACCCGATAATTACTTCCGTAGTTAAGTCTGGCACGACGACAAACTCTTGTTCAAATCGTGCCCCACATATCTCGAAGTTGACAAAAATCTGTTTTGTGACCGGTTTACTGGCCTTCCCAGTAGCACCGATAATTTTCACTCCTGTTACTGGCATAACTACGATGCCAGGTCTGTCTTTCAGTAACTCAAATATTTTCCCAGATACAGCACTCAATTCTGCACCGGTGTCAATCAACACGTTTAGTTGTAGGTCGTGCATATTAACAGACACTACTATCTGTCTACACTTGTCCTCGACTGTTTCTTTATTTTCCCACAGTAAATCCTCCTCTATATCCAGGTCATTCCAGAAAAAACCATCCGGCTTTGATCCTAAATCCGGTTTATCTGGCGGCTTTTTCAGCCTCTGTTGACATACAGTTTTAATTTCAACACGTCTGTCCTGAGGCTTAGTCTGTAGCTTCGCCTCCAATACCGAAACCTTTTCCTGTAACTCGTCAACTAGTGAGTGCTGCTTTGCTATCACTTCACTAATTGTCACCTTCGTTGATTCCTCTTTGGTCAGATTGATCTCATCTGCCAATCTACCTGCAAGAATGTGCCCAGTAGCATCTGAAATTACTTCCTCTGGATCTGCGCAACCCACACTGCTACCGTCTGACCGTATAACGTCAGCTCTAACCTCATACACGCTGTAATCTACGTGCTTTTCTACCAATCGTTTCCGGCTATCACTAAAATTTTCGTAATCTTTCTCCTTAATACTCTCGCAATGTTTAAACTGGATGTTCGCGTCGGATGGGTCGGCTACTTCTACCACTACAACTTTCGGTAAAGTCTGCCGGTTAGGGCCAGAGCTTTCCGTTACTACTTCAACATTCAACTCTTGCGGGACGAAACACGACGCATCTTGCTCGTGCTCCCCATTAACATAAACTATTTCTAGTAAAGTCTGCCGGTTAGGGCCAGAACTTTCCATCACTTCACAATCACTATCTTCCTGCGGGACGAGACGCGGCAAATCCTGCCCGCGCTCCCCATAAACACTTCTCCCGTACAGGCCCCTATAATCTCTTAGTTCGTCGTATAAGCGACCGAACTGCCTTAACCAGACCTCATCCCTCTCTGCATCCCCTCGCTCGATGACGGACGTGTTATCCGACATCTGATCTTCTCTCAACAATTGCGAATCATTCTTAAACTCAATCTCCAGTTCCACTGTGGGTGTTACAGCTGCCACTTTATAATCGATTTCCGGAACACTACTTAAATTGTTCTCACTGACAGTGAATGTATTTTCTACTGCCGTGTCTACAGCTGATCTACTACTTGTGGGTGCACTCCTTTCTCCTAACACTGGCACACTCTCCCGCCGTTGATTAATCCATACGGAATTTTCATAACGATGACACCTCGGTTTTCTCCTGTTATTGGGCCGCCAAAATTTCTCCACGCCCGGTCGGCCCCTCACCGGCGCGGCTAATGGTTTCCCTGTCTCGTCCCAGCAGATACGCTCCTCGGATGCTGCTGAGGCGGCTGATCACACCCTCTGGCGTTATTACTATTCTGTGAAGCCCGTATCACGTTAGTATGATACTGGTTTTTCGTCATTCCTGTTATTATTTGCATTGTACCGATTGTTATTACGGTCCGAACCATTATTGTTATTGCTGCCATGGTTGCGGTATGCATTATTCCCATGGTTATCGTTGTTGTGGTTGCTGTGGTACCCGTTGTTGTTACCACGGCCTCTACCACTGTCGCGATTATTGCGCCAATTATCCTCGTCCTCCACTCTTTCCAGGAAATCATTTATTGTCCTCTAATTGCTTCCTACGTAGCGTTTTGTATCATCTGGAAGCTTTTTGTAGAGTTCCCAGACTATTTCGGATTCCGTGCGGCGATCACGCAAATATTCCAACTTGCGGATCCAGCCCTCACAAAACTCCTTCATCGAGCCGCGCGAATTCGCATCGAAAGGCCTCGATACGACAAATTCGCGCCAGACACTTTGCTGTTTTTGCTCTGACCAGTATTCAGCCAGAAACAAATTTTTAAACTCGTCAAAAGTCAGGTTCGTAATGTTGAGGTTTAGGCCCCAACGCTTGGCATCACCAGCCAACACATCAATAACCGCATTAATTTTTCTCTCATTAGTCCATGATCTGGGTAAAACTCTTTCACAATTTTTAATGAAATCCGTCGGGTGTATACCGCCTTTTTTCAAGGAGTCGAACCGCTCCTCTTTCGTCAACAACTCCGAACTATGTGCACAGATTGGCACATAGCTCTGTTTTTCGTCAAGTTTCCTTTCTAATTCCGACACCCTCGTAATCACTTGGCAAGTGGTTGTCGCAAGCATTTCCACTTCCCTCTTTTTCTCTTCGCAGGTATTAGCCTGCTTCGTCACTTTGGTATCTACTTCGGATACTAAAGCCTTTAAAGTTTCCACCTTCTGATGATCCTCTTTTCTCACTAATTGAATTTGTTCCGTCACCTTATTCTCGATGATCGGAGCAACTGCGTCTCCTACACTTTTCTCGATTCTGCTAATTTCGGAATCAAAACGAGTATTTATGCTCGCAATTTCCGCCTGAACGCCTATCATTTCCTGTTTAAGGTTACCGATTTCGGTATTAATTACAACAATATCTTCTTTGATTTTATCAACTTTTGTGTTAACAACTCCAACATTGTTGATAACAACGTTAATAGCTTTGTTCTGACTGTCTAGCATCCGTTCAAATTTTTCAGACTGAGCTTCTTGCTTGGCAGCCTGAGCTTCTTGTTTGGCAGCCTGATCTTCTTGCTTGGCCGATTGACTCTTGATTTCGTTAATCAAAACATTCAATAAATCAGTTAAATTCCCGGAAACTACCGGTTTTACTTCCGTAGCGGTTTCCTCTTTAATTGTCCCCCCGTATTCGTCATCAAGGGATTCAGATTTGATTTTCACTTCTGATTCCGAAACATTTTCTAAACTTTGGAATTCCATTTCTGCTCTTTGTTGCGTTTCGGCGGTCGCGTCTTTCATGCTAGCCGCCTGCCCCTGAACAATGGGTACCGTGGCGCGCGTTTCCCACTGTTCGACCGATTGTTCTGTATCCAAGTGTACCAAATTTTGGCAATTGTTGCCTTCACTCATTTTAATAATTTTCAATATAACTGCCAAATCTCAAATATAATTAGGACAACTCCCACTACTTATTCTCGCTGACGTAACGGCCTGTACGTAACCAGTACTTTGTTACGAGATTTGCACCAAAGAAAATTCGTGTCCAGAACAACCTCAAATCTGAAGATTGTCCTGTCACCAGGTCGCCACGTGTAACCTCCCCCTCACTTATCGACCTTAATGACAGTGAAAAATTAAACCGCGTGTACCTAATGCAAATTTGGGAAAAGCAATCGTCACCGAAGTTAATCTATCGGTAAAGAGGGAGGAAAGGGTTACATCTAAATGAAAGGAAAAATGCAAATGAAACTGGTGGAAATTAATTTTGAAAAGGGGTAAAGTTAATAAAGAAAGTAAATGTGCGGCCGTTACGTTAACAATTAACTAGCGGTAATTAGATATTTGAGATTTGGGGGAAATCACGGTCGCCAGTCCTAAGGACAGTTACTATAGTAACTGAAAAAGAAAGTTTATTACGCATATAATTAACACTAGAAGCGTGGCAACTGAAGGTTGACACGTGTAGTGTGAAATCTGAAAGTTTGTCAGAAGTAATAAATTTCGCTACACTCTGACTTAATTTAGCAAAAGAATTAATAAAACCGGAAAATCGAAAGTTAATTTAGTGACTGAAGTTAATAGTGAGCTTTCTTTCTGAAGCACATCGAAATCCAGTAAAATACGGTTAGTCTTGGACTACCTCAACAATCATTTCAAAAGCAACTTGACTCTACGCAATTTAGAAACAAGAGATTTAACTCTGAACTTGAATTAAATGATTCTGAACTATTAACAATAGTAAAATTCAGTACGTACCAAGCTGAGCTGCAGTCACAGGTAAGCTAAAATATGCTAACAAAACTCGCACTCTAAATTTGTGCTCGTGTAACCTAAATATTGTAGCCAGCTACTGAACTTTCAAATTAAAGCAGTGAAATCTAATTATATTATTTTAATGCTGGCGTTTGAATTTCAACGACACTCGGGTTCATTCCGGAAAAGGAAGGGACCCTACTTGGCAATGCAATTGGGACAATGAGCAACAAAGGTTCATGCTAAGTTGCTGTAATTTTGCGAGGCAAATGGAACAATTTGAAAAGCTGAGGTCTGCCATACAGTTCTGAAACTTTACGTGCTTTTAGTCTTCCTTGTTGGTTGATTGAAGGTTTGAAGCCGTCGATCGAGGAGGTGGCGACAGTCACTCATTGTCGGCCGTCGCTGTTGCAGAAGCTGGATGTTGGCGCGCCTTCTTCTCGACACGGTCACCAGGCGAAACGGGCTCTTGATGTGCGCCAGCTAATGCTTCCCGTCCGCGACACCATGTCAGAAACTATCATCGCGAGTCGAGCGCAATTACATGCTGCCAAACCCCGAAAGCGCGGCAACTCGCGGGAGCGTCACACAACACCTGCTCCACTCGCTACTCCCGCCAGACTCCTACTGCTCTGCCCGCGCTCCACGCGGCAGAGTTAACACTACCAAAGATCCTACACACTTTGATTCTTCACACGACCCATCGATGTAATCGTTCGATAGCAGTTTTCCCTAGGCAAGACCCAGCGTAAAAATACAAATAATATTTACGAAACAAACCAATTATACATCGACATAAGTGCATAAATATATATATATCCAAACAGTAAAGCAATTACAATATATAAAGAGACAGAAATGTCATATCTTGAGGTAACAAAACAAGGAAAAAAATAATAGTACAATAGATGGAAATAGGAGGATATGCATTTCCGGCGTTACAAACACCAGCTGTTTTTGGAATTGGAATTATTATATTCTTCTTGAAGTCTATGGGTATTTCGCCTGTATCATACATCTTGCTCACCAGATGGTAGAGTTTTGTCATGACTGACTCTCCCAAGGCCGTCAGTAGTTCTAATGGGATGTTGTCTTTTCCCGGGGCCTTGTTTCGACTCAGGTCTTTCAGTGCTCTGTCAAACTCTCCACGCAGTATCTTATCTCCCATTTCGTCTTCATCTACATCCTCTTCCATTTCCATAGTATTGTCTTCAAGTACATCGCCCTTGTATAAACCCTCGATATACTCCTTCCAACTTTCTGCCTTCCCTTCTTTGCTTAGAACTGGGTTGTCATCTGAGCTCTTGATATTCATGCAAGTGGTTCTCTTCTCTCCAAAGGTCTCTTTAATTTTCCTGTAGGCAGTATCTATCTTACGCCTAGTGAGACAAGTCTCTACATCCTTACATTTGTCCTCTAGCCATCCCTGCTTAGCCGTTTTGCACTTCCTGTCGATCTCATTTTTGAGACGTTTGTATTCCTTTTTGCCTGCTTCATTTACTGCATTTTTATATTTTCTCCTTTCATCAATTAAATTCAATATTTCTTCTGTTACCCAAGGATTTCTATTAGCCCTCGTCTTTTTACCTACTTGATCGTCTGCTGCCTTCACTACTTCATCCCTCAGAGCTACCCATTCTTCTTCTACTGTATTTCTTTCCCCCATTCCTGTCAATTGTTCCCTTATGCTCTCCCTGAAACTCTCTACAACCTCTGGTTCTTTCAGTTTATCCAGGTCCCATCTCCTTAAATTCCCACCTTTTTGCAGTTTCTTCAGTTTCAATCTGCAGTTCATGACCAGTAGATTGTGGTCGGAATCCACATCTGCCCCTGGAAATGTCTTACAATTTGAAACTCGGTTCCTAAGTCTCTGTCTTAACATTATATAATCTATCTGATACCTTTAAGTATCTCCAGGATTCTTCCAGGTATACAACCTTCTTTTATGATTCTTGAACCAAGTGTTAGCTATGATTAAGTTATGCTCTGTGCAAAATTCTACAAGGCGGCTTCCTCTTTCATGTCTTCCCCCCCAATCCACAATCACGTACTATGTTTCCTTCTCTCCCTTTTCCTACTGACGAATTCCAGTCACCCATGACTATTAAATTGTCGTCTCCCTTCACTACCTGAATAATTTCTTTTATCTCGTCATACATTTCATGTATTTCTTCATCATCTGCAGAGCTAGTTGGCATATAAACTTCTACTACTGTAGTAGGTGTGGGCTTTGTGTCTATCTTGGCCACAATAATGCGTTCACTATGCTGTTTGTAGTAGCTAACCCGCACTCCTATTTTTTTTATTCATTATTAAACCTACTCCTGCATTACCCCCATTTGATTTTGAATTTATAGCCCTGTAATCACCAGACTAAAAGCCTTGTTCCTCCTACCACCGAACTTCACTAATTCCCACTATATCTAACTTTAACCTATCCATTTCCCTTTTTAAATTTTCTAACCTACCTGCCCGATTAAGGGATCTGACATTCCACTCTCCGATCCGTAGAACGCCAGTTTTCTTTCTCCTGATAACGACGTCGTCTTGAGTAATCCCCGGCCGTAGATCCGAATGGGGGACTATTTTACCTCCGGAATATTTTACCCAAGAGGACGCCATCATCATTTAATCATACAGTAAAGCTGCATGTCCTCGGGGAAGAAATACGGCTGTAGTTTCCCCTTGCTTTCAGCCGTTCGCAGTACCAGCACAGCAAGGCCGTTTTGGTTAATGTTACAAGGCCAGATCAGTCAATCATCCAGACTGTTGCCCCTGCAACTACTGAAAAGGCTGCTGCCCCTCTTCAGGAACCACATGTTTGTCTGGCCTCTCAACAGATACCCCTCCGTTTTGGTTGCACCTACGGTACGGCCATCTGTATCGCTGAGGCACGCAACCCTCCCCACCAACGGCAAGGTCCATGGTTCATGGGGGGGGGGGGGACTGGTGGTGTTATCAGGACTGAAAGAAATGAAATTGTGTAAGGAACGTATCCGGCAACTATCTTTATTTGTTTATTTGGTCGTAAAAGACAGTGGTACTGGTGGGTTTATTAGGCCTAAAAGAAATGAAACAGTACAAGGAACCTATCAGGCAACAGACAAAAAGACGCACAATTTAGATTAGTTTATGATAACTACATCTATAAATAGAAATAACGGGCAGTTAGCTTTTAATTATGGGCGCAAACAGGAGAGCGTATGACATAAAGGGGTAGAAGGAGGAGAGAGAGAGAGAGCGAGAGAGAAATGTGATAACACACAGTTAATGAATATAAGGAAAAATGTAATTGTATGACTCACGGAGAAAGAAGGTAACTGGGAAAAACACGGCACTCACTTTAAAATTTTACGGAGGGAAAATTGATTACATATGTTACATAATGATGGTTACAGAAGGAAATGCTTAAGCTACATATTAAAAGTAACTGGGCAATGTGGAAAATTAAGGGCACCATGTTAAAGAGGCGGACAGCAGAAACAGTGGGGTTGTTAGCTAAGGTCTTTGTTTGTGAATGAGCAAAGGCAATTTACTAGGTAAATGGTACATTGTGTTTCTGTTATGTTGGAATTTTATGACTTTAATCTCTGAGCCGACTTGCAAGCGTTCATGCGCGCTGAGATAGACATAGCGTATAGTGGTCACTCAACATGTCTGGCCACAACCACTCTACCTGATCATGTACATGATTGTTTTTTATGTAACGTAGAGATGAATGTTTCTGACGTTATATAGCGCTGCATTCGTGATTACTACTAAGCGTGTAGTGTTTTCGCTAATCGTGCCGTTATTCGTAGTTTCCAAAATGAGCTGAAGCAGAGGGTACTAGGAACACAAGGCAAATGCGCTTTTCGAACAGGGCAAAGCGTATCACCAAGCATTGGCAAATGCGTAGATGAAGTCTGTATGAATGAAAATGAAAATGTTCTTCGTTGAAAATCGTGTATCTCCGAAAGCTCCTAGCCGAATGTTCTGAAATTTAGACGCAATGTTGCATTATAATACTGGTGTGTTTTAGGTACGTAATTCTCAAATATGTGATGTGTAATACATGTAGGAGTACTTCTGAGATTTTTTCTATCAAAGTTTCCCTTTCATTAAAGTTTCCCTA
The DNA here is from genome assembly GCF_021461395.2 of Schistocerca americana. NCBI lineage: Eukaryota > Metazoa > Arthropoda > Insecta > Orthoptera > Acrididae > Schistocerca > Schistocerca americana. The sequence goes on from NC_060124.1 coordinate 126,434,345, forward strand.
TTAGTAAATAAGTAAATAAACTTGCGCATATACCAATGAAACGTTTGTAAAAATGTCAACGGGAAGAAGTATATGGACAGAGAGAGGTGTAGGAGGTGACGGACAGAGAGATGGGAAAGGACGGGGATGGACCAAGAAAGGGGTGGGCGGATGGGCAGAGAAAGAGGAGAGAAGCAGGTTAGGACGTGCATCTAATTTCAACAGACATTAGAAACGTGTGATTTAGCTTTTCTTTCTTTTCCATGTAAGTAGACCGAACCACAGCAAAGCGTGTCCGGGTAGAGAAGGTTGACTAATTTCATAACTTTACACTCCCTCTGTACATAAGGTTTTCCACAGAGTAGGTATGAAAAAACGCAAACGACTAGTGGATACAGAGGAGACTCCTCTGCTGTGTTAAGCTAGCAAATGCCTTCTGCACTACTGTGAGCTATCACGGAACGGTCATGAAAGATGTTTCCTACAACTTCTGTGGGCTGCTTTCATAATTATTTTCACATAAACCGAAACTCATCTTTGCAGGACCAGGTTTCACCTTCTTCAGCAGCCACTTGGACCAATCCAGCTGGAAAAATACCCTCGAAAAGTGTAACAGCCATGAACGAACCGGCTCATCGGCTGAGCATTGTTTTCTAAAACTCGAGCATTCCAATGTAAAGTTCAAAATGATAAAGTCCTTTGACATTAACCATCATTTCGTTAGTGTTAGGTTTACAATACATGGTGAAAGAGAACAATACCAAGAAGACTTCATTTGAGATCATTGTCTGAAGTAATGTGTAGTTTAAGGGCACTAAATCACTGGCGGATGCTACTTTTGAAAGTGTGTATTGTCACTATGGGCTTAAATGATAATATGCGCAGAAATTCTAATTTAACTATTATAGCAGCGGTCAGGGTTTCAATACCTGCTTAAAGAAGGTATTGAAATATCAAATTACTTGTGACTAAATTTACACAGGGATTTCATGAACAACATAACAGTAACAAAATTTGTGGCCTGATCAATCTTTATTGGAAATATAAGATTTAACATATATCCACCCACAGCGGAATGAATACAGGACCTCACCTGCCAGGAACAGGTACAATAGTGTTCACATTTTGTTGAAATATAAGGGACAATCAAATTAGAACCAGACAAAAGTGTAACTAAACTGTTTAGTATTTAAAAAACAATCGTTCTATCTGCCAATAAATTTATCCTATTGTGAGACAAGACGGTAAAAGCCTTCATGGAAAAGTGTTTACGCTTGCCTACGGAACAATAATACTACCCAGGCGGGCAACTCTTCGTCCGAAGCAATTCGAGGGACACGCATTTCGTATTCGCTGCAGTTATCTGTTAACGAGAATCAATCCTTAGATATTCAAGACATTGTAATGCATAATATATAATGAGTGTGTACCGTCTCCTTTGGAACGTCACCATGATCTCATTCACTTATCATAATGATTATTCACGTTGATGTGTAGAATGTATGGGAATGGCGATATACCATTGTAATTTCGGAAGAAGATCATCAAGTGTTCCCACTACTGCAATAGCTGACAAAAGCAAGACTTTTAGTTGCTGAAAAAAATAATTAAAAAAGTATAGAAGAATAGAAAAGGGAATTGAGGAAATCTTATATGACGATCAGTCTGGCATTCGGAAAGGTAAAGGAACCATAGAAGCAGATCTGACGTTGCGGTTGATAATGGAAGTAAGACGGAAGATCAATCAAGGCACCTTCGAAGGATTCGCTGACCCGGAGAAAGTGTTCGAGAATGTAAAACGGTGCAACATGTTCGAAATTCTGAGGAAAATAAAAGTAAACTGTAGAGTAAAGAGGGTAATGTACGGTATGTACAAGCAATGATATAGGGCAGCATCACCACTGTCGTCCGAAGGCTTCCGCCATCAGAAGTCACCCTTATTTAGAAAACGTCCTTGTTAAAAGGAGCGAAGGAGTGGGCAGAGGTTCGGGATACTCTCTAACCCTTGGCGTGGAAAACTGTTCCGAAAGGCAGAAGAGTCGGCTATAATTAACGGCATGAACACGCAGAAGGATATGGAGAACACTGCGTTAACACAGGACATGTAGCCTGTAATTGAAAAAGTGTCCCCACTGACAAAAAATTCCGGTATATCCCCCATACGGATCACGAGGAGGGGACTGCAAATGGGGAGGTGGCCACGAGAAAGAGACCGAATAACTAACATAAGGATAACGAACGCACTATGAGTTGCCCAAGGGAATGTCAGAAGTCTGAACATCGTAGGGAAGCTAAAAAATCTGAAGAGGGAGATGATAATGCTCATTCTAGACGTAGTGGGATATGTTGAAGTGAAATAAAGGGAATTTATGGTCAGATAAATATAGAGCAATATCAATTGCAGCAGAAAATCGTATACTGGGAAAATGAATCCTTATGAATAAGAAGGTAGGGCAGAGAGTGCGTTACTGTGAACTGTTGAGTGATAAGGTTAATCTCATCATAATCGGCAGAAAATCAGCACCTACATCGATTTATTAGGTGTACATACCGGTGTCTTAAGCCGAAGATGAAGAGATAGAGAAAAGATATGAAGATAATAAACATCTAATTCAGTACGTAAAGGTATATGAAAATTTAATAGTCATCGGGGACTGGAACGCGGTAGTAGGGGAAGGAGTAGAACAAGGGGTTACGCGAGAATGTGGGCATGGTACTAAGAATGAAAGAGGAGAAAAATTAATTGAGTTCTGTTATAAATTTCAGCTTGTATAAGGGAATACAATATTGAAGAACCACAAGACGAAGAGGTGTACTTGGAAATGTTCAACGCCCCCAGTGGCGTTGTAGCGAGAAGGAAACGACTCTGCCTTACGTCTCTGGTTTCTGTATCACTAACCTGGTGTGTTGCTGCTTCGGTAGTCCGTCCCTCATCGCACAGTAGTAGCGGTCAGGCGCCAGGTTCAATGTACGTTATCCTGCTAAAGTGGAGTGTTTCGGGATGCCTGTTGTTAAATGTCAACAACGATTTGTACTACGCTCGTTTTAATAAACAAAATACTATGACACACGCTTCACAGAATTTCCAACATGGCAGCTCTTGGCTACACCGTTATTCAACGCTTTATAACACATTAACACCTTTCTAATTTTCCATAATCGTGACACACACTGCCCACGACACGTGGCGTTCACTGATAACTAATACCTTCACTTTATATCTTGCTTAACAACTGAACTATTTACTCGCGACCGTTCTTTTAGCGCCGCCCCGGTTACTCGACAGTGCGTTTTGGAGTGGCGCCTCGCTACTAACTCGCTCTGTCTCCCCGAAGGACAACAGAGGCCCCCCTTTTCTCCCTCAGCCAATAAGGACACCTCTCATATATATATATATATATATATATATATATATATATATATTTATATTTATATATATATATATATATATATATATCCGGACTTTCACCAAGTGGACGTTCAGATCACCGTTGCTAGGCGGATCTGACGTCATGTTTGCGGACATTGTGACGGAAGTTTGTCTCGGAACACTTTCTCAGATTGTAAGATCCTACTCCCGAAATGTCGGATCTTGTCCCTACTAAGGTTGCACAACATTGTCTCCTATGATTCCATCACAAATGCTCCCCGCTGACGCTTACTTGCTACTGAGCATTCCCGATTGCAAAAATATGCGTAATACTTGGCTTAAACACGTGAAGGGAATGCACGTACGCATTACAAATGGCAGGGAGATCTGGCAACAGCCGGCCGGAGTCGCCGAGCGGTTCTAGGCGCTTCAGTCTGGAACGGCGCGACCGCTACGGTCGCAGGTTCGAATCCTGCCTCGGCCATGGATGTGTGTGATGTCCTTAGGTTAGTTAGGTTTAAGTAGTTCTAAGTTCTAGGGGACTGATGACCTAAGATGTTAAGTCCCATAGTGCTCAGAGCCAAGCGTCTCAATGCGGAGACACACTTTCCAAGGAAATCACCATACTTTTAGCTCCTTCAAAACCAATAGGTCAATGTTTCTGAATTATTTGTGTAAGGGTCGCAATTGTTATGACACAGTAGAAATAAACAATGATGTATAACTTGATTAAGTATTCGATAAGGGAATACTAAAGTTTCTACACTACCCAATTAAACGTCATCTTTAATTCCCAGTAACATTTTCTGCTTCAGAAACGGGCGAGTGTGTGAAACTAATCATCGTCTCTATAGGGTTATTAAAAATAATGTTAAACTCTCAAACCGCTGTATGAATAACACCACTGGTCAGGATGACGTAAAATTGCAACGGAATATTATCGGAGAAGAGGGAAGACGTATGGCAGAATAAAAATAAATATTTAAAAATGTAGCAATGGATGGCGAAGTGAACATCATAATTTAATAAAGATCGACTACAAATGACAAATGAATCATACAACAATGCCTAAAGTGTACGTTTGACGTTAAACAAACTGTACTACTCAGTGTGCCGGGGTGTACAGGTGTTATATTGTTAGTTACGTAAGCCCAACCACCACGTCAAGGTCAAACCACACCGTACGGGAAAAATCAGTTTTTAATTCCCCTGAGACCAAAAACCGCATAAAAAGCAACAATAAAAATTAAATTGGATTATTAATTCCCGTGAGACTGGAGCAAACATGTTTAACATGCTGTCAACCGTTTTCCGAAACAGCATGTTCCACAACTGATCGACGCGTTTCCTGGGTCACCTTCAGAATGTGTTGCGCAGTGAGTGCCTTCAATGCAGCTAAGTTTGCAATCGGAACACTGAACACAACATCTTTCAGATAGCCCAACAGCCAGATGTCACACGGATTAAGATCACGTGATCGAGACGGCTAGGCTATACGGAAATGGCAGCTGATAATTGTAGCATTTCCGAAATGGCGCTTCAGCAGGTGCTTAACTGGAGTTTCAATGTTCGGAGGTGCGCCATCTTGCATAAGAATGGTCCTATCCACACAACCACGCTGTTGGAGAGCTGGAATGACGTGGTTGCGCAAAAGACACTCATACCGCTTACCAGTGACGGTACAGGTAACAGGACCAGGAGCAACTGTCACTTCGAAAAAATATGGACCTGTGATAAAAGATGCCGTTAACCCGCACGACACAGTGACCTTTTCAGGATGAAGTGGTACTGGTTGATTTGCTTGTGGATGTTTCGTTGCCTATATTCGATAATTCTGTAAATTGACATATCCTGTCACATGGAAGTGGGCTTTGCTGCCCCAAAACCCTTCGACGGCCAATCATTGTCTGCTTCCCTGCGAGCAAGAAATTCTAAAGCAAAGGTCTCTCATGCTGGTGACCGTAGTTCGTGGTCTAGTAGCCAGTGTTGCTGTCTCTGGGTTACGGAGGCCCCAATTCAATTTCCGGCCGGGCTGGGTTGGGGATATTCTATGCCTGGGGACTGTGTGTTGTCCTCATCATTTCATCGTCCTCCTCCTCCTCCTCATCATCATTCATAGAAGTCGGTAGACTGGATTGAGTTAAAAATTGGACTGTGTAAAAATTGGGACTTCGTATGGGAGCTGACGACAGCGCTGCTTAGCGCCCCCCAAATATCGTCATCATCTCTTGCTATCAGGTGAACAGGAAGAAACTCATGGATAATTTTGAATGGATAGCAGAGTAGGATGTTTCGTAGGATTTTACGCACCATACTCACGGGTATTTTCAGTGTTCGGGCAATTCTGCATGCACAACACATTTGCACACCAGACTCGTTTCCTCCTGCATGGCTGTGGCCACTGCTTCCACTGACATCAAACCAGTTCGTTTCCTCCGTCTGCCAGGATGCACACCTCAAGAACCCGTATTTTTAAATTTCCGACTCATTTTCTCCAGATGCATGACCGTTCCTTTTTTCTTTTTTTTCCTTTATTGAGTTCCGACTCCCTCAGAGGGGACGGGCTGGCAGCAGTTTAGTAGCCTGCTCTTCTGACTACAGAAGATAATACACAATAACACCAGAAGATAAAAACGGTGACTTTAGAAAACTGTAAAATGGCTGAAAGTTGTGGAAGTTAAAATATAGAAACAAAGGGTTGGTGATACTAATTAAGACACACAGGAAGGAGATGTTTACAATGGTAGACTGACAATTATAAAACAGAGCGACAGTCTGGCTTCTGTTCGCAAGAGACAAAAAATTACACCTAGATACAGTATGGTTTCTGTTCGCAGCACGTAAGAAAGGGGATGCACATCACTGAAAACTTAGTTAAGCACTGAGAGTAAGCAGGAAAATGGTACACCACAGCCTAAGGTAGATGGGGGGGGGGGATGGGGGGAGGACCTGGTCAGTTGAGGGGAAAGAAAGGGGGAGGAGAGGAAAAAGCAAAATTGGAGGGTAGCTGATGGAGGGAGAGAGCACATAAATGGGGGAGGGGGACGAGACGGCAGTCATCTTCATTTTTTCCTTTATCGAATTTCGATTCCCCCCAGAGGGGGGTGGGGGTTGCTGGCAGCAGCGTAATACACCGCTCTGCAGCCTACAGATAAAGTTAAAAATCATAAAGAGGAGGCATAACAATAACAAGAGGTGATAAAGCGGTGACTGTTTAAAACTGGTACATGGCGAGAAAGTGGTGGAGAAAACATATAAAAAACAAAGTGGTTAGTGATGCTGATTGCTGATTAAAAACACTTAGGAAATAGACAGGCACAATTAAAAAACATGGCGACATTCTGGTTTCTGTTCGCAGCATGTTTAAAAGGGGGTGCACTACACTGAACACTTATGGAAAACACTACACTATAGAGAATGAAGGCATATGTGTATGGGGAGGAGGACCTGGACAGATGAGGAGGAGAAGGAAAGGAGGGCAACCGATGTAGGGAGAGGGTGCAGAAAAATAGGGGAAGCAGGGCACATGCAACAAAGGAGTGGGGAAGACAGTGAAGGGGAAAGAAAAAGAACTCGTGGGGAGAATATGGACTCCAGATGTGGGTAGGTGGAGAAAAAACCGATTAGAAGAGGGGGGAAGGCAGTCAGCTTTTTTTCTTCTTTACTGTTACTTCATTCCTCAATGAGGCGCAACGAAGGGTGTAGGGGTTGTAAGGGTGAGGAGGGGGGATGTACTGGGTAGGTGGCGATTGCGCACACCAAGTAATGGTGGCGGCGGCGGCAGATGGGGAGGTGTACACTGTTGCAGTTGTGGTGGCGGTGGTGATGGGGGTAGTGAAGGTGAGGGTTGACAAGGGAAAACAGAACAGGAGAAGCGGAACAAATATGGATGAAGACAATAACGTATCACACACAAAAACAAAGGTGAAGATGAAGACAAAGATGAGGACTTGACTTTGGCTGGGGCTGTAGCCCCACTCCGTGCCGCCAGTTGGGGGGGGGGGGGGCGATGGGCTGGATCGTGTGTGCTGCTGGGCTGCTGTACTGTGGGGCTGCTGGGCTGTTGGGCTGCTGGGACCGGCGAGGGCTGTTGGAACCAGCGAGGGCTGCTGTAAACGGCGAGGGCTGCTGGAACCAGCGAGGGCTGCTGGCGTGGCTTGAACCGCCTGGCTCTGCTGCTGCTGCGGCTGCTGCTGCGTCTGTTGAAAACCCTAGCGCTTCGACAATTGTAGCAAGAATTCTCGAAGGGCTGCACTCGACACGAGCTCCGCCGAAGATGGGGAATCATCGGACCAGCGACTTTTTTCAAACCCTTCAGTGTACAGAACATCTGTAGAACGACGTGGGCACAGTAACCATTCTTGTAACACAGCTTTACAAGCAGTCCTGGCGAACATTGCAGATGCGAAAGGAGAAAAAGCCGTGTGCTTCGCATGTTTGTACCAACTTCAGTGGGCCGTGCACATTACAGATGTTTTCATGTACGTGTTCTGACACATACAGTGCCATCTATTAATGAGTTTACTTTTTTCTTCTCCCATACGTTTTCCCCCTTCTCCAATAATATTCCGTTAAAATATGACGTCGTGTTATTTTGAAAGTTCAACTTTAATTGTAATCACCCTATACCACACTCGCAGTGGTTTCTTTGTCATGGAAAATTTGTTTGATCTGGATGGTGGTGGCTACATGTACCCAGCTACTCATGGAATGCTCTGACACAAACACCGACTTGGTGATCTGAATATATATAAGACGCCAGTGTGTGTTGGCGGGATTTACAAGAAGCAAAAATACGTAGAAGTGGTGAAATGAATAAAATCAAAGAAAACGCTAAGGCTATTTTAAACTGTAATTACATCCTTTAGTGTGAAATGACAACCAGCTGATATAGATGTCGACGAATCATTAGTTTTTATACTCTATAAACGGTAGTCAGAAACGTTATGCTGCTGCTTGAACGCGAAGACACTTTCGTTTGTGTTCCGACGTATCACCAGAAGTTTGTGGGAAGTAACCAGATTACTCTTCATATTAAAAGAAGTTATGTATATCTAGTCGTAAAGGAAAGAAAGATTTCACGTAGTGAATTGTGATTTCAATGCATTGAGGACTAAGTCCGAGTGTAAGGGGTTATAGAATCATTTCGTAAACAGCTGCATAGGATACTAACTCAACTGAATCTGGTATAATGTGAAAACAGGATGAGTAATATGCCCGTTATAAAATGGATGTGTAGAACGATCCCTCATCGACTCCCCTAAGCTAATCCTCAGGGATCGTTGTTTTACTATCGACTGCTACCACAACATGTTTTATCTTAATGTGAGGTGTGTAATGTGTTACTTATACACGGCAATGTACGCATACAGCGACAAGTATTCGAAATTAGCCAATCGCGTGATTAAATAAAACTGTAATTACAGCTTACTACAGACCTTGTTTACATTTATTAGGCATCTGGAGGCTGTGCATCCCCACCAATACAAGGTTTTTAAAAAGTAAGTACATTTAGCAGAACTGTAGCGGCCAGGAACAACGTCGAAATTTGAAATTCCAGTTATCATTTCACACGTCACTGCTTCCATTCGTGACGTCAAATAATGACTGCTTTCGATTATTTAATGAAATTCCTCTTCAAAAAATGTAACAATGTTTTTCTGCACGCAAAATGCTGGTCTCTTTATTTCGAATAGTTTTAAACAGCGTGAAGAAACTTGTTTAAGCACATATATTAACTATGTAATTAATATTTCCTGTGGCACATCTTCTGCAACATTTGCGACATCTTCAAGACTTTTCCTCACCAGATTCAATAACTCCTCAGTAGTTCGTGCAATGCACCATAAGAAAGGGTGCCAGGAAGGCAGTTTATAGAACATGGCGGAATGAAATATCTGATGCTAGTTACTATGTCATCTGAGAAGCAAACTACAGCTCTCTCTCTCTCTTTGTATGCAGCGATCATTTTTTTATCAGTTTATTTCGAGTGGACCTACTACTAGTGTTGTGACATCATCAATCTGTGTGTGTGAAATAGCTACTGAGTCCGCCTTATATCCCTTACATCGTGATAATGTGAGCGGAGTATAATTATTTATTAACTTGACCAGTATTTTGGGATCAATTCCTAGTAAGAAAACTGCTTTGGAAGGAAGGCGTCTCCCATGCGTCAGTGTCCAGCAGGTTGGTTCTTACACACAGAGCACTTGAGATGGCGGTGGACGTCGACAGGAAGTGCGCTTTTGTTTGAGGAGGGCAGCTCATTGCTACTTGTAGCGGCCGGTTCCAAGTCCATCGATGCATAATCCAGAGCTCACTCCAGCACAGCCCTGGACGGTGAGGTAGCTGACAGCAATTGTGAGCCTTTTGGTATGCGACCGGGTAGCCTAATCCAGTGGCGAGATGTGGGGAAGTTTCTCAGATATGTTTCAGTGAGCTGGGACAGGGTAGTTACTTGTTGTCATACACGATTGCTAATGAGGAAAAAAGAAGTCACAATTGTTTAAATATTCCACACGCTGCATTGAGTTTCCTGATAAATTCCTCAAATGAACTATATTCCATACACTACATTGTAACCCGTAAATTGTTTATTTTAAAAAATATTCAACAGATTGTATAAATTGTCTAAACACTATTCAAGACACTGCAATCAACCAGTCAATATTTCCAGAAGGGAGGGACAAGAAAAACTGAAGGGTATACACTACTGCCCATTACAATTGCTACACCAAGATGAAATGCAGATTATAAACGGGTATTCAGTGGACAAATATATCATACTAGAACTGACATGTGATTGCATTTTCACGCAGTTTCTGAGAAATCAGTACCCAGAACAACCACCTCTGGCCGTAATAACGACCTTGGTACGCCTGGGTATTGAGTCAAACACAGCTTGGATGGCGTGTACAGGTACATCTGCCCATGTAGCTTCAACACGATACCACAGTTCATCAAGAGCAGTGACTGGCGCATTGTGATGAGCCAGTTGCTCTGCCACCATTGAACAGACGTTTTCAATGGTGAGAGATTTGGAGAATGTGCTGGCCAGGGCAGCAGTCGAACATTTTCTGTATCCAGAAAGGCCCGTACAGGACCTGCAACATGCGGTCGTGCACTATCCTGCTGAAATGTAGGGATTCGCCGAGATCGAATGAAGGGTAGAGCCACGGGTCGTAACACATCTGAAATGTAACGTCCACTGTTCAAAGGGCCGTCAATGTGAACAAGAGGTGACCGAGACGTGTAACCAATGCACCCCATACCATCACGCCGGGTTATACGACAGTATGGCGATGACGAATACACGCTTCCAATGTGCGTTCACCGCGATGTCACCAAACACGGATGCGACCATCATGATGCTGTAAACAGAACCTGGATTCATCCGAAAACATGACGTTTTGCCATTCGTGCACCCAGGTTCGTCGTTGAGTACACCATCGAAGGCGCTCCTGTCCGTGATGCAGCGTCAAGGGTAACCGCAGTCATGGTCTCTGAGCTGATAGTCCATGCTGCTGCAAATGTCGTCGAACGGTTCGTGCAGATGGTTGTTGTTATGCAAACGTCCCCATCTGTTGACTGAGGGATCAAGACGTGGCTGCACGATCCGTTACAGCCATGCCGATAAGATGCCTGTCATCCCGACTGCTAGTTATACGAGGCCGTTGTGATCCAGCACTGCGTTCCGTATTACTCTCCTGAACCCACCGATTCCATATTCTGCTAAGTCATTGGTTCTCGACCAACGCGAGCCACAATGTCGCAATGCGATAGACCTGAATCGCGATAGGCTACAAACCGACCTTTAACAAAGTCGGAAACGTGATGGTACGCATTTATCCTCCTTACACGAGGCATCACAACAACGTTTCACCAGGCAACGCCAGTCAACTGCTGTTTGTGTATGAGAAATCGGTTGGAAACTATCCTCATGTAGGTGTCGTCACCGCCACCAACCTTGTGTGAATGCTCTGAAAAGCTAGTCATTTGCATATCACAGCATCTTCATCCTGTTGGTTAAATGTCGCGTCTGTAGCACGCCATCTTCGTGGTGTAGCAATTTTAATGGCCAGCAGTGTAGAGTAATTAATTAATTAGCCCATCAAATTGATACAGTGGTAGGAAGTGTGTATTTGACTATCCTGAAGCAGCCTGTGAATTGCGAAACTGGCATGATTGAGGTATTTCCCATCAATTTTTTCAATCCATTTCATTACTTAGTGAAATAATTTCATACCAGAGTTGGTTCCAGGTTCTTAGGAGGATGGGGGTGACATGGCAAACCACTTAACCAAACGATAAGTTAAGGATGGATTACACCCAGGGGTCATTATACTCTTAGCAGAACAATACGTTCTGTCCATCAAAGGCAAAAAATATATTTGCCCCTGAATGTATGCTTGCCACCGAATGTAGGTAAACCACACTAACAAACTGCGCTGATGCTTGGCTTGTCCCTCTACTAAAGTAGACCTTCACTTGATTAAGAAATTTCTGGGAATGTACGTTTGCAGCGCTGTATTGTATTGTGTGGTAGTGAAACACTGACTGTGACAAAACTAAAAAAAAAAGAGAATCGAAGCATTTGAGATGTGGTGATACAGTAGAATGTTAAAAATGAAATGGATTATTTAAGTAAGGAATGAGTAGTTTCTGCAGAGAATTTAAAGGAAAGGAATATAGGGAAAAGAATGCCAAGAAGAAGAAAAAGGTGCAGGATGGTAGGACATCTGTTAAGATGTCACGGAATAACTTCCACTGTCCTAGTGGGTGCTTTGAGGGTAAAATCCGTAGAGGAAGACATCCAGCAAGTAATTGATGATGTAGGCTGCATTACTACAGTGTGATGAGAAGATTGGCGCAGGAGAGGAATTCGTGGTGGGCCGCATCATGTCAGTCAGAAGGCTGACGAATCAATTGGCAGAAAAAATACAGACATACTAAACACAGGAAATCCAAATCTCGATGGTCTCCGCTCTGAAAGAATGCGAGTCCAATGTCCTAATCACAGGCCCATCTGACTCAACAGCAGAGTTTACGGCAATGTCCTGAGTTAAAATCCACAAGTCTGCCTTAGTGCCATACATACGATATTGTAAATGACGCTTCTTTCTTCATACCTTCATAATATTCCACCCTACCATTTATCTTATCTCATCTCATCTCTTTCAATAATATTACAATGAAACAACGCTCTATATATACAAATTAGTATCATCTCTATGATACAGTTACCGTAAAAACGCAAGAGATACCTTCTAAAAGGGAAGGTAGCCAGTGAGATGAAAGTAGTAAAATCTGGGTGATGCCGCTACTGAATCCACAGTAAGCATTCCTAGTGAAATTATGAAGTAATTAAACGTTATAATCGGGATTGTAGCAGTTTGGATCTCAAGTAGTTGACCAATTGTTTCCACTGCTGTGCTTCTGTATCATTTACGTCAGAATATCACATTCCACATTGCAGAGTAAGTACGATGTACTATTGTCAACATCCCACTCTTTGTGACTGGAATTTAGTTCTATATTTCAGACCAGTAAATTAGAAAGACTTGTTTTGTAAATAAAACCGCCTTTTCCTGCTGCCACCAGGAAAAGGCGGTTTTATTTACAAACAAATATTTCTGTGCTTGCTGCGGAGGATGGCCACGCAAACAAACTTGCTAGTAAATCAGAATTTGCTGTTCATGACGTTGAAATAAAGCCTTTATCATGGGTCTAATGTACGTTGATACTCTATGTAGTGCTACATTATGAGATAATATGCCTTATGCGTCTCCAGTGAATGGATACTGATCAAGAATTGAACAGTGTAGCTATAGCTATCTGTAGTATTAAAGAAGTAGTTGGCAAAAATATTATTAAAACTAATGTAATGTGTAACAAGAATAAACCGAATAATTTCGCACTACTTAAAACAGACTGGCCTTGTATTCGAGAGGACTGAGGTCCTAATGTCCACCCATCCATCATTATCCTGTATATCCCAGAGTCTCCACAAATTACCTCAGGTACATGCCAGCAAGGTTTTTCTGCGAGGTGCGCTCTAGTTCCAAGATCTACGATATTCATTCTCATTTAGGAACATGCAGTTTGGCTTAATAGCAGACATACTATGTGTTAGACTGTAGCAGACGGCAGCATCGCGTAGGACACAAAAAACATCTGCGAAAGCGAAATATACACGTATCAAAAAAAGTTTTTCATCAACCCGGTTCCCAGAACTCCTGAAGATTGACGTTGCTTTCGAAATTGTATCACAGACACAGTCCGTTTGACTGTTCAGAGATGTCACTAAACCCACCCAAAGATGTAAACAACCATGCATGAGGAGCTCCTATTAGAGGGAGGGGTTCCGACAGCCGATAAGTTCCAGTCATTCCACCAGGAAGGAGGTACACGGGTCGCGTTCTCTGTTGTTCAACCATGCCTAGACTGTCAATACCGCGGTTCGATCGCTTCCACATTGTTACTTTCCGCCAGGAAGGGCTCTCAACAAGGGAAGTGTCCAGGTGTCTCGGAGTGAACCAAAGGGATGGTGTTCTGACATGGAGGAGATACAGAGACACAGAAACGCTCAATGACATGCCTCGCTCAGGCTACTACTGCACAGGATGACCGCTAACTACAGATTATGGCTCGGAGGAACCCTGACAGCAAAGCCACTACGTTGAATAATGCTTTTCGTGTTACGACTCAAACTATACGCAGTAGGATGCATGAAGCGCAACTTCATTCCCGACGTCCATGACGAGGTCCATTTTTACAACTACGACAGAATGCAGAGCGGTACTGATGGGCCCAATAACATGCCGAATGGAACGCTCAGGTTTGGCATCACGTTCCCTTCACCGACGAGTGTCGCATATGCAAGAGGACGTGCTACTTGGTATTAGAGGTACCGGTGCGTACAGCGATCTGGACCACCGCCTCTGAAGGTTTCGCTGTATGGCGGTACAACATGCAATGTGTGGTTTTCATGAGCAATTAAAAGGGCGTAAATGATATTTACACAGATCTCTATTCCAGTTTTCTGTACAGGTTCCGGAATTTCTCGGAACCGAGGTGATAGAAATCTTTTTTGATGTGTAGATATTGGATGTGACAAACAGAACTAGATGCACTGGTTTGTTTTCTCCACGTTTACGGGTATTAATTACTTCGGTTGATCACCCATTGTTTCAGGTTTTCAGTGATTGGTATCGTGAATGTGAAGAATATGAAGAATATGAGTTCATGGACGTGACAGCTCCAAAACAAAATCTCGGCTACCCAACAGCCTGTCCGAAAAAAATTAGGGTCAAGGGCCAGAGTTGAAACAAAGAACATATGGGTTATGTCTTGAGACAGTTACGGCATAATCCATCCTCATCGCATTCCGCTGTGGTGACAAATGCGAGTTATCAAGATCCTTAGAACATCAAGTCATTTTCAGAAAAATGAAATGCTGGACACAGCACTTTGTACCCACGCATCGAGAGATCGTTAAGAAGAAGTTTCATTTCTCATGCTTAAAAAAGCTCCAAGTGATTTTTTGTTTTCCCAGCAATGAAAGATTCCGTGCTCCACATTCTGCTGATATTGCAGCTACGGTTTTCCAGCAGTCAAAAGTGACTCCTAAAGAACGGTTCACAACGGTTATGGGACCGAGGAGTCGTCGTTGTTAAAAATGTGTACAGCTGCATGGAAATTGCGCTGAGAATTGACAGAGCTTTCAAACTTTTTTGTGACTTTTCTGTGAAATATGGAGCAGAACAGCCTTTAACATAAACGCACCTCCTATATACTTACTGCCAGTTACATTCCCGTCTTACCTAAAGGAGACGTAGAAATTCTTAGGTTTTGTCTTAACCGTAGTTTCACGATATATACGACATACCTTTAAAAGTTGAAACGTGTAAGCCTGAGCCAACCTCGTGTTTCATTCATCTTCGCCGAACAAGCTTGATTCCTTGATATGACAGGGAATTTCTGACTTGATGTTTGAAGAATATGAAATATAGAGTAGTATTATCGGTGGGGATGCTTGACGTGATTCTTGAGGATACAGTTTTTTCTTTTAATTCTTAAATAACGCGGGGAAAGGAGATGTTTCCCTATAATCTTAAATACCCTAAGTTTTTGCTTTTGGGGAGCGTCCTTGACGATGACGAGGGGAAAGGGGGGGGGGGGGGGGGGAGAGGAAAACAGTTCTTCCGTTCTAGTCCCCTGGAAGGAGGCCCTCGGCCAAATCTCTGCAGCCGAGGGCAGCACCAGAATTCTACCGGATTAGAGACATTCACGGAAGACGACCCCTGCGGGCTGTGAATTCAGCGACTACCCTCAGATCTCCCGCAGTGATGGATATGAATACGGAGCTGCTCTTACGGTTCCTGACCATCCGCACATTGGTGTGCGCCTCGGTTCAATAACATCTCACCATAGCGTGGGAGATGCAGGACGCTCTCATAGGCAAGCACTTGCGTCGCGCAACAATGCCACTGGTCCCACAATGGTAAACATTGCGCTTTGTACCCACGCATCGAGAGATCGATAAGAAGAAGTTTCATTTCTCATGCTTAAAAAAGCTCCAAGTGATTTTTTGTTTTCCCAGCAATGAAAGACTCCGTGCTCGCACATTCTGCCGATATTGCAGTGATTCGGTGGGAAGGGTTTTGGTTGATTGGCACTCGTAACTTTTGGGAGTGGCAATTTACCATCGGTCGGCGCTAGAAATTTGTCGGAAGTGGCGCTGAACAATCTGGAATAAAGTTGAGAAAATTTCTGATTGGGAGAACTAGGGACGCGACGCTAGACTAGTTTAAACTGCAGTTTTGGCGGGCTTACACCAAAAAACAACGAACAGCATAAGTTCTCCGCATTCAAACATCAGTTGTCGGAGATTTGGGTTTCGTTCGAGAGATTGCACACGAAATGCCACATTTGAGATTCAACATTCACCGTTCAATTAAGAATTTTGGAGAGCAGAAGGGCCATGCCATTCCAGAGTCCATCACCGTCCGCGCCCTCACCTCACTTGGTCTCATTCAGTTGCTGTAAGTATTGCGGCGAAGTGGCGTACAAAGTCGTAGAGCGCGACAGGCACCTTTTTCATTATAACTGAACTCTCACCTTTACGGTGAACTCCTGGATTTCACTTTGCCTCTAAGGGTTTTCATTCTTTATCTCATTAACGTTCCAATGACATAGACACCATCAGTTTTACTAAGCAATTAAGTTAGCACTGGTGGTCACGTCCTTAGCAACCCAGTTTATTGTTTTAGAGCATTTTCACTACCCTATTTCCTGGTGACCCATTACCATCACATGTTGATATTATATTAGTTACGTAATTTTGCAGTTCCTCCTAACGAGACGTTTAAAATATTGGAGGCTATGCTCAGTCGGCAGATTTCTACAAGGAAGGAATTGATAGCTGGTTCTAGTTTATGATAAGTGCCACGATGTAGGTGGGAAGTACGTAGAAAATTAAAGTACAGGACTTCATGTAAAATAAAAATTCCTAAGAAAAGTTTACTTGTTTTATTTTTATTTGAAAACGATACTTACTTAAAAACAAGCCTCGTAACAGGACAATGGTATGGATGTGTAGTGGTCACTGCGACGAGCTACGCTATGCGTCGCTAGGCAATGAAAACCTCGTAACTCCATCTGACAATGAAATCCACCTAACTGCATCACCAAATGTAGACAATTTTGCCACATAGGCTGTTGAAACCTTCCTTCTTCGAGTTGAACGGTATTGCCGTCTAGCGGCAATTATGAAAAACTCACATCTCCAGCGATATGTAGTTTGTTCTGTAAACCTCACATCTCCGATAATCGCCATTTTTAGTGTGCAGGGCGAACGCATGCTCCGGCATTAAAACGTTTTTTGATGTGATAGCAACTTTTTTGACCGACAGACCCAACACTGTTTTATTGCTACAGGTACGTGTTAGTATTTATAGGTATTTATGTATTGTATTTTATTATACAGATTTAATAATGACCTCGTTAAATACAATGTTGACTTACGACTTTTTCATCGCGCGTAAAGCAGACTGAACTCGGTACATACGAGGTTCTAATTTTAGAACTGAACAGAATCCTATACATTCTACAGTAACTACTTTGTTTTCGAGTCTAGTGAAGCAGGGGATACAACCCGTCGGCTTTGAACAATGACGTCATTCCTTAGTCATAGATAGTAATGTCTTCACTTCGAGGCATAGATAATAAAGCAGTTCTGTGTTCTAATAAGCGCTATCATTAAAATAATTGAATGTGAATCTAAAAGCGATCGTTTAACTTATATTTCACTATTTTACCATATTTCACTTTCTTATTCCACCAATATGCTTCAGTAGCTGATAAGTGTATTTGGCTGTTATGTTTTAGTTTAGTTTTTTTATTGATTGCTTAATAAAGTAGGATCAGTTTATTCTATCTCGTGAGATTTTTTTTTTAAAGCCAAAAAACACTTATCAGCTACTGAAGGGAGCTACAACACTAAGAAGAATCGCTTCTCGGCTTTTGACAAGATCAATATTTATCTCTCTCGCATTCCTTTGTTCCTCAACATTCTCCTCAGCTCTTTCATCTTTGTAATACATGATCTCGGGCGACTTGTGACGTCATTGTTCAAAGCCGACGGGTTGTATCCCCTGCTACACTAGACCCCTGTTTTCAGCTATGGGTAAAAAGAGTAAATTCACTCTTCACCTTGTGAAACAACCCGACAACGGATCATATAGTATAAAAGAAGATTCTAGTCAGTTTCCTCCTTGTCCTGCACCAAAGGAAAGAGTAGACCTACAAAATGAAGGTAAACCGTAGTTCATATTGTTGTAACTTCAGTTATGATCCTTGTTTGGAAGTTGAGGTGATTAAATTATTCAAATATTATTGATGGCATTATTGTTTGCACTACAGATAATGCGGAAAAAGAAGCCAATACAGAGGCGAATTCCACTTCGGAGTTTGAAAGTCTTTTCGAACACAGCAGCGAGGATGATATCTCCTGTGGCAGTAGTGATGTGCATGATCCAGATAAAACAAAAATGACCATAGAAGTAACAGCAGCACGGAAGACGACGATGACGAGGTTGATGTGGGGGTAAAAAGTGCTAATCAGCGCCGTAAATGGAAAATCAATCAATCACTTCAAAGTTTGCAGAATGAAAAACGTATGAGGGGACAGGAATATTTAGGAATGCAAAAAGATGAGTTTGACAAAAAGAGACCAACAATGAGCAGAAGTAGGAGGGAAATGAAACTACGGTGTACTTGTAAACATTCTTCCTTAAATCGGAACAGGAATTGCAAGGACATTACAGAAGAGCAGAGAGCGCTAATATTTTTTAATCATTTCTGGCAGGATATGTCTTGGGGTGAAAGAAATATTTTTGTTAGAAGTCATATCTACTACCTTCCAGTTAAAAGACGTAGAAATAATTCAGAATCTAATAAATCTCACCTTTCTAGCACACTATATTACAATTTTGTAATAGAAGGGCAGAGAAAAACTGTCTGCAAGACTATGTTTCTGAATACTTTGTGCTTAGGCGAATGGAGTGTTAGAACATGGGCATCTAGTGCATCAGGATGAACGATGGCAGAAGGGTCACAAATGCAGGAGAGACCAACGGAAGTTTCAGGTGGACGACAATCAGCATCAGATTTTTTTACAGAGTTGCCGAAACTGGAATCGCATTACTGCCGTCGTTCTTCCACAAAACTCTACTTGGAGTAAATCAGAACTACAAAGGGAATATATACAATTTTGCAAGAAAACAGGGCAAATCCCAGCTGCTTACAAACAGTTCTGCGAGGTATTCGATGAAAATAATATTATTTTAACCTAAAAAGGACCAGTGCAATCTTTGTTGTTCTCACCAGACAGGCAGTCTCTCAGACAATGAACACTCATTGCATTTGGCCCGAAAAACTGAGGCCAGGGAAGCGAAAAATAGTGATAAATTAGGATCAGCTAGAGTGTTTACAATGGACCTTCAAGCACTTCTGCTTTACCCCAGACTAAAAGCATCTGCACTGTACTATAAAAGCAAACTGATGGTTCACAACTTTACCATCTATGATTTAAAAAGTAACGATAGTTATTGTTACCTTTGGCATTAGAGTGAAGGGGGACTAACAGTTTCGGAATTCGCCAGTATACTTCTCCATTTTGTAGAGCCCTACATCCAAAATGATTCAGAAGCTATTTTCTATAGCGACGGATGCACGTACCAGAATCGAAACTCAGTCATGAGTAATGCACTGGCTCATCTCGCCAATCAGGAAGGCATTACAGTAGTGCAAAAATTTCGGGAGAAAGGTCACACTCAAATGGAGTGTGATTCTATGCACTCCACCATAGAAGGGAAGTTAAAAAACAGACATATTTATATTCCTGCAAGCTATGTAGAAGTTTGTGCTACCGCAAGACTAATTCCTACACCTTATTTCGTCAATTATTTGGACCACATGTTTTTCAAGTCCTATGATAAACTATCGTTGTATTCGTCTATTCGGCCAGGATCCAAAATTGGGGATCCAACAATGACCGATATCCGGTGTCTCAAGTATGATCCCTCCGGAAAAATGGAATATAAATTGAAATTCAGCGATACATGGGAACCCTTTCCAAGAAGGATGACAAACATACCCAGCTCATTTACAGCCCCTTCTCTACAGTTCACCACTAATGATCAGAGCAGAAAAGTTTATGCATTTGCAGCAACTAAATCTGGTCATTCCTAAGGATGTGCATTCATTTTATGACACACTGCCTCACATTTGTAATGAGAGAACATGTCCGCGTCTAAAAAATGCAGCCGAAAATATACTTGTTTACAGCCACCTATGACTGTGAGTATAGCAGCAATAGTAACAATAATAAATGTTAATAAACTGCACAAATGTTTACAATAATAAAAGGTTAATTATAGTTAGCAACATTCTTTCTGTTTTTTAAACACTGTAATTTATTAACATTCAGATTCCAATATTTTGATCAATGTGAAATTATTCATTTCACTTTATATCTGTAACAACGTATCATTACAGATGTTACATAATACACAAATAATGCAAAATTTAAGTAAGTCTTTGCAAAACAAATTCATTTCAATTCTTAACCGCGCACTCGTTACATGCCTCTTATCTCCATCAACTACCAAAAAAATAACTGTGAAAACCTTGTAACTCCAAAAGCCGGCAGACAATTTGAAGTGCGTAATAAAGTATTATGTACCAAAGGACCGGATCCATATTGTGTAGCAGAAACCACTACATTTGACTGATCAGGTCCTCATGTGATTTCTATAATTAGTTTTTTGTTTCTCCTGTAAAATTTGACCAATTTGAGTTACGAGGCTTTCATTGCCTAGCGACGTACGGCCGGCGGAATACGTATCGTTTCTGATGTAAATTTCTGCCGAGATGTTTACTTCATTGACCAAGAATACATGTTTAGAAATACAAAACATGCGTTGTGCGATGTAAATCGGTGTTAGCTTCTAACCATACTGATTTCACACTTTTTTCCCAGTAAATGTGGAGGAATGTCCTTCGATAAAATCACTATAATTACATTCTTAACACGGTTGTTCATCGTATTATAGAAGTCTATTCGTCCAGATCTCATAAAACTACACAATGATTACAAGTTTCTTAAAAATTAAATCTCCGTGTTCAGTTCGTTTGTATGGACAAATTTTTTACAGGACCGACCCACTTCGTCGACTGTTAATATTAATTGGGAGTAACTGTATTGTCCACAAAGAAACAATTATGGAAAAATTATAACGTAAGACCAAAATAAAACGCACACCAATTTCAAGTATACATACCTTACAGAGACGATATTCCATAGTACCCTCTCTCATCATTCACTGTAAGAGAACAGTGTACAATAGCCACAAATAAAATATGTAAGATGTATATAAAATACTTCGATGATGTGTTCTTGTTGACATCTGAAGGGGAACTTATGAGGCAATCAGCGGAGTACATTGTATTTTAAGGTGTCATCAGGTGCTATGAGACATTTACAGTGTACAATTATATCTTGTAAACAGGATGTAAAGAATTTTATAAATGTTTTATAGTCTTTATAGATATAAAAATCGATAAAATTAAAAGAATTATATACCTTGTTTTCCAAATGTATCCTTCAAAAAATGTAGCACAAAAATATTTTTCCTATATGTTATATTAATATTTTGGTTGGCGTTACCATAATAAATTCTTGGTAAATAGTACTTACAAGTAAGGAAACTTGCTATGTGACTTTACTCGAAGCGAGTGTAGTCTCTTGTATAATAACGTGTCTTTGGTTATGTGTGCTGACTAGCTCGAGTCTAGGTTATGGCCCAGTTTATTATATTTGTTTTCTGAGATACGGTCTACGTTACGATGCATGTTACATATTGACTCATTAAACAGAAGATTCGGACTAAACACTATCTTTAGATTTGAAAAAAGAGAGAAAAGGTGCAAAGTGAAACCATAAAACCACCATCGGTGGCACGTCGTTATTAGCCGTAAAGCACATGAATTTTAGTTTACTGTGTTGCCTTCCAACGTAAAATCACATATACTTGTGTAACAGATAAGAATATTTTACAAAAGCTATCAGTGCAACACATACAAAAAGCCTTACGAAGCTTACTTTACCAGGTATTATATCGCATCAATATTAATAGAAGTACCCACTTCATAATAGGCCAAGTGTTAATAGCTGTAAGTGGTGTTTCCGTTTCAAAAAGTGTAAAATCTTTTTTATGTAAAGTGGTAGCTAAAAAGTGGTTCACCACATGCCTCAAAGCTCGAGTGCTAGGTTTAACATTATACAGAAAGACTTCGTGTAGGTGAATGTGAAGATTCTGCTGTGGATGTATGTCAAAATTCTTAGTGTAGAACAACTACCACTAATGTCTTAACTTGCCCTGCGGTGAGCAACGTATGTATCATCACCTCTCAATGTTATTAAGCGTCATTAGAATAACTTAGAAGGTACAATTACTGAAAAATCGCAATATAGGGGCTTCTAAACTGCAAACCAGAAATCCCTTAAATTAAAAATGAGTCTTACTGTACTATACTATGTTACATGATATTCAGCACAAAGGCTAAGATGAAGTTGCTTTAACCAGGACCGTTTATTAAAAAGTGTTTTCTTACTGGAATAACATAATATAAGAACTAATAAATCCTCTTACATAATGCTTTAGTATTAATGTAACATATTAGGACAATGTGATACATAGCCTGAGGTCTAGATTGTACAAAGTGGCACACTATGAAAGTGAAATACATAGCGTAAAGTCTAGGTTATGGTCTAATGCATACAGTGTGTGTTTCGGTAAATAATATGTAGCTCCAGTTCTAGAGTTTAACGTAACATAACAAAACTCTCGTAGCTAGGTAATCATCCAGGATCCACTAGGACAGTGTGTGACAATACACAATATACATAATTAATAATGATGGTCAAATGGACCTTTGATACCTTTGATACATGGTATTTGTGATTAACATACATCATGTTATTACAAAACTTGTTTCCAATACATAGTTTGATATGACCATAAAAAAGTATATTACCCAAGTGTCTGGGATGCAACTGTAAAACATCTTTCATCATATCAGATTTCTAAACATATCCCATCATACTTAATCCAAGGACTAAGTTAATGTTGATATGACTATTAATTTTTATAAGAGGTATTATCTTACTGAGGACTCTAATGAAATAGACTGCAGCCTATGACAACGGCTCATGTGATGATACTGATATCGTATATGGGTATTGTGTGACATGTAACCTGAGGTCTAGGTTGAATTTGCTGAATTCTAGAGAAATGAAATATGTAGCTCCAGGTGTTGTTTCCAGTAATCCTGATAACACTGTAGTACGTGAAGAGAATATGATAGAACACGCAAGGTCTTGATTATGGCGCGTAAAATTACCAAGAAATTGCACATTTAGTGAATCAGACCGAGAATTTGCCACTCTACAATTTGTATATGATGCTTAAATGTGTCTTGGCAGTGGTTAGTACGTATTTTGAAACAATTATAACGTATAACACCTTGAATTTTATGAACATGAATGGAGTAGATAGAGACAACCTCATGTCATAAAATATTCCACGCTTGTTGTAAAGATCTGAAACTGTAAGAGTGACAATTTGTTATACGATGTTATCGAAAATATTGGAAAAACTTTTTTCATTGTTTTCATGTTGAGCGCTTAATAATTTGTCAGGCAATCTTCTATTATTGCAATAAATCTACTGGGTCTCTAATATATTTCATGTTCTCACTGTCAGGGGGCTACGCAACACTTCCATACTTTTTGGATATCTGTGATTTTATGTTTCTTATTCTTCATGTGTAATCCAAAAGCTGTTTCCTTTTGCGAATTAGTATGCTCTCTGACTCTAGCTGAGGATGAACGTCCTGTCTGTCCAATATAAACTTATTACAATCACCACATTCTATTTTAAATGCTCTGAAATGGTGTAGTTATTCCTACTGCCTCGTATTTGGTGACGTTATTCATATATTAGGGTGTTTTATTTTATGAAAGTTAATTTTACATTTAATGTACGAAAACTGCGTTGAATTTTATCAGATATATTATCTTTATATGTCATAGTCACACACGTCATCTTAGTATATCTTCCTTTTTCCTTATCTTGTGGCATTTCCATGCTAATGCTATTGTTTCAATTCGTTGTAAATTTCGTATAATGTATTAGTGTTGTACCCATTAGCTATTTGTTGCAGAGTTACTAGTTCTTCTTGGTATCTTCTACAGTAAAGAGGAGTTTGTGGAGTCTATGAACAATTACATAAAATAAGCTCAATTTATATATATCCAGAAGACAGAAATTAGCTTCTATTACGACCTCGTTGCCAGTAGGTTTTCGGGTAAATTCTAAGGCAGTGATTATCACTCTGTTTTCTAAATATTAGATCTCAGTATTTCATACACTTATCCTGCTCTACTACGGGTGTAAACAATTTTAGAGTGAATACCATTTAATGCTGATGCATGTAGTTGGATATCAGTCTTACAGCCATTGAATAGAATCAGGCAGTCAGCTATGTGTCCTTCATAGTAATAAGTTCAGTCAGTCATGTGGCTATGCATGTTGAAAAACTTATTTTCTACATTGTTAGAAGGTATCTCTGCCAGTGTCTTTGCCAAACTATTCCCCGTGCAACGCCCTCTGTTAATAAAATTTCCAATTAATCTGAAAATTGTTGTAGCTCAGACAGAGCTCTAACAGTTCGACAAGCTCAATTATTTCACCTGGACAAAGTTTCGGAATTTTTGAAATTATGTTTTCTTTGATTATTTGTAAACTTACTGGTACAGGAACATTTGTATAGTCGTGCAAGCGTTTTATGTCGAACGATGCTATGATGGAATTTTGAGATACGTCAATATTGTTAAGGAATTGTGCAAGTTCATAGCTGTTCTTTAAATTAGTTGAGTTTTTGAAAACGTTTGCGTCTTCCAGTTTTTCGTTAAGTAATTTGTTCCACTCGTAGATCTGCGTAGTACTGTTGCCATGATAGGGCGTGTAGAGATATCTTGATTGTGGGTCTTGATTTGTAAGCGTAATCTTGGTAGACACACTTTTATCATTTTTAGATTTTCTTTTTCTTTTGTGTTGGTAGGAAGACGGACCCTGGATTTTGTATCTTAAAACGTTTTGAAATTTCACAGTCGGATCTCTCTTAAATTCAGTAACATTACTAGACAAGAAAGTTTTCCATTTTAACTACATAATATTTATCATTAACAATAACGTTGATGTTGCATTTATCTGCTTTAGTCAACATTTCCTTGCACTCATGTAATTGCTTATTTACGGAAGTTACTATTTGTCCCTCTTTTCTACTATCACGCACAGCTTGGCCTAGTTGTTTATAATTTTACCAACTTTGACTCATGCACTGGTTGTCTGGTATCAACTCATTTTCGCTTGCTCTGCAGAAATTTTTGTGTTATCTGTAATTACATTACTTTTATTTATTTTAAAATGCTTGTGAGGCTCGTATTGTAGGCCTTTCTTCAAGGATGTGTGTTACTCATTCGACAAGGTTGGCTAAATCACCACATTCAGAAAAACTATCTTTCTGTTATTTATTATTTTATTTATTGTATGGCCATACCAGCGCAAGTGCGGTTTTGACATCGTAAATTTACGTAACATAACATATAAATACAAATATACATATACACACATACATAATGATATAAACAGAACAAACACCAGTCATTATTAAATCTGAGCAAAGTTGAAATATAATCACAGCTACAATTCGTCAAAAAGCTATGTACAAATGTGACAGCCATTTAATGGCAGCAGGGTTGGCCTCCACGAAGTCTCTCCAGTCACCAAAGAATCTTCGTAATGGGCAATCTTGAACTAGATGTTGTAAAGTTTGTTCATCAGTTTCACAATCACACATTGGGTTATCATTGGCGCCCCATTTGTACAGCATGGATTTAGTTCTCGTGTGTCCAGTTCAAACACGGTTAAGCTGGCACCAGATTTTACGAGGAAGTTGCATTCCTGGGAGCTGTTGGCTGGGGTCCTCTATATTGTGTCGGTTAATGTCACTATTGGTCCACTTGCTTTTCCAGGATTTGTGGCAGTCATAGGTATTTCGTTGGGCAAGTGTTCTGTCTTCCCATATTGGTGCTCTTGATTTAAGGCGATATCAAAAGCGGTCATCTAGTACTTGGTGTATCGGTAGTACTCTTGCCTTATCTGCATGATTTAGTTTTAGTCATTCCTGAATTGTTGCCTGATGTCTACGGATTTCAGGCGGAGTGATGTTTGAGAGTACATGAAGCCATTCTAGAGGTGTTGACTTTAGTGTCCCCCTTATTGTCCTCATGGCTTCATTGATCTGGGCGTCAATCTTCTTTACATGGGCACTCCTACTCCACACAGGGGCACATTACTCTGCCACGGAATAGACGTGTGATATTGCTGCAACACGTAGTGTATTTGCATCCGCTCCCCATGTGGTACTTGCTAATCTCTGGATGATGTTATTTCGGGTTTTCAGTTTCTGGCTAGTTAGTTCTAGGTGTTTCTTGAAGGTAAGTGACCTGTAAAGAGCTATACCTAAATATGTGGGAAACTTGTTACGTTGAGTCAGTATTACACATATACACTCCTGGAAGTGGAAAAAAGAACACATTGACACCGGTGTCTCAGACCCACCATACTTTGTCCGGACACTGCGAGAGGGCTGTACAAGCAATGATCACACGCACGGCACAGCGGACACACCAGGAACCGCGGTGTTGGCCGTCGAATGGCGCTAGCTGCGCAGCATTTGTGCACCGCCGCCGTCAGTGTCAGCCAGTTTGCCGTGGCATACGGAGCTCCATCGCAGTCTTTAACACTGGTAGCATGCCGCGACAGCGTGGACGTGAACCGTATGTGCAGTTGACGGACTTTGAGCGAGGGCGTATAGTGGGCATGCGGGAGGCCGGGTGGACGTACCGCCGAATTGCTCAACACGTGGGGCGTGAGGTCTCCACAGTACATAAATGTTGTCGCCAGTGGTCGGCGGAAGGTGCACGTGCCCGTCGACCTGGGACCGGACCGCAGCGACGCACGGTTGCACGCCAAGACCGTAGGATCCTACGCAGTGCCGTAGGGGACCGCACCGCCACTTCCCAGCAAATTAGGGACACTGTTGCTCCTGGGGTATCGGCGAGGACCATTCGCAACCGTCTCCATGAAGCTGGGCTACGGTCCCGCACACCGTTAGGCCGTCTTCCGCTCACGCCCCAACATCGTGCAGCCCGCCTCCAGTGGCGTCGCGACAGGCGTGAATGGAGGGACGAATGGAGACGTGTCGTCTTCAGCGATGAGAGTCGCTTCTGCCTTGGTGCCAATGATTGTCGTATGCGTGTTTGGCGCCGTGCAGGTGAGCGCCACAATCAGGACTGCATACGACCGAGGCACACAGGGCCAACACCCGGCATCATGGTGTGGGGAGCCATCTCCTACACTGGCCGTACACCACTGGTGATCGTCGAGGGGACACTGAATAGTGCACGGTACATCCAAACCGTCATCGAACCCATCGTTCTACCATTCCTAGACCGGCAAGGGAACTTGCTGTTCCAACAGGACAATGCACGTCCGCATGTATCCCGTGCCACCCAACGTGCTCTAGAAGGTGTAAGTCAACTACCCTGGCCAGCAAGATCTCCGGGTCTGTCCCCCATTGAGCATGTTTGGGACTGGATGAAGCGACGTCTCACGCGGTCTGCACGTCCAGCACGAACGCTGGTCCAACTGAGGCGCCAGGTGGAAATGGCATGGCAAGCCGTTCCACAGGACTACATCCAGCATCTCTACGATCGTCTCCATGGGAGAATAGCAGCCTGCATTGCTGCGAAAGGTGGATAAACACTGTACTAGTGCCGACATTGTGCATGCTGTGTTGCCTGTGTCTATGTGCCTGTGGTTCTGTCAGTGTGATCATGTGATGTATCTGACCCCAGAAATGTGTCAATAAAGTTTCCCCTTCCTGGGACAATGAATTCACGGTGTTCTTATTTCAATTTCCAGGAGTGTATTTGTGTACATGGTGTTAGTGTTTAATCTTCACGTTGTGCCAAATCTGAATAGGAGTTAGATATTTGCTGACACAATTACAAATGACTTGTTTCGTGTTTAGTACCCGATCGCGTTTTGGCTTATGTTTTAAACTAAATTCCACCTAAGCTGTCCTACCTCACATAAATTGTATCACGTAACAATACATCCTGACTACCAGGTAGAGATACTTTTTACGGACAAAATTTTTACATGACCAATCCATTTCATCCATTGTTCATATAAACTGGAAACCACTGTCATGTATACAAAAAAAAACAATTACGAAAAAATTCTTACGTCAAACCATCACAAAATGCATACAAATTCAAAGTAAACATACCTTACAGAGGCGATTTTCCACAGTACCGTCTCTAGTCATTTTATAAGACAATAGCTGTGTGAACAGTGAACAATTGTCACAAATAAAATACGTAAGACGTGTATAACATCCTTTCATGTTGTGACCTTGTTGAAACCTGATAGAAAATTTTTTAGGCAATCAACGGAATGCATTGTTTTGAGGTGCCACCAGGCGGCAACAGGCTCTTACAACATACAATTATATCTTGCAATAGAATGTAAAGAATTTTGTGTATCTTTTTATATCGTTTATAGAAAAAAAATGTCCACCATCTTCATGTATGCAACCCAAATTATAAATCCGAAGGGATATGCAAATTAAATTCTGGTGAATAGGGCAAATAGCGAACGCGAGTTAGATTAGTCCTATTTTGAGAAAAAAACGTTCAGTAGTTATAACAGAGTTCTAAGGAAGTTACAAGGAACCATTGGAGATAGTATGAGGACTGGTTGTGGTATGATCGTGGTATCGTTCTTCGTACTGTTACTTTACTAGGGGAAGTTGTTGCCCTAAGGAGTAGGTGGAATGTACACTAAAGACAGAAGAGGTATTTTAGGTACTGATGAAGGAAAACATCCGCAAACGGGGAAAGATTCCATCCGCTTTGCAAACAACATTACTGACAAATTCGGACAAATTTTCAGTAAACGATGTGCTTTTCATTATATCAAAGCTCACTAGACTATTTACTTGCGACTCTGACGCACGCAGATCATCCATTGATGACAGCCGTTGTGTATAAATTGCTTTGCAGTTATTGCCAAGTATATTTTGGAATCACGAAATAAAGTATTAACGTACACGACAAAGCTGTACTTTGTCTAAACTAAAAATACGGAGGTAGGGAGACAGAAACACGTAATGGTCGATTATCTACAATCAATAGTTGGTTCACATGTTGGATATTATCAGGTGCATTTGGCCGCACGCGACGAATTGTTGCTCAGTCTAAGCAGTTCACCTTGCCTCTATAAATTCAAAGCCCATTGACCCTTTTCGCTGTCAGTCGTTTCTGATAAATGAAGCTGTGCCTTGCAGAATCTACGAAACGTTGATGGTCGTGTTTATCATTCAACCGTAGCCTTCAAACAAGGATGTTATAATAGAATTCTATGAAGCTTACAAGGAACCTTTGGAGATGGTACGAGGATTGGTTGTGGTGTATGTTTTTCAGTCTATTGGTATGATCGAGGTATCGTTCTTTATACAATTAGATTATTACACGGCTTTATTTTTAGTAAGGAGTGAATGTTTCAACCTAGCTTCATGGGATACAGTCTGACTGTCAACTTTCGTCATATATTTTACAGATATGAGAAATGGAGAATCGATCTTGTCCCGTCGATAAACCTTTCTTTTAACTAATAATTCCACGGACGTCAGAAGGAGCGCGTTATTACTGCATATGAACGCGCATGAAACTTCACGTGACGTCGCTTCGATAAGGACAATAGAAGGACTTCTGCAACACTTTACCCGTTAACGCAGTTCAAAATATGTCCAAATGTGTGTGAATTCCTAAGGGACTAAACTGCTGAAATCATAGGTCCCTAGACTTACACACTAATTAAACTAACTTATACAAAGAACAACACCCCCACGTCCATGCCCGAAGGATGACTCAAACCTCCTGCGGGAGGAGTTAACACAGTCTTAAAACATATTTTGATCTCAATCGTAATGAAGTACCTTTAACAGAATCACCTCAATGGCAACCAGCATGGATTTCGAAAAATAATGATCATGTGAAACAACTCGCACTTTTCTCGCATGACACATTGAAAGTTTTGGATCAAGGCAATGAGATAGATGAAAAAGTTGGGAATTGGACTAAGGACGTTTTGGAAGCGAGGTAGCAGCATGTTCTCTTGGATGGTGAGTCGATGTCAGATGTATAAGTAACTTTGGATGTTCCTGAGAAAAATGTGTTGGTACCATTAATATGCATGCTGTATATTAATGATCTTCCGTACAGTAATCAAACTAAAATCAGGATTTTTGTAGATGATACAGTTATCTATAATGAAGTACTATCTGAAAGAAGCTGCATAAATATTTAGTCAGACCTTGGCAAGATTTCAAAATGTTGCAGTATGTAATAATTTGCACTCTACAAAATGAAGAAGCGTAGTATGCTATGACTATAACGTCAGTGAGTCAATTTTGGAACCGGCCAACTCATACAAATACCTGGGTGTAAACTTCTTAGTTATATGAAATGTAATGGTCACAGTTCAGTCGTGGGTAAAGCAGGTAGTTGGTTTCGGTTTATTGGTAGAAAACTGAGGAAGTGCCACCAGTGTGAAAAAGACATTGCTTACAGATCATTCGTGCCACCGGTTTCAGAGTATTGCCCAAGTGTGTGGGACCAGTATGAGACAGGGCTAACAGGGGATACCGAACGTATAGAGACCAGGGCAGCACGAATTCTCATAGGTTTGTTTAATCCTGGGGAATGTGTCACAGATGTATTGAAGAAACTGAACTGGAAGATGCTTGAAGATGGACATAAACTATCCTGAGAAAGCCTATTAACAAACTGATTGGTGACTCCATAGAGCGCTGTGTGCACAGCGACCATATGATAAGTAAAATTAGAAGGAAGCCTCTGAAACAATTACAATGTGTTAACGTGGCCCAACGGGACGAATGTGATGTGTGTATCATCATGTCGTTAAATAGGATAAAAAATTGTTAGTCTGCATCCTAAAAAATTTTTATAACACATAAGGTGTTGAAACTTCCCGACAGATTAAAATTGTGTGCCGGATCGAGACTCGAACTCTGGACCTTTGCCTTTCGCGGGCAAGCGCTCTACCGACTGAGCTACAAAAGCACGACTCATGCCCCGTCCTCACAGCTTTAATTCCGCCAGTACCTCGTCTCCATTCTAGACATAAAGTGTTTCATGACATTTTGGCCTGTTAAATCATGACATATATTATACAATTACCATTATTTATGCATTTGAATTCTTGATTTCAACGTAATATTTTACGGAAATTAAGAACTTTGTACCTCTGACTCCCCACGCCAGATGGCGGTTACTGTGCTATGACAAATACTATTATATTTGTATATTTTTCTTTTTTACTACTCTAGTAATCTGACACCTTATACTTTTATCTGTTGATTTTTATTCTTGGAAGTTTTTTAAGTTGTGTTCATAATATAACGCCGGTGTATGTTGGCAAGATGCGCATTTCCCCATTCCTTTTTTCTATGGGTTTTAATGCACAATTTTAAATTTTAAATATTCAATTAATCATTTGCAATTGCACATTTGGTATTTTGTGGTAATCTCTTGGCAAATAAAGTAACGTTAAGTCTTCGCGTGACACATGACACATAGAGGGCGTTCGAAGCCCCAGTCACACCTAGGTCTGCTGTTTAGGTGAATGTAAACAGCAGCTTCAGTTATTGTGATTGTTTCATAGCTTCTATTACTGCTAATAACTTGACGCCACTGCCTACGAGCTTTAATTTGTACACTAAAGGTATGTTCTTGCCGACAGTTGGTTTATACTCAGGTGTATTTGTGGTCTATTGTTTCATATTCACTGATCGCTATGTGAAAATTTTAACTGCCAGCACCGAAGATGATCATTAAGTGATCAAAATTTTATATTGCTATTAATAAATGATCAAAATTACAGCCAACGCTGACCTTCCTTCTAATTTTACCTATTAACAAAGTTTCGAGGACCAACATTAAATGATTACTCCAGGAATACACTACAGTACTCTACATATCACTCGTATGTTGTTGTTGTTGTTGTTGTGGTCTTCAGTCCTGAGACTGGTTTGATGCAGCTCTCCATGCTACTCTGTCCTGTGCAAGCTTCTTCATCTCCCAGTACATACTGCAACCTACATCCTTCTGAATCTGCTTGGCGTATTCATATCTTGGTCTCCCTCTACGATTTTTACCCTCCACGCCGCCCTCCAATGCTAAATTTGTGATCCCTTGATGCCTCAGAACGTGTCATACCAACCTGTCCCTTCTTCTTGCCAAGTTGTGCCACAAACTGCTCATCTCTCCAATTCTATTCAATACATCCTCATTAGCTATGTGATCTAATCTTCAGCATTCTTCTGTAGCACCACATTTCGAAAGCTTCTATTCTCTTCTTGTCCAAACTATTTATCGTCCGTGTGTCACTTCCATACATGGCTACACTTCATACAAATACTTTCAGAAACGACTTCCTGACACTTATATCTATACTCGATGTTAACAAATTTCTCTTCTTCTGAAACGCTTTCCTTGCCATTGCCAGTCTACGTTTTATATCCTCTCTACTTCGACCATCATTAGTTATTTTGCTCCTCAAATAGCAAAACTCCTTTACTACTTTAAGTGTCTCATTTCCTAATCAAATTCCCTCAGCATCACCCGACTTAATTCAACTACATTCCATTATCCTCGTTTTGCTTTAGTTGATGATCATCTTATACCCTCCTTTCAAGACACTGTCCATTCCGTTCAGCTGCTCTTCCAAGTCCTTTGCTGTCTCAGACAGAATTACAATGTCATCGGCGAACCTCAAAGTTTTTACTTCTTCTCCATGAATTTTAATACCTACTCCGAATTTTTCTTTTGTTTCCTTTACTGCTTGCTCAATATACAGATTGAATAACGTCGGGGAGAGGCTGCAACCCTGTCTCACTCCTTTCCCAACCACTGCTTCCCTTTCATGCCCCTCGACTCTTATAACTGCCATCTGCTTTCTGTAAAAATTGTA
Source organism: Schistocerca americana (assembly GCF_021461395.2). Classification (NCBI taxonomy): domain Eukaryota; kingdom Metazoa; phylum Arthropoda; class Insecta; order Orthoptera; family Acrididae; genus Schistocerca; species Schistocerca americana. The sequence continues at coordinate 126,467,444 of NC_060124.1, forward strand.
AATAGCCTTTTGCTCTGTGTATTTCACCCCTGCCACCTTCAGAATTTGAAAGAGTGTATTCCAGTCAACATTGTCAAAAGCTTTATCTAAGTCTACAAATGCTATAAACCTAGGTTTGCCTTTCCTTAATATATTTTATAAGTTAAGTCGTAAGGTCAGTATTGTCTCACGTGTTCCAATACTTCAACGGAATCCAAACTGATCTTCCACGAGGTCGGCTTCTACCAGTTTTTCCATTCGTTTGTAAACAATTCGCGTTAGTATATGGCAGCTGTGACTTATTAAACTGATAGTTCGGTAATTTTCACATCTGTCAACACCTGCTTTCTTTGGGATTGGAATTATTATATTCTTCTTGACGTGTGAGGGTATTTCACCTGTCTCATACATCTCGCTCACCAGATGGTAGAGTTTTGTCAGGACTGGCTCTCCCTAGGCCGTCAGTAGTTCTAATGGGATGTTGTCTACTCCCGGGACCTTGTTTCGACTCAGTTCTTTCAGTGCTCTGTCAAACTCTTCACTTATATAGGGTTATTAAAAGTAAGATTAGAATAATTACTGCACGCACAGAAGTTTTAAAACAATCATTCTTACCGCTCTCCATATGTGCCTTGAACAGGAAGAAACCCTAATAACTGGTTCAGTGGGACGTAACCTCTGCCATGCACCTCACGATGGTATGTAGAGCATTGACGTAGGTGTAGTAGCACACCCAGGAGACGTTATTAAAACTGCCGACGGCAGTTGAAGCTTACGGTCATATAGCGAAGTGAAGGTTATCGTAAGTAGATCTGAGTTCTCGGCCGCCGGAACTGGGCGGAGAGATATGGTGGCGAGAGTAAATTGGATGAGGACTGATTATGCACTCCGCAATGAAGTGAGGAGGAGACTGCAGCGCCGGCCCCGGACCGGCGAGCGCGCCCGGATCGAGACCTCCCTCCTGACTGCATCAGAAGTTCCCAACTCGCCTTATTAGGCCTGATAGATGGGACCGCACGCTGCGGGCAGATTGAATTTGTACGCCGCTGCCGGCGGCGCCTGCGGCTCGGCGGATGTGTCGACCGGCGCCCACCCGTGGTTGGCGGCAGCGCCGTCGTTGCTGCTCACCATCTGGAGTCTCCCTGAAAGGGCCCTTCTGAACTCAGATGCTCTTTTTCTGATGCGCTAGTAATATTACCCGAGCCACTGCTCTGCTCCAGTCTTCATTAAAACATCGATTAATAGCTCTGGGATGAGCAACGTCGTGGTAACCGCAACATGTTCCCAGGAGGACCATGGCAGCTACACTACGAAATATTGGGTGAGAAATCTAATATACTGGGAAAAGTAGAGCTCCACCGATAAACCTTCGCAGGTTCTCCGTGTCAACAGGCAAATTTGCCGTGCGAAGTGGCCGCGCGGTTCTGGCGCTGCAGTCTGCATGCCTCGGGCATGGATGTGTGTGATGTCCTTAGGTTAGTTAGGTTTAACTAGTTGAGTCCCATAGCGCTCAGAGCCATTTGATCCAACAGGCAAATTTGATGGCAGCGACTTCAATGTCAGTTCGCTTTCACAGTCCTCAAACCGTAGTAACAGGTTTCTAGCTTAGGACACGGGTCCATAGGTACCGTTTCATTATTTGAGGCTCTCACTGAGAGGATTATCTGCAGCTGATACCACAAGTTACATGGAATTGAATGTAACAGAATTTTGGAGGATGGAGAAAGTTTTTTGCCTTTCTAGTGTGAATGGATTTTTTGCCTGTATCCAACCTGAGCATGAAAGCAAGGATATATAGTTCTGCAATTGGATTTAGTTCGAAACATTCGTGGGTAGCTGTAGAGTTTAGCATAACATAGTAGTTCTGTCGACTTGCGGTGGTGATGGACGAAATTAGATATGTTTGTCTGCATCGATAGAGCTCTCCAAAGTTCTGACCGCTAAGTTAGACAGAGGCTCCTACGCAATTCCCACCATATTTCCCACCCAAGAATTATGGCACACTCATGTGTGGCCACACTTTGGCTGCAAACGGTCCCTGTAAACAGTTCGAACAGTAATATAAAGATAAAGTCGTGGTTGCAAACTTATTTTTACTAAAAATAATACGTTTCACGTGTTTAAGCTCCTTAAGAATTTCTGAAAGGAAAGTAAAAGCAAGGTCACAGTTATAGAAAATGGTAATTGAAGGGGCATGGTCCTAAACAGAGCTAAAATTCTGGAAATCATTTTAAAATTTTAAAAAAGCAAATTCAATCTGGCAAAAAGCCATCAAAACATTACATATCGTCGGCCCCTGGGGTATCGTCGGCCCCTAGGGTGGTTAGTCAGAACGTTGGTGACAAACCGTCCAAAGGAAGAACCGCCGAACAACACAAACAGGAATTGAAACCAAGTGCATAAACATAAAAGGATAAAAATCGGGATAAATATATGACGGAAGACATATAAATGGGCGTGGAGGGGTGGGGGTGGGGGGGTTGCACAGACAAATATAGTATCGGAATTTACCTTAAAATAGCCAGAGCCGTCAGGAGAAGAGCAGCACGGAGCCCTACGTACTCCGAATGAACCTGGATATCAGGTGACTAAACGATCTAATAGGCGACAGGAGTGAAAATGTGTGATATTGCGTGCAACAAATATTCAAAACGTTTGAAAATAAAAGAAACTTTTAGAAAAATAGTGAAGGAAATGTTGCCATAAAGACAATAAAGGATCCCTAGAGGCTACATGGGGTTGTACATAAAATATACCTAACCAAAATTCTAAACATTTACCTATCAGGAGCATAATGTTTGTCAATAATCCGCGACTCTAGATAATGAGATTACAGCGACCGCACTTTGATCTGTTACAAACTGCCGCCGCAATAACAGCGTTTTCATGTTTCTTTAAACCTATCTATTCTTATTTTCCTTTTTCCACTTCATAGATTAGACATTCTTGCCCGTTCTGGCTTCAGGATGTCTCCAGCGTATTCTGGGTTGTCTTCGATCGCTTCTTCCTCTCGGCGTACAATCCAACACTGTTTCCGGAAGTATGGTATTTTCCGTGTTTTGTAACCGACTGGTACAGTTCTGTGCATTACTTAATATTTCATTAAGTACTGGTTCTATAATTTGTTACGAGTCTCTTACCTTCGGATCCTATCCGTCCTCGTACATTCTTTAAAATTCATCTCATTTCAGCGACTATGTTTTACTTGGTTAGTTTTTAGTCGGCATCCAGACTTCACTGCCGTAAACCTGTAGGAGTTCAAATGGTTCAAATGGCTCTGAGCCCTATGGAACTTAACATCTATGGTCATCAGTCCCCTATAACTTAGAACTACTTATGCCTAACTAACCTAAGGACATCACACAACACCCAGTCATCACGAGGCAGAGAAAATCTCCGACCCCGCCGGGAATCTAACCGGGGAGCCAGGGCGCGAGCAGTAGGAGTAAGCCTGCTACTTCATAATATTTCATTTTCGTTCCTTTCCTAAAATTATTTTTCAAAACTCCTTCACTAGTCCAACATACAGCTTCAAATATGCTGACATTTTGCTCAGTTACCTTGTCCTTATAAAAACCTATGTTACAAAAAATGGTTCAGATGGCTCTGAGCACTATGGGACTCAACTGCTGTGGTCATCAGTCCCCTAGAACTTAGAACTAATTAAACCTAACTAACCTAAGGACATCACACACAACCATGCCCGAGGCAGGATTCGAACCTGCGACCGTAGCAGCAGCGCGGCTCCGGACTGGAGCGCCTAGAACCGCACGACCACAGCGGACGCCCCTATGTTACAGACAAGTCATTTAAAATTGGATACTTTATGTAACATGTTGCTTTCTAGCACAATCTTTCATCTGATTGGATCCTTCCTCCCAATGGCCGTAATTTATGTTTTACGAACTGATATTATAAAATATATGATATACATAGATTGTATAAAGGATACATGGGTTTCTGTTAGTCTGTCTCATTTACCTGAATTATTATTAGATCGTCTGCAATTGGAAGAGTGTTTGAGTACACAGTGTGTCATAATTTAATTTCTGGATATTTCTTTGAAGTGCCGTCAGTGTGTATATTAAAAAGTATGTGTTGATATGCTACACCTGTGTTTAAGTTCTGTATTTGGCAGAATCCGTTCACTTTTTTTAAATCCTGTGTTTATGACACAATTAGTATGTCTATACTATCTTCTTAGACCAACATTGAGTGCGGTGAACAGCCCTCATTTTCTGGTATTTGTCATAACTGCATTCGATACTCCCTGTCAAACGCCTTCTCAAAATCTATGAAAGCCAGATATATTTCTGAATTTTCTCTTCTTTCTTCTGTTATTTGACTAATAGTCGTGAAGACACGATCCGCACACTATCTCCCCTTCCTAAATTTCTTTTCTCTTCTCCTAGCAAAGAGTCAGCAACAGTTTTTAAAATAGTGTTTGTTATTTCAATAAAACTAACTCCTCCACATTTTTCACACTTTTTGCGATCTCCCATTTCTAATCGATTTTTAACTAATGCTGTTGACCAAGGGGTAGGTACACTTGGCATTTCCCCAGGATTTGTTGAGTATAAGCAAATTTCTTAATTTACTCTCCTCCTCCTTAGCTGAGTAATCGGTGCATCTGCCTGCCATGCAGTGAGCCAAGATTCGATTCCTCGCCAGGTCAGCGATTTTTTCTGCTCAGGAACTGTTGCATGTGTCGCCATCATTATTTCATCAGCATCGACATGTAAGTTGTCTGTAGTGTTCAGACGGCAGTAGAGCCAGGATGGGGAAGGTGTAGGCACATATATTTGGTCCAAGCCTTGTTGACACAAATTTATTATTTAACAATAATTGGTTATACATCCAAGTTAATTCAATTAACAGTTTAAAGGAAATTTTAGCAATAGAATTTTTGTTTAAACATTCTCCAGAAGAACATGCCGCCCCACTCTGAAACATTGCATAAAGGTACTGTTTGTAAAAGGCATATTATATACCATGTGCAGTCATCAAGACGAATACCGTTTTGGTTCAACATAAGGTGAAAAGACCAAAAATGCAGATCTTCAAAACAACTTAAAAATAAATAATTTAACACATCACTCACAAAACTACACAAATTATTTCACACATATCGTCTATTACGAGTTCAACAGTCATTTCTGCCAGCTGTGTGATACCTAAATTTGATTGATACAGAATAAACACAACTCAAAAGAATAATATTCCAACATACTATAAAACAACTTTCTAATAAAAGATGACTGCTTTTTTCGCATTCAAATATCTGCATAACAGTTTTGTACTAACAAGCTACAGTTGCTGCCTCTTACTTGCTACAGAAAGACAAACATATCTGTTAATAAATGATTGATTAACGAGGTGGCAATTCACAGCTAGGAACTTCTTGTAACAACTGATTCTCAAATGCTGCCACGAAAAACATTCTACAAAACCGAATCACACAAATTAAAAGTTCCACTCACCAAAAAATCCATCAAATCACGCAATATAAGTAATGGTTACTTCGTAACAATGGAACTGAGAAGCATTACACACTCAAGTGTGCTTCTCACTCACAACATTCCTTTTAAGTGCATAGACAACACAGCTCAAAATCTATATCCCAAAGCAATATTAGTAGTATTAGGTAATTTGCAATTTAAACGCACCAATTTTAACAAAATCTAATGTAATAATAATTTGGGGAGAACTTTCATAAAATGATCGATGATAGTGAATACCGTGCCATACACTGTGAAACAAATTCGGAATTATTCACAGTAGACACCTGGCACATGATGATATTCTTTGAATTATTTCAAATCACAAAATGTTGCCTACAAGAACCAACTCCATAATAAGTAAATATCATGAAATATAATAAAAGTAGTTGAAAATTTCGGCCTTATCCAGGTGACGAGAACCACACCAATACAGTTTCCTGTTACACTCGACTGCTAGGCCTAACAAACAACAGCTGTCCATGGAGAACCACACGAGGCAAGCGAGCATTCCGTCCTGCCCACATGCTCGCAAACAGCCACACTCATCGCAGTCCTTAATCGGCAGCCACCAGTTGACTCCTCGGCGCTGCCGTCCTGTCGCCAAATACCGACCGAGCCGTCCTCCCAAAACTCTTGCTTCGCGCACCAGCGCCCACAGCGCTCAGCGATCACGCCCCCTATCGCTGTGGCGAAAACAAGTGAAATAATCCCGCGGGTAAATCAAAATGCTGAGCCGTGACACGGCTCATTGTCCACTGTTGTTGCCATAATTATTTCATCAGCAAAGAAGGGAAAGCAGAAAGGCGGAAGGAGTATATACAGGGTCTATACAACGGCGATGTACTTGAGGACAATATTATGGGAATGGAAGAGGATGTAGATGAAGATGAAATCAGAGTTACGATACTGCGTGAAGAGTTTGACAGAGCACTGAAAGACCTGAGTCGAAACAAGGCCCCCGGAGTAGACAACACTCCATTGGAACTACTGACGGCCTTGGGAGAGCCAGTCCTGACAGAACTCTACCATCTGGTGAGCAAGATGTATGAAACAGGCGAAATACCCTCAGACATCAAGATGAATGTAATAATTCCAATCCCAAAGAAAGCAGTTGTTGACAGATGTGAAAATTACCGAACTATCTGTTTAATAAGCCATAGCTTCAAAATACTAACACGAATTCTTTACAGACGAATGGAAAAACTAGTAGTAGCCGACCTCGGGGAAGATCAGTTTGGATTCCGTAGAAACACTGGAACACGTGAGGCAATACTGACGTCACTACTTATCATAGAAGAAAGATTAAGGAAAGGCAAACCTACGTTTCTAGCATTCGTAGACTTAGAGAAAGCTTTTGACAATGTTGACTGGAATACTCTCTTTCAAATTCTGAAGGTGGCAGGGGTGAAATACACAGAGCAAAAGGCTATTTACAATTTGTACAGAAACCAGATGGAAGTTATAAGAGTCGAGGGACATGAAAGGGAAGCTGTGGTTGGGAAGGGAGTGAGACAGGTTTTTAGCCTCTCCCCGATGTTATTCAATCTGTATATTGAGCAAGCAGTAACGGAAACAAAAGATAAATTCGGAGTAGGTATAAAATCCATGGAGAAGAAATTAAAACTTTGAGGTTCGCCGATGACATTGTAATTCTATCAGAGACAGCAAAGGACTTGGAAGAGCAATTGAATGGAATGGACAGTGTCTTGAAAGGAGGATATAAGATGAACATCAACAAAAGCAAAACGAGGATAATGGAATGTAGTCGAATTAAGTCGGGTGATGCTGAGGGAATTAATTAGGAAATGACACACTTAAAGTAGTAAAGGAGTTTTGATATTTGGGGAGCAAAATAACTGATGATGGTCAGAGTAGAGAGGATATAAAATGTAGACTGGCAATGGCAAGGAAAGCGTTTCTGAAGAAGAGAAATTTGTTAACATCGTGTACAGATTTAAGTATCAGGAAGTCATTTCTTTGAGTATTTGTATGGAGTGTAGCCATGTATGGAAGTGAAACATGGACGATAACTAGTTTGGACAAGAAGAGAATAGAAGGTTTCGATATGTGGTGTTACAGAAGAATGCTGAAGATTAGATGGGTGGATCACATAACTAATGAGGAAGTATTGATTAGGATTGGGGAGAAGAGAAGTTTGTGGCACAACTTTACCAGAAGAAGGGATCGGTTGGTTGGGCATGTTCTGAGGCATCAAGGGATCGTCAATTTAATATTGGAGGGCAGCGTGGAGGGTAAAAATCGTAGAGGGAGACCAAGAGATGAATACACTAAGCAGATTCAGAAGGATGTAGGTTGCAGTAGGTACTGGGAGATGAAGAAGCTTGCACAGGATAGAGTAGCATGGAGAGCTGCATCAAACCAGTCTCAGGACTGAAGACCACAACAACAACAGCATCGACACGCAAGTTGCCCATTGTTGCCGCAAGACTTGCACCTCGGCGGCCTAACTTCCCCACGTGGGGACCCCAGGGCATCTGTGTCATACGATCATTTCAATAAATTTCTTAATTTGTATGAACCATGGACCTTGCCGTTGGTGGGGAGGCTAGCGTGCCTCAACGACACAGACAGCCATACAGTGGGTGTAACCACAACGGAGGGATATCTGTTGAGAGACCAGACAAACGTGTGGTTCCTGAAGAGGGGCAGCAGCATTTGGTAGTTGCAGGGGCAACAGTCTGGATGATTGACTGATCTGGCCTTGTAACACAAACCAAAACGGCGTGGCTGTGCTGGTACTGCGAACGGCTGAAAGCAAGGGGAAACTACTGCTGTAATTTTTCCCGAGGACATGCAGTTGTACTGTATGATTAAATGATGATGGCGTCCACTTGGATAATGTATTCCGGAGGTAAAATAGTGCCCCCTTCGGATCTCCAGGCGGGGACTACTCAAGAGGACGTCGTTATCAGGAGAAAGAAAACTGGCGTTCTACGGATCGGAGGGAAATGGATAGGTTAAAGTTAGATATAGTGGGAATTAGTGAAGTTCGTTGGCAGGAGGAACAAGACTTTTGGTCAGGTGAATACAGGGTTACAAATACAAAATCAAATTGGGGTAATGCAGGAGTGGGTTTAGTAATGAATAAAATAATAGGAGTGCTGGTAAGCTACTACAAAGAGCATAGTGAACGCATTATCGTGGCCAATTAGACAGAAAGCATACGCCTACTACAATAGTACAAGTTTACATGCCAACTAGCTCTGCAGATGATGGAGAAATTGATGGAATATATGATGAGACAAATGAAATTATTCAGGTAGTGAAGGGAGACGAAAATTTAATAGTCATGGGTGACTGGCATCAGACAGTAGGAAAGGGAATAGAAGGAAACATAGTAGGTGAATATGGATTGGGGCTAAGAAATGCAAGAGGAAGCCGCCTGGTAGAATGTTACACAGAGCATAACTTAATCATAGCTAACACTTGGTTCAAGAATCATGAAAGAAGGTTGTGTACATGGAAGAACCCTGGAAATACTAGAAGGTTTCAGATAGATTATACAATGGTAATACAGAGATTTAAGAACCAGATTTTAAATTGTAAGACATTTCCAGTGGCAGATGTGGACTCCGACCTCAATCTATTGGTTGTGAACTGTAGATTAAAACTGCAAAAAGGTGGGAATTTCAGGAGATGGCACCTGGATAAACTGACTAAACCAGAGAATGTACAGAGATTCAGGGAGAGCACAAGGGAGCAATTGACAGGAATGGGGGAAAGAAATACAGTGGCAGAAGAATGGGTAGCTTTGAGGAATGAAATAGTGAAGGCAGCAGGGGATCAAGTAGGTAAAAAGACGAGTGCTAGTAGAAATCCTAGGGTAACAGGAGAGATACTGAATTTAATTGATGAAAATACAAAAATACAGCAAATGAAGCAGGCAAAAAGGAATACAAACGTCTCAAAATTGAGATCCACAGGAAGTGGAATATAGCTAAGCACGGATGGCTAGAGGACAAATGTAAGGATGTAGAGGGTTGTCTCACTAGGGGTAAGATAGATACTGCCTACAGGAAAATTAAAGAGACCTTTGGAGAAAAGAGAACCACTAGCATGAATATCAAGAGCTCAGATGGAAACGCAGTTCTAAGCAAAGAAGGGAAAGCTGAAAGGTGGGAGGAGTAACAGAGCGTCAATACAGGGGCGATGTTCTTGAGGACAATATTATAGATATGGAAGAGGAGGTAGATGAAGATGAAATGGGTGATACGATACTGCGTGAAGAGTTTGACAGAGCACTGAAAGACCTAAGTCGAAACAAGGCCCCAGGAGTAGACATTCCATTAGAACTACTGACAGCCAGTCGTGACAAAATTCTACCATCTGGTGTGCAAGATGTATGAGACAGGCGAAATTCCCTCAGACTTCAAGAAGAATATAATAATTCCAATTCAAAAGAAAGCAGGTGTTGACAGATGTGAAAATTACCAGACTATCATTTTAATAAAACACGGTTGCAAAATACTGACGCAAATTCTTTACAGACGAATGGAAAATCTGGTAGAAGCCGACCTCGGGGAAGATCAGTTTGGATTCCGCTGAAGTATTGGAACACGTGAGGCAACACTGACCTTACCACTTAACTTATAAAATAGATTAAGGAAAGGCAAACCTAGGTTTATAGCATTTGTAGACTTAGATAAAGCTTTTGACAATGTTGACTGGAATACTCTCTTTCAAATTCTGAAGGTGGCAGGGGTGAAATACACAGAGCAAAAGGCTATTTACAATTTTTACAGAAAGCAGATGGCAGTTATAAGTGTCGAGGGACATGAAAGGGAAGCAGGGGTTGGGAAGGGAGTGAGACAGGTTTGTAGCCTCTTCCCGATGTTGTTCAATCTGTATGCTGAGCAGGCAGTAAAGGAAACAAACGAAAAATTCGGAGTAGGTATTAAAATCCATGGAGAAGAAATTAAAACTTTGAGGTTCGCCGATGACATTGTAATTCTGTCACAGACAGCAAAGGACTTGGAAGAGCAGTTGAACGGAATGGACAGTGCCTTGAAAGGAGGGGATAAGATGAAAATCAACAAAAGCAAAACAAGGATAATGGAATGGAATGGAATGAAGTCGGGTGATGCTGAGGGAATTAGATTAGAAAATGATACACTTAATGTCGTAAAGGAGTTTTGCTATTTGGGGTGCAAAATAACTGATGATGGTCGAAGTAGAGAGGATATAAAATGTAGACTGGCAATGGCAAGGAAAGCGTTTCTGAAGAAGAAAAATTTGTTAGCATAGAGTATAGATTTAAATATTCGGAAGTCGTTTCTGAAAGTATTTGTATGGAGTGTAACCATGTATGGAAGTGAAACATGGACTATAAGTAGTTTAGACAAGAAGAGAATAGAAGCTTTCGAAATGTGGTGTTACAGAGGAATGCTGAAGATTAGGTGGGTAGATGACATAACTAATGACGAGATATTGAATAGAATTGGGGAGAAGAGGAGTTTGTGGCACAACTTGACCAGAAGAATGGATCGGTTGATGGGACATATTCTGAGGCATCAAGGGATCACCAATTTAGTATTGGAGGGCAGTGTGGAGGGTAAAAATCGTAGAGGGAGACCAAGAGATGAATACACTAAGTAGATTCAGAAGGATGTAGGCTGCAGTAGGTACTGGGAGATGAAGAAGCTTGCACAGAATAGAGTAGCATGGAGAGCTGCATCAAACCAGTCTCAGGACTGAAGACCACAACAACAATTACAATTTGCATATTAAACCACTATATTTAATACGTTCTTCATTCACTTCATTAATATGTTCTACATTCACTCTATCTCATCCAGAAACCATCCTGTATTTTTATAAATTTAATACTGTGCTTCATTTTTTTAATGTTATAGGGTGTACTTCTGCAACTTTTGTTCGATGGGAGATATCTATTTTGTTTATTCACTTTATCGTTATACCAGAACTCTTTATTATATTTTTCACATTGCTTGTAATTTATGTTGTTAATTATTGCTGCATCTTTTCCTGAATTAATTATTTACTTAATTTGCTTATATCCAGTTAACTGCCTCCCAAGAACATCATGCTCTACCTCATTAACTTGTTCCACGCATTCTCATGAACTTTGCTGGTTAATTTTGTTGCTAAATTTTCCTCTATTTTATTCACTTTGTAGGATACATCTGTTTTGTTTAGTAAATATATTTTGCGTGTTTTCTGTTTTTCTTCAGTTGCCTTTTTATTTCTGCGTTTCGTACTCTCGAAACCTTTTAACTTCTCAATCTCCTATCTGAATTTATTGAGGCTTTCATTTGTCAGTGTAAAGTTAGTTCTCCTTAACTATACGTAATGTGATTAAAAATTTCTTTCGTTATATACATGTTTCTTTGAGAAACGAGTTCCCCCACGGTGATGAATGGTGTGTCATCCAGCTGCTTTTGCGGTAAATTTTCGACGCATGTGCCGTCAGCCCTTATTTGACAACGCGTTTATTCATGTTTTTCAGTTGTTTCTAGAGAAAAATATTTAAAATCCAATGGGTATTTAAAATTCTACACACGTTGCTAAAAATAGACTTCGAAAGAGGGGGTGTGACAGCAACAGGAATCAGGGCGCAATTCATTCGCAGTATATTCTCACATCGTAAAATGTGATTAGCAAATACAGAGACACGAAATTAGAGAGTGACCATAATGCCATCCAAGATCGCTACTCATAGATGTTTGCTATATTGAGCAGGAACACGAAGGAACCATAAAGCAGAATAGCGCCAATAAAAGAGCATTACAACGACAAATCGAAAGCTATCACAAATATATAAATTGGAAAATGTATACAAAATTTTCACAGCACTTAAATTAGCTGGAGCACACGCTCTGTTAGTTAGGTAGTTACATGATACTTGAATCACAAGCACAATAAATGTTACGACCAGAAACATGTAAACATGATCTAGAGTTGTTACCCGGTAAATCACTACCTACAGCGAACTTCACAAATTCCGTTCCTGGTATACCTCCGCTTTCCCGTAACTGCAGCCTACCATGTAAGTCGGCTTCCACAACATTATTGACGACTATCTTTAACAATAAACAAATTAACGTTTTCCGGTCTTTCCGCGACGCTTCCCTGTGGATTAACAAATCTAGTCGTATTGCCCTTGTTTTTGTACGTTAATTCCCCCATTTTTGACCTACTTGCCAGTTATGTCAGACATTTGAGCAATATTTCCAAATAATTTGTTGTACACTGGTCTTAAAGCATGTTCCATGTAGACAGATTGCATTTTCCCAGCATGCTACTAAGCGAGCCACCTCCTCTACGGACAACTTAGACTATGAAATCATTATTTCCATTATGTATCCCCACAGTTGAACATATGTTTTTGTATCAGTGGACTGACTGCAGTTGTGGTTTACCGTTGTTGTTGCTGTGATACGATACTATGTATTTGAACTGCATAATTTGACATTTCTGAGCTTTACTACAAGTTGGAAAAATTGGCATCATCTTGATGTCATATCAAGTGTAACTTTTTGTACATTTCTTTACAACCAGAACGTATATGTAAGTGAAGATGTCTCATGTAACAGGTGCCAGTTGCCAGATCACAAAGAAAATCCACCAAAAATTAATTATCAGACAGTGGACGGAAATCGGTAGATGTGATGTACGTGAATAGACATAATTTCAAAAAATGCGAATGATTTATTCAAAAGAAAGACCTTCACAAACTGAGCATGTCAGCAACTTGTTGGTCCACTTTTGGCCCTTCGGCATGAAATTATGCTGTTGAAGCATATCCTCGTGAGGATACCGGGCCAACGTCTGTCCAACAGCTTGGTTAAGAGTGTAAAATCACGAACCGTTTGGTGGGCCGTGCTCACAGTGCTCCAAAAGTCCTCATTGGGGAGAGATACTTCGACCTTGCTGGTCAAGGTAAGGTTCGGCAACCAAGAAGACAAGCAGCAGAAACTCTCGCAGAGTGAGGACGGGAATTATCTAGCTGAAATCTAAGTCCTGGATGCCTTGCCATTACGGGCTACAAACCGCTGCATAGAATATCTTCTACGTACCACTGTGCTATAAGGGTGCCGCAGATGACTACCATGTTGCGGGTGACAGTCCCGGTGGTAAACCATCGCTGTCCAGGACGTCTCCAGAAGTGTCTTCCCTGATCATCCTGGCTCAATTCGAAGCGGGACTCATTACTGAAGGCCATTCTACTCCAGTCGATGAGGTTCCAGACCGATATAAGACGTGTCTGTACACGCCTCGGAGAGCGGTGGGATACCAACCCGAATGTCGCCCGCCATACGGCCCGACTTCCGGGAGGGATATTATGGCCTGCAACGTTATTTCACACCAGGGCCCATTTGACGGTCATCCGCGGTGTCTTTGCAACACAGGAGTATGTCGATGATATTCTACGCCCCGTTTTGTTGTCCTTTATGGAAAGCCATCCTGGGCTTGTGTTTCAGCGAGATAACGGTCTAGAGAGAGCGTCTTTGATTAGTAATAAAAATGTTTTCGACACCAGGTTCGAAACCCGACACCGCTTCACCTTTGATTAATAACCGACATTGGTGACGGAAGACTTCCAGTATAAGAAGTCACCCTCATTCTGCCAAGAGCCATGTCAAAGACGTTGGAGGGGCGGACAGAGGTTCAGGGCACTCTCTTGTCCTTTGGGTGGGAATCTGCCCCTAAAGGCGAAAAAATCAGCAATGTTCAACGGCATGAGGATCCAGAAGGCAATGGAAACCACTGCATTAAAGAAACGTAAGTTGATTTCATAGGACATGAGGCCTATATTTGAAAATAAGTGTTATGATGATCTCTACATTGGCAAAAGATTGCGCAACAGTCCCCCATTCGGATTTCCGGAAGGAGACTTCCAATGGGAAGGCGACCATGAGAAAATACAGAATAACCAGCGGAAGGATAACGATCTACGAGTCTGGGTATGGAATATCAAAAGCTGGAACGTGTTGTCGAAGCTAGATAATCTGAAAATGGAAATCCAAAGGCTCAATCTAGATATTCCAAGGATCAGTGAAGTAAAGTGGAAAGAAGGTAACGATTTCTGGGATGATGAGTATACAGTAATATCAGCAGTAGCAGAGAGTGCTGTAAGGGGAGTAGGATTCGTTATCAACAGGAAGGTAGGGAAGAGAGTGTGTTACTGGAAACAGTTCTGTGGTAGGGTGGCTCTCATCAGAATCGACCGCAAACAAACACCGACAACGGTAGTTGACGGATATAGGCCAACATCGCAAGCTGAAGATGCAGAATAGAGAAAGTATATGAGAATATTGAAAGGGTAATACAGTACATACAAGAGAGATAAAAATCTAATAGCCACGAGGGACTGGAATAGAGCTGCGGGGGAAGGAGTGTAAGAAAAGGTTACAGGAGAATGTGGGCTTGAGACAAGGAGTGAAGGAGGAGAGAATGAGTTCTGTAATAAATTTTAGCTAGTAATAGCGAAGACACTTTCCAAGAATCACAAGAGGAGGTGGTCTACTTGAAAACAACCGGGTGATTGGAGAAGATTTCAGCTACCTTACGTCATGGTCAAACTGAGATTCGAAAATAAGACACTGGATTGTAAGGCGTACCCAGGAGCAGATATTGACTTAGATCGAAAAGTAGTAGTGATGAAAAGTAGACTAAAGTTTAAGAGATTTGTCAGGAAGAATCAATAGGCAAAGAAGTGGGATACCGAAGTGCTAAGGAACTGCGACATTCACTTGGGGTCTCTAAGGTTGTGGATACAACAATAAAGATTAGCACAGTAGGCAATACAGTTGAAGAGGAATGGACAACTCTAAAAGGGAGAATCACAAGACTTGGAAGTAAACGTAGACACAAAGAACGAAGCTGCAAAGAATCCTTGGGTAACAGAAGAAGTTCTTCAGTTGATCGATGAAAAGAGGAAGTACTAAAATATTCAGCCAGCCGAAGTGGCCGTGCGGTTAAAGGCGCTGCAGTCTGGAACCGCAAGACCGCTACGGTCGCAGGTTCGAATCCTGCCTCGGGCATGGATGTTTGTGATGTCCTTAGGTTAGTTAGGTTTAACTAGTTCTAAGTTCTAGGGGACTAATGACCTCAGCAGTCGAGTCCCATAGTGCTCAGAGCCATTTGAACTAAAATATTCAGAGAACTTCAGGAATACAGAAATACAAGTCGCTGAAGAGTGAAATAAATATGAAGTGCAGGAAAGCTAAGACGAAATCGCTGCATGAAAAATGTGAAGACATCGAAGAAGAAACGATTGTAGGAAGGACTGACACAGCATATAGGAAAGTCAAAACAACCTTCACAGAAATTGAAATGAAGGGTGGTAACATTAAGTGAGCAAGGGGAATTCCACTGTTAAATGCAGTAGAGAGAACGGATAGGTGGAAAGAGTACATTGAAGGCCTCTCTGAGGCAGAAAATTTGTCGGATGTGACAGAAGAAGAAACAGGAGTCGGTTTAGAGGTGACATAGATCCAGTGTTAGAATCAGAATTTAAGACAGCTTTGGAGGACTTAAAATCAAATAACCCAGAAGCGATAAACAACATTTCTTCAGAATTTCTAAAATCACTGGGGGATACGGTAACCAAACGTCTATTCACGTGGTGTGTACAATATATTAATCTGGCGACATATCATCTGACTTTCGGAAAAATATCTTCCGCACAATCCTGATGACTGCAAGAGCTGACAAGTGTGAGAATTATCGCTCAATCACCTTAATAGCTCATGCATCCAAGTTGCTAACAAGAATAGTATACAGAAGAATGGAAAAGAAAAGTGAGGGTGTTTCAGGTTATTATCAGCTTGGATTTACGAAAGATTAAGGCACGAGAGAGGCAACTCTGACATTGCGGTTGATGATGAAAGAAGACTAAAAAAATCGAGACACATAGATAGGCTTTGTGGTCCTAGGAAAAGCGTTCGACAATTTAAATGGTGCACTATGTTTGAATTGCTGAGAAAAATAGGGGTAAAGTAGAGGGAGAGACGGGTAATACAAAATATGTACAACAGCCTAGAGGGAGTAATGAGAGAGGACGAGCAAGAACTAAGTGCTCTGATTAGAAAGGGTGTATGACAGGTATGTAGCCTTTCGCCCCTACTTTTCTGTCTGTACATCGAATAAGTAATAATGAAATAAAAGGAAGTTTAAGGAGTGTAAATAAAATTCAAGGTGAAAGGATATCAATGATACGATTCGTTGATGACATTGATAGCCTGAATGATAGTGAAGATGAATATCATGATCTCCTGATTGGAATGGAGGGTCTAATGAGTACAAGCTATGGATTTAGAATAAACCGAAGAGAGACGAATGTAATGAGAAGTAGCAGAATTGAAAACAGCTATAAAATTAACATCAGGATTGATAATGACGAAATAGATGAAGTTAAGGACTTCAGCTACCTAGGCAGTAAAATAACCAATGACGGACAGAACAAGGACGACATCAAAAGGAGACTAGCAATGGCAAAAAGCGTATTCATGGCCAAGAAATGTCTACTAGTATCAAACATAGGTTTTAATTTGAGGAAGAAATTTCTGAGAATTTACGTTTGGAGCACAACATGTATGGTAGTGTAGTGTTATAAAAAATATAGTGTTGAAGAAATAATGAAATTTTATGTGTGACTTGGCAACAGAATCAGAGATTGATTGTATTGTCTTATCGTAACAAGTCACTGTAATGATTATTTCACCTGCTACCTGACATTCTTTGGACATATAGCAGCAGATTAATTTATTTGAGATTGGTAGGAAGCAACATTGTCACTTCCACGCGTCTTTATGACCGCGATGCAGTCCTACCTGGATCGACACCAGCAGACCAAAAGATTTACTGACTTTAAAAGAAAAACAACACTACGCAATAAAAAAAGTATTGATTTAGAAACGATAGGAAAACGACAATGTTTCTCCTTCCTCAACTCGGCGTTCAGTCCATCAACGTGATCGTTAAGTTCTGGTGATAAACTGATACAACATGATTAACATTCAAGTAATGAGGAAATGGAGATACTTAAGGATAATTTGCTTAAATAAGCACACTTCATTAACAACACACGTTTCTTAATGCTACGTACCTTTTTATATTACAGTTACAATTGCTGGTGTGTATTATCAAAAGCTTTGCACATAACCGGCAATACTTGAGATTAATGTCCTCTTGATGGTGTCTGCTCGTAATTAATGACAAACGTATTTGTTATCTTATTGAGAAGACAATTAGCACATTTACAGAATATTTACCACAAATTATGAAACACAGATTGCGGAATGCAGCAAGTCCGCGTACACCTTTCATGGAATAGAAACAGTAAAAAAAGGTTGAAGCGCTCAAGACCTCATTTGCCGTGAAATAACAGAATTCTTTATACATTATTAATCGTTACGTGTACATACAGATTTACAGCCGCTGCGCAGGAGCGGCAAAGATAAAGAATAATAGATTCTGTCGCTGCTATGCCGCGGTTCATTTCTCTTACATTACAATTGTTTGAGAGCTTCAGGCCATTAGGCGTTTACTATTGAGCGTATACTAATGCTTGTGAGGAGAAAATTTCCAGTATTCCAGTAGCCAAACATAGACTGTGGGAAATTCGGGTGAGGAGAGAATCGAGGCATTTGAGATGTGATGCTACAGACGAATGTTGAAAATTAGGTGGACTGATAAGGTAAGTAATGATGAGGTTCTGCAAAGCGTCGGAGAGGAAAGGAATATGTGGAAAACAAATACAAGAAGATGGGACTGGATGATAGGACATCTGTTAAGACATCAGAGAATGACCTCCGTCGTACTAGAGGGAGCTGTAGCGGGCAAACGCTGTAGAGAAATATGCAGACTGGAATACATCCAGCAAATAATTGAGGATGTAGGTTGCAAGTGGTACTCTGAGACGAAGAAGTTGGCACAGGAGCGGAATTCTTGGGGGGCTAATCTAACCAGAAATATGCCCGTCCACACATGGCGGGCGCTGCTACTGTATTCGTGCTTGCTACAGGCTGCCTTTACCAGAAAGGTCGCTGGTCGCTGGTTATCTCTCCAATTGTGAACGTTCGGAGCGTTATGGGCAAGGCCCTCCATTCAGTTCGAGATAAGGACCATCTAACGCTCTAGTTGGACAGACGTTGGCACGTTATCCATCAGGAGGAGATCCAACTACTCTGTCAATCAATGACAAGCCGGGTAAGCCCTTTTATAATGGCCAGATGTGGACCACCTCGTTACTGACTTGCTCGATTTGTTAAGCTATTTCTCTTGAATAACTCGTATAAATTTTCTGAAGTTTTAATCATTTCTTGGTCTGTACATGTACATCCCCCCCCCCCCCCCTCCCTCGACTTCCGCCCATTTCGAATAATTCCTTCTTTCCTTAGGGTATACAAATGACGCACCAGGAAAATAAAACACTCTCGATGCATATCTTCTTAAGTAAGGAACTGCGGTTTTATTGTGTCCTGTTCACTAAATTTCGCAACACTCGACGAACGTGTCTAATCGTCACAGCTTCATTGGTTGTTCAGCATGGTTCTGTGGGTGCTTTTTCGCTGTTATCTGAGTTAGTCAAGTTTTTATAAAATGATTGTGCAGATGCAGTTTACATCAGTATTCGTCCATTTAAGAAACGGGATATTTTTGATGAACATTCCCTATCTCGAACACTGTTGCAAAGAGCACTGTTTAGAAGTCGTTAACAAAATGGCGACTTGGTAGTGATTTCCTTCATTGTAATCCGAACTGTAAATCCTCTATTTCAGAATTCACAATACGTGGCCAGGTGAGCCAGCCTGCTACCTGTGAAATTCCACTGTGAGGACTGGAACTCCTGACACGTACCGCGAGACAAGACTGCTGACGCTGAGGCTCTGGCTGCTGGAAGGAAGATTCTAGTTTAGCGTCCTGTCGACAGCGCTGTCCTTAACAGAAAGACGGAGCCCGAGCTCAGATAACGAAAGCATATGGAAAATAGTCGGCTGCGCCCTTTGAAAGGAAATTAACGGAATACCTAAATCCTACTGTCCGGACAGACATTTCAACGTCGTCCTCCCCAGTTCGACTCGTGTGCCGACAACTGCTCCACCTCACTCTGCCCCTGTCTGGTGTCCCCTGAACGTTACTAACATGCCGTCATGTGTTATGATGAGGCGGGCACTGCCACCAGGAGTCACTGCACGACATCAAGACGATAACTTTGCTTACTGTAAAAGCCTCTTGGAATGGGTAAATGCAGTTTCTGTATGGTTTTCAAGGCGACCTTATAGCACACTTACTGCAAATCAGTGGCTAGTTCAGGTAACGTCGATGCTGGACTGGGGTGACACACCCTTCTCTCAGAATCATATCATTATTGAGACTTTGATGACCAGGTGTGATGCGAAATCAATCCTAGAGTGCAAAGAAACCATTCCTCGACGTTGCGAGCTGTGTGTTCAGTGGACCCTGTCCTCTTGTAACACAGTACGAATATTGGGATACAAATTTTGTAAGCTGGAATAGACCACATCAACGAAAACTGTCACATGATCCTGGACTGTTAATGCGACATCGCAGACCAACCATGAGAGCCATAAAATAACCACAATATGTGCTGGCTCATGCTCAGTTTGGCATTAATAAAGGTAAAGGATCAGACAAGCAATTCTGACGTTGCAGTTGATAATGGAAGCAAGAAAGAAAATCAAAACACGTTTTTAGGATTTGATGACTTGGAAAAAGTGTTCTACTGAGTCAAGTTGTTCAAATTTCTCGAAATTCCGAGAAAAAAAGTACCTAAGATAGAGCGAAGTAAGGATAATATACAATATGTACAAGAACAAAGAGGAACAATATGGGTGGAAGAACAAGAATGGAATGATCGGATTAAAAATTGTGTGAGACAGGGACGTAGTCTTTCTCCCCTACTGTTCAATCAAAATATCGAAGTGGCAATGACACAAATAAAAGAAAAGTTCGAGACTAAAATTAAAATTCAAGGTGAAAAAATATCAACGACAAGATTCGCTGATTACATTCCTATCTTCAGCGAAAGTAAAGAAGACCTACAGAATCTGCTGAATGGAATGAGCAGACTAAGAGTACAGAATATGGACTGAGAGTAGCTCGTAGAAAGACGAATTGAGAATATCGAGAAACTTCACGTCGGGATTGATGGTCATGAAGTATATGAAGTTACCAATTCTGCTACCTAGGCTGCAAATTAACCCATGACGGAAGGAGCAAGGATGACAAAATATCAAACATATGCCCTAGTTCGTGGAAGAAAAGTTTTAGAATGTACGTTAGGACCACAGAATTGTACGGTAGTGAAACATGGACTGTCGGAAAATCGTAAAAGAAGAGAATCGAAGCATTTGAGATATGGTGCTACAAAATAATGATGAGATTTAGGTGGACTGAAAAGGTGAGGACTGAGTAGGTTCTCCTGGGATTCGGAGAGGAAATAAAAGAAATAAATGGTTGGAAAACACTCAGAAGAAGATGGGACAGGAAGCTAGGAGATCTGATAAGACATCACGGAATAGCTATTTTGGTGCTAAAGGGAGCTGTAGAGGGTGAAAACTGTAGAGTAAAACAGAGAGTTGAATACATCCAGCAAATAACTGACGGCTCATGTTTCAAGTGCTACTCTGAGAACAAGAGGTTGGCACAGGATTACAATTCATGGCGGGCTCCATCAAATCAGTCAGACGACATATGACAAAAAAGAAAGAATTGGTTGCCTAATTAATCACTGAACCCCTGGCACGTTGCACTCTTAGCAGCAAGCTGCCTGCACCTTAGTATTGTACTGCCTATCCCGGACGTAAGCTCCGCAAGAAGTTGATAAATGTGTGAAACACGACTCATTCGATCAAACGAAATTCTTCCATTTCTTCATGGTCCAGGATTAATGGCTTCGGCACAACGTCTACCTGTCAAGGGCATTTGTGTCACCCATGAGTGGCTTCGGAACTCGAACTCGGCAAGCAGTTCTCTCATTATACAGTGAGTTTTGCAGCGGTAGTCCTGTTATTTTTCGTCACAATCCTCTTCAGTGATCCTCTATCACGATCACTCGACACACATACCTTCCGCATTGTGACCTAGTTGACGATATTTTTCCGATTTCTCCGTATGCGGTATAAACCTTGCCAATTGAAACACCAAACACATCGACCACCGAGGCTACTGAAGTACCCACTGTACACGCACCTACAATTTCCCCACATTAAAATTCGCTTACCTCCGACGTAAAGTAGTCTCAACTACACAAAACTCTGTTCTGACCACGACCGACACTTGAAAGGTATTGAGGCCGCTACACAGGTGCCGTTCGTGGTGAAATGCAGAAGCGCCTCCTGCAGACTTGCCTAGCATCTGCAGTTATGATGAAGCATGAATGTCTTGTGCCGTTTCCATATTTTTGTCGAACTGCTGTGTGTTTTGTGAGCGTTATGGTGGTATGAAGAGAACAAAATCCTACATTTAATATTTTCTTCGCAGCACAGCTTCCGAAGGAAAAGCAAATGATCGGTAGAAAATTGCCAAAGCACTCTAAGGTCTGACTGGGGCCGTGTTACATACGTAAAATTCATTAAATGCTTGCATCATACAGATATGGACACAATAAACATAAGAGCTATACTTTTTTAATTAAAATTGATAATCACAATAAATTGTCGAGACTATGTATCTACTGAGCTGATTAAAATAAAAATAAATGTGAAAGACCTGATCATTGTCGTTGTTTACGTTGGTGTAACTGTAATTACACGTTCTTTGTCAGAGATCTTTCATGACTCGTAAAAATGGTCTACGTTGTCAGCCTCTAACCAACTATGTAGCTGATTTTGTTAAATAGTACATGTTATAGTTCGTATGTATGTGTTTCACACTTCACTGGGCATATTTTATTGGCCTAATATTCTTTATACTTACCACAACAAAATTGCGAATATCCAGACTTTAAATGCTAGCCTTTCTTTATGTTATGGAGCTCGTCCATAATTTGTGCCTCGCTACTGAATTTCCTCCTCAACTGCAATGAGAAGACAGATCAAATTCGCAACAACATATGTTCTAAGTTTTGGAATAATGCTAACAAAAGTTGCAACTGCAGTTTAGTGTTAAATGTTTCACGCTCACGTACAAATTGAGAGAGTTAAGAACATTCACTATGTTGCTTGCTTCTTCAAGATCAGTGCATGTCACGCAAAATAATCACCCCCGAATATCAAAGTTTTGCATCGGACCTCCGTACTGCCAAGTTTTGATGTATCTTATGCTCCTATTATTAACGTCAAAACATTCATAACCTACCGTTTATGAGCAATTGTTACCTGCCAGTTTGCGCCCAGATTGACGCATAACATATTTTTATAACGCAGCATGCAGATCGCAAGAGTAAAGATAGTCAACACTTTAACACCACATGAAAAACGCAGCCCATACTTTAGTACTGCCAACGAACGCACTGCCAGTTACTTCTACATTTCTTTTCCTGTTTAGATGGAGAATGAGAACTGTTATACCTGCACCTTCAAGGGTTTTCTTAGCTGCCTCATTACGTCGATGTAAACTTAGAAGTACCAGAGTGTCGTAAATAGTTTTATGCTAAAAGCCATCTCCGAGGGGGTATACGCAGTGGAACAGGCTCACGTGTTTGCATAGCAGATGCGTTCCATACAAATTGAATCGCATGAGACGCTAAAAGAAATCCTTTCGGTGCGATAAGATCTGAAAGAAAGGTGAAAACACGTTTCCGACCAGATGCAGGACGATGCTGAACAACATAGAAATGTTACTTCAGATCTTATTAAGGTGTTCTGAGATTCGCTCACGGTAGCTATTTTTGTATGATGGTTTATGGGCCACAAGAGCCGATTTCCAAGGCTTTTGGATGGCTTTGGCAGGAAATCCGTTGCCTCACATACCATTATTGGTTAACCGTGATATGATCGGTGAGAATAGGAAATTGTTAAAATTGCTTAAAAATTTACTCAGAAGCACCAAAGAATGAGATATAGGCATGGGTATTGAAATACAGAGATATGTAAACAGGCAGAATTCAACGCTGCAGTCAGCAATGCCTATATAAGACAAGAAGTGCCTGGTACAGTTGTTAGATCGGTTGCTGCTGCTACAATGGCAGGTTTAAAGATATAAGTGGGTTTGAACGTGGTGTTAGTCGGCGCACGAGCTATGGGACACAGGATCTCCAAGGTAACGATGAAGTGGGGAATTTCCCGTAGGACCATTTCACGACTGAACCGTGAATATCAGGAATCCGTTAAAACATCAAATCTCCGACATTTCTGCGGCCGGAAAAAGGTCATCAAAGAAAGGGACCATGGGCGACTGAACACAATCGTTCAACGTGACACAAGTGCAACCCTTCCGCAAATCGCTGCAGATTTCAATTCTGTGCCATCAACAAATGTCATCGTGCGAACCACTGAACGAAACATCATCGATATGGACTTTCGGAGCCGAAGACCCACTCGTGTACCCTTGATTACTGCACGACACAAAGTTTACCCCTCGCTTGGGCCCGTCAACACCGACATTGGACTGTTGATGACTGGAAACATCTTGCTTGGTCGGACGAGTCTCATTTCAAATTGCATAGAGCGGATGTAAGGGTACGGATATGGAGACAACTCATGAATCCATGGACCCTGCATTTCAGCAGGAGACTGTTCAGGATGGTGGAGCCTCTGCAACGGTGTGATACGTGTGCATTTGGAGTGATATAGGGCTCCTGATACATATAGATACGACTCTGGCAGGTGACACGTACGTAGGCTTCCTGTCTGATCACCTGGATCCATTCATGTCCATTGTGAATTCCGACAGACTTGAGCAATTGCGGCAAGGCAATGCGACCCCCACATATCCATAATCGTTACAGAGTGGCTCCCGGAACACACGGCTGGGATTAAACACTTCCGCTGGCAACTAAACTCCGCAGACATATCTGGGATGCGTTGGAACGTGGTTTTCAGAAGAGATCGGCACCCCCACGTATTCTTACGGATTTATGGATAGCCCTGCCGGATAAATGGTGTCAATTCCCTCCAGCACTACTTCAAACGTCAGTCGAGTCCCTGTTACGTAGCATTGCGGCACTTCTACGTGCTCGCGTGGACCCTACACGACATTAGGCAGGTGTACCAGTTCCTTTGGCTCTTCAGTGTATTATTGTTTGAAAATCGGAAGATCTGCTGCAATTGGATGGTGAGATTTCAACACCGGCACAGCCAGCCCAGTTTCGTAGAGTAAAATGAGAATCACTTGCTTCCGGGGCGTCCACGCACCTTGTGTTAGCAGCCGTAGAAGAAGGTCGCAGAGATAGTTGTCTCCTCCTTAGAGCGAAGTAGGGTGGCTGAGTCTGACTCACGCTTCCCAGTCGCAGCTGCAGCCGTTTTCCAGACTCGACCGTTTCGACAGTGGTAAGCATGTACACTGATGCAGCTGCCAAGGCAAGGGGACAAAACACTAGTTAATTTGCTCACCATTTCACTGTGAAGATAAAACACTCACAGTCAGCAGGTTGCACCAGTCATGTGCTTTGGCGAAAGTATTTGGTGTTTGTTCTTAGTTTACTGGGAATATCTCTTCAGAACATTAACCATTTTCGCAGCTTTGAACATATCTACAACATAGTTTGATATTATGTCGTCATGTGTCCACCATCTGTGCAATGGCTATAGTTCATATTTACATCTTCTTGTGCTATTATAAAACATATTAAATACTTGTTTCTGTGGGCCTTATGGCAATAAATCTTTACAGTGACAGCTAGTTTCCTTATGTAGTTTGTTGAATCCCTTAATTAATGTGCGAGTGGCGCACTCACAATTTCATGCATAATTTTTCGGAACGTGGAAGCAGTGGAAAACACTTTGCCGACAAATACTCTGAGGCAGAAAAAAATGTGTAGAAGCTGCTTTTGAAATACAATGTTCATGATGAAATTCTATACTGTAATGCCTACACATGCAGCCTCATTGCATTTCATATATTGGGGCATTACGTTCAGCTTGCAACACCGCAAATGTAGGCAAAATGCCTTCTAAAACATCCAAAAATTTTCAAAGTTTATATCTGTTGATAACTTGTACTGTACCTCTAATTCTGAATCTGTAACCTTTATAACTTAAACCATATTTAATGTTTGATGAATGTAACAGTATATTTATTTCTGACTCTATGTAACTGACTGGGTAATAGTTAAGGGAACTTTATTATAATGTATCGATAGCAACGACGAATTGCTATGCGGTTATTTATCTTTGCGTATAGAGAGTGACTGTCACGCTGCGAGCGTAGAGGAAGCAGAGCAGCCTGAGTGATGAAAGAGCGCGAAAGTGTTTGTTGGGCGCTACCGCAGACGTGGTTGCAGCTATGATCGCACTAGTATGTGTACACCTAATTAGTTAACCCGCAGGCATTGAGAACACTGTAGCACTGGACAGGCGGAGGAAGCTGTAATTCCAACTACTGTCTGTCCCATAACTATCCGTGTCTCTGGAAGCGACTGGAGGTTCTCAGCCAGCAGGAACAGCGGCAGCTCAGCATCGTCGTCGGCTACATTCTTCGTCGTCCTCACAGCTACAATATCGAAAGACTCTGACAGATAAAGTTTTGTAGAGGCATTACCCAGAGTAGTTTCTTTCACATAGCATGACTAACTTGTATAATATCCTGCACTAATTAAAACTTGTAGGACAGGAGCGTGGTCATTATCTTCAGACATTATTACCGAGCAGGGTCCCTTTTCTTTCCGTGCAATCACTGAGTGTCGTAAGAATATGCAAACTGATTAACTACTTACTGCCAGTTTTGTTTGCTTGGTAATGATTAGTTTCACTCTAAATTTTCTGCCTCAGTAACTGTTCATTCTTGTATTTCATAACAGAGGCTTAACGAATTTGCAGATTTGAGTGTTAAGTTGATTCACATAAAGTAATGTAAAATTGCGCTGAAAAAATTGTTAACTAAGTACTGTAAGTTAAGAAATAGTCAGCATTCAGGAATTGCCGTCCAGGATCGTGTGCCACAAAGGGCGCGGATTCGCCATGAGATGGGGAAATTCACAGTGGTCTATTTTGCTGAATGAAGCCTAAGTGTGCGAGTGAGACAGACGAGAACCTACGTCATAGGGAAACCCCGTAGAAGCTGTTTGTGGCCACGGAGTCGTAGCAGTGTTAAATATGGCATACGTAAGATCGCCCATAAAGGGAAACAATTATGAAAACTATTTAATTCTGTAGTAATTCAGAGACTGAAGCCACAGTAACTTTAATCTACCATCTTTCATAAATTTTCATCGTGATCCCAACAAAAGTTGAATAATGATCATATCTATAATAGTTTAGGATTTACTGTTAAAGTGAAATTAACAAGTTTTGTAACAAAGACCTGAATGCTAAAATCTGAACGCTGCAGTCCATCTTAAAGACCGACATTTCATGTAGAAGCGCGTCATTAAAACGACAGATGTAAGTATCAATTCTGTAACTGCACTTGTTCAAAAGATATAGTAAATTTAAATTTTCAGTATTTTCAGTTAAGCATCAGATCGTCATTTCCACCACACAAAACACATTGAACGATGGCAGCATGACACCTTATTGAATCATTTGGTTATAAAATATTTGTTGTAAAGTTTAATGCATTGTAGTTATTTTGTTCTTTACATATTTAGCGGAAAGCTCATTGGTGCGAGGCTCCTGGCTGTGACATTAGGAGTTAAGAAGGAAATTGTATTGGTTTTATGTAAAATCTGGAAGGTGGTCATTTCCATGGTGGACAGCCGAATTAACAACAACGAGTAAAGGAACTAACGCGGTAAAGCGATTGTATCAAAGAACGATTTGATATTAATCTAAAGTTTCACGGATAACGGTTTGTATGAAACCCCGCGCGAGTAAGTTCAGAATGTAGTGGAGTATACGACATAAATAATACTAATAATAGTAGTAGTAATAAATTATGGGAAGTTTTTAAGGAAACAACATGGGTTTCCAGAATGCTGGCGTTAGTGACAAGATTGAAACCTGTGTTAACAAGTTCGATGTAGAAAACTGCTAAGGTTGCAAAATTCAGTTTTTTTATGTAATTGATGACCAGTTTTGTTTTTCATGTTAAAGGTCACTGCGAATCTTGACCCAGACACACTTCTGTATAATATTAACATGGTCAAGTAATACACTATTTCTTTTGTTTGGATGGTTTGAGAATGGGTTCTGATACCCGGAATCGGCCACCAGTTAAAGAGAAAGAACTGCATTTCGCAGCTTTCATTGTTTCCTACATGAAACAGATGAACAAAATACTGAGCTTAAAATGGTTAGTAGAATATAGATTTTCGAAATGAATTTATCGGGCATACGTGGTCTCATACACAAAGAGAAAACATGAAGCCGCTTTATATGTAAACAAACTTGCGAAATACACAGCTTTTGCCTTTTGTGTATTTTTCAGATATCGTCTACGTTAGGGTATCGAAGGAACACATTGTACTGCCAATTCACTGCACTAAAATTGTATACACTGTCGGAGCACAACCACTCTCGATAACTGTTATCGATGTATCGCTGGATTAAATAGTGCTTGCCTTTGTATTCGTGTACCTATTATAATAGTAATTACTGCGAAATGCGTGTCTGTCAAACGGCAAAAGCAGCACCATGAGGTTTCTACTCCCCCCACCCAAGGCCACTCTCTGAGGCAATCGCACCACGCGTGGGGAGCGTCCCGCGGCGAAGGATCTCCGACGTGCCGTTGCCGCGTCGTGTTGCGAAATAAAAACAAGGTACCAAGTCGGCACTCGGCTCGAACGGCTCGGGACGGCCGACATTACCGTCACCAATTAGAGGCGCGCCTTGTTCGCGCGAACCTGCGCCGCGGAGGGCGCGCCGGCGCCGGCTTTACCAGCGGCTCTGCAGAACTGCCGCGCGGAAACCATTATGGAGATTATCAGGGCGTCTGAGCGACCCCGCGCCGCTACGGGCGCCCTTTTAATGCCCGCGCATGCGTGAAATTCAATTTCGGGAGGAATGTTCCTCGCTCTTCACATCAGTTTAGTTGCGCCCCTTCCCTTCACTACTTTGTTAAATCTACTCCCCCCCCCCTTCCCCCTTAACGCGCGTGCCGTACCACCAACTTCGTCCTACAACCACCCCCACCCTCCCCACCCACACTGCTTTCCCCCTTTTCTCCCACCACCGAGCCTTGTACCGTTTTCCTTTCTGCCTGTTCCTCTCTTTCAGCCGCAGTTCCCTCCGCGATGTCAGTGGGGTTCATTCTTGTAGTATCGCCAATCCTACGCCCTCGGATTTTCCTTTTATTCTTTTTCCCCCACCCTTCCACTGCAGCCGGTATTCCTTGTTTACCCATCCCCATGTAGTGCGGCCCACGCCACCTCCCACCGCGCTTGCTATTTATATCAAGCTTCATGAATACAGAAACCATTACGATGGCTGCTACTACACATCCAAATGAGCCTTTTATTTTGCATTTTTCCGTTTCTGCGCGTGCCAGCGCGCGTGCCGGCACGCGCGGCCGCGCGTTCTGAACACGGCTGGCGTGTAATCAGGGCTGCGCAAATAGCAGGGCGACGTCCGTGCCTACCGCAGCAGGAAGCACAGTGCGACGCCTGACTGACGAAGTAGCGATGAGGTAAGGAGGAAATATTACAAGATATACGAAGAAATGCCCTTATGTTATAAATCTGAAGCTTCGTAAGCGGCGCAATGCACTAGCAAAGCAGTGGGATTAGCTAAATTTGTGCAAGTACTGCCGCCTAACCAGTTTATAGGTCCCCAAACACTACAGGCAGGTCACGATGGTGCTGAAATACCTGTGTTTAAGTTCACCAGCCTACAGTTATGTCAGTGACAGGGTCTTCCTCCTCCCAATGCCTTCTATGAAAACTGCTCTACAAACTTTTCTCAGGCGTTCAGGGTAGGACAAAAACATGCAAAACAACACGATAGGCCGAATGGGGTGGGCGATCGAATCTAGGCGCTACAGTCTGGAACCGCGCTACCGCTATGGTCGGAGGTTCGAATCTTGCCTCGGGCATGGATGTGTGTGAAGTCCTTAGGTTAGTTAGGTTTAAGTAGTTCTATGTTCTAGGGGACTGATGACCCCAGAAGTTAAGTCCCATAGTGCTCAGAGCCATTTGAACCAACACGATACATGCATGATTGAACATAAATGCAGATGCTGTTGTAGCCTGCAGGTTGACCTGTTGTATTTAACCACGAACGGCACCTGTGGAAAACCCTCAATACGTTGCAAGTGTTATTAATCTCAGAGGAGCACTGCGTGTGGTCGTGAGTGTACGATGTCAGAGCTAAATGAAATCGAAGGTGCGTATATTGCTAGTGCTCTTATGATGGTTGCGGTCGTGAATTTGGAGCCCAAGTCGATGAGGTATGAAGACGCACCATATCGAAAATTAGTATCTCATACAGGTTGTAAATGGTAAGCTTTCTCTGAAACTGTCATGCAACAAAAAATGGTTCAAATGGCTCTGAGCACTATGCGACTTAACTTCTGAGGTCATCAGTCGCCTAGAACTTAGAACTAATTAAACCTAACTAACCTAAGGACATCACACACATCCATGCCCGAGGCAGGATTCGAACCTGAGACCGTAGCGGTGGCTCGGTTCCAGACTGTAGCGCCTAGAACCGCACGGCCGCTCCGGCCGGCGTGTCATGCAACATAATTCAGAATGTTGTATGCTAATTTCCTTGATACAGTAGTCGACCTCTGACGCTGTGTAGTTGTTGCAATTATGATTGAGTAATTCCATTATCCCCCTACTGCTACCTTTTCGCTTTCCTTTTTGTGTGGGGAAGAGATAACGCAGTTGGGAGCCTGTGAGCTGGCTCGAAGTGGGCAAGGACCTTAAAAGGAGCTGGCTACCATAAAAACCGTTGAGAGTCCAAGGTATCACAGATAAAAACACAGCGTTCTTCGAAGAAGCGTATTAGGGAGATTCAGAATCCAGCCAGGTCTCACATTCGCGAGGCGAGCACGTGAATCTCCGCTATCTCATGAGAGATACCAGGAAACAGTGTTCGGTTTCAATTTAAGAATCCCGAGTTCTAGTTCCTTGTTGTTATTATTTTATTTAGAGGGATCACTTTCTCGTCTGTCCCTACCTCAAAAGGTCTGTTGCGAAAGTGCACCATGGAGTGGGAGAGATCCTGCTGCCTCCTACCCCGAACCTCTATCGATCAATCATAGCCAAAAACTGCAAGAGTAGGAAATTGTTTAACGTCTTTACTTTTACTGAACGGAAATCGCTGTGTCTGCCGCGACCGGCTAGCGAGTTTCCAGCTACGACCGACTCAGAAATGTTTTTGAGAATCCAAAAATGGTTCAAATGGCTCTGAGCACTATGGGACTTAACACCTTAGGTCATCAGTCCCCTAGATCTTAAAACTACTTAAACCTAACCAACCTAAGCACATCACACACATCCATGCCCGAGGCAGGATGCGAACCTGCGACCGTAGCAGTCACGCGGTTCCGGACTGAAGCGCCTAGAACCGCACGGCCACCTCGGCTGGCTTTTGAGAATCCAGAAAGAGTACTCTTCCTGCTATCTGATGGAGGAGTAACGACAGAGAGATATCAGAACTCAGTCTCCCGCCACTGCAGCCACTGCCTCCAGCAGTATATTACGAGTTTGGTAAGCTGGGCGATCATTGTTAACAATGATTCCACAGGGATGCGAAATTAGTTCACTCACTTCAGGGGCCATATATTCCGTTGTGATAGCAACCAGCTTTTTTGCTTTCATATGCACTTTGGCGACGTCACTGGTATTTCAACCTATTTTTAAGTGTTTTTTCCTGTTGCACCATCGGTGACGTGTAACTGCACTGCTGGTCTGATAATATACACTCCAGAGATCACTATCTGTATTCAGTGTCGCAATATTTGTCTGGAGAAACCACTTCATTTGGAGGTATAGCCGGTATAGCTTTTAACATGGATACTTGTGTGCACCTGTAGAACCAAGACCGCTTGTGTTAGTAATATGGTCCTGTTTTTTAACATCTGACAGTTTGTAAGACGGTTAGAGCACTCGCAAGAATAACGTATGAGACATGTCCACCCATGGCTGATGTTCGGTTATTATTACACTCCTGGAAATTGAAATAAGAACACCGTGAATTCATTGTCCCAGGAAGGGGAAACTTTATTGACACATTCCTGGGGTCAGATACATCACATGATCACACTGACAGAACCACAGGCACATAGACACAGGAAACAGAGCATGCACAATGTCGGCACTAGTACAGTGTATATCCACCTTTCGCAGCAATGCAGGCTGCTAGTCTCCCATGGAGACGATCGTAGAGATGCTGGATGTAGTCCTGTGGAACGGCTTGCCATGCCATTTCCACCTGGCGCCTCAGTTGGACCAGCGTTCGTGCTGGACGTGCAGACCGCGTGAGACGACGCTTCATCCAGTCCCAAACATGCTCAATGGGGGACAGATCCGGAGATCTTGCTGGCCAGGGTAGTTGACTTACACCTTCCAGAGCACGTTGGGTGGCACGGGATACATGCGGACGTGCATTGTCCTGTTGGAACAGCAAGTTCCCTTGCCGGTCTAGGAATGGTAGAACGATGGGTTCGATGACGGTTTGGATGTACCGTGCACTATTCAGTGTCCCCTCGACGATCACCAGTGGTGTACGGCCAGTGTAGGAGATCGCTCCCCACACCATGATGCCGGGTGTTGGCCCTGTGTGCCTCGGTCGTATGCAGTCCTGATTGTGGCGCTCACTTGCACAGCGCCAAACACGCATACGACCATCATTGGCACCAAGGCAGAAGCGACTCTCATCGCTGAAGACGACACGTCTCCATTCGTCCCTCCATTCACGCCTGTCGCGACACCACTGGAGGCGGGCTGCACGATGTTGGGGCGTGAGCGGAAGACGGCCTAACGGTGTGCGGGACCGTAGCCCAGCTTCATGGAGACGGTTGCGAATGGTCCTCGCCGATACCCCAGGAGCAACAGTGTCCCTAATTTGCTGGGAAGTGGCGGTGCGGTCCCCTACGGCACTGCGTAGGATCCTACGGTCTTGGCGTGTATCCGTGCGTCGCTGCGGTCCGGTCCCAGGTCGACGGGCACGTGCACCTTCCGCCGACCACTGGCGACAACATCGATGTACTGTGGAGACCTCACGCCCCACGTGTTGAGCAATTCGGCGGTACGTCCACCCGGCCTCCCGCATGCCCACTATACGCCCTCGCTCAAAGTCCGTCAACTGCACATACGGTTCACGTCCACGCTGTCGCGGCATGCTACCAGTGTTAAAGACTGCGATGGAGCTCCGTATGCCACGGCAAACTGGCTGACACTGACGGCGGCGGTGCACAAATGCTGCGCAGCTAGAGCCATTCGACGGCCAACACCGCGGTTCCTGGTGTGTCCGCTGTGCCGTGCGTGTGATCATTGCTTGTACAGCCCTCTCGCAGTGTCCGGAGCAAGTATGGTGGGTCTGACACATCGGTGTCAATGTGTTCTTTTTTACATTTCCAGGAGTGTATTTCGTATCACCGGCAATTATTGGCGAATTATTACACTTAGTAGTAGGGCTGCGTGATAGGTTCGCCATGAGCACCAGGCTTATAAAATATGTGTGTGTGTTCTGACATGAGCGAAGGAAATGACTGTCTCCAGTCGTGAGGAAGGCACAGATTTGATGTGGAATACTGAGATAGCAAAGGGAAGAGTATGTCATGTCATAATAATGGTACAGATATTTTTATTTCCAGAGCCTCAGCCACTCATTGTCGAATGTCATCCAATTGAGACCTCGCCCATAATATTTAACTGTAAGTACAGGGTTAAAATATATATATGTGGCCTTTTTTTTCCTAAGACGATTCTGTCTATGTGTGTTCGCATACATCTGGCTAACGGCACGACCTTTCCAAATGGAGAGGCCTGTTGGGGTGTGGGAATGCAGCTGGCCTAACCATGTCGTCCTATAGACGATCAAATAACGAACTAATACTTAGTATGTATCAGACAGCTTTCATGATCGCATAGAAATTTGAGGTGATTCAATATGGACGTGTGTTTGCGCTGGACCATTATTTCCCTCCCATGTAATTTGTTTGTTTGTTGCATACCATGTTCCTTACCCGAATCACTTTCAAATGTTGGTAATTTTATTACGAGGTTGCACCGTATGTAAATTGTTCGGTTGACTGCTTCCTCACATTTAGTTGAGGGAACATCAATTGTGGTGTGTGCCTCCAGCAGGTGAAAGGCAGGTGGAAGACACTTTTGCTGGCTATCTAGACATGAGAAACACCTTAGTTGACTTTGTAAATTATAGGGATTATTTGGAATCTTTTATATCACCGACGTTGGCATTCGCGAATGGTAATATCAGTTCCTTCTATATTTTTAGTTTCGAGTTCTCACGTAAAGGACTTCGCAGATGGAATAAGTTTCTAGTTACTCAATGGCTCACAATGATTTCTTAGTCCGGGGAAAATCGTGTGATCTAGGTGTTGGTAGCTATGCATGGAATGCACTGACACAAATCCCGACATGGTGGTCTATGTGTTGGCTGGATTTACAAGTATTGAAAATACCAAAAGATTTCGTGAAAGCGGTCTAATCGACAAAGAATCTAGGGCTTTTTAAAATTGTAATTACATCCCTTATTCAACGACAAATACGTAATGGCGGGAGGCTTTTTTGCACCGCGAAAACGACACCCAGCAGGTGCAAATGTGGATGTATTATAATTTTTTTATACAATGTAAAGGTACCGTGGTTTATGTTCCGACGTACGTTTGTGGGGAGTAATCAACCTACTATTCACATCAAAACAAAATTTACGTATGTCTAGTCGTAATGGAAGGATAGATTGGACATGGTGTTTACTTCAACACACTGTGGAGTGTATCCGAACGTAAGTGGAGATAGATTTATTTCCTAAACAGCTGCGCATTCAACTTGACATGCTGCAGTGTACAGACAGGACAGGCAATACAGCTGTAACAATAGTTCCACTCATCGACCCCACTAAGCGTACCCTCGCAGTATCCTTGTAGTTCTATCCATAGTATCGTTGATTACACCACATCAACCAGCGTCGGTGATGTCTTTCCAAACACTACATCTGCGGGTACACTATTCATTATCACACAGTGCCAGACGCCTGTCCTTCCTAATACTTGTTTGAGAGAATCTTGGCAGGATGTAGCACATTCCAGAAGCACTGATTCGAATACTTTGTCAGACAACTTCCTAGGACTGAGGAGAATCGAGACATATAGTAGGTGCGAGTTTGAGCATTACAACATTGTTTTGGGCCCTGTGCAGACATAAAAGATAACAGCACTGTTTGCATAAAATGTGTTTATATTTCATAGTAATGTTACTGTGGTTTTTGTTGTGGCGTAACCAGAGAAAATGAGTATGTTTCCTATTTTGAGGGATGTATCGATTCAGTGCATCGACAACCATGAGGGTATGAGAGAGATTTTTACATGGAAAATTATGGGCGCTATAGATACTGATATTTGTTCCAGAAAAACACAGGCACCAGTAGGAGACATCACCTGTACATCGATCAGTGTCAGTCTGCAGCAGCAATCGTAATATTTAATTGTAGTTGCACTGGTAAATATGTTCCTGGTTCCCAATATTCTTGTGAGTCTTGTATGTATTTGATGGTCTGTACACACCGTTTGCTAGGTTTATCTACAGAAAGTTCTGAGTGTAAGGTGATGTGTTCTTTGTTCATGTGTTCAAAGAGGTGAAGCAGACCATCCACCTCTAGTGTGATGCTGTCCCTCATCTGAGATCGTGGTTTTAGGAGATCTCCAGACCAATAGCTGTAGGACACCAAAACTTCCAGCCACACTATGCACACATCACGTAGCAGTGTGTCAGCCTCACTGGGCAGGTAAACAGACGTGCGCAGCCGATGCATCTCACTTATCCTGTTAGGATTGCTAGGAGCAATGCACCCTGAGCTATTCTGGGAAGGATTGGAACAGATTTCTATAGCGCTTCATCTGCAGCTCTGAATCATCGTGCCAGCAACAGTGCCTAGGTCAGCATGTATTTCGACAGAAATTTCTCAGGTCTCAAGTATGAAAGGGATGTCACTGCCTCATGCTTTCGGGACCTGAACAGACACCTATGCATGGCTCAGCAACTTACAGCCATGTCGTCACTTCACAGAGCCGCTGGTGCACCCCGAAATCTGGGGGCTGCGGGTGCGTGCAGAGTCGGTGGCGTCAGTGTCTGGGGTCGAGAGACAGGATGTGTTTTTTATTAGCGATCTTTTGCTTAAACTACATTCCATCGACTTCACCGACCAATAAAATTCTGCAAATAAAATAAACTACCCCACATATGTGAAGAATATCGATTTAATTAATTTGCATAAATTCTTTATATCAATGTGGTGTTAGAGGTACAATAGTTAAGGGAGGAGGAGGAGATTAGCGTTTAACGTCCCGTCGACAAAGAGGTCATTAGAGACGGAGCACAAGCTCGGATTAGGGAAGGATGGGGAAGAAAATTGGCCGTGCCCTTTCGAAGGAACCATCCCGGCATTTGCCTGAAGTGATCTAGGGAAATCATCGAAAATCTAAATCAGGATGGCCGGACGCGGGATTGAACCGTCGTCCTCCCGAATGCGAGTCCAGTGTGCTAACCACTGCGCCACCTCGCTCGGTCAATAGTTAAGGGAAGGGTGTGTGTGAGTCGGTGACATGTAGCAGAACAGCAAGTTAAGTGAAGAACACTAGGTTAATTATCATAACTTTTATGTAAAACGCAGTACAGTAATTTAAGGGGGTGGGTGAAAAGAAGAATGCACAAGAAATGGCGTTCAAAAGCATGTGAAATTCGAAAAGCGAACCAGAAAATGGTGGGAGGACACAACTAATTACATAATTTTGTATCGAAAGTGGTACAATAGTTTAAGGAAATGGGGTGACATGGATAACCACTTAACAGAGCATTAGTTTAAATGCCAACAAAGGGCCAAGCATTACATTAAGACACCCAGAGTACAGTAGTGCTGAAGATTAGCTTATGTAACATGTTTGCGCCATGTAATTACTTCTTACAAGACCTTCCATGTTTCCAAACAGCAGAGAACGATGAGCAAGAGAAATCCAACTCCCACGAAATGAATTTCTTATAAATAAACAGTACACTCTCGAATTTGCTGTTATGTGATCCTTCCTCTGCACCAAAGAGCCATCAATTTTCATACATTCCATACACTGCCTTGAGTGCTTAAACAATATTCCACACACTGCATCCGAATTCCCTCCAAATGACCAACCAACTGAGGCTTTTTCCTACCAATTTCTGGGAGGGAGCGAGGGAGGGGAGTGGGTGTACCAGGGAGG
The DNA here is from genome assembly GCF_021461395.2 of Schistocerca americana. Taxonomy (NCBI): domain Eukaryota; kingdom Metazoa; phylum Arthropoda; class Insecta; order Orthoptera; family Acrididae; genus Schistocerca; species Schistocerca americana. Next base: position 126,504,352 of record NC_060124.1, read on the forward strand.
AGAGGTTAATTGATTGATAAATTTAATTAAGTAGTCAATGAAATTGATATGAGTGAGAGGGGCTATTCTAATAACTCAGACATGAAAGTGTACCTGTAGCAGTGAAGAGAGGGGGAGGTTTCCTGAGGAGGGCAGGGGGAGGGGGGGGTGGAATAAGTTAAGTGCCTGTCAATGAAAAGGAAGGATCGCTTTAGCGGAACAACTGGTTAAGTACCAGTCAATCAAAGGAGAACAATAGGTTAAGTCCCTGTTGATCAAAAGAGAACAATAGGTTTGACTCTTAGTGCAAACCTGCCCCTGATGCAGGCAGCCTGCGCTACAAAAAAATGCACCACAACGAATATTGTTCTACTACTCACAACCTCACAACTACTTGCACCGCTTCATCACAATCGAAGTGAAGTCCTCGAAGGAGTTCATCAGGTTCTGGAAACAGATGGAAATCGGATGGGGCCGGCTTGTGACTGTGTGGAGGATGACGAACAACAGTGAACCAGAAGCGTCGGATTGTTGCTAACTGTCGCAGAACACTTGTGTCGTCCGAAGTTGGCAAGCTGACAGAGAGGGTGCGCCATGTGTGGATGAAGTCTTCAAATTCGAAACTTGATTACGGTATGCTGTTTCTCACCCACCAACTGACGAGAAAAATATCGCAACATCACGAGGGAGTTGTGCGACGTAAACGAAAGTTGTGATTCTACATCCAAAAAATGGTGTCTCTTCAAAATTTCGTACCAGTCGCATAAAAGTGGTATTATTAGCCTCACTACGAGTATACAAATCAGGTTTGCTTTAAATACACGATGTAATGGTCGTGGGCGTTAGTGACCCTTGGGAATGGGCTTGATGAGTTGATGTTAGCCAACAATTTATTTAAGGTGGTTAAGGCGCCATTATCAATACCTCATAGACTTTCAACCTGGACACTTTATTAGAGCAACGAGAAGCTGGATGTCCCTTGTGCAATACTGCAGAAAGAAATTGCAGGAATATAGCTACTGTACTTGAATGATATTCAGTGGTGATCACGAGAATGTACCATCGCAGGGGACTGGTTCCTGGACAGTCATCTGACGGAACAGAGAAGCAAGACTATCGTGTAAGGAGTATGGGTCTAGCGCATCATACTGCATCTACAGCACCAATTCGAACAGCAGTTGCCACCAAAGTGAAACCAGGAACAATTACAAATCAAATACATCAAGGACAGCTCCGAGCCAGACACTCTGTACCATGCATTCCACCAACCCCAAACTCCGCCATTTGCGACTACAACAGTGTCAGACGAGAACTCATTGTAGGGCAGGTTGAAATTCTGCTTATGAAAGCTGATTGTACTTCGGTGCAGGTGATGGTCGTAGAAGGAGGCCAGTTGAGGGCTGGCAAACAACCTGTCTGCATGCTAGATGCACTGGACGTACACCTGGAGTTATGGGTGGGATACGATTTTGTATGACAGCAGGAACACTCTCGCAAGCACTCTGACTATACGTCAGTCTGGTAATTTGACCCGCCATGCTGTCATTCATTCCAGGGGGGTGTTTTGCCAACAGGATAAAGTTCGTGTTTTCATCTAGGAAAACCCACTTTTGTAATCCAACATGCTTTACAGGGTGTCGACATGTTGCCTTTGCCTGCTCGATCACCCCAGATCTGTCTCCAGTCGAGTACGACTGGCCCAGCGTCACCCACAAACGACATTATCGTGCGAGTGCATGTGTCATGGAACTCCATCCCATGAACTAAAATTGGGTTTAAAAGTTTGTAAGACAGGGATGTAGTCTTTCGCCCCTATTGCTTAGTCTGTACATCTAAGAAGCAATTATGAAAATAAAACAAAGGCTCAAGAGTGGAACTAAAATTCAACGTGGAGGGATATCAATTATAAGATTCGCTGATGACATAGCTATCCTCAGCACAATTGAAGAAGCATTACAGTGTGTCAGCGGAGTGGAATGGACAGTCTAATGCATACTGAATTTGAACTGAAAATAAATCGAAGAAAGACGAAAGTAATGAGAAGCAGCAGAAACGAGAACAATGAAAAACTTAATATCAGGATTAATGGTCACGAAGTAGATGAAATTAAGGAATTCGGCTGCCTAGGCAGAAAAATAACCAATGACGGACGGAGCAAGGAGGACACCGAAAGCAGATTAACACTGGAAAAAACGGCATTTATGGCCAGGACAAGTCTACTAGTGCCAAACATAGGCTTCGTTTCTAGGAAATGTTTCTGAGGATGTACGTTTGGAGCACTTGTATGATAGTGAAACATGGACTGTGGGAAAACCGGGACGGAAGAGAATCGAAACATTTGAGATGTGGTGTTACAGAAGAATGTTGGAAATTGGGTGGTGTGATCAGGTAAGGAATGAGGAGGTTCCATGCAGAATCGAAAGGAGTTTGTGGAAATGAAATGATAATTAAATGGACACCCTAGCTGCAAACAGGCGTTGATGTACTTCATTGGGGACATGTTGAAAATGTGTGCCCCGACCGGGACTCGAAACCGGGATCTCCTGCTTACATGGCAGACGCTCTATCCATCTGAGCCACCGCGGGCACAGAGGATAGTGCGTCTGCAGGGACTTATCCCTTGCACGCCCCCCGTGAGATCCACATTCCCGACATGTCCACACCACTACATTCGTAGTGCGCCTAATAGATGTTTGCCCATCATACTCATTACTTGTGGCAGATTAATCTACCAGGTCCCGTACGAGTTCGGGCATAGCGTGTGTGTTCGCACAAGAAGGTCAATGGCCGGGAAGCCATATTATAACTACCGTCATATATAGTTTGTGGAAATCACAGACAAGAAGAAGGGAAAGGATACGACATCTGTTAGTACCTCAGGGAGTGTCTTCCATGGCACTAGAGGGAGTTGTGGAGGGTGAAACTGTAGAGGAAGACAGAGACTGGAATGAAAACACCAAATAATTGAGGACGTGAGTTTCAAGTGGTACTCCGAAACGAAATGGATGGCACAGAAGAGAATTCATAACGGGCTGTATCAAACCATTCGGAAGACTACTGACTAAAAAGAAAGAAAAAGAAGTAAGAGGAGGTAAACATTTTAGAAGCGAATCAAGAGCTTTAATTTTTCTGCACCTACCCGTTTGATACAGAGCGTATGATGTTATCTTTGACCGTCTTGTAAAGTCACCTATGCTCAAAATGAGTTGCAAAAGATTTTTAAGCAAGATATCGGCGTGATATGGAAAGTAGCGATTGACCCTAAGTAACTGAAGTCATGCACATGGGCATTAAAAGAAATTCGCTAAATTTCGGTTACAAGATAAATCACATCACCCATCTAAGGGCTGTAAATTCAATTAAATACTTAGGGATTATAATTATGAATGACTTAAATTGGAACGATCGATCAGATAATGCAAGGAAAGCAAACCTAAGACATCTAATTCTTGTCAGAACACCTAGGAAGTGCAACAGGTTTACCAAAGAGGCTGCTTGCAACACGCTTGTCCGCCCTCTTCTCGAGTATTGCTGAGCGATGTACATACCGCATCAGATGGAACTGACAGAGTACTTCGAAAAAGTTGAAAGTAGTTAGCTCGTTCTGCGGACACGGTACGTGAATTAGGGAGGTAATTACTAAAACAAAGGCTTTTTCCTTTGCGGCGTAATTTTTCCTTGAAATTTTAATCACAAATTTTCTTCTACAATTGAGAAAATATCCTTTTGGCGCCCACCTGCGTAGGAAGATCCGATCATCGCTATAGAATAAGAGAAGTCAGAGCTCTCAAAGAAAGATTTAAGTACTCGTCCTCCCCGATCGCCGTTCTAGAGAGGAAAGGCAGAGAAGTAACTTAAAGGTGGTTCGATGAATCCTTTCCCAGGCATTCAGTTGTGAACTGCACAGTAATCAAGTAGATGTGGACGTAGATGCAGATAGGCAACACACAACACATATATGGCAGAAAGCCTATGCCCTACCGCTTCTCAGGGGCATAAGATGTACGAAAGGCTGTCTAGTGTCATCATGAAGTGACAGAAGCACTCTGTCCGTGAAAAAATTGTTCCCCATGACTTGGTGATTTATCGCCCATTGGCGATTGATGCATCGATTTTCAGACTATGTGTGTGTGTGTGTGTGTGTGTGTGTTTGTGTGTATGTATGTGTGTGTGTGTGTGTGTGTGTGTGTGTGTGTGTGTGTGTCCTACTACAACGACGCATGAGGCGCATCTCCTCTGGTATTTCAGCAAATATGTGCACTTTCGCTTCTGCGACATGTACCTGGAGTCAGCCCAAACAAATTCTGCTAATTCTGTCCAGCGCCGACGGAAAGATCGGTTTCATTTTCCATTACAAAAATTTTTAAATCGGATTTTCACATTCCCAATCTACACAGCGGTGCTAGTCTAGTATATTGAGATATTTGTTTTCACGATATGTATAACCTGAACATTTCAAATCGAATAATAACCCGCACTCCAGCAACGGCCGACAGCGTTACTGCAAGGCGGTACCAGTCTGTGGTCAGTGGCAGTGCTGTCGCTACTGGAACATTTGTTATTCTTCGTGTTCTACTGTCTTTAACACAACTTGATAATAGAAATATCGCACAAGACTAATTTTTGGCCGTTCTACTGAATGAGTACGTAAATTCCGCCCCGACAATCATTTCGTCTGCAATGGGGAAAAACTGACACTTTTGTCGACACTAAGCGCAGCATGAAAGACTCGATGGGCTGACTGCATCTAGACATTTCACATACGAAACAGCAAATACTGGGCGTAACACCAGGAAAAATGCCCCTGACGCCCCTTAGGAAGGATACCCAGTACAAATACAAATATCGACGAAAAAAATGCAACACCCTCAAGGACTGTGTCCGGTGGAACCATTGCGTTAATAAAAAATTTGTTACTGTCATTAACGTTAAAATGTCAATGAGGTGGCCTATGAGTGTGGCCTCGGTTTCAACTCTTCTGAGTTTCGAGGTTAACAGGGTTGCAACATTTATTCTGGGGTACGACCATGTCCAGTCGTTGATTACGTGCTCCTGTTGAACGGCTTCACCCATTTGAACGGTAAGGCATTGAGGACCTGGCAACGGCCTTGCCGCAGTGGATACACCGGTTCTCGTGGGATCACCGAAGTTAAGCGCTGTTGGGCGTGGCCAGCACTTGGATGGGTGACCATCAAGCCGCCATGCGCTGTTGCCATTTTTCGGGGTTCACTCAGCCTCGTGATGCCAATTGAGGAGCTACTCGACAGAATAGTAGCGGCTCTGGTCAAAGAAAACCATCATAACGACCGGGAGAGCGGTGTGCTGACCACACGCCCCTCCTATCCGCATCCTCCACATGTGGATGACACGGCGGTTGGACGGTCCCGATGGGCCACTTGTGGCCTGAAGACGGAGTGCCTTTTTTTTATGCATTGAGAGCCTACGGGATGCTGGCTGGAGGTACAATGCCTTGCTGCAAATATTGAGCACAATTTGTCGGTGAAGTGTCGCAGCTTTCGACAGTGGTCTGTGGAAAATTCCCATACCTATATACAAGGTTCTGGACGTCCACATGGTTTAGTCGCACTTCTAGATCGAGGCATTGTGCTAACAGCGTTTGACAACCGAACATCAACAAGGGAAGAGGTCAAGGCATATGCTGCACCTGCTGTATTATCGGGCACCAAGAGGTACTGTGTGCTTGTCGCAGGATTAAGATCACTTGTGCCTCTGGCTGGGTTAATACCCATACCACTTCACAGCCTAGCACAGATGCTCTGGTGTTGTGAAAATGTTGACTGGAGAGTAGAATGGCACTTTTTCAGTGGTGCGAGTAGGTTCCATCCGCATGCGAGTGTGAGACGTACACCTGTATGGCGTAGACCTGGTGAGTTGACTCAGAGTGAAACCACCTACGACACAGCGGCCCGATCGCAGGCTTCTTGGTGAGGGGAGCCGTCAGTTACACCTCGAGGCCACATTTGGTGTTTCTGTCGGGTAAAGTAGTTTGTTGTGATACAGTTTGCAACTCCTGCAGGATAGCGGAAGTTTTGTGGTATTAGGTGCCACAGTTGGCTTCGTTGGACCAGCAGATCTTTCCCTTCCGGATGTCACGTAGACAGTTGGATGTCTGCGGTTCCGGAACACGGTGGATAGTTGCTTCTTGCAGTGACTTTATTGATGAATAGAGCGAGCAGCGAAAGTGAATCGTGAGTGCTGCCTTTGGTTGCTCATTTTTTACGATGACTATTGCCAGTGTAGGTTCCTAGTGTCCTTATTACACCGTTTAACTGGATCCGATTCGATGCTTTGGCTGCGTGGTTTACATTCGCTGAACTAAGGTTGCATCTCTGTTTGACTAAATTTGCGTATGTCGTGCATTGGGCAGTTGCTTGTTTAGAGGTTCATTACGTTTTATTCTGTGTTTGCCAGTACATTCCTGCTACCAGGTTTTATAGTCTTGCTGTGAACGACTAGGTTCCGGATAATGTTACAGCTATGAGAACTGATGTTTTACTTAAGCCTTTGTCCAACTCAGGCAAAGGTATAACTACGGCCCAAAGTGACGCATTTGAACGTGTATTTCTCAATGACCAGTAGTGCAGCAGATCAGTCTGTGTATTACTGACGGGTCCGCGACATTGGTAGTTCATGCACACTGGGTGAGCGATTTCCCAAGTGCTCTGATGAGTGATTTACCCTACTGTGTGTATGTTTGCAGACTGAAATCGGTATTTCTTGTGTGCGGCTGAAATTTGTCAACTAGTCTGTAAGCAGACGATTGTACCGGATGTTATCGTAAAGAGTAAACATTGTGAGTGTGACCAAACGTAGGTTTACATGCTCAGTGACTGCTATTTTGAACGGGATTAGTGGCCATGTTTACGGATGTCTAATTGGCTACAAGTAATAGACTGCCACCTTTCTGGATCCTTAGCGTAAGTAAAACAGAAATAATATCCGACGTTCCCCAAGTAAGTGTTATAAGCCCTCTGTGGTTCCTGATCTACATTGACGACGTAGGAGACAATCTCAGTAGCCGTCTTAGATCGTTTGCAGATGATGCTGTCATATACCGTCTTGTAAAGTCATCAGATGAGGAAAACGAACTGCAAAATGATTTACATAAGATATCTGTATGTTGCGAAAAGTGTAAATTGACCCTGAGTAAAGAAAAGTGTGAAGTTATTCACATGACTACTAAATAATATCCTCTAAATTTTGATTACGCCATAAGTCACACAAATCTAAAGGCTGTAAATTCAACTAAATACTTGGGGATTACAATAACAAATACCCTAAATGGGAACGATAGATAAGAGCCAACGAAAGACTGCAATTCATTAGCAGATCACTTAGAAGGTGCAACAGGTCTGTTCAAAAACTGTTCAAATGTGTGTGAAATCTTTGGGACTTAACTGTTAAGGTCATCAGTCCCTAAGCTTACACACTACTTAACCTAAATTATCCTAAGGACAAACACACACATCCATGCCCGAGGGAGGACTCGAACCTACGCCGGGACCAACCGCACAGTCTATGACTGCAGCGCCTAAGACCGCACGGCTAATCCCGCGCGACCTGCAACAGGTCTACTAAAGACACTGCTTATACCACGCTTTTCCGCCCCATTCTGGAGTGTTGCTGTGTGGTGTGGGACCCGCATCAGGTGGGACTGATTGATTACATAGGAAAAGTACAAAGAAGGGCAGCTCGTTTTGTACTATCGCTAAGTAGGAGAGATAGTGCCACAGACGTGATACGTGAATCGGAGTGGCAATTAAAGCAAAGGCGTTTTTCATTGCGACGGGATCTTCTCATGAAATTTCGATCACCAGTTCTCTCCTCCGATTGCGAAAAAATTCTGTTGCCACCCACATACATAGGGAGAAATGATCACAACGATAAAATAAGAGAACTCAGGGCTCGCACAGAAAAATTTAAGTGCCCCTTTCTCCCGCACGCCGTTCGAGAGTGGAAAGGTTAGAGACAGCGTGAAGGTGGTTCACTGAACCATCTGCCACACACTTTATTGTGAATAGCAGAGTAATCACGTAGATTTAGATGTAGCATGCCTACACTCAAATATGTTGAGTGAGCTCTGTAGCTCTTGCCTAAGTTTAACTTCCAGTGCCAAAAAGCTCGAGCTGCCTGTAGCCAAGCACTACTGGGCGTAAGGTTGCTGGAGAGCAGAACCAACGGGGAAAAAGAGGATTGAACATCATTCCTATCAAGATTTTTACTAACACTTCTCGGGAAAAGTAACGCTACCAGTTAGGTCAACAGGACCTTGACATACTAAGACAAAGGCTTCCAATTAAGGGAAACAGATTAAGAACAATTACTGATACTCGTTAAAACTAATCCATTTAACTGCAAAACTAAAGTATACCAAGCATAACATGGTAGGAAAACAGTCTTCAAAAGAAGAACACAATAAATATCTTTAGAATATGTTGGACTATAGTACAACAAATAATTCACGTTTACTTAAAAAGTTCACTACACGGAAAAAACAATTAAAGCTGGTTGATATGGAACCATAACGCTTCACGCAATGTGGTCTGGACGAAAGGCCTCGAAATTACTTAGGACAGGTCTGATACGTTGCTCACCACACCCCTCATCTCTAAACAACCGGTGGATACTCGCTAAAGGCACAAACATACAATAGCAGCCCGATGAACAGAGAAGTAACTTTTCAGTAAAACGAATGAAACCTTAAGTCATGAGTTTACACACTGGCAGCGTAGACGATACAGTTGTTATAAGTCATTAAATGATAATTAGGTAACTGGCCAAGAGAACCAACCCCAGTTACACCTGCCTGTAAAGAAGTTCAGCGGCCAAACCGAGATTCAGCTTCGAATCACGCCACGAGGAGGAAATGGTAAATGTTTTACTCTCACCCTGGACGGAATACGTAAATAGAGGGATGACGCGAACGGCTGGCAGGCGAACCTCACCAACGTTAAGCCCAAGCTTTTCTTGGAAGTCTACGTTCAACAAGATTTGCCCAGTAAGAGACTCTAGCTTGTGTGTCCCAAATAACTAAAGGAAGCGACTTGGCGATTTAACGCACGACGTTCCAGGCAGCAAAATATTTTGAACATTATGGATAATGACACATTGAACTTAATATAAATTTGAAATGCCCCAATAATTTTAAACAGACACTCATATCACCACCCTGTAACAATTACCAACTTAATTAACTTTTCATAAGTGGGATTCAAATGCATGTAAACTTTTTAGAAAGACATCATGTTTCCGCCAGTGACTGTTAAACTTTTTATTTCCACTATTATCATTTTTCCAGTTGTGTAGACTATTTTGTAAACATTTTGTATTTCAGCGGCACTTGATAATGGCCAAAGGCCGAAATTGCATTAGTGAAAACAAAAAGATTAAGAGTCACTGGCGTAAACACGATATATTTCTCAAAATTACCAAACTGAAGCTGTTATGTTTTTATAAGAGCAACCCGCTCCTCAAATTGCGTATCCAGACACAGGATGTTACAACATGAGGCTGAAACGAGTCCGATATAGAAGCAGCAAGACACAAACGCTCTCAGGAACCTGTCACAAACATCACGTTCCCAGCAGGATCAAGATTAGTCTTCACGAATGCCGCGTGGTCTCGCCACCGAAGCAAAGAACTAAAAGTAGTTCACCGATCATCCAAGGCCGTTCTGCGGTGACAAACAGTGGAAATACGTGGAGCCGCGAAGAGACGTGTGGATGACGACGACCCACCGTAGGCCTCCACTCTGGTCGGTTGAAAGAATAATGTGTCAACTCATGTTCCCAGTGCACGTCCCTCGTGTCCGGAAGGTGCTCAACCAGACAAACTTGGAAGCCACGAAGGTGGTAGAAGAAACAGCCATCCCGTTGCCCCGTGGACCTGTTCTACCCTTAGAGCTTCACCCACTGCCACTGCCGGAACAATGACAGCAACGCTGCTCGCGGCAAACGTCCCACGCCCCCTTCATATTAAAAACTATTCCAGGAGACGTGACGTGGGTTGTCGAGGAGGACAGGGCTCACGAGAAAACTTAATTAACACCACCTCTCTTAACTTGGGTAAAGTTCGCCCGCAACTCATTTCCACTTTCACACTTTCAATAAAATTTTTATGGACTTGTGACCGCATTGTCAATATACATAAAACTACCGACGTTTCGGTCTCTGTTGCAAGCGACTTCTTCACGGTGTTTTTGTTTACTGAAGAAGGTCGCTTGCAACAGGGACCGCAACTTCGATAGATTTAAATATACTGACAATGCGGTCACTAACACAGAACAATCTTACTGAATGTGACAATGACCGCGGAAATCTACGTTTATATCATTTCCACTTTCTTCCTTATTGAGCCTAGTGTAACCGGAGTGGGTGCCTCCACCACCTCATACGAGCTCACAAGCGGGTTGTCAATTTTCCGAACACTATACTCGCAGAGTCCCTTGTAAGCAGTCTGTTTAGGTTTTTATATTGGTAACGACATGTAGCGCTCCATATGAAAATCACTGACTGTACTGTGTGCAGTCTGTGGCTAGTTTACATTGTTGTTGGCTATTGTAGTGTTGGGCAGCTGGATGTGAACAGCGCGTATCGTTGCACAGTTGGAGGTGAGCCGCCAGCAGTGGTGGATGTGGGGAGAGACATGGCGGAATTTTGAGAGCGGACGATCTGGACGTGTCTTCATCAGAAAGAGTAAATTTGTAATATTGGATATCATGGACTGATATATATATATATAATGACTTTTGAACACTATTGAGGTAAATACATTGCTTGTTCTTTATCAAAATCTTTCATTTGCTAACTACGCCTATCAGTAGTTAGTGCCCTCAGTAGTTAGAATCTCTTATTTAGCTAGCAGTATTGGCGCTCGCTGTATTGCAGTAGCTTGAGTAACGAAGATTTTTGTGAGGTAAGTGATTTGTGAAAGGTATAGTTTAATGTAGTCAGGGCCATTCTTTTGTAGGGATTATTGAAAGTCAGATTGCGTTGCGCTAAAAATATTGTGTGTCATTTTAGTGTTGATCAGAATAGGTAAAGAGCGAAATGCGAAATGTCTAAGTACGTTCAGTTCTGCTCAGCTGTTTGAAAATCAAATAACGTAGTGGCTTACCAGCACAGTAATTCATTAATTTTTCTAAGGGGACGTTTCACCCTACTCCCAGAATTTGTTACGAAGACTATATCCGTAACCTGAATATTCACCGGACGTCAGCCGTGATTGTATCGCACTACTTCCCTTTCATGCGCGCTCTGAAGATTTGCCCTGGCTCTACGCCATTTATCCTTGATTAACTCAGCACCAATATCATTGCCAAAAACGCCACCTATGCACCGCCTATTTGATAAAGATGAATCTATAGGTGAGAGAAGAAGGCCTCGTGTCTTTCAGTAATAAAGGCCAAGTTCAGCCATGATAAAGAAGAATCTCATTTAATTTGATCGCCGAAGTGGGAAACCGTCACAGAGGACTTGAGGTTATCATTAACCTGTTTCACGAAAGCATTTTGGGGGTAATAATGAGACGCATTGACTTGTTTAACCCCTGACACGAAACAGAAGTTCCGAAACTCCCTGAAGAGAAACAAGGTGCATTATCGGTGAAAATGACCTTCGGAGGATCGAACTAAGAGAAAGTTTTCCTCAAATGCATTATACCTTCTACGACAGTAATAACATTACTGGAGAGGAGCCAGCTCAGTCGAGTAAAACCATCAACCACAACAAACACGTAAAGCTGCCCACCTTGCGACCGGGGAAGAGGAACGACATAATCAACAAAATGAGGATGTCAGATCGAGTGGATCGAAGCAACTGAAATTCGGATTAGCCATCTTGCATTCATGACACTGATTAATCATTTTTCAAACATCGCGACACAGGACTGGCCACGATATTGATTCACAGATTTGTTAACGATTTTAAACACCCCAGATGACCCCCCCCCCCCTTCCTCCAATAGAATTTATAAAATACTTGAAAAATCCGGGACAAGCGCGACAGGCAGACAGATTTCAAGCTCCTTATCCCGACCCACAGGGCGGAGAATATCCTTCCGCAGTCCCTACATGGGACCTTGTTGACCGGCCCCCAACTGCTCCCTAATTGAGCCAAATTTGGGGTGCTGCTCTTCTTGTTGTGCAAGGTCAGCAAACAACACAGGAACCTCGGTAAGCATTGAATTAACAAGACGTTCTACCTCCTCGACATCATGTGGAGCAGAACCCTCCTGCTCCTCTTTCGGCACTGCAATGTTATCGCATCCCCTAATGTGGCGCACGTTGAAGCGGAAGGCGGAAATTCGGGCAGCCCACCTCTCAATATGCCCAGTTTTTCGGAGATCAGCCAGAACCCAAATAAGGGTCTGGTTATCAGTCTCCGGTGTGAATTTCCGGCGTTGGGCACAGTATTCGTATTTCTCTAGCGCGAAGAGGACAGTCATCGCTTCCAACTCACAATTAGAGCATTTCTTCTTAGCTGGGGACCGACACCTAGAGGCTTAGGCTAAAGGCGGCCGCTCGCCTCGTTGCTCCCGAAGCAACATGGCGTCGCATCAAACGCAGCCTGCTGGCTGTCGGTCTAGACTATCGGCTCGTACGCTTTTCGCAACTGGTTTAGCAGAGCGGCTAGTTCAACAAACGTCGGAACGAATTTTCGGAAGAAGTTAGTCAAATCACAACTCTATGATACTTTCCAAATTGAAGCTATTATGTTTTCAAACGATCCACACGCTCTTCAAGTTGCCGGTCCGACACATGGACAGGCAACAACAACAGGAGGCTGAACCGAGTCCGATATAGAAGCAGCAAGACAAAAACACGCTCAGGAACCGAACCAGTCTCAATTTTCACGCTCACAGTGGGAAGCGAGATCAGTTTTCACGAATGCCGCGTGGAGTCGGCACCGTAGCAACGAACGAAAAGTAGCTCACGGAGCATCCTAACCGCTGTGCGGTGACAAACAGTGGAAGAAACTTGGAGCTGCTAGTGGATGTGTCTATTACGACGACTCACAGCCCGAAGTAATAATGTGTCCACTTTCGTTTCCAGTGCACATCCCTTGCGTCCGAAAGATGGCCAGCCAGACAACCTTGGAAGCCACGAGGGTGGTAGAACAAACAGCCAGCCTGTTGCCCCACAGGCCTGTGCTGTCTTTGCTACTTCACTCAGTGTCATTCCCGGAAAAATAGCTTGAACGCCTCTCACCAGAGCTCGTGTTCAAGGATACGTGGCGGCTTCACCTAATACTACCGTAATCTATTCTCAAGGGGCGCTGTACCCTGTAAAAGGTGCTTTTACATTGCAGTTAAGTAGGTTTGCGGGGCTTGCTGTTACATACAACAGCTAGGCACTGGACGTCGTTTGAGTGGCTAGTGTAAATGGTTCTCTTTTTGTTTGTGTAGTCATGTATGTGTTCCTTTCTAAGTTATCGAAAAATTTGTACATCTGTCATTCGTTTAAAGTAGCAGTTTTTTTAATCCGAAGTTTCAGAATTAAATATCGTACTCAGTTTTGAATCCTGAAGTCCCCTAACTGTAGTAGTTAGTTGTTTTCAGCTGAAGAGAAAATCCTTTCCAAGTTATCGAGAGTTTGTAAGTCACATAGTCCTTGGTAGACGACTTTTAGCCCGTCTCTTGCAATCTATGTTAGGTGCCAGAAAATAAATTCTGGTATTGCTGCCAGTTAAAGGCCTGCCATTTATATGGATTTCTGTGTCAGAATAGACTGCTGGTCCTCGTCATAAGAGTCAATTGTAGCTGACTTCATATGTTGCAGTAACTCCCTCGCTGACAGGAGGGAGATGTGCCAGAATCACCGACTTAAATCTACGGTTCTTACGAACTTTCAATAAATAATGTTTAGCTCCATTGTGCCTGTCAAATAAACGCAGCCGTCCACTCTTAACCATACATTCACCAATTGCCATTTCTTCGACAGGAAAGTAATGTGCTTCTTCCGCCGGACAACGCAATCCACATACTGCTTGTCCGAGGCAAAGACCTTTTCTTGGTGTTGAACAACTGCTGTGGCCAACAAGATCACCAGATCTCTCACAAGTTGACCAAGTGTGGGAGATGATGAAGCTCGAACTTACTCATTCTCCAGGCTGTGCAAGATCAATTTTCTAATCCCAACAAAAGGCTCAAGATGCTTGGGGTACTGTATCGCAGGATGGTGTTCGACACCTTTACTGAGTTTCTGGATGCGAGAATACACATCTGTATTGCTGACGCAGATAAACGGTGTGCTGATGCAGTTCTTTGAACACCCTTTACCGTGACATGTGTGTTGTATTTTATCTAAATCTCTTTCATATACTTGTATACCTGCAATGATGAACTACCTATCACACTGCTTGTCAACAAAACTAACCTTTTCTTGAGGGTGTTGTATTTCTCTTTCTAGCTATACATATACAGGTCGTTTCAAAAGTACACTGACAAGTTTCGAGGGGAAGTAGAAGGTCTCTCGAGGAACAAAATCAGGATAGGAGCATGTGTCTGAAAACGTCAGTCGTGACTACACTCGCCAGCGCATGTATATGAAGGTATATAGAGGGTGATGATAGGGTGATGATGTTACAAACCTTCAGGAATAATGGGAAAAAAATTTGTATCAATATGAGGCCCTCGTCCGCAAATAAAAAAGTTGAAAGTTTTAAGCGAAAATCGTTCTGTCCTCTCCGACAGTGTAATACTTGTACCTGGACTACCGTCGTAAAGATTGTAGGTTAAACAACTCTTAGAGGTTGTAGAATAGAACAAAACACAAATAAAGTCCAGTAAACATGGTCTCTAAAGTGCACACCTGAGGAGCTATGAGCACTTGTTCATCTACGCTACGGTGAAACATATCTCCTCTGTGAAATCAGAGTTTTTAGGTCTTAAGGTATGCATTTTGCAGCCCATATTTACAAATGTTTTTCGTGTTTTGGTCAGTACTACCACTTCGGAAAGTTTCCCGCCCTACAGTCTTGGCAACAATAGTGCCGGTACATGTGTTCCACTGCCAGAGACATCGGAAAGACATTTCCGGTAACTTTTAACTTTTTCCTTGCCTTAATTGATACACTTATCTTTGTCCATCATCCCTAAAATTTCACGGTATCAGTCTGTATATACCGGATGATCAAAAAGTCTGTATAAATTTGAAAACTGAATAAATCACGGAATAATGTAGATAGAGAGGTACAAATTGAGACACGTGCTTGGAATGACATGGGGTTTTATTAGAACCAAAAAAATACAAACGTTCAAAAAATGTTCGACAGATGGCGCTTCATCTGATCAGAATAGCAATAATTAGCATAAAAAAGAAAGACAATGCAAAGATGATGTCCTTTACAGGAAATGCTCAATATGCCCACCATCATTCCTCAACAACAGCTGTAGTCGAGGAATAATGTTGTGAACAGCACAGTAAAGCATGTCCGGTGCTATGGTGAGGCATTGGCGTCGCATGTTGTCTTTCAGCATCCCAAGAGATGTCGGTGGATCACGATACATTTCCGACTTCAGGTAACCCCAAAGCTAATAATGGCACGGACTGAGGTCTGGGGACCTGAAGGCCAAGCATGACGAAAGTGGCGGCTGAGCACACGATCATCACCAAACGACGAGCGCAAGAGATCTTTTACGCGTCTATCAATATGGGGTGGAGCGACACCCTGCATAAACGTCGTACGTTCCAGCAGGTGTTTATCAGCCAGGCTGGGGATGATGCGATTCTGTAACATATCGGCGTACCTCTCACCCGTCACAGTAGCAGTTTTGATGTCCAGCGCCATCTGTCGGACATTTTGCGAACTTTTTTTTGTTCTTACAAAACCCCATGTCATTCCAAACACGTGTGTCAATTTTTACCTCTCTATCTACATTATTCCGTGGTTTATTAAGTTTTCAAATTTATACTAACTTTTTGATCACCCGGTGCATACTACTGCTGCAGATAAAATATCGATAAATCGATATTTCCCTAGACAATATATATATATATATATATATATATATATATATATACATATGTGTGTGTGTGTGTGTGTGTGTGGCCGCGATATTTTCTTCCACATCGCTTCGATATGTTAATATCTAAATGGCAATATCGAATTTCTATGTTTTTATTTTATATTGTACTTCTCCCGCAATTTTCAGTAAATGTTTAGAAAGGTTCTTTTGAAATTGTAGTCTTTTTGACCTTTCTTCACGCAAGTATTTGTTTTTGACTGTGTGACGTGGCCTACGTGAAGTATAGGTGGCATAATTAAAGTTCTATTGCATTGAGGGCAGGTAGTGTGAATGGAATAACAAGATACCCTGTGTGAAAACAGGCACACCAGTTGCGTTAGCGCTATTAGTGTGCTATTTTTTCACACTGGCAATCTTCAAAAACAGTTGCTGAAAATGGGGAACAAACATCTAATTGACCACATCGGTCTTTTTCGGCGGGTAGCGACGAGGGAATGGAAATCGGCGCTCTGCGCTAGCAACATAAACCGCAAATTTCGACATATAGCCAACGACAAAAAAAAGTTGGAGAGTATAAGTGGAATAAGATACTGCATGACAATGCACAGTTGTTGCTGAACAACAGAAGTGTCGACAAATAAATATTATAATACAACCTTTAATTTTCTCAAAGACCATTATTAAATTAGAAATTTGCAAATAAAACGTTTTTCATTGAATTCTTGCTCTAAGTGCGATAGTCAGGCCATTAGGTTGTTGATGCACAGAAAAATCTAATAAATCAGTGCTTAAAAGTACAACTTAAAACAATGCGCAAACGATGTTTATATAGACCCGTAGGTCGGTAATTTTCCCTGCGATATATCGATACCTTTTGTCAAAACGTCGAGATTCTCTAGGTTTATTCTTTAAATATCGATCTGTCGAATTCCTGGTATGTTTTTTAAAAAATAATCAACATTCGTAATACATACGTAGAGGGTGAGTCTTGTTAACGTTTAGAAACCCCTGAAGTGACGTAAACGACGCTGAGACAGTATTTAATATGAGACACAGGGGGCCGCAGAGGTCGGAAAATACACGCCAAAAGAGGATGACAAATGTTGCACATTTGAGGTCACCTTATGACGTACGTCGCCGCACGTGCGGCGATTGAGCCCATCGGTCTGTCGCATCTAATCATCCCAACCAAAGACAAGCATTCAGGTCGCTGTGGCTCTGAGCCTGTGTGCGCGACTTAAGCGAGTGGGGCTCAGAGTTCAAGTCTTGTCTCTGGCAGGCAATATTTTTCTTTCGTTGCGTTAGAACTTATGTGTTTACATTTTGGTAGCATTTATTGTTTTATTTACCGGTCCCTCGTTTTCCGCTGGCTTATAGCAAAGTACAGTTCAACAAAAATATGCCGTATTGTGTCATAAGTAAATAAGTATGAGCTTGCAAAATTTCGTCGTTATCTGCAAATAACCTAAGACTTTTTTTACTGAATAATGTCTGTAAGCAGACAAGGAAGAGGAAAAAGGAAATAAACACAACGCTTGGTTACAGCGAGTACAGCAATTTTTGAACTTCTACTTGTACAACAGATCATTCTTACAAAAGATTTTCGAGGTCTGTACCGCAGTGCAGCAATGTGTAGCATAGCCCCGTACAGCGAACGTAGGAACGACAAGCATTACCGCTGCACGTGCGGCGAGGTACATCATCTGGTGACGTCACGTGTTGAACATTTCTCATTCACTTTTGGCGTATTTTCCGTCACTTGCAGTCCCATGTGTCTTATATTAAATTACCTGCCGCAGAGGTGTTTCCGTGGGTTAGGGTATTTTTTAATAATGATCAGGATTTTCTTAATACGCAACGATATTTTAAAAGTTAAGGTTCCTTGGACAACACTCTTTTCGCCCATATATTGTAGAAAACAAAACGAATATGTAACATCACAGTATTCCGGATGATCCGTTCGTCAGACGAAGCTGACAAGCGAATTTCTCGTAACGTGTACCAGCATCTCATCGATATCGACAACGTTCCAGCACTAACTCGAGACCTCTCCATTGAGCACCTGTCGGTAAGTAATTCAAAAGTGGAATATTTCCAGACGTGGTGGAACGTCCTACCCGTGGTCGTTGAGACTGCAGCAACGACGATGCCGCGGCATCGACTGTAGTAACCCAGGGCTCTGGGCGGCAACTTTCTGACCAGCGCGCCGCGCAGCCCGCCATTAATATGATCGGCTTTCCTCCCCTGGCCAGCGGGGCAGAGGTGGGGGCGGCCAACTCATCGCGTATTCCGTGCACCCTCTGATCCGGTTTACTCTCCCCCTCTCCTTCTCCCTCTCTCTCTCTCTCTCTCCCTCCCTCTCTCTCTCATGTTGGCCAGCAGGAAGAGACGAGGAAGCGGGCAGAAAGAGGGACGATGGCGCGCCGTGGCCAGGGGAGGCAGAAATATCAGGTCTGGAGCGGCCTGCGGCCCCTGTTGCACTCCCACATATTTCCTGGGGGTGCCCTTCGTTTATGGGAGTAAATCCTTGCGAAATTGAGTTGGACCGGTCGGCCGCGCACGTGTGGGTGTGTCGGCGCGGGACTCGGCCGGCGACGGCTGTCGCACAGTGCCGGCGGGCCACAGGCGCCGTTGGACGGCAGAGGCGTCTTGTGGCCTCGGAAAGCGCCGACTCAGCGCGTGACGTTAGCGCGGCGTTCCGTGGTCTGCTGACGCGGCTTGCCAGCTGGTCGCCAACTGGGCGCCTCCAGGACGGCCGTTGTTGACTCGAAAGACGCCGCGGTCACAGCACAGCTCCCACCGTCAGCTCGGTCTCTTGCGCTGTAGGCTAAAGCCGTCGGCACACGGACCGTGCATCCGAACGTTGAGCGTTGAGCGTGCAGAGTTTCTGACGTCATGGCGTGGAATAGCACGTTCGGAAGTCTTTCCGAACGTGCAGTGCAATATCTGGCATGTCAGATATTCTGAGCGTGCGTCTCAGCGTTGACCAATGAGATAGCGCCGTCTCCCTTCAGTACAGAGTTGTGAGGCGCCATATTGGCATTCATTTCCAGCCAATATGTATATATACCTTTCCGAGCACCAGAAAATTGAGAATCACTGCAAAACCCGTTGTTAACAGTGTGATTCGTTCCAATGAAATAATGAGAAACATCATATTCGTGGCAAAAGAATTATTGTAACTTGCGTACAATGAGAGTAGGCTATTTGAAGGCAGTACCACACTAAAGATCCACCCAAATCGCATGGTTCTTGATACAATTTGTTATAATTAAATGTCAGTTAGAAACATATCTACGATTAAGGTTTTTAGCAAGAGGTAAGATACTATGATTTGCAACGAATGGTCTGATGTTACTTTAGCAGCCGGCACGGTAACTCAGCATCTTCGGTCAGAGGGTTAGCTGCCCTCCGTAATAAAAGAACTGAGCTAATGGATCACCGACAAACTGAAACTGGTGTCTTGCGACGTCCGCCTCGAGCAGATACAACGAACAGAAACGAACAAAATGAGATTAATAAAAAAAAGCGTAATGAGTAGCGTCGCTGTCCTGTTGGGGCGGTGGTTCGCGTCCTGACACAACCAATTTTTTTTTCATAACATTCGCGTTTTTATTAGGTTCTGATACTTTATTATCAGTTTAATATAAGTACAGACTATAATGTTTGATGTTATGTAAATAAAAGTTCACTTTTTTTAGAGGGGTGACTTTGTTCGATTGGCTTGATCTAAAGGACACCTTGCTCTACTTGTGTAAAGCTATTTTGCTCCTTTTTCTTTTACGCTTCGTAATTCACGCGTTGCAAAGATTCTGATACTGGATAGGAACAGTGATCAAGTAAGACTGACGTTTGGGTTTTACTAAAATGTGGGAATGATGAAATAATGTTTCTCTTATGCGGAGAAGTATTCCATATTTGTACCGCACTGTTTGTAATGGAACTATTATATGCCTCTGTCCTTACTGATTGGACGTGGTACTTTCCTTTTCGTGGATGATGGAGGAAATATGCGTTTTAATAGAGCTAACGTGGGAATTTTACGCGCTCCCATTGAGTAAACAGTGTGGTTTACGAACTAGAAACATCCCTCAACTGCCGCTGGAGTGCGTTGCGATCGCGTATACCACGTTGGGGCCCACGTACCGTATGCACAAATCGCATGATTCCTGAGCGTTCAGCAGCACGTTGAAATTGGCACTCTCAACGTTAACGTTCGACAGCACGGTCCGTGTGCCGACGGCTTAAGAATAGCTGCATGCCCAACGATCTGTTTCAAGATTTTCTCTTTAAGACGTCAGCAACTGAGAGGCATGATAAGTAAGTTATAAAGATCCGCTTCAGCTGTAGTAATTATTCACTCAGAACAAAGAAGGTTTTCGGGATTTTAAAATCCCATCTTCAGGTTATGAAATTACTGTATTATTGCTTGACATGTGGTCGGGCCAGTCAGTGCAAGATCACAAAATCAGTACATTTTGCCCGAAATTGGACGCCGTCGGTTTCATTGATTTGGAGCCCTTGCGCTGACTGGCCTGAGCGCATTTTAGCATTAACAAATACAGTCATTTCATAACCTGAAGATGGAATTTTTAAGTCCCGGAACCAGTCGTGGTTTGATTAAATAATTACAAAAACTGAAGCGGATCTCTCTAGTGATAACATGTAAGCTTTCACGGCCGGCATCTTCATTAATTAAAACCTCCGGGCTGAATTGCCGTGGTCCATATATAAAACTTCTCCTTCCTGACGTTTCGTTGCCAACTGCGGGCAACATCTGAGGTAAGTCGGCGACTGGCTGCTAGGTGCTGGAGGTCCCGGTTATATAGATGGCGCCACCACTCATCACGTGCATTCTACTTTAAAACTATCTCTGACTAGTGCCATCTCTCTCGATTATGGGTAATCGATAGTCACTTTGTTCGTTCAGAGTTGACCGCCATATCTTGTCTAGTTTCAATCCTTCTTCTTTTTTATTAAAATTATTTTCGTGCTTGTTGATCTCTGTAACTTCTCTATACATGCGGGTATAACAGTGTGAGGTCCTAGCTGTCATGTTTGTCTCACTAACAGTAGGAACTGTAGATTGGGACAAATTGACAAATCAGATGAAGCGGAACACGTTTTCAAAGACGGTGATCACGAAATAAAATTTAGTGAGACAAACTTGATAGCCAGGACCTCACATTATTATACCCGCATGTATAGAGAAGCTATAGAGATCTACAAGCACCAAAGTAATTTTAATAACAAAGAAGAAGGATTATAACTAGACAAGATATGTCGGTCGACTCTGTACCAACGAAGTGACTATCGATTACCTATAATCGAGAGAGACGGCACTAGCCAGAGATAGTTTTAGAGTCGAAAGCACGTGATGAGTGGTGGCGCCATCTAAGCGCTCTATATAAGCGGGACCTCCAGCGCCTAGCAGCCAGTCGCCGACTCACCTCAGAAGATGTTGCCCCCAGTAGGCAACGAAACGTCAGGAAGGAGAAGCAGTTTTATACATGGACCACGGCAATTCAGCCCAGAAGTTTTAATTAATGGGATCTCTCTAAATTATGAATCAAGAAACTGATAGTTGCATTCCTCTTCAGAATATCAGAATCCATACCACCAACAAGATCTAAGATGATAAAAAATATTTCCAATTTTGTACACCTTGAGAGTCTCGAATCAGTCCACTGTTCACAGTTTTGACAGTTCTCATATTTGCTCTTTCTTTGGTTTTATAACGCGTCATATCCTATACTGCTATCCTGTCTGGTGATGTGGCCTAGTCACGCATCGAAATTTACGACATTCTTTAAATGATGTGTAAGTTTATGAAAATGAAGCACACACTTCACACGCAGCGATCGCATTGTGTAAACTTTTATTGTTTCTGATGTTATGGAGCCTTATATAAAAGTGATACATAACATGAAGTCAAAGCTTAAAGGCTCTCCACACACCTATTTCTCTCGATAAAAAATACACAGTTGAAATGCACTTAGTTGATGACATTCACGAACTATCCGTGCATATCGGACGTGCAACATGCGCACTTTATGAAAGTATGAAAGTTTAAGTTTGTAATAGTCTTTCATTGCTGCTTCGATTTCATGCAACTGCCAGTTACTTGCAGTTGTAAATATTGACTAGCTATGACGTGAAGCACTAGGTACAGGAATATACATACACCGGTGTGCCAAACTTAAGAACCTAAGTAGCTTTCGCACGATGTGTCATTGCCAAGTAAGATAGCCTGGACCATAAATAGAATGTACTGCCACAATATAGTGCAGGAACTAACAGAAAGGAATACGCAACGAGACGAACAAAAATAACACATTTAAACAAAGATATTAACTATACTGAAATCATCTCCATTCTTGATGCCTCCTGGGTGTTATAAAAGGTAGGACATGATTCTCATTATGGTGTGTGCGACCACCGCGGCCAGCAATGCTTGCTCTGCAGCGTGTTTCCACGCAGGCAACAAGGTTGCTAAGGAGTTCTTGTGGTGGAGCGTTCCATTTCTCCACCAGTGCGACTGACACCTGCTGGCTAGTCATTGGTGTACGTGGACCTGCTGAAATGTGTCCACACAACGCATCCCACAAGCGCTCGATGTGTTTTAAGTCGGGGTGAACGCTCAGACCAAGCCACACGCCGAATATCTTTTCGTTACAAGAAATCCTCTGCCGTCCACATGCATGAACGACGGTCCAGCTTGTGGAGGAAAAGAACCCTCTACTACGAGAACTTCTCAAAATTTTATGGCTGGCAAAAGCACTTTGCAACTCTTAAGAACCTTCAACTGCCGTTTTGACGTTATTTTGTTACACTGCAATCAGTTTCGGTGACTCAATACGCCACTTTCAGGCCTTAAATAACGTTGAGGGGTTGAACTCCAATAATATAAACGAGGCCATCGTGGTCACATGATTGAACTGGCGTCCGTAGAATACCGTAAAACAGATGTAGTGGAACTTCCTGGCAGATTAAAACTTTGTGCCGGATCGAGACTCGAACCCGGGACCTAGTTCGGCATGGTCTGCTGGAGGGCTTCTGTGCAGTTTGGACGAAGGGAGACGAGGTACTGAAATGAAGCAGTGAGGGCGGATCGTGAGTCGTGCTTGGGTAGCTCATATGGTGGAGCACATGCCCGCAAAAGGCAAGGTTCTCAAGTTCGAGCACAAGGTTTTAAACTGGAAGTTTCATAGCAGCGCACACGCCGCTGCAGAGTGAAAATTTCATTCTAGAAACAGATGTAGTGTCTACAACCATCAACTAATAGTCAATTTCAATTCCCCCTCTCAGCGTTTGTTAAGGCCTGAAGATAGCGAACTGAGTCACTGAAATTGTTTGCAGTAGAATAAGATAACGTCAAAATGATGGGTGCAGGTGTTTCATTTTATTACTTAAGTGAACGGACTAAGTCTCGCTGGCCATCAGTCACAAGGCTTGACCTACACAAATGTTAAGATCCATGTCCTTCTTCTGTAATGACCAGCGGAGCATCCGGAATCGTTGTGTCTTGAGTGTAATTATTGTAATCGAACGAGAGTGTCACTTCTGTTCCTCTCACTGCGTACTTCCTTCAGTTACTTTCTGAACTATTCTGTTGCAGTTGAGCCGGCCGGTGGTGGCGGAGCGGTTCTAGGCGCTTCAGTCTGGCACCGCGAGACCGCTACGGTAGCAGGTTCGAATCCTGTCTCGGGCATGGATGTCCTTAGGATAGTTAAATTTAAGTAGTTCTAAGTTCTAGGGGACGGATGACCCGAGATGTTAAGTCCCATAGTGCTCAGAGCCCTTTGAACCATTTGTTTCAGTTGATTCTATTTATGGTCCTAATTCCATCGAGCTTTCGTAGCTAAGTATTCGTTTTTACACCAGTGCATAAAAACCCACAACATTCGCCCTTCAACTGTAAACCACATAATCCTTTACAGAGAAGCTTTTCCATAAAGGGAAAAAAACTAAGTTGTGCGATTCTGGGTTTCACGCCTGTCAATGGTCCGGATTGTGAAATTCACGTTGTGACGTCACAATACTCAACCAGAGCACTCCTGTCTTTCAGACAGTCTCCCTTCTAGGGAGAACAGGCGAAAACCAGGGGACAGCTTGGCCACTGGAGTTGAATGGACAACATTCCGCTGCTGCTTGAAGACAGCGGTGAGAACTGCTTACAACGTCGTAGTTGGGGTTTTAGCTCTGTCTACCAGAGGCATCTACACATATTTATAACATCAAACGAGAAGAACTCTTATCGGTTGCACGATCTTTCCCTTCAGATCAGTTTGGTTCACGGCAAATAAACTCAGATTTGTGATTCATGAAGTCTTTCCGGCGCAATGAATATTCTTTGATTTATTGGGATTGCAACCGCGGACACTCACCTAAAGATGGCTGGACGGTTGCCAGCCGATATATTGCAGCAATAAGTCAACATCACCGGTTGTAATTCAGAAATATCATAGAAAACTCCGATTTGCTAACCTTATTTGCAGTTAGTGGTGTTTCTCTTCGTATTTGTCTTCCATCACGACTAGTTCCTTAATTATTCACGTCTAGACGGTCTGCTTGTATTGTCATTCAACTGACGGAATTTTGATTCTCAAAACATATCCCTGAAATCTTACGTAAAAGCTAATCATAATGAGGAGGATGAGAGCTGGCTACCACGCGGGAGTTTCACTCTCTACCTAGGTAGAGATACTTTTTTGTGGTCTGTTACGAAGTGTGTCCTGCCTAGCTACTAAATTACGTCCAAAGAGTACAACACTGGTTGCATTACTAATGAACTTTCTACTGTGGAGTATTATTATAAGTCTAAATTTCGACCTCAAACCGTATCCTTACGTATGTGGACTTTCATAGAAAACAATCACCCCACTGACGATAAATTAGCTGTTAATAATCACAGGCGTGTCCTTGCGTTACACCGAGAATTATCGTGTACCGAGTCTGATTGAAATGAAATGTGAGTGATACTGCAGACTCTTCTACTTGCCACATACGTTCAATTACACCTAATTATCTTCACAGTAGGACAGCTCTGCGCACATCTGCATTCGTACGAACCAGTGCTCCAAGTATTTCTGAATATAGTTTTGAGAGCGGCTGAGTCGATGTTGTCGCCTGGCTGAGTGAGGGACTACATTTGTCGTAAAATGCTGGTCATTGATTTTGCCTCTTTCACACAGTTTAACCCCAAAAACATGGCACGCTAATACTCCTTGAGAAATAATCTCGTTTATGTTGATATAATGCAAAGGTGACATTGCAGCTGGGATGTGCCACATTTGATGCTAAGACTTTAAATCTTCCTGTATACGACCAGCTTCACATGATGACACAACCGCTCGTGGAACAAGGTGCACCTGTGACTCATGCTTTCATACATATGGTCCACAAAACGCTGGCGTCTACTGAATAGTTACTGTTTCGGCCAGAACTAAGGCAAGAAGATTTTCTTCCGACTTTCCTGGTGTTACATTTACAACATTCTTCATATGGCTATACGGCAACAAGTCGACGGGAGTTAAATCAAGCGTGGCGAAAACTTAGCCCATCTCGACCAATCTACCTTCCGTTGTAGGTTGGGCTGAGATAACGGCGGACGCCACCTGCAAATTTGCGGGTGCCCCATCATCTAGCAGCCACATTTACCGACTAAGCAACAGTGGCACATCTTCCACTAACTCCACCAGCACGCCTTAAGGAAAAGGTATCTGAGATCCGTTTAGTGGTACTACGAAACAAGGAAGATATTTGGAAGCGACAAGGTTTCAAATCTATTATATACGCAAATGGTACATTTTGGGAATTGAGTTACATAACTCAACTTCATTAACGAATTCCCACCTACAGCACGGCGAAAATTAAATCACGTTGCGGGAGAGTATCACGTGGAACTACCCACAGAAAAAACCACTGCCTTCCACAGTCAAAAGAATTGTTTTTTAAAATATAATCGTAGAGGCAGCTCCATGGTTTATATATTTCGGCTTTGACTGACGTTATCATTAATCTCGTGATCCTAGCCATAAAGATTCAGCATTAGGCGTTCCGGGTGTTTCAAACCAAGGAAATAAATTCTGCTTCGGTTCTGTAAGATAGTGCCGATAGCATTCTTAACGCATTGGAGAGAAAACAAAGCTCTAATGTCTTCCTATGTGAAACAAACAAACAGGACTGAGAAAGGCACTTGGTCATTCGCTACTTGATCAATAAATTAGTGCGGACATTTGCGAGGAGATAGGAATTCATAGCATCACTGTTAAAATGATGAAGTACAGGACTGAGTGATTACAGCACTTGTAGGGCGTGACTGAATGTAGGACAACAGTGGGGCAACAAAGATCGTTTGATGGGCCTCATACGAGTAGGATAAGTTGATCGGTTGATTTGGGGGACAGGACAAAACAGCGAGATCATCGGTCTCATCGGATGAGGGACGGATGGGGAAGGAAATCGCCGTGCCCCTTTAAAGCAACCATCCTGGCATTTGCCTAAAGGTAAATCACGAAAAATCTAACTCAGGACGGCCGCACGCAGGTTTTGACTGACGTCCTCCCGAATGTGAGCCTAGTGTGTTAACTACTGCCCCACCTCGTTCGGTTGTCAAGACATAGTCAGTATGGTCCTTATTCGTTACTCGTGTCAGAAGTACGAAACATATAGTGATATAACAGATACAGAAAGCGTTGTGTACATAGTTCCGCGCAATCAGCGCGTACACAACTTTCCCAACAGAGCGCGCCCCGCAAAGCACAACAGCGCAGGCGCAGCGCTCGTCCGTCTCCGCACTACGAGATGGCGTTGTCTTAGAGACGGACCAAATTCTGCTTCCGCCGATCCGCGTATTAATAAGTAACGCAGCCAATGAGATTGCTGCTAACGTAGAACCTTTTCTCCTCGCGGATCACACTCGCGCAGTGATACCTGAACGCCCGAGGTATTATAACGAGTGTACAGACCTCCGAGTAGTCAGTCTGCGTGAGTCTGCATTAGTCTGCATTTCTCTGCATTAGTCTGTACCAGTCTGCATTAGTCTGAAATAGTCTGCATTAGTCTGTAGTCAAGTTTCAGTCTGCGCCTAATAAGATTATCATATTCCTGTACACAGCCATGAAGAGAAATGTATAGACACTTTGTCAAGAATCAGAGATATGTGAGAATAAGATTAACGTACCAAGACTAAAGGAACTTCAAATTGTCAATTGTAAACAGCATCCGGAATCAAGTTACGTAATATCTATGATTTTTATTATTTTAATAAATGTGTGTGAAAATTAATCAAGTTCTGTTTAAAGGTGGTCACCATCAATCTGCTACTCTAAGCGTGCAAGTGGCATTTCTATCGTCAGACCTAACGGCAGAAGATAAACACTCCACGATAAGACCACGAGACATATTGCTGACACTCGCCTACTTCGTTAGAGCGACAAGTCAAATAATCTGATGGTGTGTGTACCGAAGGCCTTACAGTACGCACACCACAGAAAGTATACAGACGAATTAATCAGTTGACGAATTTATAATCAAGGAAGGTAAAACAAAAGGTTAAAGTGATGTACAGAAAGTAAATGGACTTAATTATTTACACTCTGTACAACATTTAGAATAATTAATGCCGACATTTGTCTACACTGAACTGTATTCGTTTCCAGTTCAAACATAGCTTCCGTGATTTTCCTTCTTCCTCCCATGTAAGGTGTAGAAAATGGTTTTCGAGTTATTAGGCTTGAGATTATTTTTCTCATAACACGCAGTGTGTCCCAGGTCTCTTATGACGGCCTCTACTAAACTTCAAACTGCAACGCATCTAGCGACGAGTTGTGCCGTTACGTTGCCTGAAGTTTCAGAAACAGCTAAGTAGAAAGTCAGAGCGCTAGCACTGCTGCAGCAGGTATCGTCGATACGAATGCCAAAGCAAAGAGCCAGCCGCGGTCGTCTAGCAGTTCTAGGCGCTCAGTTCGGAACCGCGCGACTGCTACGGTCGCAGGTTCGAATCCTGCCTCGGGCATGGATGTGTGTGATGTCCTTAGGTTAGTTAAGTTTAAGTAGTTCTAAGTTCTAGGGGACTGATGACCATAGATGTTGAGTCCCATAGTGCTCAGAGCCATTTGAACCATTTGAACCAAAGCAAAGACTGAGCAGGAGTTTTTGCCAGCACATTGATCTCAGTCGTGGATCACACACCTCAGTCACTTGTAATACGTTCGACAGCAGCCACTTTCGAAAAGTCGCAGCGAGTGGAAGGAGGAATGGGCCGGAGACCCTCTGCGATGAGTCCCCGAGAAGAGGGACACTGCAGTCATTCCGCGGGAAGTCGGGCCTACGTCCTCGCGTCGCTCAAGGAAGGACACGATGTGAAGGGCCCATCTGACAACGAGAAGCGTGCCGAGAGTTTGATACGTATAGGCATTAGGACGGAACGCCGAGATTGTACACGCGAAAGCATCTCAGTTCCTCCTGGTCGGACGGCATTCATTTTACCTGCCTCAGAAATCAGTAATTTGCCGACATTTCCTGCACCCCTTGCCCGCAGCAATGAGCGTCCATAAAGCGCGGAGAATTGGCGCCCGGGGGGGTGTAAAAGATGTCAGCGTTCTTAAGAAGATGTTTTCCTCGACAGTGAGGACATTCCTTATAAATCACGGACGCTGTCAAATTTTCGGACGGAGCCTGTCCAGGGCTCAAGCAAACAGAGTGGTAGTGAGGCGGTTTTGAGTAGCTGCTCTCCCA
Source organism: Schistocerca americana (assembly GCF_021461395.2). Taxonomy (NCBI): domain Eukaryota; kingdom Metazoa; phylum Arthropoda; class Insecta; order Orthoptera; family Acrididae; genus Schistocerca; species Schistocerca americana. The sequence continues at coordinate 126,533,059 of NC_060124.1, forward strand.
ACAGCCATGGAATAAAGGAAAACATCTTAAGAATGTCAAACCGTGAGAAAGATGCCGATTCACGAGCCACACGCCCGCCCACTCCAGATAGGAAATTTCCACCACGATCGGAGAGGCGTGGTCATGAAAAAGCGATATGTCGTTGGGCTGCATTGGAAATTTCGTCCGCCAATGACAACGCTGAAAGGAAGGATATTTCGAAGAGGAGCAGAGTTGAGAGATGGGAGGAGAAGCGAGAGGGAGGTTGTGGGGACCTCACGGAAGCGAGAGGACATGAGCGCTCTTCCACACATCACCAACATCCGCTCCGGCTTGAGTGGCAAGGCGGTTCTAGGCGCTACAGTCTGTAACCGCGCGAACGCTACGGTCGCAGGTTTGAATCCTGCCTCGGGCATGGATGTGTGTCATGTCTTTAGTTTAGTTAGGTTTAAGTAGTTCTAAGTCCAGGGGACTGTTGACCTGAGATGTTAAGTCCCATAGTGATCACTGCCATTTGAACCATTTTTGAACCAAAACACTGTCAAAACGATCTCAACTGCGTTTTGATTCAGGGCATACTATTTTGAATAAATGCAGTGATTCGGCGAACGTAATCCACAACATTTGGTTTCAAATACCACAGTCCTACCGAAACTGACCTCACTGTGCAGACTGAAAGTATTATCAGAGCAGTAAGATTTCGTTCCGCCGTCGAGAATATTTTACTCTGAGTTGCTAGAGGAGAGCAGTTGGTGATTTTTATACATGATACCGGAAGACTGAGAGAAAGAATTGTAGAACACCATGGCTTGATTACAGTAAGTAGATTTAGTTGTACCTAGGATGCTCAATTGTTACACCGAGGTAAAGGAGCTTTCACAGGCCGTAGAGTGCGTGAAACCAGTCTTGGGCTAATGATCACAACAATGCACGTGGATGGAGGCAGTGCCGCCTTTGGAATATATGGCATGACCAATAAGGAACCGTAACTGGCCTAAGAATGTAATCCCTGAAGCTGCTGATGGTGTCGCAACACAAACTGGATTCAGCAGCTGATCACACGGGTACAACGCTCTCGCTTCGGCAACGTGTTCGAGGCGCACAGTAGCTCTATCGTCGATGGCGACCAACCAATCTGGATCCGCACTAGCAGCCGCGGACAGAAGCCGCGCTCTGACGCCGAGCTCGTTACTGGCAAGCCACTTCTGTTCCTCCCTCCAGTCCGACACGTGTGCCGTAAGCCGCGCAACAAACCGGTGCGGCACCCACGCGGAGCCCTTAATCCCCACGCGGCTACACAATCGCGTTCATCACAGCCAACAGTTGCAAATGATTAATCCAATTCGCCGATTTACCGCCCGTCGCGCCTGCGCGAGCTCATCCCGGCCTCAGAGGCGGAGTTGGAAGCGGAGGTTGAGGCGGGCCACCTCGTTGCTGCGGCCCGCCGCCTGGAATTACGCCGCCTCCTCCCCCACCCTCCGCCTACCCGCCGCTGCGCCTGTTCGCTTCTCAATCCGCTCTACCCCTCCGACCGTCCCCACCTCCCTCTCCACGCTGCGGGGCACCTCCGCCCTCCCCTGCGACGTCAGCCAGCTTTGCCCAATCTGCATAGGTAAACCGGTGCGCGGGCCGATAATACGGTGAGCGGCGCCGCCCTCCCACCCTGTTGTGATAAGCTGATAACCTTGTACCATATCGATGGAAAAGAAACATGGCACATGCATTCTGTCACTCTAGGCGTAACGGATAGAGGTCGCGCCAAGGCCTGCTCTGAAAGTGGCTGTCGATGTTGAGACTGCTTAGCTCAATTAAAACTACTTGACAACGGTGCTCTAGTGAATGCCTTGCAACAAACGTTTCTGAATTATCTTTCCGCCATCTGACTGTAAAAACTTCTTTATTTCATATCACTATCATGATTTTGGCCTTAAACCTTCATCAAGTACAACAATGCTAGGTGTAATAAGACTTCGTTAGGCGAAGTCATGGAGGATAATGGAATGTAGTCCGGTGATGCTGAGGGTAATACCGGGTGATCAAAAAGTCAGTATAAATTAGAAAACTTAATAAACCACGGAATAATGTAGATAGAGAGGTAAAAATTGACACACATGCTTGGAATCGCGTCGTTTGGTGATGATTGTGTGCTCAGCCGCCACTTTCGCCATGCTTGGCCTCCCAAGTCCCCAGACATCAATCCGTGCGATTATTGGCTTTGGGGTTACCTGAAGTCACAAGAGTATCGTGATCGACCGACATCTCTAGGGATGCTGAAAGACAACATCCGACACCAATGCCTCACCATAACTCCGGACATGCTTTACAGTGCTGTTCACAACATTATTCCTCGACTACATCGACTACAGGTATTGTTGAGGAATGATGGTGGACATATTGAGCATTTCCTGTAAAGACCAACATCTTTGCTTTGTCTTACTTTGATACGCTAATTATTGCTATTCTGATCGGATGAAGCGCCATCTGTTGGACATTTTTTGAATTCTTGTATTTTATTTTTTTTTTTTGCTTCTAATTAAACCCCATGTCAATCCAAGCATGTGTTTCAATTCGTACCTCTCTATCTACATTATTCCGTGATTTATTCAGTTTTCAAATTTATACTGACTTTTTAATCACCCGGTAGATTACGAAATGAGACGCGTTAAGTAGTAAATGAGTTTTGATATTTGGGGACCAAATAACTGAAGATGTTCGGAGTAGAGAGGATATAAAATGTAGACTGGCAATGGCAAGGGAAGCATTTCTGAAGAAGAGAAATTTGTTAACGTCGAGTATAGATTTAAGTGTCAGGAAGTCATTCCTGAAAGTATTTGTATGGAGGGTAGCCATGTATGGAAGTGAAACGTGGACAATAAATAGTTTCGACAAAAAGAGAATAGAAGCTTTCGAAACGTGGTGCTACAGAAGGTTGCTGAAGATTAGATGGGTAGATCACATAACTAATGAGGAAGTACTGGATATAATTGGGGAGGAGAGTAATTTGTGGCACAACTTGACTAGAAGAAGGAATCGGTTGGTAGGCATCAAGGGTAAAGTCGTAGAGGGAGACCAAGAGCTGAATACACTAAGCAGATACAGAAGGATGTAGGTAGCAGCAGGTACTGGCAGATGAAAAAGCTTGCACAGGATAGAGTAGCATGGACAGCTGCATCAAACCAGTCTCTGGACTGAAGACCACAGCAGCAACAAGTGAAGATCTACTGAACTGGGTGTCCGAACGAAAAGATAAGTACAAAATCACCGAAATGTATGGCATTATATTAACAAACATGTTTTCCAACGAAAAAACAATTGAGCTACAGGACGAGCATCAACACAGGAGCTACATGTGCACTGAACAAGGTCTGAAAATTTACTGGGGAAGTTATTGGTCCAACGGTGGTCAACAATGAACCACGTAGATTGTAAATAATAGACTTGCTAACGATGTTGTTCAGTAACTTCCACTGTATATTTCTAGACCATGTTCACAGCGCATGTAACTATATTGATGTTCATTCTGGGTCTCAATTGTTTTGTGACTGGAAAACATGTTTGCTGCCCGTCTGCCATATGTAGTGTCCGTTTCCATACATTTGAAATGAACAATATAAATATTGCCAAAAGAACTGTACATGCGTAATGTTGTGTGAACTTTAATGCCTAATTGTGATACAAACAAAGAGACGAAATAACTTTAAAGACAATTTATCGATTCTGATAATAGAAAAAAGACGTTATTCTCCGTGATATAAGATCATATGTGTAAACTAAAGAACTGAACACTATAATCTTTTTTATATTATAAAAGGACTGGAAGACAATGAACTTAGTCGTCTTCTGGTGTTTTCTTGTGTCTTAATTATTGTTTGAGTGCAGAAGGTACGATTGAAATCGATAGCTTTTGTCTTGCTCTCGTTTAATTACTGGAACATAACAGATGTGTAGAAGATTTACGAAAATATAATAAGCTAATAAGCTAATCTGGAGTGCAGAGAAATCCTTTAAGGAACCCAGGCCACATTTATTATAACGCAAGAGTTTTTTGCAGCTGCTGCGGAGCTAGCTTCGATCATCTTTGACTGAGAAGGTAGGCCGCCATTACGCGGCGCATTTAAACTGCTTATTTCCACAGGAAATACGACGAAGCCGGAGCAGAAGAATTTATTTAAAAATACCATCAAAATTAATTAGCATCAAATCACAAGATTTACTTTATCATAAAGTGACTATTTTCAGTGATACAATGTATTATAGGTCAGGTGCCTCTCTGCATAAATTTTATTACGTAACGCATCTGATATTATTTGTAGGGACCCTGGCGCTCGTTTTCAATCGATTGAATTTAAAGTTTAATTTGGCAACCTGCAAATATAATATTGCTTACCTGTAATTGTTTCTTACGTGGTTTTATGAAAGACAGCTTTACGAAATTTAGCTTGACGAACTTAATAGATTCTTCATATTACTTATAGCAGAAAGCGACATTACACATGCGTTTGAGTGAGTTGTAGTTATCTACACGCTGGGACACCCAGTTTCATAGATCTTGACGATGACGTCATTTAACAATTTTAATTATACCCAACATTGTTGTACCTGATAGTGGCTTAATATCTAGATCATGAGAGTAATAGAAAACGAGGAATTTTGTACAGTCAACTGGCGGAAATATCATTCAAATATTATTACATGATTGTGCCCCAAAATACAAAAACATCATCAAAAATTTCTGTATTCACACAGTGTAGTTGTAAATTCGTGTCCACTTTCTGTAATATCAGGTGCTGTATTCTATTTCAAATGCAAAGTACTCTTTCACAGAATACACCACTTAAAAGTAACAAACGTATACATATGGTCGTGTAGCTATATCCAAAGTCAGTACCTCTCAGGAAAAAGAAAGACCCAGCATGAGACGGAAATCGGTTGATGTGTTCTACATGTACAGACCAAATGATTACAGTTACACAAAATTTGGATTATTTGTTCAAAAGAAAATGCTTCAAAAATTGAGCAAGACAAAAATGCGTTGGTCTGCCTCGGTCCTTTATGCAAGCAGTTATTTGGCTCGTCACTGATTGGGAGAGTTGTTAGGTGCCCTCGTTAGCGATATCGTGACAAATTCTCTCCAGTTGGCGGGTTAGATCGCCCAGATCTTCAATTGGTTGAGGGACCTTGCCCGTAATGGTTCAAACGTTCTCAAGCCGGAGGAGATCCGGTGAACTTGATAGACAAGGCAGGGTTTTACATGCATCAAGATAACCAGTGGAAACTCTCGCCGTGTGCGGGTGACATTGTCTTATTGAAATGTGAGCCTCGGTTGGCTTGCCTTGAAGGGCAACAAAACGGGGGGTAGAATACCGTCAATACCGTCGAAGTACCGCCACGCTGCAAGGGTAACGCGGATGTTAACTACAAGGATCCTATGAAAAGAAATGTGACTCCAGTCCATAACTCCTGGTTGTCGGACCGTATGGCGGGCGACAATAGGGTTCATATCACAACACATGTCCGGGGGTCTCCATACACGGCCTCGGCCTGGAATCTTATTGTCTTCAGTGATGAGTCCCGCTTCCAACGGAGCCCAGACGAACAGCGAAGAAGTATTGGGACAGCAGTGCAATAAATTTCCTGTTTTCAACATTGCACGTGTGCAGAAACGTCAGATATTGAGATAAGCAGCAGTGGAATAGATGACGAACAAAAATTTCTCACCCTGCATCTCTCCTAGCGGATGTTTATCATACGTCTCTGGGGCAATGAAAGGTACTTAACGACTGCAGAAAAATCCAAGTCCTTCTAGTTTTCAGCGAAGATCATCGGGTAGAAATGCATAATTATAGGACAAGATCTGCCGTCTCGCTCGAACTCAACAACTTGTACCTTTTGTTCGAAAACCAAACACTTGAATTAAAAGCACCTCCTAAGCGGCACGTACGATCTGGGAAACTTCTACCTCTCGTGGTAGATCAACTGCACGAACACGGAAAACCTTTCCGAATATGAACGGAGAGCGTGTACGATTGTACGATATCCGCCACTGTTTACAAATGCCTTAAAGAATACTGTAAATACTGGTTCAATGCACAAAGTAAAAAATGAAACAAAATATGTATAAAGACGAAGGTTTTATTACAAATTTCACACACAAAAATTATTTTCTGATTACTAAATTATGTCTTTTACCTTACGTCCTGCTCACGGCTGCTTTGCTAGTTTTTCCACTTCCGAGTAAACCTAATTTCTGCAGTAGGGAAGCTTGCCTTTTCCTGGTTTTTGAGTCCGTTTTGATGATGTGGTCATTTTCTTTAGAGTATCGGTTTGTTCAAGAGTCAAACTTTTCACAAACTTGACGATGTTTGTGTGAGTAAATACACACGAAGCATTGAAACAGAAATGGAAGCTTTCACAAGCATTAGCCGTTCTCCTTACAGAAGCGAAATCTGATGCCCAAACGTGAACAGTGCTTCTTCTTCTACGTCATATCTGCTGACGTTTTCGTCTCGTGGCTGTATGCTGACCAGGTCAGCAAAAACTTCCGGAACATTTTGAGGATTTAAGTAACTACTAGTCCAAAGATGTAATTCAAACCAGTGGCCTCTTTCAGTGTTCTGGTGTTTGCACATCGAAGCCAAACCAAGTGTTTGTGTTTTTCTCACCTGACATTTGTAGAAACAAATAACATTTGTGGGAATTTCAAAGACAGATATTTTGAAGATTTGAGACTTAAGCAATGTACACTGTGCTTCGTAGCCTTAATGGTGTGAAGCTAATTTTAGAATTAACGTAATTTTAGGATTAACAATATTCTACTTTGTTTTAATGAAGGCAAATAAACTTCTATACTATATACGGTTGTTTATTGTTCAACAGCAACACGGTTTTTCAAATAATGATTACAGTTGGTCTTAACACTTTTAAGCCAGGTTAAACGGACTTCTAGTAATCTTGACTGGTGGGAAGGCAACCTTGGCAGTGTCACGGGTAGGTTATTCAAAGTCAGTTACCACCGGTTTTTGATTAGATGACGGTTACCGCTTCCTACATTCAACATGAACACACCGTATAAATTTCAGATGTGTTTCCTTTTTCTTATCTTTTATGAGGCTGAACACTAATGGTATCTAAGAAGCCCAAGAGTAACTGTTGATGGTGAATAACTGGAGAAAGTGCTTAGTTACATATTGAAAAGTGCCGTCCATCAATACAGTTTCCTGCTACCCTAGGTATTGTTGACTGGAGTCGGCTGAGAAAAAAGAAATGGCCATTTTCCATATAATTGTTAAACACAAAGGCTCCGCCTTTTGTAGTTATAACTTCCATATGCGAGAAGGCTAGTTGAATTTCCTTCGCGTGCTTTGGCAGTATCGACATAAAACGAGAGTGAGTTATATTGTTGTGAATATGCCCTACATCTTTCCTCGTTAATGTGCTCACGATTGTTGAATAATCATTCAGTTCTTTGCGTATAAGCTTCGCCTTTTCTTTTATCAGAATTAGATAACTTTTTCTTATTTAAAGAGTGTTCTGGAACTTTTCGCCACCTACTGTAAATAATGTAACAGAACGTAGCGAATTATCACAGCACCGCCATCCATCGTCTTCAATCCCTAGAACTCTTCTGAATGATTTGATTTTATAACCACCGCAGTTTATATGCATATTACCACACTCACTAAAAATTCGTTGCAAAACATGACCTTCTGCCATATACTTATTCTGTTCTACGACTAATTGAACAACAGAACGAAGCGCTATGTGATTCTGCACAGACGTTAACGAGTTGCAGTCGTTCACAGTACTGGCGATTTCGGTTAGGGCGAGGAACACCACCCACGTTGAATCACACACTACGACACCCCCCAAAACATATGTTTTACATATTAGGTGCATTGTGCTGCCACCTACTGCCATGTACTCCATATCAGCGACCTCAGTGGTCATTAGACATCGTGAGAGAGCAGAATGGGGCGCTCCGCGGAACTGACGGACATCGAACGTGGTCAGGTGACTGGGTGTCACTTGTGTCCTACTTCTGTACGCGAGACTTCCATACTCCTAAACATGCCTAAGTCCACTGTTTCCGATATGATAGTGAAGTGGAAACGTGAAGGTACACGTATAGCACAAAAGCGTACTGGCTGACCTCATCTGTTGACTGACAGAGATCGCCGACAGTTGAAGAGGGTCATAATGTGTAATAGGCACACATCTATACAGACCATCACACAGGAATTCCTAACTGCATCAGTATTCACTGCAAGTACTATGACAGTTAGGCGGAATGTGAGAAAACTTGGATTTCATGGTCTAGCGGCTGCTCATAAGCCACGCATCACGCCGGTAAATGCCAAACGACGCATCGCTTGGTGTAAGGAGCCTAAACATTGGACGATTGAACAATGGAAAACGTTGTGTGGAGTGACGAACCACGGTACACGATGTGCTGAATCGATGGCAGGGTGTGGGTATGGCTAACGTCCAGTGAACATCTACCAGCGTGTGTAGTGCCAATAGTAAGAATCGGAGGCGGTGGTGTAATGGTGTCGTCGTGTTTTTCATGGAGGGGGCTTGCACCTATTGCTGTTTTGCTTGGCACTATCACAGCACAGGCCTACACTGATCTTTTAAGCACCTTCTTGCCTCCCACTGTTGAAGAGCAATTCGCGGATAGCGATTGCATCTTTCAACACGATCGAGCACCTGTTCATAATGCACGGCCTGAGAACATTTACATTATCTGATACTGAAGTGCAAAGGATTGTTGACTTCCCTTACTCTCAGTCTATGATCACGTATGTTTCTATAATTTGGGATAATTCTGTGAAGTCACCAAAAATACTTTTGTCCCACAAAAGGTTGTTAAATTGATCCACAATGTCAGATCATGGATTTCATGTAAGTCATTCTTCGTGTTTCTCTGAATTCTGCCGGAAGTATACATAATTTCATAGCAGAATTTCTAGTTGACAATATTCACTCATTTAGAAGTAACTGCTACATTGATTCAGTGAATGCTAGACGCAAAAATGATATGCGCTTGGATAATACTTCTTTAAGCAAATGCATGTGCTGTTCAAAGTTTCATATCAGTTAAACTCCTAAAAGAACTTGAGAACTCGTTCCCTGACCAAGTCACATTGGCTCGCATGGTGCCACGGAATTTGACAAATATAACAAATATTGTAGGATTCAGACAGGCAGTAATGTGTCCGTGGACGGCATCGTGAATGGTCACAGAAAGCAATGGTTCTCGAGACTCGTACATCTCCTACGTCTGGAATAATGATGTGGAGAGCTACTTAATATGAAATGAGGACTGATTTGGTAATTTTTGTACACTGAATGTCATGCTCAGTTGTTACTGAGACATCATGAGAAACCGGTGCAAGTACTGACAACTCGCTTAGGCCAGGCATAGTAGGCATAGCACTTGCAATGTACCTCCTCCATTATTTGCTACATGTATTCCAGTACCCGTAAAAGGTTTTCGATAGTGCTTCGCCACAGTCTTTTTGGAAGAATATACCATCTTTTGACTGTATATTACTGCATTATTGTTCCGCACAATCTATATTTCGGTTTTTACTCCTGCCCAAAGCAGGCAAAGAAGACTACGACAAGCTCTTTAAAATGTACATCTGCTGTGCTCCAGACATACTTTGTCAGATATTTCTACCTTAAATTAAGGTACTTGTTTGATACTTGGCCAGAAATGCCATTTTTCCCAGTGCTAGTCTGCTTTTTACATCCTCCTCACCCCATTCCGTCATGGGTCATTTTACTGTCTAGGGAGAAGAGATCCTTAAATTCATCTACATCGTGATCAACAATTCTGATGTTACGTTTCTCGTTGTTCTCATTGCTGATACTTCTCATTACTTTCGTCTTTCTTCGACTTACTCTCAATACATATTTTGTACTGAATAGACTATTCGTCATGTTCAATACATCCTGTAATTCTTCATTCACTGAGGATGGTGATGCCATGAGCAAGTCTTATCATTGGTATCCTTTAATCTTGATGTTTAATACCTCTCTTGAACTTTTCCTTTATTTCCATTATGGCTTCTTCGATATGTAGATTAAACGGTATTGGCTAAAGACTACATTCCTGTCTTACACCCTTTTTGATCCGACTGTTTCGTTCTTGGTCTTTCACTCTTGTTGTTTCCTCTTGGCTCTTGTACATTTTGTGTATTACCCGTCTATCTCTATAGCTTAACCTCATTTTCTCTGAATTTCAACATCTTCCACAATTTGACTTTGTCGAACAATTTTTCCAGGTCGACAAATCCTATGAGGGTGTCTTGATATTTGTTCACTAGTGCCTCCTGTATCAACCTCAATGTCAGACTTGCTCTCTGCTGCCTTTACTTTTCCTAAAGCCGATCGTCATAGAACAGATTCCCAATTTTCTTTTCAATTCTTTTGTTTATTATTACTGACAGCAACATGGATGCATGAGCCGACTGTGCGATAATTCTCGCACTTGTAGGCTCTTGCAATCTTCGGAACCGTGTGGATGATGTTTTTACCAAAGTCTGATAGTATGTCGTCAGTCTCACACATTTTACACTCCGACGCGAATAGCAGTTGTGTTACCACTTCTCGCAATTATTTTAGAAATTTCGATGGGATGTTATCTGTCTTTTCTGCTTACTTTATCTTTCGCATTCCGATGCTCTTATAAATTCTGATTCTAATGCTCTTCGCTAGTGACTCCTGTTTCTTCTTCTATCACTTCATCGGAGAAGTCGTCCCCCTCATAATGCCTTCAGCGTACTCTTTCCACTGTCAGTTCTTCCCTCAGCATTTGACAGTGGAATTCCCAAAGCACTCTTAACGTTACCGTTCTTTCTTTTAATGTCAATGAAGGTGTTCGGAATTTTTAATTATATTGAATCAGTTCTACCGACAACCATTTCTTTTTCGTAGGAGAAGAAGAACGTCTTACCGAAGGCCGATATAAAAAGCTTTACTGTAGATAACTAGTTTCGGTAAAAGAAAGTTACCTACTTCACATCTTCATAACATCTTGCTCCACCTGCACATAAAGTTTTTTCACTAAATTCCCATGTACACAGAATATGAAGATCTGAAGATGGTAACTTAGTTTTACTGAAACAGACTATCTACAATACAGTTTTTTCCAGCGACCTCGGCTGTGAAGTTCTTCTTCTCCTAAGTAGTCACTAAAGGTATCCCCATCGAGCATGACACGAGCAAACGAATTTCTTTCCCGATTTCTTCCCGTTTTTCATGCAATCATTTCGCTTTGTCTTTTCCTGTACGTCCTATTTATTTAATTTCAAAGTTATTTGCATACCCGTATTCCTGAATTTCCCAGAACGTGTATTTACTTTCTTCTTTTGTCGTGAAGTGAAGTACCTACGGTTTCATGGTTTATTCTCAGTATCTTCCTTGTACCTACGTTTTCCTTGCCTTTTAGAGATGCCCGTTGTTCTTCAACTGAACTGCCTACTGAGTTATTTACTGTCACAGTGTCCATAGCCTTAGAGAACTTCAGGCGTACCTCTTCATTCCTGAGTATTTCCGTATCCTACGTCTTTGCGCTCTCATTCTTCCTGACTAATCTCTTAAACTTCATCCTCTTATTAATCATCACTTAATTGCGATTTGTGCCTACACTGATCAATCAGAACATTATGACCACCCACCTGATAGCCTGTATGTCCACCTTTGGCATTGGTAATAGCGGTGACGCGTCGTGGCATGGATGTAGCGAGGCCTTAGTAGGTCGCTCGAAGGAGTTGTCACCACATCTAGACATATAAGCCATCTAATTCCCGTAAATTCCGGGAAGTGGTGCGATGGACTCTAACGCCACCTTCAGTCACATCCCAGATGCGTTCGATAATATTCAGATTTGGCGAGTTTGGGGCCAGCACATCAATTTGAACTCGCCACTGCGTGCCTCGAACTACTTCCTCACTTACCCTGTGACATGGCGCATTATCTTGTTGAAAAATGCCAATTACATTAGGAAACGCGTTCGCCATGAAAGCGTTTACATGCCCGCAACCAATGTACGATATTCCATGGCTGTCATGGTGCCTTGCGTGAGCTTCACTGAACCATTTGATGCCCACGTGAATATTCCCCAGAGCAAAATGGAGCAGCCGCCAGCTTGTCTTTGTGCCTCAGGTTAGGTGTCAAGGAGCTGTTTCCCTGGAAGGCTACGGATTCTTGCCTTCCAATCGGCATGAAGAAGAAGGTATCGAGATTCAACAGACCGCGCAACGCTCTGACACTACGCCAAGATCCAGTGCCGATGATCATGTGCCCATTTCAGTCGTAGTTGCCTATGTCGTGATATTAACATGGGCACGCGTTTGGGTCGTCGGCTGCGGAGAACCATCGTCAGGAGTGTTCGGTGGACTGTGTGTTCAAACACAATTGTACTGGGAACTGCAATGAAGTCTGATGTTGGTATGGCCACAGTTCGCCATCCTCCGTACTTTACCAGTATACCCAGCCTACGACATCCGACATCTGTAATGAGGGGTGGCCACCCAACCGCACGGCGTCTGTACGTGATTTCACCTTGGTTTCGCCACGTGATGAAGGCACTCACCACAGCACTCCTCGAACACACGACAAGTTGTGCAGTATCCCACGTGGAGTGGGAGAGGCAGCACAGAATATTTTAATTTCCACTGTCCACACTTTTACTAACAAATTCATAAAACTTTGTCAGTATGACCAAGTAGGATTCAGGATTCGTATTTATAGTAGTATTTTTTTTTACATGTGAAATTTCATCATTTTTTCACACTTACTTTTGGTTTCATTTGTCTATAGTTACAGTTTTCTTCATTAGTGAGAGAGATTCTTCCATGAATTTTGCCCAGCATACAAACCGCTCTTACAGGTATATGAGACTCTAGTATTTATTTAATTTATGAAAAAATGAATGAGCTGTTACATTTTAAACTTCATGTTTAGGACAAACTCAAATTTTATAGTTAATTATCTCAACCACACTTTTTAATAGATTAGGAAAGTTCTACAGTGCAAAACTCTTTGAAGAATCTCTCTTACTAATGAAGAAAAGAGTTGCTACATCAACAAATTCAGTCAATAGTAAATGAAAAATATTATTTTTTATGTTTTTCAACTTCCGTTGCTATGAGTGTGAATCCTGAATCCTTCCTGGTCACGTTGACAAATTTTTATGAATTTACTTGAAAAGTATAGACAGCAGGAATTAAAATGTCCTGTAGTGACTCTCCCGCTGCAGGTCAGCCCGTTTGACATCCTGCCCCCTTAAAGAACTTCTTGGAACAACACGAATGATTTAGATTGTTTTTCAAACAATCACAGTTACAGCTGGACCACTAGAATGCTGGTAACAAGGAAATCAGTCTGTTCGGGCGATGACTGTTCAATCGATATATTTAGAAACTATCTCGAAGAAGACTATTTCCTGCCAACCATAGCCTGTCTGCAATTTAGTTAATTACCCGGAATCCTAATCGGGCGACGTGAGTGATCTTCGGCGATTCCCTAGACGCCAAAGCCGCAAACGAACGTTATGACCTGTCAATACCTTCGTTTAGTCTATTCTTGACATATGCTATAAGGTAGTATATTTGTCTGCTGGATCTTCTAAACTCTCGCGTTACAGGGATAACTGAAGACATTTGTGTAAAACAACACAACACATCACATCAAGAAGATGATGAAAAAACTAAAGACATCTGAGGCGGCCTACACGTAGCCACCCCGAAAGTATCGGTGACTTACCCCAACTAATGACGCGTCCAATTAATAGCGACTGCCACTCAATTAATGATTAGCTGAAAGCGCGCGATTTTGCGCGATAATAGGATTAACTCCACTGGTGACTCGAGAACAATAGGGCTCAAATTAACCGGACACAGCTAATTAATTCGAGGAGGAGGACGACCGCTAGCGCGCGGTCCCTTTTCTTATCCCCGGTTGTTCCCTAATAGGACGGGGGCCCCGCTTTCGTTCGGCTTTATTGCGGCCACCGCTGCGGCTCGTCAAGAAATTATTAAGGACGCGCGTGTATTCTATAGGCGGCTGCGATTCGAACCAGATCGATAGCACCCTCCTCTGATACTGACGGCTTCCAATCCACCGCCCTCCCTTCCACTGCCACAGCGTAAGAGCTCTTTTCATGCCCCCAATAATTATGGAAAACTGTATAGTCCGTGGCCAGACATGACAGCTCCCCAGCGCAAAGTACCTAGATAAAGAAAGCACCTCTCTGCTCTTGTGTGGGTCGCACCCTACGCATTCTTTCCTACTGCAGTGTCTTGCCACAACCTATCTTCTTTGATCTTAAAAGTGCCTTCAAGAAAATCTCGTCAGTCAACGGATCATCGAAAAATTTGTAATGCTGCTCCAGCGCATAATGATGATCATAGATTTCCTTTAGGTCTCGACTATTTGGCACTCAGTATTCTGTTGTAAAGACCGCTTTCTACTGATTTTATTAAGCAAAGTGACTCCAAGACCAGGGAATCTGGAAATGTTCCACGACGATGCCACAGCGATGATCACCGCAAAATAATCGATATACTGGATGTTCATCAATGAAATCCAGCTGCTCACAGAGGTACAGTGTTGGCTAGGATTATCGTATAGCAGAGGAACTTGGCAGATATTCTAATGCGCTAATGCGGATAAGATTTACGATACAAAAATGTTAATTCCAATTTTGGCCACCAGGTGCAAATCTGGCGCTACGAACGTAAGGAAACCGTATAGCAATAATTCCATATGTGATTGGGTAGAAACGGGACTTACTCAGAAAAGGTCTAACAAGTGGGAAAGCCATAATGTGTTACTTTATTATTAATCGCCGCTTACACAACTTGTACGGTATGAACAACGGAAACGTCGACGATGTACAGCATGCGTTAAACGACGTGGTTAACAGTTGTTCACTGCATTTCCAGCAGAGTCTGAGCAATGTGTTCCTGTACACTGGGGCTTACATCTGGTAGTGACCGAACATGTCCCATGTAAACCCTTTCTTTTAGAAGTTCTCAGAAACGTAAGTCACGTGGACTATTATCAGGCGATCTTGCAGGTCATGCATCCGGAAAACCTCTGAAGATAACACGTTCGTGTAAGGTTGCATTAAACAGATATTTCACTGGGGGAGCGAAATGAGGTGTTGCCGCATCTTGCATGCGTTCTTGCAGAGCATAAAGCCCATCCTGTACAAGAGACTCTGGGTACAGTGCAGGCGTCACAATACACATAACAGACCGTCTGGGTGTGTTCTATTCGAAGAAGAACGTACTGAGAATAAAGTTGCTTATGAGTCCACATCACACAGGCACATACGGCGGGTGCAATTCCTCATCGTGCACAAACGCAGATTGACAGTACCAAAAAATCGGCAGTTTCTGTATTCAATTCACCCTGTAGTGCAAAGCACATATCCTTATTTCATAGAATATTTATTGCCCGGCAGTATGTCATCAACTCCTATCCGTGCCAGAAACCGAAGATCAGATTTAGAACAATGCTTCGGGTATTGAAGTTTCAATTGCTGCATCGCCTGGATCTTGTACGTGTAATACAGACTGCGAAACCTCCCGTGCAACTGACCGGGTGTGGACAATTCTCGTGCCACTGTACGAGAAGCAGCACTAGATGGAGCACGTGCTACATGGTCAGTTACAGAAACAGAAACCTCGTCAGTAACTTCCACTCTGCGCGACGCCTTCTTCTTTCAGAAGCTACACCAAACTCATCCGAGTTTTTGAATTTCATTATCGTCTTCTTTAAATCATTTAATGACATCGGACCTCTCCTCAGACTGTCCAGTCTACGACACTCTCTCAATGCAGCACTGTAATTGCTGCCGTTCACATAAAACGGATTCACTTAAGGTGCACAATCAGTCTTCTCAATAGCTCACTCACATTATGGCTTGTTACATGACAGTGTGGTTGTCATACCTTCACATAAACAATGTGTAACGCCTGATCTGCACCTTGTGCCCACAAGTGGAATTATATTTCTCCTGTGTAAATCACTTCTACACTAACACATTAGCATATCGACCAAGTTTCACTGCTGTTCTATAATTACAGTTCATACTGGACCCCCGTGAGTAGCTGAACTTTAAGTGTAACCGCGCGATACAAGTCAGTTTCTTCATATACATGCATGGTATACCAGGTGTAGAGGTATGAAACCGGAACCTCCCTATAGATAGTGCTAACCGTCAGTGTAGCGCCTGTGAAACCACGTATGCAGCTCCATTTGCTTCCTGTAACGGCTGACGACTAATGTCAACGCACAGTAAGCCAAGTACTATACATTGGTATCTGTTTCAAACCCGTGATCATGTCGAGTTTTGTGCGTATGAACTACAATTTGCAGACAACATTGGTTCTCTGTTATTATTTGAAGAAAACTGATGTGGAATTCCATCGAACGCTCGTCAAAGCTTTCGGCAAACATGCTCTTGGGAGAACACAGCGTTTCGAGTGGTTCGAAAAATTCAAAAGTGGTGATTTTGACGTGAGAAAAGACGAGCGCGGGAAACAACGGCAAATGTTCGAGGACAACTAATTACAGGCCTTATTGGATGAAGATGATACTCATACTCAACAGGAATTCGCGGAACAGTTGAATGTGACGCAGAAACCGTTTATCGTCGGTTGAAAGCTATGAAAAAAGTTGCAGAAAGTGAGAAAATAGGTTCCGCATGAACTGAATGAAAGACAGGAAGCAAATCGAAAGAACACTTGTGAAATGCTGCTAGCCGGATACAAAAGAAACTCGTTTCTCCATCGAATAGTGACATATGATGCAAATGGATGTATTCTGAGAATCCTAAGCGTCGTAAATCACGGGTGACTCTAGGCAAATCATCGACATCCACTGCAAGACCAAATCGCTTTGGAAAGAAGTCGATGTTCTGTGTTTGCTGGCATCAGAAGGGTGTCATATGATTACCAGCTGCTAAATAATGGTGAAACCGTTAACAATGATCGCTATCAACAGCAAATGATCGATTTAAATCGAGCCTTACGCGAAAAATTACCGGAATATAGAAAAAGGCAACACAAATTTATGTTGCTCCACGCTAACGCCCTATCACACACAGCAAAACGGGTCAGGGTAACGATCGAGGCATTCACTTGACAAATACTAGGGCATGCGGCTTACTCTCCGCCCGATTATCATCTATTTGTATCACTGGGAAACTCTCTCGCTGAACAATGTACGAAAATGACTTGGAGTTGGTTCACTTAAAAAGAAGTACGGCTTCATTGGTGTGGCATTCATAGCCTGCCGGAGAGGTGGGAGAAATTTATAAATATTAATGCAGACAATTTCAAATAAAATATTGTTATTCAGTTTCAAACAACAGACGTGTAATTATTGCAACCAAATTCCGGTTTCATACTTCTACACCTTTTATATATTCGTGGTTAGATCTCGTGAAGCTAGTGTGAGGATACTGTCTGCTACATTTGCACACGGTTCCAAATGCTCCAAGGCTTTTTCTACGGGATGTAGAACGGGTGATCTAGGGTGACAGTCGAGGTGTGGCAAGGTACCTAAGTATTCGTCAAACAATGAACGTATTCATCTGACCCTGCGAACGCGCTTGCACCCATCTTGAGAGATGGGAACGTCCAAGAGAACACAATCATTGACACCAATACTTAGGCCGAGAACGTGTTAAAGAATCTTCCAAATCATGGTATGAAAAACACTCTCCAACATCACAAACTTAGGGTCCACTCACTGCTGGTTTAACTACAATAAACGCCTCCAGACTGCTACTGAGCTGTTTCTCCGTCGTTTGGACCACTGAAGGTATTCAGATCGTTGGGGGTTTGCAGCATACGCGACTTCAAATGTCTGTTGCACGCAATTACCATCGCATTATTACATCGAAAATGGCTGAAATAGACCTTTATTCATTGACAGCAACAATTATTTTGACGGATGGGGAACCGAATGACAAGGAGCGAAACTCATCTTTTGTCCCTGTCGGTCAGGATCTATTTACGACCCCTGTACTTTACACTGTGTTACGTGGCTGCGAGTGGTACAATTTGTAGACACGTTGGACAATCAGCGTTAATTCACAAAGAGGTAGAGCAACTTCATTTATTGTGCGGTCGTGGGTAAGCCTTATCACGATAGTTCCTTTCCACCATTCTGTCAAGTCTCCACATTCACTCATCTTCCTGTACTGATTCCATTACATCAGTGGTGGAGGGGCGTATACCCGCCTTGTAACAGTTCCTCAACACCTACAGCGCAGCAAAGCCACCAGTGTTCGCTTTAAGGGAGTGACAGTTTTTATTAATTTACTCATTGCTAGGGATAACCACTAACTGATTACGACGTCACCAAATTGTTTACCAACAGTGGAATAGCGCCGTTGTTATTTGTTAAAGACGTCGAGGAATAGTAGGAACAAAATTTCTGTCCAAGGTTGTGAGTAGTATTTCTGTGTTTTTGTTAAATGGTAACACTCGTTGCCAATTCGGTTCGTTGAAAACTTTTGTGATCATACAGGGTAATATTACTTTCGCTACAATAGTATGCATTTTATTTTCTTTCCTCGCTGGTAGTCTTCTGTGTGCTGCTTCACAGTTGGCGAGTACCTTATAGCGCGTTTATGTTGCCTGAATGAAACCCACTGTGTCTTACCGGTCAACTTAACTTGCAAATTCGCTGCTCGTCCAGATGCTCGCTTACGGTACTCGACAGGTGACAAGATGGTCTGTGCGACCATCGACGCACGGCCTGAACTTGACAAGTGATTGGCTGCTCCAAGCCCACTCAAGCAGTTCTACGTTTGACTCTGCTAGCAGTCTGCTAGAAATGTGAACTAATTATTCTCATCGGGCAGCAAGGTTGGAACGTATCAAAGTTCAGGCTAGCCGCGAGGTGTGATGTGCTAGCAGCGCGGAGGGATGTCCCGGCAGGGAGGCTACAGCATGTGCCTTTAGGGACCGTGAGAGACGTGCTTCTATCTTGCGCTTCTTTCACTTATTTACGATTTACGACATTGTAGTCATATTATTATCATTACTAATACGTCAAAGGCATGCCAGCTATTCTGTTGAATTTTTTCAGTGTGACAGCATAATGAAACTGGAGAGAGGATTCGAGCAAGGTACATTTATTTTATTTCCATATTCAGCAGTCTTCATCAGCTAGCCGTGTTGGGTTTCCTTTCCCCGCGGTGACCTTTTAGCTTGGAAGCGTGGGCCGGCAGTTTGAACGACTTGAAGAAGCCAAAGTAGTCCTTCTTCTTATTCTTCTAAGTAGTAGTACCAACCTAAAACTCGGTTCCTCATGCACGTTTGCCTCTGTAAAGAGGCCTCCCTGACTAAATTCTATCCAATCACGAGCCATTCCGTCAAGTCGGGAATGTCTGGTTGAACGGCAACTAGTTCGGCAACAGATCCGTACCCTCTGATTGGCCGGTGGAATGTGCACCGATTCCCACCACCAAAAGGGCCAGGCTACGATGGAGCAAAGGCCGATAGGCTGTTAGGAGTCGGAAGTCGGTGGCGACATCCAGAAGAAAATGGTTGCAAGGTGGTAAGCATGCGTGCTCTTGCTAGGTTCAGAAGTGGATTGAGTCGCCAGTACATATTAAAGTGTTAGGTGATCTTTAATTTCAGGAGGATTTGCGCCTCATTGCTTTGATTTCTTCCTCATTTTGCATTTTTGTTCTTGGACTTGGCGTCAGAGCCTGGTCGGTTGCAGTATGCAAAATATAAGTGGGACTCTCAGTCACCACGATCGGTATAATTCAACGATCCTTGTAACCACTTCGCCTTCAGCGAATTTCTTTCCTTCCTCAATACTAATAATACTCGTGAACATTTCATAACGGCCTTTTGTGTGTTAGATTTTCCTTCTTTGTCGTCCACGTGTGAACAAATGGCGAGTTGTTCTGCAGACGATTTCTAAATTGACCCAGAAGTAGCATGGCCCGCATTTCTTGTTATTCGTATTCGTAAATCAGTGAGTTTTATGAATGTTAATAGTTTATGGACGGGAGGCCGCTTTAATAACGTGCATCCATAAGCAATTCATAGTTTGCCGTTTCAATATATTTACGTATTAGCTATTGGATCCCGTCTCTTACCTATCACTAATTAATTCTTAGAGTAAATTCTCTTCTGGATGGTCGGCTGCCACCTTTCCTTGTCCACTCCGAACACTAGTATTATGGGTGACTGCTGAATTTAGGCCATATCACCCTTTGCCCCCAGTCTTGTATTAACATCCACAGGTAACAAAATATGTAGACTCAGTAATTATACTTTGTTTGTAGAAGTGTAATTTAGATTTGTAATAAATTGTTGTGCTTTTAATCCGACTTTCAATGAAAAGCGTTAACCCCATTTATAGGGATATCAAGGAAATGCTAGCATTGTAAAAACCCCTATTTAAAACGCTCCTCTTAAGAAGGTAAAATTAATTGTAAATTCAACGAGTAGCTTTTGTTTGATTGTGTTGGATATTTTCTATTCAGTCAGACAGGCGATCCTTGCGCCAGGCCCTAATCCTTTCTGATGCGCCTATGACTCTTGTATGTGGTTATCCGTATGAAATTCAACCCCAGTCCTCCCTTCTAGGTAAGGGAAATTCACACTGATAGGGCAACTGTGAGCAAAATCCACGTTATGTGGTGAAAGGGGAAGTCCTGCTATTCGCGATCCCTTTTAATGGGCAAGGCACCTCTTTTAACCGTTGTGCCATAGAACTATAATGCCGATCTAAGAAGCGCATGGTCTTGTCGGAAATCTCTTCTTCTCTTTACATACGTCTCTCTCTCTCTCACACTCTCACTCCTCACTCTACCTGTCTTTCTCTCTCTTGCTCACTCTCCATCTCTCTCTCTCTCTCTCTCTCTCTCTCTCTCTCTCTGTTTCTCTCTCTCTCTCTCTAACTGTCTATCTTTCTCCGTCTCTCTAGTTCAGCAGATTTCTGGCCGTCGTGTAAACACCTTCCATGAAAGATTGTCAGGAAAAGCTACCAAACCACATGAGATGCAAATTATACCAGATCACCTACACAAAACTAGTACTTAATAGTGTATTTCAGTCAGATGCATGTACATCAATTATAAGATGTGAAAAATCACTGATGAAGGAATACGAGTTTTGGTTGTCGAAGGAAGTTACAGTGAGGAAATTTTCGAATCTGATACTTTACCATCATGTTACCTCTTGCAACTATGATTCCGTATTTTGTCATATGAAGATTTACTAGGCCACTAGTTCCGAATTTCTAAGAGAATACAGTCATCATGGTGGATTATCTAACAATAAAAACCGTGACTTGTGCAAAATTGATTTCTTCAGAGCAGTGGGCGACTGCACACACACACACACACACACACACACACACACACACACACACACACAGTTCTGCTTGTGTGTGCATAAATCTAAATAAAACAATACTCTGAAGTTACATGCAAAAAACAATGGAGAATAACCACTCATAATGGATAAATTAGCCAAATTACGTCACTGCACTCTCTTCAAACTGGTTGTCACAGACAATGTTGGAAAACTGTATGTAATGAAATGGGAAAAAGTCGTAACACCAAGAATGAATTGTGTGACATGAACGAAAGTGTGTAGGCACGTTTGTACATTCGGATGACGACACCTGTTAAAATTTCGCACAGTCGCATAACAGTTAGGCTAGTAGCGACACCATGAGAATGCAATGCACTCTGTAACAGTTGTGAGCGGTAGCCACCTTTTAGATTGGACATGGTGAATTGATGTCAGCCAGGAATGCCTTTAAGACGACAACGACGTCATTATCAATACCCCACTGAGATTGAATTAGATCATGTGACTAGGCTACTAGAAGCTAGATGTTCCTTCCGCGATATTGCAGAAACATATAGCAGGAATGTAGCCTTTTTTTGGGGCAACATTGTTGTGGAGATGAAGCTGCGATCAGTATGAGTAATCAATTATTCAAAAACAGCCTTAATCGCTTTTATTATTATTATACCGCCAACAGGTCTTCTGGGCGTTTACACCACTGGTCGACTACTGGTGGTGTCACTCCTGCCTACATAAAGTTATGTTATGACTATTACAGCGCCATCTATCACAAAGCGAAAAAGTGGTCCAACTAAAACATTCATATGCCTTTACGTACTACTCGAATACGTAATAAAAATGGGGGTTCCTATTTTAAAAAACGCAGTTGATATCCGTTTGGCCTATGGGAGCGCCATCTAGCGGGGCAACCATAGTGGCATCTGGTTTCCCCCTTCAAGCTAGACGAGTTTCGTTCTTTGTAGATTTTCCGTTTGATGCTTATTTCGTGAAATTTTTGGCCCGGCCACTATCAATGGACCACCCTGTATACAGGGTGTTTATAATGAATATCGGGGTTTTAAGGCTTTATAATATTTTTATAGTAAACTTACAGTTATAAATGACATGTTAAATGAAAGAGAATCTCAAACAGCTATCCATATATTGGGAGGAGTTCGTATGGAGACGAAAAAAATTGGCCGGTAAACATCTGCTCTAAAGCGCATGTCTTAAGAGCTACGACCACTTGCTCAGTAGACGAGATATGTTTAGCAGTAGCGAAGTTAAACAAGTGCTCTTAGCTTTTAAGCTCTGCACCCTAGAGGTCATTTTCAACAGACAATTTTTTCTTATTTTGGTCCGTACTACTCCTGGTCTAGGGGTAGCGTCTTTGATTCATAATCAAAACGTCTTCGGTCGCGGGTTCGATCCCCGCCACTGCCTAAATTTTGATAAATAATCAGCATTGGCGGCCGAAGACTTCCGGCATAAGAAGTCAGCCTCATTCTGCCAACGGCCTTGTCAAAGAGGGCGGAGGGCACTCTCATGTCCTAGGGGTGGGAAATTGCCCCTAAAGGCGGAAGAATCAGCAATGATCAACGACATGAGGATGCAGAAGGCAATGGAAACCACTGCATTAAAGACATGTAACGTGTATCCACAGGACATGTGGCCTGTAATTGAAAAAGTGTCATGATGATCTTTCCATTGGCAAAAGATTCCGGAATAGTCCCCCATTCGGATCTCCGGGAGGGGACTGCCAAGGGGGAGGTTACCATGGGAAAAATATTGAATAATCAACGAAAGGATAACGTTCTGCGAGTCGGGGCGTGGAATGTCAGAAGCTTGAACGTGGTAGAGAAACTAGAAATCTGAAAAGGGAAATGCAAAGGCTCAATCTAGATATAGTAGGGTTCAGTGAAGTGAAGTGGAAGGAAGACAAGGATTTCTGGTCAGATGAGTATCGGGTAATATCAACAGCAGCAGAAAATGGTATACCAGGTGTAGGATTCGTTATGAATAGGAAGGTAGGGCAGAGGGTGTGTTACTGTGAACAGTTCAGTGACCGTCGTGTTCTAATCAGAATCGTCAGCAGACCAACACCGACAACGATAGTTCAGGTATACATGCCGACGTCGCAAGCTGAAGATGAACAGATAGAGAAAGTGTATGAGGATATTGAAAGGGTAATGCAGTATGTAAAGGAGGACGAAAATCTAATAGTCATGGACGACTGGAATGCAGTTGTAGGGGAAGGAGTAGAAGAAAAGGTTACAGGAGAATATGGGCTTGGGACAAGGAATGTAAGAGGAGAGAGACTAATTGAGTTCTGTGACAAGTTTCAGCTAGTAATAGCGAATACCCAGTTCAAGAATCACAAGAGGTGGAGGTATACTTGGAAAAGGCCGGGAGATACGGGAAGATTTCAATTAGATTGCATCATGGTCAGACAGAGATTCCGAAATCAGATACTGGATTGTAAGGCGTACCCAGGAGCAGATATAGACTCAGATCACAATATAGTAGTGATGGAGTGTAGGCTGAAGTTCAAGACATTAGTAAGGAAGAATCAATACGCCAAGAAGTGGGATACGGAAGTACTAAGGAATGACGAGATACGTTTGAAGTTATCTAACGCTATAGATACAGAAATAAGGAATAGCGCAGTAGGCAGTACAGTTGAAGAGGAATGGACATCTCTAAAAAGGGCCATCACAGAAGTTGGGAAGGAAAACATAGGTACAAAGACAGGTAGCTGCGAAGAGACCATACGTAACAGAAGAAATACTTCAGTTGATTGATGAAAGGAGGAAGTACAAACATGTTCCGGGAAAATCAGGAATACAGAAATACAAGTCGCTGAGGAATGAAATAAATAGGAAGTGCAGGGAAGCTAAGACGAAATGGCTGCAGGAAAAATGTGAAGACATCGAAAAAGGTATGATTGTCGGAAGGACAGACTCTGCATACTGGAAAGTCAAAACAGCCTTTGGTGACATTAAAAGCAACGGTGGTAACATTAAGAGTGCAACAGTAATTCCACTGTTAAATGCAGAGGAGAGAGCAGATAGGTGGAAAGAATACGTTGGAAGCCTCTATGAGGGTGAAGATTTGTCTGATGTGATAGAAGAAGAAACAGGAGTCGATTTAGAAGAGATAGGGGATCCAGTATTAGAATCGGAATTTAAAAGAGCTTTGGAGGACTTACGGTCAAATAAGGCAGAAGGGATAGATAACATTCCATCAGAATTTCTAAAATCATTGGGGGAAGTGGCAACAAAACGAATATTCACGTTGGTGTGTAGAATATATGAGTCTGGCGATATACCATCTGACTTTCGGAAAAGCATCATCCACACAATTCCGAAGACGGCAAGAGCTGACAAGTGCGAGAATTATCGCACAATCAGCTTAACAGCTCATGCATCGAAGCTGCTTACAAGAATAATATACAGAAGAATGGAAAAGAAAATTGAGAATGCGCTAGGTGACGATCAGTTTAGCTTTAGGAAAAGTAAAGGGACGAGAGAGGCAATTCTGAGGTTACGGCTAATAATGGAAGCAAGGCTAAAGAAAAATCAAGACACTTTCATTGGATATGTCGACCTGGAAAAAGCGTTCGACAATATAAAATGGTGCAAGCTGTTCGAGATTCTGAAAAGAGTTGGGGTAAGCTATAGGGAGAGATGGGCCATATACAATATGTACAACAACCAAGAGGGAATAATAAGAGTGGACGATCAAGAACGAAGTGCTCGTATTAAGAAGGGTGTAAGACAAGGCTGTAGCCTTTCGCCACTACTCTTCAATCTGTACATCGAGGAAGCAATGATGAAAATAAAAGAAAGGTTCAGGAGTGGAATTAAAATACAAGGTGAAAGGATATCAATGATACGATTCGCTGATGACATTGCTACACTGAGTGAAAGTGAAGAAGATTTAGATGATCTGCTGAACGGAATGAACAGTCTAATGAGTACACAGTATGGTTTGAGAGCAAATCGGAGAAAGACGAAGGTAATGAGAAGTAGTAGAAATGAGATCAGCGAGAAACTTAACATCAGGATTGATGGTGACGAAGTCAATGAAGTTAAGGAGTTCTGCTACCTAGGCAGTAAAATAACCAATGACGGACGGAGCAAGGAGGACATCAAAAGCAGACTCGCTATGGCAAGAAAGGCATTACTGGCCAAGAGAAGTCTACTAATATCAAATACCGGCCTTAATTTGAGGAAGAAATTTCTGAGGATGTACGTCTGGAGCACAGCATTGTATGGTAGTGAAACATGGACTGTGGGAAAACCGGAACAGAAGAGGATCGAAGCATTTGAGATGTGGTGCTATAGACGAATGTTGAAAATTAGGTGGACTGATAAGGTAAGGAATGAGGAGGTTCTACGCAGAATCGGAGAGGAAAGGAATATGTGGAAAACACTGATAAGGAGAAGGGACAGGATGATAGGACATCTGCTAAGACATGAGGGAATGAATTCCATGGTACTAGAGGGAGCTGTAGAGGGCAAAAACTGTAGAGGAAGACAGAGATTGGAATACGTGAAGCAAATAATTGAGGACGTAGGTTGCAAGTGCTACTCTGAGATGAAGAGGTTAGCACAGGAAAGGAATTCGTGGCGGGCCGCATCAAACCAGTCAGTAGACTGATGACAAAAAAAAAAAAAAAAAAAAAAAAAAAAACCCTTCCTCCTCCATAAATATGGAAGCAATGAGCTTGCGGGAGAAGAAATTTGTTTCATAGAATCGAAGGTCAAGAAATGTTCCTAGCTCTTAAGAACGCCCATGTTTATAGACTTTTTGCCTTGAATGATCGTTCCCGCCAAATGCCTGAATACTGACTATTCTTCATGGCACACACTATACACATCATACATCAAAATGTAGTTTCATATCAAAATTTCAGACTGAAGGCCTGGATTCGTATATCCTTTTTCCATGAGCACACACTACTTTACAGAGTCCTCAGATATCTCCAAGACATTTTATGTAATTATTATTATGAATGAAATATCACTTTAACATGTTCTCAATGAACGTTGGACCCAAAATATATACGTACGTAGTTAAAACACGCCTGTTATGTTACATATAAACTGCTACTACAATTACCTGACCTAAAAAAAATTAAATTCTTAGTCCGCACATTTAATACTGCCTTAAAATGGTAAATAATAAAAATACAATAATTTAATAGTTGCAGAACGATATTATAGCCTACAGGTAAAGGCAAAGCAGGCCTGATGCAACAAATTCTACCTTTGCGGAAGCCCACAGCTGCCGCGCAGAGTAATGAATATTTAAGTAGAGACTTGTTTAAACTAATTTCGCGTCTGCTTCCATGGCTAATTACCCACCGGTCTCTGTTGGCTGTTTGGGGAAATGCTCGTGTATTTACAAGTTAATCTTTAATAGGGTCAATTTTCTCGTAAATATTTCGTGAGTGTTGGAGGAAACTTTTAAGCTTTTTATTCAGCATAAAGACTTTGTCACTGAACGTAAATGTACAAAGTAAAAAGCCATCGCTCCCCTTTATCTTCAAAGCATGTCTTAAAACAGTAAGAGGAATACTTCTCTGCGTCACTACGTTGTTACACATACAAAGGTAATATTTTCAAAAGAAGGGATGTTAGAATTAAAGGCTCCTTTATTTGTAAGTCACTGCAGAGCTAGCGTTCCTGCCCGACTTTGTAGTCTTTCCGAAGAAACAACCCCAGAACGGTAAAAGTGCTGAAGCCCTACAACACTTGACCTTGCGGAAACTAATTCAGCATATGCGCAATCTCTCTCAGTGCAACTACTTTTCAGCCACATCAAAGCGATCTGCGTGTGGTGCATACGGGTTCAATTGAGAACATTTGGGAGAGGAATTTTTGCCTTGACAAGCAACACTCGTATCTGTTTCATATAGATCGAAGACATTTGCTTCTTTTGTCTTGGATGTGAGTCAAGTGCAAGTCATTGTTATTATTACCTGCTTCAAGAGTTCAGCACAGTGCGAGCAATAAATGTTTAATTTTATGCTAAGTTTATCTCAATTATTAAACAGCTTTTATTTCTGCAACGTGTAACATTTAGGATAAATAACATACCTTGGTGCCTGTAGTAGGGCTGATCTTTGCTGCCTTATTTATGTTGTCCGTTTTAAGTGTAGTTTATTCATTAATACTTTTCTCAGTTCTTTTATACAAATCATTCGTTTTGTGTGGATAAATATACAACATAGTTCATTTTCTTTTATATGAAGGGACCGTGTTATACAATATTTGGCAAAGGAGCTCCCAGTGCCGGCCGCGGTGGCCGTGCGGTTCTAGGCGCTGCAGTCCGGAACCGCGGGACTGCTACGGTCGCAGGTTCGAATCCTGCCTCGGGCATGGATGTGTGTGATGTCCTTAGGTTAGTTAGGTTTAAGTAGTTCTAAGTTCTAGGGGACTGATGCCTTAAGATGTTAAGTCCCATAGTGCTCAGAGCCTTTTGAACCATTTGAGCTCCCGGTGGTTTTGGCTGCTAAGCTTATTTTATTTGAATCCTCAACATTTCAGGTTCAGCATTTGGTCATTTTGATGGCGAATGACTTTACCCTTCAGCGTTTTCGATTTTTACGTGTGCTATAGCACGAAGGTTTTGAGCTTGAAAATGTCAGAAAAACTGAAATTACAAGCGTGGACAAATACAGAAAGTAACTGTCAAAGTGAAAGTCGACAATGATTTTCTTTAAAAATAAAAATAATTATTCTGTCATTTGCTGTAATGTTCTGCAGAAAACCAACACCGAACTGCATACGTTTTATTAGTTGCAGTGACATACACACACAAACAGGCCCAGGATAATCCGACTGCGCTGCAGAAGTTTGCTGAGAAGCCCTAACACCTGCTCCACACAGTTCCGCTGTCACCCCATGCGATTCCCAAAATTTTGATGCCGTGAGGAGAGACGCCTGGCTACACATCAAGTTTCTGTGGGCAACTGCAAAAATTTTTTCATGATCGCACTGATCGTCTGGTCCCACATTGGTAAAAGTGTATTAAGAGTTATGACGATTACTTTTGAAATGATAAAGTGCGAACGTTTTAGGTTAAGCTTTACCATGACCTTTACTAATATGGAATTAAAAGTCAAGTTCACTTTTAGAAGTCAGCGTTTATTTATATCCACAACATGATTCATAGATTTAACCCTCGGTCATCAGGTGGATCTGTTATATCTTAATATGGGTTGTGTTACGACTGCCGCAGATAGCCTCAACGTCACGTATGTCGTATCAACACATTCAAATCAATCTGATGATGGAGGCTTGAACCTTTGAAACGCATTTTAGATGTGAAGAAGCAGTGACTGGGAAAAGTCAACTTCTTGTTTCATTCCAAATAGTTTACATTCTTTTTCCTCTGTCTCGTTTGATTGTTTTCCATCTGTCTCGTTTCCATTCGACTGCACGTTACACTGACTCTGGCCTGGAAGTCTCCTAAGATTTGTACAGTGTCGCGATAGTAAATAAACCTCATATTTCAAGAGCTTCTTGCGACAACACTCGTCTCACCATTCATTAGGAACAGTATCAGTGAGGATTTCAGTCAGTGTTACTTCGAATGCCATAATCACGTCGGTGAACAGTGCGAAGTCCACGTGATGGTGCGGGGGGATTGCTTACCTGCGGGTGGAGGAGGGGGGAGGGGGTAGAGCTACAACCACGCTGACGTCGGATTAACGTAGAAAGCTAACCATAGCTTCGTTCCACTTTCTGTTATATATCAATTCTGTAGCTTGTTTCACGGCCGGTTGGCAATGATACGCCCTTGGCGGAGCCGCAGAACTCAAACTATCGATGTTATCGACAGGTGGCAGAGATATAAGGCTTCGCTTCCGACTTCAGCAAATCCTTTCCTATTCCAGTGAATACCTCGAGCGCGAAGGCATGTGTAGTACGGCAAAAGCTTGTGTAATAACGCACTATATAATAATAAATAATGTAGACCGTCAGCCTATATACTGTCATTGAGACATATCAGTGGTAAACCCTTCTTCAGTGATGTGAAACTCACAAACCTGAAAAATGTTACAGGAGTTCCTTTGCTACGAACCACTTTCGGGTAATAGCGTAGCTGAAATACCCTGTAGAAGACCAAACGACATATCTTGCAACTGACATCTATTATTGAAGATCAAATGTTGCTGATCTCTCCACAACTTGTCCTTCTTAATTTTATATTTAATATTCTACAGTGGCTTCATTAGGGTTCCGTAAATCCATCGGTAAAAACGGGACAGCTTTAGGATAACACACTTAATTACTCACCTGCCTCTTTAAACTTTAGGATGCTGCCGCTAGTTTCGTCTCTTTAAATTTATTTATTACCAAAAAGACAGCTTCTCTAAGTCGATTCCCATATTCCGACCTCTCATTAAAAAAGGTACATATTCTGTTAAATCGGCTATGACTCCTCGATGCAGCTCTACTAGCCGCATCCGTAGACACTTTTTCATATTAATCGGCCAAAGCATTGCCGAGATATTAGCTTCTGAACTTCCTCGAATTTACAATTTTAAAACATCAATATCTTTTAAACAGTATATATTTTTGTGGCGTGTCTAGATGACTTTACATATTTTTCTGTCCATGAGTGCCACCTCGCACCTCCATGTCACTCTTAGTTTGTTTTTTTATCAATTTTTCTCTGGCATATAAATTCCTCCAAGAGCGCAAACACCGACATACGCTCCTGTGAAGCTTCCGCTCGGGTTTTTCCAAGGCCGCTTTCACGGCCCTGTAACAACGTAACAACCGCGAGCCATGTGCTCTGTGGCGGAAAACTGCCGCTACAATACCCCCCCACCCCCAACCACAGCTAGTAACCTCACAACAGACAAAATCGACGAAATTCTCTATTCACAGGATGAGTTTGTATGAAACCCTTGGTGCGCGAGTCCTGCTCGCACTTATCCGAATTTTTTTTATTTTAATTGCTATATTTGTTTACACATACGATGAAACTTCGGTGTGATTAAAGGCAACTTGCTATAAGTGTAGAAAAGTGTAGATAAATGAGGATGAGTAGGAAGAATATGCTGTGATTTGCAAATGCAGTATTAGTGCTGTCTTGTTTGACAAACAAACATTGATTCAATATCAAGGCGTAACGTTGCAAAACGATATGAAATGGAAAGAGAACATAAGGATAGTAGTAGGAAGCGTGACTAATCTACTTCGGTTTTCGGGTGAGTATTGGGAAAGCTTGGCTCAGCTACAGAGGAAACTGCTTGTAGTGTATCAGCACAGAACTGTAGCGGCACAGACCACAGCCCATAACAGTAATCAGGAAGCAGCCACAGCCTGAACGCACATAGGTGCTTCTGCCTACACAGCAGAAGTCGCCGCCCTCTTCCGTGAACCTTCGGCCGTGTCAGGGAGAATGGTCGACTGCCATATGACAGCAACAAAAATTTTCAAATGTGTGTGATATCTTATGGGACTTAACTGCTAAGGTCATCAGTCCCTAAGCTTACACACTGCTTAATCTAAATTATCCTAAGGACAAACACACACACCCATTCCAGAGGGAGGACTAGAACCTCCGCCGGGACCAGCCGCACAGTCCATGGCTGCAGCGCCTTAGACCGCTCGGCAAATCCGCGCGGCTCATATGACAACAGTCGGACGCTTATCATCGGTCTCTGTTCCAAATGTTACCGAGTGACACAGAAACATAGCTCTTCCGCAAATCCAGCCCTGGACAGTGGTATTTAAACCCAAAGTACAGCCCGCCAACATCGGTACAGCTCTGCCGTTCTACGGAGCGCAGAAGTGCAAGTCGCCGATATGATGACCCAGCAAAGATCGCCGTCTCAGTGACATGGATCGACACCGCAATAGGACTACCTGAACGCGGGCAGCCCGCATTCTGCCACCGCCTCGATGAACCGGGGCGTGCAGTGGTTTCCAGTCAGCTTCGCCGCCGACCGGTGCCGTTCTCCAGCCTGTAGCGCGCTCTCGTTGGCCTCGCCTATGTAACCCTATCTTCCTACTGCCTCGTTGGTGTCCTACGGCCCTGTCTCATGCTGCCACCGCGTCCGCACCGGTGTGCTGGGGTCAGAGGGTCATTGCCCACCGGTTGCTGCCTGCCTGCTGCAGATATATAGGGTGGTAATAATGAAAGTTAAACTTTCAAACCGCTGTAGAGATAACACCACTGGTCAGAATGACATCAAATTGCAACGGAATATTATCGGAGAAGGGCGAAAACGTATGGCATAAGAAAAACAAATAGTTACAAAATGTAGCAATAGATGGCTCTGTCAGCATCATAATTGAATATTGGTTGACTACAAATCAGAAATGTACCATACAAAAATGCCTAAGGTCTGCATTAGATGTTAAACAAACTGTACTACTCAGTGTACATGGGTGTACAGGTGTGATAGTTACATAAGCCCATCCACCGCGGCAAGATCATATCACTCCGGATGGGAAAATCGGTTTTTAATTCTCCTGAGGCCAAAAACCGCATAAAAAGCATCACTCACATCGACTTTTAATTGCCCTCATGCCAAAAATCACATAAAATGCATCTATCAAATTGGTTTTTATTTGTCCTGAGGCCAAAAACCGCATAAAAAGCATCAATCAAAATTAAATCGGATTATTAATTTCCGTGTGACTGGCGCAAAACATGTTCAGTATGCTGTCCCCCGTTTCCTGCAATAGGTTGAAACCGAGAAACGCCATGTTCCACAACTGATCGAAGTGTTTCCGGGATCACCTTCAGAATGTTCTGCGCAGTGCGTGCCTTCAGTGCAGCTAAGTTTGCAATCGGAACACTGAACACATGTTTCTAGCATTTCCCAAATAGCACATGAGCAGCTGCCTAACTGAATTTGCAATGTGCAGAGATGCGCCATCTCGCATTAAAATGATCCCATCCAAACAACCACGCTGTTCAAGAGCTACAATCCCTTACCAGTGGCGGTACAGGTAACAGGACCGGAAGCACCTGTCTCTTCGACAAAATATCGCGCTATGATAAATGATGCCTTAAACCAGCACCATACAGTGACCTTCTGAGGCTGAAGTGGTACTGATTGATTTTGGGGGGAGGGGGGTGTTCCGTAGCCCATATTCGACTATTCTATGTATTGATGTATCCTGTCAGATGTAAGTGGGCTTCGTCTGTCCACAAAATCTTCCATGGCCAATCATTGTCCATTTCATGCGAGCAAGAAATTCTAAAGCAAACGTCTGTCTTGCTGGCAGGTCAACAGGAAGCATCTCGTGTACATGGGTAATTTTGAATGGACAGCAATGTTTCGACGGATTTTACGCGTCGTACTCATGGGTATGTCCAATGTTCGGGCAATTCTCTGCGCATTACACGTTTGCACAACACCACTCGCCTCCTCTAGCATTGCTGTGGCCACTGCTTCCACTGATGTCGAATCAATTCGTTTCCTATCTCTACACCAAAAGAACCCGTCTTTTCGAATTTCCGGATCATTTTCTCCAGAACCACGGCTGCCATCGGACGAACGCCTTTTTACAGACCCTTCAGTACCCGGTACATCTGCAGAGTGACGTGTGCACAGTCATCATTCGTGTAATACAGCTTTACAAGCAGAGCGCGATCCTGCGTTGATACAGTCATGACGAACGTCGCAGACGTGAAAGGAGGAAAAACCGTGTACCCGGCGTGTTTATACCAATTTCAACGTGTCTTGTGCACGACAAGTGTTTCCATTTACGTATTCTGACACATACCGCGCCATCTGTTGATCAATTTTCGCACTATTTTTTTTTCCTTTTGCCATACATTTTCCCATTTCTCCGATAATATTCCGTTGCAATGTGACGTCACTCTGACCATATGTGTTATTTCTACACGCTTTGAAAGTTTAATTACAATCACCCTGTACATTCGGATATGATTGCTAATAACAACAAACTATAAATACCTGACATTGTCGGCAGGAGAGCGATCAGTCGATTCAGTGGAAAGACAGCTTCTGTTACGACAGTTTTAGTGCCCTGATTGCGTGTGTGAGCCATGGATTACTAGTTTCCACAGGACTAAACTGCAGTTTTCAGATCCACAGATTAGGGCATGATTTCATCTGTCGAAACTAGTAATCTAGAGTACATATACGTTATCAACGCACTAAAGATATCTTCGTCTCGTAAGCTTTCATTCCAAAGACAGTGTACTTCATAACTGGGCAGCCACAATTAAAACAGTTCATGAATAATGGAACTGGAACTTTCAAGCCACACTACTACGCAAGGTGTTGTTAACAAATTAGGATTGAAATGAAATAAAGTCCGTATGTCCCCAGTAGCTGTCTGCGTAGTCCATTGAAAGACCTTAAACGCGCATCCTTCAGATGGATTTCTGTACAGAAGAATTATAATCTTTTTGTAATAAGAAATCATAAAGAATTTGCTTCAAAACCTTAAAATACTTTCGCCACAATTGGTATTCTGTTACGATATTGCTAAACGCTGTTGTGTTAATTAAACTTCTAAAATCTTTTGCTACAAATTCAGTACTACACCAAGCTGTTGATTGTCAGTTTTGATATTCATTACTGACACGTAGTCACTTGATGCCTGAAAACAATTACGATGATTCTAGGTGTAGCTATAAACGAAACTGCGTGATCCCTCAATGGCTGTCTTCAAATTAAAGGATGTTAAACACCGATGGTGTGTGCCCTAAATAAAATCCATAGGCTTAGAAAATGAGGGTTTGGAAGTACCAATAATGAAAGAATGCGGTCTTTCAAGAACCAGGAGACATTTATGAATGTAATTAAAATAAGTAGTCAAATCGAGGCGTAGCTTTAGGGGCCAGGAGTAAGAACGAAAACGCAACTCACGAAGCAGGGTGAGGAGCGATCACTAGGATTCGCACAGTGACGCATACGATTAGTTCGACAGTAATTCGTGTAAAAAATTCGATAGTGATCCTCATCAGCTGGATCAAATCGACCCACCAAGAATCAAATTGATCCCTGGAACAGAAACAAACCTTGGATCCAAAAGAGCACCTAAAGTAGCGATAAAATCCCCCCAGAAGGACAAGGTGTCCTTGGTTGGCTCGCTGACTTGAAATATTGAGGGTATCGAGTAAAGGTGTCCCAGAATCGTCATGTAGGCCATCTGCTGTGGTGATTGGTATCGTGGCAGCAGGCATTCTGTACGTGTGTGGGTCGAGTGCGTCCTTGTGCTGTTGACGGGTGTACGACTGTTATGGTCCCGTGGTTTTAGCAGGAAGTGCCGGGCACGCGCAGAATGAACCGAACTAGGATTCTGAGGCCATTTCGTTAACAACTGTATTTAGGAGATCGTTGCACAACAGCTTCATAACATGCTAAGTGCAATGTCATGTACTAAAATTTCTTGGGAGTAGAGAGAGTGGAAAAAGGAAGAAACTGGCGAAGGCAAAAAGAGGTACAGGAGACTGAATTATGAATTAAGAAGAGAAACCGAAGAAGCAAGCGAAAAATGGATGAAACAGAAATGCGACGAAATAGAGAAAATGGAGAATGAGGAAAAGTATGAAATGATGTACAGACTGGCTAGTGAGTTTCTGAACGTAAAAGAAAGAGGATCAACATGGAAATAGGAAGAGCGGATGGTACTCTAGCAAACGAACGATAGGAGGTTTTTAACAGATGGCAAGAATATATTGAGTTTCTGTATAAGAGGGATGAAATACAAAGCGAAATTAAGGTTGAAGAGGAGCAATATGTGCCGGAAGATGGAAAGGGATTCATTATCTTGGAAGCAGAGGTACAAACGGCGCTGAAGGAGATGAAGAATATGAAGGCATGTGGAATTGATGATTTGCCAGCAGAACTGTTGAAGAGTCTGGGATAAAAGGCAAGATAAGAAATAGTCTACCTCTGTAACGAGATATATGACAAAGGGGAATGGCCTGATGACTTCCTTGCTACAGTAAGGATACCAAAAGAGAGAAAGAGGAACGCTAAAAACTGTGAAGAGCATAAAACCATTAGTCTAATTTCTCATGCAGCTAAAGTCTTGCTGAGAGTGTTAAACAGAAAGCTATATGGCAAGCTGGATAGAGGGATTGCAGACGAGCAGCTCGGATTTAGAAGAGGAAAAGTATCACGAGATGTCGTTAGCCTGTTAAGAACTATTGGGGAAAGTTATATGGAGAAAGGTAGAGAAATCTTTGCTGTTTTTATATATTTAGAAAAAGCTTGTGATAGAGTTCATTGGAACAAGCTGATGGATATTTTGAAGAGGAAAGGACATTGGAAGGAGAAACGACTGATACAGAATCTATATTTACACCAGAAAGTAAGGATAAGAAATGGAAATGTAATGTTAGAAGGAAGCAGCATTGGACGAAGTGCTAGACAAGGTTGTTGCCTTTTCCCACTGTTGTTTAACGCATACCTTGAAGAGATTATTGCGAAAGGCTTAATGGAAAAGAGGAATATGTATTGGTGGAAAGAGAATAGAATGTATAAAACTTGCTGATGACATGGTATTAGTGGCAGAAAGTGAGCGGGCAGTGAATAACATGCTGAAAGATATGAATGCAGCCTGTCTGCAATATGGGATGCAAATAAACACAACAAAAACAAAGAGTATGGTAATCAGTACAAGACGCAGACTCTCCTATATTAAAATAGGACAATCTTCCATAAGCCAGGTAAGTGCATTTAAATATCTTGGAAGCACAATAACTGAAGACTTGAGATGTCACCAGGAGATGAAATCTGGAATTGCCATAGCGAATGAGGCATTCAACCGAAAGTGGAGACTCTTAATTGGCAAATTAGATAAAGTTATAAAGAAAAGGCTTGGGAAATGTTTTTTATAGAGCGTTTCACTATATGGGGCAGAAAGATGGACGCTGAGACAAGGGGATGAAAAAAGGTTATAAGCATTTGAGATGTGGATGTGGAGGAGATTGGAGAGAATAAGCCGGATGGAAAAAGTGAGTAATGAAAGAGTATTGGAAAGAGTTGGTGAGAGGCTGTAAGGGAAAGGAAAAAGAACTAGTTGGGACATTCATTGAGAAGGGAGTGCTTGCTAGCAAATGCTTAGAAGGACTGGTTTGTGGGAGAAGACTGAGAGGAAGAAGGAGAGACAAGATGATAGACGACATAAAGGGAAGGGAAAATCTGGCAGACCTGAAGAGGATGGCAGAAGACCGGGCTACCACGTGAAAACCTGCCTTTTGGAAGAACACTGATGATGATCCTGTTCGTCAATTCGAATACCACATAGTGGGTGACAATTAAAAAGAGTACCTAGTTATCAGAAGACAGTTCATATATGTTTTATATAATCATAGACCGAATTATTTACTACTGACTTAGAATATATTACATCGATCGAGGCTACATTATTGACCAGTAATTGAAGTATTAAAATTACCAGCACGCTAATCATTGTCTATTTCTGCTATAGCGATCCATTAGATTCTCGGTGGGCCGTACTGATCCAGTCGACGATGGTTATTACAGAATATTTTACAGGCGTTACTGTCCAGCAAGCTGTAAGTGTTGCTGTGCGAACGGTAGTGAGCACTTCTCCCGCTACTTCATTTCCATTTTTATTCTACATCAGCTGAACCCTACAACTGCTGTTTATTTGAATAATTATTTTAATTACAAAGTAAATGACTCCTGGTTCTTGAACAAATGCGTTCTTTCGTTGTAGGAATTAAAACATCGACATTTTGTTAGCTTACGGATTTTGTTTAGCGACGGTGTTTAGCGACGGTGTTTAGCGACCTTCTAGTTTGCTGAGAACCATTCAGGGACCACTCACTTTCATTTATAGCTGGAGCTTTGAGCATCATAATTCTCATTATGTGTGAAGTGACTACTTGTATGTGATGAGCATTAAAATTGACGACCAACAGCACCATACAATATTGAAATTGTAATAAAAAATTTTAAATTTCATTTAACATAGCGGTGTTTAGCACTACCAATAAATAATAGCATTTGTGGTGAATGTTTTTAAGGTTTTGATAAAAAAAATCATTTATGAGTTTTTATTATACAAAGATTCTAATTCTTTCAAACAAAGAGGCACCTAAGGATGTACGTTTGAGAATCCCGGTCGTGGTCCTTGAATGGAGAACATTAAACAGCAATATGGGCGTTAATTAATCTTGATTCTAATTTGCTGTTAACACATTGTGTAATATTGTGATATGAAACTTCCAGTTCCATTAGTTATGTTAATAAATACTCGTAGTTTGGTTTACAGATTGACTGCCTACATCCTTTGTACCTACACCAAACTCCAGCAGAGAGCGACTCGCCCATACCTTCCCGAATCAAAACCCCGTTACAACAGAATGTTTGTGCGATCCATCCCTTGAGTATCACTCGAGTGTTTAGGATCCACGTCAGATTGGGTTAAAGGAAGACATTGAAGCAATTCACAAGCGTGCTGCAAGACTTTTTTTTTTTAACTGTTATTGAGATGCTTCCTTTCTGGCCAAGAGAAGTCTACTAATATCAAATACCGGCCTTAATTTGAGGAAGAAATTTCTGAGGATGTACGTCTGGAGTACAGCTTTGCATGGTAGTGAAACATGGACTGTGGGAAAACCGGAACAGAAGAGGATCGAAGCATTTGAGATGTGGTGCTATAGACAAATGTTGAAAATTAGGTGGACTGATAAGGTAAGAAATGAGGAGGTTCCACGCAGAATCGGAGAGGAAAGGAATATGTAGAAAACACTGATAAGGAGAAGGGA
Organism: Schistocerca americana; assembly: GCF_021461395.2. NCBI lineage: Eukaryota > Metazoa > Arthropoda > Insecta > Orthoptera > Acrididae > Schistocerca > Schistocerca americana. The sequence goes on from NC_060124.1 coordinate 126,571,140, forward strand.
CAGGATGATAGGACATCTGCTAAGACATGAGGGAATGACTTCCATGGTACTAGAGGGAGCTGTAGAGGGCAAAAACTGTAGAGGAAGACAGAGATTGGAATACGTGAAGCAAATAATTGAGGACGTAGGTTGCAAGTGCTACTCTGAGATGAAGAGGTTGGCGCAGGAAAGGAATTCGTGGCGGGCCGCATCAAGCCAGTCAGTAGACTGATGACCAAAGAAAAGATGCTTCCCGAAGACGAATGGGAATCCCTGGAGGGAAGACAGTGAACGTTTTGCGAAACACTATAGAGAAAATTTAGAGAACACGCATTTGCAGCTCATTGCAGAACTGCTGTACTGCTTCCAACGTATATTTAGCGCAAGGACTGCGATGGCAAGACAGAGGAAAACACGGAGCCATATTTCCCTCGGTCGGTTTGCGAGTGATATAGGCAAGGAGATGACTACTTGTAGTGCTCGGTACCCTCCGCCTACACAGTATGACGGCTTACGAAATATGCATGTAAATGTAAATGTAGATTTGATGCTATTCGGTACATAACACCGTTACCTGTTGTTCACTTGGTTGGTAATTTAGACAGCTGGTTAGATACATCGGATGTGTTATATCGCGTAACTTTTGGAAAAGCGAGTGTAATAAAGTATTCTATTAAATTTGGAACGAAATGTCTTGTTAAAAAATCTGTTTTATGTTCACGGCTAATTTTTCTCAGGGCGCTATCGCCAGAAATGTGATACGTATTCCAACCCTGAAGACATCCGTGTTACTCACGATGGATAAAAAAAATCTTTCTTTAATATTACGCGATAAGCAAATTAAACACAATACTCAATTAATTATTTTTTATTTCTCTGTGAGGCTTGATGCTCCAGTATAGGCGCCTATGTGCAATGGAGCGTATACAATTGAAATAATTGTTTTTAATAAAACTGTACCTCTGGCATAAAGTGAAATGGAAAATATTATATGGCGCGGTTTTCTGTTTATTGATATTAATTCCTTTCAATACTTTCAGAATTAAATCACTGTTAATAAAGTTTTTATCATTTTAACACGAATGGCGTCGCTTCAACAATGCACTTACACAAAATGGCCAGGGTAAAATTCGATTGTTACGTAATTAAATAAGGGGCAGGGAAGACACTTTCTTGCTAGTAACAAAAACACATGCTACCTTGGATACTGACATATATATTTAACAAAAATTGCAATTATACTACATGTAGTTAAATTAATCACAGACAGTGATCTTTATGTGACCTTCAGCTAGGACGTCAGAACCAAGAAGACGAAAGAGAAGCAAAGCACAGAGAAACAAAAGTTCTTTTCTTATATACTACGACACAGAGATAATGTTTATTACAAATCCTAGGAACGCATATAGCGCTTTCACTGTCGCTGAATACCGATTACTAGATCTTATATTCATTTTTTCAAGAAGCGATGCTACAAAAGCCCCCTGGAACACCACCTGCATAATTACGTGCAGTCTTGTAGATGGCATTCCACGATAGCATAATTCTATATGTAAGGTCTACCCACAAATAGCTGACGGTAGACGTATTTGAGTTAATCAGGCCAAACACATGACAACAGATTGATTATTATATTAATAAGTTTGAAGTATGCCAGCGTTCAAACAGGTGACGACAGGTTTACGAGATTTCAATAGTTGTGGTAATACAGGTACTTTCTTACACTTGCAATTTTTGTACGTAAATTATTTTTCTTTGAAGTTGAGTGCAGTCTTTTCACTATCATGCCTCGGAATGGTTTGTTTTATGCTCTCCCGTCCGGGTAAAAGACACAGGGAAACCGAGGGAAAACCAGGGCTGAGCTATAAGACTGTACTCTGATCAAACGTTTAAAGACATGACTATTTACATCGTCAATATCTGTTCATTAATGATTCACAAAAATAAGAATGTTCATTAATGGGTTTAGAAAATCATAATATTCATTGTTAATCTCCTTATCTCCTTCCGTGGTAAGCTGGTGAGGTGGTGAGGGCGTGGGCGCGGGGTTCCGCCCCCGACAGCGTGTACTGCAGGTCGTGACGTCAAGGAGGCGAGCGATCAGTTGACCCGAGACAGCGACGAGCTGCACTCAACCGCGTACCAGACGTGTGTTGTCTTCTACCCTCCTTGCAGGTTTTCTCCGCCCCAGCTCCACAGCAAAATTTCATGAAATTCAAAAGCAACGGCATCAGTTCATTATAAATCAATAGATGTTTATTCCTGTGGATGGGGAAAACACATTGTTATTCATCCTGTTTTATTGTGTCATCCAGCACCAGTTCATATCGGTTTGTGTATGAATTAATCGTTTATGTATCAATACATACGAAGTCCATTGAATGACACGGTTTAAGTACAGTTCTTCACACTTTTTGATGAAGTTTACATTTCTATTTCGTATTGCTGTATGACACTGTTGCCGGCCAGTATGGCCGACGGTTCTAGGCGCTTCAGGCTGCAACCGCGCGACTGCTATGGTCTTAGGTTCGAAACCTGCCTCCGGCATGATTGCGTGTGATATCCTTAGGTTAGTTAGGATTAAGTAGTCTTATGTTCTAGGGGACTGATGACCTCAGATGTTAAGTCCCATGGTGCTCAGAGCCATTTGAACCATTTCTATGACACTGTTCAAATGCACAGTTTGTCACACGTTAACCTTAGCTTCACACAGTTGCTGTGCCCCAGAGTAGGCTGTTTATAAAGTCTCACTACTCACACACCACACTGTTTCTAATGTCTCTTTAGTGGATTCATAGCTTGTACCGTTATGTGTACTACGCTCATGAACATTTAATATATTCTTTAGTCCCTTTAAAAAGGTTAGATATGCCATTGCATTTGTAATTACATAACTCCAAGAAATTCTTTTATGACATCCAGTGCATCAAAATTTTGCTATATACTAGGAAAAAAACTTTAATTTTGACTACACATAAAGCGAAAATTCATTAATGAAATGAAATACTTATTAAGCCTAAACTTACATCTTTACATACATACACATTATTTGTAAAATTTATTCAGGTCCTTATATGGTATTAACCCACAGGTTTCTTATTTTCAGAATTCGTTAGCAAATAACTACATCCTTCTTCGACCATCGGACGGAGGAAGTAGCGTTACAAAATGTGTCTTGTGTGGTATCACGTCACTATTGTACGTATAACCTCTGTTGACCCCTGGTCTCTCAGAGAGTACTTCTATATGTTCCGTTAAAGCTGAGGTAACTGCAATTGCTGCTGTGGTGTCAAATACGTGGATTCCTCTACTTTATCTTTTATTAATGGACAGGACTCAGTGGTACTAACGCCGGCCGAAGTAGCCGTGCGGTTATAGGCGCTGCAGTCTGGAACCGCGAGACCGCTAAGGTCGCAGGTTCAAATCCAACCTCGGGCATGGATGTATGTGATGTCCTTAGGTTAGTTAGTTTTAACTAGTTCTAAGTTCTAGGCGACTAATGACCTCAGAAGTTGAGTCCCATAGTGCTCAGAGCCATTTGAACCATTTTCTGTGGTACTAACTTACTCTCCACCATGATAGTTTTAATCACGCCCCCCCAAAAACAGCTGCATATGCAGTATTTTTGGCAGGTTACACTTTACTTTGACATTGTGACAATATTTGTCATGTACAGTTTTAGTGCACAGCAATTCTAGTTCCACTCTTGCTTCTCAAAAACTCACAACCCAGAATACTGGCAACTCTCAATCCCATTACAACTAGGAACGTGCAATAGAATGCTCCATTTCGCATAAATACGTCCACTTGTACCTGGCTCATAACTACTTGTGCTTGGACACCAATGGCACCCAACACTTTGCAATTCTGAACTGGCAACACTGGCACTTTATGCAACTGGCACAACGTCTTATAGAAATCATAACTCATCACATTAACTGCCGCTCCTGTATGAGTTATAATACTAACCGGTACACTAAGAATTTTAGCTTGAAGCACAGCCTATATCAACTTACTACCTACTTGGTTACATCTCTTATTCTCTGACAACAGTTCCTCCTTCATACCAACACCATCGTTATGTCCTAACATATTGACTATACAATGTTTCTCCTTACTTTTTTGTGAGCTCTCCCCCGTCCCACGGTCAACAACGGAGAGTTAATTGTGGCCGTCTTTAGTTTGTCGAATTAGTCGATGTAGAACGATTGTCATTCGTCATATCAACTGTTCTCTCACTTTGATTCTGGGTCCGGCAAGCTGGGTAGTTTCAAGCACCTGCTTGACGCCGGCCGGAGTGGCCGAGCGGTTAAAGGCGCTACAGTCTGGAACCGCACGACCACTACGGTCGCAGGTTCGAATCCGGCCTCGGGCAGGTTAGTTAGGTTTAAGTAGTTCTAAGTTCTAGCTGACTGATGACCACAGCAGTTAAGTCCCATAGTGCTCAGAGCCAGTTGAACCAACCTGCTTGACGGTGTTCTTTCCTGTTATTATTATTATTATTATTGTTTGAGTATCTTTCGGGGTTATTCTGATTATCCTGTCTTGGATACTATGGCATTACAAACCTATTCTTTCCCTGTGGCCCTGCGTCTCGCATTGGCTGTTGATTGCCACCTCCTGGACCAGACCTTTCCTCATATCTTCGTTTTCGTCTGTATTGTGGTGAACGGTTTCCCCAAGCCTGTCTACTGTTATTAGCTTTGTCATCATTCGGATGACTGTTAAATGACTGATTTCCATTCATAGGTTTACTATTGTGGTTTCGCCCATTAGAACTATACCATAGTTATTCCAACTATTTTACCAATTATTTTCTTTTCTTCATACTCGTAACCATTTCCATTGCTCCTTTGCTACTTTAAGTCGTCCTGGATCAAATCTATTGAATCCAAGACAGGCAAGAAGTTGTCAAAATCATTCTTGGAACATGAATTAGTTTTTCTCTAATATTGGGTGGAAGTCTGGAGTTTAGTAGTCTGATCACATCGCGATTTGAGATCGGTTCGTCCCAGTATCGCGTTTTGCTAATACACTAATAGAAATACTTTCTTAAACTTCCTTGTTTAAGACTGTATGCTTCTGGACTGTATACTTCTTTTCTAAGTCTTTCGTGGATACAAGGTGACCACTATTTGTTCAGAAATGCTTTCTCAAACTGTTCACACGTGTAGCTAGTTGTAGCTGCATGTGTTGCCCACAGAGCAGCATCTCTTACTATGTACGAAACAATAAACTGTGTCTTTTGTTTCTCGGCCCATGCACTGGGCAGTATATTTCGAAAACTCTTTATGAATACTACAGGGTGAATGTTTTTCTTATCTGTGGAGAAGGTTTGAAACTAGCAGTGTTTGATTAAACTCTCCTCCATCATTATTGAAAATACAGTAGGCACAGCTCCCGCACACATTCAATAATTCACTGTTTGGGCTACACGTTCCTGCCTCCACACAACAAAAGTGTGTTATAGGTGGCAGCGAACGGCGGATTATCATGTGAAACATGAGAAGCAGGCATATAAGTCCTCCATTCTCATGTTGTTTATCCTTTCCTATTGTGTCTGGTTAGTCGGACCAGTTGAGTGAAAAGCGCGAATAGTACGTGTATCTTCGGTCTGTATTTTCTCGTCTATTTGTTTCTCTTTGTCGTCTATCCATTTTTCTACTTTTTCTACGACCTTTCTAGTGTGTTCCACTAAGAAACTGTGTATTTTTCCTTCATTTTCTATTTCTATATTATCTATCCTTTCGGTTATGTTTTGGATATCTTCCTTCGTACTATTTTGCTCTATTTGCAGATTTCGTACATCTGTCGTTAGACTGGCTACGAAATTTGGCAATTCTTCGTATGCTTGTTTTAAGTTGGCTATGTCTGCTTTCATGACTTCGAAACTTTTTTAGTTGTTCACATATTCTGTTTTCGCTCCCTTTTCCCTTTCTTCATTCTGTCTCCACATTCCTAACTGTATTGTTACCCTCTCTCTTTCTCTTTCCTCCTGCCGTCTCTCTCTTTCTAACTGTATTCTTCCCTCTCTTTTTCCCTTACCGCCTGCTGCTTTAGGAACTGATCTAATTTCATCAAAATAGCAGTTACGGCGTCATAATCCTGCGCGGCGCACGTAACGGGGTCGCTTAGTTGCATGCGCGGCAGTTTCACTCGCAACAGTGGGTAACACACTGCCATCAGCGCTACGGTCTATCTCTGGTGTTGATGTGCAGTTTCTGTTTCATGTTTAGTAATATTGTCTTGCATATTTCTGTGCGAGGTAGACCCCACGGGGATTTCCTCTAATTCGTTATCACTAACCTCCCGTGAATTTGCTTCTATATCCATCTCTCTCCTAGTCTTGCTACGTAATCTCATGGAATCTGAACGCGACATTATTTATCACAACTGTCTTCACACGATAATCACCACAAAAACAATCATAATACAATATACAATTTCTACACCAAATCTACAGCAAATATAAATGTTTTTGCTGCTCGAATCACTGTTTGCAAAACACTACCACGTGATACGAACCATGAATACTAGCACACAACACGACACACGAAGCGAAGAGATATCTTCAAAAGCCCCTATTTTCATTCTTGTTGTCGGATTTATTCTTATTATTCAGATCTGTGGTAGTCTCCATGTCTTCAATTTTCTCTTTACATCGAGATTAATAATCTTCGGATCCATGAAACAGATTACATGCGAAAGCATTAATTTTCTTTTCTTAAAAATATATTATTTACGTATACATAAATTTTCTGGAGCATCGAGCCCCAAGTTGGGCGCCAGTTATCACCTGACTTTATGAAAAGTGAATGAAATAAAATATTCTATTAAATTTGGAATGAAATGTCTTGTTAAAAGTTTCTTTTATGTTCGTTAAAAGCTACGGCTAATTTTTCTCAGGGCGCTATTGCCACAAATATCATACGTATTCCACCCTGAAGACATCCGTGTTCCCCACGATGGATAAAAAACATCTTTCTTTAATGTTACGCGATAAGCACATTAAAGACAATAATTAATTATTTATTTTTCTCTGTGAGGCATGATGCTCCAGTATAGCCGCCTATGAGCAATGGAGCGTATACAACTGAAATAATTGTTCTCAATAAAATTGTACCTCTGGCTTAAAATGAAATGGAAAATATTACATGACGCCGTTTTCTATTTATTGATATTAAATCCTTTCAATACTTTCAGAAATAAATCACTATTAAGAAAGTTTTATAATTTTAACACCAATGGCGTCGCTTCAACGAGGCACTTACACAAAATGGCCAGGGCAACATGTAATTGTTACCTCATTAAACAAGGGACAGGGAAGATACTTTCTTACTAGTAACAAAAACACATGCTACATAGGATACTGACATATATATTTAACAAAAGTTGTAATTACACTACATATAGTTAAATTAATTACAGAAAGTGATCTATATGGGAGCTTCAGCTAGGACGTCAGAACCAAGAAGACGAAAGAGAAGCTGGCCGCGCGGTTCTGGCGCTGCAGTCTGGAACCGCGAGACCGCTACGGTCACAGGTTCGAATCCTGCCTCGGGCATGGATGTGTGTGATGTCCTTAGGTTAGTTAGGTTTAACTAGTTCTAAGTTCTAGGGGACTAACGACCTCATCAGTTGAGTCCCATAGTGCTCAGAGCCATTTGAGCGAAAGAGAAGCAGAGCACAAAGGAAGAAAAGTTCTTTTCTTATATACTACGAGACAAATATCACGCTTACTACAATCCTAGGAGCGCAATAGGGGTTTCATAGACGCTGAATATCGATTACTAGATTTTATACTCCTATTTTCAAGAAGCGATGCTATAGTTAGGAACGCTGCCTGCACTGTACCTACGAGGCATCCGATGCATAACCTTTCAGCGAGTTATTGCCATTATGATAGTTAATGGGTGATTGGAACGCTCTAGTAAAAAGAGAACAGAAAAAAACGGTTGCAGGAGAATATAGACTTCCGATCATGTAAGGCGGGAGGCACAGATAATTTCCTTCGGAAATACGGTGAAGTGGCCACAAAATGATTATAAAAATTGTTTTTGCAGTTTCTGTGAGTCTGGGGACCGAAAGAAGCAAGAGTAGATGAGAAGTGCGATGCCTAGTGAAAGATGCTCGCTATTTTTATGTACTTGAATTTAGCATATTTCGTGACAGTACTCATATTACCGTGAAATGTTTATAAGATGATATCCGACTTTTTCGTGTTGGCTTCAGTCGTCTAGTGAAAGTATGAGCCATAATGCTGTTTCGTCGGCTGCGGAAATGTCCTCGTTCAATGCGTTTGCCTCATTTTTGGTGCTTCAAATACCATCTCTCTGAATGTGCATCCTTCTTGATGTTTATATAAAAAAGTTGTAGAATAACTCATTTTTGCTGGTCACTTGCAAATTATTATATCGGGGACCTGTACATTGTTCCACCGTCACACACCGAGAGTTCACTGCCGACTGACTACGGTCAAAGGCGACTCCAGCGTCAAAGACATTTCACACAACACACAAGCTTCCACTTGTAACCAGTCTCTTTGATATTCTTCGTCACATTTACTAATATTAATCAATATGCTGTCACTTTCGAACATATAAGCAAATTAGCTTAAAGTAAGGCAAATTACAATTCACAAAAAATATTCTGACAAAAATATAAGAAAACATTTACAACCTCCCTCATTAGATTTGGTATCGACAAATCCGATAGAAAAAAGCACATCTCCCAGATTCATTACATTAGCAGCAAATCAGCTTAACAGCTCATGCAAACACTGAGGAGATAATATTCAGATGAATGAAAAGACTAACTGATAATTTGTTAGAAGACAATCACTTTGGATTAGAAAAGGTAAAGTCACTGGAACTGCAGTTCGAACGTCGTATTTAGTAATGGTAGAAGAGAAAAGAAGACACTCGTAGGATTTGTCAATAGACAGGTATAGAATTTCTCCCTCTGCTGTTCAATATGTACATCGACCTAGCAATGACGAATGTAAAAGAAATCGGTAAAATTAAAACTACAGTGAATGATAAGAATCATTGACGACATCGCTATCATCAGTGACAATGAGAAGGAATTGCTGAATTTATTGAGTGGAAGAAATAATCTAATGAGCACATACTTAGGGTTGATAGTAAACGAAAGACAGAAACAGTTCCGCAAATTGGACTACCTGCACACTTAACGTCAAAAATAAGACCAAGAAGTAGATAAAATAAAGGAATTATGGTACCTTGTAAGCAAAAAACACTTGACGGGTACAGAAAATTGCACATAAAACAGGAGTAGTAAGGTGGAAGAGGTCCTTTCTGGGAATAAAGTCCACTAATATCAAACATTTGCCTTAATCTGAGGACTCAGTTCCAGAAATTGTAGCATAGTATTGTATGGAAGAGAATCACAGACCGTAGCGAAACAGGAAAAGAAGGAAATCGACGAGACTGAAATGCGATACTCCAAAATGATGTTGAAAATTAGGCATATGAAAGAGGTAAAGGCATTCTCCGTGGAATCTGCGAGGAGAGAAATATGTGAAAAACACTGTCTGAAAGAAGGGTCAAAATGGTGGGGTATCCGCTAAGATGATAGACGATAGCTTCTGTGGTACCAGAGCGAGGGTAAAGGTGAAAAACTGTAGGGGAAGTGACATTGGAATATATACAGAGCAAATAACAGGGAACCTTGGGTGCAAGCGTTAATGAGAGATGAAGACACAACAGAGGACACAAGAGAGAATTTCGTGGTGGGCCGTATGAAACCAGTCATCAGACATGAACCAATAAATAAACACAAGATTTCACGTTGTCGAACTTTCCTGGGCAGCCTCAAACAGCGGAGATTCCATGATTTGCTGGCCAGATCTCTGACCCACTGAAAGCTTGTGGTGACACACCACAACTCGATTCCGATTGTGATTGATGAACTCTGGCTGCATGGACTGATTTACTCGTATCTCATTTCTGTTCTGCATCAACTTGCTAGATCCGTTTTTGCTACCACAGGTGGCAGGTCAGCGCATTGAATTTTCACCTTGTACAAACACAAATCACTTCCAAAGTTAATCAGCATTTCTTCCTTTATGTGGCGTGATTAATTTTGTTGTGGTTTTTGGTTTTTGGATCTTTAGATGACAGCGGATGTTGTCACTGCGTGAATGGGACATTCTGGTGCTGCGGTTATTATCCACTTGCTGCCCCTAGAGGTATGCAGCTGGTGACACACCCAACCAGCTAAGCGGCAACGGAATTATATTAATATGTGGTAAGACTATTGTAACTAGGCGCCGACGCAGTACACTGCAGCAACAGGCGGTATGTTCCTCTACCATCTGGCGAAGATACTACTCGTCGCTGGATTGCTGTGAATAGTCAAACTGGCTGAGCAGTGGACAGTTGTTTAAGAGGTCATTGGCTGCATCGGGTCAGATACCCTGCACTTGGAAGCCACCGCTCCTTGTGGTTTGAGGTTTGACGCCTCTGAGCAATGCACGGGATCCTGTGAACGCGGCAGAGATTTGCCTAGTTACTATCGGTTCCCAGAATGAGACTAGGTACTGGTAGAAGTAAAGCTGTGAAGACGGGGCGTGAGTCATGCTTGGGTAGCTCAGTTGGTAGAGCACTTGCCCGCGAAAAGCAAGGGTCCCGAGTTCGAGTCTCGGTCCGGCACACAGTTTTAATCTGGCAGGAAGTTTCTTTACTATCGGTTCCGCTAACAGTAGCCTTTCTGCTACAATGCTGCATTTGTCATTAGATGGTATCTACACTCCTGGAAATGGAAAAAAGAACACATTGACACCGGTGTGTCAGACCCACCATACTTGCTCCGGACACTGCGAGAGGGCTGTACAAGCAATGATCACACGCACGGCACAGCGGACACACCAGGAACCGCGGTGTTGGCCGTCGAATGGCGCTAGCTGCGCAGCATTTGTGCACCGCCGCCGTCAGTGTCAGCCAGTTTGCCGTGGCATACGGAGCTCCATCGCAGTCTTTAACACTGGTAGCATGCCGCGACAGCGCGGACGTGAACCATATGTGCAGTTGACGGACTTTGAGCGAGGGCGTATAGTGGGCATGCGGGAGGCCGGGTGGACGTACCGCCGAATTGCTCAACACGTGGGGCGTGAGGTCACCACAGTACATCGATGTTGTCGCCAGTGGTTGGCGGAAGGTGCAAGTGCCCGTCGGCGTGGGACCGGACCGCAGCGACGCACGGATGCACGCCAAGACCGTAGGATCCTACGCAGTGCCGTAGGGGACCGCACCGCCAGCAAATTAGGGACAATGTTGCTCCTGGGGTATCGGCGAGGACTATTCGCAACCGTCTCCATGAAGCTGGGCTACGGTCCCGCACACCGTTAGGCCGTCTTCCGCTCACGCCCCAACATCGTGCAGCCCGCCTCCAGTGGTGTCGCGACAGGCGTAAATGGAGGGACGAATGGAGACGTGTCGTCTTCAGCGATGAGAGTCGCTTCTGCCTTGGTGCCAATGATGGTCGTATGCGTGTTTGGCGCCGTGCAGGTGAGCGCCACAATCAGGACTGCATACGACCGAGGCACACAGGGCCAACACCCGGCATCATGGTGTGGGGAGCGATCTCCTACACTGGCCGTACACCACTGGTGATCGTCGAGGGGACACTGAATAGTGCACGGTACATCCAAACCGTCATCGAACCCATCGTTCTACCATTCCTAGACCGGCAAGGGAACTTGCTGTTCCAACAGGACAATGCACGTCCGCATGTATCCCGTGCCACCCAACGTGCTCTAGAAGGTGTAAGTCAACTACCCTGGCCAGCAAGATCTCCGGATCTGTCCCCCATTGAGCATGTTTGGGACTGGATGAAGCGTCGTCTCACGCGGTCTGCACGTCCAGCTCGAACGCTGGTCCAACTGAGGCGCCAGGTGGAAATGGCATGGCAAGCCGTTCCACAGGACTACATCCAGCATCTCTACGATCGTCTCCATGGGAGAATAGCAGCCTGCATTGCTGCGAAAGGTGGATATACACTGTACTAGTGCCGACATTGTGCATGCTCTGTTGCCTGTGTCTATGTGCCTGTGGTTCTGTCAGTGTGATCATGTGATATATCTGACCCCAGGAATGTGTCAATAAAGTTTCCCCTTCCTGGGACAATGAATTCACGGTGTTCTTATTTCAGTTTCCAGGAGTGTATTTTGTTCGACTAGGATTTGAGTGCACCAGGGGAATTTTGTCTAGTGGCCGTTAGTGTTCTGGTTACCCTCCCTGGGCAGTGACGTAAATTCAGGCAGTGTTCTTTTGAGCGAAGTTAACTGTTACCATGTTTCAAATTCAAGTGTACCAGCGGAATTTTCTGCCTAGTGACCGATAGTGTTCCGGTTACCTGCCCTGGCCACTAACGTAATGTCATGCAGCGTCCTTTCCTCACCTGTTGTCGCTGTCCAACGTGGTGTGTAATTTTGACAGCTAATACGTACTCTATTGTGGATTATCACGTTTGTAACATTGCCCGTTTGAGTTCCCCTGTACTGATTGACGGGAAGCAAGTCACTGTGTCGGTAGGACCTGGCTGCCCCCTGTTTGTGGCTCGACGGATCAAGTGTAGTTGGGCTCACCACCTGTCTCACCTAAGTGACTGAGGGCAGACCGACCTGCCGGGAGGCCTTCTGAGTGCCACCGATGTTTAATTATCTGTTGTCAGCTATTTTCAATTTTAGACTTATGGTTTTTGGTGGTTTTCTTAAAATTTTGAAAATTAATTTTTAATTTTATCTTTGAAGCTTAAGCACTGCGGCCTTCTGCATTTAAAGATTATAGTAATATATTCTTAAGTTTTGAAATTTAATTCTGGCCCTCAGCCATTTGTGTTGCACCTTGCATATGTTGCTTTTTTGGGTTTTAAATAATTTTATTGCTATCTTAATGGAATTTTATTTTCTTTAAGATTTCTTGTTGGCCTTCTGCCTTTAAAGGTCTATGGTAATATATTCTAAAATTTTAGAGTTTCATTGTGGTCCTCGGCCATTTGTATTGCATCTTGCGTGTGCTGTTTTTGAATTATTTTATTCCTATCTTAATTGGATTTTTATCTTGTTCAGATTTCGTGAAAGAGTAGCATTCGGTAAAGATTCGGTTATGTACTGCTTTGGTTCTAAAGGTTATTAAATTACAATAAATGACAATTAGAAACAGAAACTGACCTCTGTAGTTGACTCTTTCCCCAATCCTATTACCTGATCGGCCCAGCTTGTTTAGCGGGCGTCCCAGACTGCTATCATTTGACTTTTGTCATCTAAGTGTATATATCGCGGTAAGACAAAGAGGATAGAATTGAGGGGATATCAGCTCAGATGTAAACATACGCGGAGTCGGTATTCTCACGAAACTTTCGCTGTAGGAAAAGAAAGAAGAATGCGACAGTAGTACATGAAGTATGATCCTCCACAAATGGCACGTTTGGTGTATAGGTGTAGAGATGTGTTTACCACGATGAAAGGTCTGGTGTCAGACGTAATAGCAACTTCCTGGAACCTAGGAATGGTCTGGCTGGCGCTCTAAGGAAAATAAAGTGTCTGTGGCGGGATTTATCACTCTGCGGGGGCGGGCAGACCGAGCTGATGGCGGTGTGGCGAGGCAGCCCAAGGCGCCGTCGCTCTGAATCCATTAGCGGCAGGCGACAAGAGCCCGCACTTGCCGAGGGTCTGCTCCACGGCACGCCACGCCACGGCAGCATGGCAGTTGGTATCAACGGCGCTTTCGCCGGGCAGCTGATAAGCACGGGCAAACTATAGTACGTAACGCCCATCTCACATCACATTTTAATGTTATCACAGTAAAATGAAACTTCTCATCTGACATATTCAACTTGCAAGTAACTGCACATTGTAATCCATTGCAATCGCCATTCTTTTCAGGAATCTGAGGCCGATTCCGACTCTTAGATCTGTGCCAAATCAATTCCGACAGACGGATTCTGCTTTCTGAAGTGTAACCTAAGATGGTTCAGATGGCTCTGAGCACTATGGGACTTAACTTCGGAGGTCATCAGTCCCCTAGAACATAGAACTACTTAAACCTAACTAACCTAAGGACATCACACACATCCATGCCCGAGGCAGGATTCGAACCTGCGACCGTAGCGGTCGCGCGGTTCCGGACTGTAGCGCGTAGAACCACTGGGCCACCATGGCCGGCTATAACCTAAGACCCTACGCAATTAAGCTGGTTCTGATGTAACGGAAGAGATGATTTTGGAGAGTACACGAACTTGAAATTGTCCATCGCTTTCCATATCAAACTGTTTACTTGTATTTCTTTCAGCAGTGAGCCGTGCGTGGCGCGTGTTCCTGCCAATTGACAGTCTGTTTTTACTCTACTACCAACTCGTTATGTTCATTTCAATTGCTGGTGTCACTGAGTTGCCGACTTACCTGCCCGTGAGCGCCGGCGGTGGCGCATATCGATATAAGCGCTGGCGTATTATCTTTGCTGTCTGCTATTGCTTCCCGGTTGTTGTATGTTGGGAGTTAGCTCGGATCAGCCAGTGAGTGGGGAGGCGCTAGCCGCGCAGATCGGATCTTGCAGTGTTTGACTTATGACGCGGCGGAAGTTCAGTCGGGGCGCGGCTGCAGTGAGGTCCGGACAGCCATGACTCGCCCGACGGCTGCCGACACATATCACTTGAGTGCGGACCACATTGGTTGGTCGTCAGTTGGTCGTCTTGTCTGACGACGTGTATGTTGGCCGGAGATGGCTTGTGGGTTGCCTGCGTGTACCGACTCGTGATTCGTCCTTGTTATTGCAGAGTCGCTGCCGTTAGTACTCTCTAGTCCTTCGTGTAAGTGTTCATGAAAGTGTGTGTAGCTTGTGATGTAGACTACTCAGTTACTTTAGTGCTGTCTCCGTACTGATGTGTGGGAGTCCGTCGGTTAGCGTGGATCAGCGAGGAAATCTCCGCGCGACGCCTGCTGGCGGTCTCTACGCAGTGTCGGAGTGTGTGTGGGAGTTGTTCCTATAGCTACGGGGTTCGTGGCTCACCGACCCAGGACATCAAAGTTGAGTGGTGATTTAATTACCGAAGCCAGACTGTTCACATTGTGCCATTGGTTTTCATGGTTGGCTGTTGAGGGGTATTCCCGTGAGCCACAGCGGGTGTTCAAGTTGGCGAATGTTTGGCCACCATCCGGTGGAGCTTAACTGTATTTTGGTTATTTGAAGTCCAAATGCACCAGCGGAATTATCAGTCTTGTGGCCGTTAACGTTCCAGTTACCTGCCCTAGCCGCTGGCGTAAAATTCAGGCAGTGTGTCCTTTCCCCACCGTGTTGTCGCTGTCCAACAAGTGCCTTTCGAGTGTTAGATTTGTTGGGCCTTCAGCCGCTATAAAATTTAATTTCCTTACTTGTTAACTCTTAGATAGTTTGGGCCTTCACCCTGTGTAAAATATTGTTTAAAGGTAAGGCTATGGGCCTTCTGCCTATTACAAATCATTTCTGTTGTTTTAAGTACTCGGCCTTCAGCAGTTTTTAAATTAAAGTTTTTGTCTTTCAGATATCAGACTGTTCGGGGCCTTCTGCCCAATTGAAGATGAGGCCTTCCGCTTTGTGTTTTTCTTCAAATTAATTTTACCTGCAGTCTTAAATCATGGGCTTTCAGCCGTCTTTAAATTAAAGTTGTTTGCTTTTCAAATGTTAGATTTGTTGGGCCTTCAGCCAAGTTATAGAACTTACTTACGTGAGGCATTCTGCCTTCTAAATATTCTGTTTTGAGTCTGAATTTCAAGTCAATGGTTTTCTGCCGCTTTTAAATTTAAGTGGTTGTGCCCTTAAGAAAAGATAGTGTGGCCTATTCAGCCGATAACTAAGTTCAAAAGTTTTGCTGTATTGCTGGGACAACTAAATAAAGTTATATGTGTTTGAGTGTAACTGATAGTCCCCTTCCACAATTCCAACTGTATGTTCTGTCCTGCGGACTTAAGCATGGCGTTTCAAGCAGCTTTCTTTGATTGTGATAGAATGTTTAATTTCGGTTTCGGAAGTCACCGGCAGCTTTCCTAGCAAGTATTGCAAGACAGAACCACCTCGTTCTGGGAGTAGCATATTTTCCGGGGGATAGCTTACGTAAACTGAATCTGCGAAACTTTCAGAGCACTTTTTTTTAGGAAAGCAACTGATTCTATTGAAATAAATGGTCAAAACACACAGATTTTGATAGGCAATCTTATTAAAAGACAATATTTTACTTATTATGACTTAAATAAGGCATAGATAAATGTACGTCAGCCACTTACGTTAAACTTCGCGTAAACAAAAATCAATTTCAGTATCGTATTCCGTGATAAAATGGAACCCTTTGATGTAGATTACAATAACGTTTTGACAGATACTTACGTCGAGCATTCAGTAAGTAATGCAACACACTTTTGTGCCACGGACGTCGTGATATATTCCTGCTTCAACCCCTATAGTTTCATGAATTTCCGGTAACTGGCTGCACAATGTATAGCTTTGGAAACTTGGGCTCCAAGCAGAGAGCTGTCTTTGAGCTTCTTTTGGAGGAAAACGAGAGGATCGTATATATTCATGGGCGCTTGAAGAACGTGTAAGGAGACTTGCGAGTAAACAAAAACACGACGAGTCGTTGGGTGAGGCGTCTATAGAAAAATGGTTGGAATGGCTCTGAGCGCTATGGGACTTAACATCTGTGGTCATCAGTCCCCTAGAACTTGGAACTACTTAAACCCAACTAACCTAAGGACATCGCACACATCCATGCCCGAGGCAGGATTCGAACCTGCGACCGTAGCGGACACGCGGTTCCAGACTGAAGCGCCTAGAACCGCACGCCCATAACGGCCGGCGTCTATAGCAATGCAACAATGTCGTGCAAACATGGCCGATCTCCCACGTGCCGTTCTGCCACACATAGCTGTGACTGCTGCTATGCAGGAACATGCGGACTCTCTCATTCGAGCCGGCCAGTGTGGCCGAGCGGTCGTGGCGGCCTCAGTCTGGACCCCGCTACCGCTATGGTTGCAGGTTCGAATCCTGCCTCGGGCATGGATGTATGTGATGTCTTTAGATTAGTTAGGTTTAAGTTGTGATATCAGAACCGCGCTGTCCAATGTTGAAATCATGCGCTTTCCCTATGAGTTGCCGACAACACCGTTCTAGAAACACCTCAACTCAAAATTGGCGCAGAAACGTCGCAAGCGAGTGGCCTGAAGTACGTCAATGAAAGCACCCCCATCTCTGGAGCACTGATTCCCACTCATTTCGCGGTCGATAGCTAAAGTTCGCACTTTCATTATGAACAGTAGTCATTCCATACAACCTTTTACAGTGCTGACACCCCCAGGCGTTTCAGCTCTTCTCTAAGAACAGGCTATATCGTCAGGGAACGTCATCGGACCGGTTCGGAGCGCAGCGCGACCACAATTTTTGCTCTCATGTTGGGATTGGAACCATAAGGGACCGTTTAAAACGATTAGACGATATTTGAATATGATCTGAAGCTGCTGAGGGTGCTGTCATGAACACTAAAGAATTACTGTGAAAGTATCTGTCTTGGTAGAAAATCATTGTTACCTGAAATCTAGAATGCGAAATAATTATAGCAGTAACATAACGAGGTGAATAGTAAATGAAATAAACAGGTGAATAAAAATGACCTGAATAGTTATGGTATATTAAAATAGTTTTTCCAAACCTATGCTTCTGATGTGTGTGAAACGACAGTTTTATAGTCGGTATTTAATACTGTATTTGACTATGGGTGTGAACATCGTATCTTAGAGCAACAACCGCTCATGAAATTGAGTTTTACGTCGCAGATAATGGATAAAGCACCTTGAAATTAAATAGGAGAGGCAGGAAAACATAGAAATTGATGAGAGGGAACAGAGGGAAAGGCTGGAGTGAGAGACGTACGAGGTCAGGCTTTAAATTTTTTTACTATAACAATAAAAGGGAAACACATGTTTCACTGCTTCTGAAAATAATCATCTTTGAAATGTACACACTTTAGATGTGGCTTACCCAATTTTGGAAACTTCTTTCTCTCTGTGATATCGGCATCGTGATAATTTAATTTTGGTGGGATTCAAAAGGATCTTGAGATGATGAAAATGACGGTCCAAGCAATTTCACAAAAATATCAAAGAATAAAAAGAAAATGTCACGTGCTTAGTAATGTGAATACGACCAATCAAACAATAAATCGATTTTTATTGGTCAAATATGTGTCTGACATTGTCATAATGTAAAATGTTGCAACATTTTGAGTAGTTATTTCTTCGATGACTCCTGGCAAAAAAGCGTAGTATAACATTTATCATTAAGCGTTTTTCGACCCTAGAAGGTAATTATCGTGAAATATCCTCTGGAACTAAGGAAATAAACGATGCTTTTCTTGGAAGTGTTTCGGTAACTTTCCGAGCTGTTGGTTCATTTAGCGGCCCCATTGCTGCTTAACTGGTGCCTTGTTGGAATATGTCCCACTTTACTCCCTTTACGGTATTTTCCTTCTACATTTGAATCTTTTAAGTGCTTCCATACACCATTTAATACGAGCTTGAGTTTGAGCTTCAGTCAAATTGACAGGAAACTTCGGAAAATTATCTTTTTAGAGTTAAGGAATGATGCAAAATCGAATATATTACAGTCTACGACATGCTAAAGGAAAACTCCAACTCATACTAAGTCACATGATACTTTTGAACCGAGTCCCTCACAACATCGACGTATTTTGGAACAATAAACGATTGTGGTCGACTGTCACGACATCCATCACTAGCTGAAGCACAACCACGAAGAGATACTGAAAAACAATGTTAAACAGTCTGTTTCGAAATATATTAATGACAACTGAAATAAACGATTAGGGATACTGTTATAGTTATTCTTTACAAGAATCGTAAAAAGCCATCCATTGAAACTTACACGTGAAATTTCCTCTTTTCACCATATTTTCGCCTTAAACTGTCACTGTAAAAAGATTCTCAGCTATTTTAAGATTTGTCACTGTTTCGATTGCTAAAATTACATATTTTAAATTAATAGTGGAGTCAGATTGTCATCGCGCCAATTAATCGTCATTTGTAGAAACATACAAAGCGAACCTGCTAATTCTCGCTTGGATGCAACTCTCTAGGTTACCCTACGCTGTACGAACTTCTTTATCTCTCAATATCTTGTGCAATCCATATTAAATTCTACCTGCTTATTATATGCAAGGATCTGTCCCTCTTGAAGCTTTTTACTGTCCCCAATCACTCACACTCTCGACTAATTCTACATTAACCATTCCTTATTGTTTCTCGATGTACTCAAGCACCCGATCCTTCCTGCATGCTCTATAAACCTTAAGTTTCTTTTTCTCTTTCTTTTCACTACCTCTTTCTTATTCGATCTACTCATCTAATCTTCCACTGTCTACTGTAACGCCTCATTTCAGTAGTTACTACTCTCTTCTTGTCTGAGATGCTTAGCGTGCCAGTTTCTCTTCCAAAGAAGGCTACACTTTAAATAATATCAAAAATACTCCTGGACACTTAGATTTACATTTGATGTTAAAAAGTTTCTCTTTTTCAGACACACCTCTATTGCAATTGCCAGTCTTCTATTACATCCACCTGCTTCGTCCATCAGCAGTTAATCTGCTGCCCCAATAGCAAATCTCATCTAATACTCTCGGTTAGTGCCTTGGTTAGAAAGCGTGGGAATCGGTATGTAACGTCTCTTCCATCATGCCTGCATAGAAGTCGTTTATCTCATTATTTTCTCACTCATTAAATGATTTTACAGGCGTCTGTACGAATATGGTGTTATTTCCACGAGTTTTAGAAATGTATGATCCGTTGAAAAACATTTGTATCCATTATTCAAGAGGCTTTGTATCTATCTTTTGAGCAGTATAAAAATTTATGTTAAGTTTTAATAAAATTTCATATTTCTCTCACAGTCATTTTTCACTCCCCTGCTTATTATTCTAATATACTCACATGTTTTCATTTAAACATTGTTCATCAAGGAATCACGTTCGAGTACAATTTATTCAAACTTGGGAGCACATGAATTACCTTCAGCGAAAATAGTGCTTCTTACCTTAAATAAAATTTTCACAAATCAAGGTAAGTGTGAGTCGCAGTGGAACTTCAAGCCAAGTGGTTTTATAGTGACGAAGACGTTGGAAATTTGTCATTAAATGAAGTATTTTAAGTTTAGTAGCTGTCTTAGAATATCGTATGCAAGCACATATGTATCGTTTCTGCAAGGAGTGATTCAACAGCACTGAGACATTGAATTAGATCAGTTGTTAAGTTTTCTGTTTCTTTTGATTGTCTTTAATTATCGAACTGCGTTCTGAGGTTTTCTAACTATAGGATATTCACTAAAAGCCGTCAGATTGGGTTATTGGTCATTTATGAGTCAGATTTCATGCAAACGAGAACAAAACTGGGGACATAATGTGTTATGTACTTACATGTTAAAGATTAAAAGTTGTGACCGCATTCGATTTGCGTTACTTTCGTTGATATTAACCTTATAGCCTTTTTTGATGTATTATTCACTACGTTCAACTTCTCTGCGAACAAGGAACCACTTGAGTACGAGGTTGCAAGTTCAGTCTGATTACGGATCATTTGGTGTTTTATTAACAATTTTGACTGGAAAAACTATTAGGTGCTAATGACTCAGCTTGTGCATCAGGAAGGCAAAAGAAAATGACTGACGGGAGCTGCAGAAGTCAACCTTCTATAGGATGTATTTATTACCCATCACAAAATGGACATCCTCGACATGCAAGAAATGTGCAAAACAAATCATTAACTTGCACCATGAACACCGAATAAAAAATGGCGCACCACAGTCATCACGAAGTTTCACACCATCAAGATCGAAGGCAAACTGTTTGGGAGTCACAAACCGTGCCGGACGGAGAGCTATGTAACCACTCTTAAGGAATTCACATATAATCATGTTGTTGTATATACACTTTTCAGGAGGGACAGCTGGCCCTAAGAGAGTATTATATTTCGCAGACCAGGAATCAGACCAAATCAAGTTGTTTTGACCAAAAGCAAGGCTCATACCCTAGTTGTTGTTCACTTACGCCCATTTCGCCGCTCTTCCTTGCTGCGACGTAAATATACCCTGTTGCCCTTGGAAGATCACGCGTGCGACAAAATATTGAAGGGGGCAGCGCACATTCAACTTACCGTTTCACAATAAATAACTTTCAAGCCAATTTACCATCGAGATTAACAATGCCCATTATTGTGTACGAATGTGTTAACTGATACAACTCTCTTGGTACATCTAATTTCTAAGAATCCTTTCCTTTGTTCGAATTTACATTATCTTACATCTTACAATTCTGTAGCATTTTTTGAAGTTACGCCTTCATCCACTGCTTCCATTGAAATCATTGTAATCTATGCCGCGCGCAATTTGATATGCATAGCGTTGTTAAGTCATTACCACGCACATCCTGTAAATTGTATCGCGCATCCTTGAAACGCGGAAACAGCAGTTTTTCTAACAAGTGCGCCTTGTCCTCCCTTGAATATCTGTAGTTTTCCTTGTGCACCAAACGGCCACGTTGCTATTACTGCGGACTTATTAGGAGCGTGTTTTTTTCCTACTACACTGCGGGTGATCTCCGGTGTACGTAATTATATTTAGTACCTGCACCGTGGACAACGAATGTCATTTATTTGTGGTTCCCTGTCCGACAAGGTTGATGAACTGCATAACTCGACACCTGTTTCAGTATCACTTTAAATTGTTAAGCACATATCGTCATCATTGTTTTCATGTACACTGTCCGCACATTCAGACGCATACGACAGTACAAATTAAACTGACACCTCTTAGATAAACTCTAATATTTCCTCTACCACTCCTTCTCACTCTGTTAAATTCCTTGGGCTCTTTTCTGACTCAATGGCCACTTCGGTAGCTGTTGTTGTAGATATAATGCAATGTTTGCGTCGTTTATCGTTCCCGTTGCTCTGCTTTCTATCAGCACCTCTGTAGTACTGTTGTGCGTTAGTCGTCGACGAAGCAGTTCAACTACGCTGCGTAACCTCATGCTGTGCTCACCATTGCATACCTCCAGTACCACCCCTGTTGCTATTATCAGCCAGTATTGTGGTAGCATGCCAGACAAAATACGGGGTGTCGAATACCGTGAACATCACTGGCATTTTGTGACCTCGGACTCAAGGTGTTTCTTGTAAGACACTTGTTGTCCGTGACATGATCGTATGTCATCAACAAACGTCAAAGTTTTTATTTCCTCTTCCCATTTGAAATTTCTATTAGAGTTCGTTCACTGATTACTCAGTGTCGAAACTGAATTAATGGGGGAGACGCTATAACGTTATGTCATTCCGCTATTACTGCGTCCAATTCATGTTATTACAAGACTGTGCTTGAATTTAATTAGAAGTGCTCGTGAAGTGTAACCAGGTGAAACGATACTAGAGGAAATAAGGAATTTCTTCACTCTATTCCAAACGCTCAGAAAGAACATAAGTAACAACCTGACACACAGATGCAACCATCTAATGTTTCATGGCCTGCCACTAAATTTTTTCTAGCAGTAAAAATAATACAGCCGAGTAATTAAATGGTAACTTCATCAGCTTCGTAGTCAACCATAACGAAAGAAAGATGGACAGGTTTCAAGCTATATATGGATCTAGAATACCTCAAACGAACCGTTGCAGGAAACGAAATGAAAACATTTGTGAACTTGCTGACTAACATCTTAAAATAACAGAAAAAGAATAAAACGCCAAGAATATACAACTAAAAAAATGGAAGGTTGCTTATTGTTGCAAGTAAATTGGTTTAAATATATATATTATGCAACTGCAACAAGGAAACGTAAGTAGTTGACGGGGTTGTTGACCTAGCTGACAGCTCAGTGGGGTTGCAGGTGGTGACTCAA
Source organism: Schistocerca americana (assembly GCF_021461395.2). Taxonomy (NCBI): domain Eukaryota; kingdom Metazoa; phylum Arthropoda; class Insecta; order Orthoptera; family Acrididae; genus Schistocerca; species Schistocerca americana. The sequence goes on from NC_060124.1 coordinate 126,594,066, forward strand.
CCACCAGCGAAGCTAACGACTGTGGTGATCAGTTGTGCTGCTAATGTATGTAGCTATGTGGTTCTCGTTGGTGCATCGTCCCATGTGTTTTCCAGTGTATCATGACAGAATGCGTATGTCAGTGAGAGAATTGCGATTTACATCTTCTACCCTTTTCAACTAGGCTATTTAACAAATAATGAACAAATATGTGTCACCAATGGTCACATACTACAATTATTATCTCAGGTGTTTACAAAGATAGGAATGGATTTTTCTTGAAAGTCGGTCATACACTGTTTCCTGGTTTCTGAGTATATACGAGAATACAGTTACCGCAGTTTCGATTCACTGTTTTGATTTTCTCGATGTTTATTGTCTTAGCATGTCTTTTGGTTACATAACGTGTCCTAATAAATAGTAATATTTTCACTTACGGGTGTTATGAATAGTGCGGCTATGGGATACATAATTTATATTGCCTTCTGTTTTATGTAAAAATGAAAAGCGATGAAGAAGCGATGAGCTAATAATGATAACTAGGTAGATGAGCTTAAACAACATGTAGAAGCTACACGATCCAGTCACAGTTATGTTCGGCGTAAACGTGAGTAATCACTCACGGACGACAGGGGGCAACACTAGCACTGGAGTGTAGGTCTACACAAAGCGTGTCGGGGGACGCGAGGTAACAATATAGCCGTTGTCATAATGTGACGTATCTGACGTCAAAAGGGACATGATCATTGGCTTTCGGGTTATCGTGGAAGCATATCCGAAACGGATAAGTTTGTAAACTGTCCGTGTGCAGCTGTTGTTAAATTATATCGTGGGGGGCAATAAGGCGCTCTCGGTGCCGAAGCAAATGTGCTGTACCACGGGCCATAGATGACAGGGGTGATAGACGGTTGCAGTGACGTTTGCAGGCGAATAGGTGGGCAGCTGCTGAGCAACTGGCCGTGCAGATGGACCATTGGGCTACCAACAGTGTCTATCCAACCATCGTTCAGCGGAAGATGCTGCGTGTCGGCCTCCTGGTTCGTGCATCCATGATGACTGGTGTTAACTTGCAACAGAGGCTGAAGATTGCGCGTCATTAACCCTAGTGGGCGTTCAGTGAATGGTGGCACTTGGCCGTTTCAGATGAATCACGTTTTATACTCCATTGGACAAATGGTTGTTGGCGTGTACTGCCCTGCAATAATCGTCGGAAGAGTCTAGGCTGGTCGGGAAACCTTTATGGTCTGGAAAATGTCTGCGTGGCATTGCCTGGATCATTCCATCATTCTGGAGTTCAAGATGGATTACCGTAAGTATGCATCTGTCCTTGGACACCACGCCCACGCCTACATAAAGTTTTTTTGACATCGGCACGATGGCAGGATAATGCGATGCGTCACACACCTTGCAGCGCCACCAAAATCCCCGGACTTCCGCACATTAAAGAATATGTGGGACGGCTTCCATCAGGCTGCTCTTGCCATTGATCCTCAACCTAGAAAGCTAGCGCAGCTGGCCAAGAAACTCGAGCCGGCATCGCCCCACACATCTGTTGGTTCCTTACAGAACCTCATTAACTCTCCTCCCTCACGTCCGCACTGCGAAAGGTGGTTATTCAGGCTTTTCACATGTGTTCACATTAATGTAAAAGGACCGTGTAGATGACGACTGTAATGAATGAAAAACGTGGAGGAACTGTTTCTTTAGTAGTGACTGTCACAAGTCTGATGAGGTATATTCGTATTAAAACGACAGAACTTAACACGCATTCGTGTATAAAAACTCGTTGGAGGCTTGGCAGACTAGGGAAATTCCAAGAAAACTACGTCCCCGAAAGAAAAGTCCCTTTTTCGCTGTTTTTGGAACGGACTTTAGATAGTCGAGTCCAAAGCTGAGCGGCTGACGAGAGCTACAGCTGAGGCCTGTACTGCCAACTCGGGCCTTTTTCCTCGGAGTGACTGTCTGAAAGCGGCTTAGCGGACACGCGAGCTTAAGAGGATCTGCAGCGTGACTCCGTCCGCCGCTTCTGACCCTCTGCTCCCTGCCCTCATCCTTAATGGGTGGCTCTTCTTACCCCCACCAAACGTCACCGCCCTAGTCTGGCGTAAACGGAGTCCCTCTACCGACTTCCTCTTTTCCCCCCTCACATTTTATTTGTGAACTTTTACTGCGCTTGTAAATCATCTTCAGAGGAATGAACTAAAAGAAACCAACAGACTCCACCGTCAAGTACAGAAAACGATAAAATACTGACCAGACTCTTTGCTAACGATATTTTTGGATGTGATACGGAGGGATATGCGTTCACTGTGACGCTGTCCCATCCATTGTTAGTTTTCCGAAAGAATCATTACTGCTTTTTACGATATGTACTAAATTAACCTTTTGGGGCATCCTATTCCAGTCTTCCTATCAAACGAACTGCCGTGATGGAAATTTAAATGAACCTAGGTCATATATGCTGGAATTTCAGCCAAGGTAGCTGATAGGAACAGGAAATACTTTTCAATAAAATGAATTAGGTATTGACTTACAGAGAATCCGATGTGTACGTGATTGAATCAATATTTCCAGTAATGTTCTTATTTCCACGGTCTCAGTTAACTTTTCCCGTAACATCACAGGAAAGTGCTGTCTTCAGACAACGTTCTAATAGTTCGTAAAGATTAGAGCTAACTGAGCTGTGAAATAACGGAGAGGGAGTGGGGAAGGACCATGGTTTTAAGGACTTCTGAGAGAAGATAAAAATCTTTTATCCTCTCCTCCTCTCCTTAAGCAGTATTAATAATTATCACACGAGTATAGTATCAGTGTCAGATCGAAATCACCCCAGTTGTAGGCGCCTTAAAAGATGTCTCTTCAACACATTTCACATGATAACACATATATCACATGCCCGAACGCATCTCACACTACATCTTCATAAGTACCCCGCAAATTATTTTCCAGTGTTTGCTGTATTTCTCCTCTCGTTTTCCCAACTCTCTTCACTAATTTTATGCACATGTATGGTACGGGGAATGTAAGGGCCTCCTTGGGGGTTCGAAATTATGTAACTTTAACATCATGTTCGTTATCGTGACGAAAGTTGAAGTAAGTGTTATGATTCTCGACTCATTTCCAAAAGTTTGCTTTCGGAATTTTCTTTTTAACATTTCCCACTCCATTTGATTGATAATGTCTGACAACCACAAGCTGACCAAACGAACCAGTGGTGAATCATTCGGTTCTCCTTTCTAGTATCCCTTGCGTTAGTTAAACCTTATAAGGGTTTTAAACCAAAGAATAACTAGCAACTGTTCGAACGACCATCTTGTCTGACACGTCCTTCGTGAGTGAATACATTCCCTCTGAAGTCTTCCAATAAACGTAACTCCAGCATCTGTCTACGCCATGGGTAGATTTAAGCTACAATGGCAGATACATGGGTGTCGCAAATGTAATAGTCAATGTCGAACGATGAAACGCAACTAGCATTCGAAGCAGGGAAGCCTACTGAACGATGTCGGCGGACAGTCTCAAAGAGGAATTATAGGCAAGGTCACTTGTACAGGATGTCCTAGGAGAAGTGGTCAATATTCATGGATATAGCAGAAAACTTCATAATGAGAATACCTTACTCCAAATGGTTTCGGGGATAGAGACCATTTAATTTACATTGTTATTTATTTTGTTTATTCAATACATTGCAGGTCTAAATATGCAACATCAATATTACAACATACGATTTTTAAAGCAGCCACTGAAAAAAATGTATGTTTAAAACATTCGTCTCCAATATTATCGATCACATCCCATTACAGCTGTTGTACAGTTCACAATACACGATTCTGCCCAATGTGAGAAAGCTAATGACCAGCACTTCGACAGATCAACGACCGAGCAGACGGGAATGCTTCCAAGGGGAACAACGACCAGCGCAGTTCGTACATCGGCGACTAATGCTCCAGGAACTGCCAACATACTGAACTCAGGTGCGTGACGTATATGGCGATGCGGAGGACGACGACAAGGCAATGCCAGTCCACGCCAGCATAGAAGATATACAAGGAAACCCGCACGTGTGTCGACATTGGTGACGTTTCCACTAAAAGTGAGAAGCAAAGATCAACGACCGAAGAGTCAGTCGGCGCCCTAGAAACTTGGCGACATTGGCTAAACACTGAATAAATATCTCCGGCAAACGGGCGTGAGGAGGTCTTTTGGGGAGATTCTTCGAGGAACGAAAGAAGATGTGCAGAAACGTCGCCTGGACGGACAGACCGATGGTTGGTCAACGGACTTAGCTGCTACGCCGCTCGACAGGAGATGTCGGTACCGTGCCAATACGTCAACGCGGAAGATGCCACTCCAGATGTTAGCAGAAAGACGTTCGTGTGGTACATACCCAGTTGGATGGTGAGGACGAAGGGACTGCGGCCTCACCAAATTTGTCATTTGTGAAACTAGAAGTTGACGAACTCCGCCAGAAGACGCCGAACCTGAGGCTCCCTTGTTCAATTCTGGGAAAGAGCCGCTTGTTAAGAACGCAATGAGCAAATTTAGAAGGAGATGACCGCGCTGCCGCCGCAATGAGTCACGGGGACGGTACTGAATGGAGGAATACGCCATTGCCGCTGCAACATGACCGTCGCCGCATCTGCTGTCACCGGAATCTGCACGCTATGACTCCGCCGCTCCGCAGTCACGGGGAATTGAGCGAGTTAAAACACATTGTATCAGTCCGTTTGTTTAAAGGGTGTTATGCCTCAATAAATGACTGTTAGTGGAATCACCCATGTTTCTCGCACACCTCACCCTCAGAGTCAAGGAAAGAGACCATTCCCCCGCCCACAAAGTATAGTTTTCCCTCCCGCCATCCCAGAAAAATTTATGACCTTTCCTCCCCTCTGTCCCTGACGCTCAATATCTAGTCACTAAACTCCGACGCGCTACATTTGATATCAGATAACCTTGGCTGTATATTAATGTCCACATGGTAGGGGATTTGTGATACAAGAAGTTCATGACACTATCGGCAGCGACGGGCCGCGAACAATCCGCAGACAGTAGACGACAACCTGCAGCCAGCGGACAGTACTTCAGTAGATTGGTGATTGCAAATTGGTTTCGGATGTTTTTCCTTTTCAAATAACGCATTCGATGCGTAAAAAACAAACGATGTAAACCTCTCATTCCTTCACAGAACTGTGACACTAGAAAATTTATTTTCGGGTGGTGTTAAGTTTTCTTGTTATTTTTATCGAAACTGTAATAAAATTTCTAATGTTTCTTGTTATATAGCTGAGTCTATATTCCTGTGGCTATAGGAAGTACATTTGTGGGAATAACACTCATGAAAAAGGAAAACATTACAGTGACAGACAGTAAGACACAAGGAGTTTCCAACCACGAGGCTATTCAGAGCCTACTTACTCTGCTAGCTCAACTGAGGTCTGACAATAATAAATTGTTGAATCCATTATCAGAGTATAGGTCGGCATCTGGAGCAACCCCGCCCATACTACGGTGTGTCCCTTCTATGGCAAGCCCAGCGAGGATATAACAGCATTTTTTGCTGGTGTCTTTGCAGCCGCTGAACTTAGTTCCTAGTCAGATGAACACAGTTAGCAAATGATAAAATTACAGTTAATCGCGGAAGCTAAGATGCGCGTACTATATCAAGAGAAGTTACGAAATGCATTGGCGTTTGAAGAACTGAAACAAGGTCTGCTCAAAATGTTTGAAAAGCGGAACAGTTGTCTTTTTAATAGGGAACAGTCGAACATCGTGGCCTAAAGGCACAACGAAACAATGGTTCAAATGGCTCTGAGCACTATGGGACTCAACTGCTGAGGTCATTAGTCCCCTAGAACTTAGAACTAGTTAAACCTAACTAACCTAAGGACATCACAAACATCCATGCCCGAGGCAGGATTCGAACCTGCGACCGTAGCGGTCTTGCGGTTCCAGACTGCAGCGCCTTTAACCGCACGGCCACTTCGGCCGGCCCAACGAAACAATAGAAAGCTTTCTACGTAGAATACGAAAGACAAAAGTAACACTTACCATTTGTCTGCAAGTGATGAAGCCAATACATATATTCTAAAAGAAGTGTAGAATAGCGCCTAAGATACTTTTTTGGGAGGATTGCCACCCGAAACACCGCGCCATATTAGGGCATAATTTCCGAAGAATTTAACTAATGCAGTGAACATTGTTACAGTATTAGATGTGGCCGAGCGGTTCTAGGCTCTTCAGTCTGGAACCACGCTGCTGCTACGGTAGCAGTTTCGATTCCTGCCTCGGGCATGGATGTGTGTGATGTTCTTAGGTTGGTTACGTTTAAGTAGTTCTAAGTCTAGGGGACTGATGGCCTCAGATGCTAAGTCCCATACAGCTCAGAGCCATTTGAACCATTTTTGAACAGGATTAGAGTAAATAGACGGCGCGACAAGGTGGAAGAAAAGAAAAAATGTATTTTCCGCAGTGGTTCGTTGTTTCAGATGCGATCAGCAGGGACACCTCACGAGAAGCCGTACATATATATATATATATACATACAGACTGTAGCACTGTTGCGATCATCGATGATTATTATGTGTCCTAATGATTTCATTCCGTCTAAACGTGGCTTTATCAGTAAGCAGTATAAATCGAAGCAAATGGCGATTGTCATCATTTACCACAGTCTAACATAACAGTCGCGACACTCACTGCTGTAAAAGTTGTTGCCGTTTGGCAGATAGAGCGCTCCAAGCGGCAGGTAAGGTGAACGTCAGACGCGTCGTAAGCACAATGTTTGTTTGCATCCATTTCCTACGTAATTTCCGAATTATTCGATTTATTTTATTGCCTCCAAGAGTTTGTGTAGTATCAGATGGCATATACGTTTCTAAAAATGATTCTAAAATATGCGCAAGTGTGGACAAAAACCAGGAATAGAGTGGCAAGCTACAACACAGTCGTGAAGAAACACTTGTGACATTGGACAGAATTTCAGCTTACCACGTTGATATCAAAAGAATATAAACACATAGGTTCACATGTAAGAAGTAGTCTCTTCTTCCCCGGCCCTACCGTTACCTGCGCCACCATCTATATCCGCCACAACGCCCCTATTTCCTTCGACTTCCTCTCCAACATCGACCGTACCTTCTCCTCTTACGTGATCGCCGCCGACCTCAACATCCATAGTCGTTCCGCCGCCCAGTTACGGCGGTGGCATCGGTTCCTCTCCTCCCTTCAAGGCGACCTCATCTCCATCCCCCAGCACACCCGTCCCGAATCCAATTCCACTCCTGTTGTTATCCTCTCCTCCCCCAACCTCCTTGGCCGCATAACGGTGGATGTCCTGGAGCCTATTGGTAGCGACCATCTCCCTGTCCTCCTCACCGTTTCAGAAGGTCGTCGCCCCCGCCCCGACCCCCGTCATGACCCTCCCCCTAAGTACGTCCATGATTATTCCCGGGCCAACTGGAATGCCTACCGGGATACAGTCTCCGCCCGGGTCGATAGCCACCCTTTCACCTACCACCACCCCGATGATGTCACCGATGCCGCCTCCTTTCTCCAGCGGACCTTGTCTGAGGCCGTGGAGGCCCACGTCCCTACTGTCGCCATCCACCCCCACCGTCCTACCTTACCCCCACAGGCCGTCCTCCTCCTCCGTGAATCCCGTCGTCTCTACCGTGCCTTCCTCCGCACGCGTGACCCGGACACACTACGACGCCACCGGCAACTCCAGAGACATGTTCGTAATTTGCTCGCGGCTAAGAAACGCCGGGGCTGGCGACAGACATGAACCCATTTAACTGCTACCCTACCTATCAATTCGTCCAAGTTCTGGTCAGCATTCCGTCGCCTTACCGGAACGAAACCCTCCCCCTACTATCCTCTTCTCCATGATGATCACCCTTTCCCTGACACCCTTAGCATCGGCAATCACTTTGCCTCCTACATCTCAGATGTATTTTCCATCCCCGATGATCCCCGGTTCGATTACTCCCTCTTCCCGGATATCCGCGATCGAACTGACACCTCTGTCCTTCCCCTCGCTCCTGGTTTCCAGTACTTGGTCAACATTGCACACACGGAACTCAATGCCCCTATCACTACACAGGATCTCATTGTTACACTCCGCACGAAACGCAACACCGCTCCTGGTCACGATCATGTCACCTACTGTCACCTTCGTGAAGCTCCTGTCTCTTTCCTCTCCACCCTGGCCAGGCTCTACAATATAGTCCTGTCTACCGTTTACTACCCTGACCTGTGGAAAACCTCCCGTATCCTCATGTTCCTTAAACCCGGCAAACCGCCGTCCGCCATCTCCTCCTACCGTCCCATCAGCCTTACCTCAGTCTTCAGCAAGGTCCTGGAATCTATCCTCACCCGACGAATCCACCAGCATCTCCGCCAGCACCGCCTCCTTCCCGTTACCCAGTGTGGCTTTCGGCCGTCCTTCTCTTCCGACGACCTTCTCCATCACTTCACTCATCTCCTTTCCGAACAGCTTAATTCCCGTCGCTCCGCAATCTTCCTCTCCCTGGACCTCGAACGTGCCCATGACCGTGTATGGCATTCTGGTCTCCTCTTCAAGCTCCAAACCTTCGCCCTTCCCATTAACTACGTCCTTCTGATCGGCTCCTTTCTCTCCCGCCATCCTTCCTATGTCACCATCCACAACACAGATTCCTACACCTTTTTCCCCTCCGCCCGTGTGCCCCAAAGCTCCGTCCTCTCCCCCCTTCTGTACCTTTTGTACACGGCCGACATGCCGCCGCCGTCACCCCCCGTCCACCTTCTCCAGTTTGCCGATGACACCGCCTTCCTTGCCCTTGCCCCCACCCTGCAGCGCTCCCAACACCTTCTCCAATCCCATCTTGACCGGTTCACCGCTTGGTGCAACCAGTGGTTGCTCAAGGTCAATCCCTCCAAAACCCAGGCGATCATTGTAGGCAAAACCACCCCTACCTTCCGCCTCCTTGATTTCTACATCACCATCTATGGCCGTCCTATCGCCCTCACTCCCACCCTTAAGGGGCTCCGGAACGCCCTATACTTGCAATGTTAAAATAACGCTTATAAATTACATCTTTCCTCACAAAGTATTTGAGGTAGGAAGTTGAACTTTTTACAGATTATTTACTGGAATATGGGCTACACATTCACATAGGGATTTTACAAAATTTTAGTTCAGTTATTAAAGATGATTTTTTTTTCAATTGTAATGAAAATTCACAACATTTTTTTGCAAATTTTTATTTATATATTTAATAATATACAGTTTTTTGGAGAAATGCTATGTTAAATTATGCAGAAGGTACTGTGTAACATTTACTGAAAGTTTGAAACAAATATGTTTGGAAGATCCTTAGAAAACATGTAATTAGTATGAGAAAATAAAAGTTTACGGAATCGAGCGACAAAGATTGTATTAACTTTTTAGTGCATTCTAGGTCCATGGGATGGATTATCTTCATCCTCTGCAAACTCCTCCTCCAGCTTCCTCTTGTTCCTCCTCCTGTTTACACTTGCTTGTATTTCTAGACTCTTTACAGCCCTGTCTGCAGCCCGAAGGCGTTCCTTGTTTAAAGCAAGCATCGCTCGTGCCATGTTAGAACCTATCTTCATTCCCATATTTCTAAATACCTTGCACCTTACAATGTTGCCATCATTGAAAGTCGCAACAGCATCATACACACCAAAGTGAAGTGTTTCCATTCCAACAAATACAGTCTTGTGGATTCTCGACCATATAACACTATTTACACTTTCATTGGGGTTTTCAGTTTTTCCGTGAATACACTTTTTCAACAGTTCAGGTGCTGCTAAGTCTCTGAAAATAGGTTTTATCACCTCCATTATTGCATGAGGCAGACTATGCTTATGAGTGTACACTTCACCAGTTAGCAATCCTTTGTTATATTTACACCAACTGTCTTCTTCTTTGGGACACAAGCTATGTTGTGGATTTTCATCGGTTGAAGAAGTATGAAAAAAAAGAGCCAAACAGCCTTCTTCATTTCGTCGACACTTTGTGTATTTTGCCTAATAGCCATTCCATAATAGTTCTGTATTTTGTCAATTACACTGTCAGTTAACCTTCCCTTCCCATCCAACCCTTTACCATCACTGAGTTTTTGTTTTTTGTACGAAGCTTTCAGTCGCCGAAGTCTTGTTCCCATTCGCTTCTGTACGTGTCCAATACACTCAAATTTCTGCACTACAACATCATCACCATAGGGCTTCAGTCCTTGTACATGTTTCAAACTTTTAGAGTCACCGTCACCAAGGTAATTAACATATCACACTTTATCACACGCTTCAGAACGCTGGAGTATACTGGCAACACCAGCCACTTCCATTCCTCCACTACTGCCACTATAGTTAGCTTTGCAATTATTTTCATGTGTACCTTTATATTTTTGTGGACATCTACAATACTTTGATATTACTGCTACATCTAAAACATTCCCTGTATACATACTGGTGGCAGATACTACACCATGAAGAGATGTGTGTCCCCGTTTATGCCAGGTACCATCGAACGCTGCAGTCAATTCTCTGTTACAATTATTTTCCATTACTGCCTCTTCCACAGCGTTCTTCATAGATTCTATACAGACATCTTCTACTTTAGACCCTATTAATTTATTATAGGTCGTAAACTTGGTTGGGGGATTTGGAAGATTCATGACGCCACAGAAAATTGCACCTGCAGTAGCACCCTTACCAACTGAACGCAAGGAATAAAAAAATCTAATGTTGTGTTCGTAGATTTTGCTACCATTTTCTTCAGTTGCAGTTACTGCAACACTGTTCCAAAAGGTGGTCATGTATGAACACTTATCACATTTCAGTTGTATTTCACTAGCAAGTCCTGCGTGCTTTATTATGGAGAGTTCCAGACCAACTTCACTACAATGAATACATCTTACACAGTTTGAAAAAATTCCTTTGAGAACCGAAATATCAAATAATTCATTCACATCCGATTCGCCCATAAAACATTCATAGTTTTCACTCATTGAACCAAGCTTCTTCTGTGAAGTATTTTCTTTCCCACTTTGACTGCTATGGGCAGGTGTACTTGAGAGGTTAGGTTCACTCACTTGGTTATCGTCTTTATTGTTTACAGTAATAACACATACCGTTGGCTTTCCAACATTTCTCCTTTTCTTAAAAGCCTTCAGAGAATTTCTAATAACTTTACTTTTACTCATTATTATACTTCAACAAAACAGAGGCTCAAGAAACAGAATTAATTACGAATATTTTCGAGATAACGACAGAGTAAATAAACATGAAACAATCGACAGTCACACCAGCGATATATATTGAACCATCACAGGTTAGCCATAACACATACTTTATCTCACATCACTAAAATGTACCTGATGAACACGGACGTTAATAATAACACCATTTGACAGCAGTTTAACAGCGCCACAGTGGGTCACGCCCATGTAGAACACATTTAAAAAAAAATTTTAAAATAGTTGTAGTCTTTGGAATTGAATAAACTATATATCTATTAAGAGGTAATAGTCTGCAGATTCAGAAAACGCAAAAAAGTAAAAATGGAACTTTTCATGATTTTGAGCCTTTCCAGAGCCCCTTAAGTACCTTGGCGTCACCCTCAAACTTCGCCTCTCCTGGACTCTCCACCTCTGGACAATCCAAGCCAAGGCACGCTCCCGACTCAGTCTCCTCAAGCTCCTCTCCGACCGTACGTGGGGTCTGGACCCCTCCACCATCCTCCACACCTATAAATCCCTCATCTGCCCTATCCTTTGATATGCCCATCTGGCTTAGATCTCCACCCCCCTACCTTTTATAAATCCCTCCAAATCCTTGAACGCCATGCTCTCCGCCTTGCCTATTGCATTCGTCTCCCCTCCCCTAGGTGGATCCTGTACAATCTCAGCCCCTTCCCCCACCTCCTTCTTTTCTTTGAAAGGTTACAGATCCTGTACACCTCCCGTAAACTCGATCCTCCTCACCCGCTCATCTCCCCAATCCTGTCTAACCCCCGCCCGCTGCCGCGCCTGTATTCCCATGTCCCACCCGGTCTCCATCTCTCCACCCTCCTTACCCTCTCCCAAGGTGGCTTCCGCTAGCTCCCCCTCCCTGATGATGTCCTCCTCCCCTCCATCTACCCCTCCTATCAACTTTGACCCGGCCCCACCCCCCACTTCCGGTGTCCTTTCCTTTAGGCACCCTCCCTCCCTTCTCTTCCCTTCCCTTCTCTTCTCTTTCCTTTTCCCCCGTCCCCTACCTCCACCCCTCTTCCACCGGGCTTCCCCTCCCCCTTCCTCCCTCCCCCTATCGCCCCTGCCCGTGGCATCTCAGCTCTCCCCTCTCGCTCTCCCACTCCCCTTCCTCCTCCTCGTCTCTTGGCAGGTCCCCGGACTCGCACACGCATAGTGAACATTCGCGCGCCGGAGATCATCGCCATCAGTGTCTCGTGTGTGTGCTTCGTTTTGTGTTTCGCGTTCTTTCGCAGTTCCAACTCCACTGTTCACATGTGCCGTCGCCGTCCTCCGTGTTTTGTGCGCCGTGTCAACAAGTGTTAGTGTTTTTATCATCCAGCGTGAACGGCTTCATGTTTATTGTTTTTTTTTGTATCTCCATTTTTTTGCCCGCCGTTTTTTTTGTATTATCTGTATCACTTAAGGCTGAAGAGCAGCGTAATATGCTGCTGACAGCCCGCCTGTATACGTAATTAAAATTACAGTAAAGGAAAAAAAAATATGTAAGAAGCACAGACATGTACCTCTACATGCAAAAGCGATCGACAGCTCGTTTATCGTTCTGTAGGCTTACTGTGTTTGTCATTGTCGCCTGTTGCCACAAGTACGACCTTCATTTTTATATTATTCTAAGTGGGACAAGCAACTGCCAAACTGTGGGAGAAATATGCTGAAAACATTATAATTAGCTGATTACATTACATTTCACGAAAAACCAAATATTTGAATAATTTTCAAACACTCTATCTGTAGGCACTTTCCTTGTCTTGTAATAGTTTCGCTTCTGCACATTCTGACACTTCACACGCTTTTGTAAGGCACAAACAGCTACACTTAATTTAACCACTTCATCGTCAAAGCAGATCTGTGTTGATGATTAACACAAATCTGGCACTGATACATGGAGAGTCGAACTGGCTGCTTCTGTGTCATAGGACTGTTTTACAGCTTTAGATTGACTGTCGAATCTTTGTGGCAGTTTCTTCTTCATCGTCAGTTGAGGGGGCTTATTTGGAATGTCAAACAGTGTGGGTACTGCATTCCAAACGAGTTTGTTATTGTCTGCTTTCATGAACTGGTTTTATTCGAAATGTAGCGAACAAAACCTAGTATTATTATACAGGTAAAGTGGGTCTTTCTTCATAAGGTCTTCTCGTCTGCTATTAACTAGCCTTTTCTGCTCCTAAAACGAAACATTCATCATTTATACACATATAGTTTGCAAGTGAATCCTGGCGATACAGTTTAGTAACATGATGGTATATACCTCCCAGGATCCTAAGGAAACCTAAAAAAGACAGCTGTTGTGTCTTCTTCCTGTTGTTGCTGCAATGTATTGCGCTACAAACGCTCCCAATGGTAAAAACCATTGTATAAATCAAAATAAACAATCACTATTCGCTTTCACGATCGCGCCGAACTCATAGTTCAACCTACCGGCCGCTTGGGGCGCTGTTGGCGCTGTAGGCAACAAAATAGAGGCGAAGTGTCGCGACTGTTATGTTAGACCGTGTCATTTACAAATGACAAAATTCAAGTTGTGTTGCATCGTCGCCAGTTCACAGTTGCTCACACGCTATCTTTGATTGGTGCATAAGGTGGCTTTGTGCGGGTACTATGAGTATGCTGCACCATTTCAAAAATGTACTGCTGTTCCTGCATAGGTTGTTGAACCACAAATTCAGATGAAAAATATGAACTTGGAAGAATACTTGTTTCATTCATTGAAAGCTCTGGAAAACAATTTACGGTCGGGAATCTGACGTGTCACAAAGCGCCGACGGTATTTTCTGACAGGAGTAGGGGCTCTACGATCTCAGAAGCCATAAATATGCGTCATATGTATATGTGTGGCATTTATCCAGCACTTGTCCAATCACAGTTAACCAATCCTTGAGGGGCAAAAGAAAACAAGATTAACAAACAAGCCTAGGTTTACAGGACTGAATAGAAATGGTGAAAAGATCTCTGGCCAAGACTGTAAGAAAAACCGTCACTAAATAGTTCTACAAATACAAAGAGTAATTGTCACTATTGAATCATATGACAGGAATTATTATTCGAAGCAGAAAAATCTAGTAAACATGGGCTGTAAACTCCTTTACAGCTTCTTCGACACTGAGAAACAAATCTCTTCTGCTGCAGTCTCTTTGCTTTCTACAATTCGAGAGACGGTAGCAGGGACCAAAACAAGGAAAAATTTCTAGTAGAGATGGTCATACCTTAAGATATGTTATCACTTATTCATTTTCGATATTGTGAAACACATCTCGTTTAGTGCAGAAGTGTCCACAGCTCCTAAAGTATGCATCTGAGAGCCCATTTGTGCCAAACATTTTTGGTTCGAGTAGTTGTTTCCACCATATCCCTGAATATTGACCATTGCTCCAGAGAAACCATGAATAAAGATATTGAAACCTGTATTCATAAAACATTAATTAGCCTAATTCTACATTCCCGTCGATATCCTAAACTACATAAATAGTGTAGGAAACAACTCACATAGGTGGGAGCACCGTTTAGTGTCGAAGGGAAAGAGGTATTCCATTTGTAAACAGAACTCCTAGAGCACGATGGTACTATAATGTTTAACATTTGACTTGCTTACAAATTGTCCACGGCAATCAACCTAGCAATATGCTACCAGATGACGTGGTGCTTCAGAAAGACACCCGCCTGGCCACGGAAATGGTACTGTTCGAAATGGTAACCCAGAAGTTCAGTAATTTCAAACTGATGATTCCCGTCCAACTGCCAACTGCCAACCGTCACCGTCGTCCCAGTAACATTATTTTCTCTGCTGGTGTATGCTCAATGCACTGCCGCCGAGTAAAGACTCCCGTTTCGCGAGCTATCCTAATGGCTCGATTCTATATCTACAGCTTCTTCTGCATCACATTCCGCAATGTCTGTGGCGGAGTGCACTTCTGATACCACTAACAGATCCCCTCTACCTTGTTCTACTCGCGGATGCTGCTGGAGAAGAATTGATATTGGTTAGCTTCTGTATTGCCATTAATTTCTCGAATTTTCTCATCGCGGTCATTATGCGAGATGTTTGTGGGGAAGTGTAATACGCTGACCGTCTCCGCCCGGAAAGCGCTTTCTCGAAATTTGAACAGAAAACCTCTCCGTCAAGCACAATGATTCTGCTGCAATGTCTGCCAGTGAGGTTTGTTCAGGATCTCGATAGCGCTCTAGCGCCTACTAAACGATCCCGTGACGGATCGCGCCGCTGTTCGTTCGATCTTCTCACCTCTTCTGCCTGCCCTACATGGTCACGATCCAATACTGATAAATAGTGCTCAAGAATCGGTAGAACAAGCGCATTATAAGCCGCTTCCTTCCGGGAGGAGTTTCATTTTCTCAAGGTCCTTCCTACGAATCCCAGTATGGCATCTGCTTTTCCTACTGTTTTATATGCTAGTTCCACATGAGATCACTCTGCATAGCTACTCCTGGATACATTCACGTTCAGAAAAAGCAGAGCGCCTTGAACGACTACAGGTAGGACGTTCATATTCACAGCACTTCTACATTCGGACGTTCTGCGCAAATGATTAGCATTTGAACCACATCGGCCAGCGAGTTCAAGGTCAATATCGATATAGCATTCCAACAGCACCTACCGGTAAAATGTGCCTCCGGCTCTTGTTATCGCTATAAACCGAAGGCAAGGGAACGGAGTGACTCGAGCAGACGCACAAGAGGCTTCGTAGACGTAAGCGCGAACCGTGCCGTCAGTTCAGGCGGCTCGCGGTCATGCCGTTTATTGCTCGTCATCTTCTTTTTATGGTTCCGTCGCCTCTCTTTCCTTTAATTCGATTTACTGGCATCAGTAGGTTTCAGGTTTGCTTGCCCGTGAGTGGCAGCATCTGCGCTTATCGATAAGTGCACTTTCGTACTATCTCTGGAGCGACCACTAGTATTTCCGGGAGTCGTCGTGTGTCTGGAGTGTAGTCGGGGACGGAGCGCCAGTGACGTGCGGACAGTCAATACTCGCCGACCGCTGGCGACACACACGTGAACTGTCGGTCGTCTCATCGGGAGACGTGTATTTGGTCTTTTGAATGTTTCTGAGCCTCGTCAGTTGGTCATTTTGCCCGACGTGGGTTGGTTCCCTCCTCGTGCGGGGATTTCATCGCCAGTGGGCAAGTGTTCCGAACGAACATGGAGTTGGTCGGGTTGGAGCTGCAGTGTTCAGGACATCCTAAACTCGCCTCACCGTTGAGTGGGGACGACCTTGGTTGGTCGTTCGGAAGGTCGTCTCATCAGACGATGTGTATTTGGTCGCCGACCGCTTATGGAATCTCTCTCTGTGCGTGTGACTTGTCTTTTCTCGTTTTTGTTCCATGGTGATTGTTTTTTTAGGATTGCGGAGTTCTTGGCGCAAGTGTTTACTTGGAACTCTGTATAGCTTCTGTGATTTCCGCTGAGCAGATGAATACTGTCTGCGTAATGGAGTAGCCAGTCGGTCGGTTGTAACAGAGCAGCGAGGGAATCGATTAGGTAGTTGATTGGTTCTTCAGCCGTCCCTAGGTCGCGCTGTCACCCATTTAGTGTTACGCTTGGCTGCCTGTCTCAACTAACCTGTTGCCTCCCCAGGCCGACCCTTGGAACACTTCTGAGCATCACTGTTCTGTTGTTTGGGGTTGCTATTTTCTTCTGTCTCAAGTACTGTGCGAGGTCTTCTGTGGTGGATTAATTTAGTTTGTTTTAATGTTCAGTCTGTGGCCTTCAGCCGAACCTTATGAGAGATATTTTAAGATTAGGCATTGAGCCGTTTTTTTTTTATTTAAAATTCTTGTTCGATCTGTATTTAAGCCTTCAGGCGCTTTTGTTTCAAAATCTGGGGCTTTCAGCCGCAGTGTGTAAATTCCTGCTGTAAGGTTTCTCTTTAATTATCTTGAATTCTTAAAATGGCATTTAGCCATAGTGTGTTAATGCTTATCTTAAGGTTTGTCGGTAATTATTTTGAATTATTGTTTGGGCCTTCATCCGTAGAGATATTTCAAGATTTCTTAAGATGGTTTTCTGTTGTTCTGTGTACATGCTTGTCTTTAAAGGTTGCCTTTTGTTATGTTGAAATATTATTGGACTTTCAACCGAGGAATTAATTTAAATTTTCCTTAATATGGCTTTTAGCCGAGGTTTGTAAACGCTTGCCTTTTAAAGAATTTCCTCTGCTGATCTGAAATATTATTTGGGCCTTTAGCCGAGAAGATATTTTAATTTAATTTAATTTAAGTAATGTCTTCAGCCGTTTGTATAACTTCTTTTGCCTTATAAGGAATTATTTATGGATATTTTAATTTTACATAAGTAAGGCCTTCAGCCGTTTCTCTAAATCCTTGTGTTTTTTTAAAGGAATTATTTAAACTTTATTATTGAGCAGTTACTTGGGCCCTCAGCCGTGAATTGATCCTTGTTGTTTTAAAGATAAAACTGTGCATAGGTTTTCAAGGAATAAAGTTGTGTGTTCTTATGTAACTAATAATAACTGATCTTTTCCGTTTTCTACAATCTGATCCGCATTGTACTGCGAAAGCGGATTTCAGGCGCATTATTGCTATGAGCCGATGTGATGTTTGTAGCAGGGAAATAGCTGCTCGAGTGGGACGAAGTGTTTCGCCAGTGCTAGGGTGTGCGCAGAACGGTTCACGGAAGGCCGTAGAACACGACGAGATGGGTCAGGCCGCACCACCCGTTCACCCGCCTCCTTCAAATGGTTCAAATGGCTCTGAGCACTATGGGACTTAACTTCTGAGGTCATCAGTCCCCTAGAACTTAGAACTACTTAAACCTAACTAACCTAAGGACATCACACACATCCATGCCCGAGGCAGGATTCGAACCTGCGACCGTAGCAGTCTCGCGGTTCCGGACTGAACAGAAACGAACAGCTTAGTACAACAGGTAGATCAGATTCTCACTAATGACTGAGAAATGCCATTACGATCAAACAACTGAACCGGTTAACAGCTAAATCTAACCACAGGGTCCCTCTTTTGTTTAATGGCAACCTGTGGTTTAGTACGACTGTTCCGGCTATATTTACGACCAAGAGCTGATTAATTAGAACGTTAATAATCGGGTACAAACCAGAAAGGGAAGGCAAATATAGTAGCGGGACAAATATTGGAACGACAACTGTTGTCTCAGTACAATACCACTACCTATATTTACGACCAAAGAGCCGCCCGAGTCATACACTAAGGGTCCGGTACTAGCCAGAAAATAATGAGGGCGCCCAGGCCACGACCGGTCGTCCGACACGAATGTTGCCAACCAACCGACAGAATGTCGGTCTGCTGCTTGTGGTTGACGCTGATCCCGGTGAAGTACTCCCGTATCTTCGCTCTGGCAGGCGCTCCTTGCGCAGCTCGTGGCTACGGCCACTCAGACCTAGTTGTGGGGCGGAGGATGAGTTTGTAACAATAATTTAATTAGTTGCTGGATATATGCTTGCGTGTTGAATCAGTTTCTGGCTTTTAGAATGTTGTTAATGCTGTCTTTCGCCGTTCTCAACACTGGCTCTCTATTTACTTCTTGGCACCCAGAAAGTGATTTAATAAAACATGGAGCCAATATTTAGAGATCCTAGTGCCCACTTCATTTGAGATACCATTATAGCTGCAGCTTATAGCTCTGAAGAATTAGGAGATTGTCCGGGATTTCTAATCAAAAACGGTTTTCCAAAATAGTTGAGTATATTCTGAAATTCACTGATAAAAAACACAAGTATCCCTACAACCTAACTGAGCAGTTCAGAGTCTAATGCGCTGATGCAACTATAAATGTCAGAATTAAATGTTAAAAAGAATGCTCGCCATAATTTGATGAAAATTTTTCATCAAACGCCACGCTAAATATTTGGTAGAATGTCTGTCCTGCGACGGCACGTGAAAATACGACAATACGCAAACTGAATACCGATAGTTAAAGTCAACCCAGAATTAACAATATACGGCATCCGAGGCTGTTTGTAGCAGTGACACTGATGCGACGCGGCTCCCGACACAGATGGCGTGTCATTCAGCGTCTGGAGAGAACTGGGGCCTTGCTTCCTCGCAGCATCGCAGGGATCTGCACGGAGATACTTTTCCTCCGATGTGTGATGGAGTTCGCAGCAGTTATTGCTTTGCCTCCCATGCATGCTGATGTTGCGTCTTCACATGTGGGTTGTCTTCTTGGGTGTCTCCTCAGCACAGTTCGGCAGAGCCAGCTATGTAGCTAGCAGGTGTGGCCAGCGGGTGGTGACGCTGCGTTGCAATTTGTGGCCCAGCGTCCGGATTTGGGCGTTGTGCGACCGACCAGCACTGTCGTAAAAGGTGCGGGCGGTCGTCTGGAAGAGGTCACGGAGTAGAGGTACTTCCGCGACGTCGTGAAGATGAGCAGTGGGAAAATCGTAAGGCAGGTGTAAGGACAGCCGAAGGATGCGATTCTGCAGAGTCTCCAGCTTCTTCAGGTGCGTGTCGGCGGCGTTCCCCCAGACGACGGCGGCGTATTGGAGTACAGGACGGAGCAGCGCCTTGTACAGGGTGATGCCCAGCCGCGGTGGTAGTTGGGAACCAGGGTTCAGCAACGGGTACAAGGTGCGGAGCCTGTTCCGCACTTTGGCCTTCACGTCGCGAATGTGTGGAGCCCACGTGAGTCGGCGGTCAATGGTGACGCCGAGGTAATGCGCCGTTGGGCGCCACGGGACAGGGCTTCCACCGACAGCGAGCGGCTGCAGACCTGCAGGAACGAGTCGCCTGGTGACGATCAGGAACTGAGTCTTGGCACCATTGAATAGGAGACGCCACTTGACTGCCCAGGCTGCCAGGGTGTCAACGGCGAGCTGCAGACGGCGGCGCATGATAGCGGCATTGAGGCTCCTAGTGTAGAGAGCCGTGTCATCCGCGTACAGGGCGAGCTGCACACGGTCGATCTTCGGCGCATCAGACGTGTACAGCGAGTACAGGAGTGGCCCCAAGACCGAGCCCTGTGGCACCCCGGCGTTGATGCGGCGGACGGAGGACAAGCCCTGCGCAGCCCGCACATGGAAGGTCCTATCAGCAAGATAGGAAGCGATGAGACGTACATGCGACGTCGGGACCCCAAGTTCAAAAAGCTTGAACAAGAGGCCGTGGTGCCACACGCTGTCGAAAGCACGCGACACGTCCAGGAACACCGCGCCGAAGAACTCGCGCTGCTCGAGGGCGACGAACGCATCTTCCACTAACCGAAGGAGTTGATGAACGGATGAGTGGCCCCTGCGAAATCCGAACTGCTCTTCGGGCAGGAGGCCTTCCTCGTCGACGTGGCGCTGCAGCCGCCTGACGTACACCCTCTCAAAGACCTTGGAGACGGCCGGCAGGAGACTAATAGGTCTGTAGTTCACGGGCTGCCGCAGATCCTTCCCCATCTTCGGAATCGCCACGATTTCCGCATGCTTCCAGGATTGAGGAAAGCTGCAGGACCGGAGGATGACATTAAAGACGTCGGCAAGATGAGTGACAGCCACGGGCGGCAACTTCTGGAGCAGGGCGTTGGAAACTTCGTCCGGGCCCGCAGCTTTCCTGGGGTGCAGGGCACGCAGGATGGTCGACACCTCTTCCGCCGTTGTCTCTTCAATGATGTCATCGTCGTCACGTGCCTCCAGGTAGCGTGGGAGCCGGTCAGCAACCAGGTCGTCGGTGACAGCGTCAGTCGGGTCTTCGATAGGCGTAAACGCCGCCTCAAAGACGTCAGCAAGAGCATCAGCCTTCGCAGCTGGTTCGCAGACAGCCTGACCATGGACCAGCAGCGGGGGGATACGTTGCGTGCGGCGGAGGAAACGCTTCGTCATCTGCCAGGCTGTGCCATCTTCAAGACAAAGGGTGGCGACCTTGTTATTCCAGTCGCGATTGCGATGATTGTCAATGGCGGCCCGGATGTCCCGACGCATCCTGTTGAGTAGGCGCTTGGTGTTGGCGTTTCGCGTCCTCTGCCACTCCCGGTAGACCCGGTTCTTCTCAGTGATGGCCGCAAGGATGTCCGGCGGCAGCTGTCGGGAGTAGTCAGGCGGAGGGCGGGGTCGGGGCGGCGTCGCGATGGTGGCAGCGTCGATCGTGGTTGCCGCGAAGTGCAGAAGTGCTTCGTCCTCTCCAACTTCCTCAGGGGGCGGTGCAGCGGCTAGTGAGTGCGTCACGGCTTCTTGAAACCTGTCCCAGTCTATGCCAGCAAGTGAGATACCTCGCCTGGGCTGCTGGAGGGCGTCGAGGTCGATGTCAAAAACCACAGGGACATGATCCGACGACAGTGCAGTCCGCGTCGTGGCGGTGATCTGATGAGGGATGCCCTTGACGACTGCGATGTCAATTATATCTGGGAGGCCACGAGCAGGGAAAATTGTCGGGTCGTACGGCCCCACCACAAGCGCATGGTGACGTTCCGCTATCCGGAGCAGGCAGCGGCCAGCGGCATTGGTGATCCTGGAGTTCCAGGAGACATGTTTGCTGTTGAAGTCCCCGGCGACGAACACTGGCCCCCTCAAGGAAAGCAGAGCATCGATGTCAGCAGGGTCCAGGGGACGAGACGGCGGCCGATAGGCCGCGACGAACGTGATGGCGCCCGCCGAGGTGTGAACAACGACACCAGTGGCCTCCAGCGTCGCCAGTGGTGGAAGTTGTATCACATGGTGACGTATGCCATTGCGGACGTAGACGGCTGTCCCCCACCCGCCGTCAGTCGATCGGTGCGATAGCTGGAGTAGTTGGCCGCCCTGACGTCTACCCTAGGCTTCAGGTGTGTTTCATTAATAAGGCAGACGTCGACGGCTTCATCGCGGAGAAATTGGCGAAGTTCGCCAGCTTGGGTGCGGACGCCGTTGGCATTCCACGCGACGACCGTGAGCCCTCTAACGCTGCCCATGGTGCGGCTGGTGAGTGTTGGCAGCGGTTGGGGCCGGAGAGGCCATCGGCACTGCAGCGGTGAGTTGCTGCGACAGGACGTCAATCAACTTCGTAGCACTGGTCACCAGGGCTGTGAGCTGCGCGACGAGGTTGGCCAGGTCAGCGGTGGAGACAGCCGGCGCGGCCCCGGCGCGGGAAAGGGGGGGCGTGGCTGCTTCGCTGTGAGAGTCCACCGGGAGCTGCTCGACGGATAGTGCCGAGCGCCGGGTACCCACTGGGCGGTGACCCCCGTGCCGGCGGTTGGCGGGGCGCGGTCCGGCCGACGTCCCGGGAGAGGCAGTACCCGGTACCGCCACTGGCTGCGGTGGTGGAGGCGCAGGAGCCTCCGGTGTCGGTACGGCCTCGGATGCGGCGGGAGCAGGAACCGACGTAGCCGGGGCGGTAGAGGACGTCCCTGACGTTGCCGCCGCGTAAGAGACGCCTGGCCGTCTCGTTGCGAGCTTCTTCTGATGTGGCGCCGGTGTTTGGCCACGCTGGCGAGCAATGGCACGCTTCCATACCTCACACCCACGATAACTGGCCACATGAGCACCGCCACAGAGTGCACATGTAAGCTTCTCGGAGGGCGGACGGGGGCACGCACTGCCTGCATGGGCGCCGGCGCATTTAACGCATCTGTCCGGCATAGAGCAGTGGCGCGCGACGTGGTTGATTCCCTGGCAGCGAAAGCACTGCACAGGGCCTCTCCGGGAACGAAGATCTTCGGTCTGGACCGGAACGTCGGCGACCCGCGTCAGTTGGTATAGTTTGCGGTTCTCCACGGTGTCAGAGCAGACGACTAGGAAGAGCGGCATATCTTCGCGTGATTTTGGCGACTTCATCTTCACAACTGCCCGTATGTAGAAGCCCAGGTCTGCGAGTTCTCGATGCAGGTGATCGGCTTCCATGTTGAACGGAAGGTCGCGAAATACGATCTTCAGGACCTTGTCAGGTGCGGAGGCGTGGGTATAGAAAGGGATACCACGCTCAGACGCCTCCTGGGTGACCCGGCGATAGTCATCAGCAGTGCGGAGTGTGATCCTGTATAGGTCCCGCCCCGCAGGCTTCACGGTGTACACGGCCGTTGTCCAGCTGCGCAACAGCTTCTGCAGTTCTCCATAGGGCGGCCGAAACTGAAGAACCACCGGCGGAAGATGGGAGTCTGTCTTCGGCGCAGGATTGCTCGGCGGCGGGTCCGGCGCGTCCTCGAGCGCATCGAAGGAGTTGGCGACGACAGTTGGTGGCGTCGTCGATGACAGCATGCGTCTTGCAGTGCGCCGGGCCGGGACGAAACCGTCAGCGTCAGGGGCGAAGTCTTGCTTGGCCCTCTTCTCAATCGGCGAGCTGCGAGCAGCAGCCGTCGCAGCTGGTGCCCTCCTCTTCTGTTTCCCGCTGCGTCCGCGTGGCCGAGGGGCGGCAGTGCTCTCATCGTCAGAATCGGGCAGCGGAGCAGACAGCGCAGTCTCCAACGTTTCCGTAGCAGTGTCCGTCAAATCCATAGCCGTAGCAGTGGTCGTCATAGGTGGGGGGCCAGATGGGGCCGTCGACAGCGCAAGCGCGGCCGAACGGCGATCTGCCACACCCTTCGCGTCGCTAGCAGGCGCAGGTACGTCCTTCTCGCGGCTGCACATCTCAGCGACTACTCGTCCGTCCTTGCCTTGCTTCCTCGCGTAGCGTCCTTATATATAAAGCCGCGGTGCGGACGGCGAAGGGAACGCCTGATCTTTTCGGCTCTCTCGACTAGCCGCTGGGCTAGTAACGCACCACTTCAAGTTACATAATAATTTATAGCTTCTTTTGCTTATGGCCGATGAAGCTCTTAATTTAAACGTGCATTCAGCACGCAGGTAAGTATTGATAATAAAATTTTGACGTGGCTAAGTTAAATACTTTGGGCGAGAGAATTAATTAAATTACACTGCACGCAGTAGATGAGCTCTGAACTGCCCCTTTTGAGATCCGCTATCGCTATAATTTTATAGGTATTAAAAAGAAACTTTACACATCTTCATAATCATAGCGGACCTCCAACCTATTTAAATCTAAACATCCTAGCCTTATTTATTAGCCTACTTAATCTATCTTGCATCCTTCAGTTTTGAGATGAAAACCACAAAATCATGAATTTCCACTAAAGTCTTAATTTGTGAAATCCAAAGTACTGTTTTTATTAAATCATTATGAAAGATGAATCTAAATATAAATTTTTGAAGTCTCTAGCTCTTTTCTGTTGCGCCAATGATTTTTCCAGAAAAACGTCCAAATTTCGAAAATGGCTGAAGTTATCGAACTGATATTTAACACACAATAATTTAGTAGTATTCCTGACATGCTAGAAAAGTTTTAGTTCATTTGCTTGATTTTTAAGGTATTGCGCAACATTTATGACATCAGAGCTAGTTACAGCAGACTGGCTGGCACACAATGGAAACTGATGTGAATTTACTACAGCGTGAGTAGGCTGCTTCCCTACATAGTGACCACCTCTTGTCGCGACGCTAATCGCCAAACTTCGTGCCTTCCTCTCGGGACAGAGAACCCCGTATATTTGTCTGCCAGCAAAGACCTTCTAAGGACACAACCCACAGACACCAACTCTTCCTCTCGGAAATTGGCAATGGGACCGTAAGAGGGATAGTCGATACTACACTTGAGCCAGTGGCGCCAGACAGAACAGTCTACTATACTACTGGCCATTAAAATTGCTACTCAGGAAGAAATGCAGATGATAAGCGGGTATTCATTGGACAAATACATTATACTAGAACTGTCATGTGATTACATTTTCACACAATTTGAGTGCATAGATCATGAGAAATCAGTACCCAGAACAACCACCTCCGGCCGTAATAAAGGCCTTGATACGCCTGGGCATTGAGTCGAACAGAGCTTGGATGGCGTGTACAGGTACAGCTAGCTGCCCATGCAGCTTCAACGCGATACCACAGTTCATCAAGAGTAGTGACTGGCGTATTGTCACGAGCCAGTTGCTCGGCCACAATTGACCAGACTTTTTCAATTGGTGAGAGATCTGGAGAATGTGCTGGCCAGGGCAGCAGTCGAACATTTTCTGTGTTCAGAAAGGCCCGTACAGGTCGTGTATTATCCTGCTGAAATGCAGGATATCGTTGCGATCGAATGAAGGGTAGAGCTCTGGGTCGTAACACATCCTAAATGTAACGTCCACTGTTCAAAGTGCCGTCAATGCGGACAAGAGGTGACCGAGACGTGTAACAAATGGCACCCCATACCATCACGCCAGGTGAAACACCAATATGACGATGACGAATACACGCTTCCAATGTGCGTTCACCGCGATGACTCCAAACACTGGTGCGCCCATCATGATGCTGTAAACAGAATCTGGATTCATCCGAAAAATTACGTTTTCCCATTCGTGCACCCAGGTTCGTCTTTGAGTACACCATCGCATTCTCTCGTATCTGTGATGCAGCGTCAAGGGTAACCGCAGCCATGGTCTCCGAGCTGATAGTCCATGTTGCTGCAAACGTCGTCGAACTGTTCGTGCAGATGGTTATTGTCTTGCAAATGTCCCCATCTGTTGACTCAGGGGTCGAGACGTGGCTGCACGATCCGTTACAGCCATGCGGATAAGATGCCTGTCATGTCGACTGCTAGTGATACGAGGCCGTTGGGATCCAGCACGGCGTTCCGTATTACCCTCCTCAACCCACCGATTCCATAATCTGCTAAGAGTCATTGGACCTCGACCAACGCGAGCAGCAATGTCGTGGTACGATAAACCGCAATCGCGATAGGCTACAATCCGACCTTTATGAAAGTCGGAAACGCGATGGTACGCCTTTCTCCTCCATACAAGAGGCATCACAACAACGTTCCACCAGGCAACGCCAGTCAACTACTGTTTGTGTATGAGAAATCGGTTGGAAACTTTCCTCATGTCTGTACGTTGTAGGTGTCGCCACCGGCGCAAACCTTGTGTGAATTCCCTGAAAAGCTAATCATTTGCATATCAGAGCATCGTCTTCCTGTCGGTTAAATTTCGCGTCTGTAGCACGTCATCTTCGTGGTGTAGCAAATTTAATGGCCAGTAGTGTAATTCAATGGCTCTACGGCTCATACAGCGCTGTGGACGTCGTGGAGGAACAGAGCGAAGTGAGTTTCGCATGTTCTGTGTGTACGGAATACACGTCCATTATTATTGACTAGATTTTCGTTCACCAAATGTCATAGTTCTTGGGCATGTTCCATGACGACATAGGTCTATAATTGCCTGCATCTGTCCTACGGCTCTTCTTGCAAGCGGAATGATTTGAGCTTTCTTCCAGTCGCTAGGTCCCCTTCGTCGCTCCACTGTTGAGAGGAGCAGGGTCTTTCGCATAATCTTTGTAGAATCTCACAGCTATCTCATCTGGTCCTGATGCTTTTCCACTACTAAAAGATTGTAGTTGCTTTCTATTCCGCGATCGGTTGTCGCACTATCTGCCATTTCGACGTACACACTAAATGAATTGACAGTGTTAAGATTCTCCACGGTGAAACAATTTCGGAAAACCGAATTCAGTATTTCGGCCTTTTAATTTACCTTCATTTCGTTGTCAGATGGGTCTGTGACTGAATGAATGAATAAATGATTTCGAACCGCTTACTGATAAGACCAAACATCTCAGGGTAATTTCTAAAATCTTCCACAAAATTTTACTTTCCGAGTTACTAAACGCTCCTCTCATTGATCTTCTCACTCTCGTTTTGTCTCAGCCACACCTGACAGCGAAGAGATTGTGGGCCAAGCGGGAATTAAAAAAGCTCTGGAAGATTTGGCTCACAATCTTCAGTAATAATTGTTGTCTTTCCACCACCTTATTTGTGCTTAAAACAAGTCAACATAGGGTTTCAAGAGACTGTTCTCCCAGACTCAACACGTAAGATTTAGACACTAAGACTCGAGCAGTACAATTTCGGGATCAGTAAGATAAAATACACTCTTCTAAAAGTTTCCAATTCACTTAAGATTTACTGTTACAAGAGTGCAAATGGAGCACATGATATACATTTTCGGATCAACTGCACAAGTAGTTCTGAAGTACCAGGTATCGACCTGTGCTGAAACACCAATATTAGTACGTGGTGTATGTTCCACGGGCTGCACTGCAGGTGCTGACTCTGGCATCCAGTCGATCGTACAGCTGGCGAGTACTGTCCTGGGATACATTATGACACAACTGCTCAACCTGCTCCCGTTTACTGTGAGAGTGAGCATGCATTGCAGTGCACACTGAGGTTCACAGGCAAAGTGTGGGCGAACATTACCCTGTTGGAACGACATATCACCTTCCAGTTGCAAAAACTGCAAACGAACGGGCCTAACAAAATTTCTTATGTACCGAGCGCTGGTTAGCGTTGCCCCAGAAACCCCATAGGCTGTCGCATACCAGACCATAAGGTATGGGATGGGACAAGTCTTGAACGGTTGCACTCCATGATACGGCTCTCACCAGGTCTACATCGTACGCGCAAACGACCATCACCTGCGTGCAGACAGAATCTGCTTTCATCGCTGAAGGCCACGAAGCGCCATCCCATCTTCCAAATGGTCGTCTGGAGACACCAGTAGACCCTCGCACATTGATGCTATGGCGTGAGAAGAAGACGGGCTACATATGTGCGTTCTCGTAGTCCACTTCTAATAACCGGTTCGTAACAGCACGTGTCGAAATGTCTGCTCTCATAAGCCCTCCGCAGTGCCGCGCGCAGTGGCCGCTCGGTTAGAGGCGCCATGTCACTAATTGCGAGGCCCATCACGCCGGAGGTTAGAGTCCTCCCTCGGCCATGGGTGTGTGTGTCGTTCCTAACATAAGTAGTTTAAGTTAGTTTAAGCAGTGTGTAACTCTAGGGACCGAGGACCTCAGCAGTTTGGTCCCGTAGGAATTCATACACACACACATACACACACACATACACACACACACACAAACACACACACACACACACATCTGTGCTGTGGTAGCTGTATGGTCTGCCCAACTGCCCTTAAAATACAACGTCCTTAGATTGCTTCTGTTCTACGTGGACATCCAGAAACTGGTCTACGGGTATGAAAATGTTCACGTGAGCACTGATATCAGCACAGTTGCACAGCTGACGCAGCACGTAGAAATTATGTGGAAGTTCTCAGAAAAGACTATCACCCCACTCGGAAGCCCGCAATTTGACCCCTTTCAGACTTGCTCAGTTGGCTGTATAAAACACGAGCGCATTTCCGTGGCGTGGTTGCCTGCTTTTTTCACGTGTATGCACCATACTGAGCCTTCTAACTGTAAACATTCGCTATTAAATGGTAGACACAGATGCTGATCTGGTAGCTATGCAAGTACGCTATCTGTTGGCGGAATATGCAGAAAGCATTATCAGTAATCTACTATAACGCAGGTGGTATAAGCCGTCATCGGATCAAAATCGACGTAACCTCTGCAAATTTTCTTCCGGGAGTGTATATTGTAACAGTTTTTAGTGTTCTAATCAGATGTGATGATTGTCGACAACTTTGTGATAGTAGAAACGTCCCTCCAAAAGCGTGTATAATGGTAGCAATTGTCAAGTAGTTTTGTGAAACGTTAGTGATAAATACATCAGAGAATACAGTACAAGTGGCTCTACACTTCCACCAGAAACACGACCGAGCGAGGTGGCGAAGTGGTTAGCACACTGGACTCGCATTCGGGAGGACGACGGTTCAATCCCGTCTCCGGCCATCCTGATTTAGGTTTTCCGTGATTTCCCTAAATCGTTTCAGGCAAATGCCGGGATGGTTCCTTTGAAAGGGCACAGCCGATTTCCTTCCCAATCCTTCCCTAACCCGAGCTTGCGCTCCGTCTCTAATGACCTCGTTGTCGACGGGACGTTAAACACTAACCACCACCACCACCACCAGAAACACGGAACCGTAATGAAAGCGGCCCCAAATACGAGCTCTGGAAGATTGATAGTATCTGACAGGACACTGACCTCCATACTAGGGGTTCTCACAATGATTCTAGCATATAAATGAAGCATGTGAAACCGGACGTTACATGAAATAACAAATATGCAGGAACTGTAAGTGTGGTGCACACGTCAAAAGACAGCTTCCGTGGTTTAATGGGGGTGGAGTCCACCCCCGGTAGCTGAGACGCCGTCACGGTAGCTCAGCGTGTTCGGTCAGAGGGTTAGCTGCTCTCTGGAATAAAAAACAGAGTTAATCGATCAACGACGAACTGAAACGGGTGTCTCACGACGTCCGCCCCGAGCAGATACAACGAACAAAATGAGGAGATTAATAGCGGTCAGCGCGACAGACTGTTAATCCTAAGGGCCCGGGTTCGATCCCCGGCTGGGTCGGATATTTTATCCGCTCATGAACTGGGTGTTGTTTTCTCCTAATCATCATCATTTCATCCTCATCGACGCACAAGACGCCGAAGTGGCGTCAAATAGAAAGACTTGCACCAGACGAGTGGTCTACCCGACGGGAGGCCCTCGTCACACGACATTTCATTTCAATGGGGGCAGAACCCTGTACACATGATGCGTGACAGAAATCTTCACCGCCAGCCATCTACGGTGAAGGGAAATCTGATTGCCGACAAGCATATCTGAGTGTTGCTCAAATATTGTGTGATTCATATTATAACGTGTGGAACAATTGAACAGTGATTTTTAGTATTTGTAATGTGATCGGACAGGGTACTTAGAATCACGCAAACTAACAGCTCCTTCGACTTTCGTTTAGGAACATTCGTACAAGGGAAGCTAATCTGTATGGCAACATCACCGTACTGGCCATTAAAATTGCTACACCACGAAGATGATGTGCTACAGACGCGAAATTTAGCCGACAGGAAGAAGATGCTGTGATATGCAAATGATTAGCTTTTCAGAGCATTCACACAAGGTTGGCACCGGTGGCGACACCTACAACGTGTTGACATGAGGAAAGTTTCCAACCGATTTCTCATACACAAACAGCAGTTGACCGGCGTTGCCTGGTGGAACGTTGTTGTGATACCTCGTGTAAGGAGGAGAAAGGCGTACCATCACGTTTGCGACTTTAAGGTTGGATTGTAGCCTATCGCGATTGCGGTTTATCGTATCGCGACATTGCTGCTTGCGTTGGTCGAAATCCAACGACTGTTAGCAGAATATGGAATCGGTGGGTTCAGCGGGGTTATACGGAACGATGTGCTGGATCCCAACGGCCTCGTATTACTTGCAGTCGGGATGACAGGCATCTTATCCGCATGGCTGTAACGAATCGTACAGCCACGTCTCGATCCCCGAGTCAACAGATGGGGACGTTTGAAAGAGAACAACCATCTGCACGAACAGTTCGACGACGTTTGCAGCAGCACGGACTATCGGCTCGGAGACCATGGCTGCGGTTACCCTCGACGCTGCATCACAGATACGAGAGCATGCGATGGTGTACTCAAAGACGAACCTGGGTGCACGAATGGCAAAACGTCATTTTTTCGGATGAATCCAGGTTCTGTTTACAGCATCATGATGGTCGCATCAGTGTATGGCGGCATCGCGGTGAACGCACATTGGAAGCGTGTATACGCCTTCGCCATACTAGCGTATCACCCGGCGTGATGGTATGGGGTGCCATTGATTACACGTCTCGGTCACCTCTCGTTCGCATTGAGGGCACTTTGAACAGTGGACGTTACATTTCAGATGTGTTACGATCCGTGGCTCTACCCTTCATTCGATCCCTGCGAAATCCTACATTTCAGTAGGATAATGCACGACCGCATGTTGGAGGTCGTGTACGGGCCTTTCTGGATACGGAAAATGTTCGACTGCTGCCCTAGGCAGCTCATTCTCTAGATCTCTCACCAATTGAAAAAGTCTGGTAAACGGTGACCGAGCAACTGGCTCGTGACAATACGCCAGTCACTACTCTTGATGAACTGTGTTATCGTGTTGAAGCTGCATGGGCAGCTGTACCTGTACACGCCATCCAAGCTCTGTTTGACTCAATGCCCAGGCGTATAAAGGCCGTTATTATGGCCAGAGGTGGTTGATCTGGGTACTGATTTCTCAGTATCTATGCATCTAAATTGCGTGAAAACGTAAGCACATGTCCAATGAATACCCGCTTATCATCTGCATTTCTTCTTGGTGTAGCAATTTTAATAGTCACTAGTGTATTACTAATGAGAATCAAAAATTGAAAAACCTGTACGTAATCACACTAATTGGGAACAGAAGACCCCTGGGCACGATCTTGCTAAACAAAAGGAGTATGACAACTTGCTATATGCCCACAAAGAGTTCGCAAGGGATACATATTTTAAGATGTTTACGATGCTTTATAAACACGTTGGTTTGCATCTGCCTCGCCTTTGCGTAAACGCCGTGTATATACGATGAGTCGAGCTCACCTGCTATTTACCTGTGAGGCCCAAGCTAGGGCAAAGCGCTGTAAAAAAGTAACGAACACGCCCGTGGCCAGCCGAACGCCAGACATCAGTGCCGTCTGCGGCTCAGAAGCGAAATCATCTGCGTTGTAGAAGTCCCCCTCAAAAGGCAACAAGTGCGTTTACCCATTTAGAGGACACATATAGCCAGGACCCAGAGGAAAGGCAGGAGAAAACCATTGAACATCATTTTTTGTTAAGTACCTCCTCCAAATTATATTAACCAATTGTTTTCTCAATACAGAAACAAGGTACAGCCATCAAAGTTTTATTTTCTATTTAAAAAAAGGAAAAATATTAATGATCAGCTTTAAGGAAGTTTAATAAACTCTAAATACCAGATGTCAAGCAATTTAGACATGCTTTCCAAATTTAAAAGGATCACAAAAGATCAAACAAATTAAATGTTAATGAACTGCAACTGACCAGCCAGTGTTCAGATTTGGGGCAGAAGTCCACCGGTGCCGTAACAGGCAACAGGCATAGACCTTGGGCCCCAGCCCTCGGCGACAGCAAGGCAAGTGAGAGTGAGTTGAATACTAATGTTCAGCAAACACTCCCTTGAATTCACAAGAGAGCTGATATAAACATGGGAGTACCCCAGACTCAAATGTTATTTATACGTTAAATGTATTTGAGTATCATATAAAATATTCCACTTATTCCGTTAAAGAGTAAGGAGGCAGACACTGCTCGATAGTTTTTACTTAATATCTGGAACCGGAATTTTATTAAAAAGACATTCTCTAAAAAGATAATGTCAGCGCCATAAGGGAGGGAGCTGAACACATGCCAACGCTCCATTCAAATAATAACAAATCTAGTGAAAAATGTGGGAACGCAGCACAACTCAAGCAGAACACCAAGTGGAGGGCAAGCGCCAAGCTGCTTCAAACCAACTGCTGGCAACCTACTCAAGTTTCTGGCGAACATTACAAATGGCGCTCACCCATAATACGAAGGAGGTAGAACGTGGCTCTTATCTCGACTGGGAAACCAAAGGAGTTGACACGGTGTCCGAGAAAATCCCGCGATGAAGGCGTAAGTGATTAGGGAGAACCAGGGCATGATCCGTATACTTCGCCGAATCGCCCTGTCTTCTGCAGGAGTAACCCCGAAACCACACCAATAGGCTCAGCCAGGACAGTTGTAGCCTCAGCGAGAACGCCACGTCATATCCCCTCCGCACTGTTCGAGAAACGCCAGCTCTCGACGCTCGCACCAGAAAATCCGTGCGGCAGCAATAATGGCCAACTGCCCCCCTCCCCATCCCCTCCCCCACCTTAAGAAGCACGTATTCTCAGCCTGACACTAACCTTGCCAACTTCAACCAGCTTCCTTCTCGCTCGCAAAACTCCATCATTTCTACCACAGAGACCAAATATCCTCGAACAAGCAAAGAAATTACTCAACTCTCTGGGCGCAAGCTATCGGGCTCGCAGTCCTTGTCGTTTTCTTTCGATAGCAGTTTTCATGTATATGATTCTTCTTCTACTATATTACATTTTTTTTTAAAAATATTTAAAAATTTCCTATTTTATTGGTGTAAACTTAGTAACGTACTGTCATGCCAGTTTATATAACGCACTTCCTTTTTTACAAATGTATCTCATCTGTGTCGTAAACTAAGCCAACTGAAAACTTCCCAATGCAGTTTTGTACATTTTGTGGATGTATGAAGTGGCGAGCGAGGAGGCGCAATGATTGTCGCAGTGTACTATCATCCGGGTGGACGATGGTTCAAATCCCTGTCCGTATGATGCGACGGTTCTTTTGAAAACAATCTGACCGTTTTCCCGCCCCGATTTCTATTAATTAATGCCAGTGCTTCATCTTTTAATGAGCGTACTGTCGGCGGGACGTCAAACCGTAATCTTCTTTCCTTCATTTAACAAAAGTACTTTTCGCTGTGCTGTTAAGAATTTTGTTGATAAACATTCAATCGAAGTAAGTCAGTAAGCAGTGAATAATTAGTCAGTAACTCAGCATAGTACCCTCCTCATGCATACTGAGTGACAATGTGGTTCCTGTACTGCTAGAATTGAACTGCAGAACTTGTTCTATGGTGTGACGTTACTTTCTTTTGCCATGTTTTTCATAATCTGCCTTACTTTTCATTTCATTTTTGAACTTTTTGTCACATGTATCTAGGGATGAGCAATGCTTGCCGAAACCGAACATTTCGTTGAAAGCTGTACGATTATGCTGAAGAACAAAGTATTTCCAACAATTACCTTATCATGGGAACAGAACAATAACAAGTACTTGATATTGGCCTCCATAGTTATCCAAATGGGTCCATTTGTGATGGGAATAACAAGTGACCATTTGTTCTATCTACAGTCCCATAGGTCTGCAAGATTACGTAGGAGCTTTACTAGTTAATTGGGAGCAACTAAGCCTGCGTACAGTAGAGTAATAGTTAATATTTAATACCACTATTCATGTTAATTTGAAGATTGAATAACAATAATGTGTTTCTATTGTCAAACAAAACCTACGATGACGCACTGTCGGTAAGATAGCGCAATATGCTGTAGGGGTTGCACTATCATCGGCGATTAGATAAGACTCAGGAGGCTTGTTTGTGCACCCCACTGTTTTCACTCTGCAGGCAGTAACTGTGCTGGATTCAGGGGTTAACAGCGTTTGCAACATTCATTCTAGGATACAATCATAATCCACTGACAAGTACGTGCTCCTGCTAAACAACTTCGGCCGTTTTAGCGAGTTCATATTGTAGGCCTGTGGAAAGCTAGATGCATGTATGGACGGACTGCTGCACATGATGAGCACGTTGTATCGATGGTGTGTCTGTGAAACATTCCCACTTCTGTAGACCAGCTTCTGGACGTCTGAGTATACACACGCACTGCAGGAACGATACTCTGCCGAGCAGCGGTGGCCCACCGAACATCGTCAAGAAACGAGATCCTGGCACTTGTTGCATCTGCTCCGTCATCAGGAACCATTGGGAACCACCAGCTTGCACCTGTGCCTCTGCTCAGGCTACCGATCACAGTACGATCCTCCGCTCATGGTTCCCCTGATGTCATGAAACAGTTTACCGGAGGCTGAAATGGCGCTCTGCTGTCTTCTGTCCTTTCAGTAACATGTGTATGGTGTAGATCTGGTGAGCTGCCTTCTCTGTTTTTTAGTCCGCGACACACAGCTCCTTTCCCGGGCGTCATAACGTGGTGGATCATCAGTTACCACAGGCTGTCACATTTGATGTTTCTGCAGCGTAAAGTAGGCAGTGCCTGCTACATCGCATATGTTATCCAAGCGCTACTGTCTTCTTCCGAAAGGAAGGTGGGGCCCGGCCAGCAAGAACACCAGATATCCTGACAGTTAAATACATATGAGGCATGAGGAAGCGGGAAATTACTCAATTCCCGTGGCCTGAAAAAGCCGTTGCTGAACTGGAACAAAAGGCGCAAGGTGATAGGGACAGCGTAACGGAAGATGCCATTTGACATATTTATGATCCTTTGTATAGGAGAATAAAGGCCGGCTGTGCCGCCAGAGGGCAACGTACTGATGCGGCTGAGATACGGGTGTTTCATTTTTCGGCAGTATTTGCTATCACATAAACGTACAATGGTCAACTACATGTCATCTCACTTGTCAATGATTCGTTCTTGATGGCACTGTATGTTATGTACACATTTACAACCACCTGTAGGTAAGGAAGCTTTTCCCCCTCTCTCTCCGTTCATTGTGCTGTGGTTAGCCAGAAGTAAACAAGAACCACAACCTGCTCAATCTTGACTTTCTGTGAAAGACAGCCAAGAGTTCTCTGTACATAATTGTTTTAGCTGCTATAAAAGTGATTGAACTCTACGAATTATTGCTGCGGATTTTATCGACTGCCAATTTATATGTGAAAAACGGATAATCTTTGACTTGTATCTTCATTCGCCTAAAATCAATAATCTCGGGAAATCGGATGCTCTCTTCTGTCCTAAGCGACAGCGATAGGGTCAAAAGACGTTACCTTTGTTTTTATAATGAGATCAATTCTGAAGTCATCATTTTTTATATTGCTTTTATTTTCTCAAATGCTTTTCCGTACTACCATTACTCTTCATTTCCCGTTTGTTCACTTTCAATTTTTGTAGATCAAGGGCTTGCAGGATTTCAGTTCAGTCCCCTGTCTAGTCGAGTATGCCGTATACACTAGGCGCAGATTTCACGTACCTGCCGTTGTTGTGGAAATGCGTTGTCACTATTCTCTTTCTTCTACCAATAAAGAATATGATGTTAAATATGTGATGAATAGGATTTTAGATTGAGAGTGTATTTCCGTGTGCCACTTAAATTTTCTGACGATATTGTGATAGTTTGAAACTTAAAAAAAAATTGAGCAGCATGCTTCAAATCGTATGAGACGCCCTTGATCTACAAAAATTGAAAGTGAACAAACGGGAAAAGAAGAGTAATGGTAGTACGGAAAAGCATTTGAGAAAATAAAAGCAATATAAAAAATGATGACTTCAGAATTGATCACGGAAAACAATTATGTTGTCTTAGTACTATAATCACAAGGGACAATAGAAGCTTAATATAAATGAAGAGAAGGGCAACAATGGCAAAACAGGCATTTTAGACTAAGAAAAACATTTAAACCACCAAACCTATGAATGTAGATATAAGAAAATCCTTAGCTAAAACATCTGTATAGAGCACACTCTATGAAATTGAATGTAGGAATCTGGGTGAACATGAAGGGAAACCAATTGAATCAGCTGGAATTCGGTAATGGCGAAAATGAAACGAACGAGCTGGACAGTTCAAATGGTTCTGAGCACTATGGGACTTAACGTCTATGGTCATCAGTCCCCTAGAACTTAGAACTACTTAAACCTAACACCCAGTCATTACGAGGCAGAGAAAATCCCTGACCCAGCCAGGAATCGAACGCGGGAACCCGGGCGCGGGAAGTGAGAACGCTACCGCACGACCACGAGCTGCGGATAAGCTGGACAGTAGAAAAACCACTCTGCAGGTCTTGAAGGAAGTCAATGAACAGAGCAGATTATCAAAGGAAACTGAAAAGGGAAAATAAAATTTATTGGGAATTCCGTCAGAGACAAAACCGTCATTATTTTTAGCTCTTGAGGGGAAACTGCTGGATAAAAAGGGAAAAGACCGCCCAGGATAAAGTATTTGCAGGACATCGAGAAGAGGATAATACCTGAAAATTAAGTGAAACTGAAACGAGCCGCCAATGGCAGAAGAGAGTGGCGGGCATTAGCTTTCAGAGTGTGTTTTCTGTGTTGCATAAATTCGTCTCAGCAAAGAATTCTGTTAATTCAGTTATCTGTTAACAGATAATTCCAACGAAGTTCGTTTCCACCTCCACGTTCACTTTATCTCAAAACGTGAATCACTGGATCAACGGAGTAATTTTATATATAATGTTGCAGGTTCTCTTGTCACCAAACCGACAGAGAAAAAATAGAATAAGAGGAGTGAGGAAGTAATTATTTGCTTCAATTGAAACTGCCTACACTTAATTCAATTATTTGCCGTTGATCGGTCAAGAGATTGTACATGCGCATCTAAAATACGGTAGATAACATTTGCCTCCTATGCAAAAACATGTTCAGGATCTAAAGCATGATGCCGTATGTACTGGGATTTTCAAAATAAGTATCGGGGACTTAGGGCTTTGTAGAATTTATATGCCAGTTGAAGGTGGAGAGGGGAGAAAAGGAAAGTAAAGGGAGATCACTGCTGTCAACGCCACAGTACGCGAAATCAGCGGCGACAAGTAAAAACTCGCACCCGACCGAGATTCGAACCGGGATCTTCTGCTTACTACGCACGTGCGTTAACCATTTCGCCATCAGGGGTTCAGCCTTATCTTTCCTGCTCGGACTAGCTCAGCACGCCTCACTCCAAATTCACAGTCCCATCGGGCGCCACCTATTCACAGTCCCCTGTCCATTTCCTCCATGTTCACTCACGGAGATTCCTACAGGAGGTCCGACTTACTTGTGCGACCTCACTGAAGAAGGTGAATCCATTGCCCCAGCTAGGCCACTCAAATTATGTGAATGCGTGGTGTCTATTCTTTCGGACACGACCGAAAGTACAGACACCACGCATTCGTATAATTTGTAGAATTTACTACATAATAAAGCAAATGAAAGTAAGACTCCAGCAGTTTTCTTTGTATACCTGTTCACATGCACTGTTTCCTTATTCTTTCGTTAGAAAGCGTTAGTAGCAAAAACGACGACCAAAGAACAGAAGACTTTCTATGCTGTAGGTGTTTGCAAGGATTGAGTCTGACGTTACAGTGCAACGGTGTTAAGTTCCATTGATGACGATAATGATGAAAGGGTGAGGACAACACAAACTCCCAGTCTCGGGCCAACGAAAGCCTTAACCTGGCAGGGGATCGAACTCGGAACCCCGTGATCAAGGGGCAGCAACGCTAACCACTTTTTTTTCCTTCATTTTGTGCGATATTGTGTGTAGCGTTTGGCCTGACCGGACGTCACATGACATACGTTCCATTTGTTCATTGATTCCTTTACTCAGTTGTTGTATTACTGAGTGCCACCGGCTCTCTGACCGAACACGCTGAGCTACCGTGCCGGCGTGGACCGCGAGCAGCGGATGGACGACAGAGAATGACTGAAGAACGGGATGAACGACTGAGAGTCTTCCACGCGTTGCCTCAAGAAATCGGTTCGGGAGGCTAGTGGTAAATAAGCATTTCCAGTGGGGTCTGTGTGGACGCTCTTAAGGAGACCCTTACAACTACGTCTTTGTCGTTTGTAGTTTTTACAGGGTTTGAAGTGCACACTTTGCAAAAGAAATTTTGGTGCGTGACCTGAAGATTTTTCTGGATCATGTTGTCTTCGGTGAATCGACATTTCACCTTCATGTAAACATGGACAAACGTTAGCATCAAATTCCCACCAGATGGTAAAGTAGCTACGAGACTTCCCCAAACTGAAAAACTTTTTTTTTTTTTTTGTATTTTCTGTATGCCACTGGAGAGTCTTCCTTTTTCAGTGAAGCAACTGTAACTGATGTTTCTTATTTTGATGTTCTCTTTCACCTATTTGTAGCACTAGAACCACAGAACATCATTTGGCAGTAAGATGGTGTGAGCCTCACTGGCATAACTCAGTACTTGACTAGTTGGACGACCGCTGGATTGGCCGCAAGGGGCCGGATGACAGAGCTTGATTCTCTTGGCCTCCACGTTAACCTGACAGGGCGTTGTGCATTTTACCTTAGCGTGTTTATAAAAGATCATGTGTATGTGTTTCCGCTACCAACTAATCTAACCGACTTGACAAACAGAACTGAAGAAGTTACGGCAACAATTAATCCAGACACACTGATCGAGGTTTGGGAATACCTCGCCTATCAACTAGGTTGTGCGTCATGTGGCGAGTGATGCTCAAATTGAGTACTTG
The DNA here is from genome assembly GCF_021461395.2 of Schistocerca americana. Classification (NCBI taxonomy): domain Eukaryota; kingdom Metazoa; phylum Arthropoda; class Insecta; order Orthoptera; family Acrididae; genus Schistocerca; species Schistocerca americana. Next base: position 126,633,080 of record NC_060124.1, read on the forward strand.
CAAGAAAAACTGTTTGAATTTCTCTTTTATTTGAAGTACGATTTATAATTTTAAGTTGAATGTAATAAACGCTACGAAGTCTTGGAAACATGATATTCATTTTGAAATAGTCCATACTTCTCCTCGTTCTCTTGCTTTATAATAACAAAATGTACCATTCGACGAGAATTAGTATTAACACAGTCAATAAATCAGTTCCCTATTCTCAGACCATAACATCCAGCCTTTATAAAATATTATCTTCAACTTCCATTCGAGTTTAATTTTTTAGTTATTGTGGTTCATGGTGTGGGTTCCTGTAGTCATGTCCCAGTTCATGAACCACGGGCAACGTATGAGTGGCCAAGTAAGTGGTCCCGACAGTCGGGATACCAGTTACTTTGGAATAAGGCTGGGCATCCCGGACATATTGCGAGTCGTGGCCACCTTTGTGCTCATACGGCTAAGACTACCAAATCCACCGGTTAGTCCCTCAACCGTTAGGGGTAAAACGCAATGGGACTCGGGGCAAGTAAGGCTAGCAACCTGCTTCCCTGGTACTTTAAAAATTATGCTGGCAACAATCACAGCAAAATGCCTCGGACCTATGGAGGTGACGGAGTCCCACCTCTAACTGACAAACCAGGGACTCCTAAGATACGACTTGGCAAACAAATGGTAATGAGATGGGGAGCTATTAATATCAATGGGGGCTACTCTGGGAAGAAGGCAGAGCTGGCAGAGACTGCAAGTAAGATGCGGCTGGACGTGTTAGCTGTCAGTGACATTCGGGTAAGGGGTGAGAAAGACGAGGAAGTGGGAGAATACAAGGTCTACCTGTCAGGAGTCAAAGCAGGAATAGCACAATGGGCTGTAGGGCTTTACATTAGGAAAGAAATGGAACCCAGCGTAGTTGCAATAAGGTATGGAAACGAACGACTGACGTGGATAGATTTGACAGTGTCTAGCAAGAAAATTAGGATTGTCAGTATATTCTCATTGCGAAGGGACAGATCAAGATAAGATGGATAGTTTTTATGGTGCACTCAGTGATGTAGTTGTTAGAGTAAAAGACAAGGTTAGTGTTCTGCTCATGGGTGATTTTAATGCCAGGATTGGAAATCGAACAGAAGGGTATGAAAAGGTTATGGGTAAATTTGGAGAGGATATGGAGGCCAACAGGAACGGGAGACAACTCTTGGATTTCTGTGCCAGTATGGGCTTAGTAATCACAAACTTCTTTTTTAAACATAAGAACTTTCACCGGTATACTTGGGAAGGCAGTTGGATAAGCAGCTGCAGCAGCAAGTCGTATACTCTTAGCTCACTTATTTGTTACGTAGTTTAATTCTTAATTTATTTGCGTGATTTTGGTACTTGCATTGTTTAATTCATAAATTTCGGGCGTATTATAGTATTTGAGAGTTGTAGCATCGCGTTTTAGTACCTGAATAGTGTAAAATCGCGTAGTCTCCTTCCGCCGCCGAGCAGTGCGTCAGCAGTGCGCAAGTAGCAGCATTACTGCATTTACTAGGCAAACTTGTATTTTAATAACCGTTTAAATTTTGTGTCGAATTGTTTGTGCTCTCTGTAGATTAGTTCATACGTTCTTTACACAACAGTTTTTAGCATGGATAGGGACTGCAACTGCTGTGTTCGGATGCAGGCTGAGTTGGCATCCCCTCGCTCCCAGCATCAGGCAGAGTTGGCTTCGGTCACACAGCTTGAGGCTGTTGCCAATGGGCGTCACTGTGGGGGTCCGGATGGGGGTTTGTCGGGGACAGCCAGCTCGTCCCACGCATCCCCCGATCGGACTACGACTGTGGCTGCCCGGGATATGCCCACATTGAGGCTGATCCCTCACCTGTGGAAGAGTGGGAGGTCGTCTCGAGGTGTGGCAGGGGGGGGGGGGAGAAGACATTCCAGAGGGCTGAACGGAAGGGCTCTCCAGTTTGTCTGACGAACCGGTTTCAGGCTCTGTCTCAGGCTTATACTGATCTCCGGCCGGACATGGCTGCTTGTCCTGTTCCAGAGATTGCCCCTCAGTCTGCAAGATCCGGGCGGTCGCAGAGGGTGGGCTTACTGGTAGTCGGGAGCTCCAACGTCAGGCGCGTAACGGGGCCCCTTAGGGATATGGCAACAAGAGAGGGGAAGAAAACCAATGTGCATTCCGTGTGCATAAAGGGGGGGAGTCATTCCAGATGTGGAAAGGGTCCTTCCGGATGCCATGAAGGGTACAGGGTGCACCCATCTGCAGGTGGTCGCTCATGTCGGCACAAATGATGTGTGTCACTATGGATCGGTGGAAATCCTCTCTGGCTTCCGGCGACTATCTGATTTGGTGACGACTGCCAGTCTCGCTAGCGGGATGAAAGCAGAGCTCACCATCTGCAGCATCGTCGACAGGACTGACTGCGGACCTTTGGTACAGAGCCGAGTGGAGGGTCTGAACCAGAGGCTGAGACGGTTCTGCTACCGTGTGGGCTGCAGATTCCTCGACTTGCACCATAGGGTGGTGGGGTTTCGGGTTCCGCTGGATAGGTCAGGAGTCCACTACACGCAGCAAGCGGCTACACGGGTAGCAGGGGTTGTGTGGCGGGGACTGGGCGGTTGGGCGGTTTTTTAGGTTAGATGGCCTCGGGCTAGTACAGAAAGGGCAACAGCCTCAAAGGGTGCGGGGCAAAGTCAGGACATGCGGGGACCAAGCAGCAATCGGTATTGTAATTGTAAACTGTCGAAGCTGCATTGGTAAAGTACCGGAACTTCAAGCGCTGATAGAAAACACCGAAGCTGAAATCGTTATAGGTGTAGAAAGGTGGCTGAAGCCAGAGACAGATCCTGCCGAAATTTTTACAAAGGCACAGACGGTGTTTAGAAAGGATAGATTGCATGCAACCGGTGGTGGCGTGTTTGTCGCTGTTAGTAGCAGTTTATCCTGTAGTGAAATAGAGGTGGATAGTTCCTGTGAATTATTATGGGTGGAGGTTACATTCAACAACCGAGCTAGGTTAATAGTTGGCTCCTTTTACCGACCTCCCGTCTCAGCAGTATTAGTGGCAGAACAACTGAGAGAAAATTTGGAATACATTTCACACAAATTTTCTCAGCATGTTATAGTCTTAGGTGGAGATTTCAATTTACCAGCTATAGACTGGGACACTCAGATGCTTAGGACGGGTGGTAGGGACAGAGCATCGAGTGACATTATACTGAGTGCACTATCCGAAAATTGCCTCGAGCAATTAAACAGAGAACCGACTCGTGGAGATAACATCTTGGACCTACTGATAACAAGTAATTGTAAACTGTCGAAGCTGCATTGGTAAAGTACCGGAACTTCAAGCGCTGATAGAAAACACCGAAGCTGAAATCGTTATAGGTGTAGAAAGCTGGCTGAAGCCAGAGATAGATCCTGCCGAAATTTTTACAAAGGCACAGACGGTGTTTAGAAAGGATAGATTGCATGCAACCGGTGGTGGCGTGTTTGTCGCTGTTAGTAGCAGTTTATCCTGTAGTGAAGTAGAGGTGGATAGTTCCTGTGAATTATTATGGGTGGAGGTTACATTCAACAACCGAGCTAGGTTAATAGTTGGCTCCTTTTACCGACCTCCCGTCTCAGCAGTATTAGTGGCAGAACAACTGAGAGAAAATTTGGAATACATTTCACACAAATTTTCTCAGCATGTTATAGTCTTAGGTGGAGATTTCAATTTACCAGCTATAGACTGGGACACTCAGATGTTTAGGACGGGTGGTAGGGACAGAGCATCGAGTGACATTATACTGAGTGCACTATCCGAAAATTACCTCGAGCAATTAAACAGAGAACCGACTCGTGGAGATAACATCTTGGACCTACTGATAACAAACAGACCCGTAATAGAAGGCAGATTTCAGACTACCTAACAGATCAAAACGAAAATTTCTGTTCAGACACTGACAATGTTGAGTGTTTATGGAAAAAGTTCAAGGCAATCGTAAAATGCGTTTTAGACAGGTACATGCCGAGTAAAACTGTGAGGGACGGGAGAAACTCACCGTGGTTCAACAACCAAGTTAGGAAACTACTGCGAAAGCAAAGAGTGCTTCACTCCAAGTGTAAACGCAGCCAAAACCTCTCAGACAAACAGAAGCTAAACGATGTCAAACTTAGCGTAAGGAGGGCTATGCGTGAAGCGTTCAGTGAATTAGAAAGTAAAATTCTATGTACCGTCTTGACAGAAAATCCTAGGAAGTTCTGGTCTTACGTTAAATCAGTAAGTGGCTCGAAACAGCATATCCAGACACTCCGGGATGATAACATTGAAACAAAGGATGACACGCGTAAAGCTGAAATACTAAACACCTTTTTCCAAAGCTGTTTCTCAGAGGAAGACCGCACTGCAGTTCCTTCTCTAAATCCTCGCACAAACGAAAAATGGCTGACATCGAAATAAGTGTCCAAGGAATAGAAAAGCAACTGGAATCACTCAACAGAGGAAAGTCCACTGGACCTGACGGGATACAAATTCCATTCTACACAGAGTACGCGAAAGAACTTGCCCCCTTCTAACAGTCGTGTACCGCAAGTCTCTAGAGGTTAGGAAGGTTCAAAATGATTGGAAAAAAGCAGAGGTAGTCCCAGTCTTCAAGAAGGGTCGTCGAGCAGATGCGCAAAACTATAGACCTATATCTCTGACGTCGATCTGTTGTGGAATTTTAGAACATGATTTTTGCTCGCGCATCATGTCGTTTTTGGAAACCCAGAATCTACTCTGTAGCAATCAACATGGATTCCGGAAACAGCGACAGTGTGAGACCCAACTCGCTTTATTTGTTCATGAGACCCAGAAAATATTAGATACAGGCTCCCAGGTAGATGCTATTTTCCTTGACTCCCGGAAGGCGTTCGATACAGTTCCGCACTGTCGCCTGATAAACAAAGTAAGAGCCTACGGAATATCAGGATTGAAGAGTTTTTAGCAAACAGAACACAGCATGTTGTTATCAATGGAGAGACGTCTACAGACGTTAAAGTAACCTCTGGCGTGCCACAGGGAAGTGTTATGGGACCATTGCTTTTCACAATATATGTAAATGACCTAGCAGATAGTGTCGGAAATTCCATGCGGCTTTTCGCGGATGACGCTGTAGTATACAGAGAAGTTGTATCATTAGAAAATTGTAGCAAAATGCAGGAAGATCTGCAGCGAATAGACACTTGGTGCAGTGAGTGGCAACTGACCTTTAACATAGACAAATGTAATGTATTGCGAATACATAGAAAGAAGGATCCTATATTGTATGATTATATGACAGCGAAACAAACACTGGTAGCAGTTACTTGTCTAAAATATCTGGGAGTATGCGTACGGAACGATTTGAAGTGGAATGACCATTTAAAATTAATTGTTGGTAAGGCGGGTACCAGGTTGAGATTCATTGGGAGAGTCTTTAGAAAATGTAGTCCATCAACAAAGGAGGTGGCTTACAAAACATTCGTTCGACCTATACTTGAGTATTGCTCATCAGTGTGGGATCCGTACCAGATCGGGTTGATGGAGGAGATAGAGAAGATCCAAAGAAGAGCGACGCGTTTCGTCACAGGGTTATTTGGTAACCGTGATAGCGTTAGGGAGATGTTTAGCAAACTCAAGTGGCAGACTCTGAAAGAGAGGCGCTCTGCATCACGGTGTAGCTTGCTTGCCAGGTTTCGAGAGGGTGCGTTTCTGGATGAGGTATCGAATATATTGCTTCCGCCTACTTATACCTCCCGAGGAGATCACGAGAGATTCGAGCGCGCACGGAGGCTTTCAGACAGTCGTTCGTCCCGCGAACCATACGCGACTGGAACATAAAAGGGAGGTAATGACAGTGGTACGTAAGGTGCCCTCCGCCACACACCGTTTGGTGGCTTGCGGAGTATAAATGTAGATGTAGATGTAGATCTGTCATTGACTATATAATAACAGATCAGGAATTCAGGAAGGCTGTGAGGGGCACACGTGTATTCAGGGGATTCTTTGATGACACTGATCATTATTTAATCTTCAGTGAAATTGGGATTGTGAGGCCGAAAGTGCATGAGATCAGGTCCATATATAGGAGGATAAGAGTGGAGAAACTTCAGGATAAGGAAATCAGGCACAAGTACATAACAGTGAGCTCAGAAAGGTACCAGTTAGTTGAAGGTAGTCAATTTCAGTCATTGGAAAAGGATTGGACAAGCAACAAGGACACAGTACCAGAAGTGGCTAAAGAATGTCTTGGAACAGTGGTGTGTAAAAGTAGGATGAAGCAAACAGTTTGGTGGAATGATACAGTCAAGGCAGCCTGTAAAAGGAAAATGAAGGCGTATCAAAAATGGCTACATACCAGAGCCCAGGTAGACAGAGAAAGTTATATTGAAGAAAGAAACAAAGCCTAACAGATAATTGCAGCATCCAAGAAGAAATCTTGGGAAGACTTTGGAAACAGGTTGGAGATTTTGGGTCAAGCTGCTGGAAAACCATTCCGGAGTGTAATTAGCAGTCTTCGAAAGGGAGGTAAGACGTAAATGACAAGTATTTTGAACAGGTCAGGAAAACTGCTGGTGAATCCTGTGGATTCCTTGGGTAGATGGAGGGAATATTTTGAAGAGTTGCTCAATGTAGGTGAAAATACGATCCGTAATGTTTCAGATTTCGAGGTACAACGGGATAGGAATGACGATGGAAATAGGATCACATTTGAGAAAGTGGAGAAAATGGTCAATAGATTGCAGTGCAATAAAGCAGCTGGGGTGGATGAAATTAAGTCAGAACTCATCAAATACAGTGGAATGTCAGGTGTTAAATGGCTACACAGGATAATTGAAATTGCCTGGGAGTCTGGACAGGTTCCATCAGATTGGACAAAAGCAGTAATCACACCAATCTTTAAACATGGAAACAGAAAAGATTGTAACAACTACAGAGGTATCTCTTTAATCAGCGTTGTGGGTAAAATCTTCTCAGGTATTGTTGAAAGGGAAGTGCGAGGACCAGTTAGATGAAAATCAGTGTGGGTTTAGGCCTCTTAGAGGTTGTCAGGACCAGATCTTTAGTTTACGGCAAATAATGGAGAAGTTGTATGAGTGGAACAGGGAATTGTATCTATGCTTTATAGATCTAGAAAAGCATATGACCGGGTTCCTAGGAGGAAGTTATAGTCTGTTCTACGAGACTATGGAATAGGAGGGAAACTTTTGCAAATAATTAGAGGTCTTTACATGGATAGTCAGGCAGCAGTTAGAGTTGACGGTAAATTGAGTTCATGGTTCAGAGTAGTTTCAGGGGTAAGACAAGGCTGCAACCTGTCTCCACTGTTGTTCATATTATTTATGGATCATATGTTGAAAACAATAGAGTGGCTGGGCGAGATTAAGATGTGTGAACACAAAATAAGCAATCTCGCATATGCGGATGACTTAGTTGTGATAGCAGATACGATTGAAAGTTTGCAAGGTAATATTTCAGAGCTAGATCAGAAATGTAAGGACTATGGTATGAAGATTAGCATCTCCAAAACGAAAGTAATTTCAGTGGGAAAGAAATATAAACGGATTGAGTGCCAAATAGGAGGAACAAAGTTAGAACAGGTGGACGGTTTCAAGTACTTAGGATGCATATTCTGACAGGATGGCAACGTAGTGAAAGAACTGGAAGCGAGGTGTAGCAAAGCTAATGCAGTGAGCGCTCAGCTACGATCTACTGTTTTCTGCAAGAAGGAAGTCAGTACCAAGACTAAGTTATCTGTGCACCGTTCAATCTTTCGACCAACTTTGTTGTATGGGAGCGAAAGCTGGGTAGATTCAGGTTACCTTATCAACAAGGTTGAGGTTACGGATATGAAAGTAGCTAGGATGATTGCAGGTACTAGTAGATGGGAACAATGGCAGGAGGGTGTCCACAATGAGGAAATCAAAGAAAAACTGGGAATGAACTTTATAGATGTAGCAGTCAGGGCGGAGAGGCTTAGGTGGTGGGGTCATGTTACACGCATGGGAGATGCAAGGTTACCCAAGAGACTCATGGGCTCAGCAGTAGAAGGTAGGAGGAGTCTGGGTAGACCAAGGAGAAGGTACCTGGATTCGGTTAAGAATGATTTTGAAGTAATAGGCTTCACATCAGAAGAGGCACCAATGTTAGCACTGAATAGGGGATCATGGTGGAATTTTATAAGGGTGACTATGCTCCAGACTGAACGCTGAAAGGCATAATCAGTCTTAAATGATGATGATGATGATGAAAATACCCATGTACTTGCATTTCTCATAACCAGGGTCTCAACATTAAGCAGCCTTTTAATTTGTCAAACAGAACAAGAAATTGTACACAGTCATAAACATCTAATTATGGTGCAGAAACAACGATACAGCGACAGTGACCAGCTTTTTAACCGAGTTGCCATCCCATCTGCCTGTCACACAGCAGGCCCAGGTTCGGTTCCCTGCGAGGTCGGAAATTTTCTCCGCTCGGGGACAGATGTGTTATCCTCATACTCATTTCGTCCTCGTCGACGCAGAGGTCGCCTAATGTGACGTCAACTGAAAAGACTTGCAACTCGATAGGCGAACTTCCCCGGCCATCAACGCTATACGACCATTGAATTTCACAGGGATTTCTAATCTGAGGAGCAATTGACTTCGTCGCATTTCCGATCGCGAGCAGGCACTCGACAGAACGTTTCGGTCTGCATTCTCCTGCTGATGTGCCGCTACTTAGAAGGGAACCTCCCGATCGCACCCCCCCTCAGATTTAGTTATAACTTGGCACAGTGAATAGGCCTTGAGAAACTGAACACAGATCAATCGAGAAAACAGGAAGAAGTTGTGTGGAACTATGAAAAAATAAGCAAAATATACAAGCTGAGTAGTCCATGCGCAAGATAGGCAACATGAAGGATAGCGTGAGCTCACGAGCGCCGTGGTCCCGTGGTTAGTATGAGCAGCTGCGGAACGAGATGTCGTAGGTTCGAGTCTTACCTCGAGTGAAAAGTTTAATTTTTTATTTTCAGTTTATGTGACAAAACTTTTATGTTTTCATCACTTTTTTGGGAGTGATTATCGCATCCACAAGAAAACCTAAATCGGGCAAGGTAGAAGAATCTCTACCCATTCGCCGAGAGTACAAGTTAGGTGGCTCGACAACATATTCCTGTCATGTGACGCACATGCCGTCACCAGCGTCGTATAGAATATATCAGACGTGTTTTCCTTTGGAGGAATCGGTTGACCTATGACATTGCGTTCATATGTTTTCGGTTCCCATTGCAGGGGCACGTCCTTTCGTCTGTAATCACACGGTTTTGCGGCGCGGTCGCAAAACACAGACACTAAACTTATTCCAGTGAACAGAGACGTCAATGAACGGACAGACAGAGCATAACTTTGCGAAAATAAAGAAAGCAAACTTTTCACTCGAGGGAAGACCTTAACCAAAGACCTCTCTTTCTGCAACTGCTCACGCTAATCGCGGGACCACGGCGCTCCTAAACTTACACTATCCTTGATGTTGCCTACCGTGCGCATGGACTACTCAGTTTGTATATTTTGCATATTTTTTCATAGTTCCATATAACTTCTTCCTGTTTTCTCGATTGATCTGTGTTCGGTTTTCAAGGCCTATCCACTGTGCCAACTTATAACTGAATCTGAGGGGGGTGCGATGGGGAGGTTCCCTTGTTAGTATGAAAAACACAATTGCTGTAGGTAAAAAGAAACATGTAAGTCAACACGTTTCGGCTGTTGCAATTAGTGTCACAAACAGATCTGCGACACTGCAAGAAGAGTGTTCTCTTGCGAGTTATAAACTGAAATGAGTGCTTAGAGCGTGTGTGAAAGCGGCCGTCTGCTCTGGTGAGCGGGCGCGCAGCGATATGATTGTCTTGGTCGCGTCACTCGGGCGGCGCGCCAGGCTTAAAAGCTGTGCCGCGACCGCTGCGCGCGGCAGGGGCTTAAAGGCGGCTGACAGCTTTCACAGGCGAGGCGGGCCCGGCCTCCAACTGGCCGGCGAATCGCCGCCTGTCACGAGGCTGCGCGATGTGCGCACAGCACACACAGACCCGCTGCTGCCACACGGCCGGAAGCGAGACAGCGCCGCGGCCCACAACAAATCTCAGCGCACTGGCGCCGGGGAGGCGGTAATACCTCAGCTCACGGAAAACAACATGAGTCGAAATTTTTGTTCGTGCCAAATCAACAAATCTTTTTAATATTAGTTACTTGCTTTATCCGGAATGGCGTTTTAGGAAGAGCTTTCCAGGTGGCTTTATGTTCACAGGCCTTCCATCATCTCCAGTTTTCCCTGAAATAACAGATTGACAACTGTAATATTAGTACCTGTTTCGATAGCTTAAAAAAAAGTTACATTCGATAATCTAACCATGCAGGTTCAAAAAACCCACCTGTCTAAAAAATTTCTTAGATCGTCGCTGAGCAGCGATCACCTGATATTTCAAGGAATACCTTACGCGCCACGGCGCGCAATACGAATTGTTCATAATTTGTATCGGTAGAGATATTTTGTGTTTCTCATTTTTTGACAGCTGAAGAGTTTTAATCCTCTTCTGTTAACACAGTCGCGATATTTTTTAAAGACGGCGGACTCGTGTATGGCGTGGTCCGCAATCACTAATTTGCTATTGTGCAGTGCTATGTAAGAATTTATGTGTGCAGCTAAGATGAAATGTCGAAAATGTTAAAGAACTTTATTTAAAGAAACAGCCAGCAAGGTATAAAATTGAAATGTACGGATCCTATTGTTAGAAATACTGACTAAGGTAATTAAATTGGTTGTTGTGCTCTCAAATGCTTTAGTGCCTACTTATCACTTAAAGTATTCCTATACTATCCATCTCCTATTAACGGCAACAGAAATCATAGTGTTTTTATAGTTTTCATGCAGCTACCAGGGACCGACTGCATGTCGGCAAACGTCATAATTAAGGCAGAAGGCGCATTGCTGTTTACCTTGTTTGTGATTTAAATCCAACTTCTTTTAATGTGTGGTGTAGTATAGAAAAAGATCTCCAGCTCTGTCTGGTCCCTTAGGTTTCCCTGTTCGTAGTTGCTATGTCTCATATCCGGTGGTGATCGAACATGATCACGACACAAATAAATCAAGTGGCAATGCGAACTCTGTTCTTGATCTTGAGAACGCTACGCCTTCTGCAAACGATTTCAGGTGAAATATAGATAAACTATAACCTACAGTACATAAGTTTTTTGAAAAGTATTTGCTCTTCCCGCCAAGAAGTGGTACAAAAGTCAAGCGATTTCTGAATCTTCACAAGAGAATAATAGCTTGATCAAAATATAAATATCTATTTTAAAAAAGAAGTACACCACACAACGTCATTATGAACGCATTTGGAACTTAAAAAGAAGTACAATCACTAACACAACCCCTGCGTGATAATACGGAACCTATTCTCGAAATTCTGAGACAAACAGCGGCAAACTGTAGGGAAAGATGGGTAGCATACATATATCAGAATATAGAGGGAGGAATAAGACTACAAGACGAAGAACGGAAGGTGTAAGGTAGGGATATAGTAGCTCGGCCCTACTGTTCGACATATACAGCAAAGAAACAATGACGGAAATAAAAGAAAGATTCAAGAGAGGAATTAAAATACAAAGTGAAAGGATATCAATGATAACATTCAAAAATGTTCAAATGTGTGTGAAATCTTGTGGGACTTAACCGGTAAGGTCGTCAGTCCCTAAGCTTACACACTACTTAACCTAAATTATCCTAAGGACAAACACAGACACCCATGCCCTAAGGAGGACTCGAACCTCCGCCGGAACCAGCCGCACAGTACATGACTGCAACGCCTTATATCGCTCGGCTAATCCCGCGCGACTGATAACATTCGCTGATGACATTGCTGTCCTCAGTGAAAGTGAAGAAGAATTAAAGAGTCTGTTGATTAGGATGAATTGTCTAATGACTACAGAATATGGACTGTAATTAATAAAAAAGACGAAAGTATGGAGAAGCAGCAGAAATGAGAACAGCAAGAAACTTAATATCAGAAATGGGGATTGGGAAACAGCCGAAGCTGAAGAATTGTGCTACGTAGGCAGCAAAATAACCCATAATAGACGGAACAAGGAGAACACAAAAAGCAGACTAGCACTGGTAAAAGGGGTATTTGGCCAAGATAAGTCTAGAAGTTTCAAACATAGGCCTTCATTTACGGAATAAATTTCTGAGAATGTACGTTTGGAGCCCAGCATTGTATGGTAGTGAAACATGGACTGAGAAAACCGGAGCAGGAGAGAATCGAAGCATTTGGGATGTGGTGCTATAGAATAATGTTGAAAATCAGGCAAACTGACCAGGTAAGAATTAAAGAGGAAGCTATCTGCAGAGTCGGAGGGAAAAGGAATATATGGAAAACACTGACCAGAAGAAGCGACAGGAAGACACAACTTGTGTTCAGACACCTTTGAATAACTTCCATGGAACCAGAGAGAGCTGTGAAGGTTAAAAGCTGTACAGGAAGACGGAGATTGGAATATATTCAGTAAATAATTGAGAACGTTGGTAGCCAGCGCTGCTCTGTGATGAAAAAGATGCCACAAGAAAGAGAGCCATTGCGGGCTGCATCAGATCAGTGAGAAGACTGGTGACTCAGAAATAAATAAATGAATAAATAAAAGTGCAAAATATTGCAAGGAGTGTAGTATGAGAGTTGATACCTCCTCGAGTTGGGGACGAATGCTTGTTTGTGATACGTATGTGACTTTCCCTATTTCGACCGTATCACCTCTGACGACGAACAATTTTCATGGCTGCGTGGGGAAAAATGTGGAGGCACTGTGTTTGCTCTCTAAACTTCTCAGTTATTAAGTTCCTCTTATTTATCTTCATACTCTTCTGTCTTAACGCCACAGGTAAAATGCTCTTCCTCAACATAGTAAATTTCTTCTCAGCACCACTACATAACTCAGGCATGTTCTCACCATCATTTTCTGTGTTATGAACCTGACTTTGGGGCGTACTTCCTCAAAATATTAGAGTAATTAAGTTCCTTTTAAACTTCAAAATATAAGTGAAGATCCATCTTCTACCATAATAGCTATCTCTCCCGTATACGTGTCTGTAACTCACACTCGTCAATTTCTCTGGCACATCATTTTTCACTCCCGCTTGTACACAGGATCTTCTACTGGAACTCTGTTCTTTCTCAATGACCTATGTCACTGTCATTTTAATCATCTCCGGTTTCATTATTCCTTCCGTTTGTGATGCTACTAATGCTGTGTTGTACTTGACCAGTGCTGTGGACACCTGTTAATGGTTGCTTCTTCGGCGTTTTCAGACACTACTGAAGCTGGAAATGTATGCAACCCACTACAGTAGATATTACCTATTTGTGCCGTGCTCTGCGTGCATTCGCAACCTGATGAATGGTTGAAAACAGCAAAGAAGCTACCATTAACAGCTGTCCAGGATGCAGCGGACATGTGCACCACAATGCTAATCACGGCTACAAATGTGCTGACAATATTATTACTCTTCTTTCGTCCTCTCTAATTGTTAGTATCATTATCAATGCCAATTGTTGAGGGCAATTATAATTGTAGAGATAACAAATGAACCAGAAATAAGTACAGACACTGAAATCTATCGTAATATTTTCGGAATTGCTGTTTATGGTCGGATGTAATGGACGGCGTTAAGATCCTAACTTCGTCCGAATAAACAATAAATAAAAAATGTAAATAAATATATTTCCTCCTAATACTGTAGCATAGCGATGTGTACCGATAAACAGATCTTCGCTTTACCCGTTAAACAGGGCTACAAATTCGTACTTCGCAATCTTTTTCTTATCTTTTTAAGTAATTCGAATGTTTTCTGTATGCTGAGATATTAAAGGTTCTCTCTCTCCATCGCATAAAGTTTCTTGACAAAGTAATGCTGAAAATTCAGTACATTCATACAAAACGCACATGTTCAAAACAAGGTTACTAACAATATATTCATACAAAATGCACAACCCAAAACAAGTTTATTAAAAACATGCTAAAAATAGGCATTGCGATGAAGTAAGCACGCAACCTTTTGTAAATTTCCTATTATAGGTGCATCTCCACTTCAGGTTACGTCGTACTGTAGCCTACCACTCCTCAGAAGGATATCACATGTGTCTATTTGTTATTGCACCCCTCATCATACATATGACAAGGGGTTGGTTTGGGGGAAAAATGGTTCTCTCGCGGAAAAAACCAGCTCGTCCCAAACCTAGAAAAAAATGTTGTAGCGTCCTTCCAGGAACAAATGAACCACATAAATTTTTTTCCGCCAGGAAAATTTCTTAGCTATGTTCTTCAGCCATTAGGTATTATATACTGTTAACTACGAATGGCGAATCTTCTGGACGTTGGGCACGGGGTCACAGGCTGTAACCTATAAATTTCAAGATGCAGGTGCGCTAATACCTTGCTATCAAGAGAGGAACACTATGTAATCAAAAGTATCCGGATACTCCAAAAAACATATTCCTTTCTTATCAGGTTATTGGGGCGCTCCACGGAACTCACGGACTTCGAACGTGGTCAGGTGATTGGGTGTTACTTGTGTCATATGTCTGCATGCGAGATTTCTACACTCTTAAACATCTCTAGGTCCACTATTACTGACGTGATAGTGAAGTGGAAACGTAAAGGGACACGTACAGCACAAAATCGTACAGGCCGACATAGTCTGTTGACTGACAGAGATCGCTGAGAGTTGAAGAGGGTCGTAATGTGCAATAGGCAGACATGTATCAAGACTATCACACTGTTTCAGGGTCCACTGCAATCACTGTGTCAATTAGGCGGGAGGTGAGAAAACTTGCATTTCATGGTCGAGCGGCTGCTCATAAGCCACACATCTCGCCGGTGAATGCCAAATGACACCTCACTTGGTGTAAGGAGTGTAAACATTGAACGATTGAACAGTGGAAAAACGTTTTGTGGAGTGACAAATCACGGTACACAATGTGGCGACCCGATGGCAAGTTGTGGGTCTGGCGAATGCCTAATGAACGTCATTTGCCACAGTGTGTGGTGCTAACAGTAAAATTCGGAAGCGGTGGTGATACGATGTGGTCGTGTTTTACATGGAGGAGGCTTGCACCCCTTGTTGTTTCGCGTGGCACTATCATGGCACAGGCCTACATTGCTTCTTGCTTCCACTGTTGAAGAGCATGTCGACGATGTCGATTGGATCTTTCAACGCGATCGAGCACCTGTTCATAACGCACGGCCGGTGGCTGAGTAGTTACACGACAATAACATCCTTGTAATGGACTGACTTGCACACAGTCCTAGCCTGAATCCTATAGAACACCGACGTGGTACCAGGCCTCACCGACCGACACAGATACCTCTCATTAGTGCAGCACTCTGCCATTCCACAAGAAACCTTCCAGAACCTGACTGAACGCATGTCTGCAAGAGTGGAAGCTATCGTCAAGGCTAAGGGGGAGCCAACACCATACTGAATTCCAGCATTACCGATGGAGGGCGCCACGAACTTGTAAGTCATTTTCTGCCAGGTGTTCGGATATTTTTCATCACATAGTGTAAGTGCGCTGGGTACGCAGGTATAACTCATAAAAAAGTGCCAATATATCAACATGTTTTGCGGATTTCCAGCAGAATGGGAAATTGAAGGATCAGCAATTTGCGATTCTACTTCAATATGATAAACAGCCAAAGTTGCAACATAACTCGTTTTGTTTTTTGATGATGACCAGTCACGGGTTTCTGTTTGTAACTCATATTCAAATCATCCGTCTAATCAGAATAAACGTTACTCCACAAAGCAAAAATCATGACGGTCGTCATTCCGAGGAATACAATGCAGTTGATCATCAAACAGGATATAAATTGACTATTTATGTATCGTATTTCATGACTGCTTGCGTTTTAACCATTTGGATAACGATTGTCCTGGTTTTTGCTATGTGGAATGATATTTATTCCGATGATTTGAGAATGGGTTACGAAAAGAAACCCGTAACTAGTCATCATCAAGTAATAAACAGAACTGTGTTGCAACTACGTCTGTTTGTTATATTGAAATCAAGTTTTGATTAAAATGTCTTTGAAGCTGCCAGATAAGCCGGAAAGCTAGTTATCATCTTTTGAATTCGTTACTCTGTCCAGGACATATTCTTCTTTAATGGTATGAATTCAGCACCTCTCATCCTCTTCCCATAACTTGGCATCCAATGTAGATCCTTGTTGACTCAGGCGACGACTGATCCGGTGTATGTTTTTTTATTGTCTTTCGAACCATGTCTGTTGAGCTGGGCTTCGTTAGTCTGGCTCCTTTACGGTTATGTGCCAATTTCGGTTGAACCGTTCCAGTTTAGCCTACTGTATCCTTAGAGCTCACAAGCCCCACCATCAGGTCAAGGTCACATGCCCGTGGGATATTTTTCGTTTTACTTCTTGTTTACTAAGTTTTATTTTCATTTTTTTAAATTTCTTACTAGCAGAGAAACCCAAAACCCAGCGTTGCCCAGGCATTTATTTATAACTGTATCTTCAGGCCCGTACCACACAGTGTCTGCCTTTGTGCTTAACGCTTATGATGACATATTTCCCAAACTATGTTTTCTTATGTTTTTCATGGCATCTAGAGTGTATTCGTGCATGTCTCGGAATTACCATGTATGATGAGGGTAAAATTAGCATTCTTCCAATGTCGTCAATGTTCCCGTCATTTATGATTGCTTCTTGTAGATGGATGTATGCCTCCGTGCGTAGTTTCTTCTGATCCAATCTTATGTAAAGCATCCGTACCGCTCCTATTTTGCATACATTTCCACCAGGAATTGTTGGATTAAACGACAAGTCTTGAAAATGTGATTGTATATTTCATTGTCTGTCATCATTAAGCGGTAAGCACACAACTCCTTGCGAGTCACTTTTTAGTTATTTTCTACGCCTGCTTCAGATTGGATTTGTTTTACATTAAAATGTTATCTGTCCCCTCTATGCGGAAATATTAATGAATATTGGAAAGCATCATATGAACGGTGTGTCACTCCAATGAGTTGTAGTCTTTCTCTTCTTCGTTATTCAATTATGACACCGCAAGTGTAATGTTATAGTCATCATAAATTATTTGGTCTAGTGCTGCTTCGAATATGTGTATCAGCTGATTGTATCTGTATGATATTGTCTGTACACCTTGGACTACTTCTAGTTCATATACCCTGATAGTTGTGCGTCGTTGATGAAGTTCTGTTTCTCCATTTCCGATGAAATATGCTTGCAGAAATTTATGACATTTATTGGGTGTTGTTGTTGTGGTCTTCAGTCCTGAGACTGGTTTGATGCAGCTCTCCATGCCACTCTATACTGGACAAGCTTCTTCATCTCCCAGTACATACTGCAACCTACATCCTTCTGAATCTGCTTAGTGTATTCATCTCTTGGCCTCCCTTTACGATTTTTACGCTCCACGCTGCCCTCCAATGCTAAATTTGTGATCCTCTGGTGCCTTAGAACATGTCCTACCAACCGATCCCTTCTTCTTGTCAAGTTGTGCCACAAACTCCTCTTCTCCCCAATCCTATTCAATACTTCTTCATTAGTTATGTGATCTACCCATCTAATCTTCAGCATTCTTCTGTAGCACCAAATTTCAAAAGCTTCTATTCTCTTCTTATCCAAACTATTTATCGTCCATGTTTCACTTCCGTACATGGCTACACTCCATACAAGTACTGACGCTTAAATCTATACTCGATGTTAACAAATTTCTCTTCTTCAGAAATGCTTTCCTTGCCATTGCCAGTCTACATTTGATATCCTCTCTACTTCGACAATGATCAGTTATTTTGCTCCCCAAATAGCAAAACTCCTTTACTACTTTAAGTATCTCATTTCCTAATATAATTCCCTCAGCATCACCCGACTTAATTCGACTACATTCCGTTATCCTGGTTTTCCTTTTGTTGATGTTCATCTTATACCCTCCTTTCAAGATACTGTCCATTCCGTTAAACTGCTCTTCCAAGTCCTTTGTAGTCTCTGACAGAATTAGAATCTCATCGTAGAACCTCAAAGTTTTTATTTCTTCTCCATGGACTCTAATACCTACACAAAAAATTTTCTTTTGTTTCCTTTACTGCTTGCTCGATATACAGATTGAATAACATCTGGGAGAGGCTAGAACCCTGTCTCACTCCCTACCCAACCACTGCTCCCATTCGTGCCCCTCGACTCTTATAGCTGCCATCTGGTTTCTGTACAAATTGCAAATAGCCTTTCGCTCCCTGTATTTTACCCCTGACAACTTCAGAATTTGAAAGAGAGTATTTCTGTGAACATTGTCAAAAGCTTTCTCTAAGTCTAGAAATGCTAGAAACGTAGGTTTGCCTTTCCTTAATCTTTCTTCTAAGATAAGTCGTAAGGTCAGTATTGCCTCACGTGTCCCAACATTTCTACGGAATCCAAACTGATCTTCCCCGAGGTCGGCTTCTACCAGTTTTCCCATTCGTCTGTAACGAATTCATGTTATCATTTTGCAGCTGTGACTTATTAAACTAATAGTTCGGTAATTTTCACATCTGTCAGCACCTGCTTTCTTTGGAATTGAAATTATTATATTCTTCTTGAAGTCTGAGGGTATTTCGCCTGCCTCCTACATCTTGTTCACCAGATGGTGGAGTTTTGTCAGGACTGGCTCTCCCAAGGCCGTCAGTAGTTCCAAAGGAATGTTGTCTACTCCGGGAGCCTTGTTTCGACTCAGGTCTTTCAGTGCTCTGTCAAACTCTATCTATATACTCCTTCCACCTTTCTGATTTCCCTTCTTTGCTTAGAACTGGATTTTCATCTGAGCTCTTGATATTCATACAAGTGGCTCTCTTTTCTCCAAAGGTCTATTTGATTTTCATGTAGGCTGTATCTATCTTGCACCTAGTGAGATAAGCCTCTACATCCTTACATTTGTCCTCTAGCCATCCCTGCTTAGCCATTTTGCACTTCCTGTCGATCTCATTTTTGAGACGTTTGTATTCCGTTTTGCGTGCTTCAGTTTCTGCATTTTTATATTTTCTCCTTTCATCAATTAAATTCAGTATTTCTTCTGTAATCCAAGGATTTCTACTAGTCCCTGTCTTTTTTCCTACTTGATCCTCTGCTTCCTTCACTACTTCATCCCCCAAAGCTACCAATTCTTCCTCTACTTCTTTTATTTCCCGCATTCCTGTCAATTGTTCCCTTACGCTCTCCCTGAAACTCTGTAAAACCTCTGGTTTAGTCAGTTTATCCAGGTCCCATCTCCTTAACTTCCCCTCTTTTTGCAGTCTCTTCGGTTTTAATCTACAGTTCACAACCAATAGATTGTGCTCAGAGTGCACATCTGCCCCTGGAAATGCCCTACAATTTAAAACCTGGTTCCTAAATCTCTGTCTTACCATTATATGATCTATCAGATACCTTCTAATATCTCCAGGTTCTTCCATGTAAACAACCTTCTTTCATGATTCTTGATCCAAGTGTTAGCTAAGATTAAGTTATGCTCTGTGCAAAATTCTAACAGACGCTTCCTCTTTCATTTCTTACCCCCAGTCCATATTCACCTACTCTGTTTCCTTCTCTCCCTTTTCCTACTCTCGAATTCCAGTCACCCATGACTATTAAATTTTCGTCTTCCTTCACTACGTGAAAAATTTCTTTTATCTCATCATACATTTCATCAATTTCTTCATCATCTGCAGGGCTGTGGGAATAATGATCCCGGGTTGTGATAGATTTGTCCTCAGATGGAACAAACATAAACAATTTCATCTCTGTTAGTGTTGATTGAAGTGATACTGAAAGAAATCACTTTACGCTTTTATATTTAGGAGAAAGTGATCTGATTCTGGTGTTTATCCGGACACGTAATGTAAAAAATCCTGCGGAGGTGCTTCAGTGGTGAAAATGGAATTTTTCCATCCTTCCAACAGACGCCTGGTGTTTCTCTACAGAATGTTTTCGCGTTGCAGAATTAGCAGATGTTATCAGTTTTCCCGATTGCGACGTGTTTGTGTTTGTTATACTATTTTGTCGGGTCGTACTGGAACGCTTCATTTGTTGGGCTGTACTGTTTACCTGTCCTCATCCACTCTTATCGTATGGCGATATTTTCATGGCTGACTTGAGTTCGCAGTCTTTATTACAAGATTATGTCCGAATTCTTGATTCTTCAATCTGTTTATTTCGTTTTATTCGGTTTCTCTGCTTCTCACGGTATTCATCGTCCCTCGGTGGGAACTTAAACGTATTTCGCGCTCTTCGTCTGTTTGGTTTTTTCGTTTTCTCCGTTTTGCTTTAGACCTGGTAAGATGTCCTCCTCTTTTATGTTTGGGGACCTCTCTAAAACATAAATCAAATCATCATTATACTAACAAATACATTAAGTACACTTTACTTTCGATTTATGTTCCATCACTCTATGGATTTGACTGCTCACACATCACTATTCGTTTTTTTTCTCTCATTGCACTACATTTTTGGTTCCTCCCTTTTATTTTGATAAAAAACTGACGTTAGAATCCACGAATGGTCTTACTTTATAGACCCTTATTAATGGGTGGCCCTACCAGTGGAGAATTTCGGAACATACCAAAACGAGAATGAGATTTTCACTCTGCAGCGGAGTGTGCGCTGATATGAAACTTCCTGGCAGATTAAAACTGTGTGCCCGACCGAGACTCGAACTCGGGACCTTTTCCTTTCGCGGGCAAGTGCTCTGGAAACATCCCCCAGGCTGTGGCTAAGCCATGTCTCCGCTATATCGTTTCTTTCAGGAGTGCTAGTTCTGCAAGGTTCGCAGGAGAGCTTCTGTAAAGTTTGGAAGGTAGGAGACGAGATACTGGCAGAAGTAAAGCTGTGAGTACCGGACGTGAGTCGTGCTTCGGTAGCTCAGTTGGTAGAGCACTTGCCCGCGAAAGGCAAAGGTCCCGAGTTCGAGTCTCGGTCGGGCACACAGTTTTAATCTGCCAGGAAGTTTCATACCAAAACGGCTTAGAATGGTCCCCAATGTTCCAGAACATTCTGCACCCTTCCAGAGGGTTCTGAAATGTTCCACAATGATATGGGATGTTCCTGAATATTCCTGAACATACTGGAACCTTCCCAAATATTCCAGACTAATACCGACCATTGCAGGCATACCGGATAGTTCTGGAACATTCCGGAACATTCTGGAATGTTGTGGAATGCTTCTCTGGAATGTTCTCGAATACTCTCGAATGTTATGGAATGTTCTAGAAGGTTCTAGAGGCCGAAACTTCCCAGTTCTCACATCTTAAAAAGCATGCCCTTCAGAAGAAACGGGAATCTTCTTCATGGAAGGGGGATAGAGGTCTATCACACAGTGTAACTATCTTGATCGTACCGGCATTCTTTTATCTTAGCGGCACGCTCGTTGCAGACTTATTTATAATACACACTGATTATCCTGTATTTTGTTTTACATTTTTGAATCGTAGTTAAAATTTTGTTTAACTTTATATGCAGACATATGACACGCTTAGTACAGTCCACAAAATAACAGCAAAAATAAACACTATACCGAACGAAATATTAAATACTATGCAATGTTTATGACAATGATACATGTTAATATCTTATATTATGTAGATAAGCATACGGTGGGACGATATTACATAGATAAATTTAGTTAAAAGTTTATCACTTCGCGATCTGAAAGATTCGCACAAGGAATAATAAACTCTTTAAATTACATAAACATTGTTATTGTCACTGATCTTAAAAAAGCATTTCTCAGTTTATTTGAATTATGCAATAATAAAATCTAAAATTTAAGAAACCGCTGCCGGAAATAATTTGGTACGAAATGTTTCAACAACCAATCAGAATGAAGTATGAATATTATTAGCTGTAATTAACAACACTTTTCCATCCTCCAAGAGAACTTTGCCCGAAAATAGATTTTCTACGAGATGATACAGTAGTTTTTGAAGAGAGCGGGCCGGCCGCGGTGGTCTAGCGGTTCTAGGCTCTCAGTCCGGAACCGCGCGACTGCTACGGTCGCAGGTTCGAATCCTGCCTCGGGCATGGATGTGTGTGATGTCCTTAGGTTAGTTAGGTTTAAGTAGTTCTAAGTTCTAGGGGACTGATCACCACAGACGTTACGTCCCATAGTGCTCAGAGCCAATTTTGAAGAGAGAGAAGTAAATCATTATGTATTATTTAGATATATGGTGTCGTTTCTGACAATTACTGTTATAAAAGTTTTCGGGTGGGTTTAATTTTATTCGTGGTGACGATAAAGATTTAAATGCCCTCTCAAACAGTATATCATTTTCTGCAGGACTTGGCATCATTCTGGTTTGGTACATGTACTGCTTTGCACGTCTAAAGATTTTCCAGTGACTCGTCAAATGGTTCAAATGGCTCTGAGCACTATGCGACTTAACTTCTAAGGTCATCAGTCGCCTAGAACTTAGAACTAATTAAACCTAACTAACCTAAGGACATCACACACATACATTCCCGAGGCAGGATTCGAACCTGCGACCGTAGCGGTGGCCCGGTTCCAGACCGTAGCGCTCAGAACCGCACGGCCACTTCGGCCGGCAGTGACTCGTCAATAAATCTTTGAAGTCCATACAGTTAAATGATAATGTTTTGTAACAACCAATATTTTGAATTGTATCCGAATAAAGCGATTGAAATACAACGCATTTCTACGAAACGCAGTTTCATGAGCAGACTTGTGATTCCTCAGACGTAAAAGCCGAACCCTGAAATTTTGGCAAATATTTTTGTACTTAAAGCAAGAATACATATATTTTTTATGATTATCTGCACCACTTTAAAACATCTCAGCACGGGCGATTCGCGTGAATCTGGATTTTACGTAGACTGTATGTGCAACTTTAGACCGTGATATAGTAGTAAGAGGTTAACTTTCACAAAACAACATTACCATCATTAATTACATGTTCTTGTCTCGCATTTATCAAATGCGAATCGATTTGCGCTAGTCTCAAAAATAGAAGTGGGGCGCAAAGAAAACTAACAAAGTCACCAAAAATCTAAATGAAGTTAGGTTTTTGAAAGAGATTTTCCAATTTTATCGCTCGAATGATTTTCTTTTATTTATTTGACTTACTTGAAACCGTTTTCCCCGCATTCATTCAACGTAAAGAGAATTTTACTTGTTACATTTAGCTCCTCTTTAAACAGTCGTATCTCTTCAGCTGATGAAGGCTACTGAATCAAATAAATTTTGTTCTGCCTTTATCGATTTATCTACCTTCGTGCCAAGTTTTAACCGATTCATACTAGTATGGAGTAAATAAGTTGCGCTCTTCAAAAGCCTTTCAGTGAAACGTGTTTTTTTTTTTTTTGTATGTTTTTGCACGGAAAATCCAAACGGTGAACACAACAGTGGTATCATTATCTGAGTATTAATTTCAGCCCTAATTAACTCTTTTGAAAAATGGAATTAACGAATCTCACAATGTGATTGGTTCGTCGTTCAAACCTTGCTTAACTTAGTGTAACATAGCTACAGGAACATAGAATGGATAAACCATAAATTCCGCCCCATACTCCTTGCTCGAATAGGAACCGAGCACCAGGACCCTCCACCTCCCCCCCCCCCCCCCCCCCCCCCCACTCGCCACTCTTCTTACCAAACCACGATCCTGCGCGAGGTCTTCTGAGACGTATTTGTTGCAGCATTTCCACGCTGTAACGAGTATATGGGTCTACGATAAGTGGACCAACTTACTGACCAGCCCATCAAAGTAAATAACAAAATTGACGATGTCTGACACATGCGGATCTAGAAACATGTATTTTTTTTGTTTGCTCAGCGAGATGAGAAATTATAGATTGGCCAGTCTTTTAGCGGAAAACAGAATCTAAAGAAGGCTTACGTGGTGGTTGTTACTACACAGATGTACGAGTCGAACCTGCTTTATCATAAATGAGCCACAAATACGACTAAAATGACCAATAGGGAAAACAGGATTACCGATAATTCCCTGAAAGCCATAAGTTAATAGAATGGCCTTAGAACTTTGCACAATGATATTATGTTATAGTGGTCTACCTTATGTTTACAAAAAGTAAGCAGTTTATTCAATAATGCACTTCTCACGACGGAAGACAGCGCCTATCATTTGACAAGAAAGGAAGTTTGTCCTCAGTCAAGTTAACAATACTACTCAAAAAAGTTCTTCAACACCAGATCTAGCTCAAACTACGGAATCACCGAAATACACACTAAAGTAAGAAAACAAAAACACGGTCTCGTGGTACTAAATCAACTGACTGTTAATTTAAATAACGCAATGATTACCTACGTAGACACACAAAGAGTTTAATGAATACCAACAAATACTGAAACCTATTATTTTTTTATTTTTTGTCGTTCATTTTATATCACGCAAGTTTTTGGAACTTGGCCATACATCCATCTCAACACTTGAAGGACGATACCACGGTGGTTTCCGACAGTGCAGAAGATTCTTTAAGGTCAAGCTGTACCCTGATAACAAGGAACATATGGGTAGACTTCTCACGTCACTCCTTGGAGGCGAGTTTCGTGTCAGTTATGACGCTACGAAGATAAAGAAAACATGATACGCAATTACCGAAAGGAGATAATCTCCTACCCAGGCGGAAATCATACCCTGATACCTTCGGTTAGCAATCTACCACGCTAAATTTGTTCTGGGAGCACTCCGAAAAGCACAATATACTCACATCTTCTCCTGAGGAGAAAGGTGGTCAAAACCTTTCTGGTCGCCCTTGTTAGACGCCGTTGTCCACCACTTATGTGTTGGGTTTTTGGAGTGCCGGACCAGTCGGAGAAACGATAAAAAGCCACCTGATGGTTCTCCAGTAGTGGGGACGCTAAAAACGAGTGGGTAACAGTTGTTCTGGACCATACCAGTTAAATGAAACTCAATTAAAAATTTCCACGACTTTACACGCTGGGTGCTTACCAATCCCAAGAAGCTAAAAAGGCAAGGACGTCCGCTGGCCAGTTTTCAGGGCTTCTTTGAACAGGACTTCATGGAAAATTCCCAATTTCCTACACAGAAAAATGAATAAAATTGCTCTGACCACCGCTGGTGCTAATGCCCATTCAATTATACATCCACGCACTAGAAAGCTTATTCATGTAGGACTTCGGAAAAGGAGAAAGGTTGCTGGTATTAAAAATAAGTTCGTTCCTACGTATTGTTTCTCCAAGCTCAGGACAGGATCATAATAAAAATGCTGGAGATCTAGACTACTAGAAAAATACCAGACTAAACGGAGCATTATAAATGAGTAAAAAAGACCTGAAATGGGACTGAAACAGGATTCCTTCGAGGTTACACCTCAAACGTGCCTGAAATTCTAAACTTCTGTCGAAAGCGCCTGTCATTGGATGTTCAAAGTATTTTACCTGAAATCGGCACCCAAAAATACACCAGAAAAACCCTTCACTTTTAAGAAAAAAAAATGTTGCTGTTAACTGGTGTTATTAATCTCACAGAGACAAGAACACCTTTGAGCATCGCTCTGATATGCATAGGATGATCTTTTGTCTATTAAGACTAGTCAGTGTCGTAACGTAAGATTCCAGTCAGCACGAGGCAGGTGTATAGTTTAGAAGGAGACACATACTTGCCGTTACAGGACATGATGGAGATAGGACCTCGGCTGGCAATCTAGTGCTCCACGCTGCCGATCGCGCTGTACGGTTGGTGTCCGCTAAAAGCAATTTTGTATCGTTATGCGTACCGTGAAATGGTTTCCTTTTGTATTTATATACTTAGCGTGTAGATAAACTAGATGTTGTGTCACAGTGTGGGGCACTATTCGCATTTTAGTGTCGAAAACGTTCAACCAAATCTGATTTGGATAGTGTATCTGAGATTTCTGTGTGCTGTAACACGCACTACTTACATATATTATTCTGCTATTGTTATTTATTCATGCTAACTTATTCATTTGGTGTCGGAATTATACTACGAATATTATTTACTTTTAGTAGCTTAATAGTAATTAGCGTTGGAAAGAAAGGAAACAACCTGGAAAACAGTTGTTTAGCTTTTGCTGATGATCTTCCACTTTTAACGACAGATGAAGGGAAGCGCTAAGAACGGTAGCCATGTTGAATGAAAAACTGGAAAAACGCGTCTCAGATTTATATATGAAGAGTTAGGGTATGGAGGACACAGACAGGAAGGGGAGACCTACTTGGAGCTAGAATGTAGCAAGATTAAAAAAATATTTGAAAGGATGGAGCCAACACAATAGACTGAATAAACAGGACGGAAGAGCCAGAAAATCCTACCTAGCTTACAAACTAACACAGAACAGGTGCAACAAAGGACTAATACCTTACGGCGCCGAAAAGAAGCACTATGGTTCAGTTATAAAACCAGGTCTCTGCTTTGGAGTGCCTAATTTTAAGTAAAAGGGGACGATTGAAAGAAGTTAAAAAGAACGAAAGGGAAGTACTTCGATAATTTTCCGGAGCCCAGAAACCTACCGATGGGACATGGAAGCATAAGGTAAATGAAAAAGTCTGTAACTCTATCTAAAAGATTATAAACACAAGGCGGTAGAGACGAAAACCGACTGAACAAAATGGTATAAGACTACAGGTGATCCAAAACTGAGAAAAGTTCAGAAGCAGAGTCCACAGTGTAAAATCATTTGAAGAGAAATCACTGAAAATTTTTAGAGGTAGTAGACGTGGAAGACTGAAGAGGTTCTAAGAAGAGGGGAAAATAAAAGACAATAAGTCTTAAATTAGTTTCGTTCTACGTATTAGATATTCTAAGAAAGGATGCAAATGCGTCATTCACAATTTAAATAATGGAAAGTACCAATTCCTCTTTATAAGTAACTGGAGAAATTTTCATTATTTAAATCACAAATAAGTCTTAAGTGCTACGTAGTCCAGTGTCGCAAAAATTTGGAAGGAAAGGAATTATTACCGTGTCAACAATGCCTCCAGATTACATGGATAATAAAATTTTATACACGCCTTTATCAAAATAGATTATTTTCCTCCAAATTCAGAGGACATTGGACACTAAATGTATTAATTGATTGCTTCTTTTTTCAGTATTTCGTATTTCATATTTGGCATTATTTTGATATTGCAGATTCATGATACATCTCGAACCAGGATAATACGGTAAAGTAAAATAAAATAATGGTACAACTATTCTTATCATACAAATTGGAATATAATATGACTAATCACTGTTTGTAAAAAAATGATTCAAAATTATATACCACGAAAGTTTCACGGAAGAATGGTGGCACCAGAGCTACGTGCGTGAAATCACGAATACTTTTTTGACTGATTAAAATGACCCAAATTAAAATAAACAAAGTATTAGTTAAGCACCACGCTTTACACACTCATCATTGTCACAAGAAATTTGAAAGTAAAGGTAATAATATAGAAGACACGAAACTATACATTGAGAACTGTTGTAAAAGCTCGCAGTTTGCAGTTAGTTGGTAAATGGAAGCACAAAGTGTTTGTAGATTAAAGGTGCTGTGTATTGAAATTAAGTATGAACAAAATGAAACTGGTTATAAGGCTATTACATCATGGACAAACATGCCACATTTAATAAAACTGCTGATAGAAAGGCAAGAGAAAATGTGCTTTATTTATGAATGTGTGTTGGATATTGAAGAACCATGAAAGGATTTTCGGGAACTAGCCAGACCCTAGACATAAACAGAAGATTTCTGACTATGATAAAGCTTCCCGATCACGATGATGCTTGTAGACTGTGGAGAAATGCTACATAGTGAAGAGAAAGCAACAATTATCCTTTCAGTGCATAGGCGGCCGCCACTTAAGGGCAGTGGGTTGTACTCTCCGAGCACTCAGGATGAGAACACGTTTCAGCACAAGTGCATCTTATTTTCTGCGAGCTCTAAATGCCGACATCTCAGCTGGACAGTGTGAAAGCTATCTTTCTTCACCTTCTCTCAAAGCGCATCTTGTAGGAATGAGCAAGGAGCGTATATCGTCTTACAACTACTGTATCATCGTTCACGCTACTTTTTGGCACGCACGTGGCCTATGTTGAAATGTTATTGTGCGTTTCTCGACGTCAGTATTTTCCTAAGTAAGTTGGTCAGCATTACTAATTATTAGGAGAAATTAAATTCATATTGCAGCCTAAGTAGTAATACCTGGCGGCCCATTCTAAAATTTTGCACTTCTAAAGTTTTAAATAATGATAGTATTTGGAATAAGTGCAGTTTATGGGATGTGGATACTGAGATATTGTCATTAATTTTTGTTTCATTCGTGTCTATACATTTCCGTGAGTTCAAAAATGAGTTTTGCATTCCAAATGCTTGTTCCGGCTCGTATGACGGGAAGAGATCAGGGTCACATAACCTTAAACTCGTCCCAAATTTTCACTTAGGGTAAGCACCTCAGGCCGTAGGAGTAATAAATAAATCACAGTTCAAGGTGAGAATACGTTTGTCGTTGCGTAAAATGTGTTGTTCAGGTCTTCAGTTCAGTGGCAGGCTTGATGTAGCTCTCCATTCTATTCTATCCTGTGCAACTTTCCTCATTCCCAGTACTTACTGCAACCTACATCCTTCTGAATCTGCTTAGTGTATTCATCTCTTGGTCTCCCACTACGATTTTTATCCTCCACGCTGCACTCCAATACTAAATTGGTGATCCCTTGATGCCTCAGAACATGTCCTACCAACCGATACGTTCTTCTTGTCAAGATGTGCCACAAATATCTCTTCTCCCCAGTTCTATTCAATACCTCCTCATTAGTTGTGATCTACCCATATAATCGTCAGCAGTCTTCTGTAGCACCACATTTCGAAAGCTTCTACTCTATTCTTGTCTAAACTGCTTATCGTCCACTGTTCACTTCCATACATTGCTACACTCCACACAAATACTTTCAGAAACCACTTCCTGTCACTTAAATCTAGACTCGATGTTAACAAATTTCTCTTCTTCAGAAACGATATCCTTGCCATTTCCAGTCTACATTTTATATCCTTTCCACTTCGACCATCATCTGTTATTTTTCTTCCGATATACCAGAACTTCTTTACGACTGTAAGTTTCTAATTTCCTAATCTAATTCCCTCAGCATCATCCGACTTAATCCGACTACATTCCATTATCCTCGTTTTGCTTTTGTTGATGTTCATCTTATATCCTCCTTTCAAGACACTGTCCATTCCCTTCAGCTGCTCTTCCAAGTCCTTTGCTGTCCCTTACAGAATTACAATGTCATCGGCGAATCTCAAACTTTTTAATTCTTCACCACGGATTTAAATTCATATTCCGAATTCTTCATTTGTTTCCTTTACTGCTTGCTCAATATACAGTTTGAATAACATCGAGGATAGACTACAACCCTGTCTCACTCACTTCCCAACCACTGCTTCCCTTTCATGCCCCTCTACTCTTATAACTGCCGTCTGGTTTCTATATAAATTGTAAATAGCCTTCCGCTCCTTGTATTTAACCTCTGACACCTTCAGAATTTGAAAGAGAGTATTCCAGTCTCGTAAGTTTGCCTTTCCTTAATCTATCTTCTAACAAAAGACTTAGGGTCAATATTGCCTCACGTGTTCCAACATTTCTACGGAATCCAAACTGATCTTCCCCGAGGTCGTCTTCTATCAGTTTTTCCATTCGTATGTAAAGAATTCGTGTTAGTACTTTGCAGTCGTGACTTATTAAACTGAGAGTCTGGTAATTTTCACATCTGTCGACACGTGCTTTCTTTGGGATTGGAATTATTATATTCTTCTTGAAGTCTGAGGGTATTTTGCCTGTCTCATACATTTTGTTCACCTGATGGTAGAGTTTTGTCAGGGCTGGCTCTCCCAAGGCTGTCAGTAGTTCTAATGTAATGTTGTCTACTCAAAATGGTTCAAATGGCTCTGAGCACTATGGGACTCAACTGCTGAGGTCATTAGTCCCCTAGAACTTAGAACTAGTTAAACCTAACTAACCTAAAGACATCACAAACATCCATGCCCGAGGCAGGATTCGAACCGGCGACCGTAGCGGTCTTGCGGTTCCAGACTGCAGCGCCTTTAACCGCACGGCCACTTCGGCCGGCAATGTTGTCTACTCCTGGGGCCTTGTTTCGTCTTAGGTCTTTCAGTGCTCTGTCAAACTCTTCACGCAGTATCATACCTCCCATTTCATCTTCATCTACATCCTCTTCCATTTCCACAATATTCTCCACAAGAACATCGCCCTTCTATAGACCCTCTATATGCTCCTTCCATCTTCCTGCTTTCCCTTCTTTGCTTAGAACTGGGTTTCCATCTGAGCTCTTGATACTCATACAGGTAGTTGTCTTTTCTCCAAAGGTCTCTTTAATTTTCCTGTAGGCAGTATCTATCTTACCCATAGAGATGTATGCCTCTTTATCCTTGTATTTGTCGCCTTGCCCTCCCTGATTAGCCATTTTGCACTTCCTGCCGATCTCATCTTTGAGACGTTTGTATTCCTTTTTCCCTGATTAATTTACTCAATTTTGGTATTTTCTCGTTTCGTCAATTAAATTCAATATATCTTCTGTTACCCAAGAAGTACTACTTGCCCTCGTCTTTTTACCTATTTGTTCCTCTACTGCCTCCACTATTTCATCTCCCAAAGCTACAAATTCTGCTTCTACTGTATTTCTTTCCCCCATTCTTGTCAGTCGTTCCCTAATGTTCTCCCTGAAACTCTCTACAACCTCTGGTTCAGTCAGTTAATCCAGGTTCCGTCTCCTTACATTCCCACATTTTTGCAGTTTCTTCAGTTTTAATCTGCAGTCCATAACCAATAGATTGTGGTCAGAGTCAACATCAGCAACTGGAAATATCTTAAAATGTAAAACTTGGTTCCTAAATCTCTGTCTTACCATTAAATAATCTATTTATAGCTCTGTACCCACATTGTTCCTTCTGCCTCCGAACTTCACTAATTCCCACTACATCTCACTTTAACCTATCAATTTTTCTTTTTAAGTTTTCTAACCTACCTGCCCGATTAAGGAATCTGACATTCCACGCTCCGATCCGTAGAACAAATATTATTTCTCCTCATAACGACGTCCTCCTGAGTAGTCCCCGTCCGGAGATCGGAATGGTTGACTATTTCTCCTCTGGAATAATTTACCCAAGAGGACGCCATTATCATTGAACCATACAGCAAAGCTGGATGCCCTCGGGAATATTTACGGTTGTAGTTTCCCCTTGCTTTCAGCCGTTCGCAGTACTAGCACGGCAAATCCGTTTTGGTTAGTGTTACAAGGCCAGATCAGTGAATCATCCAGACTGTTGCCCCTGCAACTACTGAAAAGGCTGCTGCTCCTCTTCAGGATCCACACGTTTGTCTGGCCTGTCAACAGATACCCCTCCGTCGTGGTTACACCCACGGTACGACTATCTGTATCGCTGAGGCACGCAAGCCTCCCCACCAGCGGCAAGGTCAGTGGTTCATAGACGTAAGGTATATTCGTCTGAAAAAGACATCTTGTACGATTGGCAGAGATAACGGATTACCACAAAGTCACTGTTATTTTCAGTGACAACGCTGTGGACAAATTACCCAGTTAATAAGTATTTTAAAAGAAATAAAAATGTACTTGTAATAACGTGAAACTGGAGTCTCTTATACATGATTAATGAGTTAGTTTTAAAACCACACGTTGCAAACTGGGAACCAGTGGTGTCTTTTTCCTACGATGTGCCAGAAGATGGTTAAAATACCTGTCTAACAATACGTTAGGCATCGCATTACGATTAGTATGGGTTAAGAAAAAGGGATGTTGACTTGAGAAATATCACTTATGACAGGTCCAGTGGTTAGACGACAGATTTTTCTATGCATTTTGTAACATGCCGTTTTAATAACGGGTATATAATGGCGTGCCCATGAAACAGATTTTCATGTTTTTCAAAGGAGTGGAATGGAAGGGAATGTCCACTTTACTAAAATATAATTCTTTTACTTAACTTTTTCTCTTAAAGCTGGCCTTTTTGCATTCGTTCTAAATGTATGATAGTCTCGGATACTTTCTATACAAGGAAACAAACTATTTTAAGGACTGTCGAGTTGATGATTTAGTTACTGCTAAATGAAACAATTTAGTCACCTAATCTTCTACAACCAGAAATTCTGTGATGACTGGTTCACAAAAGATTCTACAAAACAGTTCTTTCAACAACTAACCAGGCTACGCTTTACAACTGTGTTTCCAACACGCCATCATACAATTAACTCAAGGAATTACTTGTTTAACTATGTTATTACTTGAACTGACTTTGAAATGTTAGAAACGTTTGAGTAAATATTTATGCAGACGACTTTACAAACTTAGTACAATAATGTTGTAGTTGATTTAACTACACAGATATTAATAATGTATTATTTGAAATGGTAATTCACAAATTACATGAAGTCCAATTTATACACACATTTGCTATTGAAATTTATGTGAAGATACCGTTAGGTGCTGTTATCGTAGATATAATAATGTGTATTACGCTTGATTACATCAGAGACCGTAATAAAGTTTGTGTAATATCTCGTAGTGAGTTACGTCCATGTGCAGGCCCATAGTGACACTGTGCTTTGTTCGTTATTTTCCAAGTCTTTTCTCAGACATTTTAGCTTGATTATTCTAAAATTTTGATGTGTTGTTAAGACTTTACTTCACACGAATTTGGTCTCCTGTACAACTGTACGCCTTCAACTATTGACCAAATAACTAACAACATAAAAGAACTAAGAAAATCGGCTGGTTACATATAGCTACAACATGAGTATAACATTCTGCTCTTCGCCTCCCACGTTCCCAGGGTTTCACTCACACCCACCTGCAACGTATTGTGCGGACTGTATTTTCTTCATTAAATTTCATCACAGTCTTGTCCTATGAGTCGCAGAGCAGAACTGCAGTAGGGTACCGTTTCGTTAATCACTAAGACTGTTAAGGACTAATAAATTCCATTAATTCACTATAGTCAACATTTTCATCGCCAATATTAATTCAGTTCAGCTGCTGATGAGGTAAGATTGATTCGTAGAGCAATGTAAGTGTAATGAGAATTTAGCGTGAGCTACACTGGCGAAGACAGTATCTACTTTTAACTGGATGGAAGTCAGAATGCAAAGTTACTCATGTCGTATCGAGATTTTGCACTGGTTAAGCACATGCACATTGCACTACGATAGGCTGTTCATATTAGTGCACAAATGCGCAGTGCAGAGAACTAGGACATTCACACACACTATTCAACAGGAACAGGTACAAGTTCAATTGTATTTCTTGAGCTTTTCATTTATACTGTATTATAGGTTCTAGTCGCGAGGCACTATGTAATGTGTTGTTTCCCAACATGCTGACTGTATTGTTAGGAAGAACACATTATTCTATTAGTTTTATAATTGAGGCAAGGTTGTTATTCCTTTTGAGAGGGTGCTAGATGAGTTAATCTTGGCTGTTAATGCCGGATGAGCTGGCTTCCCACATTCGGTGGAAATTGGCCGTCTCTGCTGGCCTGGGCTGATTGGTTGGCTTCGCCATAAGCTGTGTAATATGAGTGTAAGTGTAATACAGGGGTGATACACAAAAGGGGCAAATCTAGGTTCTTAATATTCGTAGCTCTATCTGCTACAATATGAATAGGATACTGTTCAGGGATTGTATTGGACAACATAGAGAATCCCTTTGATGACATCATCAATCCGTCTTCCTATTATGGACCCAAAATGAATCTGTCCAGGTCTCAGAATGGCTCTTTCTGCCTGAAAACGATTCCACAACCGGCGCTCCTGGAGTTGTGTCAAAGTGTTCATCGGATAGATGGTTCTATAACTTATTGTCCCTGCAGAAATTTCGTCTTCATTTGCTGCTGGAAACAAGTGATGTCTTTCTCATCGCTTGTACTCTTCTCAGAGCTAGGCACATACTGAGATTTTTTGATGTAGGGGAACCCATAGAGACATTCTCTTTATTGTCTCTCAATAGATCTGACAGCTCCCAGGAACCTTCCAATTTCGATTTAGTTTCACGCTTTCATCATCCTTCGTAGTTCATAAAGGACTACTACGTCAGATACCTGACTCCTTAACCAGCATTATTGTTTGGTATCTATCTTCTTGCAGCTACTTAGGGGCGAGACAAGAAGCAAATAGTCTAATCCTCCAGTTATTTGTCCATACATCCAAGTGTAATAATCAGTTTGGCCAGGGACTAAGAATTCGAGATTTATATAGTAACGTAACAATATATAATTTACTGATTTCTTTTCAAAGATGGATAGCATACGTGTTTGCAAGAAAGAAAAAAAAATGTTCAAGTTTTTCCACCATTAATGTGAAGTGAATTGTTAGTATTTCAAGTGTTAACATATTTTACCTCTGTGATGTAAGGTTTTGTTAAAACAGCTACTTTGTTGTTTTTCCCTCAATCAGCAGTCGTGTATTTATTTCAGGTTTCAAATAAATAATTTTGCTTTCCCTACTTTCTCAGTAACAGAACTTTAATCGACAATGATCATTGCAGTTATGAGATTTTTTAACACTAAAGTTTTGTGGATGTCCCTGCAACTTAAAGCACGCATTGCACATCGTTTTCCTAGTAGCATAGCAGCAGAAGCCGGAGTGGTTTGGAGATAGTAGCAGTTCAACATCTATTTATTGTGCAAACAGGTATGCCATTTATAATTTACGTATGATATAATTTACAATTCAACAAGACATTCTTTTCAAAGAGTGTATTTCAAATACTTATTTATATTTCATATTTTTCTTGCAGTCAGTTTTCTTGTAATATTGCTAACAGGACAGTTCTGTAAAATTCAGCAGAACAGACTGCTCACCACGAGCGTTGAAGTACACTTTCTAATGTTGCCTTTCTGATTAACTTTTGCATTGCTAATCACTTTTCAAGAAGTACGAGATTACTTACCAACTTAAATATGAGCTTAATTACTTCCCTAAACACCATCGAAGTGCTTTTATATTCGGACAGGCTTCTTATTTTTTTTAATATGGAAAAAAAGTATCAGTTGTGTTTTGTTAAAAAGGAAAATTTGCGAAAAAGGTAATTCTGATACTACTTCCCATTATGCTCTACTGTTTGCAATCATTCCTGTGAAACTTCGTCATTTAGCAGCTGCCAGTAATAACTACATTTCTATCACTATTGAGGTCATTTAGAAATACATCTGTTTTACACCTCTTCACAAGGCTAGTTCCAGAACAGTTTCAGCAGCTTTTGTCAAAAACTTATTCAAAGAAGTAGGTCATGTAGAAAAAGTATTTTTATATCAGGCTATGACACAGCTTCAAGTCCGGCAGAATGGATCATGGAAGAAATGGAAAACTGTGTAGGCTATATTGCCTTAGTAAACACACTGAGTGGAACACATATATTTAAAGTTTTCAGGATATCATTTATTCCTCATCAAATAATTCCACGTTCATTTCATCACACAATAAACTAAAAGGCAACAATCCAGTTGAGAGAATAAAAGAATTGGTACCTCTCTACGGCATACACAAATGATTGGCATGGCCATTAGAAATATGAAACAAGGAGCTGAAGAAAGAAAATGTATGCAGGGGACACTTTGCAAAATAAAGAATTCAAGATAGGTTATAAGGTTCTCACTAGATCATATCGTCTTTCCCACGAAGTCAAACGTAAGTTTAAAAAGTCCTTTTTACTGTGGAACGGCCCTGTTCATATTCGCCATATCGCACATCCTAATGTGGTTGCAAAAGAAACTATAAGAAAAAGAAATCCCATGGATAGCACCATACCACAAATGCCAAGCATTCCACTGAATGATGTTCTCTGCTTAGTGACTATGCAATAACTAAGAGATACTTTTTTTCTCTTTTTTGTGATGTCTAGAATAAAGACTTTTACCACTTATCTATGGTACACACTTTCCTTTAGCAGAATGTCTTGTGTCATTTTCCATTTTCTTTCTCTCTTATGCCAGTCTTGATGTATTAGCGCTAAGTTAATAACATAGTATATCATTTTTGAGTATGTTCTCAATAATAAGAACAACTACGTTTCTTTTATACCGTTTCTTGCACTCACATGATACCACTTTACTTCTGCATACAAACATACTTTTTTAATAAGGCACGGAATTTATTTTTTCTTATGCAGTACTACAATACAGAATTAACAAATGCAAGCCATGTACAAGGACATAAGAAAACGAACAATTTGCGCCATCTTTGTGCACCATAAGAGAAGAGGATTAACTGCAGGCATGTTTTTGACTCTGTTGATATCAGTTACAATGTATTTCAGACCCTTCAGTGTTGAAATATGAAGTATCTTTATTTTTGGATAATTAATTGGACTGGGATACTGATATTATATGGTTATTTGCTGATGATCATAAGTTTCTTTCTTTTTTTCAGACATACATAATAGGTAAGTGATTGATTATAGATATGTTTTACGTAATGACGATGCTTATAATGATGATGCTACGAATATATTGATATGATTATTGTGTGTATGAGGGTTATACTAGGAGGTTGAAGTCATATTGCTTCTGAGGATTTTTGGGTTATTTTGAGAGAATTTTGAATAAGTGAGTGGAGTGTTAGGGATTTTGTAGATATTGTAGATTTGCGATTCTTTTGCTTTTAAAGTGTATGTGAAGTTATTTTTGTTTAGTGGATTAATCTGAGGTAAAGTAAGAACAGGGGTAGATTTTTGAGGAAGGATGTGTCATTCGAACACTGTATTGTAGAATGAGGATTTTCTCTCCGTGTGGGGAACATGCAAATTTTCTTTAGTACACATGATGAATGATTTTGACAACTCTATATATGTTATGATTCATTTAACCATTCTTCACAGCAAATATGAACCCACCATTGCAGTCTTGTCCAGCAACTTGGGGCTGTTTATGTGATTTTTATGATGTTTAATTACACTGCTTTTTCAGTTGCAACTTTATATATATATATATATATATATATATAATGACAAAGTTTTTCATTTTTTATCGACTATTTCGTTTTGACTGAGTGACCACTGACATTTTAAAATAATTTTCTGTTGTCTTTCTTCATGATGTCCTACATATGATAGTTATGTTGTGCACACTTATTTTTTTAGTGAGTAGTTGTTACTAAACTACCTTGCTCTGAGACATGATGATCTTCAGGTAAGATGCACTCTGCTACACTTTGTTCGTTATATGTAATGTTAAAAGCAATGCATTAGTCACTGCTACTTTCTTAGCATCACAGTATGCTTTAATGATAGCTGAGATACATTTTCTTCTTGCTTTTGATTGTATTCCTACTGCTGAGGTATTTTACCTTTCTTTTCACTGTCATGTGCACACTTTCCCCCCCACGAACCATGGACCTTGCCGTTGGTGGGGAGGCTTGCGTGCCTCAGCGATACAGATAGCCATACCATAGGTGCAACCACAATGGAGGGGTATCTGTTGAGAGGCCAGACAAACGTGTGGTTCCTGAAGAGGGGCAGCAGCCTTTTCAGTAGTTGCAAGGGCAACAGTCTGGATGATTGACTGATGTGGCCTTGTAACAATAACCAAAACGGCCTTGCTGTGCTGGTACTGCTGAAAGCAAGGGGAAACTACAGCCGTAATTTTTCCCGAGGGCATGCAGCTTTACTGTATGATTACATGATGATGGCGTCCTCTTGGGTAAAACATTCCGGAGGTAAAATAGTCCCTCATTCGGATCTCCGGGCGGGGACTACTCAAGAGGATGTCGTTATCAGGAGAAAGAAAACTGGCGTTCTACGGATCGGAGCGTGGAATGTCAGATCCCTTAATCGGACAGGTAGGTTAGAAAATTTAAAAAGGGAAATGGATAGGTTGAAGTTAGATATAGTGGGAATTAGTGAAGTTCGGTGGCAGGAGGAACAAGACTTCTGGTCAGGTGACTACAGAGTTATAAACACAAAATCAAATAGGGGTAATGCAGGAGTGGGTTTAATAATGAATAGGAAAATAGGACTGCGGGTAAGCTTCTACAAACAGCATAGTGAACGCATTATTGTGGCCAAGATAGATACGAAGCCCACACCTACTGCAGTAGTACAAGTTTATATGCCAACTAGCTCTGCAGATGACGAAGAAATTGAAGAAATGTATGATGAAATAAAAGAAATTATTCAGATTGTGAAGAGAGACGAAAATTTAATAGTCATGGGTGACTGGAATTCGAGTGTAGGAAAAGGGAGAGAAGGAAACATAGTAGGTGAATATGGATTGGGGGACAGAAATGAAAGAGGAAGCCGCCTGGTAGAATTTTGCACAGAGCGCAACATAATCATAACTAACACTTGGTTTAAGAATCATGAAAGAAGGTTGTATACATGGAAGAACCCTGGAGATACTAAAAGGTATCAGATAGATTATATAATGGTAAGACAGAGATTTAGGAACCAGGTTTTAAATTGTAAGACATTTCCTGGGGCAGATGTGGACTCTGACCACAATCTATTGGTTATGACCTGTAGATTAAAACTGAAGAAACTGCAAAAAGGTGGGAATTTAAGGAGATGGGACCTGGATAAACTAAAAGAACCAGAGGTTGTACAGAGATTCAGGGAGAGCATAAGGGAGCAATTGACAGGAATGGGGGAAATAAATACAGTAGAAGAAAAATGGGTAGCTTTGAGGGATGAAGTAGTGAAGGCAGCAGAGGATCAAGTAGGTAAAAAGACGAGGGCTAGTAGAAATCCTTGGGTAACAGAAGAAATATTGAATTTAATTGATGAAAGGAGAAAATATAAAAATGCAGTAAGTGAAACAGGCCAAAAGGAATGTAAACGTCTCAAAAATGAGATCGACAGGAAGTGCAAAATGGCTAAGCAGGAAGGGCTAGAGGACAAATGTAAGGATGTAGAGGCCTATCTCACTAGGGATAAGATAGATACCGCCTACAGGAAAATTAAAGAGACCTTTGGAGATAAGAGAACGACTTGTATGAATATCAAGAGCTCAGATGGAAACCCAGTTCTAAGCAAACAAGGGAAAGCAGAAAGGTGGAAGGAGTATATAGAGGGTCTATACAAGGGTGATGTACTTGAGGACAATATTATGGAAATGGAAGAGGATGTAGATGAAGATGAAATGGGAGATATGATACTGCGTGAAGAGTTTGACAGATCACTGAAAGACCTGAGTCGAAACAAGGCCCCCGGAGTAGACAATATTCCATTGGAACTACTGACGGCAGTGGGAGAGCCAGTCCTGACAAAGCTCTACCATCTGGTGAGCAACATGTATGAAATAGGCGAAATACCCTTAGACTTCAAGAAGAATATAATAATTCCAATCCCAAAGAAAGCAGGTGTTGACAGATGTGAAAATTACCGAACTATCAGCTTAATAAGTCACAGCTGCAAAATACTAACACGAATTCTTTACAGACGAATGGAAAAACTAGTAGAAGCCAACCTCGGGGAAGATCAGTTTGGATTCCGTAGAAACACTGGAACACGTGAGGCAATACTGACCTTACGACTTATCTTAGAAGAAAGATTAAGGAAAGGCAAACCTACGTTTCCAGCATTTGTAGACTTAGAGAAAGCTTTTGACAATGTTGACTGGAATACTCTTTCAAATTCTAAAGGTGGTAGGGGTAAAATACAGGAAGCGAAAGGCTATTTACAATTTGTACAGAAACCAGATGGCAGTTATAAGAGTCGAGGAACATGAAAGGGAAGCAGTGGTTGGGAAGGGAGTAAGACAGGGTTGTAGCCTCTCCCCGATGTTGTTCAATCTGTATATTGAGCAAGCAGTAAAGGAAACAAAAGAAAAATTCGGAGTAGGTATTAAAATTCATGGAGAAGAAGTAAAAACTTTGAGGTTCGCCGATGACATTGTAATTCTGTCAGAGACAGCAAAGGACTTAAAAGAGCAGTTGAATGGAATGGACAGTGTCTTGAAAGGAGGATATAAGATGAACATCAACAAAAGCAAAACGAGGTTAATGGAATGTAGTCAAATTAAATCGGGTGATGCTGAGGGGATTAGATTAGGAAATGAGACACTTAAAGTAGTAAAGGAGTTTTGCTATTTGGGGAGCAAAATAACTGATGATGGTCGAAGTAGAGAGGATATAAAATGTAGGCTGGCAATGGCAAGGAAAGCGTTTCTGAAGAAGAGGAATTTGTTAACATCCAGTACTGATTTAAGTGTCAGGAAGTCATTTCTGAAAGTATTCGTATGGAGTGTAGCCATGTATGGAAGTGAAACATGGACGATAAATAGTTTGGACAAGAAGAGAATAGAAGCTTTCGAAATGTGGTGCTACAGAAGAATGCTGAAGATTAGATGGGTAGATCACATAACTAATGAGGAAGTATTGAATAGTATTGGGGAGAAGAGAAGTTTGTGGCACAACTTGACCAGAAGAAGGGATCGGTTGGTAGGACATGTTCTGAGGCATCAAGGGATCACCAATTTAGTATTGGAGGGCAGCGTGGAGGGTAAAAATCGTAGAGGGAGACCAAGAGATGAATACACTAAGCAGATTCAGAAGGATGCAGGTTGTAGTAGGTACTGGGAGATGAAAAAGCTTGCACAGGATAGAGTAGCATGGAGAGCTGCATCAAACCAGTCTCAGGACTGAAGACCACAACAACAACAGTGCACACTTTAGAACCAGCATTTTGCTCCTACCTTTTCCTTTGGGGTGATTTAGTTAGGGCTAAGTATAGATGAGCTCAACAAGGTTATTGTAGTTTTAAGATAAATAAAAAAATGCTCTGTGGAATTCTAAAAATATGAGAGTAAAGATTACAGTGATTAACGAAATACAGCTATGAGTGGAAAGCATGTTTGTATGCTAATTCTCGTACTGGCTATTTTACATCTACTTTTCTGTGCTGAGATGCAGATATAACTAATGAGTGAAAGGTACTGTGTATGGGGTCACTGAGATGCTGTCAGTACTTGCGTCATTAGTGGACTTTTAATGATTCAGCAATATGGTGTGTAGGCAGTGATGTAATGAGATGAGAGCGTTCTTACGAAGTGGTTCTTGTTGTGGTTTTCAGTCCTGAGACTGGTTTGATGCAGCTCTCCATGCTACTCTATCCTGTGCAAGCCTCTTCATCCCCCAGTACCTACCGCAACCTATATCCTTCTGAATATGCTTACTGTATTCATCTCTTGGTCTCCCTCCACGAATTTTACCCTCCACGCTGCCCTCCAATACTAAATTGGTGATCCCTTGATGCCTCAGAACATGTCCTACCAACCGATCCCTTCTTCTTGTTAAGTAGTGCCACAAACTTCTCTTCTCCCCAATCCTATTCAATACTACCTCATTAGTTATGCGTTCTACCCATCTAATCTTCAGCATTCTTCTGTAGCACCACATTTCAAAACCTTCTATTCCCTTCTTGTCCAAACTATTTATCGTCCATGTTTCACTTCCATTCATGGCTACACTCCATACAAGTACAGACACTTAAATCTGTACTCGATGTCAACAAATTTCTCTTCTTCAGAAACGCTGTCGTTGCCATTGCCAGACTACGTTTTATATCCTTTCTACTTCATCCATCATCAGTTATTTTGCTCTCCAAATAGCAAAACTCCTTTACTATTTTAAGTGTCTCATTTCCTAATCTAATTCCCTCAGCATCACCCGACTTAATTCAACTACATTCCATTACCCTCGTTTTGCTTTTGTTGATGTTCATCTTATATCCTCCTTTCAAGACA
This sequence comes from Schistocerca americana, assembly GCF_021461395.2. Taxonomy (NCBI): domain Eukaryota; kingdom Metazoa; phylum Arthropoda; class Insecta; order Orthoptera; family Acrididae; genus Schistocerca; species Schistocerca americana. Next base: position 126,674,829 of record NC_060124.1, read on the forward strand.
TTGTCCATTCCGTTCAACTGCTCTTCCAAGTCCTTTGCTGTCTCTGACAGAATTACAATGTCATCGGCGATCCTCAAAGTTTTTATTTCTTCTCCATGGATTTTAATACTTCTCTGAACTTTGCTTTTGTTTCCTTTACTGCTAGCTCAATATACATATTGAATAACAACGGGGATATGCTACAACCCTGTCTCACTCCCTTTCCAACCACTGCTTCCCTTTCATGCCCCTCGATTCTTATAACTGCCTTTTAATTTCTGTACAAATTGTAAATAGCCTTTCACTCCCTGTATTTTACCCCTGCCACCTTCAGAATTTGAAAGAGAGTATTCCAGTAAACATTGTCAGAAGCTTTCTCTAAGTCTACAAATGCTATAAACGTAGGTTTGCCTTTCCTTACTCCAGCTTCTAAGATGAGTCGTAAGGTCAACATTGCCTCACGTGATCCAACATTTCTATGGAATCCAAACTGATCTTCCCCGAGGTCGGCTTCTACTAGTTTTTCTACTCTTCTGTAAAGCATTCGCGTTAGTATTTTGCAGCTGTGACTTGTTAAACTAATAGTTCGGTAATTTTCACATCTGTCAACACCTGCTTTCTTTGGGATTGGAGTTATTATATTCTTCTTGAAGTCTGAGGGTATTTCGCCTGTTTCATACTTCTTGCTCACCAGATGGTAGAATTTTGTCAGGACTGACTCACCCAAGGCCGTCAGTAATTCCAATGGAATGTTGTCTACTCAGGGGGCCTTGTTTTGACTCAGGTCTTTCTGTGCTCTGTCGAACTCTTCACGCAGTATCGTATTTCCCATTTCATATTCATCTACATCCTCTTCCATTTCCATAATATTGTCCTCAAGTACGTCGCTCTTGTACAGACTATCTATATACTCCTTCCACCTTTCTGCTTTCCCTTTTTTGCTTAGAACTGGGTTTCCATCGGAGCTCTTGATCTTCATGAAAGTGGTTCTCTTATCTCCAAGCCGGCCGAAGTGGCCGAGCGGTTCTAGGCGCTACAGACTGGAGCCGCGTGGCCGCTACAGTCGCAGGTTCGAATCCTGCCTCGGGCATGGGTGTGTGTGATGTCCTTAGGTTAGTTAGGTTTAAGTAGTTCTAAGTTCCAAGGGACTGATGACCTCAGAAGTTGAGTCCCATAGTGCTCAGAGCCATTTGAACCCATTCTTATCTCGAAAGGTCTCTTTAGTTTTCCTGTAGGCAGTATCTATCTTACCCCTAATGAGATAAGCCTCCACATCCCTACATTTGTCCTCTAGCCATCCCTGCTTAGCCATTTTGCGTTTCCTGTCGATCTCATTTTTGAGACGTTTGTATTCCTTTTTCCCTGCTTCATTTACTGCATTTTTATATTTTCCCCTTTCATCTATTAAATTCAATATATCTTCTGTTACCTAAGGATTTCTACTAGCCTTCGTCTTTTTACCTACTTCATCCTCTGCTGCCTTCACTACTTCGTCCCTCAAAGCTACCCATTCTTCTTCTACTGCATTTCTTTTCCCCATTCCTGTCAATTGTTCCCTTATGCTCTCCCTGAAACTCTGTACAACCTCTGGTTCTTTCAGTTTATCGAGTTCCCATCTCCTTAAATTCTAACCTTTTTGCAGTTTCTTCAGTTTGACCACAATCTATTGGTTATGACCTGTAGGTTAAGAGTCCACATCTGCTCTGGAAATGTCTTACAATTTAAAGCCTGGTTCTTAAATCTCTGTCCTACCATTAGATAATCTATCTGAAACCCGTCAGTATCTCCAGGCCTCTTCCATGTATCCAGAACCAATGTTATCTACGATTAAGTTGTGCTCCGTGCAAAATTCTACCAGGCGGCTTCCTCTTTCATTTCTTAGCCCCAATCCATATACACCTACTACGTTTCCTTCTCTCCCTTTTCCTACTACCGAATTCCAGTCACCCATGACTATTAAATTTTCATCACCCTTCACTATCTGAATAATTTCTTTTATCTCATCATACATTTCTTCAATTTCTTCGTCATCTGCAGAGCTAGTTGGCATATAAACTTGTACTACTGTAGTAGGCGTGGGCTTCGTATCTATCTTGGCCACAATAATGCGTTCACTATGTTGTTTGTAGTAGCTTACCGGCATTCCTATTTTCCTATTCATTATTAAACCTACTCCTGCATTACCCTTGTAGTCACCTGACAAGAAGTCTTGTTCCTCCTGCCACCGAACTTCACTAATTCCTACTATATCTAACTTTAACCTAGCCATTTCCCTTTTCAAATTTTCTAACCTACCTGCCCGATTAAGGGATCTGGCATTCCACGCTCCGATCCGTAGAACGCCAGTTTTCTTTCTCCTGATAACGACACCCTCTTGAGTAGTCCCCGCCAGGAGATCCGAATGGGAGACTATTTTACCTCCGGAATATTTTACCCAAGAGGACGCCTTCATCATTTAACCATACAGTAAAGCTGCATGCCCTCGGGAAAAATTACGGCCGTAGTTTCCATTTGCTTTCAGCCGTTCGCAGTACCAGCACAGCAAGGCCGTTTTGGTTAGTGTTACAAGGCCAGATCAGTCAATCATCCAGACTGTTGCCCTTGCAACTACTGAAAAGGCTGCTGCCCCTCTTCAGGAAGCACACGTTTGTTTGGCCTGTCAACAGATACCCCTCCGTTGTGGTTGCACCTACATTACGGCTATCTGTATCGCTGAGGCACACAAGCCTCCCCACCAGCGGCAAGGTCCATGGTTCATGGTGGGTCTTTCCAAGATATACTACTACATACCTCCTTTTCCTTTCAGTAGGCTTTGAGTGACTACATACATGACAAATTTTGATGTGTTGTGGTGCGGACACCAAATGCGGCTTATTGTCTCTAAGTGTAGTGGATTGGTGCCAGGTGGTGCTGTATTAAAACTCGTCCAGGCTTTTCAAATGATTTACGTTTTCCACTACAGAGCTTCGTTCACCTCGGTCCGCGTCACAGGCCCCTCATTGCTTGGGCCACTGTTCCGGCGACCTGTGCAACGCAACGCTGTGTCATGCCGGCCTTGTTTGCCAGCTGTAGGGTTCCGAATACTTCAGGATGGCTTGCCAGCAGCCTACTCAGCGGCCACCGCCCCGTTGACTCCGCGCTGCTCTGTTGGGAGCCCTAGGCCGGCCCCACTGCTGCTTCTTCCTCGGTTGGCATAGCTGGGAATGCGGCAACGACCGACCCCGTTCCGGCGTCCGAACCTGCGGCCCTCACCTTGTAAGTCTTTGCGTGTGTCGGAAGATAAGACGACTGCCAGCGGTAGCCACCCAAAGAGTGGCCCGCCCTGGCTGGCTGTGGACCCCGCGTCGGCCTCAGAGGGTCGAACCAACGACCCGCCGTGCACTGGGATGCTGGCGCCCCATCTGTGCCGTATGTCGCGGTAGTGTGACATGCCCTGTCTTTCAGGAGAGCTGCCACACTTCAATGAACTTCGTTAGAAAGCAACACCTGTTTATACTCGGATGCGCGGTTCTGTTTCGCTAACGCATCGTTCCGAGTCACGTACGCCCCACACCCCGGCTGCGCCAGTGAGTCCTTCTGCCTATAGCTTGCGACATGCAAACCGCTGCGTTTACGCTTTTCAGCAGTTCAATGGCCCCTGTGGCATCGATTCCACCTCGCAACCGCTGGTCAGTCTAACTTACTGCAATCCAGCCCACACCTGGCTGTAACTTTCGCACTCCGAATATCGCACAAAACAATATTTCCCTATCCCAAACGGTGGGGCCACTACAGATGGTACTACTTACCAACATTACAGTGATTGTCAGTTGAAGTTACGGTAACATGGAAGCAATCATAGGATCCCTCTTCTGAGTCTGCCATCAATATCTTCAATTACACATTTTCTATAGAAGAATGTCAGTGGGAAACAGGCTTTGTTACTGAGAGTTATTTGACAGCATTTGATTTCAATGGTGTGTACTACAATTCTCTTATAATATATCGTTTTTTTATCAAGAAAATTTGCTTTTCTATTCAAAGATTTTCAAACGACATACTGCAGGGTTAATAGTCATGGACTGTTAGCAACGTTTTTCTTGTAAGAAGAGTGACTAAGTGAAGTGATATATCTTACCAAAAGATGAGTAAAACTTAGCACAAAGATTTCAAGTACTCATTTAAAATGTAATTATAAGCACTGTTTTCTGTATCAGTGCATTAGAGCTTCAGATATATACAAAGTACAAACAAATGTCTCTAATTCTGTAAGTTTCCCCTTCTATTAATTATGATTATTTGTTCTTGTGTTTTTCCTTTTTTAAGAGTAGTGTAATATTTTGCAGTCTAATTTATGTAACCTACAGAATTGATCCTCCAAAATTCCGGCCAGAGAGGCTGAGAGTTAATGTAAGTGTTTTTGTTTTATACAGAAAATTTTAAATTTGGTGGTATTTTAGATGTCGTATGGCAAAGTAAAGCTTCAAAAACATTTGAGTGACAGTGGGCAACATTTCTGTCAAAGAGATTGTGCTGTGAGAAATGGTTAGTTAGACCTGTGGGGCTTGTAAGTGGAGTGCAGTCTTGGGGAGAGAGAGAGAGAGAGAGAGAGAGAGAGAGAGAGAAAGAGAGAGAGAGAGAGAGAGAGAGGAGAGGTCGAGTTGTATCTTGAGATGGAGTAAGATGCGTTTTGACAGTGCTGTGTGCCAGCAATAATTTTTATATATTATTTTTCATTTATGGAGAGATATTTTCTAAATTTATTCAGATGACTTCAGAAGGTACTGTAACAGCGAATTTTCCCAGATATACAAGGGTAGTAATCAGTTTGGTTAGGGATTTCGAACGAGATTTTTGTGATTATCTTAAAATATGTGATTTACTGCCTTTTCTTCAAAGGTGTATAACTTATATATTTGTAAGAATGTACAGTGAATTTGTTCAAGTATTTCAACTGCTAATGTAAAGCGGATTTGTAATATTTCAAATGTTAAAATATTTTGTCTTGGTGATATAAAGAATTGTTAGTACAGTTACTTTATTAATTTTACGTTATTCAGCATTCTTCTCTTAATTTCAAGCTTCACACACGTAATTTTGCTTAGCAAAATTTCTCAGAAACAGAACTTTAATTGGCAATGACAACTGCAGTAATGAGATTTATTAGCATGGAAGTTTTCTGGCTACCATTATAGTTTAAAGCACACACTGCATATTCCGTTCGTATTAGTCTGAATTTTTATTTTTAACTAGCATAGCAGCAGCACAAGCCACAGTAGTTGGGCGACAGCAGCATCACAGCATTTTTTATTGTGCAAACAGGATGGCCATTTATAATTGATTTGTGATATAATTAGTATGCTTTTAAGGTAGCTAATTTTTGGTACTTATTTACATTTCATATTTTTCTCACAATCAGATTGCTTGTAATTTCGCTATCAGGACAGTTTTCTAAAATTTAACAGAACAGACCGTACTACGGCCACAAGCGTTGCAATATACACTAAAATGTTGCATTTCTGAATAACTTTTGCATTGCTGAACGCCTTTCAAGAATGATGGGTTTACTTATGAACTTAAATACAATCATAACTAATTCTCTAATCCCAAGTTTAACTTCACATTACCACACAGACAAAATACCTGTAAATATAAGTGTACATTACCGTACAAAAAAACCTAGTTAGTTACTTTCATTGCACTGTAAATTCCCAAAGGCCGACTGTTAATCAGTAAGTGGGAGTTGAAGTATGTCTACTGTACAACATGCTGTCCCAGGGGGAAGTTAAAATTACTCGTACCATCACGACATTTAATTCTGCATTATCTGATTTGTTATGTCTAAGTGGTGTGAAAAATAACATGCTAATGCAATAGGAAACAGGTGAACAGAAACGAGAGTATGCGATCATTTCAGAGTGGTGATGTAGAGCATAAAGAAGTTTACTCGAAGAAAATAACTTTTTTTATGGACCTACAGTACCATACTCACGTTGTTCTTAAACTTGTCCCTACCTTATGACATATATAATTTCGATTTGTCTTTCTAGTGCTTTCTGTGTCTTCCAGACATTTAGGACGTTGAGTAACTTTCTTTGCAATCAGATGTACTCCATAAACGATAATGGGTTACATGTATCACTGATCATTAGTTGTTTTTAAAAATAAAAACTTATAGAAGGTGACATTTAAATAATTTATTACTGATATAGTAATAGTTATGGCATTTATTGCCAAAACTTATTATTTAATTTCTAAATTTTTCTGGTAGTGCACTCATTTAATTACTTATACGATTTCATCTAAATAGCAACGTTGAATTTTTAATCCTCAGAAACAGTAATGTAATAATTAAATTCATTGAGGAAACCATAACCCATGACTCGACTTTTTTCGCAAAAAAACTAAACATAACTTGTGGTATTCTACTGTTCACCTTCTTATTTAAAACGAAATGAAATTACCTTCCAATTATAAACATGGAATTGATGGCTTGGTGTTATTGAGCAGTGGAACTGCTCGTCTACTAATACAACCTAGCTTCTACTAAAGGTCTCTTTCAGCCACATTGCTGTTAAAATGATGTATTGCCACTAAATTGTTAGGCTCTTGTTCGTCTTGGGTATCGACTATACGCGGTGACACTCTGTTCCACACAATTTCAAAGCTGATACTTCCAAAACCTGAGATAATTGAAATATGTCAAGTAACTCTAGGCAACTCATGTGGATTTGTTTGATATTCTATTTAATCGATAAAATACGTAATAAGTTTTGGCAGTCCATTGCACAGAAGAACCACATGAGTGTCTAGTCTGACATGAATGGGGTAGCCTTTCAGATCCAAGCAGCAAGCTGTTGCCAAATAATTCTGCAGATTTCAGCACTGTAAACTAAGCTGAAGACTATCACCAGCGAACCAGTATAGCATGACGTTATGACTCTTCCCCCCGAATCGCTAATGACTATTGCCCCTGCACGAAAATTCCACTGAGTCCGACATGATACATCACACGAATAACTCAGAGTTTCATGCTATAGCAAGCTGACTATTACTACACTAAAACTTGCGCTTCCACACCTAACTGCACAAATTTCAATACTGTAACATTTTAGCAATCCCAGAATCCAATGGGAACTGACATATGGGGAAAAACGAGATTTTTTTTCCAGCCTCTCGTGCAGGTATATTGTGTAGGAACAGCGTCGGCTTGCTTTACCGACCTGCTTTGTTTGCCGCCTGTATTTCAGCGGCAAATAAATGATTTTCAGGCCCTTGATGTGTAGTCTTCACTGTACGACGTATGTTGTGAGAGTAGTATCTGGCTCCTTTATTGAACTGGAGTTTATTGGATAATATGGCCGTTGTGCACGACTGGGATAAGTTTTAGGTAGATAGAGAAGGGGATGGACGAAGTGTAGAGATCGAGGAAATGGACATAGAGAGGGGAGGCTTTTGAGTAAGGTGGAAGGTGGAGAGGGGTAATGGGCAGATGGAAAACGAAGAAGGGGAGGTGTAGATGGATAGAAAGATTGGGAGCACCATAGCCGCGGAAAGATACGGCTACAGAAAAGGGGTGGAGTAAATAGACAAAGACAGGGGGAGGAGGCAATGAAGAGACAGAGCAGACAGGAGGAGATAGATAGAGGTGGGAGGATAAAGTGGACAGAGAGAGGAATGAAGAGGTGGGATGAGGGAAGGATGAGGTGTTTTCAATAAATGTGTCAAACATATATGTGGGTGCAGCAGTGGGGAATGCGCTAATGTTGCAATAAATTGCCCCTGCGTAAGAAGTAAGTTCGATAAAAATTTTGGATGCAACAGCACAATTAAAATGAGAATGGCTTTACCCTATGAATAGTAAACATATAGCACAAAGTGAAAAATAAAATGGTCATCAGTACTCCATGTAACTTGCCAATAGCCAAATTAAATATTTCTGTGTTCAGTAGAACTAACTTGACTGCTACCCATTCATATCCCTGACGCAACTCGTAATAGCCATGACATCTGAGATTTTAATGGGTACCTCTAATCAAAATTTTTAAAGGTAACAGAAATAAAATACATAGAGTGAAAAGTTGTGTCCAACTTGAACAAAAACGATACTGCAGTAATAACAGATGAAGGACATGAAACAGAAGACGTAATTGAGAACTGAGTGAGACCCAGCTGTGATGTTAGAAAGGAGAAGTGTAGAAAAGGAATTAAACATCAACAACAGATACAAATCCTTAACGTTTGCCAGTGAGATTTTAATGCTTTCACTGACGAAAAAGGACTGGGAAGAACAGTTGAATGGAATGTGTAGTGTCTTGAAAAGAGATTGTAAGATGATTGTCAGTGGAAGTAAAAGAATGGAAGCGGAATTTAGGTGAATAAACTCAGGCAATACTGATTAGATTACAATATGGGAATTAAAGTTAATGGATAAATTTTGCTATTTGGCCAACAAATTAAATAATGATGGCCGAAACAGAGAGGATACAAAATACAGATTGACAACAGCGAGTAAACCATTTCTGAAAAAGGAATTCCTTAATATCTAACATAAATTTAAGTTTTATGAAGTCTTTTCGATTTGTCTGGAATGCTGCCTTCTATGGTGCTGAAATGTGGAAAATAATCAGATCTGAGAAGTCGAATATAATATTCTCTTTTCAGAACAAATTAGCTTCCATATTTTACGAACCTTTTGAAATGTTGTACTGTGGGAAAGTGCTGAATGCAGATAATAAGGTACTGAGGTGAATGATAAAAAAAAAGGAATTTGGAATTGACATACGGCAAGGTAAGGAGGTGTGCGAGTAAAAATTGGAGACGAAGGATTGAGTACTGTAAGCAGGTCAAATAAATGTATGCTGACGTAGTTACGCAGAAATGAAGAGGCTTGCACTGGATACATTAGCGTGGAGACCTACATTAAACTAGTGTTTGGACTAATGGCCATAAGCAGAGAACAATTAAAACCCGTTATAATTTGTGTGTTAAGTGGTGACGCGAGACAGGGTGTATAGAAGACTCCCTCAGATATCCTCTGACCCCCTGACAGTAATTATAGCTCAATGTAATTACTATTTGCAAAGTTACCGAATAATATACCCACGACCAGCTTAGAGTCAGGAGTGATGACACTTTCTAGAGGATCTGACCATCATTTTGCAGGACAATGCTCAAGCACGTACAGTGCAAGCTGTAACTGATTTGTTCGACTGATGGGGCTGCGAAGTGCTATACCACCTACTGCCGTCCCCTGACTTAAGTTCAACTCTAAACTGAAGGAAGCACTTCACGGCATTCGCTTCCGAACTGCTACAAATTCGTCGGGCAATAGACCGCGCTGCTCGAACTGCCAAGACAACTGGCACTGCTAAGAGTATCCTACGACTTCCACATCGCTGGCAACGGATTATACACAATGCTCGTGACTACTTTGAAGGTCAGTAAAACTTTGAAACCCGTATGTATTTTGTACGAGCTGTAAATAAATAGTTGCCACTATTAATGTTCCAACCCTCGTAATTCTGGTAGGACGTTCCTATTATTTTTTATTCAGTTTCTGTATCATTTGTTGCAGCCATTTAATGCACAGGTTGTGGAGTCCATCATCCGTATGGTTTTTAAATCTAGCGACGTTGCAACTGTCTCCTCCCTTCTCTATCTTTAGGAAAAGTTCATGTGATCGCTCAAACAACGTTACCTGTATGCTTCCGAGCAGTGACAGCATCATTCCTCCCAAGTTCAGTTTTATTTTTACAAAACATCCTCTGGCAATTTGCCAGTGGACATGTTCTTACAATGTGACAAACGTGTAATGAAATAGATGCCACACACCTTGGAGTGGTGCTGGCATCACATAATCTTCAAAATTTCTGTTCATGTTCCAATGTCGAAGACGATACTTTAAGAGGCATATTTTTCGGTCAATTTCGAGTGCCTGCTGTTTCCCTCTACAATGGCAGCTCACCCGTGGCTCTGCCGTTATTCGACGTACATATCAGAACCACAGAGCTCACTAAAAGCTGACTCTGTTGTCCCACATGTCAAGGAGATGTAATCTGGACTCTTTGTCTTCATAGGCTCGGCACCGCGAAAACACAGCCCTGGCACAGAGCAAATTTCAGCTTGATGTGTCAGTCCATTCCTGAGAAAATGTGTTATTAACAAGTGGTCAGACATACAGACAGATGGAAAACAAAGTCATCGTATAAAGGCTCCATTTCTACTGATTGGGATTTGGAATCATGGAAACATACAGTCAGTGTGATGAGCCGATGACTCTCGTTGTCATTTCATGTCATTATATTTTTCCTTCATTCCCAGATTCGTCTTAATCGGCAGCGTTCGAAGAAGAGAAGCTCCGCACTCCACATATTAGGCGGCGATAATGTGGCATGTTGGTGCTAGTCTGAAACAATATACGAACAGCATCATAACATCATGGCCCCAAGCAGTGAGGGTGCCGAGTCATGGGGAGTTACTAATTACGTGTGCCAGAATGGCCCTGGAGTCGTAAAGAGCGATGCGAACTGCAAATACCTTTCCACATTCCGGGCGAACGCGGTACAAAGCGTGCTCGCGCGGACGCAGTCAGCATTCGGCGTGGCGCTCTGATGGTCCGACGCTTTGACGCTGCGCCGCCGGCTGTAAACACCGGTGGGCGAAAAACATCGGCGCGTATAACTGTCCCTGCCAGGGCTGAACAACGCCCAGCTCTGTCGTTTGGGTCGCGCCTCCCGCTTTGCACTCGGCCCGGGACCCGATGTAAAACAATAAGGTGCTCAGGTCGAAGGGCCGGCAATATTTCTCGTCCTGAGAAATCGATGCCACGTCGGGCCCGTTCACCGTGTAATGGGCAGAGGTAGAGGGGAAGAGGGGAAGCGGAGGGGAGCTGCAGCGAGGGAGCGGCCGGTGGCAATCAAAAAATTCTTCCCCAAACCCCTCCAACCCCCCGCCACCTTTCTCGCTTCTAGCACTCCAGTTCAGGCTTACAGTGAGCTGCTGCGCTCTACCCGGCCTGGAGAGGAATGGTGGACGCGTTTGGGCTGAGGCCTTGGTGGGGGTTGGGGGCGAGCAAGGAAAAGGATTGCGGGCACACACTCACACACACACACACACACACACACACACACACGCAGGCACGCACTGGAAAAATGGTGGCGAGCGGCGCATTTGACAAGAATGCCCCAACTTCGGACATTTTTGAGGAGCTGCACTGCGGGTGCGAAGGAGGGAGGAAGGGAAAGGTGGGTGGGAGGGGGGGGGGGGGAAGCGAGACGAAACCCCGCGCTTGCGAGACGCGTGTGCGACGAAAATGGATCGCGCGAGACAAAAAGATTGATTAATGGGTGCGGATATCGGTTTAAGGAAACTGCGTCCGTGATTGATTGAGCAGCGGTGCGGCGTGAAGACCGCTCTGTCGCTGGGAGCATTTCGCCCTCTCTTCTGGGTCAGAGGACGGCGGAGGGGAAAGGGGGCGGGGCAACCTGTCGAACGCGAAACGTCTCTGTCTTAGCGCAGCCATCCCTACATTTGTAACGGCAGCCACATTAGTACCCGTTCGTGAGGACTTGGATTTCCACTGGACTGATGATCAGCGGAGCACTAATCGCTGGACTGCTAATCAGTTCCCATTTGTTTACACTGGGCTCTGGCAGCGCCTCTGCTCACAAACTCTAGTGACGTCATATGCTGTGCCCGGTTTTGAACAACTGAAGCGTTTTCTGGTACTGTAGTACAGTGCATTAATTGTTGTCGTGGTTCCTTACGTATGGCGAGAACTGGTTGTAGCATGGATGTATACCAGTTGTGTTTATGTTCGTTTACTGTTTAGTCCACCTGGATCCGATATCGAAATTGACTGATAATAGTGCGAAGGAAATCGGTTTCCACTAATATGCAGTATTGGGGGGTATATCGTTGTCCTTCAAACAGTTCTTTTCTTTAAAAATTTGGATGTTAAGGATAAATTCTTATTTTTGTATTCATCGCGTGAGAGTGACGAATTTAGTGTTGACTAAGTGCTAAATTCAGCAACAGAATTACCAGAATGTTGAAGGACCTAAATAACCTTACAATTATTTGGTGAACCATAAAGTGTGATCCTGCAAATCACGGTGTACTCTTGGTATAATTAGTATATTTTGGATTTGTGATAAATACGAGGGCAGTTCAATAAGTAATGCAACACATTTTTTTTCTGAAACAGGGGTTGTTTTATTCAGCATTGAAATACACCAGGTTATTCCCCAATCGTTTAGCTACACAACACTATTTTTCAACGTAATCTCCATTCAATGCTACGGCCTTAAGCCACCTTGAAATGAGGGCCTGTATGCCTGCACGGTACCATTCCACTGGTCGATGTCGGAGCCAACGTCGTACTGCATTAATAACTTCTTCATCATCCGCGTAGTGCCTCCCACGAATTGCGTCCTTCATTGGGCCAAACATATGGAAATCCGACGGTGCGAGATCGGGGCTGTAGGGTGCATGAGGAAGAACAGTCCACTGAAGTTTTGTGAGCTCCTTTCGGGTGCGAAGACTTGTGTGAGGTCTTGCGTTGTCATGAAGAAGCAGAAGTTCGTTCAGATTTTTGTGCCTACGAACACGCTCAAGTCGTTTCTTCAATTTCTGAAGAGTAGCACAATACACTTCAGAGTTGGTTGTTTGACCATGGGGAAGGACATCGAACAGAATAACCCCTTCAGCGTCCCGGAAGACTGTAACCATGACTTTACCGGCTGAGGGTATGGCTTTAAACTTTTTCTTGGTAGGGGAGTGGGTGTGGCGCCACTCCATTGATTGCCGTTTTGTTTCAGGTTCGAAGTGATGAACCCATGTTTCATCGCCTGAACAATCTTTGACAAGAAATTGTCACCCTCAGCCACATGACGAGCAAGCAATTCCGCACAGATGGTTCTCCTTTGCTCTTTATGGTGTTCGGTTAGACAACGAGGGACCCAGCGGGAACAAACCTTTGAATATCCCAACTGGTGAACAATTGTGACAGCACTACCAACAGAGATGTCAAGTTGAGCACTGAGTTGTTTGATGGTGATCCGTCGATCATCTCGAACGAGTGTGTTCGCGCGCTCCGCCATTGCAGGAGTCACAGCTGTGCACGGCCGGCCCGCACGCGGGAGAACAGACAATCTTGCTTGACCTTGCGGCGATGATGACACACGCTTTGCCCAGCGACTCACCATGCTTTTGTCCACTGCCAGATCACCGTAGACATTCTGCAAGCGCCTATGAATATCTGAGATGCCCTGGTTTTCCGCCAAAAGAAACTCGATCACTGCCCGTTGTTTGCAACGCACATCCGTTACAGACGCCATTTTAGTAGCTCCGTACAGCGCTGCCACCTGTCGGAAGTCAATCAAACTATACGAGACGAAGCGGGAATGTTTGAAAATATTCCACAAGAAATTTCCGGTTTTTTCAACCAAAATTGGCCGAGAAAGAAAAGTGTTGCATTACTTATTGAACTGCCATCGTATCATTAACAGCTACAGAAACGGATCTGGGGAGAAAATGTGAACACAGACAGGATGTCGAAGTTTGTGCTAATGTTCAGTTATTTCCTCCTCTTCAGCCGGCCGGAGTGGCCGAGCGGTTCTAGGCGCTACAGTCGCAGGTTCGAATCCTGCCTCGGGCATGGATGTGTGTGATTTCCTTAGGTTAGTTAGGTTTAAGTAGTTGTAAGTCCCATAGTGCTCAGAGCCATTTGAACCACTTTTTGAACCTTCTCTTCATGCAGAGGTTGTTAGAAGTGTAGGTACAGATGATAAATATAAATATCATTAATAGTTCCAGATATAATAAATATCATCGATAGTTCCAGAAGCAGATTTCGAGAACAAATGTGAACACAGACAGGAGGCGATTTTTATACTGACGTTCAGTTATTTACCTCTCTTTATATACATGTGGTTAGGGGTATACGTACAGATAATGTGATCTTTGGCCCCATCATATGTACCCATTTTCAGTGTATTAGTTATCTTTTCTCTGACTGAACAGTTTTCAAACACATCATATAACTTACTATCTGACTTTTCTGCACAGTTGTAACTGAACCGTGAAGTGGAACACGCCTATCAGTATACACAAACCACGTGTGTACACTGCAAAACCTGACCTGCAGCCCAGGAGAAAGTATACATTACTGGCTTTTTTGTATCCTACAGAACCTGAAACCATACTACTTGTATTAGGTGGACTTTTTGGTCTGCAGATGAAGTAAATCCTTATGCAGTGTGGTTCTGTACGCTGTCCTCAGTCATTAATTGAAATCCCTACCCTCATACACATAAAGAAAAGTATACGAGAGATCTTTATGAGTACCGACCAGTAAGAATTTCTGTTACGACGCTGATCTCACTCCCTTACTTGTCTTCTAGCTGCTTAGCTGGTTGAAATGCTTGGTAAACTAGGTGCTTCAAAATTCAAAATGTGTCCGACATGCTCACTGTCGCTGCCTACTCTCATACGCTGGACAATACGGTAATATTACTGGAAGAAGAGTCATTCTCCTTCATTACACTTCTAAATTATTTACTTAAACCAATGGTAGCCGTTTCTATATTCGTTGTGGCGGCACCATGAAATGGTGTTGGTATCAATTAATCTTGAAATTGTTGAAGATGATGCAAGGAATGGTTCAAATGGTTCAAATGGCTTTGAGCACTATGGGACTCAACTGCTGTGGTCATCAGTCCCCCAGAACTTAGAACTACTTAAACCTAACCAACCTAAGGACATCCCACACATCCATGCCCGAGGCAGGATTCGAACCTGCGACCGTAGCAGTCGCACGGTTCCGGACTGCGCGCCTAGAACCACGAGACCACCGCGGCCGGCTGCAAGGAATGAATCTTGAATCGTTTCAACTGGCTGACGTATTCGAAGAGAGGTTGACGAAACCTTGATTTCTGCAAAACATGGCCTGGGTTGTAGAAAGCAGGGAAGGAACATTGTGTTTCGCTTTTGTGTATCAGCTAGCTTTTCAACTTTTACAAAAAGGAGTGGTATAGTTTCAAACGGGCGAATTACATTGCAAGATGTTAAAATAAAAATGTGACAACCAGATATGCAAACAATATTATATTGTTTGATATGTGCATTCTCATCGTTTCTAACTGTAAGGGGCAGTCACATGGAAACGGTACAGACGGAAAAATGTAAATAAATCTTTATTATTTGAAAACGTAATCGTCATAACTGTTAACACATTTACCCCACAGACAGAAAACGCGGTCAGTGCCTTCACGGAGAAATGTTTGCAACTCTCAGTGTGTGTGTGTGTGTGTGTGTGTGTGTGTGTGTGTGTGTCTGTGCGTGAATTCGTAAGGGAGGAAACTGCTGAGGTCATCGGTCCCTAGACTTACACACTACTTAAACTAACTTATGCTAAGAACAACACACACACCCATGCCCGAGGGAGGACTCCAACCTAGGGTTGGGGGGGCAACGCAATCCTTGCATGGCGGCTCTAGCCGCGCGGCCATCCGCAAGGCAACCAACTGTCTGTAGGATCATGATTGTACCCAGGTTAGCACCTCTCCGCAGGAAGGAAACTGAATAACACGAATGTCTTTCTCCAAAGCGTCAAAAATTGACACACCGCATAAGGGGAAATTGGGATCGCACGGAGGATGCGTAAAGGCTTCCCAGTGAAACTTCTGCGGCACAGTCGAAACAATTTTACCAACATGTGGGCCTGCTGCGGAAGTCCCTCTGGGAAGCTGTTACACATCCTCCACACAATCATGATATCTCCCGAAGCGACGTCTACATTTTTTTGAACCCTGATGAAGGACATTCTTAGCCACCGATTTGTTTCGAATGGGACGGTGCACGTCTGAGTACATCAGGGCAAACATTTTTCGTTAAGGTATTGCCCATCTCGTATCACAGTAGGACAATGTATTAACAGTTATGGTGATTATTTTTGAAAAACAAAAAATTTGTCTTGTTTTTGTTTGCCTCTAATACTACGCAGTGTTGCAATTTTGTCATATGATGACATAATGGAGACCGTGGCTGTTGTTTGAAGACAGATGTTGATGGTGTTCGGACAGCAACCAGCCACAAATTTACTTTGAGTTCCTTTATTCAAAGGAAACCGTTACCGGTTTCGGATCATTGTGATTCATCATCAGACGGTTTACACGCTTTCTTTATGACATTTGGTGTGTTTTTATAGATTAATTGTACTAAAATATAAATAAAACATAATTATAAACACGCCAC
This sequence comes from Schistocerca americana, assembly GCF_021461395.2. NCBI lineage: Eukaryota > Metazoa > Arthropoda > Insecta > Orthoptera > Acrididae > Schistocerca > Schistocerca americana. The sequence continues at coordinate 126,691,044 of NC_060124.1, forward strand.
ACACAGATGGTTGCGTTACAGATTTTCGTTGCATGTGACTTACGTGAAACGTCGGTTTCGAGCGTTTGTTTTCATAACATTCGTCCAACCGATGTAAATGCAGTGTTGGCTGAAAGAAAAAAGAGGAAATGGGAAACAGGCTTAGTCGAAGATACATTTAGATAAGTGAAAAATGACTGAGAGGAAGTGGAAACACACTAAATCGGAGGACAATACTTGTATGAAAGTGTTCAGGATAGTGTAATTTGATAGTAATCTTCTTCGCTTCGAGGTTTAGCTAATAGGCCTGTTCCGACTTCACTTTTTAAGACCATCTTTTTATAATTATAACTTTTATTTCTTCGTGAGGGTCTAAACTTGCTTACAGTGACTGGAATTATGTACTTTACAATACCTTTACAATACGTTAAAGATGTAGTCTCCATCTCTCTATGTTATTCCCCTATGACGTTTAAGTTAAATATTGCTAATTATTGTCGTTTTCTCGTATTTGTTATTGCATTACTCCTACGTCATACCTTAAAAACATCTCACTTCTGCCGACTGGATGCTGCTTTTTTCTTTGTTTTTCCAATACAATTTCACTGCAATAGGGCAAGGCTGGTAAACTTGTCGTTTTGTAAAACTTAAATTTTTTTTCTTTCCCCGTATCTTTCGTTAAGTTTTTATTTGTAATTCCACATTTGTCCTGAAATTAATTGGTTTTACAACGTATACAATTGTCGTTATTTAAAATGATATTACACCGTATATAACGCAGAACGGAGGATGTTTCTAGCGCCTTACATTAGACAACAATTCTTGATCGGGCTGAGTGATTTCCATAGTGACCCATCACTTAATATATAGTGGTTGAGCGGTTCTGGGAGCTTCAGTCCGGAATTGCGCTGCTGCTAAGGTCACAGGTTCGAATCCTGCCACGGGCATGAATGTGTGTGATGTCCTTAGGTTAGTTAGGTTTAAGTAGATCCAAGTCTAGGGGACTGATGACCTCAGATGTTAAAGCCCATAGTGCTTAGAGCTATTTGAACCATTTGAACCATATTTTCCGATTGCAGATTTGTCTTCCTGGTTCATACAATTTTTACATTGAATGTAAGGCAGCTTCCATATGGCTATTGACACTACATAAACTGCATACAGCATAGAGATGAAGCTTACTTTCATGTATCTCATACTTCAAATTTCCTTACGGTCCTCATAGATGTTAAGGCATTTCGTGACAATCTGCGTTCTTGCCTGGCACGTTGATTTATTGCTACATCTTCTGTTTTTAATCTGCGTTCATGGTTATTTTCTAACCTTTATAACTATATTCGTACTGACTGTATAAGATACAGGAAATCGTCTCTTTCTTGCATTATTGTCCATGATTCTCATAAGTGAGTCCCAAACTTTCTTCTGTGGTGTAACGTGCAACACGTATCGAGCGCGTCCCTGGAATGGTTGTCCGAGTGGTTCAAATACCCACTAAGGACTCATCGACGATCATTGAGTCCAGTTTCTGGAGCATCGACAATACTGTAATACCCTCTCACCAGAGACAAAAATATGGAGGGTTCAGGACACGACTACGGGGTGAATACCCCTACGGTGGTTTAAAAACACAGTGTGCCAGGGAAAGAGCTGTCCAATTCTGGATAAAATGTTTAGCAGTGGGTCTTAAGACTGTGAGAAGGTAGCCTCTCCATTGCAATCCCCTGGCGACAGGCCGCTGCCCTGTTCTGGGGAGAAAATATGACACGCGAATTCTTCAGATTTGTGCATGATGAGGATTAAAATCATTAAATATGAAGCATAAAATTGAAAGAGATGGAGGTCGAGACCAGATGAAAGGAAATTGATAAACAAAAGAGTGGCTCTGAGCACTATGGGACTTAACATCTGTGGTCATCAGTCCCCTAGAACTTAGAACTACTTAAACCTAACTAACCTAAGGACATCACACACATCCATGTCCGAGGCAGGATTCGAACCTGCGACCGTAGCAGTCGCGCGGCACCGGACTGAGTGCCTAGAACCGCGAGACCACCGCGGCCGGCTATTAATAAACCTTTTAAAAACTCACCTCAGAAGGACTTTTGTTCGCATTAACTAGCACTTATCGTGTGTACATAGGATTTTCTATACAGACTGCCCAAGAATGTTACTCCAGTAGCCATTCGCAAAGAAAAGGTCGTTTCGGAATGAAATCCACACAAATGTCAATGTTCTTTATGAAGTTCTCTACCCGGCAACAACAGAAGAAAGAATTAGTTTTTTCTGTTTCAGTAATCTTCAATTAGAGGTATAGAGGTTACAGTTTACATCCAGTCATCGATTTGCTCAAGTGAGATTTCTAGATCTCTGGTATTCGGCCGTTCACAATTTGTACGGTGCTGAAGAACACAGATCACAGAGCTTTGCTCTTCGGAACTGCTCTGCAGATATTTACTTAGCGGGCACGCTTCTCCATGGGCAGATTTCACTTATAGACGACTTCTGCCGGCTCGCATGGGATAAAAGGCGCTCATCTAGTTGAGCTAGAATTAGATGCAGGCACACAGGAGCTGTTGGTATATAGACAAAATCACTGATTTTTGCAACAAGTCCGAAACAGTGAAACGAAATGTAGGGAAAGGCGAATCATTTGTAACGCTGTTCATTAATTTCAGTCTTACTTATTTCCCGTTATAGGTGGTTCAAATGGCTGTGAGCCCTATGAGGCTTAACATCTGAGGTCATCAGTCCCCTAGAACTTAGAACTACTTAAACCTAACTAGCCTAAGGACATCACACACACCGCGGCAGGATTCGAACCTGCGACCGTAGCGGTAGCGCGGTTCCAGACTCAAACGCCTAGAACCTCTCGGCCACACCGGCCGGCTACTGTTATAGGTTCAATATGATTTCACCTCCAGAAATAGACGCACGCGCATACCTTTCAGAAGTATTTTCTATCTTTACGCACTAACCGTCTGCAGTCAGAGTACTCTTTCAGAGATTGCAACTGTTTTGTCCTGATAGTTGTTTATTCGACTTACGTTTCCAGATCTCCAGTCAAAATTGCCAAAGAATTCATCTACCTGCTTTAAAATGAGGTGACAAAAGTCTTGGAATATCTCCTAATACCGTCTCGGACTTCCTATTCTCTGGCGTTATGTAGCATCTCGAGTGACACGGACTCTAGAAGTCGTTGGAAGTTCCCTGCAGAAATACTGTGCCTCGCTCTTTCTGTAGACATTGCCATTGCAAGATTCTGTACACTAAATTACTTCTGGATTATGTTCCATAAATATTCGATGAGATTCATGTCGGACGTTCTGGGTGGTCAAATAATTCCCTCGATTTGTCCAGAATGTTATTCAAACCAATCACGAAGTACTGCGGCTCTGCAACGCGGCACAATGTGATCCATAAAAGTTCCATCGTTATTTTTAGACATGAAGTCCACGAACTGCTGCAAACGGTCTGTAAGTATCCGAACATAACCTTTTCTAGTCAATGAACGTTTTATTCCATGTGAACACAGTCCTCATGATTATGGAGCCACCACCACTTTCCACGAGCCTTGCTCATAACTTGTGTCCATGACTTTGTGGTGAGTGCACCGCACTCGAACCCCAGCTTCGTCTCTTTCCAACTGAAGTCGGGACTTATCTCACCAGGCCACGGTTTCACTGTTGTCTAGGATCCAGTAGATATGGTCACGAAAGCAGGAGAGCCGCTGCAGGCGATGCTGCACTGTTAGCGATGGCACTCACCTGGGTAGTCTTCCACCATAGACCATTAACGTCAAATTTCGCTTTACTGTCCTATCCGATACGTTCGTCGTACGTCCCACATTGACTTCTCCGATTACTTCACGCATTTGCTTATCTGTCTGCAGTAACATCTCTACCGATACGCCGCTGTTCTCCACCGTTAAGTGAAGGCCATTTAGTTGTAAGTGGTGAGAGTTAGTGCCTGGAATTTAATAATCTCGGCTAACTGTTTACACAGTGGATTTGGTATTACTGAACTTCCAAACGATTTCCCAGATGGAATGTGCCATGCGTTTAGCTCCAACTACCAGTGCGCTTTCACAGCTTGTCAATTAACCATCGTGCGAACGTAATCACGTTGGGAACCTTTTCACATGAATCTCCTGATTGCAACTGACAGCACCGCAAATGAACTGCCTTCTCTGTTATTCTACCGCCATCTCTATATGCGCATATCACTGTCTCAGGAATTTGTCACCTCATTGTAAAGCACTAAATTCAGACATTTAACTAAAGATTAACTGAAGGTACTCTATCCACACGGTTCGAAAGGCAACATGACCTTACACCTCACTTGAATACAACACACGGAACGTATCTGCAATGTTCTTAAACTATCATAATAGTGCTTTCGCATCTTCTTTAACTCTCACACCACATTAGCTTGATCGTCGGCTATGACGCCAAAGTGTTCAGCCCTCACGTCAAATCACGCTCTTTTCTCTGTAGGTTAGTACTGATAACGCCACAAAATAATTATCCGTCTTTTCAATGTACATCATTCACGGCAGTGGGCAGGCAAAATTGTACTTGATCAGGAGTTACGTTGTGCAGTGCTAGCTTTCCACACACTTTTCCCTTTTACAATACATTCTGGAGAATGTCTTGAAAACTTGTCTAAGAGATTTTGGTACAATCCAATTTGTGATACAATGTCATCAGATCATGGCATTGTGGTCAGCATCGCTGAGTCTCCATGATGTGGCGTCGACTTCTTTTCCGTGTCAGATGGAACTTTTCTCCTCGAGGGACCGTGTGTACGTGTTCCGTTCATCATAATATCATCATAATGGACGAGTTAAGTCATAGAAGGGGCACCAAATAAGAAGTCTTTCACCTGGTGACTGAACTCCACAGAAGAAGACTCCTGCTCGAATATGCCATACGGACATCTCATATTCATTTGTGACACAGTTACATCTGACAATTACGGCCACGTGTACTGTGCTTAACGGTTCTTGCTCACAACTGAGTGGCCGAATGTGCAACTGCCCTTTGCAGTTGTTTATTCGAGCTGCCAGTATAATTACTCTGCTGCCGTCGCCTATACACCAGTAATAAAATCAGTCTGTAAACGTTTGGGACTGGTTGTGTATTTTTCCACGAAATTTCTGGCTAATTTCCGGATGTCTGTAGCTTGCTACCACGATACTCCGACACCGAGTCTTCTGGACATCTTCAGACGTTGCTACCAGCGTGGGCAGAGTGAGAGATCCCTTATGTTCCTATTGGCATGGATGAAAGTAGACACAAATGGGGAAAGTAACAAATGAAAGGAGGTATAATGCATACAGAATAAGAAACATAATTTTAAATTGAGTATTGGTCGAAACGGGCACAGCCTTAGAAGATGGTCGAACAGCAAGGACTGCTTGTGATAGCTTGACAGAACTTTACAGAGTTCTTGGAAAAGGATTTGGGGAAAATACGCCATTTGGTGGACGTTCAAAATGGTTCAAATGGCTCTGAGCACCACGGGACACCACATCTTAGGTCTGAAGTCCCCTAGAACTTAGAACTACTTAAACCTAACTAACCTAAGGACATCACACACACCCATGCCCGAGGCAGGATTCGAACCTGCGACCGTAGCAGTCCCGCGGTTCCGGACTGCAGCGCCAGAACCGCAGGGCCACCGCGGCCGCCTTGGTGGACGTGGTGTCGGAAACTAAGTCTTGACGCTTCTACATTCCGATATACGTAAACAGTTAATGGAAACCATTATTAATACAGCAAATCAGCCCAGACTAATTTTCCGACAAATGAGAAAGGAGGACACAAGAGGAACGTACATAGATTGTAGACTGTGAGACTTGAAGATTCCCAGAAGACTCTGCAACACAATATGGAAACAGAAAGCAAGAGATATCCAACAGTTTGCCCAAAATTTCCTGGAAAAATCTGTACGCCAGGAAAATTTTTACTGTCACATAAAATATAGATTTCTTAGATTCTTTACATATCCCTTCACAGCCGCTGCAAATTTTATAACGTTTATCATTTACTGCGTAAACTGTTCGTTTATTTTGAAATAGACGTTTTACTTCATTATGTAGGAAGTAGCTAGTTTCACCCACAAGTAACACTGATGATATGAAACCTCCAAGCACGACACTGATGCCGCACAGTGGTGTTGTGGCCACTTGAGACGGAAAGTAAAATGTACACAGAGGTGACAAATGTCATGGAATGGCGATATTCACAGATGGCATTTGCAGATGGCAGTATTATCGTGTACACAAGGTACAAAAGAGCAGTGCATTAGCGGAATTGTTGTTTGTACTCAGGTGACTCATGTGAAAAGGTCTCCAACTTGATTATGGAAGCACAACGGGAGTTAACAGACTTTGAACGAGGTATGGTACTTGGAGTTAAACTCGTGGGGCATTAAGTTCCGGAAATGAAGAGGGTATTCAATATTCTGAGTTCCACAGTGCCAAGAGTGCGGTGAGAACAGAAAACTTAGGCCACTACCTTTCACAACGGACAACGCCTTCCATGTAACAACAGAGAGCAGGGGCGTCTGCGTTGAGTTATCAGTCCTAACAGAACAGCAACACTGCATGAAATAAATGCAGGAATCAATATGGAACGTATGACGAGCGCATCCGTCAGGACCGGCGAAATTTGACGTCAGTGGGCTATGGCAGCAGACGACCGACACGTGGACCTGTGGTAAGCGCACAACATCGCCTGCAGCGCGTCTCCTAGCCTCAAGACCGTATCGATTGGACCCTAGACTAATGAGAAATCGTGGCATGGTCAGATGAGTCGCGATTTGGCAATAGCTGATGGTAAGGTTCGAGGTTGATGCAGAACTCACGAAGCCATGGACCCAAGTTGTCAGCCAGGCTCTGTGCAAGCTGATGATGCCTCCGTATTGGTGTAGGCTGTGTTAACAAAGAATGGGCAGCATCCTCTGGTCCAACTGAACCGATCGCTGACTGGAAACGGTTACGTTCGGCTACTTATGCCCAAAAAACGGTGAAAATCTAATGGATGGTATTTTGACATGCCACCAGGCCACAAGCGTTCGCGATTGGTTTGAAGAGCATTCTGGACATTTAGAGAGAATGATTTGGCCACCCAGAGCACCAGATAAGAAACCCATCTATCACTTATGGATATGAATTGGAGGAAATTTGATGCACAAAATCCTGCACTAATGACACCTTCGCAATTACTGACTGCTACAGAGGCAGCATGGCTCAATATTTCAGCAGGGACTTCAACGACATGTGGAATCCATGCTACGTCGAGTTGCTACGCAACGGCGGGGAAAAGGAGGTCTGACACGACAGCAGGAGGTATCCCAAGACTTGTGACACCTCGCTGCATAAGAAGTATGGAGACAATGAAGGATTATTCCAGCGGCAAAGGTCGCAAATAGGGAGAGCCACTGAGTAAAGGGACTCTGGTACAGTGCAGATTGTTAAGACCCGACGCATGGGAAAGAGACTCCCGGAAACGGCGAATCTTTCGGCTGGTGTCGTGATACTGTCGTGAGCATTGATGCAATAATTTTGATTGACGGTAAATATGCAGGTAGGTTATAGGTTGCTGGACGTCTAAATCTCCAAAGCTTATCACAAACATAGAGTTCGGAAGCTTGTAGGTTCTGCAAACCAGGAATGGTGGCAGGTACAATGTTTTGTTTTTCGGAGAACTCAATTTATCTCACTTTGTTGAACACGGAGTTCCGCAGCGAATGACCCACTACGTGAACCAAAATAACTCCACAACAACGTCAGTTACGACTGCAGTGGGATTAGAGTCGATGGAAACATGTGGACTAGTTCCGTGAACGACGTTCTTTGCTTTTTATGCTCAGAGCGTATTACATTCACAACATTACTGTTGGTGGAATACAACATGTGATGGGTTTTGCACAATCGTAGCGGGTATGGTAACAGCTACCAGTCAATACAAGAAATGGATGAAGTGAATTCTTTTAGCAATGTTTGTCCCTGTGGCAGCGCACATAACAGATCAACAAGAGAATATGACATCATGTTTTGTGGAGTACAATATTCTGTAGGCATAACTATTTTTGTTGCTTGTGTTAGTAGTTTTCAGGTTGTGGAAACTCTATGAAACTCTCCTTGTAACATTCACGCTCTCATTCTGGATGACAATCTTGTTTCAGGTTTTCCTCGGTTTTCCTAATTTTATTTTTGTAAATGCCCGGATGGTTACCTTGAAAGGGCACAGCAGAATTCAAAGCCCATCCTTCCCTAAACCGAGCTTTCACTCCATCTGAAGTTCGACAGAACTTATACTATTTCCAATCATGATTTCGTTGGACTACTTTGTCAGTTAATAGCTGTACCCGAGTCCTTCCCTTACTTCTTATTTTGTGTTCTATTGTTCAGCCGTTTAATGATCTAAGGAACTACAGTGATCATGTTTCAAGCTGCCTTTGGTCTTTTGATCTTGTTGTCCAACTGTGGGTTGTGCCATGACTTCTTAATATTCGATTTATATATTTATCTTTGTTTATCGTTTAATATCCTTTCATACTGTGTTGACATATGTGATTATAGGTGTTCAGTTACTTGTTTATGTCTTTACCTTCGCATGTGGCATCCAAGATCCAGGAAATTAGGCGCCTTATATGTTACTACCTTACTAACGAATGTATTAGTCCTTGCGGGGTGTATTAGTACAAAAGACAGTGTTTTAGTTTTTGTAGTTGCTGTCTTCATACGAATTTACGATTTTACTGTCTGATCTGCCAACAGCTATTTGTAATTTGTCTTCGCTGTCTTTTGTGCTGTCGAAACGCGATGTGTTTAGCAAGTTATCTGACCCATTTCTTATATATTAAAGTACTTTGGACTTCATACTCTTAATCGATGTTGATGCTAAAAAGTGTTAGTGAAATGCAGCAGCCTTACCTTTCTGATTTATCTCTAAGGGTGGGATAGGGTGAAGGATAGGAAAGAAATAACACGAAAAATAAAAGCCCCTTTCCATTCGTCGCCCTCTCCCACCAACCCACCATCCCCCCTAACCCTCCCAATTTCGTGTCACTTCTTGATCCTCACCTTCTCCTCCAACTCACACTCGATTACACTACCTAAACATTTATGTCCACACATCATGTCTTCTCCCTCCTAAACGAAAAACAAATATTTCTCCTTCACTACTCGTACACAGTATATAAAGACACATCAACGTAATTAAATAGAATTACACACACACACAATTAAACCAAATGCAATAGAAACTGAAGGAAGGAGTGGCGGAGCGCTACAGTCTGGAACCGCGCGACCGCTACGGTCGCAGGTTCGAATCTTGCCTCGGGCATGGATGTGTCTGATGTCCTTACGTTAGTTAGGTTTAAGTAGTTCTAAATTCTGGAGGACTGATGACCTTAGAAGTTAAGTCCCATAGTGCTCAGAGCTCTGAAGGAAGGAGTATAGGTGAAAGACAAATTAGTGCCAATGTCATGTTGGCAATCCTACAAAACACAATACATACTTAGAAGTATAAAAATAAACAGAAAACAGTGGTGTTCGAGAAAATGTGGTGTGTGAAACGTGATTAATGCATAGTTCTGCAGAGCAACCAAAACTTAGGCTACAGGAAAACTGCAAATATGTGGTAGCAGACAGCATTTCCCAATGCAGGCAAAAACCCAAACGGAAATCACCGTAAATAAAAAGAAACATATCGTTAAAGAAGTGTTTTTCGATCGTAACAACAAATCAAATTATAAATATCTTTAATTACAACCACAGATAATGCTTGACAGCAATAAAGCGAAAGTTGACTCGTGAGAATAAGACGCATTTTCTTGTAGATGCGACGACAGAACGAAAATACCTTCAGCAAATGTAAAATAGTTGTCGACAATACGGCCACACAAATTAAGAATTTATTAGATTGTGTTAAGAAATTACCTCATACGCTGTAGTCAAAGTAGAATTATAACATCTAATAGAAATTTTTTGCAGCAGTACAGAAGGAATCAATGTGGGGAAGAAGATGACTGGCCAGAGGAAGAGTCACAAATAATAGGAAGCATAGTTTAATACGCCTGAGGTGAGAGAGAAGTATAGAGCGAACAACGAGAATCAGTAGTAGAACATGACGACATCTTAGCTAGCCCTTAAGCGTCACTACCTCTAAATTTTCCTCTAGGCTGCAGAATAAATTTCTTAACTAAGTGTATAAATTCCTTAAACACGTCCATCATCATAATAGTATTAGATATTGTAAAGCTTTGCCTTTATCTCTTTATTGATTACGCTACTATTTCAGACATTTCCTGCTTTAAAGCATCTGCAGAATCATATTAAGTGGCATCGATAAGAAGTATTTGGCCAATAAATCCTGGTGTTGAAGAGTACACTGGACTAGCAATGATGGGTTAAATTGCAAAACGTACACAATTGAAGAGATCAAGATGGATTGTTTCATTCTCCATGTAGTTTTTAACCAACTCATATAGCACCACACCTCAATGGCCTCGATTCTCTTCTTTTTCAGGTTTTCCACAATGCTTCACTTCCATACGATTCTATGCTCCAAATGTACCTTACCAGCAGTTAAGTCTGATGTTTTATAGTGACAGACTTCTTTTTAATAGGAAAGCTCTTTTATTTGCCTGTGGCGATCTGCTTTTCTCGTTCGCCTTGTTTCATCAGATAAGTGTCATTTTCCTTCAAAGCATCAGAATTTCTTCACTTCATTTACTTCATGCTACCCAATTTTGTTGTTAAGTTCATCACTACTCCTGTTTAAGTCATTTCTCAGTACTTTCATCACATCATCTCTTTCAATCTGCAATGTGTGCTCATACAAATGTTCATCTATGCAACAGGTCATGCAACTCGTGCTCTCTCTGAGGATAACAATACCATCAGCAAATCTTAATGCTTCCCCTGGGTTTTAATTTCTCTCGTGAACTTATCTTTCATTTGCGTCACTGATTCTTCAAAGTATGACTTGAACAGTAGGGAAGAAAGATTGTATATGTGGGTAGAGGGGTATAGAAGGTTCTCGGGCGTTTTGTTAGTGTGGGTAGCCCACATTCAAAGGCAAGCATACATTTTGGTGCAAACTTGATTTACTGGGGACCTTAACCTATTGCTTGTCTACGTGGTTTATGACAACCTCAGAGTTGACTTATGACCCCTGGGGATAATACAACCTTCTGATAAACCCTCCACCATTACCCCTCTCCCCCAATCTTACCCCAGAGACCTGGGAAATCCCCTCGCTGATATAAGCACACCTTTGATATCAAACCAATTGACTGATTAATTAAATCTATCAGTTAATTGTCACTTCCCTTCTCAGAAATCCCATAACCTCCCCTCCCACCCTCCCACCCTCCATTCCCTCCTCCTGTCTCCAATTTCAAAATTCGTGGGTAAAGGTCTCTGTCTGTGCTCAAGAGGAAGGATCTCTTGATATGAAATCGAAGTGAATATCAATTTCATATCAGAGCATATACTCTTCATTTATAAAATTTAATTGTCATGGGTTGAACGTCTTTATTTGGCAGGAAAATCTCACACCCAGATACTACATGTAATTACACAGTTACAGATTGGAAGTGTCGTCGTGTTCGAAAATTTTCGTGTGTGCGCTCACCTTGACATGCAGGGATTGACCGAGTTAGTGCACAATGCCACCACCAAAGCAATGGCACCACCAGAGGACGTCCCACTGCCAACCCTCCCTCCACTCCACACACCTCCCAGAAGATATCGGTCAGAAAAGGATTCGTACTGTTTTGGGGAGGAAGGATCTCACAACACAAAATTCAGATCAGTGCCAATAATATATTTATGAATATTCTTTATTTATTCAGTTTGTGACAGGCAGGGCTTCCTCTTTTGGGTAGAGCTCAGGTCTGCAATCTCCCACCCCAAATTCGCATAACACAACAGCTCTAACCACTGAGGAATGGAATGAACTGCGGTATAGTAGGCAATGTTTAGAGTTTCCCACTTACGTGTCTATCGTCTGGGCACCACCACAGAGGTCAAAAACCACCCAATATCCAAATTACAGATTGCCCAAATTACAGATCGTGATATTAAGTACCACTGACGACATACCGAATATTGGCTCCTTTGAACTCATGGCCATAAGCAAAGCATCAAGTGGTGGCATGCTGTTGATTGAGAAAGTCCAGGCTGGCTACTCACTTCCTGTCTCTGTTTCTTTCAAGAGGGTACTTCCAGTTTGTGTGTGTGAACAAATGTTTCTAAACACAAAGACACAGGTTTTTGTGTCTCCTCAGAACACTGTGTTCGTGTTGGCTAATACTGGGGACACAGGGAGGCATGAGGCAATTCCGATATCAAAAACAGAAGGAAATAGTCCATTAGCACTACCTTACCAAATTAATTGTTCAACAATTGACAGGAGTCAAATTGATCGCTTAACACACTCACCACCATCTTACAATGACACTTCTTTGGAAGTAAAACGTATTTTAAATGTCTGAATATCACACACAAACATTATACAAATCAAGTAATTCAGTTTTTCACCTCAAATAGATCATTGTGATAAACATGTCTAACATCTTGTACGCACCAATATTTCAGCACATAAGCAGCCTCCTCCACTGTATTGTTTCCACTAAATACATCTGGTGAAAAAATCCAAACAACCACGCACACTTATGATTATGAATAAAGCGCCATACGCTGGCTGCCGGGAACCTTGGTTTCAACATACGCCACCTGCAGGGACATTGGATTAAGTCACAGGTACAGGAGAGACCTGCATGGGTATTGCTCACACTGGTAGCTGCACACCCATCCTCTGGCATCCATGCGACAGCTCTACGAAACCCCCAGAGGGCAGATACATTGGTTACTAAGCAGACAACAGATGAGTTTGCATGGAGGGAATAATCGTACAGCGCAAATACCCGTCATTTTGAATCTTCTCGCGCCCTAGACGCATCCGCTTTGGTCGATTCTCACCCAGTAGATTGGTCACTCCGCTAGCCCTTGCTGCTAAGGGCAAGAGCAGACAGGTTGGTGCATTCCTTGCCCGTCTCAGGCTAAGCTAATCTGTGACTTCTGGTTGCCGACACCTCATGATCACTCCTGCAGTCAGCTATTGCACACTGCGACTCAAGCAGCAGCAGCTGGGATCTATACAGTAGTTCTACCTAATTCCACACCAAGTATACAAAACCCAGTTTACCCAATCCAAATGAGGAGTTTTGCCACATAAAATGTTTCTTAAGTCAAAAGCACAGAGAAGTTGTAACAGTCAGGTTTATACTATGCATGGCTTTATAAATTCGGTAACGTATCTGATTTTATTACTCGGTCATCCCTCACTGTGTAGGTGGAAGACTGAAACTTCGTAAAAAGATATCGTTGCAACAAAAAAGTGCCTGAATACTGCTCCAAATCCCGAAACATATTTGTGGTACCCCGGGCCTCGCTTCCACCTATGTGGCACGTTATTGATATCAAAATGATAGTTTAGTTATTTAAATTGATCATGAGAGTCTGTTTGCATTGCAAGTAACGTTTTTTTTCAGCAGTAGGATTACTGTTGCTCAAATGGGAATCTCTGGAGGGAATATGATGTTTTTATCGAAGAACATTGTTGAGAACCGACATTTGAAGCTGACCACAGAGGAATTCTACTGCTGCCGATGTACATTTCGCATAAGCATGCAGAGACAACATAACAGAAATTAACATTCATAAGGAGGCACATATGCAGTCTTTCCCTGGCTCTACCTGTGAGTGAAATAGGAAAGGGAATGACTAATAGTGGTACACATCAAATGATGGTGAGTAAACGTAAATTAAGTCTACCTATTAAGATGTCAGTCCATCCATTTACAGACACACAAAACTCATGGAAGGCTGTTGTCTCTTATTTTTCGAGAAAACAAAAGACAGGACTTCAGCTGCTGATTGTCTCTCGGTAAAAATCGTCATAGCACCTAATTTTCTCACTGCAGCCACTTCCTGAGGCGAAAGTGAGAGGTTGTAATACGTTTGCCCACAACGCTCAGAAGAAGAGCTACGCATTTCACCTCTCAGCTCCCCCTTCTACATCTACATCCATACTGCGCAAGCCACCTGACGGTGTGTGGCGGAGGGTACCTTGAGTACATCTATCGGTTCTTCTTTCTATTCCAGTCTAGTACTGTTCGTGGAAAGAAAGATTGTCGGTATGCCTCTGTGTGGGCTGTAAGCTCTCTGATTTTATCCTCGTGGTCTCTTCGCGAGGTATCCTTAAGAGTGAGCAATATACTGCTTGACTCCTCGGTGAAGATATGTTCTCGAAACTTCAACAAAAGCGCGTACTGAGATACTGAGCGTCTCTCTTGCAGAGCCTTCCACTGGAGTTTATCATCTCCGTAACACTTTCGCGATTACTAAATGATCCTGTAATGAAGCGCGCTGCTCTCTGTTGGATCTTCTCTATCTCTTCTATCAACCTTATCTGCTACGGATCCCACACCAGTGAGCAGTATTTAAGCAGTGGGCGAACAAGTGTACTGTAAGCTACTTCTTTTGTTTCCGGACTGCGTTTCTTCCAATGAATCTCATTCTGGCATCTGCTTTACCGACGATTAATTTTATATGGTCATTCCATTTTAAATCACTCCTAATGCCTACTCCCAGATAATTTATGGAATTAACTGCTTCCAGTTGCTGACCTGCTATACTGTAACTAATTGACAAAGGATCTTTCTGTCTATGAGAGTATCGTTTACCTACCATATTCTCACGAATGTTCCAGTCATTAGTAAACGGCATTTCAGTCCATGTCATTTCCAGGAATAGGGTAAGTTCCCTGCCAAGTGACAGAACCCTGGTAAGTCTCTCGAAATCCAATCACGTCCCAACAGCACTGTTCCATTCTCCCTCTCTCTCTCTCTCTCTCTCTCTCTCTCTCTCTCTCTCTCTCTCGATCTATCTCTCGCCTTCTCCTTATTAATTTTGTAACATAAAACGGAATAAAACTGTGAGCCAAAAAGTCTTCACTAACGTCACATCATACAGAACTCAATAAGATTTTACTGCGTCCCTGTCTTCCGATATATCGGTAAACAAATATCGTCTGCAAGTTAAATCTATCATGCGTGTTGATCCCATTAAATATAGATGTATTAGTCCGCTGGAGAAGGCGGCCAGTGATCGTAGTCAGTTCCACAGTCCCGTGTGAATTTTTGTAGCCTGTATTGGGGAAGACTATATCGACTATGGGTAAAAAGCAGACGATTCTTGTGTTGTTGTATCGTAAGCAGTTTGAGACATTGCTTTTTGCTGTAATACAGCGAAGCAGTGTATGACCACAGCTGTTTACGCTGCCATACATTTTGTTTTTCTACCATGATCTGTGTCAGGTGCTAAACCGCATTAACAGGCTTTGACCCATTGTCTCTCACAGAAATCTGGACATCACATAATGTAAACTAAGCTGCTCCGACAACACACATGATGGTTGAAATAATAAACACATGTGGTGTTCATTATTGGCAGATATGCGAAAGACGTCGCGACATGGAAACCGGAAGTGTTCCAAACAGCTGTCCAAAAGTGATGAGCTCTAGATTTAATCTCATCTTCAACAGTGACGAGGTAACAGATGTCTTGGTGTTCCATTTCGAAGATACTAAGAGAATTGATTCCTCATATTGTAGCCATACAAGCGATCACTGTTTCATGCTGGCCATCGCTGGAATGTGTTGCTCCCACCAACACTCTCTCTGTCTCAAACAACTGGTGCCACTCAATCATTATGTGGTAGTCAACGGCGTACTTGTAGACCGATGGGATGGAAAAGTCACCGTCGATATGGGATAAGGTGTTGCAATAAGCATCACAGATGACAGGCCAAGCAATTTTTGCAGTTTTTCCGCAATATCACAGCGAGTCAGAGACACAGCAGCATGCTACCCAACTTCTGCATCATCGCTAAATCACCCCTCTACTACTTTGCGAGAACTGTACACTAGATTGCAAATGTAGACAAATGACTGTGCAGTGCAACCATCCAATCTCGGAAATATACGCCAGAGTATATCAGCGGTGTCCTGTGCAGATTCAATTAGGTTATCTGTATATTTCTAACACTTCGATCGTGGTGTGGAATTTAGAACTACGATTGGCCACATTTTCCCGTGCAGATGGGCATCACGGAGTATTCTCGCATTCATAGGATAATGATGGAGATTGAAAAATTTCCTCGTATTGTCTTCGACCAACCCTCCCTACAACACTATCGATAATTTAACTTACAACCGACTCGAGGCAGGAAGGTACTATACCCACTACATTCCATGTTTCATGAAGAAACAGAGCGAACTGAGTCCATGACTGCTGTTCAGCGAAATCTGTTCTGCAGGAACATCATTCACAGCACCCAACCAAATGCACAAGAACTCTTCACAGGTGATCATGTTGAGGAGGTATGCGCCCCTTATCAGTTCCTGTGGTGATCCAACAGACGGTTAAGACGAAACCTGCGGTTTACACGTGACTGAGCTCCAGATTGACGGAGTTTGAAACATTTTATGTGAATCGACTGTGCTATCAATTGTGAAGTGCTGTTCTAGAGGCTGGGTTCGATACCAAGAGGGTGCTGGCAAGAGAGAAATTATCATAGAACATAAGTACGGGCACTCCTAGTGCTAGAAGGCTCTGCACTTAAACATGCTGTAATTTAAAGTCAAGTGGTTTCCAAAATACTAATCATGCGTAGAGCAACAACCGTAATAGTCTAATGTAGGTCATCTGTGTCAAACATCTGACCCAGTCCTCCCATTGATGGAGCCATCTTAGGACATAGGACACATATACAGATGTAATACATGGTGGATCCACCTTCTAGCCCTATTCCGGATGTAACGGATTGTGGATCCACCTCTAGACACCATTCCAGATATAATACACGGTAGATCCACCTTCGAACCGTGTTCCAGACATATCATACTGTGGATCCACCTCGGAACATTGCTCTGTATGTAACGCATGGTGGAATCACACTCGAAAACTTAACTCTGGCCTTGTGTGGGGCATGGAAGGCACGCATGACACACAAATCAGTATGTTACTGACATTACATTTCAACGTAGGATTAAACAGCCAACAGGTCGCTCATAAACGGTAGGTACATTGGCCTAGGTTTCGACACCTACTAAGGGTGCCTTCATCAGAATAATTGTTGCTAAATGGTAAAATTACATTGCTAGGAAACGATGGTTAGAATCTGGAACAGCTGTGCTGCTGTCAAAAGTAAAATATAGCTTTCTGGAAGAATATTCAAGCTATTCTCTTAGATTGTAAACATGATTCTATAGCACATCTACGTATATTCTATGTACAGAAAAAAGAGCCTCTACCCTCATTTCAGTAGCGGCATAAGAGAAGGCAATTTTAGTTCCGAGTCTATAAGACACCAGAACAATTTTCTGCCCGCTGGAAAAACAAATTCGATACAGACAATTATCATAATTTGTTTCTTTTAAGTTAATTACGTACACAGTTATCTGTGTTGCGAACAGTTTACCCTCTATTTTACTTAAGCAAGTAAAAACATACCGATCCAATTGTACGCATAACATTCAAACTAATGTACTTTATTTTATAGTTGGTACTACACTTCATTGTGATTTCTGCCGAGCCGCGAAACTCCATAAACTATGAAATCTCTGAAGAGAATACATCTTGCTAATATGTATGAGTCACTAATCAATTTTACTGTGTAGGGGTTATAACTTCCCTCTGCTAAAATATTCATAAACACTAATGGAATTGCGCGTCGTTGCATTATGCGAACAAATCATTCTACTATAGATGAGAAATCGAACCAGCAGTTTCAACGACATTAAGCAGATTGCTACTAGTATTTGCTACATTTCGACAGTTTCAGATCGAGGAAGATCGTATCAAGGCTCTGTATGATGTGTCTCATACGCGGCTGAATACCAAGTCTATGTAGCCATCGGCTTCGCACCAAAATTCAGCATATGAGATTCAGGAATCTCATAGGACCACTAATCCAATTTTGACTTCCATTACGTGATGGCGGAATGGATATAGTCATCCGCTGAGGGTTATTCATGTGGAAAAATTCCTGAAACAATAGCACCTTGCAACAGGGAAATTTCCTGGTAACCGCTTCCCATCCGTTTAACGGCTACAACTTGTCTGAATTCCACCGTAAATCGATTCCTGCGTCCTCGCATTATTCGCTCGAGTTATCAAACGGCCCGAACACATGCTAGCAGAGTAGTTTGCAGACAGCTATACCAGTTTTAAAAGACCCACGTAGACCATCCCAAAGGGCTCAAAACCTGTACGTGTACGACTTACTTCTGCTAGAAGTTATCAAGTCAAAATGATTCAACTTCTGTCATTTTTATCTATTCAAACTAATCTCTCCGATATGAATGAGTAACTTCGCAAACGTGCTGTTAATGCGATACCATAATTAACCATACAGCAGACTGTTCGCAGGACTACGTCCATTTAACACATTTTTCCCATTATGTTTTCACCGTAACAATGAATTCTGTTACAGTAAAATACTTATGTGGCTATACCAATAATTT
Organism: Schistocerca americana; assembly: GCF_021461395.2. Lineage (NCBI taxonomy): Eukaryota > Metazoa > Arthropoda > Insecta > Orthoptera > Acrididae > Schistocerca > Schistocerca americana. Next base: position 126,709,629 of record NC_060124.1, read on the forward strand.
TAATTAGGTTGCGGAATGATTCTTGTTCTACGACTGTGTGACGTTCTATCGAGAGTCTCCGATTATGAGAGGCTCTTATCAAAGGGCTTCTAATGGTGAAAACCATGCAAATATGGTGACGAAGGGAGGAAAAAGTCTTTTCATGGAGGTCATATCAGGTTCTCTGCTAACGATAGCCAGTTACAAGGAAAGAAATGCTACGCTGTGACATTTTCGTGTACACCACAAAGTACTGTAAATCTTTATTGCGCTGGAGTTAGTTTCTACAGTTTACGGCATCTGATAAGCTTGAAAGCTTGAAATTATGTATAACACGTGGTCAATAATTTACAGTATGTTGCATATGTGTTTCATGCAATATATTCTACACTAATGAACGTGTGGTACACAGAATTTTAAGGTATACAGTCTGCCTCATGGCAGCGTAAACTGACGTAACTGCTGCCTTCATAGTAGCTTTTGGTGCCACATCTGAAAATGTCTTTCATCAAAGCACTTGAGAATAGCAAAATGATTTTAGCTTAAGATCGCATCTGGCCTACAGCCAGAAACTGGGGGCTGACTGAGGACTTACTCCGGCCTCCCAGTATATTTATTCTTTAATGAGAATTGTAATAAATAATGTATCTCTGTCTCCAATCGATACTGGAAATAAGAATAATCTTCATATATATTTAATGTTACTTACTTTCCTCCAGAAACGGGTCCTTTATTCAGGACCACATATTTTCGGTAACTTGTGAGTAATAACTTTTCGTGTTTATTGTAAAAATTGATTTCAATTAATGATTCAAATTTGGGTTTCTTCCATATTTTCTGATTTTGGTAGGGCTCTTCTTGTGAACCTACACCCCCATGACAATCTTTGATCGATGTATGCCAAAACACACTGACTGATATGCAAATTAAGGGAACTGATCAATTAATGCCCCCTTATGACCACGTCCACCCTCACACTAGATCACACACACCCCCACCTCCCCAGATGACATCATATGTGCTTCTCAGACAGCACATTGTCCCCAGACCCCACCCAGTCCCCACCCTCCCCCCTCCAATCACCTCCTCCACCAATCTATCATAATGACAGATTTTTGGCAGGAATTTCAAGTTTCGCTTGGAATTTCATTGTCTTTGGCTGTGCTGGGATAAATCCAGCAGCGTAGTGTCAGTGGAGTTCAGAGTTCTGTTACAAAGTTTACCATCATCTTATTTCACCCATTTGTTGATCACTTGCTTGGTTTCTAATTAACCCTTTGCTATAGTTTTTCTGTTTTACAGCAGGTTTCTAAACATCACATATTATTGCCGTTCCTTGCGTGTGAGGCCTTTAGCTCGATTGTGGTCATTTGTATTAAAATTCTAATACGTTATTTGTATTTTAGCAGTAAGCCTTAAAACCTTATTTACTGCCATTCCTGGCGTCTGCTGCCTTCTGCTGTGTTTGTGGTGACTTTCCTATAATATATAATATAGCAAGGGGAAACAACAGCCGTAATTTTTCCGAGGGCATGCAGCTTTACTGTATGGTTAAGTGATGATGGCTTCCTCTTAGGAAAATACTCCGGAGGTAAAATAGTCCACCATTTGGATCTCCGGGTAGGTATTGCTAATGAGGACGTCGTTATCAGGAGAAAGAAAATGGGAGATCTACGTATCGGAGCGTGGAATGTCAGATCCATTAATCGGCCAGGTAGATTGGAAAATTTAAAGAGGGAAATGGATAGGTTGAAGTTATAATTCGGTGGCAGGAGATATAGTTCGATAGCAAGAGGAACAAGACTTTTGATCAGGTGGCTACAGGGTTATAAATACAAAATAAAATAGGGGTAATGCTCAAGTAGGTTTAACAATAAATAAAAAATAGGAGTGCAGGTAAACTACTGCAAACAGCATAGTGAACGCATTATTGTGGCCAAGATAGACACGAAGCCCAGGTCTACTACAGTGGTGCAAGTTTATATGCCAACTAGGTCTGCAGATGACGAAGATATTGATGAAATGTATGATGAGATAAAGGAAATTATTCAGATAGTGAAAGGAGACGAAAATTTAATAGTCATGGGTATTGAATTTCAGGAGCTGGGGCCTGGATATACCGACTAAACCAAAGGTTGTACAGAGTTTCAGGGAGAGCATGAAGGAACAATTGACGGGAATGCAGGAAAGAAATATATATGAGGAATGGGTAGCTTTGAGTGATGAAGTAGTGAAGGCAGCAGAGAATCAAGCAGGTAAAAAGACGAGGGCTAGGAGAAATCCTTGGGTAACAGAAGAAATATTGAATATAATTCATAAAAAGAGAAAATATAAAAATGCAGTTAAAGAAGCAGCCAAAAAGGAATACAAACGTCTCATAAATGAGATCGACATGAAGTGGAAAATGGCTAAGCAGGGATGGCTAGAGGACAAATGTAAGGATATTGGGGCTTATCTCAGTAGGGTAAAGATGGATATTTCCTACAGGAAAGTTAAAGAGACCTTTGGAGAAAACAGAACCACTTGTATGAATATCAAGAGCTTACATGGAAACCTAGTTCTAAGCAAAAAAGGGAAACCAAAAAGATGGAAGGAGTATATAGAGGGTTTATACAAGGGCGATGTACTTGAGGACAATATTATGGAAATGGAAGAGTATGCAGATCAAGATGATATGGAAGATATGGTACTGCGTGAAGGGTTTGACAGAGCACTGAAAGACCTGAGTCGAAACAAGGCCCTGGGAGTAGACATCATTTCATTAGAACTACTGACATCCTTGGGAGAGCCAGTCCTCACAAAATTCTACCATCTGGTGAGCAAGACGTATGGCACAGGCGAAATATCCTCAGACTTCAAGAATAATATAATAATTCCAATCCCAAATAAATCAGGTGTTGACAGATGTTAAATTTCCGAACTATCAGTTTTATAAGCCACGGCTGCAAAACACTAACACGAATTCTTTACAGACGAATGGAAATACTGGTAGAAGTCGACCTCGTGGAAGATCATTTTGGATTCCATAGAAATATTGGAACATAATACTGACTCTACGACTCATCTTAGAAGAATAAGGAAAGGCATACCTACGTTTCTAGCATTTGTCGACATAGAGAAAGCTTTTGACAATGTTGATTAGAATACTCTCATTCAAATTCTGAAGGTGGCGGGTGTAAAATACAGGGAGCTAAAGGCTTTTTACAATTTGTACAGAAGCCAGATGACAGTTATTAGAGTCGAGGGAGATGAAAGGGAATCAGTGTTTGGGAAGGGAATGAGACAGGGTTGTAGCCTCTCCCCTATGTTATCCGATCTGTATATTGAGCAAGCAGTAAAGTAAACGTAAGAAAAATTCGTAGTGGGTACTAAAATTCATGGAGAAGAAATAAAAACTTTGAGACTCGCCGATGACATTGTAATTCTGTCAGAGACAGCAAAGGACCTGGTAAAGCAGTTGAACGGAATGGACAGTGTCTTGAAAGGAGGATATAAGATGAACATCAACAAAAGCAAAGCGAGGATAATGGAATATAGAAGAATTAAATCGGGTGATGCTGAGGGGATTAGATTAGGAAATGAGACACTTAAAGTAGTAAAGGAGTTTTGCTATTTGGGGAGCAAAATAACTGATGATGGTCGAAGTAGAGAGGATATAAAATGTAGGCTGGCAATGGCAAGGAAAGCGTTTCTGAAGAAGAGGAATTTGTTAACATCCAGTATTGATTTAAGTGTCAGGAAGTCATTTCTGAAAGTATTCGTATGGAGTGTAGCCATGTATGGAAGTGAAACATAGACGGTAAATAATTTGGACCAGAAGAGAATAGAAGCTTTCGAAATGTGGTGCTACAGAAGAATGCTGAAGATTAGATGGGTAGATCATATAACTAATGAGGAGGTATTGAATAGAATTGGGGAGAGGAGGGGTTTGTGGCACAACTTAACTAGAAGAAGGTGTCGGTTGGTAGGACATGTTCTGAGGCATCAATGGGTCAACAGTTTAGTATTTGAGGGCAGCGTGGAGGGTAAAAATCGTAGAGGGAGACCTACAGATGAATACACTAAGCAGATTAAGAAGGATGTAGGTTGCAGTAGGTACTGGGAGATGAAGAAACTTGCACAGGATAGAGTGGTATGGAGAGCTGCATCAAACCAGTCTCAGGACTGAAGATCACAACAACAACAACCTTTAATATTTCAATACCTGTAATTTGTAAGTTGCTGCGAGTTTTAAAAAAGAATTTTAATTTATGGCCATTACTGGCGTGTAAGGCCTTCTGCCCAATTCACAGTGGCTTGTTTTTAAAACATTATCTGCTGTATCTGTATTTAATGGTGCGTTGAAAACACTATTATTTACACAGTGGTTTATTCATTGATTAATAACGTGTCGTATTTTTATTTATTGTTGTGTCTGGAATTTCTGGTTTAAATTAAATTGTGTGTAACTGTGAAAGGCAACCCATAGTAATTGATTACATCCCCGACCACAATCCTAACCGAATCCTGCTTTCCCTTGACTACCAGGTTTCAGTACTACCTTTAATAATCGATGAGGGATGTTAACTTCCTCGATATGCGCACGTCTGCGGAGATCGTGTGCACTTGGGTGGGCGCTGTGTGTAAGATTAGTGCAGAATAGTCTTAGCTGAACAGCAGTTACGGACTCGGTTCACTGTGTTGTATAGTGTGCGTATTGTAGCCTCCTACTGACGGCCAGCTGCAAATTAAATCAGTGACAGAGTTTCAGAGAGAGTTGGCCAGAGACAATGTGGAGGGATCTCTCAATCTAAAACTTTATCCTAAGAATGAAGAACGTTCTGTGACTCCCAGCAAAGTCATGGCAATCGTAATCGTAAATAACGCACTATGATCGAGGTACTAGATATATGTAGATCAGTATAGTATGCCATCTGATATACTTTGGTATATATATGTTCGAGAATCAACAATGAATGGACGTACTGCACAGTCATCTGTCTACATTCACCATCTTGTGTATGGTATTCGGAAAGTGGTGGAGGTGTGGTTTAGAGATAATACATAACTGAGAAGCACGCTGCCACCTCAATGGTCAGTGTGGAAGTTACGGAAAATTTTTTAAAATTGTTAAAACTGGTCACACTATCAACTGTGGTGATACTGGCAATAGATTGACAGCATCTTTTCCATCCCATCCTTCTATTGGTATGCTGTGGATTACCACATGATGATTGACTGACATCACTTGTTTGAGATAGAGAGTCATTGTGGGGGCAACACCCTCCAAGGATGGCCTGCCCCGAAACAGTTATTGTGTGCATGACTGCAATGTGACGGATCAGTCCAAATGGGGCACCAAGACTTCTGCTACCACGTCACTGTGAAAGATGGCTTTAAATGTGATGGTCATCAGTCACCCTCAGACAGCTGTTTGGAAACCCCCCACAATGCCACAAACTCTACCGGTTTCCATATGTCAATATGTCTTCTGCATTTTTTTTGTCGATAAGAACTACCGCCTCTGTCTTTTATTTCAATCATCCTTTGTGTATTTTGGATGGAGCAGCTGCATAATTTACACCATGCGATGTCCAGTTTCCTGTGAGAGCCAAAGGATCGAAATGTGTAAATGTCGGTTTAGCAACTGACACAGACATCAAAGTCGTGCTGAAAAAAAACAACGTAAAGCCAGTGCATGTAACTGCGTCATGCACTGCTTGGATGTGTTACAGTAAAAAACTGTATAAAACGACACTGGAACCGTCTCTTGTGACTGATAGTCTGTGGGATAAGATGTTTGGTTCGTGGGATGCTCAACTGCGCGATCATTAGCGCCCATACAAAGTCCCAATGTTTACACAGACCAGTTTTTTTCCACAGTCCAGTATAGCTCCTGTCACAAATGATGATGATGATGATGAAATGATGAGAACAACACAAACAGCCACTCTCTACACAGAGAAAATCCCCAATCCAGCTTTAAATTGAACCTCAGACCCCATGATCCAGAGGCAGTAATGGTAGCCACTAGACCATGAGCTGCGGACATAGTCTGTGGGATATAGTCCTTCTCCAGTACAAGTGACGAAACCTTACGCTGGTATGTGAAAGCGACTTCGATCACAAACCACCTGCTCCAATGAACCAATATCTGTATATTTCATAGGATAGCCACACATGGTCATTTCCAGCATGTAGACTGTATTTGTTTGCCATATTCAAGAAGACATTGGCGTTACTGAGTCCTGTGATGGATGGTGTTAGTGGAGTTTTTTATAGTTCGTAGTTTTGCTATATTGGATGGTACAAACCACTGAGGTGGGAGAAAATTTGCAGTAACAGACATGAATTCACCCTCAGAGACGAAGATTTCTTGAGGACTGCAGTATGTCTATGTAGTTAGGAGATTATCGCAATGCAGTACCAAAACTCCTCATCCTTCTCCCATGCCTGTATGATGTGGAATTTCCCTAATTTTCCCAAGAAGAAGCACCACCATAACTTCTCATACTATCTTTTTTACTACCTCATGTTGCAGAGAAAAGTTTGGTTTGGCTCTGGCCTAACACATTGTACACAAGTTGGTGGAGCTACGACAGCATGTTTCCATTTCCACTGAGTGATCAAAACATGTTCCTGTCGCGTTAACTGAGCTTGTCATGTTTCTCCACAAGAATCAGAAGGTATTTTATATAGCACTCTCTGACTTCCATTCAGGTCCAGCTTAAATTGGGATGATCACATGGATGAAGCTGAAGGGAGGATGGGATAGAGATTGAGGGGCAGTTACAACATGCAGAGAGACTGTCAAAGAAACAGCGCTGGAATTGTTGCAGTATGGGATCCTTAGCTGATAGGTTCGTAAAAGGTGACTCATTTAGAGATATTAGATTGGTATGAATATGATTCAACAATGGCTATAATCATTAAAAGATGTCTCTACAGAATACAGTGCAAGTATGTGGTGGAATGGATAGACATGATTCCAAATCGCAGACAGCATTTCTACCACAAAGCATAACACTATCAGTGACTCATGCATGCCTGTAGACTCATGACCACTCTTTATGCAGGGTGATGGTAACACAATTGCTATGAACGTGTTTTAATAGTGCGATTCTTAAGCGAAATATATGGTTTATGCTGTAGAATCCTTCTGTGGTCAGCTTCAGATGTCAGTTCTCAACAGTGTCTAGCCTCCACAGATTCCCATTTGACCTAACTGGTGAGCGTAACACTACTGCTAAAAAAATTACGCGCCATGCAAACTGACTCTCAAAATCAATTTAATTTCTTAGCCTATCAAATCGATGTAAATTAGGTATTGTCTGAGGTGGATGTGATGGTCAGGCTACCATGAATGTTTCATGTCAGGCATTTCGTTTTTTTTTTTCCTTCTGGTAATATCTTTTAACGAAATTTCAATCTCCCACCTACATAGAGCGAGACATACTCTCACGCTTTGTTTCGTAAAAGCTAGTATGATATACCAACACATTTGTAAAGTGGAATCTGCCCTAGTGTAGGAAACAACTAAATCCTCTTGAAATATAGTTTTTTGTTGTCGATCGTAAAATGAATGTGTTTCTTTCCAACATGTAACCCAATGGCGTGAAAGATTGTATTCTATAGTGATATTTCACATCTCTGAAATATTTTGTAATACACATTTGCTTCAAAGTTCATTTAAAGACACTGAACGCATGATGATCTCACAGGCTGTGTCATTTGTTTATGAAGCTGAAAGAAACTGCTTAGTACAGATGGTTTTATTTCAGAATTTCAGTTCTCGCTTTCACTTTACTCCGGTTACGGGTTATAAGTAACGAGGACACTCTGCAGTGTTCAGCAGTTCTTGCAGCATATTAGTCAAAGTTTGTTTATGTGATTTTACACAGGATGGACATGTATCTAATGATCATCTGTAATCAGTAATGATATGCTACACTGGATGTCGCAAAAAATGAGATGCGAATTGTATCCTACAGTTTAATGTAAAAGTTATACCGATTTTACTCATAAAGCCAAAACAAAATGGCTGGCACCAGTTTTTGTGGAAAGATGAAACTGAAACAGTCACTCACAAAACAGATTTTAACAATTCAAATATCACATATACCAGATGTCACAAAGAAAAACAAACCATTGCGATGAGTAGCATGGCGCATTTCACAGACTTGACAAACCTCCATCAAAACATGCAATCAATAAATAATAAAATACAACTATTAGAAGTTGAGCTCCAAACTTTGGACTACACAGTAGTATTTATTACTGAGCGCTGGTCTAGAGACACAGAAATCCAACATGTAGTATTAACACAGTATGAAAAGGCAAACTCTTACTGCAGAACTACTTCAAGGGGTGGAGGATCATGCACTTATATCAGAAAAGGAACACAGTTCAAATGAAGACATGACCTCAGTACAGTAAGTGAAGACAAACACTTTGAAATATCAGCTATTGGATTAAAAGGGCTTGATATTACCAAGAAATTAGTCATTTTGTGTGTGTGTATAGTTCTCCCAGTGCTGGTGTGGACACTTTTTTCAATAAATTAACGGAAGTTCTAGATAAAGCCTCAAGTACAAAGGTCAACTTAATTCTGCGTGGGGACATTAACATCAACACTAATATCACAAATGAATCCAGCAGAACCTTCTTGAACATCCTTCAAAATTTTGGCATGTCCCTATTGGTCAATAGTGCAACAAGGGTTACTATAACGACTGCATCAGTAATTAACCATGTGGCCGCAAATATGGACAGAGAAAAATGTGATGTAGCTGTAAAAGATCTCAGAATATCAGACCATTTCTGTCAAATAACGACAGTACATTTAGGCATCTAATCATTTCCTAAACTACAAACCTACAAACAACATCTATCAGAATCAAAAGATTTTTCGAAAGAACTAGAAAAACAAAACCGGTATGGAGTGTATAAGGCAACCAGTGTGAATATGAAATTGTCTAAATCCGCCACATTGTTTAAATTAAATTTTGAAAATGCATTTCCAAAAGTATACATGTCTGTATCAACATCTCACGAAAACAGATGTATAACAGTAGGTATTAAGAAGTCCTCCCAAACATTCAAACACCTCAGTTCAATGAAAAAGATTCGTAATGATCCAGAATCCTTAAATTTCTATCTTAGACAAATAAAGATCTATAGGAAGGTGCTAATTGTTGCAAAAAAGTCATTTAGTGACAAAATAATATATAGTGCAGAGAAGAAAAGAAATCAGTCTGGGATGTTATAAAAGAGAAAACGGGGAGAGGCAAACAAATGCAAAATAACCTGCTACTAAGGGAGGGGGATAAGGTAATAAATAATCCGCGACCCTCAGCAAACTATGTAAACGATCATTTTTCAAGTATTGCACAGAAGTTACAGCAAAAATTCTCCAAAACAAGTATACACCTGTAAATAACGTTGCACTAAATACAATGATGTTACTTCCAACCACAGAGAATGAAGTCAATAAAACTGTTCAGAAACTAAAAGATAAAAAGTCGTTAGGCTTAGATGAAGGATCAATGTGTGTACTGAAACAATGCATAGGGATTATACAAGGCCCCTTAACTAATATAATAAATGAATCCTTCACATCATGGACATTTCCAGAACAGTTAAAACGGGTAAGAATTGTACCTTTGCTTAAGAAAAGTAATGCAGAAGACATAGAAAATTACTGGCCCATTTCCCTGCTGTCAGCATTCTCAAAATTAATAGAAAATGTTATGAAAGGCAGATTAATGAATTACCTGAATAAATACAATCTTATAAACGAATCACAGTTTGGTTTCTGAAGTGGCAAAAACACGGAGTCAGCTACAGGTGAATTCACAAAAGTTGTACTTGATGCTCCTGATAAAGGTGAGTGTGTCACAGGTATATTTTTGGATTTTTCTAAGGCATTTTATACAGTAGACTCCAATATTCTATTAAATAAATTACAAGCATTAGGAATGAGAGGGGTAGCTAATGACTGGTTACGATCATACCCAACAGATAGGGCACAAAGAGTAGAGATAACAAATACTTCAAATACATCCAAACATTTAGTAAAACACTTATCAGAATCAAAATACATTAACATGGGGGTTCTGAAAGGTAGCGTATTGGGACCAGTACTGTTCCTTACATGCATCAATAACTTTCCCAGTAATGTTACTCATGGTGAAAAAATTCTCTTCACAGATGACAGCAAGATTATACTCACTGAGAAAACAAGAAAACTCTTTTCCAAAAAAGCAAATGAAACTCTCAAGGAAGTTTATGATTGGTCAATAAAGCAATAAAGTCACATTGAACATAAAGAAAACTAATGCCATGATTTCTGTTTGAAGAGGAAAAATGAAAATGTTAAATTAAATGTAGATGGCACCTCCTTAGACTGTGTAACAAATGCAAAATTTCTAGGAATGAATATTGGTTCTCAGTTGAAGTGGTGCGAACACACAGAGGTACATGCAAACAGAATGTAATCAGCGTGTTATGCCCTTAGAATCCTATCATCAGTGTGTAATATGCAGTGTCTATTAGTTACATATTATTCTTATATGCACTCAGTTCGTAGCTATGGCATTCTTTTTGGGAAACAAACGCAGAAACTATGAGCACAATTTTCAAATTCCATAAAATAGCCATAAGAATAATAACCGAAAATACTAGTCGAGCACATTGTAAAGATCTGTTCAAAACACTGGGGATTTTAACTGCTCCATGTCAATGCATTTACCAGTCAGCTGTACACATCAAAAATGACATTGTTAATTACCGCACACACAGCTCCATCCATGACCATGGAACAAGAGAGAGACTCAACTTACATTTACCAAGAAAAAGTAAACATAAAACTCAAAACAGCATTTTCTGCCAAGGAATAAAACTGTACAATAAATTACCAAAAGGGAGTAAAGAAATTGCAAAAGTACACATACTTAAAAAGGCAGCTAGAAAGTGCCTGTTATGCAATACATTATATACATTGAAGGATTATATATACGAAGACAGTAACATGTTCTCGAAAGACCAGATACTGTCGATGACCTTGCAGCTTTTCCCTGGAATGAATGATGACTAACTGACAACCTCAGCTGCCGACAGGTGTTGTTGTTATACCTCGATGTGGACAGCTGAAAATGTGTGCCCCGACCGGGACCCGAACCCGGGATCTCCTGCTTACATGGCAGACGTTCTATCCATCTGAGCCACCGAGGACACAGGTGAATAGCGCGACTGCAGGGACTTATCCCTTGCACGCTTCCCGTGAGACTCACATTCCCAACCGTCCACAATTCTACATATGTATTGTACCTTATAGACATTTGCCCACCCACTCATTACTCGCGCACGCTTTGGCGATTCTCGTAAGAGTTTGGGCCACCTGTGCGCATTCGCACAGACGAAGGTCAATGGCTGGGTAGCCTTTAACTATATATACGAAGACAGTAACTTGTTCTCGAAAGAACAGTAACGGTTCTTTCGAGAACAAGTTACTGTTACTGTCTTCGTATATATAGTTAAAGGCAAGTGGTTGGGCAAATGTCTATAAGGTACAATACATATGTAGAATTGTGGACAGTTGGGAAGCGTGCAAGGAATAAGTCCCTGCAGTCGTGCTATTGATCTATGTCCTCGGTGGCTCAGATGGATAGAGCGTCTGCCATGTAAGCAGGAGATCCCGGGTTCGGGTCCCGGTCGGGGCACACATTTTCAGCTGTCCACATCGAGGTATAACAACAACACCTGTCGGCAGCTGAGGTTGTCAGTCAGTCATCATTTATTGAAGGATTACTTAGATAAAACACAGTAGGGGTTTGATAAAAAAAATATACAAATAAATAGTAATAATAATGGTTATAAAACATCCGACATTGCACATAACACCGCACTTTGCTTTTTCCTTCTTTTTTCCTTTCTAGAAATATGTACCCCCAACCTATGCATAGCATAATACTAACACTTCTTCCTCTTTCTGAGCTCAACATCTCGCCCATTATGGAGGGATGCTGACTCAGCTTTCAGGATAGCAGATGGGAAGTTGCAGTACAGAAAATGTCCCAGAGATCATCAGTGTGTGTGTGTGTGTGTGTGTGTGTGTGTGTGTGTGTGTGTGTGTGTGTGTGTGTGTGTGTAGTGAGTGAAGTGCTATGAAACAATGTATGTACAGTGTGTGCAGTGACTGATAGTGAGATTTGAGTGAACAGTGTGGCATTACATTATATAATAAGTTATTTGCAGAAAAAGTATTGTATACCAGGAGTAAATCTAATGATTCTCTCTAACCAGAACTCTGTAAATATATGTGCATAATAATTAGTTTATTTTAAATTGATCTAAACTTCTAAATACTTTGACATGTCCTATATCTAAAAAGAGATCGATGGATCAATAAAGCTACTATTGCTGCTATTACTACTACTACTATTGCCACAATTATGTTTTTCTTTCTTAATACATGCTTGGTTATAGGTGATGTATTGACGTGGAAAACAATTGTTCTCCATTGCAGAATGGTGAGTGTGCGGGGTGAGTCTACTGTGGGTGGTTCCCGGACAAATCCGCACGCCAACTAGGGGTGGTGCCCTGCTACTAAATTTCCCTTTTCTATTGGCGAAGGGCCGTCGCCTCAAGGCAGGCCACATACTTCGAGCGACCATGGAGGGTAGAGGAAGGCCTAGTGAGACCAATGACCACAGAAGGGTGGCACAGAAATACATCAAAGCACTTTGCAGAGCAATTAGGCGTTTGAAAAAACGGTCTGGAGCATTCTCCAGAATTTCTTTGTTGTTACAGAGTGGTCCAGTGTCATCAAATAAAAGTGTTGTCCGTCACAAAACGACAGGCCAGTTGGAGGGGCTGTGAGTGTGCCTAGTCTGTGGATGGTCGCCCCCTGTCCAGGATGGTGGCATGTTGGGGCTGCGTCACTAAATTTTAGATGAACATGTTGCACTTTTTGTGGACATTGATTTATTTCTTATTGTATGGTTGACTATACATGCTATTGTGCTGGCGAAGGAGCATTGCCTCAAGGTTGTTAGTGGCCTCAGCGAAGGTGGAAGGATGGTTGACTGCAAAGCAGGTGGGGAAGCAGATGGCGATCTGGAAAAGCCTGTGTCCTCCCCATAGGTTGATGTATGGATGGAGGGAGGATGGATGGATGGAGGGAGGGGAGGAGGGATGGGGGCAGGTAAGAGGACCTCGATTTTAGGCAGTTGGTGGACGCCTCTCGAGGAGAATGTACGTTCAACTACCGCCCCCATTGCAGTTTATTGGAACGACTATTTTCCCTAGTAGATGTGTAGCATTGTGACCCATTCATTATGAGTGCAGGTTTCCTCAAATAATTTTGAAGTGTAATTAGAATTGTGATGGATTTTTCCCACTAGTTGTTGTAGCATGTGTTGGCTTCAATTACCTGGGCTGCAGGATCGGTTTTGAGCAGGTACCTGTAACAAACTCTGATGTCAAACAACGACAGATACTGTCTTCTGCTGTATGTTTGCAGGGAAGACACTTTGTAAACTTCTCTGTGTCCAACACCAGCAACTTGTCAGTTGGACATACTTCTTCTCTGGAGGGTAACATCATTTGTATGGTATACCCAGTTTTTGAGCTGTATTGCGGTTTTAGGCCGTACTTGTGCAGCGCTAAGCATATTGTTGTGTGATTAGGCCTATACCTTTATGATTAATTATGTAATTAGAACCTATCTTCACTTCATTTTCCACATCAAAATAAATAAATTACACTACTCTAACCTTCCTCTCCTGCATCTGGGAAGTTTCCAGGGGGTGCACCTGGGCCTTCCACCCAGTAGAACCAGAGTTCGAGTCCCATAAAGGTCACCGCCATTTTTAGTATCCCGTCAATTCCAAGCGCCTCTGGTGGTATAAATGTGTTAGGGGGTTGCACTTGGGCATTCTTTCCTGGGGGCCTGGGTTCAAGTCCCAGAGAGGATACCGCCAATTTTTTATTTCCCATCAGTTCCCAAGTGCGGGGGCAGGAAGTTTGCACAGCCCTGAGACAAAGAAAGCGCCAGCGAAATTTGACATTCCGCCAAAATTCGTAATTCGCACCAATAAGGTAGTTGGTGGAGAGGATGAGAAGGGTTGGGAAGGGGGAGGGTGGAGAGGGAGTATGATGCTGGGGTCCATGTGCATTCTGAAAAAAGCACATGGCGTCTTCTGTGGGTGGGTGTGGACATGGTTGGATGTGGGGGTGGAAGTGGTCATGGGGAGGATTAATAGAGCAATTTAACTAACTTGCATATCAATTTGATATCAGAAGTGTCCTAATGACATCACTGTTCTACTACCTACCATCTGTGTAGAGAGGACATAATCATTTGCTATAAGTATAGATTAGACATTCTTCGTTTCAGGAATATTTTGCGCTCCTGAGGACCATTAATGAATCGATGGAACAAAAAGTACATCTAATCTAATTAGAAGAAGAACATTCATATGACTCCTTACATAGCCCACTACCAAATTAAATGATAAACTATGACAAAGTACTGTCAACAATGCTACAAACATGTAACTAAGTGTCAACAACCCTCCTCAGATCCAGGTCTCACTGTGGGCATCTCAGCACTCGAGAAATGATATGAACAGAAATTTGAAACTAAGTGTGCAACCATGAAGTTCTCAGACTGCTTCGAAATCACACAACTTCGTCTTCTAGAGTTCGGCAACTAAAGAGTACAAAACGCGATTTCGAAAGACTTTCTCCATGGTCCAGAGAAAGGTGCATAAATTGACAATCAGCGGAAAATTTTCCTCCAACTTCTAGTTATTTGCATTTATTTCATAGTAAATTAGGACTAATACCTAATTTTGGAGATCACAGATATGCGAGAGTGGTATTTTTATGCATGCGATCAATTTTCCTGTATGCATTAATTAAGAGAGTTCCAAAGGCCTAAGTCACATTCGTAGACGCCAACTTAAATGACCATTGGTAGAATATTATTTGATTAATTGCTATTAGGTAACAGCTTAAACTTTCTTTCATCTTTTTTTCTTGCTGTCACATACTGTTTATCAAAATGTATATTCACTATAGAGTAACTGCAATGACAAGCAGATTTTACTCCAGTATTAACATGACAGTAACACTTATAGAAATTATGTGCCCACCTGACTTAAACATCATTTCTATGCTCTCCGTGAAACATAACCGACTGTTATGTCTGGGTGAAGTATCTCATATTACTGGAATTCCAGTAGTTCTGATCTCGTCTTTCTATCACTTTACTGTCTTGATATAAGTGCTTACTTTGTTGCTCGCTGATATCACTCGAATTATCAAGAAAAAAGTCAAGGTTCCTGCTCAACAATTGAATCTTGAGATCCTCCAGCATAAAATCTTGAACGTCCGAGCATGCTGGACACGACAAATGTGGGCTCATTTTGTTATTTAAGCATGTGGTGGCAACCTCCATGAATATTACCATACACTGAAGCACCGTCAGTAATTATTTCTGACCAGAAGTTCAGTCGAACATCAGTTATCAATTGTTAGGTAAAGTTTTGTAAATCTAATCGTTCATCCCTCTTCTAGTTTCTGTTCTGACAGATCGAAAAACATCTCGCGGGCGTGTTTGCAGCAATCTCCAATTTTAGGTGAAGCTTTCAAAAACTGTTTTATTTGAACTTACTGCATGTCTAAAGATGGTAATATAATTATTTTCAAAACTGCATGGTTCTAACGCATTACGTTCTGCTGTCCAGGTTTCAAAGACTCTTTTACAGACCAGTCCGTGTAGGACCAACGTTCCTCCCTTTCTCTGCTGTACCACAGAGCCATAAGAGATACCGCAACAGAATACGACTTAACCATAAAATAAAGTTCAGGCGACTGTTAACAATGACTGATGAATCGAAGCTAGTACACCCACAGGTATAACTTCGAGAGATTTTTTTAATGTAATAAACTTTATTCTTAAAAAAATGTGCTAGCTGATACTGTTCTCGGCCACTACTGTACCAAACACGAACAAAAACGTTCGTTTGTGTGCTTGGATAAATTAAAGAGATGGCATCATATGTGGAAGTGATTTAGGCATCACAGACGACAAAAAAACTTTATTCTTCACCGGTCAATCTATTGAATAAAACATTTTCAGTTCCAAATAAACGTCTGAAGTCACTATTTTTAGAAGTATGTAAATTTCCTTTGTATTAAAAGGGAGTAACGTGGTGTAATGGTTAGAGAGAATTATTAACATTAGATGCACGTTATGTCTGCTTTAATGAGTCAGCTTGAAATATGTTATTACGCTAAAATAAGATCAGATTTTTCACTTTTGATATATTAATTTTACTTGTTCACAACTAGTTTCAGCCATCTGGGCAATTCACAAGTGATTTTGTATTTTTATTTTAATAAATTAATTGCTATGATACCGAGAATGGAGAAAATATTTTTTAACAAACGTCAAAAATTTAAATTCTGGACCGTATGGCACCAGAGTTACCTGTTCTCTGCACCAGTTCCTCTACGAAGTTGAACCCAAGGAAATACTGAAAAGGGTAACGGGACGAGATTAGGTTACTTTTACCTTTGCTTGGATACAGAGATCCCTGGAAGGCACTGAACGATTACATTTCACTATCACAACCTAAAAAAGGAAATGTATTCATACTGGTATCTGCAGTACGCTCACATTTATAAAGACGGTTCTCGCTCACATCTATACAGACGGTTCTAAATCTGAGGTGGGTGTGGGATATGTCTTCCTTTGTCCTTCTGGGGGCGCCTACCACATTTTGACACTTTCACCTTGCGATGCTCCGTCTACTTTTATTCTTTTATGGATCAGGTTTCGCCTATAAATGACTGTGGCTAGTTATCGGCTGATTATAATGGACAGACACTCGCGTGCAGTAAGACATCGGTGTTGATTTCACTAATCGCACTAAGCACTGCAGAGCTAAGCTCTTACTACACAATCCTTAATTTTGAATAAATGGAACCGGTATAGTAATTTGACAAGCAAACAGTTGTGAGGAGAGCAAACAATATACGTCATAACAACTTTGAAATATCGACATACATTGCATGTAGACAATATAGATCCTACACATGTATTACTTTCGTTAACGCAGCAAAAGACACTTTCATCAGCACAGAATAAATCTATTTTAAACTACTGTGTAAAATAACACTGAAATGTTGAGTGAAAAAATCCTGCTAAGCACTGAAGATACGTAGGTACTGCAGTAGTGTTATTTATAATTTTTGCAACTAATGTACATCTTTCTTTAACATTCTCTTTACACAGAATTAATCACTGACTGAAAATGAGTTTTTATACTGATGTTTCTTGATAATTTTGAGCATGAAGATTTTTGAACTATAGTACTTCAATGCAACCAAACAAAACGGCTTCCTGCACTTTTATTGAAACATAAATTTAATTTGAATCAGTAAAATCGTATGTTCTGAACAACACGGTGAAACGTCCTCAAAGAAAAATTAATCAATTACTGTGCTGATAAACTTCTACGTTATTTGATTTTCAAACATATGAGCAAAACTGAACGTTCTCAGACATTACTCTTTTTACTTATTCACATCAACACGAAACCGACACACAATATTTTTAGCGCAACGCAATCTGACTTTCAAAAATCCCTACAAAAGAATGGCCCTGACCAACATTAACCTATACGTTTCACAAATCACTTACCTCACAAAAATCTTCGTTACTCGAACTACTGCAATACAGTGAGCGCCACTACTGCCAGCTACATAAAAGATTCAAACTACTGAAGGCACTAACTACTGATAGGCATAGTTAGCAAATGAAAGATTTTGATAGAGAACAAACAATGCATTTACCTTAATAGTGTTCAAAAGTCATAATATATATAGCAGTTCATGACATTCAGTCTCACAAATGTACTGTCTCTGATGGACACACGTCCAGATCATCAGCTCTCAAATTTCCGCCATCTCTCTCCACACATCCACCACTGCTAGCGGCTCACCTCCAACTGCACAACGCTACGCTCTGTTAACAGCCAACTACCCAACGCTACAATGGCGAGTATTACAACAATGCCAACCAGCCACAGACTGCACACAGCACAGCCACTGATTTTCATACAGAGCGCTACCTTGCGGCGGCGTTACCAATATAAGAACCTAAACAGCCTACTTACATGGCCCCCATTTTCCCCACAAAAATTTTTACAAATAGTTTTGGGCACCAGCCAATTCATATTTGTAAAAAATTTTCACAATTACAATAAGAAAGAAATCAAATGCACACACTTATTGATACAATGTTGGTCAAAAGCTAAAATTTTCTCACAGTCCATAAAGACAGTCCTGATCATTCATCACAGTAAAATTGCAGTGTTAATTTTTTTCTCAAAGTCTGAGCAGTAAAAGAGAATGCACATGGAAGTAGTGGATTGCCATGCAGTCTTGAAGAAGTAGTGTTGTCCTTCCAACGGAAAGACAGTGCTGATTCTTGACATGCAGACAGGTAATGGGCCACAACAGAGCAATCCCACAGAAGAGTCAGTCGAAGTTGAAGAATATTTTAGGTAGATCATCACAGAGCAGACCCACTGTAGTCCTGGTGGAGTGTATGGTATTGGTGGGCCGCCAGAGGTGCAGACCCACTGCAGTCCTTGTAGAAATAATGGTATTGGTGGGCCATCAATGATGCAGACCCACTGTAGTCATTGTAGAGACGGCCAGCACCCATCTGTTGCGACTGTGCAGGTGCACAATCACCATCGAAGAGTCTTGAGGAGAATATAGCAAGTCAATAAACCACTCACAAACCACTCACAAAGATTTTGGAATTGTCCTTAGAACCAAAATTGCTGTTAATCAGTCCCTTGCTGAATTATTAACACATGTCCAAACACTAACAGTCCTCTTTTTTCACATTTTGTGCATATACTATGACCAACAGAAATATGTGCAGTGAAATGAATGCATACAAGTTACTTAATTTGACGAACTGGTGTCAATTACAATTTCATAACATAAGAATACAATAACAAAGGTACAAAATATATCATTAAGGAACATAACAATACATTTAACATTTGTAGTAATACAATGTTTACAAAAGAATAGAAATAAACACATACATCGGTGTTGCAGGAATTATAACATAAGTAAATACATAAAAGATCAGAATAACCTTTGAAACATCAACTTCACACGTGAGCATTAAAACAAAACAGAGTACATAATGTCTAAACATCTTTACAAAGCATATAACATATTATCAGAAAAATTCTACAACGTAACTCTCATCAGATAAAGACATTAAGACAGGAAGAACACAAATACCCAAGGGTACACAAACACATAGTGGGATAACACAAGAGGAAAGGGCAGGGTTTGTTTTCAGTGTAACATTTGGTACTGCAGTCCAACCCAAAACTTCGTTCCATAGATCTTTCGTCTTATTTCAACATTTGTTTCCACCAAAACATCCTATCCAAGCATGCTTTCTGTATTTATATGTTCACATATTTCTTACCTCACTGTTTATTTTCCATTATCTTACCTCTTTACTTATTTCCAAGAAAATCGTACCTAAATTTGTTGTCTCTAAATCCTACTTTTTTGTTCATATCCACTTGCAAAATACTTTTTTTGGCCAAACCATTTTCTTATAGTTTCTCAATACGTTTCTTCCAATTCATCACAACTCGTTCTCTTATATAGCCTACCCCACCTTATGCTAACTTAAATCTACTGAGCTCAGATGCTAAACTAAGGCACGAGGCAATGCAGCAGCACAAAACAATTAACACAAACAGCAACGACAAAGAAATTCAAATTGGCAAAGCAAGCTGCAGTATATATAAATTAGCAAAGCAATTGCAATATTACAACTAATATAAGGCAATGTGCAGCAAGCAAGAAAAATAAATCCATAGTAAAACTAGCTTAATAGAGTAACACAAAGTCAAATTCAGTAACATTAGGCCTGGCAAAGAGCAGCAGCCAATGAAATAACTTATACTTAAACATGACAAAGCTCAAGCAGAAAAAATAGCACACTAAAGACAACAATGCAGATAAGGGAAATGTATAATCACATCTTAATGTCTACATAATCAAAATGGTGCACCACAAAAACTAATTCTACAAAAAATTACCAAGTACTTGAAAAGAAAATTATATATGCGGTTACTGTTATTAGTCTCTTCTTATTGTTCTTTCCATTCCAAGAGTTCCTTTTTCGAAGAATGTGGATCATAAAATAATTATTTAATAGATCTGTTGACAGAAAGTGTTCACATTAGCAAATGCATTTAAGTTTATTTTATAAAACCAATGCTGCAACACAGCTGGAAACTAGATATCAAATAATACAAGCAACTATGTACAAAGTAAAGCATAAAAATATCATTTAGTAGTCATGAGGCATTTCATAAGTTAGTACAAATTCTCTCAATTCTCGTAGAAAGACCCTTGTCATAATCAGGTGTGCAGATGTACAAATATTTCCCATCAATTCATAAGCATTTCAGTAAGTAGCACAAAGTACAATATGTTTCCAAGTAATGAGTGTGTCGTATTTGCGATGCTTTCGACAAGGAAATGTCAATAGCGAGGATAATGGCCTCTTTTTTTTTTTTTTTTTCTCTCCACCTAATGGCTTTCTTTTGTCAGACGACTACCTCTCAGCTGGGCGCCCAAAACTCATACCGTCAAGGTCACTTATCTTTCTTACTGAAATATTTACGACAGCAGTTTCTGCTACAGTGACAGTCTCATAAAAAAAAATTTCACAGGTCAAGAATTTGCGTTACAAATCTGTAGAAACAAAATCCTATAAATATAACAGTGTCCCAAACATTTTCTTCGGTATTGTGAAACATTCACGCATGTACACACATTTCATAACTCTTAAAGTACGATTCTTGGTTTCCAACATCTGTTTTCACAAATCTGAATCCCTAACCACTTCTCATTGTTCCTTACCTTATTACACATATACATATTCGTCGACACGTCAATCTTGCGTCGACACTTCAACATTTCATCATAATAAATATGTAGCATAATCCTCATATAGCATCAGCTTATTGATCATAAACATACCACAACAGCATAATACACATCGTCGTCGTAATAATAACATCATAACACCTCAGACAAATCTCAAAAACGTCGTAGCTTTCTGCAATAATTTCAAAACCTTAAAAAAATTCTCTGCTCTTTTCAATAGTGTCATCTACCTCAAACATACTTTAAAAATCATGATCCCATACCAAATACATCATTCAAAGCTCTCATAGAATCACAATGGTTCTGAAAAAATATATGAACAGTTCACAAAATATAGACAAAATACAATTTCATAAGTGTGAAGTTATCCAACTGTGTAATTACGTAAACATCTATCACTGATGTATTAAAATAAATGTTTGTCTCTCCCAGTTAAATGATCAGATAGCTGTGTAATTTATGTGTTAGTGAAATATGGTACCGATGTGTAAAGTTGTATAAGCAAATACCATATTAGCTAGGGCTCTTTGTGCTTGCCAAACACATGGTACACAAAGTAGGCGTGTACCCCCCTGAGGATTAATGAAATTATACCCTCAGGTGTTACAAATTACAGCAATGGAATGAAATGTATCTGGGAAAACCTTTGTATCATTGTGATTCAAAAATCTTTAAAAATAAATGTTTTACGTACAAAATTAATCACTCAAATACGTGTCCTTTAGTCTAAATGTGCGTCTTGCTGTAAGATAATTCTGTGGAAGTGTTGTAGTTATCGTCCTCCGAAGTCTAAGTTCTGCAGAAGTCAATGTACTTACCTCATCATAAACAAAAGTGAAATGCTATGGGTATAGATATCATAGTTATTATGTACATTACCATGATCAACAAAGTACTACACTGTAACGTACTGTTGTGCTACAAAAAAAGCTGTCTCATTGTAGCTATGCCACAAATGTTACTACTAAAACATGTTTTACTTTCTAGAAGAATTCAGAAAAACTGAGCAGATGTAAAGCAGATACAGCACAAAAGCAACAATGTAAATTGTGTCACACATTAGTAGCATCATGATATAATCGTGTAGCTGTCAAAGAAACCAAGTACTAAGTCATCTTTAATCTCACAAAACTACTTCAAATAAGGAATGTCTTTTCAAGTAAAACAAAATGTTGCATTAGCAATGCCGGTATATGTTCTAAGTATGTGAGCCTTATAGTCGTTACGTGATCGTGTAACTAACAAGCAAGAATGTACAAATAACAACACTGTGCCGTCTGTTCACTATAACAATGCACTCGTAAATACTGTCTACATATGTTTCCTGGGTTCTAGGCTGGATAGTTAACTTCAAAACATTGTTGCATGTTAACAGTTTCTCAGTGTGAAAAATTGTACTAGTAGCGTAAAGTGAAAAATTTTGTATCAAAGACTAAGTTAAGAAGCAGATTATCTCTCAATAAACGGTTTTACATGTGAAATGTGGTGTAAACCTGTACTCTTCCCAGTATGCAGAGTTTCAACTTCAACGCAATTATCATGCTGGATACGTCAGTAAGGAACGCTAAAATTTTTCTCAAGGTTAGCGTCTATGTTATTTTCCTCTGATCCAGCCGGCGCAGGCGGCTGCCTGCGGTGTGAGTCATTGTCTGTCTCTTTGTTGGCACGCGTCGATATTAGGATTAGGAGACCTAACTTCTACAAATTCACCTTGTCGAGAGGGCCCAACCCTGTTTGAATCTCGCCAGTTCTGATGAAATTCAGGTCTGTCGTTATGATTATATCGCCTGTCGTCATGTCGGTAGTTCCTGTAGTTTCTTTCTTGTCGGTTAAGTGGTGGAGAATTTGTCTCTGAATTATCACTGCACGGTGGACCGTTGCGTCTGAAGTTATTCTGTCTCCCGTGATAATAATAGTTCAGGTTGCCATATTGCCTGTTTCTCTGATTGTCTCTGTGATAGTCATTACTGCGGAGAGGTGATCTTTCCCTGTAATTATTACTACTCTGCCCACGGTTGTGATACGGGTGGTGTCTGTTTTGGTCACGATTTGTGTTGTGAGAATAGCCTTGTCGTGTCCAGTTATTATTCCTTTCATCGCGGAACTGCGACGGATGTGACCTGTAATTGTGTTCCTGTTTTCGCGTTCTGCTATCGTCAGTGTCTATTTCTAATTGTTTTAAGAGTCCCTGAAAAGCTTCAATGTCGTCTTTGCAACGTCCTGCCAAAATAATATGTCGTAAATGTTCAGGTAATTTAATTAAGCAAATGTGGATGAGTTATTAGGGGCTGTATGGGTTTGACAGGTACCGATTCTTGTGCAACATGTCTTCAAAATATTTCACAAGACTGAAAAATTCAGATTGTTCGAAATGTCTCATCACTATGATGCTGTGTTTTACTCGGTCTTGTGTGGCTTGAGACCAATATGCTGAGAGGAAGGCATGGTAAAATTCTCCTTCACTGTGGCAATCATGTATGACCGATCGGGTTCTTACAGCTGGTTCATTCTCTAAGTAGCCACACATAAATTCTAATCTATGTTCTTATGACCTGTTGGGAGGGAAACAATGAGAGAATTGATGGAGCCATGCTTGTGGATGAGTGTCGTTGCCCGAATACTTAAATGTTTTGAATTTACGTGTAGTAATGAACAGCTTATAGTCAAAATCATCATGTCGGCGAGTCACATGTCGGTCATTGTTACGTCGTTTCGGCAGTTCCATCTCAAAATTCGGTGTAACCTTGGCAATTTCTTTCATAATTTCCGAAGTGCCCTGTGTTATTATTTTGTGGCTGTTCCGTATTCCTGTGTTATTATTTTGTGGCTGTTCCGTATTTCTATGTCCCTCTTCCCGTATTGGAGCGCGAGTGTCCTCTGAAATATGTAATTCTTGTATTACCTGTGTCAGCTGATCTTGTACTTCCCGGATTTCTCTTCGGTGTTGCGTATTAATTTGATTCTGATTTTGTTTGAATTTCCTGATTTGTTCGCACTCTTCTGCGTCATTAAAGACTACCGATTTTGTGTCATTCAGATTATCATCTACCTTCGTAGATAAGTTATTTAGCTGATCCGAAAGTTCAACAACTTTCTCTGATAATGAACTTATTTCCTCCATGTGTCTTTCTGAACCAATTTTCAGAGTATCTACTGTGTCCTTTAGGTTTTCCTGAGTTTTTGCAAGTTGCATATCCGAATCGGTAGATGCAACTGAGTCAATTTTAGCTTGCAAAGTCTCATGATTTTCATGAACAATAGTTTGCAGTTCTTTTATGGCTGCTTCGTGATTCTGTAATGAATTTTCATGCCGCGAAAAAATAGGTTGAAAATGCTCGCAAATTTGTGTTTTTACGTCATTACAGACTTTTTGACATTTCGATTAAATGTTATGTAACTCAGTAGTTAAATCTTCACGCGTTTGATCAAGTGTGGTGTCTAACTTTTGAAGATTTTGTTCAATTATGTCTAACTTTTGAAGCTTTTGCTGTGTTTGTCTCTGATTTTGTTCCATTGTGTATAACTGTTGCTGTGTTTGTCTCTGATTTTGTTCCATTGTGTCTAACTTTTGAAGCTTTTGCTGTGTTTGTCTCTGATTTTGTTCCATTTGTTGCATTAATTGGAATAATAATGTATTAGTGTCTGGAATCTGTTTCTCTATGCTTTTTGGCAGTGCGTTTTCACCGGTAACATTCACATTTTGACAAGCAGAAAATGTGTCTTGACTCATTTGAGAAAACGGTGAGGACGCAAAACCTGAATCTACAGTATTTGCAAGATTTTGTCCTGTCATTTCGGATTCCTGAGGCGAGCTGTTGCCGACCGATCGATCGATAATGCTTCCCTGTTCACTATTTGTTTCACTGTCTACGCCATTATTTGCCGCCCGCTCCATTTACCTATGCACAATTACCAAATTACTATGTTGAACATTAGTTAATTCATTACATGGTGGCGCTAACACACTACTTTCGTCTACACTGTCATTTCTCAATTTACTTTGGAGCCTAGTATTACGTTTTTCACACGCCATAATTGTCACAATATTTCACACGATAACACAGAAAAGCACAATTTGAAGAGCAAAATTAGGAAACACATTAACATAGCACTGAAAATAATATCTCGTTAATTGCAAGCGCAGTTGCAAAATACTTGCTGCAAATCTACATGCATGCCACAATTGTTTTACTGTACAACAATGAAAAACTACAACTACAAATGAAATTCTCTCTATAATTACGCGCTAGCAATAAACAAAAGCTACACTAATTACACAAACTACAAAAAAAAATCAGAAGATTCCAGTGAGGTATACTCGGCTAAGGGTCGACATATGAAACGTCCCCTTAGAACAATATATACATGACTGTGCTTAAACTGACACACAAAATTTTTTTAGCGCAACGCAATCTGACTTTCAAAAATCCCTACAAAAGAATGGCCCTGACTAACATTAACCTATACGTTTCACAAATCACTTACCTCACAAAAATCTTCGTTACTCGAACTACTGCAATACAGTGAGCGCCACTACTGCCAGCTACATAAAAGATTCAAACTACTGAAGTCACTAACTACTGATAGGCATAGTTAGCAAATGAAAGATTTTGATAGAGAACAAACAATGCATTTACCTTAATAGTGTTCAAAAGTCATAATATATATAGCAGTTCATGACATTCAGTCTTACAAATGTACTGTCTCTGATGGACACACGTTCAGATCATTGGCTCACAAATTTCCGCCATCTCTCTCCCCACATCCACCACTGCTGGCTACGCGCTGGTAACAGCCAACTGCCCAACGCTACAATGGCGAGTATTACAACAATGCCAACCAGCCACAGACTGCACACAGCACAGCCAGTGATTTTCATACAGAGCGCTACGTGGCGGCGGCGTTACCAATATAAGAATCTAAACAGCCTACTTACAACGGTAACACTATGCTGTAGTAATGAAAATGTGCATAACACCTTTTGTTGTCTTCTTCAGCAACTGTATTTATTATAGTTGTCAATGCAATAGAAAAGCCTATACTTTCTACACAATCAGATACTTTGCTTAATGTGGCAATAATAATATTAAGCACTTTATATAACCCTACATATGTCCAGCTTTTGATCGGAAAATGTTGCTGGTTAAATATCACAGTATCTGAAAAGGTCTTTCGGCTTGTCGATGGTCGAACCCAGGAGTCCAGTTAGCAGAGCTGAAGCCGGGTACCTTCGCGCCGATTCTCGTCAGGAGGCTGAGTAAGTTCAATAGCGTCAAGGGGCAGAGCAGAGTGATACAGCAGTATTCGGAAGTATTCTTTTATTCAGCCAGTTTACAGAAGCGTAATGTTGACACGCTGCCCACCTGTTGTTCCGCGAGTCCTGCCATCTCAGCATTCCTGGACTGCTGACACCGCTGCTGCGGTCACCAAGGCTGCCACACGATGGAAGTCAGCCGCCCTCGCCTGGTCTCCGGGGCGTAGCGACAGGCGCCACTCTACTGCCCACGATTCCGGAGACTGTTACAGTCCCTGGTCCCCGCCCCCCCCCCCCCCCTCCGCCCCGTTTGGCCTGCTCTGTCCGACCATGGGACGAAGGTGGTTGTACTGGTCACCTGTGGCCCTCAGACACTGCTGCTCCCAGGACAGGACCGGACTCGAACCCGCGCCCTCCTGCATGTGGTGCTGCAACTTGTCGCTAGTGGTGCTAATTGGATGGCAACACCCGCCACTGTCTCTGGAGCTACTGCAGCGCTGCCACGCCTCCCGCAGCGTGTGTGTCGCCTGGACCCGGGTACGCCAGGTGGGAAGCGAATGTGGCCCGTCCTGGACCCACTGAAACTGCTGTCACTGCCCTCCTTCAGGCAGACCATGCAGTCTCTAAGTACCTGGCTGCCGTTCCACTCCTCCCTGGTTTTGCGTCCCCAGAGGCGGAATGCAGCCAGAACAAGTACATAGAACCAAAGCACAGGTTTACAATGAATATTTACAACATTGCTGCCAGTCTGGCCCCTATAAGCGTAGTCCAGAACAGGTCTGACCCAACTTTCAACTGACCGGGCACACACTTCCAGCTGAAAGTGCCTGACTATTTATACTGCTTTTCTCCTCGGTTCTGACGTAGTGTCAGAGAGAGACAGAAACTATGGCAGTGGTAAATTGCCAAACATCTGCGTCTTACACATCGCCACTCCCGGCTCTTCCCTACTGCTTCCCCTCATACATCTCAATAACTTAAAGCAACAATGCAGTTCCCTGCATCACTGTTGCTCCACTCCAGACAAATCGTACGTGCAATACGCCACTGCAGCTCCACGCCATGTTTACTCTGCCTGGCCCACTGGCTGCTGGCTATTACCAAACACTGCCGCAGCCTCAGACTTCATCGCCCAACCGCTCCTTTACTGATTTTTTTAAAAAATTCCCCTTTCCTACGACTAATACTAGCGCAGCAAAAGACACACTAAACATCTACTGAAATAACAACACTGTGATATAGATTGCTGCTTTTAAACAATTAACTTGTGTCAACTTGTGAGGACGATGAATCATCACTGTTACAATATGTCTGTCGCTAGAAAAAATTGAATACACTTAACTTCACCATAGAAATAAATACTTTAGTTCTTTTGTGGTGTTGAACAACGTATTGCAGCCTCTGACAAGATTTAGCTACTGATGTATGGTTTAGTAGCTTTTACACAGTGCCTTCCAAGTCGTAGTTCCCATAATAATATTTGGCCAGTACAGTGAGTAATGCTGCAACATAATATCTGCCTCCTCCACATCAAACAACGACTGCCCACTGGGTCTCGTAATAAAATTGCCAGTTCTGCTTGGTTGATAAATAGCTTCTTAATACTATAGAATTATGTGTAGCAAAAATGTCCTGTCCATCCGAGGCGGTGTAACAGTGATTGTGCTCATTTTAATCACCACAGAATACAGTACTTGGGCATCGCACCACTCGCTCTTCACAACCCTTCCGACTCACAAAGAAGACTGTTCTGGAACTTTTTGTCGCAACATTTTTACCACCTTACCATTCCTCGGTGAAGCCCCTTTGGATGTTAACTTTAGCCTAAAGCCATAAGTCGTTACAGGTTTAATTACAAAGTTTCATAATACTTTTAAAAGTAAGAACTACTTAAAAATATATAAAGATTAATACAAAAACATTAATTACAGTTATACATTTAAAACATTTTTACACATTACTGGTTGCGTCCTTCACTGGCTAGTGGCAGCACCTTAGCAGCAAACTGCCTTACTTTACCCTGCTGGCATTAGATGGCATATGCACCCTCAGTACTCAATCATCCCACTGCTTGCTTTATACGTTTTTACGACTGCCCTGCTAATTATGGCATTGTTTTGAAATTATGACAGAGAATAACGAACGAACTACACTGTTTGATGTATACTAGTGTCGTTACAACCTGCAACTTCCAACTACACCACCGGAATATTCTGTCTACTGGCCTTCAGGGAAGCTATTCATCATGAGACCCCGACTTTTAAGCTTTTCTTTCCTTTATTTTTCATACATCAGTCTTCTGACTGGTTTGATGTGGTCCGTCATAGATTCCTCTGCTGTGCTAAAATCTCCATCTCAGTGTAGCACTTGCAAGCTACGATCTCAACTATTTGCTGGCTGCATTCCAACCTCTGTCTTCCTTTACACTTTTGATCTCTACAGCTATCTCTTGTACCATGGAAGTCATTCCATGGTGTCCTTTCATCATGTCCCATCTCTTTGTCAGTTTTTTCCCACATATTCCTTTCCTCTCCGATTCTGCACTCAGCCTCCTCACTCCTTATCTTACTAGTCCACCTAATTTTCGACATTCGTCTGTAGCACCACATCTCAAACGATTAGATTTTCCAGCATTCCGGTTCTCTCACAGTCCATATTTCACTGTAATGTAATGATGTCCTCCAAATGTACATTCACAGAAATTTCTTCCTCAAATCAAAGCCTATGTTTCATACTAGCAGTCTTCTCTTGCCCTGGAACGCCCTTTCTGCCAGTGCTAGTCTGCTTTTGATGTCCTCCTTGCTCTATCCATCATTAGTTATTTTCCTGCCTAGAATTTCTTAACTTCATCTATTTCGTGACCATAAATGCTCATGTTGAGTTCGTCGCTTTTCTCATTTCTGCTATTTCTGGTCACTTTTGTCTTGCCTCGATTTACTCTCAATCCATATTCTGTACTC
Source organism: Schistocerca americana (assembly GCF_021461395.2). NCBI lineage: Eukaryota > Metazoa > Arthropoda > Insecta > Orthoptera > Acrididae > Schistocerca > Schistocerca americana. The sequence continues at coordinate 126,738,816 of NC_060124.1, forward strand.
AGAGGCTATTCATTCCACTGAATGGATCACGTAATTCTTCTTTACTTTCACTCAGAATAGCTCAGTCATCAGCGAATCATATCAGTGACATCCTTTAACCTTGAATTTTAATTCCACTCCTGAATGTTTCTTGATTTTCCATCATTGCTTCTTCGACGTACAACTTGAACAGTAAGGGCGAATGACTACATTCCCGTCTTACACCTTTTTAATTCGAGCACTTCGTTCTTTGTCGTCCACTCTGATAATCTCCTGTTGGCTCTTGGACTTATTGTGTATTACCCGTCCCTCCCTATGACTTACACCAATTTTGATCAGAATATTCGAACAGCTTGCACAATTTGACACAGTCGAACGCTTTTTTCAGATCGACAGATCCTTGATTGTGTTTTGATTTTTCTTTGGTCTTGTTCCCATTGTCAACAGCAATGTCAATATTGCCTCCCTGGTGATTTTGCTTTTCCTAAAACTAAACTGATCATCATCTAATACATACTCAATATTCTTTTCCATTCTTTTGTATATTGTCCTCGCCAGAAACTGGGATGCTTGAGCTGTTAAGCTGATTATGCGATAATTCTCACAGTTGTCAGCTCTTCCAGTTGTGGAAACTTTGTGGATGATATTTTCCGAAGGTCAGATGGTATTTCCCCCGACTCATCTAATGTAGACGCCAACGTGAATAGTCGTTTTGTTTCCAATTCTTTGTTTTAGAATTTCTGATGGAATGTTATCTATTCCTTCTGCCAAGTCCACCAAAACTCTCTTAAATTCTGATTCTAATACTAGATCCCCCATCTGTTCCAAATCGACTCCTGTTTCTTCTTCTATTACATCAGACAAATCTTCCCTTTCCTAGATGCTTTCAGCGTACTGTTTCCACCTATCTGTTCTCTCCTCAGCATTTGGTAGTAGAATTCCCATTGCACTCTTAATGTTACCACTCTTGCTTTTAATTTCATCGAAGGCTGTTTTGACTTTCCTGTATGATGAGTCAGTCCTTCCGACTATCATTTCTTTTTCGATTTATTCACATTAGTCATTCACCCGATTGGTCTTAGCTTCCCAGCACTTTCTATTTATTTGATTCCTCAGTTACTATCTTTTCTGTATTCCTGAATTTCCCCGAAAATTTTTCTACCTCCTTATTTCATCAACAAACTGAAGTATTTTTTCTGTTGCCTGTTGTTTCTCCGCAGTTAGCTTCTTTGTACCTTTGTTTTCCCTCTCCAACTATTCTGTTTGCCTTATTTGGAGATTTCCGTTTCTCTTCAACTGTATTGTCTACTGAGCTATTCCTTATTGCTGTGTCTATAGCCATAGAGAACTTAAAGCGTGTCTCGTCATTCCCCAATACTACCGTACACTACTTGTTTGCGTATTGACCTGACTAATCACTTAAGCATCAGCCTACTCTTCATTACTACTACATTTTCTTATGAGTCTATATCTGCTCCTGGGTACGCATTACAATCCAACATTTGTTTTCGAAATCTCTGTCTTCCTGTATCAACCGGCCTTTTCCAAGCTTACCTCTTCCTCTTGCGATTCTCGAACAGAGTATTCGTTATTACTAGCTAAATTTGTTACAGAATTCAATTACTCTTTCTCCTCTCTCATTCCTTGTCTCAGGCCTTTGTGCTCCTGTAACCTTTCCTTCTACTCCTTTCCCTACAAATGGATTCAAGTCCCCCATGACTGTTATATTTTCACCTCCCTTAATGTACTATATTACCCTTTCAATATCATCATATACTTTGTCTATCTGTTCATCTTCAGCTTCCAACGACCAATTGCTGTTGACTCTGATAAGAACAACACTATCGCTGTTGACAGTAACAAACTCTCTTCCCCACGTTAGTATTCATAACGAATCCTACTCCCGTTATACCATTTCCTGCTAATGTTGATTTTTACCCTGCACCCATCTCACCAGAAATCCTTGTCTTCTTTCCATTTGACTTTACTTACCCCTGTAATACTGTAGATAGAATGAGGCTTTGCATTTCCCGTTTCCGGTTTTCTAGCTTCCCTACGACGTTCCAGCTTCTGACATACCACTTTTTTTTCGTGGTCACCTCCTTCTTGGCAGTCACTTCCCGGAGATCCGAATGGGGGACTATTCCGGAATCTTTTTCCAATGCAGAGACCATCATGACCCTTTTTCAATTACAGGCCACGTGTTCTGTGGATACACGTTATTTCTCTTCAATGTACTGCTCTCCGTTGCCTTTTGCATCCTCATGCCATTGATCCGTGCTGCTGGCTTCGCTTTTAGCACTTTTAGGGGTAGTTTTCCACCCCAAGGACAAGTGACTTGCTTGAAGCTCTGTTGACTCCTTCTCCCTCTTTGACAAAGTATCTTGCTGAATGAGGGCGTCTTCTTACGCCGGATGTCTTCGGACGCCCATTGTAATTATTAATCCCATAGCAGATACATATGGACTCTCAAAGTGTGCTGTAGAAATTGCAACATCCCGAGTTTGATAAGCAGACTGTGGGGCGGCGGTTGAGTTTGTAAAATTAATTAAATCTAATTGCTGCATGTTGAATCAGTTTCTGGCTTTTAGAATGTTGTTAATGCTGTCTTTCGCCGTTCTCAACACTGGCTCTCTATTTACTTTTTTGGCACCCAGAAAGTGATTTAATAAAACATGGAACCAGTAATTAGAGATCCTAGTGCCCACTTTATCTGAGAATGTTATTATAGCTGCAGCTTATAGCTCTGAGGAATTAGGAGATTGTCTGGGATTTCTAATCAAAAACGGTTTTCCAAAATAGTTGAGTATATTCTGAAATTCACTGATAAAAAACACAAGTATCCCTACAACCTAACTAACAGAGCAGTTCAGAGTCTAATGCGCTGATGCAACTATAAATGTCCGAATTAAATGTTAAAAAGAATGCTCGCCATAATTTGATGAAATTATTTCATCAAACGCCACGCTAAATATTTGGTAGAATGTCTGTCCCGCGACGGCACTTGAAAATACGACAATACGCAAACTGAAGCTAGATAATGAAAATCATCCCACAATTAACACTTCACATGAAATGTTTCCATGGTTCCGCGTATCTCTAGTAACTTAATACGGCACCCGAGGCTGTTTGTAGCAGTGACCCTGATGCGACGCGACTCCCGACACAGATGGCGTGTCATTCAGCGTCTGGAGAGAACTGGGGCCTTCCTTCCTCGCGCAGCATTCTTATATATAAAGCCGCGGTGCGGACGGCTTAGGGAACGCCTGATCAGATCGGCTCTTCCGACTAGCCGCTGGGCTAGTAACGCGCCACTTCAAGTTACATAATAGTTTATAGCTTCTTTTGCTGATGGGCAATGAAGCTCTTAATTTAAACGTGCATTCAGCACGCAGGTAAGTATTGATAGTAAAATTTTGACGTGGCTAAGTTAAATATTTTGGGCGAGAGAATTAATTAAATTACACTGCACGCAGTAGATGAGCTCTGAACTGGCCCTTTTGAGATCCACTATCGCTATAATTTTATAGGTATTCAAAAGAAACTTTACACATCTTCATAGTCATAGCGGACCTCCAACCTATTTAAATCTAAACATCCTAGCCTTATTTATTAGCCTACTTAATCTATCTTGCTTCCTTTAGTTTTGAGACGAAAACCACAAAATCATGAATTTCCACTAAAGTCTTAATTTGTGAAATCCAAAGTACTATTTTTATCAAATCATTATGAAAGATGAATGTAAATATAAATTTTGAAGTCTCTAGCTCTTTTCTGTTGCGTCAATGATTTTTTTAGAAAAACGTCCAAATTTCGAAAATGACTTAAGTTATCGTACTGATATTCAACACACATTAATTTAATATTATTCCTGACATGCTAGAAAAGTTTTAGGTCTTTTGCTTGATTTTTAAGGTATTGCGCAACATTTATGACGTCAGAGCTAGTTACAGCAGACTGGCTGGCACACAATGGAAACAGATGTGAATTTACTACAGTGTGAGTAGGCTGCTTCCCTACATCACCCTCTACTTAAATTTTTTTGTTTATGAATGTTAATGAATGAAAAAAAAATTTAATTACAAAAAGGGAAGCAAGAATACAGTTTAACTCCCTATGAAAAATGAAAATTGAAATATAAACCTGTAGAAAAATTAAAGATAACTGATCACCTACATTAATTATTTAAATTGTGGGCATGTTCACTGCCTTTCAAACAATGTCATTACTCAAAATTTTAAGCAAAGTCAATGAAATATTTTGCCTTAGACAAACAAACACATACAAATTGAAAAATTATGAAAATCTAAGCTCCATTAAATACATTAAATACATTTTTACAGACACAAATTCAAAGAAAATAACATGATACATAAACAGATGATTATCTCCTAGCAGTCTTTTCTAAACCTGAAAGAAAAGTTCACAAATAATTTTTACACACGTGGTTGCAGCCGCTTTGGCTGGCGTCCTACACTTCCATTCACAAGGGTAGAGGAGGGGAAGTTGCTATGGTGTGCGTCCTTCACGTTCTCTCTAAATTACATGGGGGAAAGGGGAGGGGTCACTGTGAGTAGTGTCCAAGTCACTCGACGCTTTCACGCAGCTACCAGGCTGCCATAATCTGGTTTGTCCTGTAGAACAAACAAAAAGAGTGCCTCAGACTCTGCTCACTTAATATCTAAGGGTGGGTCACAATGAAATGGGGATATATACATTTCATCCTTCAATATTTTTCTGGAACAAAGTTAACAGAACTTTTTCAGTATTACTCTCGCGGTTACTTAACTGTCATAAAATCGTTAAACAAATGGCTCAAAACGCCTTTAGTCATGTATTAGAGAAAATTTATGCTCCTAAGGCATACAATCATAAATCATATTTAATCTGAATTTATTATTTCTGGGCCGGAACACTGAACCAATGCTCGGTACATTCCTGATACATTTATAATTTAAGCACTTAACTGACTCATCTTTGATTACCTTATTCTTAGAGATAGTATGAGTATGATTAGTGGTTGTTTTCTCAGCTTCTTTGTACATGTGAGTAACTTTTGGTAATAGTACAGTTGTGAGTGTTCAAAACACACTACGTTAGTTGACTACAAAATCCACTTATTGGTCCACTGCTGTTGTCAGTTCCACATCTGCAATTAGGTACTTACTTACTTTGAAGTGTATTTATGCTGAGCTAAAATAATGTTTCACGTCTGTCAGTATGTTATTTATTTACTTTGCTAGTGTATGTACTTATTTAAAACTCACTCTATTAATATTTAATGCATAGGATAGCACATTTACTTCATATTCATAGTGTACTGCAGCTGATTAGTTTGCTCATGTGGCATTCCATTTCCACTCGATCGGACGCTGAAACCTCAGGTAGTCTCTCTCAGACCTACCACTAAAGTGCATCAAGTAATTATGGACGAGCGTAATGCTAAATTCCTTAAACCTATAGGACACCATGAGCTGCTCCGTCTCATCTAACATAAGGGTACCTATGGTCGCATTCACGCCTCCAACTCATAACCTCAATACGTGTAGGTGTATCCTGTCACACACTACACTAAAATAATGGCCAGCTCCAACCTTATAAATACTTCAGGGACGTGTCCTTCACGTCTCAACCACAAACACTGCTCAATTCTATTACATTGCCTTTCCTTGCTACACCAGGTGAGTTTAATCTTACAACTTATCTGCATATTTTTCCTAACACTAAGCAATCTCTTTTACTATTTCTTAGTTAGCTCTAATGCATACACTAGGTTTCACTACCACTTCAGATCCTGCTTGTACATGAATTCATATATCTTTTTAAATTACTCTTGGTGGACCATTTCCAATAAAACAACACTTTGTACTTACTATATTACCAGGGTACTATACATAATTGTTACTCAAATACATTTGTATCTTAATTACTTCATACTTCCCTATTGTTTGTCACTATTAGGTTTGTCACATTAGGTATTTTTCTTCACTAATCGGTAGATAGAATGGTTACATAACTCATGGCTTGATAGCCATGACAGAAAATTTTCATGTCTGGAAAGAAGAAGTCGAAATTTTTGAGGATAGGAAAGATGAAGAATGAGTGAGACCTGAAATGGAAAGAAGATCTCACACAGCTGGGACTGCACAGCTGCCACACTGTGTAGAGGTTACAGAACAACTTCCTCCCTACAGCATTCATTCATAACCTTTGACCACGCCACGTCGATCTGAAAATACTTTATGATGCCTTTTTAGAACCTGTCTCAGTTCTTCCTTCTGATTGGCGGAAATTTTATCCATTTCCAGCAATTTAGCTTCTATTTTGTCCAAAATAATTGCTTCTTCTGTGTTCAGCTTACTTGTACTAAGATTAACACCTTCGTCCCAATACCTCCTATTTTTCAGAACTCGTATAGGCAGCTCCCAAGTTTCATTATCAGTTACTACATGTTTATCACTAAAAGGTACTATAATTACTCCGGTTATTGGCAAGACCATTCTTAACTGGCCTTTTTCAAAGTCAACAACACTCTGATAATTTGACAAGAAATTTATGCCAATTAAAACCTCAATGCTGAGATTGTTTACAATTAAACATGGATGATCAATTAAATTACCATTAATGTTAAAGGGTAGTAAAGCTTCTTGCTTTACCGTTTTTGACACCTTGCCAGTAGCACCAATTATTCTTAGTCCTGATACCCTCATTACTGTAAGCTTGTTTTTACCAGGTAATGCATCAAAGAAGGACTGAGATATCGCACTCACCTCACTTCCACTGTCTAAGAGACAACGTACATTGATACCCAACATATTCACTATTATTATAGGGTGGCTTATTCTAGGTTGTACAGGTGGTTCCTCAAATTCATCTAATAGTTCCTTTTGGATTTGTCTCCAACTAAAGTGATCAACATCTGTCTTCATTACATTTAGGTCACAGTGTGTAGGGGTTTCCTGAATTACATTTTCAGCTTCCTTTTCCAGTCGGTCTATTAATTTTAAATCGAAACACCGCACGACTTCATTACATTTAGTGTGCTGAACATAACCCAAATTACTGTAGTCTGAGCGATTCTGCGCCTCCAGACCGGGCATAACACTAGTTACAGCTAAACCACTTTTACCATTATCGTCTGTTTCCTTCTCAAGTGACAACTGGTCACAGCTACTGGGTTCATCGACCCTCAACAGCCTACCCTCTACATTTTCACTTATCTCCTGTCCTAAATCTATTAGTACATTATCAACAACCTGCACAGGCACTTTAGATAAGAGCACATCATCTTCATCGTAAATATAAGCATGAATTTCTTCTGCTTCTTCACCTGACAATTCAATATTTTGTAGCTCTTCCCTATCATTACACTGCTGCGCCTTCTCTTTCTCTTCCCACTTAGAAAGCGTCTCTAACACGGTATCTATCAAATACTGTGAGTGATCTAATATTTCTGTTGTATCCTTAGATGCTACCGACACTTCATCCACCTGTTCAGTTTGAGTATTCTGATCTGTCTTACCAATTCCCTTAACTACTGGCATAGGAAAAGTAACCGCCTGGTGAGCGCCAGTGTCCTTTTAGACGGGAACTAGTTTTCCTGCCTCGGCCTACTGCTGTTTCCTTTAGTTTCATTATAGTTAGCTGGCATAGCATTACTTTCCGTACTGTTGTTTACATGCATATTTCTGTTTGGAACAAAATTATTATCCCTTGGACGCCATTGTTGGTTCTGATAATTATTTCCCCAATTCCTACCGCTCTTAGGATAGTGAACACCTACTGTTCTGATGTTTACATTGCCATTTTGCTCGTTCCTAAAATTACTATTATTGTTATTGGCATTTCTGTTATTACGTGCTTGCTCCTCATTGGCAGCAACACGTTCTACACGTTCCAAATACTCAATGAAACGATCCAGATTGTCTCTAGGGGCTGATATAATTCTAGTTTGCCAATACCATGGCAGTTTGGCTTCAAGACCTAGTATAATCATTTCTGGTTTTAGCTTTTCCGCCAAATGTGACAAACGTGAAATCCATGACCTAGCAAACTCTTTAATGGACTCCTTTCCTGCATTGAAGCGTTTTCCACTCCAAAATTCTCTCAACACTTCATTTCGCTTATTGCTAGACCAATACTCATTAATGAAAGCTGTTTTAAACTCCGCTAATGTTTTACACTTCAACATAACATCAGCTGACCAACGCATGGCGTCACCTGCTAAATGGCTTCTAACAAATGAGATTTTCTCTCGCTCAGACCAAGTTGGTGGAATTACATCTTCAAAATCGTTCCAGAAATCTAGCGGGTGGATATTTTTACCTGGATCAAACCGCAAGAACTGCCGACACCCGATAAAAGCGGCATTTGCAGCTACAACTTGTTGTATACTACCATTACCAGAAGTTACTGAAGCTACTTTACTCTCAATGTTAGCAATGTTAGTACTGATATTTTCTACTTTCATTTCGACATTATCTACTCTTTGTACAATAAGAGTAGTGTCAGTTTTGATTGCTTCTACTTCTGCTTGACATATGTTTACTTTTATATTAACATCTTTAAATCTATCTGAGCACAGTTCAGATTCCGCCTCGATCTTTTCTGTTAACTTGTGCTCCAGCTTCGCATCTTCCATTTGGAAGTCTTTGCGAACCTCAGCAACTTCGGATTTAACTGTTTTATACATTTCAGAAAACTGTTGAGCAACCTTTTTCTTAATATCCTCATGATTGTAATCAATTTTACAATTCAAACTGTCTAGATCCTCTTTCAACTTATTGCAACCAGCCTTGAAAGTATCGTCCATTACCTCCAATCGTTTATTAAAATTAGTTTGACTGGCCACAATCCTATTATTTACCTCAATTATACCAGATTTTAATTCAGCTGTCATTCTAGCATTACTGGCTGACATTTTTGCATTACTGGCAGCTATTGCTTGTAATATAACATTTAGATCAACAGCCCCAGCATCTTTGGTTTGCTCACTAGCTGGCTTTTTATCACACTCAAGTGACGAAAAACTAGCTCCAATACTAGAATCATCAAAACTAAATGAAACTTCTGATTGATTAGTCATATCTAACTGCTCCTTCTTAAACTCTACCATCTCTGATGACTGTTTCATTTTTAATCCATCAGAGAAACTATCATCCAATAAATATACAATTTCTACTTTCTGCTTTACTACAGGGGTCTCTATTATTGAATCATTGCCCCTTCGCACACTACTGTCAGGAGACAATACTTCATTTTTCACTTTAACATTACTACTTTCATGCATGTTTATACTTGAAACGTTGTCTGAATTTACAGTTCCCTCAACAGACATAGGTTTTAATTTAAGTTTAAACTCAGTTTCTTTTGGCGGTTCCATCGCCGACAGTCTTTTAGTGCAGGTTAGTAAAATTTTTAACAGCTTTTCACTTAACTTAGTTCCTTCTGCACGACGTATGGCGTTGCCGGCGCGGCGTACCAGGATTCCTGATGCGACGTGGCACGTTGAACTGCAGACGGCTCTCCGACGGCTGTTGTGTGTTTGCGTGGCCCGCAATTGCAGGCTCTGCGCCGGCTGCTCCAGCGGACGACTGCGGTGCGGCGAGACTGGCTTCTCGCGATGCCGGCAGCACCGCTAGACTCAGTGCCAGCTCCGTCAATCCAGATGTGTTGTTAATCCAATTGCGTCGTCCACATGCACACGTAACACATTCACTGTTCTATTACTCAGCTGCGTGTCGCATTTCACTCGCGAATCCGAATAGTTAAAAATCACTTTCTCTTAGTTGGTTTCCCGGCCGATGCACCATATGTGGGGCGGCGGTTAATTTGTAAAAAAAATAATTAAATCTAATTACTGCATGTTGAATCAGTTTCTGGCTTTTAGAATGTTGTTAATGCTGTCTTTCGCCGTTCTCAACACTGGCTCTCTATTTACTTTTTTGGCACCCAGAAAGTGATTTAATAAAACATGGAACCAGTAATTAGAGATCCTAGTGCCCACTTTATCTGAGAATGTTATTATAGCTGCAGCTTATAGCTCTGAGGAATTAGGAGATTGTCTGGGATTTCTAATCAAAAACGGTTTTCCAAAACAGTTGAGTATATTCTGAAATTCACTGATAAAAAACACAAGTATCCCTACAACCTAACTAACAGAGCAGTTCAGAGTCTAATGCGCTGATGCAACTATAAATGTCCGAATTAAATGTTAAAAAGAATGCTCGCCATTATTTGATGAAAATATTTCATCAAACGCTATGCTAAATATTTGGTAGAATGTCTGTCCCGCGACGGCACTTGAAAATACGACAATACGCAAACTGAAGCTAGATAATGAAAATCATCCCACAATTAACACTTCACATGAAATGTTTCCATGGTTCCGCGTATCTCTAGTAACTTAATACGGCACCTGAGGCTGTTTGTAGCAGTGACCCTGATGCGACGCGACTCCCGACACAGATGGCGTGTCATTCAGCGTCTGGAGAGAACTGGGGCCTTCCATCCTCACGCAGCGTTCTTATATATAAAGCCGCGGTGCGGACGGCTTAGGGAACGCCTGATCAGATCGGCTCTTCCGACTAGCCGCTGGGCTAGTAACGCACAAGTTACATAATAATTTATAGGTTCTTTTGCTGATGGCCGATGAAGCTCTTAATTTAAACGTGCATTCAGCACGCAGGTAAGTATTGATAGTAAAATTTTGATGTGGCTAAGTTAAATATTTTGGGCGAGAGAATTAATTAAATTACACTGCACGCAGTAGATGAGCTCTGAACTGGCCCTTTTGAGATCCACTATCGCTATAATTTTATAGGTATTCAAAAGAAACTTTACACATCTTCATAGTCATAGCGGACCTCCAACCTATTTAAATCTAAACATCCTAGCCTTATTTATTAGCCTACTTAATCTATCTTGCTTCCTTTAGTTTTGAGACGAAAACCACAAAATCATGAATTTCCACTAAAGTCTTAATTTGTGAAATCCAAAGTACTATTTTTATCAAATCATTATGAAAGATGAATGTAAATATAAATTTTGAAGTCTCTAGCTCTTTTCTGTTGCGTCAATGATTTTTTTAGAAAAACGTCCAAATTTCGAAAATGACTTAAGTTATCGTACTGATATTCAACACACATTAATTTAGTATTATTCCTGACATGCTAGAAAAGTTTTAGGTCTTTTGCTTGATTTTTAAGGTATTGCGCAACATTTATGACGTCAGAGCTAGTTACAGCAGACTGGCTGGCACACAATGGAAACAGATGTGAATTTACTACAGCGTGAGTAGGCTGCTTCCCTACAAGACCAGCAGGTATGTTCAGGATCTCTTGGCAGCCATAAGAGATTCGCATTCCTCGGTCATTGCCGTTCAATTACTCTGGATTAGTGGACATCATGGCATTCTTCATAACGAAAGTGTTGAACGCCCTGCCAAGAGGAATATACAGACTGACAGCTACGCCCAATGTCGATCCCTTATACGGACCTCACATCGACTATACGGCAGGTTGCTTATAATACTTGGAATTGTGAATGGCACGGCTCTTAGCATTCTAAGGGTGGTCACCTGGCCATCATACAACACAGCATCTCTTTTCGACCATGATTCACCTCGTTCGAGCTTCGTTGACGTCACGCACCTTCTATAATTCGCATGAGGCTGGGACATGGCTGTTAACCCTTGCGGCTATATCCGTTGAAGATTATCACTTCTAGACGCTGCGATATGGATACAACGACAGCAGCGGACCTCAACCAAATCGCATTTGCATGTTCCAAGTAGGTCAGTGCACAATCAGACTAATATAAGAAACGGGCTGCGAGAGGTTACCCTTTCCCCAACAGTGTTCCTGTTTCACTCCACCGCTTTGACAAATATAACTTGCTCGCAGGTTATTTGAAAGTCACTGGCATCCAAATTTAGTTTACGAACTGTCGAGGTCTTTATTTGCACATTGTATCAGCTCCATTCATAGTCGGGTGCGTAATTTACTTGCTTTAATTAGCATACAGACCTCTAATTGTACATTAAATTTTCATTATTGCTCTCTTGTGAATTTTATGTCACTGTTCGACTCGCACTATTGTACATACCGTTGGCTGCATTGTGTTTGTCATTTTGGGTTTCCTTTTCTTTTAAATACGTCTGTTTGTATGCTACACTTCTCACATTATTATATGATATTATTTGCAGTTTTGTTCTTCAGCTATTTTATGAGGTACGGTGTTTGCCCTTTCATTTTTGTCTTTTACTATAAGGGCATATGCATGTTTGTCATAATGTTGCTGTATAGTGCTGTTTGTAATTCTGCTTCATTGTCATCTTCATCACTGCGCCGGCTGTCTGGTGTTTGTCTAAGTGCGCTTTTATTTTATTTTAAGGGTGTGTGTCTGCTAGGTTAGTAATTTTGCGCTGTTCTGCTTTTTGTGATTATGTTCCTTTGGCACCTTTTAACCGTTGTTGGTTGTATAGTCTTGTAACCCGAAACAAAGATAAAGAAATTAAAAAGAAATAAATTAAATTTGACAGCGAACAGTTATGCATTCATACATAATACCGACCACTCCCTCAAACTGGCAGACTATAGGTACTCACCCACGTAATTTAGCAAACCAAGTGACAGTCTTTAAACATTAACTACTAAACAATGAAATGGCGGACACAGTTCGCCACAGTTAATCCTGCCGGATAGTCAGCAAACAGAAGCAGCATGTTGCGCTAGGAAGATACAAATGGGTACTCGAGCTAGGAGCACCAGCACACTAAAATTAACAATTTGAAGACAGTTAATTGCGCTTGATCACATGAATTAACAAACTTAAAAGGCCGTTTTTGAAACAGTAACGTTTAGTCAATAAGATCACGGGCCTAGTCAGCAACAGTTTATTAGGGAAGTTTAATAAGGAATATCAACAATATTTGGGACTAGTTAAATAAAGCATGAGGCAATGAAGCTAATGGCTCCAGCCTGCTAAATTTAGCAAACAGAAAAACGATAATTTCAAACTCGGTAAGCTAAGATATTTAGCACTGCTATTGATTAAATTTTCATAGATACTTCCACACTAGCAAATCATAGTGTAAATCCAATATTTAATGGCCTTTCAGATCATGATGCCCAGTTGCTTACATTTAATATAGTGTGGTCTGATTCAACTAATAACAAACAGTGGGAAACTATTCGAATAACAAATGAATTGAAGGCATAAAAAACTGTTTGAGGAATACAGACTGGAAATAAGTATACAGTTCACATGGGATACATGAAATAATAACTGTTTCTCTAATATGGTCATAGGTCACACTGAAAACTGCTGCCCTAAGAAAGTAGTCAAGGCAGATAGATTAAATGTTTGAAAACCTTGGATTACAAAAGGAATGTAAGTATCTTGCAAAACGAAAAGAAGACTGTACTTAATGTCAAGTGAAAATGATGTCTAAAGAGCTAAATCACATTACAAATTATATTGTGAAATTCTAAACAAAGTAATCAGAACCTCAAAATGTATTTATTTTCAAGAAAAAATAAATTCCTCTAACAACAGTATAAAAACTATATGGAACATAGTAAAAAGTGAAACAGGAAAAACTAATTAGGCAAATGAGGAAATCATGTTAAATGTAAATAGTGAGTTGATTAGAGATACCTCCAAAATTGCAGACACTTTCAACAATATCTTCCTTTTAGTAGCAGACAGCTTAAGTTTGCATAGTTCCTCAGAAGACAGCTTAAAATACTTAAAAAATGAATTTTCGCAGAATTTTGACCAAATTCAACTATATCCTAACTCACCCAAAGGGATTTCTAATATTATTGGCACTCTTAAAAACAAATGCTCGAGGGATTATGTTAAAATCAGCACTACCATGCTCCTCAGAACTTTGTGACATACTGACTTACTTATGTAAGGTGGTACTTTTCCAGATAGGCTTAAATATGCTATTGTCAAACCATTACACAGAAAAGGAGACGTATCATCAGTGGAAAACTTCTGTCCCATTTCATTATTGGCAATATTTTCAAAAGTGTTTGAAAGGGTTATGTACAATAGACTTTATAAACACTTAGTACAGCAAAATACTGTCATTCGCAATCAGTTAGGATTTCAGAAAGGATTGTCAACTGATCAGGCTCTATTCACTTTTACAGATGAATCAATAAATCAAAAGTTATTACCACTTGGAATATTCTGTGATCTGCCCAAAGGTTTTGATTGTGTTAAGCATGATATCCTTATACAAAAGTTAAAATATTATGGCATAACAGGGGTAGCAGGCTCATGGTTCCAATCCTTTCTTTTTAATAGAAAACAGTGTGTGTCTGTAACAGGCTTACCGCATAACAATAGTCATTCAAAATACAAAAGCATCAGACAAGAGTTGCCGCAGGGCTCTATTTTAGGTGCCTTGTTGTTCCTATTATATATTAATGACCATCCATATGTAATGTCACAAAATGCAAATTTTGTCTTATTTGCAGATGATACAAGTATTGGTATAAAAAACAGTACCCCTGATCTCACTGAGCAATCAACTAATGAAATATTTGTAAGTAACAATGGGTGATTCACAGCTAATAGATTGTCACCGAATTTTGACAAGACCCAGTACATACAGTTTAGTACCTCGCAAAGAATATCTGACCCAATAAGTATAATGTATTAAAACAATTAAATTAATGCTGTAGACATTGTCAAATTTTTAGAGCTACAAATTGACCACAACCTAAATTGGAAAAGTCACACTCTAGACATAATGAAACACCATAGTTAAGCTACATTTTCGGTACGCATGATAGCAGAAATAGGTGATTTAAAAATGAGGAAGTTAGTTTACTTGGCTTACTTCCATTCACTATTGAGTTAAGGAATCAAATTTGGGGAAACTCTTCTCACAAATTGAACGTTCTCAAAATTCAGAAACGAGTCATTAGAATTATATCTGGTGTCAGTCCTAGATCATCATGCAGAGACCTCTTTAAGAAACTTAGTATTCGAACTACTACTTCTCACTACATGTAACCATCGATGTATGTCCTTTGTCATTTCCAACATGTCTCTTTTTACAAAAAAAAGTGCAAAACATGATTATAATTCCAGTACCAAAAACAATCTGTATAATGGCTATAAAAGCTTAACATTAGTAAAAAAAGGAGTCAAATACATGGGTACTCGTATATTCAGTAACTTACCAGAGCATATCAAAGGTCTTGTAAGTGATAAATATCGGTTTCAGAGTGAATTAAGAAACTTCCTGTTGGCCAACTCCTTCTACTCCATCGATGAATATTTTCACAAGGATTATAGCTCTTAACTCTGTCTGTATTAGAATTGTACAATATCCATGTATCTGAGTAAAACAAAAAATAACTTTGACTATTTACACGTCCCAGAGACTCCTCTCCAAGGGATCCATGGAAAACGATAAATGTAATGTAATGTAATAACGGACGATGTACGTAGCGACTCGTTAGGGCACTCTGACAGGTAACAAAAAATGTTCAAATGTGTGTGAAATCTTACGGGACTTAACTGCTAAGGTTATCAGTCCCTAAGCTTACACACTAGATAACCTAAATTATCCTAAGGACAAACACACACACCCATGCCAGAGGCAGGACTCGAACCTCCGCCGGGACCACCCGTGGCAGGTAACACTAGCCTGATTTTGTAGTAGCAAAATATTTAAATAGATGCTCAAGCAAACGGCGACAGTATATTAGTAGTGAAAATAACTCCTTTTTCCAGGAAACAGGAACCTTAAGTCCATAGGAAGAGCACTAGCTCGCGTAAATTAACCGATTCATAAGGCAATTTTCAGATAGTAACATCTAGCCAGTTGAAGAGTGCACGTGGGCCTCAACCACTAGTTGGGCAATCTGACGACTAAATCTAGCCCGTTTTGTTGCAGCAAAATGTTTCAACAGTTGCTCTACCAAAGACGCTAGCGCACTAAAACGATCAAAGTGAGCTAACAATTGCTTTTCTTTTCAAACAGTAGTAATGAAGTAACTAGTGACGGACTTAATACTGAACTAATCAGACAATCTTGGCGAACGATACCTTAAATACAAATAAGGACCAAATTTCTCATGCTGAATCAACAGTTTCCAGTAAAAGCATTGATATAAACATATTCTTCATGTGCTGAGGATTCTTAGACAGGATGCATTGTCTTATTACAACATGTAAACACAACTTACAATTGATTAGGCCAGCATCCACGCCAAGCGGTGGAAATAATGAATGGCTATAAGATAAACATTTTGCCATCGGCGGAGCAATGAGCGGTGTGAACACTTGTTCAACAAGACTATGACACGCCAGGCAGTACGCCATCACACTCACGTCCAAAAACTGATCTTACACAGCACCTTCACCCACAGTTCCTATAGCAAAATAAATAAATTTTTTAGTTCACAGAAGCAGAAAAAAGTCTCAAACTTCGGACAGCATGCTGCGAACAAGGAAATTGACTGACTACCAAATCAACCGGCGAGCACTATTTTTCACATGTAGATTAAACGGTACTACTCCACTTTAAGCATGGAAAGGTTGGTAAGCAAGTCTCCTCATGGTCATTTCCCACAGCTAGGCCCGACAAGCTATGCCTAAACACACAACCATGCAAATCACAGTTTGGATTTCAGAAGAACTGCTCTACTGAGAACGCCTTTAACATGTTCACACACCAGATTTTACAAGGCTTGAATTATAATATCCCGCAGGTTGGTACCTTATGCGACCTACATTGTACATTTGACTGTTGAATCACAGTGTCCTCCTAGATAAATTGTTTTATGGGACTGATGGTATTGCCAACCAGTGGATAATCTCATACCTAGTCAAAATGATGCAGAAATTATTCAAGGCATACAGTCTGGAGACATACTTCTGACTGGGGATGAATCACATACGGGGTTCCCCGAGGCTCAATTTAATGTCTACTGTTGTTCCTCATTTCTACATACATACAAACTTCCGTCTAATATACAACAAGCAGAATCATTTATTTTTACAGATTACACTGTTATTGTGAACAATCCAAGGATGCATGAAGAACCGGAGAAATGGTAAATATAATTCTTAAAATTATCCTTGGCTGGTTTTCTGCCAATGAGCTCAACCTAAATTAAAAATAAAAACACACAATGTATTAAGTTCTGCACATCTAAGGGTCCTACACCGTTGATAAGTGTGACATATGGCGGGGACATACTAAATACAGTAGAAGCTTCAAAATCCTTAGGTGTCGGTATTGATGAGAAGATAAATTGGAGGATGTGAATTTTGGAATTCCTAAAGAAACTTAGTTCAGCCACATCTGCACTTTGAATCAAAGCAAATCTTGGGGAAAGACAAATCAGTATGCTGTCATATTTTGCATATTTTTATTCAGTATGGAATGACATTGTGGGGTAACTCGTCTTTAAGAAAGAAAGTCTTCATTGCGCAAAAGCGTGATCCCGAATGGAGCACTTTCTACGGTATCCACTTGTCTCTTCCATCTCCTCGCGCCAACTGAACTCGCACCGCCTAACATCTTCATGGCGTGGCGCGTTCTCTCTCTACGTCCCGTCCGGCACAGCTCTCTCTCTGCTAATCGGACAATGGAGAAGAGTCGATACTCGATGCTGTTTATAAACGTGAGCGAAGCACTGCAGTCTTACACTGATTAAAGAAGGTTAATGGTAGGGATATGGGAGAAGCGGATGGGCGGAACTGCAGTCGTAAGACCAGGAAGAGCTCATTTGGCTAGATAAGTGGAGAATATTGTATAGATCTACTATCGTAGGAGGATACCTTCCACTGAAATAGAATTAAAAGAATGCACAAGCATTATGTTACGGCAGACAGCGAATTGGCTATTATCTTCCATTTGCGTAACTTATGGAGGTAATTTGTATTTTGCGAACGATATTACAAGCTCGTAGTAACGCTCGGAGTGAGTGAACTGTTAGCCAAAGACTTTGGCCAATATTGCGAGGAGTACGAGATTTAGTAGCCACCCGAAGTGGAGTTTAGTGTTGGTGCTTCATAAAATTGACAAAACTCATTAAAAGAACACTACGGAAATAAAATGACAAAACAGTATAGAACACGAAATGTAAATGTAGTTGCACATGCCCTATTTTTACAGTCAAGAGTATAATACAATTTATTAAATTTTATGTCTTTTTCTAATAAGTGACGAATTAAAAGCGAGCTATAGAAGTCCAATAGCAGGCCAATTTAGCAGAGCTGCATGTCTGTTCATTCAACTGGTGAACTAAATGAGAGATAGAGAAGTCCAATGCGGGTTTGTCATTTAGAACGAAAATTCGTTACCAGCTGCATAATTATGCGTATAAACTTATGTTCATTTTGTTCCGTAATAAGGTAGGTCGAAATCCAAGCTGCGATGTCTCAGAACATAGTGTTTAAACTGAGGCTTTTTCGAGCGGTCTGTGACGCGTGATACTGGTACTCAGAAAAGGTTACGCTAAACACTGAATTTTTCATTGTCATTTAAAAATAATGTTGTTACGTACAGTGATCACAGCTAGTTATAACCAGGACCGAAAATGATAATGAGCAATTGATATTGCATTTAGAAACTTTCCTCATGGATGCGAACTCTTAAGTTTTGTTTCTGCGTGGACAGTGAACTAATCTGAAGTGACTGCGACGCTGAATATTTTGTTTAGCCACACCACTACATTTATATTTTACACTGTGAATTCGTGGACGACTGGCACACTGAAAAAGCAACGCACATTACGGCACAAATCACTTACAAATCAGATCTAAAAACTACTCACATTCTAGTTGAGCACATAGTTACATTAATTCAGACGAAACTGTTTTTTTAATTTTTCCATTTGTATCGCCATCTCTCTTTGATTATGGCATAATATGTGGTAGTTGATTGGGCGAAATATTATTTGAATTTAGAAGAAAACGGAACTAAACTGAAGTGAATGACTAAAAGTCGCGGATAGGGTTGTTTCGTTTGAAGACGTGCAGTTTATAATGACGGAATGATGCGTCTATATCTTCCATGTGATGCGGCTGTAGGCGCGATATTTGAGCAGCCTGTTACAGCTAGGTGCGTTGTAAAACGGCATAACGTCGCGAGTTAACTCACTGTAAACTGTACTACATATTTTCATTGGATGTTGGCATACTGCTTTCATTTACGATTTCTGCGTTCATTTAGACGTAATAGTGTGAAAAATACCCGATAGAAAAAGTATTTAGCTCCAACTTCATAATACATGTTCTATAGAACACCATAAATGTTTAACAATTTATTTATATAGAAATATGTCCATGAACATTTAGAATAACACGTCTGTAAAAAATTGCGAATTAAACAATTTGAAGTCTGTTGCACTGAAAAAGTTCAGTTAACATCAACACACGAAATTACTAAACTCAATATAACAAACTGAAGAATTTTCTGTGATTTACATTTCGTTATATATATTGTTAAAATACATAAAAATCCATTAATTATTAATAAAGGAAGAAGCTAAAAGTAGAAATCGTGAGAGTACGTAACATTCACTACCATAATTACTTTGCAGGAATTTTATACGATTTATTTTCTGTACCACTACTTAGTTTCTGCGGACACATCATCAGCTGAAGGTGTTGCAGTAGTGCAATACCTCCTCATATCGTATCGGACATCCTTTTTCCCAGCGTAGTGTAGCGTGTCAGGGACTCTGCAAGTCTTTGAAAGTCCCCTGCAGAAATATTGAGCATCCTGCCTCGATAGCCTTCCGTAACTGCGAACCTGTTTCCTGTGCAGGACTGTGAGCACGAACTGAGCTTTTGATTATGTCCTAAAAATATTCTAAGAGGTTCACGTCGTGCACCCTGGGTGTCCAAATCATTCACTCGAATAACCCAGAATGTTCTTCAGACCAATCGTACACAACGCATGGCGCATCGTCATCCATAAAAATTCCACCTTCGTCTGGGAACATGGGGTCCGTGAATGGCTGCAGTTGGTCTCCACGTAGCCTAAAATTACCATTTCCAGTCAGTGATCTGTTGTACGTAAATACAGCCCATACGATTACTGAGTCACCATCAGTTTGCACAATGCCTTCTTGATAACTTGTGTCCACATCTTCGTGCTGATTGTGCCACACACGGACTCTACCATCAAGTTTTACCAACTGATATTGCAACTAATCCGACCAGGCCACGGTTTTCCGGTCGCCTTGGGTCCAACCATTATGATCATGGGCACAGAAGTTGCACTGTGGTCTTGTCGTGCTGTTGACAAAGGAACTCGAGTCGGTCGTCTGCTGCCATAGCCCATTAACGCCTAATTTCTTCGCTCTGTCCTCATGAATACGTTAGTTGTAAGTACCACATTGATTTCTGCGCTTATGTTATGGAACGTCGCTTCTCTGTTAGCGTTGACAACTCTACGCTAACGCCGCTGCTCTCGGTCGTTAAAAGCCGTCGGCATGCGTTGTGCGTAGTGAGAGGTGACGCCTTAAACCTGGTTATCCCGGAATACTCTTGACACTGTGAATCTCGAAATATTGAATTCCCATTTTCCAAAATGAAACGTTCCATGCATCTAGGTCCAACTACTGTTTCGCGTTGACAGTCTGTTAGTTTCCGTCGTGCGGCTGTTATCATGTCGGAAACTTTTCATATGAATCACCAGAGTACAAATGGCAGCTCCGCCAGTCAGCTACACTTTTATTCTATCCGTAAGCGATAGTACCACCATCTGCATATTGCTATCCCATGATTTTTCTCACCTCAGTGTACAGTACACAGCCTCATAGTGTCCATGGCAGATTCCTTCTCACAATGTATATTTTCACGTTATACAACCACATACACATTATTCAGGGTGGTCGGAAACAGTCCGAAACGCTGGTAAGAGTGTTGCAGCGAAAATTGTGCAGAGAAATTATCGTTAAGAAAAAACTTCGGTACGTTGCAACGTTTCCGAGTTATTTAACATTTCCGTTAGCCAATCAGTCACGCGTGCAGATTCAAGCATCCTACCAAAGAGACGGTGCCACCAAACGTACTCTTCGTTTGGTTTCCCCAAACTGAGAAAAGGTAACTTTTGCTCGAAACAGGCACAATTTAAATGAGGGATGAATACTTGAACATGTTGTGATTCACGGAGCCTCATTTATACAGTTGTTTAAATTTGCTTGCATGGTGATGTCGGCTGGCTAACTTCGTTGCTGAATTACTCGGGAACGGGACGACGCAGAGTACATTCTTTTTAACAATTATTTCTCAGTACAACCTCCCCTGCAACACCCTTCCCAACTGTTCAGACTGTTTCTGGCCACCCTGTATAGGATATATAGAGTGTAAGAATACTGTGAGCTTATGAAAAAGGTTAACGTGCCTCCACGTTTCTCCATGAAAGCAGACACTAATTTAATATCAAGAAGTATTGTCCCACACTCTATAAAAGGATGTGAGACAGCAGGAAGTAGTACTCCTAAGGAAAATAAAATTACTGTTCAGGTTGGAGGTTATTGAGCATAAATTAGATATGAAAGGGGACGTCACTGCTTGATGGACTGCATAATCAAATACCGTCCCTTAAATGCTATAATATCCCTCTGGGTCTAGCTCATGAGTTCATAAACATTGCTAGTGTTCCAATAATGATCAAAAGGGTGGAGGTTTTGCATAAACTTGCATAACATATCGCTGCACGATGTAGTGAGTTATACGACACACTTCTCAAATGTCCCCTAACATACACAGAAAAAGTGGAGAATGAATAAGGCAAGCTGCCTGTATTTAGTCTGTTCATGTATTTTTTCCGCACAGTTTTAAGTTTTTGCTCATTTCACAATTTTCTATAATACAAAATAATAATAGAATATTTTCTGCCGGCCGGAGTGGCCGAGCGGTTCTAGGGGCTACAGTCTGGATCCACGTGACCGCAACGGTCGCAGGTTCGAATCCTACATCGGGCATGGATGTGTGTGATGTGCATAGGTCAGTTAGGTTTGAGTAGTTCTAAGTTCTAGGGGACTGATGACCTCATCACTTAAGTCCTATAGTCCTCAGAGCCATTTTATTCTCTGACAGTTTCTTGTTTACTTCGTTACAATTTTAAAATACCTGTGATTGTAAGGGTCATACCTTGCAAAAATGGCAATGGTGATGGATTCTGTACTTTGTGTAATAGGACGCAGTAACCATGGGAAATGGGACAATGATGGTGGATTCCATACTTTCTGTAATAGGATGCAGTACCAATAGAAAACGAGACAATAACGATGGATTCAGTACTTTTCTTAACACCAAATAGGTCTAAGAGCAGATATTGAAGGTATACTCGCGCAAGCCATACACACGTGAAAAAAGGAGAATGCTTAATGCGCGATACATTGGGAAGTACCTTCATTCGCGCAATTAACAGTACTCAGAAGCGTACAGGTGTAAACGTAGACATACTGTAGAATAAATACACAACTTCTAGTTTGTCGTAGATACAGGATTTCCACATCCCTTGTTTCGTATTACCGCATCTGCTATGCGTGTCAACTGCATTTTGAAAGAATGTATCATCTCTACCATTACTTTCTGTTTGTTGTTGTTGTGGTCTTCAGTCCTGAGACTGGTTTGATGCAGCTCTCAGTACTACTCTATCCTGTGCAAGCTTCTTCATCTCCTAGTACCTACTGCAGTCCAAATATGATTTTTCAAATTATCTACGAATATTTTGATGACAACTGATCATTTTCTCTTTCTTTAGGTATGTCAATTCTGCAGCCTACATCCTTCTGAATCCGCTTAGTGTATTCATCTCTTGGTCTCCCGCTACGATTTTTACCCTCCGCGCTGCCCTCCAATACTAAATTGGTGATCCCTTGATGCCTCAGAATATGCCCTACCAACCGATCCCTTCTTCTAGTCAAGTTGTGCCACAAATTTCTCTTCTCCCCAATTCTATTCAGCACTTCCTCATTAGTTATGTGATCTACCCACCTAATCTTCAGCATTCTTTTGTAGCACCACATTTCGAAAGCTTCTATTCTATTCTTGTCTAAACTATTTATCGTCCACGTTTCACTTCCATACATGGCTACACTCCATACAAATACTTTTAGAAACGACTTCCTGACATTTAAATCTATACTCGATGTTAACAAATTTTTCTTCTTCAGAAACGCTCTACTTGCCATTGCCAGTCTACATTTTATATCCTCTCTACTTCGACCACCGTCAGTTATTTTGCTCCCCAAATAGCAAAACTCCTTTACTACTTTAAGTGTCTCATTTCCTATTCTAATTCCCTCAGCATCACCCGACTTAATTCGACTACATTCCACTATCCTCGATTTGCTTTTGTTGATGTTCATCTTGTACCCTCCTTTCAAGACACTGTCCATTCCGTTCAGCTCTCTTCAAAGTCCTCTGCTGTCTCTGACAGAATTACAATGTCATCGGCGAACCTCAAAGTTTTTATTTCTTCTCCATGGATTTTATTACCTACTCCCAACTTTTCTTTTGTTTCCTTTATTGCTTGCTCAACTTTCTGTTGGTCATAAATTTATCTAACCTTTATGCCAGTTTTCTTCTGGAACGAATTCAATAAGCATAAAGTAGCAAGTTTCGGCGTACAGGCATCGTCTTATGCCGGAAAGAGAACGAAAAATCTAAATTTGAAGCAAGAATGGCTCTGAGCACTATGGGACTTAACATCTATGGTCATCAGTCCCCTAGAACTACTTAAACCTAACTAACCTAAAGACATCACACAACACCCAGTCGTCACGAGGCAGAGAAAATCCCTGACCTCGCCGGGAATCGAACCCGGGAACCCGGGAACCCGGGCGCGGGAAGCGAGAACGCTACCGCACGACCACGAGCTACGGACTTTGAAGCAAGAAAAGAACTACTAACGTTACAAAACAAACGAATTAGTGGATGGCAAATGACTGTACCCGACACATAAATTATTGTTTCAGTTTACTATGAGGCGCTTCATTTTTATCATAACATTGAGCACTCGGTGCTCACAAGAAAAGCAATTGCTGCCATTAACATATTAATAGCTAACATGTTTACCGATAAAATGAAACATCTTTTAAAATTAACTTCCTCTCCAAGATGTGATTCCGGCTTCATTGATGGGGAGATTGTACACAGACTAATAGAATGTGATCAGTTATTTTTCTTAGAGTAGCTAGTAGTTCCATGAATAGGTCAGAGGCTAATTTGGTTTCTACACTTCATCATGTCGTTCAGTTAAGTGTTGAACTTTGTAATTAAATCAGAACAACGGCCTTTTTTGTGTCATTATGTGAAACAATTGTGTTTGGTCAAGTAGCCATTGTCTGAAACGAATGAAACCACATTGTCTGAAACCACATTGAGTGGTGGTTTTGCAGAGTCTCACATTTTACTTTCCCATTTTATTTACAGTATCATATAATGACTGCTTGCAAGAACACAGTATTTAATTAGAACTACAGATATTTTTGTACGTATCTTTGAATGAAGAACGCAAATATAATAGTGGACTAATAAATGGCACTATCTTGCTTTGTTTACAAAATAAACAGTGTTAGTGCCATCACACCTTCTGTGTGGAGATACTGTACGAGGTCACTTTGCTTCTCCCGTCGCTTCTCCCGCTACGACTAGCTGCACCCGTAATGTACCAAGTCATCGAATTAGTTGCTGCTGTAAACGAGAATACAATTAGCTTTGAGGAGTAATACGCTTCATTGGACGAGAGGAATTACATCCTCGCCCTCGTGAACGGAGGCTTCCATCCCAAAGGTGAAGTTAAACCTGTGGTGGGTACTTTGATAACATGGCGTTAATGGCATGCACTACACGAAAGCTGAAAGATGAGCACCCAAACAGAAACGATTACATGGCATAGTGTGGAAAACAGAAACGGTTCAGGTGATGAGGAGAGCTACAAACCAACACCAACCATCAAAAAGTAGCTATGCAGCTAGTTAGACATCGCTTAAATGTTTCAAAAGAAAAACCGGGTTCATAACAGTAGCGTACTGCCTGCACGTTCGGTAGAAATTGTTGGGCGTGCAAACGAGAGTGTTCGAAACAGTGTATCTAGGAAAGGCATGTGAACCAGCTGTACGAATATCATGACACTGGCCCATTACAAAAATGGCCCATTATTAAAAAGGCTTAAAGAGAATGCTGGCATGTTACATCGAATGTTCTTCGGAAAGCTGATTCATAAAAGGGTCTGAATTACTCAGCAGGTAACGTATCACTAATGTCGAAGAACGTAATAAGTGAGGATCTAGTTGCATATACGATTACCGTGTCCAATATGTTACGTAAGACGAAGAACACAGTGTTGATGTAAATAAATACCACACCAGTACGTTCTCTCGAAGTTACAGGTGCGCTGCTATTCGAATGTAGCTACAGAAGAAAGCTCGACAAGTGTGTCTTCAATATTTTTGTTCATAGTTGAAATAAAATTCATTGTAACTTATTACCTATTGGCTGACGTTTCTAAAGCACATGTGGCAGCTATTATCAAAGCCCTACCCTCCATTGCAACCACTAGTGCTGGATAAACCTCAGAAAGGTCATTAAAATAAAGCCTACCGAAGGTCTCGGGTCGAAAACCAACAGGCAGTGCATCAATAAGTGCCCACGAATGCTTCAGCTGTATTGCCATTTCACTGTGTTTAACATGAACTATTTATTCGAGTTCAATTAAACAGGGCTTTGATGATAGATACCTCTTTTAGTTGAACTAAAACGTTATAAGAAAAAGCCAGCCGGCCTCCTCAAGCTCGAATTTGCATTTCGATGAGTATAAAAAGCAGAGTAAGGAATCGTACCATATGTCCAACGACGTGAAGATGGCAGAGATCATGCATCACACGCAAGCAGTGTCTAGCGTAAGAGAACAGTCTGATTTGTTACCCTAACCCCATCTCATAACGTGGTTTTCAACGGTAGTAGAAAGTTCTTACGAGCATCGTCCTCAATGACGTATCTCTTTAACGGCAATGGCGTCTGATCCGACAGAGCAACTTTTACCATCGTGGCTATCTCAGGTCAAAAACCCCGCTTTTCATACTACATGAGTGACCTGTCGGCTGTTAGAGAATGAAAATACTAGATAATTATATACTCTATACAAGGTTTCTCCACAAATATCACTCGTGAAATACAAATTCTTCCGACCTTGTATCTCGGGAAATAGTTCGATAACGTCCTCATATCACACACCCACAATATTGGAACTGGCCCCACCTACCATGCCAACAGGACAAGAACTACAGCGAGTATGGTCAACGTCGCCTCATTTAAAACTGCATCCAACCGGTAAATAATCGAATGACCCGACGAGAACGTCGCACCTAATACTACACCGCAAACTTCGTATATATGTATGGCAGTCTCATTAAAATGACGTTGAGGATTTTGAAATGCAGCCAAAACTAGTGATCTAAATAACGAAAACTACTCCAGTTACTTTTTTTTCTGGTTACCACAACGCATTTAGAGAATTTATCCTAGTTTTCAAGTGCGTTTGTAGATTCGTTTACATGATTGTGTTTGGTACTGTTTGCATATGCGACTTTCTGTATCTTCGGTTTTTGCAGGCTCTCCTGAATCATATGATATGATGAACGAAATCAAATCAGTAACATTTCTATCACTATAGGCAAGGCAATCCCACTGGAATATTTTAAGAAACGTGAGGAAGTCTCTTCCAAATACGCTTCTCTTCAAATGGTTCAAATGGCTCTAAGCACTATGGGACTTAACATCTGAGGTCATCAGTCCCCTAGACATATAGCTACTTAAACCTAACTAACCTAAGGACATCACACACATCCATGCCCGAGGCAGGATTCCAACGTGCGACTGTAGCGGTCGCGTGGTTCCGGATTGAAACGCCTAGAACCGCTCGGCCGCAACCGTCGGCTTAAGCATCACAAAAAGAACACAAGTTCAGTTATGATTCTGCGCCCTCTTCCGGAAGTCGGTTGTTAGTTCAACTGAGCGTTCCATTACTTGCCAAAAATTCTGCTGTCTGCGTCCCATCAAAGCCAGCAACCACCATGCTATAAATGTTATTGGGCGACTTACGGCAAAGGTTAAGTTCACACGTAAATAAAACTACTGTTTCAAAAACTAAATAGCCAGTCCTGAAGAGGATGACATGGTTGCAACCTTATAGAATGCAAGATATTTGGGCAAAATATCTTCTTTTCTTTCTCCATAGTGATCGACATTTGCACTGCAGGCTTTGCTATTCGCTGTTACTTGGGAAGCTTTTTCGGTACAATTTACTACAGTGAAATGTTGGCAATTGGCATGACGATCATATCTCTGCAGAAGTGCATGTTCGTAGATTGGAATATTCCGGGTGATCTCGTGATGATGTTACCAACTTTCAGGAACGATTTAGAAGGGTAAACGTACCAAAAAGTCTAGTAAACAGGGACTCTAAAATACGACCTCCTCCCAAAATATGGAAACCAGAGGGTTTTCAGTAGAAGAGATATGTTTCACTGCGTCGAGGATGAAGAAGTGCTCACAGCTCCTACGGCATGCATCTTTACTAGAATTTTTGATACATTAAATCTGCTCCTTCATTCCTGAAAGTTCGAAACAGTTTCACAATATCACCCCGTATACTTCTCCTGACACTTTATTCGGATGTGGTCTGTGAGCTTATCAAGGGATGAGCGGCTAATACTAATATTGTTAATCCTCCAGTTGTGCATACGAAAATAAATCCAAGAGCACAAGTGAAACCGTGATTGAAGTGCTGTATAAGTTTGCGAGAAAGTAAAACGTATGTAAGCTTCTTATAGGAAATGTAAAAGTCTCTACAAAAACTCTTCGTAGGGTGTGGCAGGATGGCAAGCACACCCAAGAATGGCTAGCTCTCACGTGAGCTCTTGGACGTACTCCCTATTCAGCGACATAATGACCCTCTCCCTCTTGACATACGAGTTCATACGACTCCACACTTCTTCAGGTGACACACCGTCTACATTAAGGTAAGTAACACGCCAAGAAAGATGTTAGCTAGTCCGAAAATAGCTACACAGCTAGGCTCAAAAAACAAACTCAGTTGTTGAAGTCCGGGATTTTACAGTTACAAAGAGGTGACAAAATGATAGGATAGCGATATGCTTGTATAGGAGATGGCCAGCTCCATTTATGAGGTCAGATATTTTCCAATTATAATTAGGTGACAAAAGTGATGGAATAGCGATAAGCACATATACAGACGGCAGTAGTATCGCGTACCCAAGATGTAAAAGAGCAGTGCATTGGCGGATCTGCCTATTGAACTCAGGTGATATGTGAAAATGTTTCCGAAGTAATTGTGGCCGCTCGACTGAAATTAACAGAATTTAAGAGGGGAATGGTAGTTGGAGCTACACGCACAACTCATTCCGTCGTTTAAGAAACCGTTAGGGATTTCCATGTTCTGACGTCCACAGTGTGAAGAGTGTGACGAGGATATGAAATTTCAGGCATTACCTCTTGTGCAGTCCTAAAGCATCGACTGCTCACCGACCATTGTAGCGCCGCGGAACAGCATCAAGAAGGTGAAGACCCACGCGCCAGTGAAAAGAGCGGCCAGCGCCATACCTCTAGGAAGAGAGAGGTCAGCACCACCCGTCGACGCTGTCTTAATCAGCCTCCCATCGCTGGTCGGTGCAGTTCGGTCGCAGACTTCTTGAGCATCAGTTAGTAGTAGGAAGACGCTACTTAGCCTGCGTTCTGCGAGTTATAATGGGGAACAGTAACGGTTGCTGGACGCACATGTTACACACAAGTTATGTATACTATCTCTTTAGAAATGAAGTGTTCATTTAATCTTCATGTGATCTGAACGGACGATTTTGGATTCCTACCACTTCTCTCGTTCCTTGTCTGTGTCGGTGCTGACTCCCACAGTAGCCGACACAACATCTGGCGACGAGCATTCCGGAATCAACGTCGCCTTCGCTCTACGCCGCTCCTTCACATCGCGTCACTAATATTTCTCTCGTTTCTTTCAGAGGTGCTTTGCTATTAACTGTGTATATAATTTTATTGCCGCGCTCCTCTCCGACTGTCGGTATGTCTGTACTGGTTTTTTCCGCAACAGGAAGAACTTGTAACAAGCTGCAGCAACCTGTACCTTATCATTGTAGTACTTAGTGAGGACAGGAACTAAATCTTCAAAAGCTATCAAGTAATAGCGTCTGAGCGAGGTGGTAAACCCCTAACACGGCCATTGACCTTTAACCCGCCTCCTACACAACTATCGCCTACGCCTCCGGCTACTACTGGTTTTGATATAATGCAGTTTATTCAGTTACAGAACCCACAAATTTTGTAGTTGATGTCAGCAGTGCATCATCTCGTTCATGCATCAACTCCGACGCAACATCCATGGCACCACCACCGTGCATTCCATCGTTCCAGGCGTTCGATGAACAGTAAGACGGATGGGACGAGTACTACGCCCAGTTCCACTATCATTGTGCTACACATCAAGCTCAGGGCACCCAAGGCACTGAGAAACTTTCTTATTTGTTGTCAATGGCCGGGTTAGGTTCAAAATGGTTCAAATGGCTCTGAGCACTATGGGACTTAACTTCTGAGGTCATCAATCCCCTAGAACTTAGAACTACTTAAACCTAACTAACCTAAGGACATCACACACACCCATGCCCGAGGCAGCTTTCGAACCTGCGACTGTAGCGATCTCGCGGTTCCAGATTGTAGCGCCTAGAACCGCTCGGCCACTCCAGCCGGCTGACCGGGTTAGGGGTTTACCGCCTCGCTCAGACATTATTAGTTGCCAGTTTTTGAAGATTTAGTTCCTGTCCTCACTAAGTATTACAATGATCAGGTACAGGTTGCTGCATCTCGTTACAAGTTCTCTCTGTTGCAGAAAAAGCCAGTACTGACATACCGACAGTCAGTCAGTGAACTTCGCGGTTTGACCCGACAGTGTCGATTTCCATGTAGCTGTGGACAATGCTACAGTGACACAATAATTCGTGATGCCATTACGTACAATGTGCTCGAGAGTAGGATTCGTGAACAAATTATTAAACATCCTGACCCTACTTTGAAAAAGATGTCACAAATTTTTAAACATGACTTGTGTGATAGTGCAGTGGAAAACTGAGAGGTAGCTCCCGTCTACAGTGTAAAGCAAAGCGTCAAACAGATACTGCCTTTGCCGCGTGGGATTAGCCGAGCGGTCTAGGGCGCTGGAGTCATGGACTGTGCGGCTGGTCCCGGCGGAGGTTCGAGTCCTCCCTCGGGCATGGGTGTTTGTGTTTGTCCTTAGGATAATTTAGGTTAAGTAGTGTGTAAGCTTAGGGACTGATGACATTAGCAGTTAAGTCCCATAAGATTTCACACACATTTTTTAGATACTGCCTTTGGACTACTACGGTCGCAGGTTTGAATCCTGCCTCGGGCATGGATGTGTGTGATGTCCTTAGGTTAGCTACGTTTAAGTAGTTCTAAGTTCTAGGGGACTGAAGACCTCAGATGTTTAAGTCCCATAGTGCTCAGAGCCATTTTTCAGCTACTGCAAGTCTAAGGCGCTGCAGTCAGGGACTGTGGGGCTGATCGCGGCGGAGGTTAGAGTCCTTCCTCGGGCATGGGTGTGTGTCTTTAGGACAATTTAGGTTAAGTATTGTGTAAGCTTAGGGACTGATGACCTTAGCAGTTAAGTCCCATTAAGATTTCACACACATTTTAACATTTCAGATACTGCCTGGTGACGTACCGCCATTCGCAAGCGAGCCCCAATGCCACGGACAGAGCAAACAAGTGTCGACGCGTGTGTCTGCTGTGAAGTCGTGTCCCCGTTGCTTTTCCACGCATTAAGGATAACGCAGCCCTTCTCGGAAGGCGACTTGCTTTGCTTGTGGGAAGCCAGGTGCAACAGGAATAGAACTCAACCCCTGTTCACTCTCGTAAGTGCTAAGCAGCTTCTCAGTCAGTAACGTAGCTTTTTGTGAACCAGTGACAGGTACTAGTGAAGGCCACATTCAGCCGTCCAAGTACTGTGCAACGGCAGTGAAACAAACTGTTTGTGAACTGAGTCATTGTCGGAGGCTGTTAGCGACTTCAGTTATACATTTGGTCTTCCATTACATTGCTTAATCACGTCGCTTATGGGCAGTTGGGCCCTCCTCAGTTGACAAAAACTGACATACAAGTTACTGAGTATAGCGATGAGGACATTTCAGTGCTTGGTACATTTTAGTTCCCTGGCACACACTAGTTTCACCAGAACAGTAATATTTACAATTTTGCGCTTGCGAGACAGTGAAAATGTTTTCGGGTTAGTTTCTTTTCTTTCTTTTTTTTTTTTTTTTTTTTTTTTGGTCTTCGTATTCAGGACAGTGTATTTTTTCTTTCTGCTTTCAACCCAGAAGACATTGTTGCTCATTTCCTTGAGGAGTTCCCTGATTTATTTCCTGGCGGACTTGGCAGTGCAAATAGCTTTGTGAAGAGATTACAATGAAGGATAATGTGCATCCTAAGTTTTTTCAGACACGTCCCGTCCATCATGCACCTAGAGACGAAGTTGCAAATGAACTTGAAGAATTGCAAGATAATGGCGTTATTGCTCCTATCCAGGTTAGTCAATGAGCTTTTCCATCTTACCAAAGCCTTCTGAAAGATTTCATCTTCGTGTTGTCTTTAAATCCACTGAGGATCCACAGACAATGACTGATACTCACCCGTTGCCTCGACCTGAGGAATTAATGGACAGGCTTGTTGCTGGCTGCTATTTTTCGAAAACTGAGTAAGGTGATGCTTATTTGCAAAATCCGCTCGATAAGGAGTCTCACAAAGTGTTTGTGTCAACACACACTTAGGACTGTTCAAATTTTTGCGATTACCTTTTGGCAGCGTTTCCGCACCTGCCATTTTCCAACGCTACTTAGAAAAGCTTTCTGAAAAATTTGCATTCTGTTAAAATTACATTTTGGTGGCAGGACGTACACTGGTAGAACATATCAGTAACCTTCGTGCACTTTTTTTAAGTACTTTCCGATGCAGGTCTCAAGTGTCGCCTGGACAAATGTGCCTTTTTTCAGTGTGAAGTACCGTACTTCGGCTATGTTCTTAATAGTCAAGGTGCTCGCTCATCCGGTCACATTTGCTAGCCATCCAGGACCTCCCTGCCCCACGGAACATGACAGAATTGCGAGCAGTTCTAGGGAAGGTCGCGGCTCGGTTGCAACGTTTGCGCCTGAAGAATATGCCTTCTGTATGGACCAAAGAGAGTCAGAATGAATTACAGTAATTTAGAACTGCCTTGTTTGGTGACTGATACCTCGATTATTTTGATCCCACTAAGCCTGTGGATTTGACAGTAGACGCTTCTTCATACAGAATCGGAGCTCTGTTCTCGAACAGATTTGGTTCACAGGACAGGGCGATTGCTTTCCCTTCCAAGTTGTTGACCAAGACTCAACGAAACTATTCCTAGATCGAGAAGGAAGCACTCGCTATTATCTGTGGCGTGACAAAGTTTCGCCATTATCTGTTTGGTAGGAAGTT
This sequence comes from Schistocerca americana, assembly GCF_021461395.2. Lineage (NCBI taxonomy): Eukaryota > Metazoa > Arthropoda > Insecta > Orthoptera > Acrididae > Schistocerca > Schistocerca americana. The sequence goes on from NC_060124.1 coordinate 126,771,354, forward strand.
TGAAGTTTCATACCTAGTGACGGACCATAAGCCACTTCAGTCTTTCATTTATTCGTCCAAACCTGTTCCGCCACGCACGGTTCAGAAGGTGTAACGCCGGTCTCTGTTACCGTGACAGTATTAGTACGAAATATTGTACCAGTCAACGTCGAAGCATACTAATGCTGACGTCCTTTCTCGCCTTCCTGTTGGTCCTAATACTGATTACAAAGCTGCTGCCTCATCTTGTTGTCATATCGATGCGCAGGGCACTGAACTTTTACAGACTTTTCCGCTGAACTGTAGGATAATTGCATAGGGCACAGACACAGACCCTGAGTTGAATCTTTCTTTGCACTACACCCGAACTGCTTGGCCTCTTTCGGTGAAAAACATTTAGAACTCTTTTGTACCCTGCTATTTTGTTCGTCTGCATAGTCTCTCTGTACAACACGGTGTGATATTACTGCAAAATGACTCTGGACAATCGCGTGTGCTTACTTCTAAACTGTTGCAAAAAGAATGTTGCGATTTCTCCACGAAAGATACTGACGAATTGTACGCACAAAACAATTAGCGCGTCAACACTACACTTGGGCGGGGATGGACGCACACACTGAATAGATGACGACATGGTGTCACGATTGTGCTGAAAACCTATAGTCACCACTGCAAACATTTTCTGCTTGGCAAAAGTCTCCAGCCCCGTGGCAACGGATGTGCATTGACTTTCCTCGTCCCTTTCGGAACACTCGATGGTTTATTCTTGTGGACACTTTTAGCAAATATCCGTCTGCTCAGTCCATGAACTCCAACTCGACGCTTAGTACCATTCTGGCTTTATCATCTATGTTTTGCTTGGAAGGTTTAAACGAAGTTTGCTTACAGACAACCGATCACAGTTTATTGCTCAAAATTTTGAACAGTTTTGTACAGCCATTGGTACGACTCACCTTACCCGTACTCTGTTTCATTCTCAGTCAAACGGAGAGGCTGAACGATTTGTTCGTACGTTCAACTAACAGCTAAATAAACTACATACCTTCCATACAAGGGAAGAACCTCTGCAGCTGTTCCTCTCAACGTAACGTTCCCATCCCCGCTGCGGTCCATCGTCGGGGGAGCTTCTACACGGCAGGAGCCACAGCACGCTGTTCCATTTGCTGCACCCACCGCAGCGCACGGCGCCTCCCACCCTCCGCAAGTATCGCTTTGCGCCTAATTATTCTATTCTTTCCAGAGATCTCGTAGTGCCATGCTCTTGGAGAGAGGAGCAATTCTTCGAAATTTGGGCGTTTGCATGTATTTAATTCAAGACCCTACTGGGTTGCTGTGCACCCGTCAGAACCAGATTCGTGCTTGTTGATTGCTATACTCTTCCGCAGATTTTCTGTTCCCAAATTCGCATCCAATCGGGATCCTCTAGGGCACCATCTCCGGAACCGATGCAGCTGGACCCACCGTCTTCGCTGCCGCAGCAGCTCATCTTCCCAGCTCTCGTCCCGGGGCCATCCTCTGACCCGGCACCAACATCGTCATCGCCGCCACTGTCGTCGTCATAGGCACCCTCTCCGTTTTTCGTCGGATCGACTCAGAATGAGGGTGGACGCCTTTCAATGGGTTTTCCGACAGATGTTCCCCGTGGAGCGCAGGATGGAGGTTGGGGCGCATCCTGGCTCTCGGTGTCGATCCCAGTTGCAGCTCCAAGCTGCCTCCAACCCCAGACACCCCTAGCCCCCCCCCCCCCCCCATACCACTGTTGTGAGATGGCTCAAACGACCAGCGTAGCGCCGCAGAACGGCATTAAGAAAGCGATGACGCCGACGCCAATGAAGAGAGCGGGCAGCACCACAACTCCAGAAAGACAGAGTTCAGCGCTCCCCTGTCAACGCTGATTTAACACGCACCCCATCGCTGGTCGGCCCAGTTTGGTCGCAGACTTCGATAGGATCATTAGTGACTAATAGGAAGACGTTACCCGCCTCCGTTCTCCGAGTCATAATAGTGAATAGCAATTGATCGTAGGAGACACAAGCAACACCTCAAGTCACGTTGTATTTATTTTCTGTTTAGAAATAAAGTGTTCATTTAGTCTTCATGTGATTTGAAAGATAATTTTGGATTCCTGCCATCGGCGATCGCAACTTATCTCCTTCCTTGTGTGGGCCGGTGCTGACTCCACAATAGGCGACCACTGACAATGTAGGTGGCCGACGGTATTCACATATCGACCGATAGCAGCGGCGTTTGTGTATAGTTGTCAGTGCTGACAGACAAGCAACACAGCGTGAAGTAGTTGCAGACATTAGTGTGGGACGTAGGATGAACGTATCCATTGAAGTAGTCAGATGAAACGTTATATTAATGAGGTAAGGTAGCAGAAGATCTACTGTAAGTGCATTTGCCGACAGCGCGACGTTGCCTGCTGCGCCTTTCCTGGGCTCGTGTCCTTATCGGTTGGACCCTGGTCAGGGTAGCACCGATTTCGTGCGATAAAAGAAAGAGCTGATGGTAGGGGTCGAGTGAGGCGCAGATCCACGAAGGATCCAAGCTATCAACAAAGCACTATGGAAGCTGGTAGTGGCTCGATAAAGGTGTGGGCTGTGTTTAGAAAGAATGGACTGGTGTCTTTGATTCACCTGAACCGGTCACTGACTGGAAATGTTAACTTTGAGGCATTGTTCAGCCATCCATGAGTTTCATATTTCCAAGCAACGGTGAAATTATTACGGTTGACTAAACGCCATGCCACCGGGCCACAACTGTTCGCGATTGGTTTGAAGAACACTCTGGACAATTTGATTCGGCCACTCAAATGGCCCGACATGAATCCTATCGAACATTTATGAGACATACTCGAAAGGTTAGGCCTTACACAAAATGCGGCACCGTCAATACTTCTGCAATTATTGGACGGCTATAGAGGCGGCATGGCTCAGTATCTCTGCAGGGACTTCCAACGACTTGTTGCGTCCATGATACGTTGAGGTGCTGCACTGCACTGGGCAAAAGAAGGTGTAACACGATAACAGGAGGTATCCAGTGACTTTGTCACCCTAGTGTACGTTAGCATAAATAATTTTCACCTTATTAAAAGTAAGGTAGGTTCAGCACCAGAACCCAAGAAACCATCACAAGTGTTACTAATTCACAGTAATCGTTTTCCCAACAAACTTTCAAGGAACTAAGGAAAGGAATGGATAATGGACCACACAGTAACAACGTAAAAGCTCGTTAGCACAGACGCTTATTATTCATAAAATGTCGGGATGTAGAAACATTGGTTTGAAATCATAGAATTCTCACTTCTACAATGTTCTTCACACGTATTAGCGCCAAGACTGCTAGCAGTGAATATTATACAGTTCTGAGAAAGTCGCAAATCGAGCTACGAGATGGACAAGTCTACGATCACAACAGCAAGAAAAAAGAAAAGACGCAGGAGTGTAGGACAGACTGTATTATTGTCTAATCATTGTCTTAGCCTGGAAGTAGTGTCATTAAAAAGTCAAACTCTTGTTTACAATATCCTAAGGTCGATCCTACAGCATTTGACATACACGCTAACAAAAAAAAAAAAAAAAAAAAAAAAAGAAAAGGAAACGATGCACCATGAAGATGTGGGACGGAAGTGAGTAGATGTGATGTACATGTACATATAAAAAATGATTACAGTTTCAGAAAAATGGAATGCTTTATTTAAGAGAAAGAATTTCACAATTGAGAAGTCAGTAGCGTGTCGGTTCACCTGTGCCCTAACGCAAGCCGATATTCGGCTTAGCGTTTATTGACACAGTTGTTGCATGTCCTCCGGCTATCCTGTTAAATTCTGTCTGATCGTCAAAATCTCGAGCTGGTTGGATGGTTCTGCCCATAATGCTCCAAACGGTTTCAGTTGTGGAGAGACCTTGCTGGCCAAGGTAGGATTAGGAAAGCACTGAGACAACCAGAAAGAAATCGCACCCATGACCACAACACTTGGTTGTTGGGCCGTTGCTCGGGTGACAGCCAGGTTGGTATCCCATTCTGTCCGAGCCCGTCTCAGGACACGTCTCGGCCTGGAATCTCATTGAGTAGAACTGTCTTCAGTGATGATACCTGCATCAAACTGAGCCTCGTTGACCAGTGATGGTCAGGGGAACCATTTCATTTCATAACAGGTTGTCATCCGCGGTACCCTTACTGCACAGCGCTACGTCGACGACCCTTCACGGCAAGCTATCTTGGGCTTGAAAAATGGTTCAAATGGCTCTAAGCACTATGGGACTTAGCATCTGAGGTCATCAGTCCCCTAGAACTTAGAATTACTTAAACCTAACTAACCTAAGGACATCACACACATCCATGCTCGATGCAGGATTCGAAACTGCGACCGTAGCGGTCACGCGGTTCCAGACTGAAGCGCCTATAACCGCTCGGCCACGACGTCCGGCTCTTGGGCTTATTTTTCAGCAAGATAATGCCCGACCGCACACTTCCAATGTTTCTACTGCTTATCATCGTGCTAATCAAACTGCATCTTGGGCAACAACATCACCGATTTCTCCGTAACTGAGAACGTTTGGTGCATTATGGACAGGGCCCTACAACCAGCTCGGAGTTTGTCGTCTAATGCTCCTATCAGACAACCCACGGCATTGTCAGTCAATGACAAGCCGAATAACTGCTTTCATAAGGGCCAGAGGAAGTACCTTATGGGCTTGCTCAGTTTGTGAAGCCCTTCCTCTTGAAAAAGTCACCCAACATTTCTGAAATTGTAATCATTTGTTTTTCTGTACACGTACATCAGAATTTCCGATTTTCCCAAAATTCGGATAATTTTTTCGTGATGTGTCGTTTTTTATGTTTTATAGTTTGTTTCAGTCGCCAAAGACTAACTTGTCTTACACCTTACTGCTCTACTAATCTCGGCCGACACTGGTATTCTGCTTTCGGTCACGATCTCCTTTGAACAAGGCGCTGCTAGCCCTACAAGAAAATATTTTACCATCCGTGACATAGTATTTGTTAGATTTCTGAATCTATGCAATGTGAACAAATTTCCTAGTACAAAGTATGTCGAATGCTTATTCCCACTAGAATAGATCATTATGAAAATTTTATTACGCCTGCTTATCTTCCAAATATTACGATACTTGACGCGCTATGTTGTCTGACCCCTACTTCAGGGTAATGGCCGAGAAAATCTCACAAAGATAGAAGGGATTTCTCTTCACAAAAAACTGCCTCTAACTTCTTTTCAAACCGAAAGTGTATAGGTACGCCAACCTCCTTGTATAAGATTCCAGCAGCTACGTTTCCACTTCCAAATGGAACTTTTTCCTCCCACGGCAGCAAATTTCGCTACCCTCTCAGCAATCAGCTCCACTCGCTAGGCTAATCTCCCTCAGGACCATTCAGAACAATGGAAACCATTCACGCATTCGTCTCTGAAATTTTCAGGTTTTGTACCTTTAAAATTGAATAGGACCGAACACTTTGTCTGATCTTGCTGCAGGTTGAAGCAATAAACTTACAAGGGAACCTCCCCATCGCACCCCCCACAGATTTAGTTATAAGTTGGCACAGTGGATAGGCCTTGAAAAACTGAACACAGATCAATCGAGAAAACAGGAAGAAGTTGTGTGGAACTATGAAAAAAAAAAAAAAAAATATTACAAGATAGGCAACAACAAGGAGGATGTGAGCTCAGGAGCGCCGTGGTCCCGTGGTTAACGTGAGCAGCTGCGGATCGAGAGGTCCTTGGTTCAAGTTCACTATTTTATTTTCGCAAAGTTATGACCTGTCCGTTCGTTCATTGAAGTGTCTGTTCACTGTAATAAGTTTAGTGCCTGTGTTTTGCGACCGCACCGCAAAACCGCGCCATTCTTATTGAAGTCGCGAGCTATATTTGGTGGATTCATATTGCCCACGGAATACATCTCACGTATTTAATGCACCCTCGTCCAAAGTAGCGGACAGTCAACTGCCAGCCAGGGAGCCTCGTTAGCAGGAATAGTCTCTCCTCCGTGCGCTGTAGTCGACTGACGTCGCGTGTTTCGATGTTTGTTTAGGTGTAGCGTGCCCATACTACGGCGCAGTTACCTCGCATCGGACGAACAGATAATTGTCTAAAAATAAAAAAAATGTACTTTTCACTCGGAGGAAAACTTGAACCAAGGACCTCTCATTCCGCAGCTGGTCACGCTAACCACGGGACCACGGCGCTCCTGAGCTCCTATTCTCCTTGAAGTTGCCTATATCACGCATGGACTACCGTTTGTATATTTTGCTTATTTTTTCATAGTTCCATACAACTTCTTCCTGTTTTCTCGATTGATTTGTGTTCAGTTTTTCAAGGCCTATCCACTGTGCCAACTTATAAATAAATCTGAGGGCGGTGCGATGGGGAGGTTCCCTTGTTAAAACTTTCAGCTACTTGTTATCAGACACATGAGAAAACTCGCTCCTCGATAATATAAAGTTATTATAAATATTTACATATGGGATTAAATGTTGACAGGGAAATGGAAGAGCGATGCTAGGTGTCAAAAGTTGAAGTGACGTATTTCGTAATAATGGTTCCATGATGCTGATGAAGAACTACATAATGTATAGCTTTCCCGATAATAATCGCCTTGGGATTATGGGCTGTAGTTGTCATTTTTCCGTCTGTAAATTTTCGAATCCTGGAGAACTGCTTTCGATTTTCCCACAAACATAAAACTTTGACATCACACAAATGTCTGAAGTGTTTTGTTTTGAAACACATGAAAACGCAAGACAGCCAGAGTGTTTCCTTTTGTATATTATTGTCATATTTTTACAAACCACGACAGGGAAACCAGGTGTTCAAAACTCTATGCCTGTTCATGTATGTACTCTATCAATAATATTGTGTCAGGGATATCGATTAACGGTTTGTATGCAAACGGTTACCATGACTTCAAAAAGAAGAGATGTAATTAAAACGGTCATTCTACTCTTTAAAGTTGCGAAGGAGATTATCAACGTTTCATACATCCAAAGCACTTCAGAGATCTCGAACAGGAAAATAGACAGATTTAAAGAAACACTTTAATTGGTCTCGGGTGTGTTAGCATATTCTGAGAGAAGTGACAGGAGTAAATGCTTGATAATGCCCATTCTAACACGGCGCAAATAATATAATTTACTTTCCCTTTGTGAACTTCTCATCTATCACGGAGTTACAAGAAGCTCATTATTAGAATCATACACGTAACAAGGAGTAGGGATAAAATACAGGAAGCGAAAGGTTACGTGCAACTTGTGCGGAAACCAGATTGTAGTTGTAAGGATCATAGGACTTGTAACGGAGGCAATAATACAGAACGGAGTGACAAAGGGCTATATCCTGCCCTCATATTACTTACATTGCACGTTAGGCAAGCATTAAAGCAAAGCAAGGAGAAATTCGTGAGAGAAATTAAAAGGTAGAGGACTAAATTAAAACTATGACGTTTGGCGGTGGTATCTTAATTCTGTCAAAGGCGACAAAGGACTTTGAAGATTGGTTGAACGGAGTGTGAAGTGTCTTGGATATTTTCTGGCAATGATTTTCTTCCTGAAGTATAAGCGACATCAGCGCAAGATCTTCAACATCAACCTACAACTATAGACAATAACAAATGCGCATTCGAATAGTCAGTGGAGAGCAGGCAGGGTTAAGCAGTGGACACCTGGCCGTAGTGCATCCACTTTATGGTGTCAGAAATTTCAGTGGAGCAAAGAACTGAACATATGTAAATCAAGTGTTTAATATATTCTCCGCAATGTTTTGAGAAAGAGAAAAGCGTGTGCAAATTTTATGCCGCACACTTTGAATCCCGAACCAAAATAAATAAATAAGTAAATAATAAAAAATAACAAAAATTACGAATGGACGCTTTCTATTTGAATGAAGTGAATAAATGCAGATAATTTCTTACTGGAAAAAAATTACCAGAAGTTATAAGACTTGGTGTTGACAAAACGAGCCTGCTGCGAAAGGACAAAGTGTGAAATGGGTCTCTAATGATTCCTCAAGACCGAAGAAGGTGCGAATGTGATGCACGTTTGGAACAACACCTCAAAGAAGGAACTTTCTGATAGTCTCGAAACTATCTGTCAAACTTCCTCTGTGTGATATTGGCTAATAAAGATTTTATAAAAAGAAACACTGAATGATATTCTGTGATTTACGAAAGGTGTTATAAAAGTCACTATTCCCTTGCCCACTCTAGGAAGTTGTGTTTTAAAGCAACACAACCGACGAGGGATAGGAAAAGGAACTGGCTTTTATGCCGTTCTTTGGGTCCGTGTCGGCCACGATAAGCCGCCTGCTGAAACGCTAATCGAAATTCAGGCCTCCGACAAAAATCCGCCAATTACTGAGACCAGTTAAAGACGCTGTATGTCTCATACCACCTGCATTCTAAAAGATACCTAGCAAGCTGGGAGAGTCTTACTTGGGACACACAGTACGCTCTGTGGAACAACGCAGCGAGAAGCATGAGAGATTTTAACGCCTGCACTACCCCGAGAAATCCGCTTCAGCTGAGCAAGCATTAGAAAACGACATTGGATGAAATTTGATGAAACATCTATCGTGGCTCGCACTAACGGCTTCTGGGATTAGGGGATTAAAGAAGCCATTAAACTAAAACTCACAAATAACACCGTAAATAGCGAAGGTGACCTGCGGCTCAGCAGGGCGTGGGATCCAGCCACCGAGAGATTGAAGCGTGCGCTTCGAGAGCCGAGCCAACGTAAGCCGGTATACGGCGATGCTATGGGCACCAGTGACGTCACATCCGGCAGTTAGTGTGTGTAAGGGTCGTACCAGCAGCCCACTGGCAATCATATCAGTTGGACGAGGAGTCCTTGGCCGAACGCTCTTGTAATTTTAATTAGTTGGCGCGGCTGGCACCCCAAAAGGATATCCGAGAACCAAAAAAATGTTCAAATGTCTGTGAAATCTTATGGGACTTACCTGCTAAGGTCATCAGTCCCTGAGCTTACACACTACCTAACCCAAATTATCCTAAGGACAAACATACACACCCATGCCCGATGGAGGACTCGAACCTCCGCCGGGATCAACCGCACGGTCCATGACTGCAGCGCCTGAGACTGCTCGGCTAATCCCGCGCGGCCCCGAGAACCTTTTATCCAATGTTACCGCCGCGGGACTCTGCAGTCTTTTATTTCTCTATTCCTCCACGACAGCTTCAGTTTCCCACCTTATATTATTTAGTAATCGTTTGCTATCAGGCCTGCAGATGATTTGCCTCATTCTCTGAAGACATTATTCTTTTCTTTCATGATACCCAGCAGGTGAGGGCGAGAGAAATTGCCCATGCCTTCTGTTTTCTTCGTCTGCTGGTGATGTAGTAACCTCTTCAGCAAACTGGAGCGTTTCTTGGGCTACGTGGCAAAGTACTGCATTGCTCCTGCTAGCTGAAGATTGGGGGCTAAGTGTAGAGCGTTCATTCTTCGTTGAAATGTTTCCGACGACATGTCGCGAATAATCTACTCGTCTTGCTGGAATAGCATCCACCTCCATTACTGATACAAATTGGTTGGAAGAGAATACATCTCGCGCTTTAACGGGGATGCCCTATTGTAGCGACTTTGCCGTAGCTATGTATAGGACATTTGACATCCACCTCCAGGTCGATTATTACTGACACAAATAAGCTGGAAGAATACTTTTCGCACTCTAACCGTGATGTATTGTCGTGACTTTGCAGTAGCTACGTCTAAGACATTTGGCGGCTTAAGGTAACATCTGGCCTCCTTCCGTTGATAGGATAGCACATGGGATCATGTAGCCCGATGCTAATGGCGTCTTTTGCTTGCACGACACATGGAAACCGGTAGCCTCTTATGTCGGTAGTTGCCCTAGAATTTTAACTGGTACGTTTTGCATTGTACTCTCCACCGATAAATGTTCTGTGACGCGATGTTAGAAGGTTGGTGGTATTGGGAAGTCATCGTAGATGCCAGGAGGCGTCTAAGGGTAGCTTTGTCGTACGCCGTGCCGAATGATATCCCAGCAGATTCCATATTTTCCAGGGCTGGTGGCTGTTCGAGACCGTGGCGAAGCGATTTCATTATGTAGATAGCCGTTCCGCTGCCTGCAATCGGGAGATAATTTCTGTAACAGAAATAGATCGCTGCTCTCACGCTGACACTGAACTTTAGAAATGACTCTTCATGACGAGACATATAACGTCCCGCTCCTTGGAAAGGAATTCTTGGAATTTCTCCGCTTATGTTGTGTGATTTCCAATAGAGGTCAATTAACCAGTGATATTCAATGTCCATCGATGGTGTTAACATTTCGAATGGTGGTTGTGGTCGGTGTCACAGCAGTACGAACAGCGGTTGTTACGTGACGTAGAATATCGCGTACCGCGTCCTTTAAAAGCTTCAGTATGTCAGCAAGGGTCCTGAAGACCCGTTGAAATTCAAAATTTTGCATGGATGTGTCCTCATTAGGATTCTGTATTCCACTGACAAAGCTGCGAACGGGCGGTGACTGGGACGAAAATCCTGGTGTTTAGCATCTCTGTCGCCATTCAGTTCAGTAACTGATTGGGATTTTGTGTCATGTGCTGCATAGCTGGCTCCCCTAACGCCAGTTTCTTGGAAGCTCTTTATGAAGAGCACAGGCGTAGTCTCCAAGTTGCCGTTTTTTAACTATAATGAAGTCTTTGAGAGTTCGCACCATGATTTTGTAGATGTCATTTCCAGCAAAGGCTTACTACCATGTGTGACTCCTCGGTGAGGTTGACACCAAGGGTTATAATTAGGTCAGTTTATTCTGATAAACAGTACATCCTCGGAGACTGAGCGTGCTCCAAAACGAGATCGTTCTTCTCTACGCTGTTGTGATGATGATGTCGCTGTTGCACTGTTTCGATGGTTTTATGCCAATGGTCCATGGGCAGCGACTATATCTATGCTCTCGTATTCACTTGTAGAATTGGTGCCTGTCGTGGCGTAGGAGGAGTTTGTTGTGGGTATCTCCACCCCTGGAACCTATTTCGCCTCCCGTCAGTCACGCTGAATAACTTTATAAGCACTGCGGTCTTTAACCAGTGGCTTCTTCTTATTGTACGACCTGTTTTTCTTGTTGGGGTGGTAGTCAACGTATGCGTCTCTTGCCGCAAAAATTGATATTGTTGCTTCTTCAGGGGTGGGTGCTTCAGAAGCTGCTGAAGTGGTGGGTTTTGCCGAAAGAGTGGGGGGTACTATCGGAGAAGCCGTATCCATCCAAGTCTGGCTTCACATGGTGATGTCTCCTGTGTTATACCGATCTTCCATTTTATCGTTGTTCATCTCCTCTTCCGTGCTGTAGACCACGGCCGTCATAATGAATCAGTAGGCTGCAATAACCGACGAGGGAGAGCTGTTGGTTCGCCAGCTGGCGACCGCGCAGTTACTTGCACCTCCGGATCCAAAGCTCCGTCCACACCACTATTGCAGTCATCCGTCCGGTTTGACATACTGACTGGCAGTGCGTGACTGCTAGTAACTTGTAATTTTTTTCTTCATTAAATGTTTTTTTATTCCAGACTGATCACAATATCAGTTCCTTTGACAATGAAAGGTTTCAGGCAATAATGACCATCCTCAGACCTACAATATAAAAATTTATACAAGTAGGGGACAGTCTGTATTTAAACACAATACAACATTACATACCACAATATACTATCATACAAGCAGGGAAATGCACAGATAAAATATGGTAGAGCGTACCTGTTCTACACCACGTCCTAATGTAATAAAGCCGTAATGGCATCGTCAAAACATATAAAAATACTCAAAAAAAATAGCTCTGAGCACTATGGGACTCAACTGCTGTGGTCATTAGTCCCCTAGATCCTAGAACTACTTAAACCTAACTAACCTAAGGACATCACACACAGCCATGCCCGAGGCAGGATTCAAACCTACGACCGTAGCAGTCGCACGGTTCCGGACTGCGCGCCTAGAACCGCGAGACCACCGCGGCCGGCAAATATACTCAGCACAGAATCGTCATACAGATCTAAAATATGGTGTAAAATAGGCCACATCGTCCACACAGTCAATTTGCAACTGGCTACTGAAGTGCAGTAGCTACCAAAAATCTGTTTGCCTACATCCTTCGTAGATGTCGCTACTGTGGGCTTAGATATAGTCATTATTTACGTAAGAAACCTAATCTCATAAAAATACATTAGGTAAAATACACATACCACACTTTTAAATATTGATAACTATTATAGAAATCAACTGTGATACAGTGAAAGACTAATACAGTCACCCATATAAAATTATTAAAAGGAAATATAAGAAGATAATAGGTCTGACACTTTTATGGTGAATTTACGGTCAAAAATGTAATATATGTAATACATTTCCTGTAACAAGATATAAATGATGTATGTAAAATAAAATGTCTATATGACAAAATGACTGAAGAAAAGATGGATCAATGATCAGTGCCCTGTGTTGGGTCAGCCCCCAGGATGTTATGTAGGCATGCAGCAATCGTCAGAACTTAGCTACTAGACGGTTTTTTTGTACATTGTGATATGTCTCCCACAGAAAACCTTTATACAGCATATTAACAGTAATAAATAAAATTATATAGTCTGGCCATACAATCCATGAATAGGTAGGATATAGAGGATATTAGAGCGACTAATGTATGGAAGTAAGATAAATGCATACTGTTCTCAACATACATCACCAAGCAAGGCTAGGTATAAACACGCGAGACATTAAATGGTTATCTCCTCTCCAGCCGGACATGGGGTTTGGACCCCTCCACTGTCCTCCACAATTATAAATCCCTCTGTTATGACCAAAACACCTGGATTTCCACCCCTCTCACCTACTATAAGTCCATCCAAATCCTTGAACGCCATGCACCTCACCTCGCCTATCGCATCTGCCTCCCATCCCCCATGAGGATTCATTACACATTGATTCCCTTCCCAAATCTTCTCCATTTACTCCAACGGATTTGGATATTGACCCTTTACGCCTCCTGCAAGCATGATCCCCCACACCACTTGTCTCTCCCAATCTTGTCCATCCCAGCCTGTTGCCATGACTGTATTCTTGCATCCTACCTGCTTTCCATCTCCACACTCTCCATACCCTTGTCCAACGTGGCTCCTGCCAACTCCCCCTCTCTGATCATGTCGTCCTTCCCTCCATCTACCCCTCCTACAAGATCTGATTCTCCCCTCCCATTCCACCCTTTTGCCCCCAGGGATCCCTCTCTCTCTCCTCACCTTCCTTTCTTCCCCATCCTCTCTCCCACGTCCGTCACTTCCCAACCCCTCCCTGGGCTTCCAACTTCTCAAGTCCCCCCTTCCCCCACTCTCGTTTCTTTCTCCCACTGGATCCATCCCCCCCCCTCCTTCCTGCCCTCCTACCTGTCCCTTCCACCTGGACGCAGGCCAAGGCCACTCCCCACCCCCTTCATCAGTGTGTTTGTGAGTGCATCGCTAATGATCGTTACTAGTGTTTCCGTGCATCAGTGTTTCTTCGTTTTCTGCTACAGTGTTTTCATCGGTGTCCTCCAACTGGATGTCAACGTCTGTTCTACTGATGATCATCTTTGTGCACCGTGCCTTCTGTGAAACGGCTTCTAATCTATCATGTAATGTTTATCATCATGTATTACCATGCTTTTTATGTTCTATGCCTTATATGTCTACCTGTTGCATCTATTGGCCGAAGAGCGGCATATGTAGGCTGCTGCTGGCCCGCCTTGTACGAGGTGTGAAATTACAATAAAGGAAAAATATTGGTTATCGTAGTATGTTATCAAACAAAGCAAAGTAGGCTTTGGGCACAAAATCCCTTTGTCCATTCAGAACACTATTGGGCTCATGCTTTATTGGCCTTGTAAATCTCCAACTTTTCCAACAAGTCGAGAGCGCGACCCTTCTCTGCCCTGTGTATAATACACATACAACTCTCGATGTTGCCTACAGTGTGGCCAGTTTCTGCGAAATGCATTCCAAAGGCAGTTTTGTTATGTGCCTGCAAATGCTTCTTCATTGCTGTGTCATCCCATTCACCTCCTATGGGCAGGAGTGGGCAATTCGCTGCTTTTCAGCCAAAGACATTAAAAACGTAAAACACAGTAGAAATTTACATGGCATAAGAAAAATGATTGTATTCACAAAATAACATACAGATTGTGAGCTGTGTAAACAACAAATAGGAAATTATTTGGACATTGGTTAAGATGTGTACACAGGGTGATGAAGTGTGAGTTTATGTTAGTATCGTGAGATTTTTTGCGTTTGGAGTAGTCTGTAGGGAAGGATTTTTTTGGTGGCTGTTTGGAGGAGGAATTCGAGATAATGAAGAAGAATGCAGTTCCGAACAAAGCTTTTGGTTGTGGGTGGAGGGAATATATGAGGAAAGGAGACCTGGAGACCCGACAAGGGAAGGATAGGTGGGTTTTCCTCGTTCTGGTAGGACATCTAAATATCGGCGTTGATTTCATGGTTGAGGAAGGGAATGTTTCTTTGATAGATGATGTGAAGTATGTGGAGTAATAGTGTTTGCGGCATGTTGGTGGCATAGGTGTCGCGGACTACTAGGATCAGTGAGCTGGGGGGAAACTAGGGGGTAGTTATCGTTCATTTTCCCTTTAACGTAGGATATTCCGAGCCGCTCAAGATGGAAGTGTAAGGTGGAGAAGTTTGCAAGGTGGCAGAAGATTCACGAATGGGAGGCTACGCGGTTCTGAAAGGTTATCATGAGTGCATCGCGCTCTAGGATCTGTAGGGCATAATAGAAAGAGATAGGAGAGGAAATCCATGTCTCATTTGCATAGCTCAGAATCGCTCGGATCAGGTCAAATGGGGATTCATAGGCTAGAGTATCTTGGAATGGTGCGCTGCCTATGTTTGGCCAGTTTGTAGTTTCAATAATTTTATTCGTAGCTTTTTTGTTAAAAGGTTGGTAGATGGAGCTTAAGTGTTACTTGGTGATGAAGTGTTAGTCTGAGATATTTTAATGTGCTGGGTAGAATGTCCATATACCTGTACGGAAAAGCTACGGGTGTGGAAGCTGCTCGTGGTTTGTCTTACAACTATTGTGTGAGTTTTCATAGGGCAGAGCTTGAGGAGCCAGTGGTCGCATCAGGAGGTGAACTGAATGAGATGGTTCTGGAGGTACCGTTGGGATTTCTGGAAGGTAGCGTACACAGCTAGAAAAGCGATGTCATCGGCATAATGGAGGAAATGTACAGGAGAAGGTGGCTGTGGCATACCCGCATTGTATAGGAGATACAAGAGTGGAAAGAGGATACATGCTCGGAGAAAACCTGCAGTGGGATGGAATACGGGAGTTGGCGTTGTTGATGGTGACATAGGACGTGTGATTGGAGAGAAAGGATGCGATGTGGCGAATACAGTTTATTGGCAGTGCACAGGTCTAGAGTGTAAAGAGAAGACCAGAATGCCTTACACGGCCATATGCTTTACCAAGTGCACGGAATAAATAGTAGTTTGAGACCTACTCGAGCGGTTCTAGGCGCTTCAGTCTGGAACCGCGCGACCGCTACGGTCGCAGGTTCGAATCCTGCCTCGGGCATGGATGTTTGTGATGTCCTTAGGTTAGTTAGGTTTAAGTAGTTCTACGTTCTAGGGGACTGATGACCTCAGATGTTAAGTCTCATAGTGCTCAGAGCCATTTGAACCATTTGAACTGATGACACCAGAATTTAAGTCCCATAGTGCTCAGAGCCATTTGAACCATTTTTTGAGACCTACCGTTATGTGATATAAGCTCAGAGAAGAATTTCACTAAACGAGAACGAATCGCATCAGTTGTTACTATTTTTTGAGATCTACCGTTGTGTGATATAATCTCAGAGAAGAATTTCACGAAACGAAAACGAATCGCATCAGTTGTTACCGGTTGCAAGCGTCGCCCGCCTCAGTGGTACGTAGCACATGAAGTGAGACAGCGATATGTCAGCGGCGAATGCAACAAATCTAAGATGAAGCCCATTCTGTGATTGGTTGCTTCTGTGTTAGCTTGACTGTACACAAGCATCTGCCATTTGACACTTCCCAATCCAGATGTAATCAAGCTCAATAGTAATTTACAATACTGTGTTAATGTTTGACAATCTACCCAACGGAACTTCGGTTAATACTGAGTTCTGTCACTGGCTTACATTTGATGCATCATTTTACGTGACCTTTCGTCTAGGCTGAAGTGGAACTCGCTACCAACGTATGAGTGGCCTTACCTGTGAGGTATATTCATTCATAAAGAATGAAATCATAAAACCTGCTGTCAGTTGTTACTCAGGTACGCCACGTATTGGTCAAAATAAAAGGGGTTCTTTGTTATTTTTCGTATAGTATCTTAGCTCTGGAAGTTTTTCTTCTATATAGTGAATTTAGTTGCTCAAAGCGGACTATCTACCTATCCTTTTATTTCGACACACATAAATTCGGAAACTTATGGCTATCGGGAACTCATGTCATAGTGCCATTAACTTCTCAAATGCGGCATCCATAGTAATCTAGGTCAGAAGACACTGTTATCTGTAATTTAAAGAAAAACAATCAAATGAAATCAAAATTCTAGAAACCATGGGCCAAATAGGAAGAAACACACACAATAAATTCTCTGCAACGAGAATTTATGCTAGAATATATTAAATGTTTAATGCTATATGTCGCCATGTGGGTACATGTGTGTCAGCTATTTTTCCAAAACTGTAATTTTCAACAGTGTATCTATACCGAAAAATCACTATTCGTGTTCGGTTTGTTCTAACTAAAGGCCATTATGCGGATGTAGTGCGACGGTGAACGTAGTTTATCTACTATTCAAAGAACGCAGCAAATTTGCATAAAACGTGCGAACTATTATCATATAAATGGAAATATTTATATAGATGGAAAACTGTCACGGTCGACTTCCACTATATGATAGGTACCACATTTATAAATCACATGCTTCCTGATCAGTGTTTGTAATTTTGGAATGGGCATCTGGAGCATCATTTGAAATGCATTGGAGTGATTAGAAATTAAGTCAGCAACTTAATTAACGCAGTCAGAAGTCTGAAAATGCTAAAACGTTCGTCCACTCACCCTCAGTCCGGTGAATTCTATTAAACAAGTCCACAGAGTGACTTACAAGAACAACTACTAAGCTTTTTCCTCAACTGTAGCCTAACGAACTAAGCAGGAAATTCTGTATGAATGTAAATGAAGCAAAGTGAAAGGCTAAAGTCTTTTAAATATTCTTTACAGGAAGTGCTTTAGCTATTGTGCAATTGCTTCAACAAAAGAAAACACTCAGCTTCATTTGCGGAAGTACTCTGGACCATTCTGCATCTTCTCCAGATATTGTGATTCTCAGTTGAACTAATCGTTTCCATATTTCCTAATCACGAGTATAAGCATAGTGAAAACATTTTTGCCTCTTGACTCTAAGCCCCCCCCCCCCCCCCCCGCATTTATTCTAAAAAAAAGCATAGTGCTTCTGGATATATGTTTATACACAATCTGTTGAACTTTAACAAATGGTACGAAAATACAAAATACTACACCATTTTAACAATCATTCCTTCATTAACTGCATTTTCTGCAATAAATAATTGAAGCTAATGTAAGACACCATTCTTCATTTTATTCTGTCTTTTGGGCAAGTAAATTGCACCGTGAGTGTCTCTTACATACTGGATGGACCAGAACTTGCGAGTATTTGTAAATGTGGATACCGTTTCTATTTATCATTAGTTCCCACTGATATTTCACTGGCTTACAGATCAAGGATGTACAGTTACGTGTGAAATATAATCTCAGGTAAGTGTTCGCTTTTGGGAGCCTCACACAGATGTCCACAGTTACAGCCCCATCATGAATTTCGGCCCTGATAATTGATATTTAATTCTGATTTGTGGCCGACTGTATAATCATGTGAAGCAAAACGGAGTAGACACCTCCATAAGTAGCTACCGAATGTTTCTACAGGTTTTTTTGTTGCTATACACGAGGCTGCGTTCTGTGCAGTGCTTGTAAACATTTCGAGTTAAGCACCTCCAAGCAATGTACAATACATTCAGGCCATTTGCAACATATCGTTAATTCTTCCGCTACAGTATTTTATGGCAAGTACATTGTTACGGATATTTTAAAACTGGTTATACCTAACGCGTGGCCAGTAAAGACGTACTACGTACATCGTGCACCATGTTGTACCCTCAAACAGAAGAAAGTCTCTTTCCATGGAACATGGGTGAAAAGGGAGGACCCTTCTCGAAGAAATGATTTCAAATTATTCTCTTCCCATGTAATCTGTGTAAGGAAACAAGCTGCGATTTCCTCCTACCCAGGAGTCGCTCTGGGACACAGAGATCCGAACACCAGTGGTTCAAAGGATGAAGCTAAAACAACACAAACCTCAAGAACGATAAGGAAGTGCAAGACTGGCCAAAAAGGACATTAAAGTATCTTTGGAGCTCTGACTTGTGAAAATGACATCGAGATTCTCCCTGTTGAGGTCAGCCCCTGCACGGAAACTTCCTTCTACAAACTCTTGTAGACTTCGAAGAGCCAAAAAATATTCAGTAGCAGAACTTAAGAATTTTTACAGGCGATTTTAACTGGAATTTACGGTCTGGGGGTACTTTGAAACAGACATAAATGATGAGAGAGAAGAACAGTGGGTAGAACGGGTGAAAATAAAAGTAATACACTATGCAGAACATCCCGCATCGTTCAGCAGCGGAAGACAGCAGAGAGGATGGAACACAGACAATACCTTGGTTAGTGACAGAATTAGTGGCCACACATTAGAAACTGTGGGTAACCCGATACCATGGACGCACTCGCTTAGTCAATGCGGCTGTCAGGCCCGAAGCAGATACCTTCAAAAGCGATTCAATAAAAAAAAAGCAAAATTCTAGGGTTTTACAAAAGAAATGGAACGAGGAATCATGCAGCTGAAAAACAGCCGGTGAGCGTGGAAGTTAGTTAAAATTCTTCTAAAACTCCAGCACCTGATCTAACTGGGGTATATTTCTCAAGCGTAGCTCACCGCCTACTGTTAAATGGGAAAATATCATCTACAATGAAGAGACTGAAAATACAACGTGACATGGGTAATGCAGTGGACGTTCTCACCACGGCATTCAGTATTGAAAAGATAAGAAGAACGATCCGCCTTATGAGGGAACAGAAAGCTAAGGGACTGAATGATACCCGCACTGAACAAATAGAGTATTTTGTGCCTGGAGTCCTAAAAAGGTTGTATGGTTGATGAATAGTTGTATCATTTCCATGCACATTCCGAAATCGTGGAGGAAAGCTAATGAGGCAGACTTGCTAGAACCAGGAAAAGACAGACACATCTACATAACTTTCGGCTCGTGTTACTTCTGTGTCATTTCTACACGGCACTTCAAAGAGTGGTTCTTGGCAGAATTTTTGACAAAATAGAGACCAAAATCATACCAGAACAACCAGTATTTATGCCAGATAAATCATGTTGTGGAAAATACTGAATCTCAACCGACACGCAGAGGACGGCTTTGAAAGGAAGCAGATTAATGGAGTCGCTTATAAAGATCTCTCGACTGCATATGATACTGTCAGACGCCATTTTTATATCACTAAGGACTTCAGAATGACAAATTCGGTGGAATGACCCCTTTAAAATAGACGTTTTTATGCGGCACTAAAGGGGTGGAATAGCCGCTGGAGATGGCGAAAGAATGGCCTACCCCAAGGCATTCTCCAGTCACCAATTTTATATAACACCTTTACAAACGACCAGCCTTCAAACGCTGAGATGAAACAGTTTGTATATGCCGAGGATACTCCCATGGCAGCAGAAGAAATTCATTTGAGGAAGTGCAGAGGGAAACTGATGAGGGCTCTCGAAAAATTTGCTGTCTACTTCAGAGAAAATTTCTTCAAAGGAACTCCCTGTAATATCCACGTGTGAGCCTTTCACCTTGAAAATAAAGACGCACCTAGGCAATTGAAAGAGATCTGGTAGGACCAGGAGCTGAACCACGATGACTCGCCGTAATATATGGGTATCAGACTTTACAGGACTCTGACAATTTCGAAGCACTGTCAAAATGTTAAGAGAAATCTGTAACGTCGATTTGCAGAAGGGTATTGGAACATATACTGTATTCGAACACTATGAAATACCTCGAAGAAAACGATTTATTGACACATAGTCAGCACGGATTTAGAAAATATCGTTCTTGGGAAACACAACTAGCCTTTTATACTCATGAAGTAATGAGAGTTATCGACAGGGGATGTCTAACTGATTCCACATTTTCAGATTTCCAGAAGGCTTTCGACACCGTTCCTCATAAGCGTCTTCTAACCAAACAGCGTGCATATGGAATATCGCGACAGTTTTGTGACTGGACTCGTGACTTCCTATCAGAGAGGTCACAGTTCGTAGCAATAGGCGGAAAGTCATCGGGTGAAACAGTAGGAATATCCGGCATTTCCCAAGGGAGTGTTATAGTCGCTCTATTGTTCCTGATCTATATTAACGACAAAAGAGCCAATCTGAGTACCCATCTTACATTGTCTGCAGATGATGCTGTCATATACCGTCTTGTAAAGTCATCAGATGACCAAACCGAATTGCAGTATTATTTAGGTAAGGTATCTGTGTGGTGTGAAAAGTGGCAATTGACCCTGAGTAAAGAAATGTGTGAAGTTATTCACATGAGTACTAAAGGAATTCAGCTAAATTTCTATTACGCGATAAGTCATACAAATCAGAAGGCTGTAAATTCAACTAAATACTTCGGGTTTACAATTAGAAGTAACCTAAATCAGAACGATCACATAGATAATGTTGTGGGTAGAGCAAATCAAAGACTGCGATTCTTGGCAGAACACGTAGAATGTGCAACAGATCTACTAAAGAGGCTGCTTACACCACATTTGTCCACCCTATTCTGGAGTATTGCTGTGCGGTGTGGGTTCCGCATCAGGTGGGACTGACGGATGACATCGAAGAAGTACGAAGAAGGTCTGCTAGTTTTGTATTATCGCAAAATAGGGGAGATAGTGCCACAGGCATGATACTTAAATTGGCGTGGCAATCATTAAAACAAAGGCGTATTTCGTTGGGACGGAATCTTCTAATGAAATTTCAATCACCAGTTTTCTCCTCCGATTGCGAAAACATTCTGTTGTCACCCACCTTCATAGCGACAAATGGTAATCACGATAAACTAAGAGAAATCAGAGCTCGCACAGAAAAATTTAAGTGCTCGTTTCCCCCCGGACCGTTAGACAAATGGCTCTGAGTACTATGGGACTTAACATCTGTGGTCATCAGTCCCCTAGAACTTAGAACTACTTAAACCTAACTAACACATCAATGCCCGAGGCAGGATTCGAACCTGCGACCGTAGCAGTCCCGCGGTTCCGGACTGAGCGCCTAGAACCGCGAGACCACCGCGGCCGGCTGGACCGTTAGAGAGTGGAGCGGTAGAGAGACAGCGTTAAGGTGGTTCATTCAACGCTCTGCCAGGCACTTTATTGTGAATAATAGAGTAATCACGTAGATGTAGATGTAGATGATAAGTAAGTGCGCCGAATAATGTCATCCACAAAGTCACCAGCAAGACATGGGGAGCTCAGCCTATAATTCTGAGAACATCGACTCTTGCTCTATGTTTCTCTGCAGCAGAGAATGCATTACGTGCCTGGTACAACATTGCACATACCATGTTTGTCGACGTTGCACTGAGACAGTGCCAATAGTGTCCGGATGGCTGAAATCAACACAAAGATAACAAATTTATCCATTTTCGCCATAGCTCCATCAACAATCAGAAGCCAAGTTGCAGCTGACGAAAGGAGGAAACAGTCTGATGATTACAGGCACCCGTCATAGGACCAGCAAAGAACGCACAGCCGACTGAAGCAACGGCTAGAAAATTTCTTACAAAACCACTTTAATCAGATGCTAATGAAGCCTAAAGAACAACTAGCTACTGGTAATCATGTACCGTTTCCGACATGGAGTGCGTTTAACCCCACAACAAATGGCGTCACACGGTACAAAACTAACCTACGGAAATGGGGATGTATAGGGAGTAACTCCTGCGAGTGGAGTGCAGTACAGGATCATTAACATATACTAATATGCCCGAAAACGGGCAAAACTTTCACACTAGCAAACCTCATCATAGCAAGTGACGAAGATATCCATTAGGCTGATTACTGAAACTCTGTAGTATAGTTGGTGATCAGGACACGTGAAGTAAGTCACAATGGAACTTGGGATATTAGCAGATTAACCGCGATTTGTTTTAATACCCTTGCTTTTCTTCAAAATGGAGATTTGTGTTAAGTGACAATAGCTTGAGTGTGAAAATGCGAGGGAACGCTTTCCTTCGACAAGAAGATCCTTTCCAGAATTTCGAGGGGTGTAGTAGAGAAACAAGCCGCAAGATGTCGCGGTTGTGGTGCGAACATCGAGACACGTGCGAACGGCGGCCGGGAGGGGGAGTTGAAAAGAGTTTCGAGGGCCCGCACGGAGTATACTGACCGGGCCGCAGTCAGTCAGCTGCTGCTGCTGCCTTGGCCGGCTTCAATCGTATTTCGCTGTGAAGTGGTGGGCACGTGTCTACTGATACCACTGTTTACGTTGCCCGATGGAACCAGTTTTGGCGAGTAAAAACGGTGAGCTTGGCTGTGCATCGGACAAACCTGAGTGTAACGACCGCGTATAAAGTGGCGAGCTGCGTCACATACTCGTTGTCAATGTTTCTTATGAATCGAGCTTAATGGTTGGAACTGTTTATCAAACGGCTCTAAGAACTATGGGACTCAATATCTAAGGTCATCAGTCCCCTGGAGTTAGAACTACTTAAACCGAACTAACCTAAGGACATCACAAACATCCGTGGCCGAGGCAGGATTCGACCCTGCGACCATAGCGGCAGCGCGGTTCCGGACTGAAGCGCCTAGAACCGCTCGGCCACAGTGGCCTGCTAATTGTTTATCCTGGTTAAAGATCACATAAGTGTAGTAAACTCAAGCACACATTTGCATGTGACTTTGTGGTATACAGGGTAGCTTGGACAGCGGAATTTCGTGATCTAAACTGTTAACAATCACAACTGTCAACGCTCCCTCGCCGTGTCGTACTTGCTGTAATTACATACATTGAACCTCATTAGTGCAGACTGGCAATAACTCGGTACATTGGTTTCATACTTGTTAGGCAGCGGAGTTTAACCTTTTGTCAATGACCATGGGCCAAGCGCCTCTTTAAACAATATAAGGTTCCGGTGTTGCCATCTATTGCTCCTTAGTTATGTTATCAACTTAGTCTGTTTTAGTGCACTACTCATCGGGTCCTGTAATTGGTAGGATTTCCCTCTTTGGTGATGGACGAGCGATTCAAATTGATGATGGTGATCCAATTGTTCTGGGCCGATCAGTTGACGGTGAAAGGGAACTGCACAATGCAGTACCCATACTTGTAACATTGCTATTGTAACATATCTGATGGACACACGTCCAGATCATCCGCTCTCAAAATTCTGCCATCTCTCTCCCCACATCCACCACTACTGGCGGCTCACTTCAAACTCCGCAACGCTATGCGCTGTTAACAGCGAACTGCCCAACACTACAATAGCGAATATTACAACAATGCTAACCAGCCACAGACCGCACACAGCACGGCCAGTGATTTTCATACAGAGAATTACGTGGCGTTACCAATATAAAAACCTAACACTGTTACAAAGGAGAACGGGTCGGCGCCTTGGCTTTGGATTATTATGAACTCAGTTATGTAAATAACAGTTGTCTTAAAGTGATTCTGTTTGAAGGTTTCTTAAAGTGGTAACTGAACTGTGTTAACTGCGCGCCTGTCAGTCTTTTCTTACATTCTGTGCGAGTGCACGAAATTCATTTAATCACGCGTTACTCTCTGTAAACTACTACTAGCCAGTTATTGAGTATGTGTTCTACAATTTTAAGCAGTTTTGTGTCTTTAGAAATGATTGTTTCTGAAATGAACTGGCTAATGGTTTTATTTGTGTTGGTATTCGTTGTAAATTGAATCAGTCATTTACTTAACGTCACCATTTTTTAGCCTCAAGTTGAGGCACGAATTCAGGGAGTTGCTAGTGGTTCAATATCTATATTTCCTTTAATAACTGCTACATGTGTAGAGCAAACATGTCACTTCTAATATCGTTTTCTTGGGATTTCTTGAAGCTAATTTTTATCTTTTAAACCATAATTATTTTAAATATATCAAAAACTGTGCATCTGAGTGAGATCTAATAAATAAATATTCCTTAAGATTTCATTTCCATAAATAGATGCTACATCAAATTAAGCTTGCATGAGATCTAATAAAAATAAAATACAAAAAATAAATTTTCCTTAAAATTTCAGTATTATAAATATATGCAATATCAAATTAAGATAGCCATTTTTAATTTCCTGTTAAATTTCTTTTTTTTTTTTTTTTTTTTTTTTTTTGTTAACTATGAACGGTCTTGCTGCTGTGTTACCATTTGGTTCCCCTTCCACACCACAGCCATTGCGCTTGCTTTTACCTTCCCACTTTACAACCATTTTCAGTATTTAACTTTATAATATTACTGCTTCCTTTGATATAACTTACTGATTAATCGTGTGAAGTCGAGTAGTAATGTAACACGCGACTAAGTACAATATTCAAAATGTGTCATTAATTGTAACACTCTGAAATTTGATTAGAATATTTTTCTGCGTACATGTCCATGTTGGACCAGGGAACATAATTTTAAATTTGGAAAAATCTTAACTTCTTGTGATGTTAGAAGATAAACTGCACCACATTTTAAAATGAAAAAAAAAAATGCGTTACTTTCATTATAGATTTGGCTACAGGCGAATTTCTGAAAATCGTCTCAAGGGACAATAATCTCACCTGGTTTTCTATCTTATCGTCATCACCGTACAGCACTATGTGCTCACGAAGCTTACATCAAGTAACACAAGTCGCCAACACCTATAGAAAATTAATCTACTGTAATGTCAGCCTAGTGACATCTACTAAAAGAAGCATCTGACAAACAAGAGATACTGTAACAATAATTCGTTTCATACAAGTGCACATGTCAGGCATACTTTTTAGATAGGTCTTGTTGGACATAATTTTTGTACTTACTGAAGATAATCAGAGCTTTCGATTGTCCTCTGACTACAATGTTGCTATCCCAAAGGTGTTCCAATTATTTCTATACCGCTTGACTTTCTTCTGCTTACATTATTACACTTTCAACATTCATATTTTCAGTTGCGCTGATACGCCTTTGACGATGACACTGGCGCTCCTTATGTATCACAGCTCCTTGATACTCCTTAGTATTATGGAATATGATTTCAGTAGTTGTGAGAGAGCAGAATGTTTCTTTAGAAATGATTCGTGCTTTGTCACCGTTATTCAAGCATTCATGGCATCTGCACTCTACCATTATGCGTATGCGTTGTACATTACATGAATCGCGCCCGATATTTAACGAGCCCTTCGTGGAATGTTCTTCGCATAATGGCTACTGAATGCTTAAAATTTCTTTTTTTACCGGACTGATATGCATCATTGGCATCATTATGAGGTGTGAACCTCCCCACGGGGACGCAAAGGCCTGCATTCATGTGTCCATTGTGGTATGGAAGCGAACAGGAAATTCCTGTCATAAGTAAAAAATATACAGTTTTAGTTTATGAGGAAGACCGATTGGAGATTGGTATGGATGTATAAGTCTTGTTATAGCATCCTAGACATAAGACTGGAAAAAAATAGAGAGATCGGACAGGGGCGTAAACGATTCATACATTCGACAAGCCGTTTGTTGTTTGAAATTATCCTTCTTGAATAAGCGACATCGTGCTCCCATATTTTGGTATGAGAACCACATTCACCATTCTTTACCCGTAATGGTGAGTATTCACTCTCAGTTGAACAATTGCTCAATCAAACGTACTGGGATGTATCCTAACTCGCCACATTCTAAGTTCAGGAGCTGGTTTGGGAAAGGTCTTGTAAATCATTGCAAATCTCTGCTATCACCTGTCGTTGACGGTCTCGTTGACGTCGCTTTCACAGCCACAGACAGAAGCCGTCTTCAAAAAAGACTGTAAGAAAAAATTAAAAGTTAAACTCGTCGCTGAGAGCCATTGAATACCTCACAATAACACCCAGTCTCTGGCTTTACACCAAGCATATCTGTGGTATAATGTCAACAGTAAACGACGCATGAAAACTCGAAATCTCAAACCAGATTCCAATAATCTGTTCTTGTTTACACTCTACCTGTAATCACTGCCTGGATTTTGGCTGTTGTACTCGTCTATTAGTCAGAGGAAGTTCAACAGTTCTACGATCTTCTCGTGCAGTCCTTCTGGAAGGCCTCTTACTTACGTATCTGGTGCGTCTGGTTAACATCCAGTTTGCAGTCATTCTTCTGCAGAAATCTGTCCGTGTGATCTACCAGTATGACACTCCTGTATCCATCGTGCCAATAATTCCACCGTTCTCAGTGTGCAAAATACAGCTGTAAGTTACACATGCTGTTCCTATGGGCAAGCTGTGTTGAGATCTGCACTTGAAAAGTAAAGCGAGACGCATACAACAGCCCCCACGTAATCACCCCATTCTTCCATAGGAAAAGCATATTTTTGTGTGGAAAACACTGAAAATTACCTCTTAGAAGGATTAAATTTAAATCAACGTCTCTCACTGAGATGGAAATACTGGGTTATGAGTTTGATAGCGTTCGGTCAAGGTGTTCGTTCTATAACATCTTCTATTTCTATGAGTGTTTTACACATTTATTTAATACTCATAGGTCAGTTGTAAGAATAAGGAAAGCAATTAGTCGCCGCTTGTTTAAGAAAACCATTCTATCATTTATGTGTAGTGATTTACGAAAAGAAAGCAGAAGAAAATTAGACTTTTAGAATGGGAGTTAAAGTTATTGAGGTAAGTTTAATTATGTGCGCTGATGCCATTGAGTAAACATCTGAACAGGAAAATAACAATATTGTTAATGGTGCCAACGACCTTGTCTCGTTCCGGTTCCCGCCAGATCATCATGTGGCGGTCTCCCCATCGGGAAGTGGGTATGTGAATAATGTCATAAACTTCGTTTAGCACCGCATATTCCCGGTCATGCACACGCAAGATCTACTAAGTTCGATACACGTGCTGTTACCATCAGTAGGGGCTTAAAAAGAGTACGCTTGTTAATGCGCAGTGTACAATACCCTCATTGGCATTGTGGCGAGAAGGAAGTACTTCTCTGTGCGGTGTCACTGACCTGGTGTCTTGCTGCTTCGGTAAGTCCTTCGTAGCACAGTGGTAGCACTCAGTCGCCAGGTTCCATGTAGTTGGTGATCCTGCTGAAGTGGAGTGTTTAGGGATGCCAGTTGTTAACTGTCAACAACGTTTGAACTATACTTGTTTTAATACAGAAATTGATTTGTCACACACGTCACCGAATAAGTATTTGCAATATGGCGGCTCTGGACTACGCCGTTATATTCGACCCTTTACACACATTAACACAGTTTTCTGACTTTACATAATGATAGACACTGCCCACGACACATGGCATTCTTATAACTAATGACTTCGTTTTGCATCCCGTTTAAAATCTGAATATATATATATATATATATATATATATATATATATATATATATATATATATATCCAAACCTTCAGCCAATGGGCGTTCAGATCGCTGTTGCTAGGCGGATCTGGCGTCACGTTTGCGGACATTGTGAAGGAAGTTTGTCTCGGAACACTGTCTCAGATTGTAAGATCCTACTTCCGAATAGCCGTATCCTGTCCCTACTAAGGTTGCACAACTTTGCCTCCTATGATTTCATCAGTAATGCCCTTGCTGACGCTTAATTGCTAAATGTACATATAGCCTGGCTGCTACTGAGCATTCCCGATCGCATAAATGTGCGTAATATTTGGCTTAAACACGTGAAGGGAATGCATATATGCATTACATTACAAATGGCTATTTAAGTTTAACCTGAGTAAACTGCTTACCTGACAGCGTAAAGGCTAGAAAACTCAAATTTACAAATGTCTTTGAATAATTTTGAGCTCCAAGTAACAAACGTCTTGCGCTGTTCGAGACTTCTTTTAGGTAAGATCAGCTGCTTCGCAGAGTATTAACTAGCAAATGAAATTCACAGATCTGGTTCAACACGCGAATATTCCAACTACTAAGTAAAATTACTGGACTGTTATAACTTAGGCTGATACATTCTGAAAACGCAGGTAACACTCGCTGTATCTTCTGCTCCCATAGCTGACAAAATATTCTAGTAAATTCCAGTTCACTAATCATCAATAAAAAACTTGGACTGGTGCAAAATAAAGTATAACAGTCTGTAAGTATGCAAGGTAAAGAACTGTGTATCATAATTTCGAACGCTTGACATTCCAGCACTGGTGTGCAAAACCCGATGGCTGCTGAAGTTCAGGATGGTTGTGCTTGAACTTTCGCTACTGGAGCCAATGTACACGTACGGGAATCGAAACTGATATGAATAATGTTCAGACTATATGCTACAGGATTTCCGTTGTTACCAGTGTTAGTGTCTTTACTTGCCGTTAGGCGCCCTTATTGGTACGGCGACCTACACAAGCTTCAGTGTGTTTTACAGCTGCAGACAGTCAGCATGGTTCTGGACAAAGTGAGCAGGGATTTACTTGTACTGCCATTTTATCAAAACAATAGGAGCAGGGCTGTTGATCTTCGTGCTTATCGACGCATGAATGGAATACGGAGATGTCCTCTTTCCGCAACGGAGCTGAAGAACATGAATCGCGAATTCGGTTGGAAACTGCTCCTGGAAGAGCCCAGAGGCCAATTACGCCACAAACTGTTGAAAAAACGTCTGCTGTCATGGCTGAGAATGTTGGACGCAATGTGCGATCTTCAGGCAGTGCACGAGCTGAGCTTTCCATGATCCACCGCTCTAAATGTATTGCAGTCACTTGTGAAACGGTCTCCCTATTGTGGCTACAGGCTGTCGTGAATGCAAATAATCGACGCGTTATAAAACGATTGTAACCAGAAACTTAAACACGCTGTGCAAGTGGCAAACGTTACCCTCCCATGTGAAAATTTAAATGTGTTTCTTTCAATGGTTTTATTCATTATTTCTCTTCCGCATATTCATACAAAAGTTTGTACAAAGTTTCATTGTCCTAAGATCGTCCGTTCATGGGGCCCCTCCCGAGTAGCGAACGTTTAATTGCATTCACCCTTTGCTGTCAGTCAGCTGTCGGTACTCACGCGATTTTCCATGGATACTTTCGTCTCCTCCAGCTCCTCTGGACATGTGTGGCACAGTTACACAAAATAGCTCTCTGTAACAGCACAAATAAATCCCCATAGTTTTCGCCTGATCTCTATGAAGTATTTGTCCATAAAATCACCTGTCCTTGCGATGTAAGCAAGAATTAAAATATACTACTGATGCTCGTCCTAGACAGTCTGTCACAATCTAAATTAAACATCATCTTGCGTGGGCAGCACTTGGATGGGGAATCATTCCAGAACGCCACGCACTGTTGGCTGCATTCCTTTTTTAAATTTTCTGGAAAAGGGGAGGAGCGGTGTTTTCGTAGACGGCTGGAATAAATTCCAAACTTCTCCACAATGTCTTTCGGAGTAAGAGCATATGACGCTGCTGATAGTTATCCGTCCATTTGATGTGGACGTTAAGCTGGGTAGCCCCCTTCGCGCCATTCGAGAGGAGCAGTTCGTGTGCCAGCACTGGGATTCAGGCTCTCCCTTCTATCAACATCACACAACGCAAACATGATAACGCATCATACAGACGCCCATTATAGTCATCTACGTGTACCAGATATACTTAACACATGACTGCCGCACTTCGTGAAGGAATGTTACCAGTGTGCATGAATGATAAAAGAAACCTTTCCAATCATGCAGCCGAATCTGCCCCTGCTGTTATGAAGCCAAACATGCCACTCGACGTTACTTTTATTGTGTGCGGTAACTAATGGTTGTAGAAAACGTAAGTTAGTTGAAGAGAGAAGACGATAAAGTCATTGGGTCAACTGATAAAATCCTGAATGTGAGGAGTGACGTAAGACAAGTTCACGATTAAAAGTATAGAGAGACTTACAGTTGTCCAAGTTTTGCAACGTCCGCATAATATACTAAGCAAATTCACAAGTTATGCTATTGTTAACTGATAGGCACTAACAAAATGATTCTAAAAATAGAATTCGCTCAGTTTTCTTAATGCTGGAGAGGATTTAAAATGTAGCAGAAATAAAATAAGTACACGAGGTTTGTAGAAGTTCTTCTCTTAAGGTACAAGAGCGGAAAACACCTGGAGAGTTGAGGAAGTTTCAGAGCAACCTCTCAAGCTGACGGCACACAGTTTGGTGGAAGATGCGTGATTTAGATAATTTATAGTCAAGGCAGGTTCTATGATTGACGGACATCAGCGATCCCAGTGCTTTACCATAGCTGATGGTCAACATTGCCTGTGATTATATTGAATAGTCTCCACAGCATCTAAATAATGTCACTGAGAATTCATGTTGAGGCCAAAGACGCCCTAATAACTTCTGATGTAACAAGGGTATGAACACACATAGTATCATCTAAGTGGCTTTCCTTTGTGACTTTACTTCCCTCTGACTTTAAGGGTGTGTGCCAACCACTGACAACGCACAGTGCGAGGCATTATACACATTACCACTTCATAAACAGACTAACTACAAGTAATTAGCTTCTTACTGTCATGCCATACAGAGGTGAGTTGATAAACTGTACCACTTCCGACATTTTATTTATTGTAGCCTAAACAGTAAGTTATCAAATTATTTAAACAATGCCTTCGTATTTGATTTAAGGAATGGAAATTCTGTGATAAATAAAGACAATACACTACAGTTAAACCTTGACAGGTGGTACAAATTAGGAATTTTGTTCCCTAAGTTGTATCAGTGGGTGCATAAATTGTAGTACTAGGTCCCTGAGCACCAACATATCTACTACTCTAACTTTAAAAAAAATGTTCCATATTTTGGTTATTACATCGTCACTGGCAATCATTAGAATATACGTTTTCACTGTCATGGCCTCTTTTCCATTTAAATTATCCGTCTGTTTAATCCATGATCCACTTCAGATACACTGTTACAGCTAAATGCTATGCGTCTGTGGTCCACTTTCCCTGACGTTTCTGTTGCCATGGTATAATACAAAATAGTTATTTTAATTAATAAGTTACAACAGAAAACGTATTACAAAATTCACGATATCCTTTCTAAACATTACCTTCCACTAATAACGCTAAACGAATTTGTAATGCTCACTCTATAAGCAGGGTTTTTAAAAGTATACGGTATAATATGGAAATTTACTGCGGTCCAACATAGGCAATGGCAGCATTTTCTTTTATGTGAATTTTCTACAACCGAATCGCAACGAACAGAGACTCGTGACTGCGCTAAAAGTAAGGATGTCTCATGTTCCTATAAATGAAGCATTATGTTCCCAATTACATTATAAAATTGATTCCCTTCGCCACGTACACAAAAAGTTAGATGAAAACTTAAACATAAGCAGTGCAGTCGCCAGAGAATCTGTTTTTCAATACACAAAACTCCTAGTTGAAATTACGGTTTGAAGAATCACGTAGGTCATGTTGACTGCACATAACGTCGGATAGTATAAGGGGTACGAATTATAATAGTAGTGGTACAAAGTAGGAGCCGGTACAATATAGGCATCTTTCCCCTATCACCTACTTTGTGTAGTAGAGTCTTAGCTTTTAATATGCACTCTGTCATCACTACACAACGATTGATACGTGCCGGCAGGAGTGGCCGAGCGGTTCTAGGCGCTACAGTCTGCAACCGCGCGACAGCTACGGTCGCAGGTTCGAATCCTGCCTCGGTCATGGATGTGTGTGATGTCCTTAGGTTAGTTAGGTTTAAGTAGTTCTAAGTTCTAGGCGACTGATGACCTCAGAAGTTAAGTCCCATAGTGCTCAGAGTCATTTTTTGATTGATACGTATGCACCAATTTCCGTAAACACGTAGTGCAAACATTATATATTCTAGCGTTGAACTAACATTACATTTTCCCCGACCTATCTATTGTCTACAAAATAAAGTGGACAGCCACGTATTTCAATTAAAATCTTCTGGGTTATCATGCTGCATTGTATTTCTTCGAAAAATCGACGTTAAGCATTTGAGAATGAGAAGACAATGTAGAATCGGAAGATCTGACACATTTTTCTCCTACAGATGTATCACATGGAACACCGAAGTGTTAATTTGTATTTTCCAGCGATGGGAAGATTTTGGTCCAAACTCGTCTCATAGCAACTTGTGCAGTCTTACTGTTGTTACCATCTGGCGTATGCAAGCGCAGAACAACACCGGAAATCTCCCTTCACAGTTCTCAATGTTAAGTCGCACAGTCACTTACTAACATAGAAACATTCGCGAAAATAATTCGTTTTGTAGCTCTATACGTGACAGGATGCACGAAGTACACAGGTGCGCTAAAAGTAAGGTCGGAAGTAAGTATTTCGTTATGTTTCAGTGCCAAGTAACTTAGCTCTCTAAAACTTCGACTATAAATGAAACGAACTGCTACAGTTACGCTTTGAGACGAACTGAAATAACACTTTTATTCAAAGACAACAATTACATGAATAGCACAGCGATTAATTATGGTGCCCTGGACATTACGAAAGGCGGGAAGTTGTTTTTAATAGGTTGCGATATTACCACGGACGGTCACGTGTGCTTTTCTACGTCTTCCCATACTGTCTACTAGACTGGTAAAGAATTCCGGTGGTAGAGTGTTTCATTGTTCCAAGAGCTCCATCGACAAATGCTGGATGGCCGTTGGTGAGTGCAAACGTGGCGGAATTAGTCTCCCCAACTCATCCTACTGCCGTGCTCGATGGAATTTAAATCAGAGGAAAGGGCACGTCACTTCTTTCGCCGAATAGCCTCAAGTTACAAGAGCTCCATCATCTGCACTGTTCGATGGGGTCGCGCATTATCACCCATAAAAGTGCAGTCAGATCCGTACTAACATGGAAAAGACGCGCATGGGGAACGAACACAGTGCCACAATAGCGTAAGCCGTTGAGCCCATTGTGGGCGCAGATTTGGAGGTTAGTACGCCAGTATGCCTCCCCACTCCACAACTCCTGCATCACCAAAAGATAATGTTGGACAATGGTTCTGGGTGTATTAGGTCTCCCACCTCTTGTCTTATAAGAGTACGTCCAGCATTGTCGAACATGATTGTTTTGATGGCCCAGGTGTTATGGCGTTTCGATGCATACCGCTATATGGTTCCATTATCTTTGAACACAATACACTTAACATACAACGTTATTATGGCACTGCACTCGTTTCCCTCGTATGTCTTTTCAAGGACGCATTTGGCCCTGACTTCATTTTAATGGAAGCCAATGCACGAACACAGCAAAGAACGCATACGGGGGAGCTCTTAGAACTAGAGAATATTCGGCGAATGAACTAACTTCCCCGTTCCAACGACTTAAATCCCCTCGAGTACGTATGGGATGCGGAGGGGAGCTGTAGTGTAGCACATCCAAATGCACCAACGATCATCTATCAGTTGTCAACAGTGATGATGCATGGAAAGCCCTACGACAAGAATACACGAATCTTGCGGCCATCATGGTAGTACGTTGCAGGACAAGCATTACCGTCCGTGAGTGTCAGTGATTTCTTAAGGGACCAAACTACTGAGGTCATCGGTCCCTACACATTCACACTACTTAAACAAACTTAAAGTAACTTATGCTAAGGACAACACACACACACACACACACACACACACACACACACACACACACACATACATACCCAA
Source organism: Schistocerca americana (assembly GCF_021461395.2). Lineage (NCBI taxonomy): Eukaryota > Metazoa > Arthropoda > Insecta > Orthoptera > Acrididae > Schistocerca > Schistocerca americana. The sequence continues at coordinate 126,805,303 of NC_060124.1, forward strand.
GGGAGGCAGGTCGGGGCGGGAAGAGTCGCGCAATCCGTGACAGGGAGCTAGACCGTGCGGTCACTGCGCGTGGCTAAAGAACCATTTTTTAATATTTTTTGTGGAATCAAAAATTTAAAAACCTCACTCACACCGGCCTGATTTAGCTTCACTGATCAGGATAGTAAAAACATGCGTATGTTAAGGGAATTTTCATTCACAAAGCAGGCTTATCACATTCACACAGTTCAATACTGTTCTATCCTGATTAAATTGAGCTTAACTTAAATTCCATTAGGCATTGAAGCAATTTCGAAGTCTCGGTGCGACGAAAATTGTCAGTCGATCTCCTGGAAACATTTGTTATAATTATTAACTTTCGGTGATCACATGGGGATGACCGGAGATCTGCTGGTAAGAGCCCGCATCTCGTGGTCGTGCGGTAGCGTTCTCGCTTCCCACGCCCGGGTTCCCGGGTTCGATTCCCGGCGGGGTCAGGGATTTTCTCTGCCTCGTGATGGGTGGGTGTTGTGTGCTGTCCTTAGGTTAGTTAGGTTTAAGTAGTTCTAAGTTCTAGGGGACTTATGACCACAGCAGTTGAGTCCCATAGTGCTCAGAGCCATTTTTTTGCTGGTAAGACCGTGTTAGCCTATTTATTTGAAGTAACTGAATATCTTGAGCATACAAAACGGCAGGTTCGTCCAGTGTAAATCAGACGTTCCCCACTGAACCCGTGCAACACAGCGTAGTAAGCAGACACTGTCAATAATAATCAGTTAAATAATACGCGAACACACTTACTTTAGTTTAGTTCATGTATTAAATTCTTTCTCATACAGAATCTCGTCAAGATGGCGACTAGCTTAACAATACAAACATACACATTCTCCTTCTTTCACGACTAATCGGTAAAAATTCCTTCATTCTTTTCATAAGAGAAAACAGAAAGCAGAGAAGCTATTCCATGGAGTAAATGGACGCTGCAATGAATAATTGGACTTGAAACTACTTTGCATTGATGATCGGTAAGATAAGAAGAGATATTTCGAGATATGTACTGAGTTATATAATTTATAAAATTTCTGAAAATATCGCGGAGAGACCGCTGCAAGAGACATTACAATTTCACACGGTTTTCAGTGTCGAGATGACCATCATCGTTGACTACAGACTGAGATTTTCACTCTGCAGCGGAGTGTGCGCTGATATGAAACTTCGTGGCAGATTAAAACTGTGTGCCGGGCCGGGACTCGAACTCGGGACCTTTGCCTTACGCGGGCAAGTGCTCTACCAACTGAGCTACCCGAGGACTACTCACGCCCCGCCATCACAGCTTTACTTCTGCCAGTCCCTCGTCTCCAACCTTCCAGGCTTTACAGAAGCTCTGAAGTTACCGTGGTTCATCACGGTCCGCTGGACACTAGAGATGGCAGAAGTAAAGCTGTGAGGACGGGGCGTGAGTCGTGCTTGGGTAGCTCAGTTGGTGCCGGCACGGTAACTCAGCGTGTTCGATCAGAGGGTTAGCTTCCCCCTGTAAGAAAAACAACTGAGTTAATGGATCAAGGTCGAGCTGAAATGGGTTTCTTGCGACGTCCGCGCCGAGCAGACACAACCATCAAAAACGAACAAAATGAGATTAAAAAAAAAAAAAAAACGTAGGTAGAGCACTTGCCCGCGAAGGAAAAGGTCCTGAGTTCGAGTCTCGGCCCGGCATACAGTTTTAATCTGCCAGGATGTTTTATCGTTGACTACAGTTAACTATTGTCTTTGAATAAATTTGGCACTTCTGTTCGTCACCGCCCCACCAGCTTCCTACCAACCTTGCAGCTAGCATGGGAGCACTTTTCAGATCATACACATCCGTCCATAGTTATCACATATCTATTGAGAACCATTTCCCAGCAACTATAGTGTCCAGCGGACCATGATGAACCACGGTAACTTCAGAGCTACTGTTGTGTTCGAATTACAGTGCCACTTCCATTTGTGATTTTGAGTATTTCCTTCAGTCACTTTTATGTACTACACTGTAGCTGTTCTTTCTATTCATCATCCATGTTCATTGAGCTATGTTACATAACAGTGACACATGATGTCGAAGTTACTTTCGTCCTAAGTTTTGTAAGCCAGTGTATTTGTCCCCTTTTGTTTCAGCCTGCATTTACGTGTTAAGTGGGACACATTATATCCGAATCACAAATGAGCTGGTTTAGTTAATCTCTATAGTTTCTGATGATATCTGTTCACAACAGTTCTTCTCTCGCGTGAGGAACGGCATCACTGTCAATGTTGTGCGAGTAGCGCCCTGCCGACAGCAGTGTACGGTGGTCCGTGTGATGTATGGTTGCTTGGCTGATGGACACCGCTCTAACTAACTAGCGAAGCTGGCTGCCGGCAGTTTTAGCACGAAACTCCCTCGCTATTAGCATATAGATTCCTGTCTATTTACATAAATATCTGCGCTGCACGAGTGCGCCAACACATGGGTGAGCAAACGGTGGAAAGGAGATAAATTTCCATTATTAGTTGCGTTTCCTCGTTTCGGTGCGCCCCGGCGTGTTTACACTCCACATTGCGGTCCGGAATCAGTTTGTTTGTGCTCGTCACAGAGGCGCAACGCACACCTATACAGTTTTGCGTCGCCATGAGAGAGGGACGACCACAAACACTTCTTGGTATGAACATGCATATTAAAATTTTGTTTCGCAAAGTGTTCGGATCGGTCACAGAAATTTCATTACGCACTGAGATGTGATACAAAATTGCTTGCTGTCACTGAAATAGGAATAGCAGAACCAGTGTGAAGCTTACACAAACGATAGTAATAAGTATAAAATTTGAATTCCGGTAATTTCAACAGTGTCAAAGTTTGAATACTAAAAAAAAGATAGGATAATGTGTTGTCATCCATTTCTCTTGTGTGTGGTCCGAAATGATTCTGATGACAATGATAGAATTTTTACAAATACACGCATACACTCTCTCTCTCTCTCTCTCTCTCTCTCTCTCTCTCTCTCTCTCTCTCTCTCTCTCTCCGTTTCACACACACACACACACACACACACACACACACACACACACACACAAATTGTAAGTTATTCATGTCAGTTCCTTAAAGATATCACAAATCTGAGAAGAGTACTAAAAAAAAAAAAAGTCAATATAATAATGCATATAGCCGGCCGCAATAGCCGAGCGGTTCTAGGTGCTTCAGTCCGGAAACGTGCTGCTGCTACGGTCTCAGGTTAGAATCCTGCCTCAGGGATGGATGTGTGTGATGTCCTTAGGTTAGTTAGGTTTAAGTAGTTCTAAGTCTAGGGGACTGATGACCTCAGATGTTAAGTCCCACAGTGCTTAGAGCCATTTGAACTAATGCATATACATGAGGCTGAATGATCACTAAAGAAACTGAATGTGCCATTTACTCCGCTGCATTCTGAGATCGCTAACCTAACAGTCCAAACTAGAGTCAGGAACGAAAAGTGTTACAAGATATTTTACACTCATCTTGTAGACTACTATAGTTTACGCCTGGTTTCGACTTAAATTTACTTTTGCTCTCTCGTTGAATACAAAACACACTCAACTAAAAATTTGCTTAACTGAAAGATATACACATGAGACTGCACAGACTAATGTATCTTATTCCCAGAGTGATTATGTTGATGATGTCTGGTTTTTGCGGCGTTCAACTGTACTGTCATCAGCGTCCATACATAGTTTCACTTTTTACACAGTCCAATTTTTTCACAATCCAATCTAGCCACTGTCACGAATGATAATGGTGGTGAAATGATGAGGAGAACAAAAACACAAACACCCAGAGTGAGAAACCTGGACAGGGGACGTAGGTATAGAAAGGCTAGAAGTCGGTAGACATTATAAAAATGATATATATATATATATATATATATATATATATATATATATATGTGTGTGTGTGTGTGTGTGTGTGTGTGTGTGTGTGTGTGTGATGTACATCTACTCCTAAACCACCGGACCGATATCAACCAGACTTGGTACACATATCCCTTAATGTCAGCTAGCAATCACTGTAGGTTAAGAACAGCACTGTGGGGTACGAACCGCCTGTCTTAGTTTAGGAGGTACGGCATCATAACAATGAGATACGTGAAAAAAATGCTGCATAATGCATATAGTTTTAATACATTTATTCTATACAACTAAGACATACCTGTTGTCGACTCACCTTAAGCAAATCCTTGACACCTGACATGCACTTCTGACATCTATCAACTTCGAAGCGCATATGGCCTTAGGCGGAAACAATAGCTGTCTATAGCGTTAAGAAGAGGTTTGGCCATAGAGACGTTACAAAATCGCGTTGTAGACACGTGGAACACCTGCACCCAGATGTAAGCACGGTCGCGCGGGATTAGCCGAGCGGTCTCAGGCGCTGCAGTCATGGACTGTGCGGCCGGTCGCGGCGGAGGTTCGAGTCCTCCCTCGGGCATGGGCGTGTGTGTGTGTGTTTATCCTTAGGATAATTTAGGTTAAGTAGTGTTGTAAGTAGGGTGTTTAGGTTTTTATGTTGGTAACGTCTCGTGGCGCTCTGAATGAAAATCACTGACTGTGCTGTGTACAGTCTGTGGCTGGTTTGCATTGTTGGAATATTCTAGTGTTGGGCAGTTGGATGTGAACAGCGCGTAGCGTTGCGCAGTTGGAGGTGAGCCGCCAGCAGTGGTGGATGTGGGGAGAGAGATGGCGGAGTTTTGAGAGCGGATGATCAGGTCGTGTGTCCATCAGAGACAGTAAATTTGTAAGACTGGATGTCATGAACTAATATATATATATAATGAGTTTTGAACACTATTAAGGTAAATAGATTGTTTGTTCTTTATCAAAATCTTTCATTGGTAACTATGCCTCTCAGTAGTTAGTGCCTTCCGTAGTTTGAATCTTTTATTTAGCTGGCAGTAGTGGCGCTCGCTGTATTGCAGTAGTTCGAGAACGAAGATTTTTGTGAGGTAAGTGATTCATGAAAGGTATAGATTATTGTTAGTCAGGGCCATTCTTTTGCAGGGATTACTGAAAGTCAGATTGCGTTGCGCTAAAAATATTGTGTGTCAGTTTAGTGATGATCAGAATAAGTAAATAGTGAAATGTCTGAGTACGTTCAGTTTAGGTCAGCTGTTTGAAAATCAAATAACGTAAGAGGTTTATCTGCACAGTAATTCATAAATTTTTCTAAGAGGACGATTCAGTGTGTACGCTTAGGGACTGATGACCTTAGCAGTTAAGTCCCATAAGTTTTCACACACATTTGAATATTTGAACATAAATGTCAAAATAAAAACCAGAATATGCAAACGTAGCAAATGGCTTGCAGTAGAAGAGTATAACCGGCCGGTGTGGCCGAGCGGTTCTAGGCGCCTCAGGCTGGAGCCGCGCGACCGCTACGGTCACAAGTTCGAATCCTACCTAGGGCATGGATGTGTGTGACGTCCTTCGGTTGGTTAGGGGACTGATGACTTCAGATGTTAAGTCCCATAGTGCTCAGAGCCATTTGAACCATTTTTGGAAGAGTATAGGTTTTATGGTATGCATTTTGGAGTCCGTGTTTAAGACGAAAGTATCCATACTACAACCTCTGAAAATACGGAATAACCTTTTTTAACGTCGTATACAAATGTACAAACACCATAAACGTAGGTTTGCGTTTCTTTTCTTGTAAAATACGTCTCGAGATCAGTATTACCTCAGGAGTTCCAACATTTCTCCGGAAACCAGTCTTCCCCAAGGTTGGCTTCTAGAAGTTTTTCCATTGTTCTCCGTATCATTCTGTCAGTTGCACAGGGCAATTGCTGTTGAGAACTAGAGTACAGGAAAGGCGGTGATGATGCCGCAAACCACAGCCGCACTGCCTCCTCAGTCGCTCCGCACGTACAGGCGGGCCGCGCTGCGCTGGCGGGTTCTCCGCCGCCCGCACCCGCCGCTGTGCCATTATTTCCCTGGCGGCGCATCCCGCAGTCGTGTGGAGCGGGACCGCCGGCCCGCCGTGCCGCTGCCACAGACGAGGCCAGTCAATGTTATTGATTTTGTGCCGGCCTCGGCGTGACTGGCCTAACAACAGGTGCCAGGGGCCTGACTGCTGCCTCTGCCGTCCCTCCGGCGTCGGCCTCTCCTCAAACAACGCTCGTCAGACGTCCCGTTTGTTTCACATACCACACTGTCCGTCTCCCTCCCTCAGAACTCTATTCTCTTTACGCTTTTCTCCAATTTCTACATGTCCACTAATGAGCTTCATGTATTCCTGTTGTTGTGACTAGACAAAAGTATTTTGATCTGGCTTCTTTCATTGCTCTGGGAGAAGGCACATCAAACTAGCACATGTGAAATATTAATCAATTTGTTAAACAAATGAATAAAACATTTACTTTGACCCAGTTCTTTCCCTCAAGATTGCTTGATATTTTACAGCTGTCATTTACAATCAGATCGTCACTTGATGCACATATTAACAAACTGTTGTCTCGCAGTACAAAATGAAACATTTCTAACAGTACATTTTATTAGAAACCTACACTGTCTTACGTGACGATGTTGAATGCTGCAGCTCAGGTCTCGAAATGGGACTGAGACCCTGCATGCTCGATACTATATTCACCTCTGTATGACGGCGCTGCTATGCTGACAGGGATGTGTGGTCGGCTGGAGTGTCTCCCAACGGTTGTTGGGGACTGCAGTGAACAAATGACTGTGCTATCGATTTGCGTTGTTGATTTTAGTGTGGTACCACAATATCTGTCCGACACCACACTTATTACACTACTGGCCACTAAAATTGCTACACCACGAAGATGACGTGCTACAGAAGCGAAATTTAACGACAGGAAGAAGATGCAAATGATTTGCTTTGCAGAGCATTCACACAAGGTTGGCGCCGGTGGCGACACCTACAACTTGCTGACATGAGGAAAGTTTCCAACCGATGTCTCATACACAAATAGCACATGACCAGTGTTGCCTGCTGAAACGTTGTTGTGTTGCCTCGCGTAAGGAGGAGAAATGTGTACCATCACGTTTCCGACTTTGATAAAGGTCGGATTGTAGCCTATCACTATGGCGGTTTATCGTATCGCGACATTGCTACTCGCGTTGGTCGAGATCCAATGACTGTTAGAAAAATATGGAATCAGTGGGTTCAGGAAGGTATTACGGAACGCCGTGCTGGATCCCAACGGCCTCGTATCACTAGCAGTCGACATGACAGGAATCTTATCCGCATGGCTGTAACGGATCGTGCAGCCACGTCTCGATCCCTAACAGATGGGGACGTTTGCAAGACAACAACCATCTGCACGAACAGTTGACGACGTTTGCAGCAGCATGGACTATCAGCTCGGAGACCATAGCTGCAGTTATCCTAGACTCTTCATCACAGACACGAATGCCTCCAATAGTGTACTCAACGACGAACTTGGGTGCACGAATGACAAAACGTCATTTTTTCGGATGAGTCCAGGTTCTGTATACAGCATCACGATGGTCGCATCCGTGTTTGGAGACATCGTGGTGAATGCACATTGGAAGCGTGTATTCGTCATCGCCATACTGACATATCATCCTGGGTGATGGTATGGGGTGCCACTGTTTACACATCTCGCTCACCTCTTGTTCGCATTGACGGCACTTTTAACACTGGACGTTACATTTCAGATGTGTTACGCCACGTGGTTCTACCCTTCATTGGATCCCTGCGAAACCCTAAATTTCAGCAGGATATTGTACGACCGCATGTTGCAGGTCCTGTACGGGCCTTTCTGGATACAGAAATTGTTCGACTGCTGCCCTGGCCAGCACATTTTCCAGATCTCTCACCAATTGAAAACATCTGGTCAATGGTGGCCGAGCAACTGGCTCATTACAATACGCCAGTCACTACTCTTGATGAACTGTGGTATTGTGTTGAAGCTGCATGGGAAGCTGTACCTGTACACGCCATCCAAGCTCTGTTTGACTCAATGCCCAGGCGTATCAAGGACTTTGTTACGGCCAGAGTTGGTTGTTCGAGAACTGATTTCTCAGGATCTATGCACCCAAATTGCGAGAAAATGTAATCACATGTCAGTTCTAGTTCAAATGGTTCAAATGGCTCTGAGCCATCTGAGGTCATCAGTCCCCTAGAACTTAGAACTACTTAAACCTAACTAACCTAAGGACATCACACACACATCTATGCCCGAGGCAGGATTCGAACCTGCGACCGTAGCAGTCGCGCGGTTCCGGACTCAGCGCCTAGAACCGCTCGGCTACCGCGGCCGGCTCTCAGTTCTAGTATAATATATTTGTCCAATGAATACCCGTTCATCATCTGCATTTCTTCTTGGTGTAGCAATTTTAATGGCCAGTAGTGTATGTTTCTGCATCATCGAGAAAAGTGTCAGAGCTGTAAGAATTTGGACTCGCAGTTGAAAGGACGTCTGCTCTGCTTCCCAATAGCTTTACCTCTGCTGCTTCTAATTAATCTTATTCTTTTCCTTTTATTTGCCTTCGCACCATATCTTCAAAAGGTCAGATCATCAACTATTGGGTTTATCAGTGTTAGTGGTACACGGGGGCCTTTCTGTCCCCACCCTTCCCATCTGGGATACTACTTATGCACCCCAACTCTCTGCATCTAATGCAGTCGTAGTAAAGGTGTTCCCCACCGCCCACTACTGGGCTTTACAACTGCCAACAGTTTCTTTGCTTTTCTTGCTTTTCGGTCATCGGTTTTCTGACAGGTTTCGTGCGGCCGGCAACGAATTCCTCTCCTGTGGAAAACATTTTCATCTCAGAGTAGCACATGCAACCTACGTCCTCAATAATTTGTTGCATGTATTCCAATATGCTTCTTCCTCCACAGTTTCTGCCCTCTACAGGTCCCTCTAGTACCATGGAAGTCATTCTCTCATGTCTTAACAGATGTCCTATCATCCTGTCCCTTCTCCTTGTCAGTGTTTTTCACGTATTCCTTTCCCCTTCGATTTTGCACAGAATCTCCTCATTCCTTACTTTATAAGTCCGCCAAAGTTTCAACATTCGTAGCTCCACATCTCAAATACCTGAATTCTCTTCTGTTCCGGTTTTCCCACAATTCATGTTTCACAACTATACACTGCTGAAGTGCGGACGTGCATTCTCAGGAATTTCTTCTTGAAATTAGGGGCTCTGCTTGATACAAATAGACTTCTCTTGGCCAAGAATGCCCTTTTTGCCAGTGCTAATCTGCTTTTGATGTCCTCCTTTCTCCATCCGTCATTGGCTATTACCGAGCGAGGTGGCGCAGTTATTAGACACTGGACTCGCATTCGGGAGGACGACGGTTCAATCCCGCGTCCAGCCATCCTGATTTAGGTTTTCCGTGATTTCCCTAAAATCACTCTAGGCAAATGCCGGGATGGTTTCTCTGAAAGGGCACGGCCGACTTCCTTCCCCATCCTTCCCTAATCCGATGAGACCGATGACCACGCTGTCTGGTCTCCTTCCTCAAAACCAACCAACCAACCGTCATTGGATATTATGCTGCCTAGACAGCAAAATTCCTTCACTTCATCTAGTTGGTGACCATCAATTCCGATGTTAAGTTTCTCGCTGTTCTTATTTCTGCTATTTCTCATTACTTTCTTCTTTCTTCGATTTACTCTCGATCGATATTCTGTACCCATTAGATCATGTAATTCTTCTTCAGTTCCACTCAGGATCGTATAATTGATATCCTTTCACCTTCAATTGTAAATTCACTCCTGAACTTTTATTTCCATGATTGGCTTCTTCTATGTATAGACTGAACAGTAGGGGGGGACAGACTACATCACTATTTTACACCCTTTTTAGTCCGAGCGGTAGTGTTTTCTAGAACATTTACATTAGGTTTCTGTAAAATTTTGAAGAATTATCTGGTAAGTAATTGTTGTTTTATGTTTTAACTCTTACCTATACTCACGAGAAGTAGTAAACCTTCCCTAGTTGTGAATCCACAAGCTCTCATATTCTGAGATGACTTTATAAAGGAAAGACAGGATGATAGGGAGCGTGTTAAGACATCGTGGAGTAACTTCCATTGTACTAGAGGGAGCTGCAGAGAGCAAAATCAGATTCCTAGAAATTGTAATAAGTCATATACAGATCAGACAACACGCGCCGTTCATAATAGGTGCGTGGAACGCTGAAGATACACACGTTTACAACAACCAGACAAATCAGCTGTGGCAGAACATTTTACAGATGCGGATCATTCGATGAACCAGTGACATGAAGATTTTAACATCCACATCTTCGTTTTGGGATTCCATTTTCAAAGACGCCATAGAAAATAGTATAACCTATAACTTAATAAGTAGAGATAATGATTTTAACTTGCTTAAGACATGGAATCCGACTATTAGTGAAATAAAATTGTAAAGAAGTCGTCAAAGTGTTACTGCCGCCTAATATATCGATGTCTCAACGCTTGCACGACAGGTCGTGCGTGTGTAGGTGCACCTCTTTGCCGCTGATCAGCATGTGTGACCTGCATGCGCAGTAGCGCCGCGATGGAGTATAAAAACCAGCGTTTGGCACCGCGTCATCGATCTTGCGACTCACTCTGAGATTGGCGAAATATTAATTGAAGTAGTACCTGCAGGGCTGCTTGCCCAACATTTAATGAGTGATGCTTTTGTATCCCGCCTGGTAGGCGGCGCGTGAACTGTGAACAACTGCTTCTCAAAATAGGCTGAGAGTGAAGGACGCAAGTAGGAGCAGGAAAAGGTAAAGTATTTCGGTACTGCGTGTAAATTTAAAGCACCTTTACCATAGGAAGAATATGAATAAATAAATTGTAACTTAACTTTGGCTGACATGAGCTCGTAGGTGCGAAGCTGTACATCAATCAAATCTAACATCGGCTAGAAGTTACGAAGCAATATCTGTAGTGACTCGCCCACTAGGAAATAGAAACAATGTTGCTAGGTCGTCTACTCGGAATCAAATGGATAGAACCTGGAGCGGCGGATAGAGGGCGCTGTCGTCGGTGTCCGTGTCGTAGTGCAAACCTAAGAACTTGTAACTACGCCGTGGCATCGTAGCTATCGATACCACAGATTCATTATACAGAGAGAAATTAAAAATGCACATCTAAAGTACTGTTGACATGCCCATTGAGAATGGTCCCGCCAGGCTTGGCAATGCGTACAAAAATTATCTCAGGTACGGCCGTTGCTTTTACGTGAGCAGTAATCACCGGCTACCTGTCCAATACTGGCGCCGTCAGCTCGGCCACAGCAGTATTTCTGTCCGCCGGTCCTCGCTGCTACACGGTGTGAATGTGGCACACATTGTCGTAGCCAGGCAGCACGCGCCACGGCCACAACGAGATTCCAAGTTGTGCAGTTGGCAGCCAAGGGACGGTGCTTTGTCCATCACGGCACAAAATAGTTGGTCAATTGAAAGACAGCCACAAAGTGAGTGACTGACACAGTCAAAAGATGAGATAGTTGAATGGACTTTCACATATGAATCAGAAAGCTTTGCAGCACTGGTACGAGTAGCGGAAGTATATTCGATTTTAAAGGGTGTTTGAACATACAGCCGGTGTTGCACAGATCATAATGCATAATCGTCAAAGAAGATAAGTGTCTCGTTTTGTTTGTTGTATCTGGAGAGGTTAGAAGAATCATGTATGTGTTATCTAAATGAAAGTCAGTCATCACATGTCAGTCTTCTGTTGCCTTTGTGAATTAGCTAAGCCCCACGCAGGAAGCTTGAAATAAGCTATGTAATTTTTATGACAGTGAGATACTGAAATATGATTGGGAGCCACAAATATGTGTAACACAATTGCCTTTCAAGCTATTACATGGGCCTGTTTACTAGAAATGCGTGTATCTTAATAAGGAATTGAAAAATATGAATGAACGAGATGATACGGCATTGAAATACTGGGCTATGACTGGTACAACTAAACATACCTTTTAGTTTAAAATCTCTGTATTCAGCTTATTTCTGAAAAGGCAGTGTGGCTTAGAAATGGCGAAGGAAGGGAAGGGACGTGGCTTAGGAATGCAGGAAAGGGAAATGTAGGAGGGTATGAAGGTAGGGAGAAGGTCCTCTGGAGAGCTAGGGACGTGGATTTGATCCACAACGGATTTTACGTGATAGTCACTGACGTACGATCATATTTGGCGAGAGTGGGTCAGGATATATGCTTTATCTTGGGTGAAGGGCTTATTTACGAGTATACCTTGTGATTCGTTTGGTCTTTTCCATAGCACTAAACGTCATTGCGAATACCCAAATGGCTTACATGTAAAAACGTGTGTGTGAAATCTTATGAGACCTAACTGCTAAGGTCACCAGTCCGTAAGCTTACACACTACTTAACCTAAATTATCCTAAGGACAAACACACACACACACAAATGCCCGAGGGAGGACTCGAACCGCCGCCGGGACCAGCCGCACAGTCCATGACTGCAACGCTCTAGACCGCTCGGCTAATCCAGCGCGGCTTACATGTAAAAATTACCAACAGGTATTAATTGATGTTGTTTTATTAGCCAACCAGTTTCGACTTTCCAATCACGCCACTTTCAGGCCTCTCACATGGATGACAGCAAGTACCACCCGTACATGTATAATACAAGGAACATGTGGTTTCGTAGATATCCGAACTTTATGAGATGAGCATGTGTGCTCTTCACACATGTGACATCAAATGTCAAACGAACGACTTAGGTTGTTCATTTGAGAGTTCCTGTCGCATTTGTGGAGAACGCACATACTCATGAGGTTCGGATATCAATGGAACCCGATACGAGAATTGGTGCCTTTTGCTACTCTTACTTGGTTTCATTCATGCGACATGAGTGAGGATGACGTGACTGGAACGTTGAAAGTGGATGCCAAATAAACAATGCCAATACTGTTGGAATATTATTATTACATTTCTTCGACAAGCCGATGTCCCACGGTCCTAAACTCATGGTAGAGTTACATTTATAGCTTCTACAGCCGCCGTAAGTGATAAATCGCTATGGTATCACATACCAAAGTTTTTAGAATAACACTAAAGAAAGCTTATAGGTCTAACTTCCGCATTTGAAAGGATCCCCATCACCATCCTCGTAAGACCACTCCCCTCGCTACATTAAACTCATTGGTGTGGTTTTGTAGGCTTGGTGTGTGACAGCAGCAAAATGTATAAATGCTTTGTGAGGTATATCAGCCATTTTTAATGCACTCAGAAACTGATATTAGTCTTAAAAACTGTATTTATTGATTGTTTATTGCCTTACGTCCGCATCTAGTGGTCTCATGGTAGCGTTCTCGCTTCCCGAGCAAGGTGTCCCGGGTTCGATTCCCGGCAGGGTCAGTGATTTTCGCCTGCCCCGAGACGACTGGGTGTAGTTGTGTCGTCTTCATGATCATCATTCATTCCCATTACGGACGGAGTAAGGCAACGGCAAACCACCACCATTAGGACAATTACCAAGGAGGGGGGGAGGTACTTTGTACCCTCCATAAACAAATTTAAAAAATTAATAAAAAATCATTAACTGTTATTGAATTACATTAATAACATATTATTGATGCACAGTCAGGATGCAGAACCTCAATATTTCTTTTAAAACTGTTTTCAAAAATGCATTTCACATCTTTCTCTTACTTCGTCATTTATGTTTACTAAATCTAATTATCTTGAGAAAAATTGGTGGTAAATGTCGTTAAGTACTATTAAAGTAAACTTTACTATAATTAAAAAATATTACAAAAGCTTGGGTAATATGCATATAGCTTAGGTACATAACACAGTTTTGTGAGAAGATTTATTCACCACTTTCATCGGAATATACTTCACACGTGGAACATACAATAGTTTCTTTGCTGTGTCTACCACGTGTACCTCTTAAACCTGTTTCAAATTATTGTTGCTTTGTTCACTTTGTTGTACTTTACTACTTTGGAACGGCTCGCACTAACATACAAACGACATCTACCTTTACCTCCATGACCTTCCTTTGCACAGAAGCTCTGCTCGATTTACCATTCGAGAATACCCTCCACACTTGAAAGTACAGGCGTTGGCAGTCCTGGAATATCTGTAGCCCTTTCTTCAGTGTATGGTTTCGTGTGCTGTAGCCTCAGTTCTTGAAGAAAAAGTCGTCACTTACAAGGTTTTTTAAAAAAGTTGTGTATAACTATTTACCGCAGCTATGTCCACAAGAGTATAGAAACCAGACGGTGGCCACCTTCTTGTTGCCCTCTTAGTTGAATGTTTCCACACCGTTTGACCTAGACGCTATGTCATAGACCATCTTCAATCTCATTATAATATCAATTCATAAGTGTTTTCTTCTTAGTGTCAGCAGGTGAACCAGTTGCAGCGTCTTAATGTTGAGATGATATAAACAGTAGATTTCTTTTGGGTTTTTCACATGGGATATAAGAGACAATTGTGACTGGAATATTTCCAGTACTAGTATCACTGAAAGTAACTTTACTAGAATATAGTTCTCGTCTTGATATATCTTTCAGTTCTTGAAGCAAATGTTTCCTATTAGCTTCTGATGTTCCCATGAGATTTTGCTTGTGATTCTTTCATAGATCTTTGGCCAAATCTATTGAAGTCTAATATCTGTCTGTGGTGACATTTGCCCTGATTTATGTAGAGGAATCACCAGGCGTTTGACCACATCTCCTGCGGAATTTTATTGTTGTGTACCATCATTTCTTTTCCCAGCATAAGGCTCCATATCTGGTTATAGCATGCGTATAGGTATACCGTATTTATCAGGTTTTTCCTTCATGAAGACATTCAACGGACACCTGCCACGGAACAACAACAAAATTTCATCACTAACAGTGAGCATCCCAACGGAATAATATTTTGGCAGTAATTCAATCATTTTATCAAAACCTTCTCGTATTGCAACAAACGTATCGCGTTCCCTGCGATCGCTTCGCGATTATCTGTGATCAGATCTTACTATTTCAGTAAGCTCCCGGAAAGTGGTTCGGCTCATGGTTTCAGTATAAACAAACCTTCCTGAAGCGTAGGACCGTAAATCTGTAACAGATGACTTACTGTCGTTATCCTTCCCCCATAATAATAAATTGCCCTACAGATGCCACGAATTCAAGTCTATCCGTGTTGGGTAGCTTCTACCTCAATGCCTCTTGACTGGTATGCTTTATTGCGATGTTGACAATTCAGTTTCTGGAGACAAACATTTTTCAAATGATTCTCTTATTGTTCCTTCTATACCTTTGTCCCTTATGCAATCTCTTTTTGTGTCATTATGTTCTGTGCTACTCGTCTTCTAACGCGAGGAGGTTTGCAGCCATAAATTTTTACAGCGCTTGTAATATACTTGTCACTTACCTCGGAAGCTGCGTCGTCATCAGTTTCGGGTACCCAGAATTCATCTTCGGTGTCTGTAGGTATTCTATCAATGTCCACATCTCGCGCACAACACGTTACTCTTCAGGTTCCACCGAGCGAGGTGGCGCAGTGGTTAGACACTGGACTCGCATTCGGGAGGACGACGGTTCAATCCCGCGTCCGGCCATCCTGATTTAGGTTTCCCGTGATTTCCCTAGATCACTCCAGGCAAATGCCGGGATGGTTCCTCTGAAAGGGCACGGCCGACTTCCTTCCCTAATCCGATGAGACCGATGACCTCGCTGTCTGGTCTCCATCCCCAAAAACAATCCCCCTCTTCAGGTTCACTCACTGCATCATCAGTTTCATCAAATTCCATTTGAGAGTCTATAGATTCTTCCTAAATCTGTGATATATCTAGGTCAGTAAGTGACTATTGATATATTTTCAATCACTGTTGTATCTAACACTGGACTAAGTACCACTGAACAGGAAACAATAAAGAACCAAAGCGAAATGAATCATTGTTGAGACCATTGTTGCTCTCAATCCAGAGGAATACAATGTTCATGTATTCTAAGGTCACGTAAAGCTATTATTTGTGGAGTAAGACGACCGTTGTGGGAAGTCACGTCTACTACCAAGAGGGGGGAGAGGAGGGGGCGGAGAGACTTTATAACCACCTGCCTTACTTAAATTTTGCGGTTTAGCTTGAACGTAGAATGTAAAACAACAGTACATTCTGGAAGATGACTTCATTAAAGACAATAAATACTTTTTACAAAATTTTAAAAAATAAAGAACCTGAGTAGATTTCAATATTTTAGGAAGGTGGGTATAAAGTACCCCCCCCCCCCCCTTTGGTATTTGGAGGGTTAAGTACCGGTCGGTATGCAGCGATCGTAATACTTAGTTTCTTCACGTGTATGTCCCAAGCCTTAGTACGTTTTGCGAATCTTAAAAGTATTTAGAATGATTATCGGTGACTGTAAAATTTTTATGAAATGCACGCTGTTGGTTTACATATCACATTACTGATCAGCTTCAGCCTGCAATAAGGTTTATCTGTTTAAAAAATTCAACTACCACGGTGCACATTTTAAACGGTTTTAGCATTCAGAGGCTGTAGTTAACATATAACAGCGACATCTGCCGACTGCAGGCTTTCGTCGGTTCAGTATACGAAATAGACTTAATCTATTAAGTGACACAAATTGAAATGTTGTCAGATATTATCGCTATAAAATGAAAAGGCTTTCGGACACATAAGGAAGGACACACTGTTTCGCAGCTGTTAACAAAAATTAATTTGTAAAGCAAGTTTGACCTTAGCTTTTTCGACGGGTCAAATTTAAACTGTTACTGATGTGATGCAGCTAAATACCGCTGAAATAAAGTACCTACGAGCGTGTGCATAATGTCATGAGACCACTCACCATATTGGTGGCTTAGCCGAGAGCGCTGACCTGTTAGTAGCTGGGAACCTAATCGATAAGCGAAATGTCAGGCTAACGAGCTATTCATGACAACGTTTACGGAGGCTTTACATACTAGAATGAACTAGGGCCTGTGGACACGTCCGTAAGATTGATTACGGTTTCAACAATGTTGGACGGAACATATCACCCGATAAAGCTGTGGTATCACTGTAAAATAATCTCGGTTTCACTGCTACTTGGAAATGTCTACAATGACAGTACGTGGAAGTGGCGATTCGTCATTTAACACTAATACCAGTTCTGGGAGTTTACTGACAGTATCGGGAACAAATGAGGCTGCTTTCCTGCGAAGCTCGCTTACGTATGTTGAACATAAATAAAATTGATCAAAATCTTCTATATCTACATCTACATGGATCCTCTGCAAGCCACACTGAAGTGCCTGGCAGAGAGTTCATCAGACCGCATTCACAAGAACTGTCTATTACTCCAGTTTCAAACAGCGCGAGGAAAAAACGAACAGTTATAACTTTCCGTGCGGGCTCTGATTTCCCTTATTCTATTATGTGGATCATTTTTCCCTACGTAGGTCGGCATCAAAAAAATATTTTCGCATTCGGAGGAGAAAGTTGGTGATAAAAATTGTGTGAAAAGATTCCGCCGTAATAAAATAAAGCCTTTATTTTAATGATGTACACTTCAATTCCTGTATCATGTCAATGACACTTTCTTTTCTACATCCCTATGATACAAAACGTGCTGCTATTCATTTAACTTTCTCCATGTACTCCGTGAATCCTATCTGGTAACGATCCCACACCGTGTAACAGTACTTCAAAAGAAGACGGACAACCGTAGAGTAGACAGTGTGTCTAGTAGATTTGTTTGATCTTATAACTGTTCAGCCAATAAAACGTCGTCTTTTTTCGCCTTCCCACAACGTTTTGTGTCTGTTCTTTCCACATTCAGTTGTTCGTAATTGTAATACTTAGGTGTTTAGTTAAATTTACGGCCTTTAAATTTGACTGATTTAGAGTGTAACCGAATTTTAACGTATTCCTTCTAGCATTCATAGGGATGACCTCACACTTCTCATTACTTAGGGTCAGCCGGCCGGTGGTGGCCGAGCGGTTCAGTCCGGAACCGCGCGACCTCGACGGTCGCAGTTTCGAATCCTGCCTTGAGCATCGATGTGTGTGATGTCTTTAGGTTAGTTAGGTTTAAGTAGTTCTAAGTTCTAGGGGACTGATGACCTGAGATGTTAAGTCCCATAGTGCTCAGAGCCATTTGAACCATTTTTTGAAATTAGGGTGAACTGTCAAGTTTCGCACGCCACAGATACCTTTTCTGAATTGTTTTGCAATTTGTTTTGATTTTCTGATGACTTCGTTAGACGATGAACGACGGCACCATCTACAAACAACCTAAGACGCCTGCTCAGATTGTGTCCTAAATTGTTAAAATTCATGACATAACCTTCGACTGTCCTTTATTTTGATCAATTCGCTACTACTTCCGCCAAATGACCATGATCAAGCTAAGGTGACATAAACGGCAGGAAAGTTATATCATAATTTGAACAAAAATAATTTGCTCTTTTGAGCCCACCATAGAACGTAAAAAAAATTACAATAATAACAATAATAATAACGTTTATGTTCTATGGTGGGCTCAAAAGAGCAAATTGTCTTTTTCAAATTATGAGACAACTTTCTAGCTGTTTATGCAAACTTAACTTGATAGTGGCCATCTGACCGAAGCAAATAGCGAATTGTGCAAAATAAAGGACAGCCAAAGATTTCGCAATGAATTTTAACAATTATTTGGCGGCTGAATATCCCCGTACGCGAACATATGCAACCATACATGTCTAGTAAATAATTTATACAGGTAACCAAAAGCACAGGACCTATAAGGCTACCTTGGGGAACGTCAGAATTAACTTCTGTTTTTACTCGGTTACTTTCCGCCAGATACTACGAACTGTAACCACTTTGACAGGAAATCACGAATCCAGTCACTTAACTTATACGATATTCGACAAACACTCAATCTGATTACCAGCCACTTGTCAGGTACAGTTTCAAAAATCTTTTGAAAATCAAGAAATACGGAATAAATTTTAAACGCCTAGTCATTAGCATTCGACACTTCGTGTGAGTAAAGAGCTAGTTGGGTTTCAGAAGAACGATGTTTTCTAAATCTGTTTTGACTATGTGTCAATAGACCATTTCCTTCGAGATAATTTATAATGTACAAAAACAATGTATGTTCCAAAATCCTGCTGCATATCGAAGTTAATAATTAGAGCCTGTAATTTCGAGGACTATTTCTTCAGCCTTTCTTGAATACTGGTATGATCTGTGCCACTGTCCAGTCTTTCGGTATGGATCTTTCGTTGAGCGAGCGGTTGCATATGATTGTTAAGTATGGAGCTATTGCGTCAGCATAATCTGAAAGAAACCTAATTATTATACAGTCTGGATCTGAAGCTGCTTTTAATAAGTGATTTTAGTGGCATCAGTTCTCCTAGGATACCTAACTTACGCTTGCTGCCAGCAGTTCTTGTTTCGATTAGCAGCACTGTCATCGATAGTATTTCCAATGCTATCGCTCATAGAAGCCATTAATTTGACTTGTTGCAAGCATTCTTTGCATAGAACCAGAATTTCTCTCCATTTTCTGCCAGGTTTCGAGACTACTTTCGTTGTGGAAACTGTTATAAGCGCGGGGTCTTTACCATTCGTCTCATATAGGGTGCCTTAGGGATGCTGCGTTCTCTGAATGCTATACCACAATTCAAATGTTAACATCAGTATTTTTATTTCAATAACGCAGATTGACAATCTGAATTTAGAACAAGTGTCGCAAGCGATGGACGACATGGAAATAGTAATGTTCTTCGCTAAAGACGAAGTCCATTCAAGCCATGGGTATAGATCACTAATAACTGTTCTCGTAGCACACTCTGCTATGCCATGCTAATACTCTGCGAATACTGTCCACTAATGTCCGGCCAAGGCTGGCAGGAGCAGCACTTATATTCACTTCGGCTAGGTGCTCCTCCTATCGTGGTAATATCCTGGTCAGCGCGCTATTGGACGACGTCGATTCCATGGCCTTCTCTTCTCTTGCGTTCCTCATCTTCGTTCCTGCACATGTGGTTACTCCAGAACATTCCTCCCTCCCCCCCACCCCCTCCAAAAGCGACGGACCGTCGTCGTGTAGGGAGTGCGACCGTGGCGGGGAAACAGGAGTGAGGGCGCCAAGTCGGGTTAGAAGCTGCGGCTGCAGGGGACTTCAAGCTACCAGCCATACCCCGCCATCCGACCTGCGCTGTGGCAGAAACGTCCCCCGAAAAACGACCACTTTCTGCTGCCATGAACCAGATGAAGAACCTGGTGACTGCTGCGGCGTGGGTGGGTCCAGCTCCATCGGTAGGACGGGAGGAGACGGAGGAGGCGCAGTCTCCAACGGGTCGTCCTGCGGTGTCGCGATGACATCCTCTGGTCGCTATTGCGGCCTTGCTGTCCTCTGTACCCGTGAGTCTGGGAGAAGAGAGACTGAAAAATCATCATGTACATATAAGAGGCGAATGAAACCTGGTAGTCAAGGGAAGGCAGGATTCGGTTACGATTGTTGACGGGGCCGTAATCTGTTACTATTGTTTGCCTTTTACGGTTACAAACAATTTATTTTAAACCAGTGATTCCAAACTCAACGAGAAATAAAAAAATAGCACACGTTATTAATGAAGGAACAAAAACTTTGTGTTCAGCCTTACGGCAAGTCTTGTCATGGGGGAAGCCACGTCAGAGAAGTCCACCGCATGAGCGTCTAGGAAAATGTTTCCAATGGTATGCGATCTGAAGTTTTCCCGGCGTATTTCCAATTTGAACAGTTCTCGGGTATCCGACCAGGTAGCGTCGTAATTTCTCCACAATATTTCGGCAGACGTACACGCTGCCATCTTCAGGTGGTACCTGACGAATGCGGTGCTGTTCGTGTCGGCGCCCTATATATACTAGCCGTTAACCCCTCCGCCGTTTCCAGTGGTGATTTCCCGTTGCCTTCCACTGATGATGATGAAATTATAATGATGACAGCACAACACCCAGTCCCTAGCCGGAGAAAATATCCGATCCAGCCGGGAATCGAAACTGGGCCCCTTGGCGTGTCAGACCGCCGCGCTGACCACTCAGCTACCGAGGCGGTCTAGTGAAGTACTAAACAATTGTGAAAATAATAGTGTTAGGTGCGTGCAGCGTTGGCCAGTAGCTGCAGCGCCGCGTTGAGTAGTGTAGAAATTTGCTGCGTCTGGAACTGAAACATCTGCAGTAGCTGTGTGGCTTCTAACGCTTGTGGCTGCGGCGGCTGAGCAGGGGGCGGGACAGGTGGGTATGTGACAAACTTAAAAAGCCAGACGAAATGATGACAAAAGCAAAGAAATCTTCTGCAACACCCACCACCTGAAAACACTGACTAGTAAAAACGACAAGAAACTGTTAAAGCAATTAAGTGCCCCTGCAAAGTAAAAGCAAGAGAGAATTCAGGCGCCAGGACAACATGAATGAAAAGATCGTGGCTGTCAGGCACTGGGTTTAGAGGATTCTCGTAACCATAATGTTGAGTCCTCGTTGCCAAATGTGAGGTCTTGCCCACTCGTCTCGTATAGGGTGCCTGAAGGATTCTGCATGCTCTGCATGCTTTATAACAATTCAAGCAAATAACATTAGTAGTGTTATTTCTATACAGCAGATTGACAATACTTGACTCTGAATGAAGAACAAGTGTCGCAAGCGATGGGCGGCATGCAAACAATAATGTTCTTCACTATAGACAAAGTCCAATCAGGTAATCAGGCAATGGGTATGGATCACTAGTAACTGTTCTCGTAGCACTCTCTGCTAAGCCATGCTGATACTCTGCAAATACTGTCCATTAATGTCCGGCCGTGGATGACAGTAGCAGCACTTATATTCACTTCGACTAGAGGCCGCTCCTATCTTGGTGACGTCCTGGTCAGTGCGCTATTGGCCGATGTCGTTTCATTGCCTTCTCTTCTCTTGCGTTCCTCGTCTTCGTTCCAGCGTTTGTGGTTTTTTTTTTTTTTTTGTCATCAGTCTACTGACTGGTTTGATGCGGCCCGCCACGAATTCGTTTCCTGTGCTAACCTCTTCATCTCAGAGTAGCACTTGCTACCTACGTCCTCAATTATTTGCTTGACGTATTCCAATCTCTGTCTTCCTCTACAATTTTTGCCCTCTACAGCTCCCTCTAGTACCATGGAAGTAATTCCCTCATGTCTTAGCAGATGTCCTATCATCCTGTCCCTTCTCCTTATCAGTGTTTTCCACGTATTCCTTTCCTCTCCGATTCTGCGTAGAACCTCCTCATTCCTTACCTTATCAGTCCATCTAATTTTCAACATTCGTCTATAGCACCATATCTTAAATGGTTCGATTCTCTTCTGTTCCGGTTTTCCCACAGTCCATGTTTCACTCCAGACGTACATCCTCAGAAATTTCTTCCTCAAATTAAGGCCGGTATTTGATATTAGTAGACTTCTCTTGGCCAGAAATGCCTTTTTTGCCATAGCGAGTCTGCTTTCGATGTCCTCCTTGCTCCGTCCGTCATTGGGTATTTTACTGCCTAGGTAGGAGAGTTCCTTAACTTCATTGACTTCGTGACCATCAATCCTGATGTTAAGTTTCTCGCTGTTCTCATTGCTACTACTTCTCATTACCTTCGTCTTTCTCCGATTTAATCTCAAACCATACTGTGTACTCATTAGACTGTTCATTCCGTTCAGCAGATCATTTAATTCTTCTTCACTTTCACTCAGGATAGCAATGTCATCAGCGAATCGTATCATTGGAATCCTTTCACCTTGTATTTTAATTCCACTCCTGAACCTTTCTTCTAATTCCATCATTTGGCGCTTCAGTGTATTACCGCTGCGTGTGGAATAACTTCCCACGCAGCAGTATCTCCCAGAAGACTGGTTCCTCGCCAAGCTTCCACTGCCTAATCTCACCCTGCTCCCGCACATCCAATTTTGGGTTTCTCTCTATCCCGATAAAGCCCGATGGAAACTGTAGCTTCTATGTATGTTTTTTCACAGTCTGTAGAACGGTCAAGTTAAACACATACTTTTATTCCCCGATAAAGTATTAATTTAAAATATAGGTGAAGAGAAATAATAGCCTCAAATTGTTGCTGAATCGTGGGGGATAACGTGAAATGGGGAACGTTTCTTTTACTAAAATTTCTGAAAAAAATATGCGTTGTAACGGGTAAATTTCGCCTGCTTTCATTTAAATTATAGGCTTTGTCGCCTCACGCCATCAGTGGTGTATTGCCGGCCGCGGTGGTCTTGCGGTTATAGGCGCTCAGTCCGGAACCGCGCGCCTGCTACGGTCGCAGGTTCGAATCCTGCCCCGGGCATGGATGTGTGTGATGTCCTTAGGTTAGTTACGTTTAAGTAGTTCTAAGTTCTAGGGGACTGATGACCACAGATGTTAAGTCCCATAGTGCGCAGAGCCATTTTCAGGTATTACCCAATACTAAGAGTCTCGCCGGCCGAAGTGGCCGTGCGGTTAAAGGCGCTGCAGTCTGGAACCGCAAGACCGCTACGGTCGCAGGTTCGAATCCTGCCTCGGGCATGGATGTTTGTGATGTCCTTAGGATAGTTAGGTTTAACTAGTTCTAAGTTCTAGGGGACTAATGACCTCAGCAGTTGAGTCCCATAGTGCTCAGAGCCATTTGAACCATTTTTGAACTAAGAGTCTCGGGTATGGGAGAATGCAAATATGGTTTTGTTTATTTAATAATGACTCAGAAGAGGTGGTCCGGTCGTGGTAAGAGGTACGAATTTCCGGGAAGCAGGGCAGGTAAAGCGCACCAAGGAAAGAGGCCACAGTGATCCAGGCTTTCGAAGGTATGAGACGTATGCTTGGCGCTGCGACCCGTATTCATGTTAAATTTCATTCGTTGAGTTATTTTAAGTATATTTTAGAGGATTTATGCACTCATTTTGTTCTACTTTTGAGCTAAAACATAATGTTGTCTTTCTTTAGTTTCAGCTTTAATACTTTAGAAAAGCGTTCGTTGTTCCATAGGATATTTTCGCAAAGATAATCTGACAGTCATAAACCTCGGTTGATTGCTACAATCTGTTGTGTCGTCTATAAGAATCGGGTATATCCCTACTGGGCGGCTTGTGATTCAACCTATAGGGTATTGCAATGCTTCCACAGTGTTTGATATTAGGCTAAATTCTCTTAGGATCAATATTCAATATCTGGAGATCGCTTCGATCGGCCGCCAGATGTGTAGATGATAAGAATTATTCTCCTACCACACAATGGTGGTGACTAAAATTCATAATGAGGCAGTATCAAAAGTGGGATGTTTACCATAGCGTGTGTAGATTAAATTAAACTGTCATCCAGAACAAGATCTAGTATTCTGCGTGGTTTCTCGCCACTAGTAGGGCAGTTTTAAATTTGGTACAGCTCACATATGATAAGTCATCTAACATCTGCAGGAATAAGTGGGAAGTGGCCATATGTTACGTTATACTTAGCTATGTTTGGTGTTCATTCTACGTTTGTAGTGCAGCAGTGTATCTGGATAGGAACCAGAGTTATGGTTCCCTTTCTGCTGGCTGTAATAAGATTTTGAATAAGACAAGTCCTTGTTTACCTGTTGCCCGTCTGGAGTAGCCCCTAGTTATGTAATATTTTTCGTAATGCTTCTCCCTGTATTGAATTTATCTCTTCTCATGGTGCCAATTGCCTATTCGCATGTTGTAATTCCTCCTCCAGTTTCAACAGCATTGCCTCGCATAATGTCATGACGACACGTTCTCATATGAAATTAGATAATCCTGTAATCTTAAGCCGTTCGCATATTGGACTACATCTCAGTATTTGATGCCCAAGATATCATGTACATATTCCTCAATTTTTTGGGTCATCAGCATTCTGACTGGTTTTATGCAGCCTGCCCCAAATTCTTCTACTGTGCCAACCTTTTCATCACAGAGTACCACTGGCAACCTACGTCCTCAGTTATTTGCTGGATGTACTACAATTTCTGTCTTCCTCTAGAGTTTTTGAACCCTACAGCTCCCTCTAATACCTTGGAAGTCGCTCCCACATGCCTTAACAGATGTCCTACCATCCTGCCCCTACTCCTTATCAGTGTTCTCCACATAACCTTTTCCTCTCTCATTCTGGACACAACCTCCTCAATTCTTACCTTATCAGTTCAAATAATTTTCAACATTTGTCTGTAGAACCACTGTAAGGTGGCAGCTGAATGAGTTGTTATGACTTCTGCACCACTTGTTAGCAGCACACACAGTGGCTGCGCCAAAGACCAAGAAGGCGTGAAGTTTTACAATTATTTATTCAACTTTCTTTACAATTTCTCCCTCGTCGTCGGTGCCCAGCCTTGCGGTTCCCTCCGCCTGGCTGCTGCTGTGTAGATTCTCCGACAGTGCACGCAACGCGCGCCGCTGGTCGCACTCGGAAGCCTCGGCCACCAGCGCTCTGCTGAAGCCAGGATGCGCTGTGGTTGAGCTGAACTCGTCGACGCTCGGCGCCCCAGTACGGGCACGCCCACGGAGCCGCGTCACCGTAAAGGTGCGTTTACACTGCCATTTGTATCGGCACATGTATGAGATACATGTATATGCGACTTTGCGACATGTATCGCGACTTGTATGAGTTGACAAGTATGAACCTCATACATGTATGAGCGTGCGTTTACACTGGTTGATATGTATCACTGTGCGATAGCTTTCGACGACGATTTGGAAGATACCACATTTTTATGTGCTGGTACACTTGCTCTTTTGGAAGATGATAGGAAGAAAAGGCGGAGGAAGCGTAGACGGTGGCAGAGAGAGTTTCTCGCGAATTAACCCTAAAGGATGGCGCATATTTTAGAAATTATGTTAGGTTGAGTATGGAGGATTTCCGCGGTTTGTTATAACTTGTGGCTCCTCTTGTGTCCAAAACCAACGCAAACTTTCGGGAAGCGATTCCACCAGAGGATCAGTTGGCAGTAACACTCCGTTTTTTGGCCACTGGGGATTCCTCTTGAAACGAAGATTTCATTACAAAACATTTGCATTGTCGCGCGATTGCTAATGCCAACGTCTCACACACGATTGTCGGCATCCGTTGTCAACATTATCACGCGAGGCCGCCGGAATAATAGCAAAAATTTGATATACGTGCCAGATGCATGAAAAAATCATAGAATGTATTACATACTCTGATTTACATAAAACTTTTACCTTCACTTCTTGGCATAAAACTTGCACAATAGCCTCGCAAACACGAAGAATAATGTGGCATATGGCACTTTTTGATGTCCTATGCAGATACATTAACGTCGAAACGATAGTCGGCACCTCCAAAACTCAAACAGCCGCCAAAGAGCCTGGTACTACGCATGCGCTAATCGTCAAAATAAGCGGCGGGCGACAAGAGGACAGGAAATGATAGTACTGCGCATGCGCGAGTTCTTCAAATGTCGCTCATACATGTCGCGTATATGGCCAAAAAGCGTTATAAAAAATGTATATGCGACATGTATGAGCTCGAGGGTCCGCATACAAGTTCCGTGAATTTTTGTATGAGGTGATGTATCGCGACATGTCAAATTGACATGTCGCTCATACATGTCGCGATACATGTATCCCAGTGTAAACGTACCTTGAGGTCAGCTGCCGACGCCTGCTGCACCGGTGGCTGGGAAGCCGTCAGTCGCAATGTCCGCGAGGTCCCGTCATGGATGGACCACGCGCCATGGGGACGCCTGCCGTGAAGTCCGCGCGTCAGTCCCCAGCGGCGCCTGTGACCAAGACCGCGCTGCAGCCGGTCCTGCTGGAAGTTCTCGCTGTAGTTAGTCAGCCATGGTGCCGACCAAACTCGGGCCTACCTCCACAGCTGAAGTTGACATCTGGCGGGGAACGGATGACTCCTGCGAGCTGGAACAGACTTCCGGAATCGTCACCTACGAAGACTGAACATTCGGACACAGACCACGTCCGTCCTCAGATCCGAACTGCTTCCTAATGGCCTCTGTCTGTTGCTGCCTGCGCGCCACTATTTATATCCAGCAGGAGGACGTTTTTTACCCTTGGTTGTAGCTTTTTGTTATTACTGCCACAGTATATTGCAGCGTAACTTAGCGTGCTGGCCTCACTTCCCCTTACTCAGCACTCTCCAGGCTTCGCTCGGCGCTCGGTTTGTGTGCGTCCTTGCGTCGGTCTGGTGGTAGACTGCTGCTGTAAGCAAGGCTATCTGTGCCTGCCTACTTCGCAACGCCTCGGTCGCCAGCGTGCCTCTATTTTGTCATTCTCCACTGCGTGAAGCAACGATTACTACATATGGCCGCAACAGAGTGTTAATTTAGCAACTTAACTGAGATTTTATATATCATAACAAGTAGATGGATATGTCACCAGACATACCTCAGTGACAGTGAGCAGATTCGCCTATCAAAATGTACTGAAAGTTATGCAGAGGGATGACACTCGATTAGACGGTATTAACACACTGAAGCCAAATCCTGTGTGTCAGTGAGCAAAAGGTGAAAACAGCTGCTGGAAGAAACGTTTTAGTTTGGGGGTGGACGCAAGTTGCGCCGTCACAGCTCGCATAAAACGAAAGGCTTCTAACAGGGGTTGATGACCTGCAATGAGGGAGACAACGGACGTACCGAGCGATACAGCCAGGGGAGCAGGTATCAGCCCAGAGACAGAGATGTTCTTTAGAAAACTGCGTTGGGGAATTTTCTGATGGATACAAACAGACCAGCGATGCAGCTGATCACGTGAAAGACCTATGGTATTCTTGTGACATATGTGAGTAACTTTTAGGAGTCAGTAGCGGGCACAAAATGTCGGAGTGGCTGACATAAACTCTGAAGGAGAAAGGACACGATATTTTTACGCAATTTAAAGGTAGGCCATTTACGATTGGTGGGGTAGTTTCCACAAGATGAAAGGAACGCTCCCATTTGTCTGAAAGGGCCATGACATGAAGCACCAAAGGACACAGGTGAGGGACAGCTTGCTACGAAAGACACAATACCAGAAACTTCTGGGACTCTCCTCTGAACCAGCGTTAAGTGTAGAACAGGGCGCATCGTGCTCTGTACGACGGTAAAAGTGGACTATTTATGTGAACACTGTGTTCACTTTGGCTGATATTCAGCTAGAAATAAGTGTCCAAGAAATAGAAAAGCAACTGGAATCACTCAATAGAGGAAAGTCCACTGGACCTGACGGGATACCAATTCGATTCTACACAGAGTACGCGAAAGAACTTGCCCCCCTTCTAACAGCCGTGTACCGCAAGTCTCTAGAGGAACGGAGGGTTCCAAATGATTGGAAAAGAGCACAGATAGTCCCAGTCTTCAAGAAGGGTCGTCGAGCAGATGCGCAAAACTATAGACCTATATCTCTTACGTCGATCTCTTGTAGAATTTTAGAACATGTTTTTTGCTCGCGTATCATGTCATTTCTGGAAACCCAGAATCTACTATGTAGGAATCAACATGGATTCCGGAAACAGCGATCGTGTGAGACCCAACTCGCCTTATTTGTTCATGACACCCAGAAAATATTAGATACAGGCTCCCAGGTAGATGCTATTTTCCTTGACTTCCGGAAGGCGTTCGATACAGTTCCGCACTGTCGCCTGATAAACAAAGTAAGAGCCTACGGAATATCAGACCAGCTGTGTGGCTGGATTGAAGAGTTTTTAGCAAACAGAACACAGCATGTTGTTATCAACGGAGAGACGTCTACAGACGTTAAAGTAACCTCTGGCGTGCCACAGGGGAGTGTTATGGGACCATTGCTTTTCACAATATATATAAATGACTTAGTAAATAGTGTCGGAAGTTCCATGCGGCTTTTCGCGGATGATGCTGTAGTATACAGAGAAGTTGCTGCATTAGAAAATTGTAGCGAAATACAGGAAGATCTGCAGCGGATAGGCACTTGGTGCATGGAGTGGCAACTGACCCTTAACATAGACAAATGTAATGTATTGCGAATACATAGAAAGAAGGGTCCTTTATTGTATGATTATATGATAGCGGAACAAACACTGGTAGCAGTTACTTCTGTAAAATATCTGGGAGTATGCGTACGGAACGATTTGAAGTGGAATGATCATATAAAATTAATTGTTGGTAAGGCGGGTACCAGGTTGAGATTCATTGGGAGAGTGCTTAGAAAATGTAGTCCATCAACAAAGGAGGTGGCTTACAAAACACTCGTTCGACCTATACTTGAGTATTGCTCATCAGTGTGGGATCCGTACCAGGACGGGTTGACGGAGGAGATAGAGAAGATCCAAAGAAGAGCGGCGCGTTTCGTCACCGGGTTATTTGGTAACCGTGATAGCGTTACGGAGATGTTTAATAAACTCAAGTGGCAGACTCTGCAAGAGAGGCGCTCTGCATCGCGGTGTAGCTTGCTCGCCAGGTTTCGAGAGGGTGCGTTTCTGGATGAGGTATCGAATATATTGCTTCCCCCTACTTATACTTCCCGAGGAGATCACGAATGTAAAATTAGAGAGATTAGAGCGCGCACGGAGGCTTTCAGGCAGTCGTTCATCCCGCGAACCATACGCGACTGGAACAGGAAAGGGAGGTAATGACAGTGGCACGTAAAGTGCCCTCCGCCACACACCGTTGGGTGGCTTGCGGAGTATCAATGTAGATGTAGATGTGGAAGAGTCGTTGAGCTCCGATAGCAGAGAAACTAAACAGCCACGTAGTTATTAGATCTTGCGAGAATTCAGAGGGCGTTGAAGTATACACGCTGCTCCAACAGTCAACGTGTATATCGCCATGTTTTCCAGACTAGGGATGAATACATGACTTCTCGCCTAACGAGAAACGTAGGACAGTTTAACCTGATAAAAACAGTAAATATTTTGATTAGTTTTTATAGGATTTCCAGAAGACCAGAGCAGCCATGCAGCCAACAAAATGGCACAGCTAAAGATAAATGCTGCTCGCTGAGGCGTAAAATTGTTGGATCACCAGCTTGCATCCACTGTGAACTCGACCAACATTGAGTAATCTTTTGCTCATCTTGTCACCAAAACCTACCATCCTCCCTAGACTTGATTGTCATCCTAAATGGTTCCGAACTTAGAGCAAGAATCGGGTGATTTGTCGTAATATTGCTCAACTCAGAGAGTGCATCACTGTCTAGAAGTAAGAAAAATCAAGTGGAGAAACTTCTATTTATATTTAATATTGTTGTGTTCAGTGTTATTTCTTCTGAACAGGACGTAATACGTTAACTTGACAACTATCCTGAAATTGTCATGTCACAATCTATGTAAATCCGTGTTCTTCTTTGCCAACAACTCAGAAATTAAACATATTTTACAGGTAAACACTGATGTGCTGTATTATACGAATAGGCGTCCACTCCCAGCCCCAGTAATTTATTCTAATAACGTTAACGCACTCACAGGGCTTTTTTGCTGATGTCTGACGACTGTGAACAGGAGTGGAGTGTCAGACCACATCACAAGTGCTTCGATTCTCTTCTGTTCCGGTTTGGCCACAGTCCATGTTTCACTACGTACTGACGTAGGCCTACATTCTCAGAAATTTTTACCTCAAATTAAGGCGTATGTTTGATACTAGTAGACATCTCTTAGCCAGGAATACCCTTCTTGCCATTGCTATTCTGCTTTTGATGTCATCCTTGCTCCGTCCGTCACTAGTTATTTTGTTACCTATTTAGCAGAGTTCCTGAACTTCATCTACTTTGTGACCATGAATCCTGGTGTTACGTTTCTCGATGTTCGCATTTCTGCTACTTCTTATTACTTTTGTGTTTCTTCGATTTACTCTCAATCCATATTATGTACTTCATTCTATTCAGCAGCTCGTGCAAGTCTTCCTCACATTCACTCAGGATAGCAACGTCATCAGCATGATTATGTCAATGATATCCTTTCACCTTGAATTTTGATCCCACTCCTCAACCTTTCTTTTATTTCCTTCGTTGCTACTTCGATGCACCGATTGAACAGTATGGGAGAAAGATTACATCCCTGCTTTACACACTTTTTAATCCGTGCACTTCGTTCTTGCTCATTAACTCTTATAACTCACTCTTGATTCTTGTACATATTGTATATTATCCGTCTCTCCCTAAGCTTACCCCTATTTTTCTAGGAATTTCGAACATCTTTAACGCTGATGTGCCGTATCGTAGAATAGGGTTCCACTGATAAACCCCAGTAATTATTTCTAATGGCGTTAACATACTCATTAGAATTTACAACCTTTTCCAGATTGTTCTTTAGTCCTGCTTCCTTTATCAACCGCAACGTCAGAATTGCTTCTCTCGTGCCTATACCTTTTCTAAAGACAAACTGGTCGTCATGTAGCACATCCTTATTTTTCTTTTCCATTCTTCTGCATATTATTCTCGTCAGCAACGTAGATGCATGAGCTGTTAACCTGATTGTGCGATAATTCTCTCATTTGACAGCTCTTGTAGTCTTCTTAATTGTGTGGATGATATTCCACCTAAAGTCAGTTGGTATGTCGCTAGACTCGTATATTCAATCGCACATTCAAGACACCAGCTTGAATAGTCTTTTCTTTGCTACCTCTACCAACGATTTTAGAAATTCTGATGCAATGTTATGGATCCCTTCTCCCTAATTTGATCTTAAGTCCTGCAAAACTATTATAAATTCTGATTTTAGTACTTCTAAATCGACTCCTGTTCCTTCTTGTATCATCAGATAAATCTTCTCCCTCATAGAGGCTTTCAATGTATCCTTTCCACCTATCCACTCTCTCCCCTGCATTTAACAGTGGAATTCACTTTACATTCTTAATGTTACCACCCTCGCTTTTAATTTTACCGAAGGTTGTTTTGACTTTCCTATATGCTGAGTCGGTCCTTCCGACAATTTCTTTTTGGATTTCTTCTTAGTTTTCATGCATCCATTTCGCCTTAGCCTCCCTGAACTTCCTCAGCGATTTGTACTTCTGTATTCCTGAATTTCCCTGAATACTTTTGTACTTCTTTCTTTCATCGATCAACTGAAGTATTCTTCCTGTTACTCATGGTTTCCTTGCAGTTACCTTCTTTGTATGTATGTTTCTCTTACCAACTTCTGTGATGGCCCTTTTTAGGGATGTGATTCCTCGTCAAATGTCCTGCCTACTCAGCTATTCCTTATGGCTGTATCTATAGCCTTACAGAACTTCAAGTATATCTCGTCATTCCTGAGTACTTCCGTATCCTACTTCTTTGCCTATAGATTCTTCCCAACTAATGTCTTTAACCTCAGCCTACATTTCATTACTGCTGCATTGTGATCTGAGTCTATATTTGCTCCTGGGTACGCCTTACAACCCAGTATCTGATTTCGGAATCTCTGTCTAAGTATGATGTAATCTAACTGAAATCTTTCCGTATCAGCCAGCCTTTTCCAAGTATACCTCCCGTCATGCTGTTCTTCAATAGAATATTCGCAATTGCTAGCTGAAATTTATTGCAGAACTCAATTGTCCAATTCCATTTTCTCCTCTAACCTTTTCTTCTACTCATTCCCCTACAACTGCATTCCAGTAGTCCATCACTATCAGATTTTCATCGCCCGTTACGTACCGTATTACGCTGTTCCCCCCGGTAGCTGAGTGGTCAGCGCGACAGAATGTCAATCCTAATGGCCCGGGTTCTATTCTCGGCTGAGTCGGAGATTTTCTCCGCTCAGGGACTGGGTGTTGTGTTGTAACAAACATCATCATTTCGTCCCCATCGACGCGCAAGTCGCCGAAGTGGCGTCAAATTGAAAGACTTTCACCCAGCTAACGGTCTACCGGACGGTAGGCACTAGTCACACGATATTTTCACTGCATTACGCTTTCAATATCCTAACATACTTTCTCTGTCTCCTCGTCTTCAACTTGCGACATCAGAATGTATACCTGAACCATCGTCGTAGGTGTTGGTTTGCAGTCAGTTCTGATAAGAAGAACCCTGTCAAAGAACTGTTCAAAGTAACACATTCTCTGCCATACTTGCTTATTCATACCGAACCTTACTCTTGTTATACCCTTTTCTGCTGCTTTTGATATTACCCTCTACTCATCTGTCCAGAAATCTTCGCCTTCTTTCCATTTCGCTTTACTGAAATCTACTACATCCAGACTGACCCTCTGCACTTCCCTTTTCAGATTTCCTCGTTTGCATACAACGTTCAAGCTTCTCACGTTTCACGCCCTGGCTTGTAGAATATTATTCCTTGATTATTCAATCTTTTTCTCATGATCACCATCCCCTTGACAATCCCCTCCAGGATATCAGTCTTAGGTTCTGTTCCGGAGACTTTTGGCAGTGGAGAGATCATCATAACAGTTTTTCAATTACTGGTCGCATGTCCTGTGTCCTGTGGAACCTCATGCCATTGATCATTGCTAATTCTTCCGCCTGTAGGGGCAATTTCCCACCCCTATGGCAAGAGAGTTCCCCGAACCTCTGTGCACTACTCCGCCTTCTTTGACAACGATGTTGGTAGAATAAGGCTGACTTCTTGTGTCGGAAATCTTCGGCCGCCAGTCTCGATTATGAATCAAAATTTTAAGCAGTGGCGGGTTTCTAAGTAGGAGCCGAGGACATTCTCATTATTAATCAAAGACGCTACCCTACTCAATTACATTTAGTAGCACCGTAGGCAGAAATTAATCTTACCCTGTATCATTCAGTGTTGGACAGTCGAGAAGGCAAGGGAAATTATATGTGAAGATCACAAATGTTAACAAAATTAAGTGAGTTACAATGACCTATCTTGTAATGTTAACCAGTCCCAAAATGAGAATGTTTGTCCACATTCCTTCCTTGAGAATATCAGGAACTGATAGAGAGGAGTCACATTTGTGTCCTCAAGGAGAAAAAGTTGTTCCTTCTCTTGGTCTGATTAAATTTATGGAAAAATTTCTCGAGATTTCTCTTTAAAAGACGTCTCATCCATGCTATCCTAAACAAAGGTGTTACCCGTTACCATTTAAATACTCGTAGCTAGATACACTCACATTCACACACATTGGAAGAAAAGGGGAAAAGTCTCAGCATCATTGAAGTCGCCACTCAGCTTCCAGTTTCGGGGAACGGTGTACCCTAGTGAGTGAAGAACAGTAAAGACGTGGAACAATGGGCCAAGCAGCACTGAGACCACGCAGTACCGATACAAAAAATAAAATTTGGCACTCTTATTTCTGTAGCCAGTCGTATTTATGGTTGCGGCAAACAAGGGCCGTTCAAGTTAATTGATTAATGGTTTAGAGTTAGCTCGTTGTTTTAATTTATAAACTAAATGAAGAGAAAATTAATTATTTAGTTTTCAATTAAATGCAGAGTGTTCATTTTGCTCGTTTCAGTAATTACTGCGTGTTGCTGGGACTATTGCAATTGAGTAACGCTCCGAACGGCGGTGTCAGATTCATATCCTAAGGCCATAGTAATGAAATTTCTGCTCGTAAGTTGATGTTTAGAGGGGTTTCTATTTTAGGTCTTTAATAGCAGCGGATCACCGAAGTTGCACTGCATAAAAAGATCAATGGTCAAATTTCAGCTCGTGTTGTAAACCTTGTCCAGTTTATAAAAAGTGGAGTCGCCGTAAGTGAACTGACATACGCTGATTCAGTGCCCTGCTTCTCTTATTTCTCTGTAATCGAATCAAAACCCGTTTCAAATTCTAAAATTTGTTGAAAACTTGGTAATTCATAATCATTCGAATGATAATTGGTGCAGTTGTAGCTAAGCGCAAAACCAATGAACCTGATAATAACTGTCGATGATCTCAGTAATGACATATAAGGTTCGACAATAAAGTAATGAGACTGATTTTCTTTGTAAGATGTGGCAACCCTGTAGGCTTGCGTAGGCACAATTTCTTCGACCTCGGTCTATAAGCTACTTTTAGTCCAAGCGGCACACCGATGCAACTCCTCAGTCGTGAGCTGTGGTGTAATAAGCTAACACGTATTTGTGTCTCTCGTCACGGAAATGGAACCACATAATATTGCGTTACGATATGCCATTTCTTTTTGTGTTAAACTGGGTGGAAACGTGATGACAACTTACGGTAAGCTTCAGAAGGCTTTTGGAAAGAGGTTGTGTGAAGAGCTCAAGTTTTCCGTTGGCATAAAATGTTTACTGAAGGCAGAACGAATGTTGAAGATGAAGACCGCAGTGGACGATCATCAACATTACGGACGGATGTCAACTTCGCTAGGTTGCATGAACTCGCACGATCTGATCGAAGAATATCCGTGAAAATTATTGCAGCAGAGCTGAACAGAAATCGAGAAACGGTTCGTCTAATAATAACTGAAGATCTTGGTATGAGAAAGATTTGTGCAAAAATGGTCCTCAAAAATATCACACCACAACAGCGAGAAACACGGAAAAATGTGGCAGCCGACCTGTTAGAGCAAACGGAAATCAATCCCGAATTGTTGAGCTGTGTTATCACTGGTGATCAAATTTGGTTTCTTCAGTACGATCCAGAGAAAACGACAAAGTTCGCAATGGTGCTCAAAGGGATCACCCAGACGATAAAAAGCTCGGATGTCAAAGACAAAGTGAAATGCATGCTTGTGTGCTTCTTTGATTCCAAGGGAATTGTTGATAAAGAGTGGGTGCCTCCTGGACAAACATTTAACCAATATTACTAAAAAGATATTTTACAAAGACTTCATAAAAGAGTTCTCCGTGTCCATGATAACATTGTTGATAATTGGATTCTGCATCACGATAATTCGCCATTCCACACTGCTCTGTCAGTACAGCAATTTTTAACCTCAAAACAAATATCAGTACTACTACAGCCACATTATTTACCAGATATCCCTCCGCGCGACTTTTTTCTATTTCTAAGAGTCAAAACGGCGGTCAAGGGACACTATTTTCAAACAACAATAGATGTCCATAAACTTGTGACGAGGGTGCGGGAGGATATTACAGAAGATTAGTTCCAGAAATGTTACCATCAATGGCAGAAGTGCTGGAAAAAGTGTGTGCAATCAGAAGGGAACTACTTTGAAGGAGACACCACTAAACTTCACAAAAACGGTAAGCAACATTTTTTTTTCACATCAGTCTCATTACTTTATTGTCGCACCTCGTATTTGCACTATCGAAATGAACGCAGAATATTGGATTAAACCTCAACCCATCCAAAATGCAACAGGTATTGGTTGGTCATTCTAGGCTCATTAGCCCGAAATATCGGGAATATTTATCCGTAAATCGGAGAAATGTCAGCTTCACTCCTACAAAAAATAGTCTAGAAGTAATAGTGGAAGGAAGTATAAACTTTACTCAGCACGTAACTGGAATGCACGAAAACGCAACAGCACCTCTGCGTGCCCTGCAAAAATATAACCCGGAAAAGAAACTTGTATGTACACTTAGCTTCCAGTTACTGACTGCCACTATCTAATCCTTCAAGGCATTTCTCAGGAAAGTTCACGGCACTCATAACTAGTTATGAATGCCTGTGTCCTTTATATCTGCGATGTTCGATTCGTTGATCATATTTCACCATCACACGCACAGCTATCATGACTGCCAGCAGACGAGCGGAGAGTTTTCCATATCCTTTGTCTTCTCTTCTCTCTTATCAGCCGAACACTGTCCCTCATATATCTCCTCGGCCTTAACGCTTTTATCTGAACAATATGGCAGAAACTCCCGTTCCCAGCAGAGCAAAATCCTTTCCGCCTCAATCCTTCGTTCATTCACTTCCTCGAAGTCCTTCTCAGTAGTAGGGACACGACTCTGGAATAACCTACCACATCGCATTAGAGGACTGATTAACATCTCCAGCTTATAATAATCCTACCACAACAAAGGTCAAAAATTAATTATGATTGTAGTGTTGCTCACGGTGCTAAATATTGCATTTTCGGGCTACAACAAAGTTATACTATGTGGCAGGTGTCAATAGAGCACAGTTAATAAAGTCATTTCATGAAATAATGGATAAACTAGACACTCATCTTTTCGTGTTTCCCACGCTGGTCTCGTTGTGAACTCATGGCTCAATCGTCGAAAATCTAGGTGGTGATGATTCCAAGCTCGGATTCATAGAGGCCTAGGTGTTATTCTGCGATGTTCAAAAGTTTTTATCGATGTGTTTCATAAACCATTCTTTTGCAGGTTAGGACAATGGTGATGTAAAAAAGTAATCAGCACTCTGAATTTAGGTTACACTTCTTTTTTATTACTTTTGTTGCAACATCACATCACAATATAAAACATACTTGAAAATATCTTCCTCACTGTTAAAGTTCACATTTGATAAACTGAGTACGATTTGCGTCTTTTCAACATGACGACCAAGACTTGACTCCCCAATGACCGCTTACGCGCCCAAAAATCAGAGTTACAAGTACGCCAAAGATCATAGTGACAAAAGAAAGAATACACATAAGAATAATATCATTGCAATATAAACATATCGATGTATCAAAGTACCTCTACATTAATGAAATCGAATCTGAATGTTGTCACAGACATATGTTAACTATTCTACAGAAACACAGTATAATATTGCTGGTATCGAGAGGTTGAGGTGAGGTGCCGTAATGGTTACGTAATTCATGTACCATTACAAGCTATAGAGGATAGTTAATGATACATCTACTAAAGCAATAAAACTGATTACCACTGTCCCTGTACTTACTTCGTTACAATTGCTCCTTCTACCCAGATCTTCCTTTTCTCACAGTATTCGTTACTGGTGTAGTCCCCTAAAATTTCATTTTCCGAAAACTCGTTATATCAGAAAATGTCATCTCGTACACCTGTAAATTCTTTTTGTAACTGCCACCATCAGTGTTC
This sequence comes from Schistocerca americana, assembly GCF_021461395.2. NCBI lineage: Eukaryota > Metazoa > Arthropoda > Insecta > Orthoptera > Acrididae > Schistocerca > Schistocerca americana. The sequence goes on from NC_060124.1 coordinate 126,843,013, forward strand.
TTATTATTTTCATCTCTCTTATTATCATTATTGCTATTAGTGGCAGCAACTGCAGTAACACAGTTAACGCCAATATTAAATTCATAAGTTCATAGTCATTATTCTTTAGTTACATTGTCCCTTCATACATTCAAATCATGTTAATATTATTTTTCACATTAAAATTGTCTTTTCTTAGCAAATTTCGATGGAAAATTGTTTTCTATGGATGAAACGCCGGTCCGATGTAAAAGAAGGCCTGATAGCATTAATCAGATCAAATTAAATAGATAAATAAATGTTTCAGATGTGTAACATGTTTCAGCAGTTGTATTATCGCGCTATTTTTAAACCGATCCAATCATAAATGCAGCTCTTCCTAATTAAGAGCACGAAATGTGTGGTATGTTACAGTATTGCAGTTCACTCACGACCTACACAATGCGAGCGTGTGAAACATAGCAGGCTGGGACGACACTGTGCAGAATCTATCTCCAGCGCACAGAATGATTTCCACGCGCTCGCGCTGAGATATGGAGTGCGGTTAACCGCGGTGCGTCAGAAACGGAGCCTGTGGCCCGGGCGGCATCTCCCGGCTGTTGTCGCTTCACTGGAGGGAAAAATATCCAATAAACTGTTTTATGCGGCCGTTTAGCCTTGCGGCGTATAAAAAGGCCATCAATATTGCGGGAAACGCTTTCATATCTTGTGTTCTGTTGTTACTTACGTCAATTTAGTCGCTAGACATATTTCACTTTCCGACGTATTTGCCGGCGTTGGGTCGTAAATCGTTGCTGCAACAAGACCAGCGGTTTCCTTACGTTGTCGAGTAAGTATTGTACGTAATGCAGTACGCTTTTCCGATAATGTACTTCATCATGATCCGACACGGAATTCTTTAAAGACTTCACTCGTTGAAGACGTAAGCGAGAGAATTGTTTTAATTCCAACAAAACGCAGAGTTTATGTGAATCTGCTGTCAAATCGACACGCAGTAATGCGGCCAAAAAGATTTACCTCTACGCATATTCTCTGTAAAAAATTTCGCGTATTATTTGGGGAAGAGTACTAGACACAGTGAATGGAGTAAAGTGTCTCTCTCTCTGTAAATTACAAAATAATAAAAGCAAAGATAATTGTTTTAGGTAGTGAAACGTAACATTCGTTAATCTTTCTGCATAGTTGTGCAGATTGTTTATTTTGTAGTTTTCCAGAGAGTTGCAGGACCGAGCTCTAGTTTTTAAATATGAAATTATTCAAGGTAAACGAAATTTCTATCAGTGTAGGTTCTGGAACTGGTAAGTTCAAGGTTTTACGGGTAAACGGAATATGGTGTACATAATTGTCAGCGTACATACAACATTTCTTGATGTAGAATGATTTTATAAGGGAGGTGCTCAAATGGCTGCCTGTTTTCCGGAACGCATAAGTCAATGCTCCTTCTAGAGGATCTGAGGACGAGATGTAAACTATTAGGCAGTACAAATTGTTTGAGGGACTCAGCGCTCCTCAGGAATAATCCGCACGGTCGTCCAACGTGGGAGCAGTCTATTTCTGTCTGTGGGTGTCTAAAGAAAGATAGTTATGTTACCAAGCCCACAAAGGCAGGTACAGGAAGCTGGTCGCTACGTAACACCAGCAACTATCTCGTCCGCAGGCCATTTAACAGATGCACTGAGTTGTGCTTTATGAAAATGTGAACTCGTTTGAACATCTTAATTAAAAAAATATTCCGTCACCGTGCCATCCGTATAAACACAGAAAACTATGTACACCATTTTCCATGCATCAGTGAAACTAAGAACGTTTCTAGTTCCTAAAATAAAATCGTTAGGGACCTGATTCAATAGGATTTCTACCGAGTTGATTTACAAATATCAGCAACATGATAGAAAGTATTGTGTTTTATTTGAAAAAGTCTATCTTGCTGCTTTAACTCCTTCGAAAATATTTCAATGGGATATTTTCACAATTCTGCAGAAATATTAACGATTCTTACGTTCATCTTTTAAAAAAATTGTTTCCATTTATCATGTGAGCTACACTGAAAAATACGTCATCTGAAACGCCTTGTACACACCACATTCATTTCCACTTCCCTCTTGCATTCACGGTTGATGTGCTGGGAGAAACACTGTCAGAAAGTCCCCACAAAGGGTCAATTGTTTGTGATGTAACCATCTCCACTATTTTCAAGATTATATGAGAGGAAGCAGAATGCTACTTGAATTATTTTGTGATGTACAGACTATTAATTATAAACCTGTACCTGCTATGCAAATGGGTTGTACATCTCTGTGGTACTATTGCTCTTACTAAACCAACCCCTGATTAAATGCCACAACTGCGCTCCCTAAACAAACCCCTGACTAAATGCATTACAAATCTCTCGATATTCGATTTCCTACCAGTCAATCCTAGTCTGGAATACGTCTTTCCCATAACAAGTTTTTTTACGCAGAATGAAACTTTCACTCTGCAGCTGAGTGTGCGTAGATACGAAACTTCCTGGCAGATTAAAACTCTTTGCTGGGCCGAGACTCGAGCTCAGGACCTTCGCCTTTCGCGGGCAATTGGTAGAGCACCTGCCCGCGAAAGGCAAAGGTCCCGAGTTCGAGTCTCGGTCAGGCACACAGTTTCAATCTACCAGGAAGTTTCAAGTTTTATGTGATTGTTTCACTGCATTGAAGCAAGTCTATCTAGAGCAAACGTTCTCATCCCTGGATACCCATTGCGACACATGTTCACTGCATCAAGATTTGGTCGCCCTCTGCCACTTTTTCTCGCCACACTTTCTTCCGTTACCAGGTTGACACCGCAGGATGTGTCGTGCCTATCGGTTTCCTATACTAGTCAAGTTGGTCCACAATTTATTTTTCTCCCCACCTCGATACCTTTTGATTATTTATGCAATCTATTTATCTAATATGCAACATTATTTTGCAGAATCGTATTTCGAAAGCGGTTATTCTGTTTTGTCCGAATAGTTTACAGTCCACGTTTCACTGACACATAAGCCTACACTCCATACAACCGACATCAGAACAACTTCCTAAAAAATTTAATTTCAGTGGTGCAAAATTTCTGTCTTTGAGAAGCAGTTGTCAGCATATTATACAGCCTGCTTTGGCCACCCAGTAATCGGAACTGATCAGCTAATTTTAATTTAACATTTCCTATTCCAATTATGTCAATATTACCTGAATTACTTCGCTTATATTCCAATATCAGTTACTGATTTTGGTTGAAATTCATCTTATAACCTGTTTTCAGGCTGTTAATCATCACCTACATATCTACTTTCTGACCATTTAAAATCCCTAACAGAATTAAAATATCATCGACAAAACTCAGACTTCTGTCCCAGACTTTAATTCCCGTTACTACTTCTTCTTCTTTTCCTAACTCTTCTTCTTTTCTTTTACTCCTCGTTTTGTACAAACACTGAAGAACATTGGAGGAAGGGCAGTGCCCTGTCTCACTCCCTTCTCAGCTACTGATACGCTCTCACGTCCTTCGACTTTTATAAATGCAGTCTGCTCTCTGTACAAGGTTTCCCGTCACTATGTTTTACCGTTACTATCTTAAGAACTTCGAACAGTTTATTCCAATCAAGAATTTAGTTCGTCCGCTCTCGTAGAGCCAACCTTCGAGCGTGCACCTACGCTGTGGCATCGGAACTATCGGTACCACACTCTCCAAAAATAGTGAACGCCAATCGGCCCCCAGCTATTTACTTTTGTTCACAACACCATAATACTTTCACGTTAAAGTATTTTGCTCAGTGATACCCCAGTTTTCGTACTTCGTTTTTGGTCAACCGAAACATGTATTCGCAGGATCTCACGCTATAATCGCCGAGTATTTTTTCCTGACTATCTGAAAACACTATCATGTACCAACAAGTAGCGTTTAGGTCTGTTTCATTTTTCTTTTTGATGAGTTGAGAGAGGGTACAATAGCAAATATTAAATACTTTTGCTGTTTTTCTAATAGAGTAATCGCCCTTTCCTCCATTTTCCAGACCCAGTGTGGCTACTCTCTGCATCACATCTATAAGTGTCAAGCCCTTTTCTGTTTTGCGTTTCTAATGGCGCATTTTCTATAAAATAAAGTACAAGAAAGTAAAACTGTATACTGAGTAAACGTAAAATACAAGAACAAGTAAAAGAAAGGCATTGCATTATCCAACAATCATAAGAATTCGACCTAAATAAGAGCGGGTAAGTTGCGGCACTGTGTTGCAACATGCCCCACATCGCACTTCCGTATAAATCACCCCGAGTATGACATTAAACTAAAAGTGCTTACTACACTGTCAAACTAAGGGTGATTGTAATTAAAGTTATACTTTCAAAACGCTGTAGAAATAACACCATTGCTCAGAATGATGTCAAACTGCAACGGAATATTATCGAAAAAGGGGGAAAACGTATGGCAGAAGAAAGAGAAATAGTGTGAAAATTGATCAATGGATGGTGCTGTATGTATCAGAATACGTAAATGAAAACACCTCTCATGCGAACGACCCAATGAAGTTAGAATACACAAGCCAGGTACATTGCTTTTCCTCCTTTAGCGTCTGCGACGTTCGCAGTGACTGTCTCAATGCAGGATCACGCTTGGCTTGAAAACTATTTACAAGAAGCATGACTGTGGACACTTCGCTCTGCCGAAGTTCCAGGCACTGAGAAAAGGCGTTGGCCCGATGACTGCCGTGGCTCTGGAAGAAATGGTTCTGAAATTCAAACGACAGGTTCTTTCGATATGCAGTCTGGTACAGGGAGGAAACGAAGTGGCTCAACGTCGGTGGAAGTAGTGGCCACAGTAATGCAGAAGGAGACGAGTGTTGGTGCGCAAACACGTAGTGCACGGAGAATTGCCCGAACACTGGACATACCCGTGAACACGGAGCGTCAAATCCTACGAAACATCCTTTTTTGCTATCCATTCAGAATTACCCATGTGCACGAATTGCTTCCTGTTGACCTGCCAGCAAGACAGATCTTTTCTTTAGAGTTTCTTGCTCGCATGGAAGAGGACAATGATTGGCCGTGGAGGATTTTGTGGACAGACGAAGCCTACTTCCATTAGGCAGCATATGTCAGTGCACAGAATAGGCAACGGAAAATCCACATACAAATCAGCCACCACCACTTCGTTCTGAAAATGTCACTGTGTGCGGGTTTAGGGCTTCATTTATCATAGGGCCAATTTATTTCGAAGAGACGGATGCTTCCCGGCCTGTTACCTGTACCGTCACTGGAATGCACCTTTTGCGCGATCATGTCATTCCAGCTCTCCAACAGCGTGGATGTGTGGATGGGATCATTTTTATGCAAGATGGTGCACCTCTGCACATTGCAAATCCAGTTGAGCAACTGCAGAAGCGCCATTTAGGAAATGCTAGAATTATCAGCTGCCATTTCCCTATAGCCGGGCCGTCCCGATCAACTGGCTGTGGGGCTATGTGGAAGGTGTTGCGTTCAGTCTTCCGATTGCAAACTTAGCTGCATTGAAGACACGGATTGCGCAACACTTTCTGAAAGTGACCACGAAAACACTTGGATCAGTTGTGGAACATGCTGTTTCTCGATTTCAACTTGTTACAGAAAACGGTGGGCAGCATATTGAACTTGTTTCGCGCCAGTCACGTGGAAATTAATAATCCGATTTGATTTTTATTTTGATGTGGTTGATGCTTTTAATGCTGTTTTTGGCCTAAGGATTATTAAAAACCGATTTTACCCAGCCTTTGTGATATGACCTTGCCGTAGTGGATGGACTTACGTAGCTAACAGCATCACACCTATACACCCATGCAAATTCAGTAGCACAGTTTGTTTAACGTCAAACGCACACCTTAAGTATTGTTGTATGATTCATTTGTTATTTGTACTCGACCACTATTAAATTATGATGCTTACAGCACCATTTATTGCTACATTTTGTAACTATTTATTTTTCTTCTGCCATACGTTTTCCGCCTTCTCCGATAATATTCCATTCCAATTTGACGTCATTCAAACCAGTGGCGTTGTTTCTACAGCGGTTTGAAAGTTTAACATTAATTATAATCACCCTGTATAAAATAGTAACGATTCACCACTTGTGGAATCTAAGGTTGGTCACCGAACGTTTTATTATATACACAACGTTTTTGAAACTATATAAACAGTTATTCACCAGCGACGATTTCTATCAAAGAAAGAGAACACAAAGAAAAACGGCTTCTCGCACCGACATTGACCATCGCAGTGTGGATACAACCCAGTTGACAATGCCTCCACACGTTGGCAGCACCTGATGGGATACTTTTTTCATGATAAAATGTTGCAATTTCCCCTGCCCAACATGCCTCTTTCACCCCTAGTACTTGGAACGATAAACAATGGTATGGGCAGGATTACGTAAGACGTCTCAGATGCCCCGGGAAAGCACGATGTGCTCGCTGATGTAATAATTATAGGCACAATACTGCTCATTTCAACAGCCATTGTATACTTCCTATTTTTCTTTGTTCATATAGTTCGTGACGAAACTTTGAGGTCAATAGATTTTGGGCATACCTAATACTCACTGAGGTGGCCTGCAATCGCGACGCCATTGCAATATTTACTTCGGGCTTCCCATCCACGTTTCACGCTTCATACCGATTTCATACACTTGATGGGTTGTAGCAATTTAAGCAGCCAATTAAATCTGTTTTAATGCCAGTAAAAGCCATGCCTATTACAATTAGTGCTGTTTCTTGGTGTCTGTACTCTGAACAGAAAAGAAATTCGATCATTAATATAGAAAATTTTTATTTTTCGTTTAACTGAATTCCTTATCAGCTTGAATAAGATACTAGGAAGAAATGACAACGCAGCCTTTACGTCTCACTACGTTACATAAGAACAATTTAAATTTCTGTTTATTTAATTAATTTATCTATTTAGCTGTGTTCTGTGAAAATATATTAACTCGTCTGTGATGTCACTCGTCGTCCCACTTGCTTTTTGTAGTTATTGTACCTGATATGTTGCTGCTTTTTTGAAGAGTTAGAGCTGCTTTTCACTACTTTACTACTTAATTAATTATATAAGTCACATTTGGTACTATATGGCCTAATTGTTTTCCTGAAACAATAATTGCTGCTCATTTTGACATTATGGTTGACACGCATCTTTCTTCGCGTACATGTTCAACTAAATGTACGTCCCTGTAATGACAGACAGTATACTCGTATCTATTTCTCGTTTTACTGTGGCGTCCCCTACATGTGCACTACGATCAACTTCTTATATTGTTAAGCGGTTTTTGAACTGTACGGGATGACGTTTACGAACATTTGTTTCATGTGTATCTGTTGGACCTGAATTTCATTAGGAGATAAGAGTGTTATTTCATCATTCCTAAGTGGCACAACATTGGTTTCCATATTTTAATTTTTTTAAATAATGTATCGCTTAATGGTTCGATCTTTCTGGTTCACTTTTTCTCAGGCTGTCTGGTTGTCTTATATTACGTTTTACAGACAAATTTACATTCACCTGTACATTTTAATATATTGTAAATATAATTATGTACCTACGTTTTTGTCTAACAACTTAAATTATGTTAAATGTAAATAAATCTTCTGATATGGACTTTCTTATTGCGTAGACAGTGTGTTTGTACACTACGTTACTAGTTTCGACAGGACTAACCTGCCATCCTCAGATCTTCGGAGTATAGTTAATGACAAGAAGCAGTGAGATAAATCGCACGTTTGCACTCGCACCACCGTAACGGACTCATAATAAAAAGAGAACAAAACATTAAAAAACATAGGTTTGTCCTCATGGCAAGACAGAGTCATACAAGTGTGGCACATCAAGGAGCTCTGCGTGTGTGAGTGATGGCTGCCTGCAACATACTGCCACAGGGCAAGGCAGGGCGGTATGAAACCAGACACATGCCGCACTTCTACGTATGATTCTAACCTGCCATCAAGACACATATAGAGGGTGTGATTCAAACCTTTCAAGACTTAACTCAGAGCTATAAATTTATTGGACATTTAAGTACAGCGGACTAAAATTCTTCAAAATATGATCCTTCACCACCAACACAGCGCTTGCAGCGCGTCTTCCGCTGTTCGTAGCCTTTCTGGGAGGCCTCAGGCGTCATGCTGTCAAGGGCTCTCGTCGAAGCCTGCCGGATGGCGTCGATGCATTCGAATAGCTTTCCTTTTAGGCCTGTCTTGATTCGATGGAAGAGGAAAAAGTGACGTGGAGCCAAGTCGGGACAGTAGAGTGGCTTCGTCAGTGTTGCCACCTTGAACTTGATCAAAACTTCGGCGGCAGCGCACGACGTGTGAGGGGGCGCGTTGTCGTGGTGGCGTATCCAATGGTCCTTGATCGCCGTGCGGAAGCGGCGAACTCGATCCCTCAAGCGACGGAGCAAAATGGTTCAAATGACTCTGAGCACTATGGGACTTAACTGCTGAAGTTATCAGTCCCAGCGAGCTTAGAACTACTTAAACCTAACTAACCTAAGGACATCACACACATCCATGCCCGAGGCAGGATTCGAACCTGCGACCGTAGCGGTCGCGCGGTTCCAGACTGTAGCGCTTAGAACCACTCGGCCATTCCAGCCGACGAGCGGCGGAGCACTCCAGGGTAAAAGTCATCTGTGACAGTCTCTCCACGAGCAACAAACTCCTTGTGAATCACTCCTCTACCATCAAGAAAAACAATCAGCATGGACTTCACACACGACTGGCTAACGTGAGCTTTCTTGGGCTTCGGCGAGGAAGCAGTGTGCCATTATGAACTTTGACGCTTCGACTCAGGATCGTACTTGCAGACCCAGATCTCATCACAACCACTTTCTCCAGAAGGTTCGGGTCAACATTCAACCGTTGTAGCATTTCCTGGCAAACAGTCATGCGCTGTTTCTTCTGATCAACCAACAAAAATTTTGGCACCAGTTTGGCACACACTTTTCGCATTATCAAATTCTCCAACACAGTCCTCCACACCGTACTCTGACCGAGTCCCAGTTCATCGGCAATTAATCTAGTACTAATATGACGGCCATTGTTTAAAATTCCCCGCCCTCTCTCCACATTTTGATCCGTTACGCTTGATGATGGCCTCCCAGAGCGATCGTTGTCTTCAACATTCCCTCGGCCGTCTTTGAAACGTTTGTTCCACATGAAAACCATTGCATGGAACATGGCTTCTTCCTTAAAGGCCTCTTGAATCATACCGAGAGTCTCCATGGCGGTTTTGCTCAGTCGCACCCAACACTTAATCGCATAACGCTGCTCCATTTTCGCCTCTCCCACTCTTCGGCCGAGGTCAATGACACGCTATCACGCTGAAAGCTATGCACTCTCCAGGGTTCCAGTGGCAACTGCCGCAGCGTCAGTTCGTTCCCTGAGACCCCCCACTACTCGCCCACCTGGTGGAACCGGTCCGCGCTCACTCCCCTGCTGACAAATGAATCAGTCTTGAAACTTCCGAATCACACCTTGTACAGTTTTAACGTTCTTTTCTCTTTTTATTACTTTTCCGCGTAGATGGCACGAATACAAACGTGCGGTTTGTCACATAGCATGAATTCAGAAACTGTACCCTGTAGATCTGAAGATGCCAACTTAGTCCCGTCGAAACTAGTAACCCAGTGTACATACACGCAGTCAAAGCAATAAGAAACATCCTATCATAAGCTTTCTTTACACTGAATTAACTGATCGATGTACAGCGAACACTGTCAGGTATTGATATTTTATGTTAGTTTGAGGCACTGTTGTACTGCGTTGTTTTGCCACGTAGTCGACTGCCGGTGAGATAGTGAATTCTCAAAGAACGTAGCAGTGTTTGAAAGAGAAGCATTAAGTGGTGTTGCTTTTTCATGTTACGGAATCTGCAACAGTGATTCTTTGTGTGTGTGTGTGTGTTTGTTTTGCTGCATTTTACAACAGAAAAATCCATGTGTTCTTGACAAAGCAAGACAATTAGCCGAACAGTTAATAAATTTACAAAACGACATTTCTTCCCTTAGTGATCACGGTACATGTCACGATGTGTACGTTTCGGGAGAAGGGGTATGTGGAAGCTTTGCCGGGACGTCGCTTTTTTATACGACCCTTCTCGCCCCTCTCCCCAGCACTCGGTGTCTGAGTTTGACGGCAACATTTTCTGTGTGCGACGTACCAGCCCTGTGTCTAGTGCTAGCTCGAGCAGCGGCAGCCTGATTACTGTGCTCCCCCAGCGCCTGATTTACGTCTTCATTAAAAGGAAGCGGCCGACAGATATTGCGAGATTGAGTCCGGACAAGTTTGCGCAGCGTCTGGAGGCGCGCGGCGAGGCGGCGGGGCGGTCCAGGGAGCCACGGAGCCGGTGTTCCGGCAGCGGCAACGGCAGCGGCGGCTGCAGCGGAGGGTCGTAAAAGCCGGCGAGAGGCCGGCAATACGTCTGCCTGCCGGGCGCCGCCGCGCTGAGGCGAGGGCCCTGCGTAGCCCGAGGTAAGGGCCCAAACAGGCGTGTAAGTGGCGACCCCGCGCTCTGCCGACGTCTGCACCGGCGGCTGCACAAAAGCGAGCACGCGTTTGATGCCGCCACCTGCCGTTTCCTCTGATTTATTATTACCAGGACTGACAAGTCATACCTTCGAGGGAATCCCGAATAATTTGACTGAAATGTGTTAAACAAGAAGCACCAGAAACTTTCTGTACATAATCCTCTTCAATTTTTCATTAAAGTTTTGCAAAATATTTGTGGGGCAATTGAAAACGCTTACAACGATTAATATGTACAATAAGTAAGATCACATTACTTGCTATTCACTGTGGCGTTCGCTGCGTTATTCAGTGGTTTCGTATGTAAGTAATTTGTAAATGAAAATGATAATCTTATTTTATTACACTGAGTAGTTACTAAATAATTTTTCTCCTACCTGAAGAGTTGGTCAAGTTGCTAAAGAACTCCAAGTTAACGTCGTGTTAAAATGTTGTCTGTAAGTTGTGTAAGTGTCACTAAATCACAGTTCATACAACAGATTCTGTACAACAATTGATTATGAAGGAAACAGTTAGCTTTAGCAAAATGATCATTAAAACCACCGAACATCAGCCGCGCACAACACTGACGTATGTTACCTGAAACAATATACTTCGCAACTCGTGCTCAATTAATTTCGGCTCCATAAATCAGCTAGAAAAGTTTGTTATATGGATCGTGCTGTGAGCACTGTTTTTTAAAGAACCAATCTGATTCGAATTATTTTCATTAAAATGAGTTAGCGACCACCAGTGCACATTTGTAATTACCTTCAGCATTTATGTTTGCAGAGTTGCGTAATTTGAATTTGCCACTGAGGTAATTGTTAACATGGCGGCAGACAATTGATAGACACTTTCTATCGTTAGAGCAAATTGGATAAGTATTTGAACTGCTTATTAAACTTTACTTTCGTATTGTGCACTATTTAGACTTCATCAAGCAAACATTTGATTTTTTTCTGAGGAAAACATAGACAAAAAACGCAATACAAATCGCTATCATCAATGGCTGCGCTCCTTGCAGCGGAAAGAAATAATTAATACAGATAATGCTTACTGAAAGAGGAATTAAAGTTACAAATAATCATTCACTCATATTATAATAATAATGAACTCTATTCTCAAGTAATAATTAACAAATAATTACAATTTCTTAACAGACATCCGTTTGGTATGCGTTTTGCGTCCTGAACCTACAAAAGCCAACCGACAAAATATAAAAACAAAAGAAGACAAACGCAGACCATAAAAGGAATTTACAATTATGATTGTCTTTGTATGATATACATCGATATGTCCAATTACATCATGTTGTTGTTGTTCTTGTGGTCTTCAGTCCTGAGATTGGTTTGATGCAGCTCTCCATGCTACTCTATTCTGTGCAAGCTTTTTCATCTCCCAGTACCTACTGCAACCTACATCCTTCTGAATCTGCTTAGTGTATTCATCTCTTGGTCTCCCTCTACGATTTTTACCCTCCACGCTGCCCTCCAATTCTAAATTGCTGATCCCTTGATGCCTCAGAACATGTCCTACCAACCGATCCCTTCTTCTGGTCAAGTTGTGCCACAAACTTCTCTTCTCCCCAATCCTATTCAATACTTCCTCATTAGTTATGTGATCTACCCATCTAATCTTCAGCATTCATCTGTAGCACCACATTTAGAAAGCTTCTATTCTCTTCTTGTCCAAACTATTACATCATAGAATATTATATAAATAATTAACATTTATTTCACTGTTTTTCCCTATATCGGATAGATAATGATTGTAACTGTTCAAGGCATAATTTCCTCTCGTCGCACTGTAGCTAAAATTTATCTCGTGGATGTTACATCACCCTGTTCCAAATGGTTCAAATGCCTCTGAGCACTATGGGACTTAAAATCTGTGGTCATCAGTCCCCCAGAACACAGAACTATTTAAACCTACCTAACCTAAGAATGTCACACACATCCATTCCCGAGGCAGGATTCGAACCTGCGACCGTAGTAGTCACGCGGTACCGGACTGAGCGCCTAGAACCGTTCGGCCACAGTAGCCGGCCACGCTGAACCAGCATAACATTATTCGGAAACGGTATGTCACACACAAACTCTTGGTAGGAGTAACGCAACTAAGAAATGGATTTTCGTAGGTAACATTTGATTAGAGAGAAGAAAAACGTCGATCACCAGAAATAATGTACAGTAATGAAATTTTGAGAATAAATCTGTCACGGTAACGCATGTAAGTGATTAAGGATCCAGGTTACAGATTACTGTAAGCTCGAGAAAAGGCTCCGTATATGTGAAATGCTTCTACATTAACAAACAGTGTAACCACCAGAATGTTGAATGTTAGCATGCAAAAGTACATGGATTGTGTACTACTGGAGTCGTATGACAGTTTGTGCAGTTATCCACCTTATTCTGGAGTATTGCTGTGCTTAGTGGAATCCGCGTTAGGCGGGACTGACGGATGACATCGACAAAGTTCAACGGAGGACAGCTCGTTTTGTATTATCGCTAAACAGGGGATATAGTGCCATGGACATGATAACTGAAAAGGAGTGGTAATCATTAAAACAAAGGCGTTTTTCGTTGGCACGGAAGCTTCTCATGAAATTTCAATCACCAGTTTCCTCCTCCGATTGCGAAAACATTCTGTTGGCACCCTCCTACATCATCACGATAAAATAAGAGAAATCAGGGCAAGCACAGAAAAATTTAAGTGCTCGTTATCCCCGCTCGCCGTTCGAGAGTTGAAGGGTAGAGTGACAGCTTGAAGGTGGTTCATTGAACCCTCTGCCATGCACTTTAATCTGAATAGCAAAATAATCAAGTAGATGTAGATGTCGATGGTGTTCCATGCCTGTTCACTTCGTCATTCAATGCAGGGGTGGTTAATGATGCCTTTGGATGACGTTAGGGATATCGTCCAATGATTGCCCAAACGTCCTGCATTGGAGACAGATCTGATGATGCAGCAGACCAAGGCAACATGTCGACACTCTGTAGAGCATAGTAGGTTGCAGAAGTGGTTTGTGGGAGAGCGTTATTCTGTTAGAAAACACCTTTCGTAATACTGTTCATGAATGGCGACACAACAGTCGGATCACCACAAAATCAAATGGCTCTGAGCACTATGGGACTTAACTTCTGAGGTCATCAGTCCCCTAGAAGTTAGAACTACTTAAACCTAACTAACCTAAGGACATCACACATATCCACGCCCGAGGCAGGATTCGAACCTGCGACCGCAGCGGTCGCGCCTAGAACCGCTCGGCCACTCCGGCCGGCAGTCACCACATTCACGTATAAATTTTCAGTGAGGGTGCGTGGGCTAATCACTAGTGATTGCATGTACTGCATGATTTGATACGCAAATAATTAGTATTTGAACAATACCGCAACTCTTGGTTGGAGTAACGCAATCTACATTTTGTATGGAGGTAGAGATTACACAGATAGTTTCTCATTCACAAAATTGGCACTGAATTTTGCTTTCGTGTGAGAGGATAGTGTTAAGAATCTTGTAAGCAGCATACATGAGTAACAAAAAGTGTAGAGAACCGATGGCAACGGAATCTGGTCTTCTGAGACTATGGTATATCGTTCCGAGACATTGCTGCTCGCATTAGTTGAGATCTCACGACTGACATGAGAATATGAAGTCGATAGGTTCGGGAGGGTAAAAACAATGTCATACGCGATCTTAACGGCACCACTCTCATTGCGCCCTAAAGGAGAGACACATACTGTTCGCTCAGCTGTGCTAAATTGTACAGCCTCATTGCATACCTCCAGTCGGGAAATGGGCTCGTCTCCAGCGAATTATGTATTCATACAAACAATGTGTCGATGTCTGGAGGCCAAGGGACTGTCACCAAGGCGACAATTGTTCAGTCAACCCTGGATGCGGCAGTAGGGAAGGACACGTTTACAATTATGCACCCAGAGAAAACACTGGACATATGTATGGAATCACGTCGTCTTGTCAGATAATTCCCAGTCTCGCGTACATGTTCACGATGGACATGTCAAAGTGCGAAAGCTGGGAGAAGAATGAACGGTGCAAGATTGCGGTTGTCACCGTCATACGGTGCTAACACAGGGCGTTATCTTTTTGGGAGTATTGGGGCATACAATACGATCTTGCCTTGCTCACATGGACAGCACTTTGAACAGCTGCCTTTATGCTTCTAACATGTTCAGGTTGGTGGCTGTGCCATATCGTTGAGGTCTGTGTGACTTCAACTTTCAACAAGGTAACGCAAGACCATATATTGTCCACACCGTCTTGATTTATCTCTAATTGAGGGTTTGGACTTTTGTACTTGTTATTATGTTCTTTATCACCCACTGAAGACATCTGGTCATCGTTTTCCAGGTGACTGGCACTTCACCAGTTGCAAGTCATTAAGATTGATAATCTTTGGCATAGAGTTGAAGCAGTGCGGAATAACGTATCCAAAACCGAGAAGAAGAGAACCGAACTGTTCGAGGCGTGGTGCTATGCATGAATATTGGAAGTTAAGTCAAATAAAAAGAGATGAGACGGTTCTTCACAGAATATGCGAGGCGAGAAGTAAGTTCAGAACATTGATAAGAAAGGATGATGTGTTACGACATCCGGTAACAGATTCCACGCTACCAGAGTGATCTGTAGGGGGTAAAAATTATAGATGAATACCGAAACTGGAAAGCATCCAATGAACAGCTGAGGACGTTGGGTGTAAGTGCTACCTTCAAATGAAGAGGTTATTATTGCAGAGCAATTAGTGGCGGTCTGCATTAAACTACTCACGTGTAGCTGTCAAAAATCTGTCATTGAAGCTCATAAGAGGACCTTACTGTCTCGGAAATTCAGTTTAGGATGAGACTTCGCATGTTGGTTGTATGCCTCAGGGGTGTCCACTCATAGAAGTCCTAAAGAGCACTATCCAGAAATGTCCGAGGAAACGTGTTCTCAAGAACGGTCAGAAATAGCATTTTAGCATACAGGTGAAGTACATCCGTCAGTAGCGCGTTAGAATGTTATATGGCCGATAAGATGTTCGATCCTACCTACAAGCTCGATTTTATTTTGCTTCCTCAATTGTTTTAAAAATCATGACAACTTCTAATTAAATTTAATAACCTAATTGAAAATTAAAAATGTCTGTCAATGAAGACATCGCGAAAGTATCAGAAGCTGCAGATTCATTATACATTGAAGTGTCGAAGGGGATGTTAGAAGATGCGGTTGTTTATTGCGAAAACTTGCTTGCTGCAAGCAATTTGATTGCATCTGAATATTCAACGACAATTTCTCCTGAAGCAGTGTTGATGCGCGAAGAAATTTACAGACGTACTACGGGCATGTTGGCTGAAGAAATATTTGTGACTGATGAAGAACTTGCTCTCGAAAATCAAAACTGTGAAGGTGAACCTTTCGCAAAGTACGAAGATTGCAACTCATCTGATAAATATGAACCATGAGAAAAGAAGGCAAGAGAAGTAGACCATATTTCTTTCGATTACAAAATTAAGGATGTCAATATCGCAAAGGCTCACCTGACGCGAAAACTGCAAACGTTACAAAAAAAGGATGCAGCAGTTAAAGAAGAAGGAATATTAATCCCAATGGGAAGAAGAAGTAAAACAGGAGGCAATCAATTTGATAAGTACGCAGCAAACAGTTTCCGGACAATTATCGTTTTGTTGAAGCCCGAGAGAATTCTCAGCAACTGACTACACACAGAACCGACAAAAGTGTGCCTTGGAAGTAGCACAACGTTTTACTGATACTGAATTCAAACATTGGACAGCTGGGTTCATAGGTTCAAGAATAAGGCCGAAATTCGTCAGAGAAAATTGACAAGATTTGTTTCAAGAAAAGAAACAGCGACCATTGAAGGATGAGTGGTTGCTGCACACACCTTTCGGACGAAGACGTTAAATCTAATACCGAATTGCCACAAAGATTTTGTTATTAACTCTAAACAGACAGTTATTTATTGCACGGTATTTAAAAATTCAATTTGCTCTCTAGAGATTCCCTGATAAAATACTTCAATTTCGGTTGGTTTTTCTGTCCAGAATGTCAGTATTATTCGGTGCACAACCGGACTCTGGCTGTCCAAGGAAACAAAACTATTTTCGCCAAAGGATACGACAAGAATAAAGTGACGCAAACTTATACCACTCAATAAGCTCTCAGTCTGTTTGGAAACATCCTCCTTAAAGAGTTTAGTTGTTCACAGGAGGTCACCGGTAACTTTGGTCACCGAGTTCCAAACACAGCAAAGGAATATCAGCAAAACTATAAAAACCTTGCAATAACGTCTTCCAAATGTTGCAAGCTAACGACAAAGATGTATACTGACTTTCTCAGACGGTGTTTGAAGTCTTATGTGGGTCAAGAACGGTTTCTGTTAATTCTTGACTCTTGGAGTGGACAAGAAAACCCTGACTTATACGACGAAATCTTTCAGATTGACCAGAAATCACCAACGTGTACAAGTAATGTGGTTCATCCGAAATGTACTCCATTTGTTGAACCATGTAATGTCTATTTTTACAGACAGGCAAAAAATCTGATAAAGCGTATGTGTCTGTTTTTACAGACAAGTAAAAAAATCTAATAAATCATATACAAAATTGTGCTTATCTTATTGTAAAAATACAGGAAAAATTTTCGTGAAGTCTGTATAAAAGTACAATCAATAGTCCATCATCAGCTGTCATCGCCAATTTTTAAGGAAATGATCCGATATGCTTGGTGTGCTTCCAGGCTTTTTGGTGAAAGCGAGGTTTTCGGGAATGTCAACGAAGTATGTCTTTCAGCAGATCTTAAAAACATTGTTCCTGTAAACAACCTTCCTACATAAATTGTGCAATATGCCAAAATATCCATTGTTTTCAATATTTTTTATGACAATTATCATTCTGGTGCTTGCACATAAAATACAAAATGAACGTGATACTATATAAAATTTTGTATAATTGAAACTCCACCGCTATGGCCTAGGGGTTCTAGGCGCTTCAGTCCGGAACCGCGATGCTGCTACAGTCGCAGGTTCGAATCCTGCCTCAGGCATGGATGTGTGTGATGTCCTTAGGTTAGTTAATGTTAAGTAGTTCTAAGTCTAGGGGACTGATGACTTCAGATGTTAAGTCCCATAGTGCTTAGAGCCATTTGAACCATTCTGAAACTCCACACAGAATTTTGTGACAATGGCAATTAATTTAGTTCCACTAAAGAACATTTGAAACTATACAACTTTGTAAAAAAAATATTTTTGAGTGTAATTCTCGTTTTAAGTATCTGTGACAGCCATCTCTTAATGTAAATGAAATTACTTAGTATTTAATTGATAATACTTTAGGCCTTTAACTTTATTTAACCGTTGTTGTAATTTTTAAAATAATTAAAAGAACAACAAAAAGAAACCGTACCGATAGATAGGATAGAAACCAGATCGGCCGCACACACGTCAGGCATCCTAGTGAGTGAGATGCTTTAGTTTTCTGCTGCCTTGTTTCTTATGATCCTCATATAAGGTGTGTATGAGCTACGTTTAAAACTTTAGAGCACTTTTTTCGGAATTTTATGGATACTACGCTTTAAGACTTCTATGGATGGACACCCTTGAAGTATACTACTAACCTGGAAAGTCTCATCCTGAACTGAATTTTAGAGACCGGAAGGTCCCCTTGTCAGTTGTACCCGAGGCCAGGACAGGTTAGAGTAGTAATTGTCTGCCCTGTGCATTCAATTTGGCTCCCTGGACATCCCCAAATCTCCAACAAATGTAATCATGTCTTCTTCTTGCTACAGTGCATAAGCACAATAAATGAAACCACCCTGGCGCTGCACTCCCAAGGTACACCAGTGTAATATTTAAAGATGTACCAAAACAATAAAATTACTCTTGACAAGATTACCAGTGTAACAATCTCACTCCTAGGTGTCCTACATCGCACTGTACCATGTGCCCTCAGTGCTGCAAAGCGCAGTCAATTGCGGCGTTGGGTCCAGAAAGCAGGTGTGCAGCCGGGCAGAAGTTAGGCGGCTGAGATGGCCGCCAGGGCCAACAGGCGCCGCCGGCTGCCGGCCGGTGTTTGCGGCAAACAGTGCGCGGCTGCTTGCGCGGCCCGGCGTCTGTTTACGCGTGCCAAACAGGGCGCGCCTGCGCATTCCGCGCCCGCCGCGTCCTAACGCTGCAGCGCGCGAGGCGCCGGGCTCAGCTTGCGGCGCTTCTTCCGCGTGGCGTCACGGTACCGTGAGTGTGTGCACACCTCACTTGCATACTGCCACACACGGCTGCATTGCCCGGCCTACTGCGTGAGACTTTTCATGCTTTCCTCGTGTCCTCCCTCAAACTCACAGATTATAAATTGTAAAATATGTCCTGGTCGCGCCTTTAAGCTCGCCCTGATAATGTGGACGTTAACCCGTCGGCACACGGACCGTGCTGTCGAACTTTAACGTTGAGCGTGCCAAGTTCAACGTGCTGCTGAACACGCAGGAACGATGCGACTTGTGCACACGGTACGTGGGTCCCATACGCCATCGCAACGCACTCCAGCGGCAGTTGAGGGATGTTTCTAGTTCGTAAATCACACTGTTAACTCAACGGGCGATCGAAAAAATCCCACGTTAGCTCCATTAAAACGCACAAAAATGGCTCTGAGCACTATGGGACTTAACATCTGAGGTCATCAGTCCCCTAGAACCTGGAACTAATTAAACCTAAATAACCTAAGGACATCACATACATCCATGCCCGCGGCAGGATTCGAACCTGCGACTGTAGCGGTCGCGCGGTTCGGGACTGAAGCGCCGCACCGGCCGGCTAAAACGCACATTTCCTCCATCGTCCACGAAAAGGAAAATACCATGTCCAGTCGATAAGGACACAGGGTTATAAATGTGCCATTACAAATAGTGCGGTACAAATTAAGAATACTTCTCCGCGTAAGATAAAAATTATTTCGACGCTCCTACATCTTAGTAAAACCCAAAGGTCAGTCTTACTTGATCACTGTTCCTGCCCAGCAGCCGAATCTTTGCAACATGTGAAGTACCAAGGGTATAGGAAAAAGGAGCAAAATATCTTTATACAAGTAGCGCAAGCTGTCCCTTAAGTCAATCGAACAAAGTCACCCCTAAAAAAAAGGTGAACTTATATTTACATAATATCAAATATTATACTAAATACTTAAATTAAACTAATAATAAAGTATCAGAACCTAATAAAACGCGAACGTTAGAAAATAAAATTTGGAGGTGTGAAGACGAGAAACGCCACTGCAACAAACAACTCGTTACAGGTCAGCAACGCTACGCGTAACGCTGAACCAACAACACATATCTTGCATCTAATCATAGTGTGCTAGCTCTTGCTGAAAACCTTAATCGTAGATATGTTACTAATTCCAATATGATTACAACAAATTGTACCAAGAACAATGTTCTTTGGGTGGATCTTCAGTGTGTCGCTGGCTTCAAGTAGCCTACTCTCATAAAACGCAAGTTACAATTATTCTTTTGTCACGAATATGATGTTTCTCATTATTGTATTGGAAAGAATCACACAGTTAACAACGGGTTTTCCAGTGATTCTCAATTTGTTGGGGCTCAGAAACGGCAAATATACATACATGCTTGAAATGAGGTCCAATACGGCGCCTCACAACTCTGTACTGAAGGGAGACGGCGCACGTGTGACGCAGGTGGCGTTGTGTCATCTCCTTCGTCAACGCTCAGACGCACGCTCAGTATATCTGACATATCAGATATTGCTCTGCACGTTCGGAAAGACTCCCGAACGTGCTATTCCACGCTATGACGTCAGAAACACGACACTCTCAACGTTCGGATGCACGGTCCGTGTGCCGACGGCTTTAGAGACGCTTTGCGGTGTCTCTGGTTCAAGGTACATTCTTCTTGTTCCACTTGCTAATGGTGGAGAGTCATTTCCCTAATTAACATACGGGGTGACAATAATTGAGCTATATGAAATTAAATCGTCGTAACTTCCGATCGGTTTGAGTTAGGACATTAAAACTGCACGGCTGGCCGCGGGGCATGATGAGAATTAGTACGTGCATGCTTTGGTGTAGCCCACATTCATCTCGATGGGTTCATCAATAAGCAAAAGTGGGGTATTCCGGGGACTGACAATCCACAATTCGAGATCGAGAAGTCTCTTCAATGGAAATGGAATAACCGTTGCGATATTCCTTTCTGGAACGGTGACTATCGAACGGAACGTGAAGGTTTTGGAAGATGATTTCATCCCCATTATTCAAAGTGGCCCTGATTTCAACAATATGCGATTCATGCAAGACGGAGCTCTGCCCCAATGAAGATGTTAATTAATAATTAATATGTGCGAAATCGTATGGGACTTAACTGCTAAAGTCATCAGTTCGTACGCTTACACACTACTTAACCTACATTATCCTAAGGACAAACACACACACCCATGCCCGAGGGAGGAATCGAACCTCCGTCGGTACCAGCCGCACAGTCCATGACTGCAGCGCCTGAGACCGCTCGGCTAACCCCGCGCGGCCCTTGTAGATTAAGAATGTTTGATGTCCTGGAGGAGCATTTTCGGGACCGCATTCTGGCTCTAGGGTACCCAGAAGCCACTGACATGGGTCTCGATTGGCCGTCATATTCTCCTTATCTGAACATATGCGATTCCTCTTCCTAGGGCTATGTTAAAGACAAGGACCTCGACAAGTGGGCGCGCGGCTGGAGGCGTCATATCACGAAACGTACGGCCCATCCCAAAAAAATGGCTCTGAGCACTATGGGACTTAGAAGTACTTAAACCTAACTAACCTAAGGACAGCACACACATCCATGCCCGAGGCAGGATTCGAACTTACGGCGGTAGTGGTCGCGCGGTTCCAGACTGGAAGCGCCTAGAACCGCTCGGCCACAACGGCCGGCTGCCGCCCCTCCCACCGGAGGTTCGAATCCTCCCTGGGGAATTAGTGTGTGTGTTGTCCTTAGGGTAAGTTAGGTTAAGTTAGTTTAAGTAGTGTGTAAGTCTAGGGACCTGTGACCTGAGCGGTTTGGTCCCTTAGGAATATAAAAAGGAAATTAAAGGCAAGATGTATAGCAATAACCCCAAAAAAATTGCTGAGCTGATAACAACCACTAATTAGGTCATCGGCAGCATCGATGTTCCGACATTTCAGCGAGTCATCCAGAATTTCGCTATTCGTCTGCGCCACATCATCACCAATGACAGCAGGCATATCGAACATGTAATAACCTACATCCTAATATCTGTATTATCTGTAGTGACGCTGACATGTTGAATGAAGTGTGTGCACGCCGGAATTTACCTGTTTTCGTCTAGTTCTCTAATTGTCACCCTGTACATAGGTTATGGTCTGGACGTTCTAGGCTGATTTCAAGGGTAAGTGATTTTTTCCAAATGAAGTCTACTACTGTCAAGCGTGGGCCTAATATGGGGAGTAAATTTCCGAGTATGCACGTGAGGAGCACAAAATTGTATGTACTCCGGAAAAAGTGGAAAAGACGAGAACAGAAGCTTTTGAGATGTGGTGTTGCAGAACGAGACTGAAAAGTAGGAGGACAGCTACGATAAGTAATCGATGAGGAAAGGAATACGAGAAGATCGTAGACAAGAAAAAGGGACAGGATAATACGAAATCTGTTAGACAAGAGAAAATAACGTGCATGGTACTAGAGGGAAATCCGGAGGGCAAAAACTCCAGGGGAAAGCAAATATTGCAGCATATATTCAACAAACAGCTGAGAGTGTTGGATGTTAGTGGTACTCTGAAATGAAGAAGTAGGCACAGGCGAGGAAGTCTATAACATTTCTGAACCTGAAGTATGAAATATAATTTTTGATCCGTGCACCCCAAAAAAGGCAATTAATTACGCAGCAGATTTTACATAAAATAATTTCGATTTCGGAGATGAGACAGAATTTGAGAACACAACAAATTTTTTTAATCCCTTTATAGGACCGTCACAATAACACGCACGTCAAAAGCAGTTTTGCATCAACCCTGTTCCCAGAACTCCTGATGATAGGCGTTAACTGAGGATGTTGTATCACAGGCACAGTCCCTTTGACTGGTCAGTGAAGTCACTAAACCCACCCAAAGATGTAAACAACCATGCATGAGCAGCGTCTATTAGACGAAGAGTGTCCGACTGCCGATCAGTTCCAGTCATTCAACCAGGAAGGAGGTACACGGCTAGCGTTGTCTTTAGTTCAGCCATGCCTAGACGGTCAATACCGCTGTTCGGTCGCGTCCGCATTGTTACTTTGTGCCAGGAAGGCCTATCAACAAGGAAAGTGTCCAGGCGTCTTGGAGTGAACAAAAGCGATGTGTTTCGCATATGGAGGAGATACAGAAAGACACGAACCATCGATGACATGCCTCGCTCAGGCAGTCAAGGGCTACTACTGCGGTTCATGACCTCTACCTACGGATAATGGCTCGGAGGAACCCTGACAGCAACGTCACCATGTTGAATAGATGTTTTCGTGCAGCCACAGGAGCTCGTGGTACGACTCAAACTGTGCGCAATAGACTGCATACAGCGCAACTTCAGTCCCGACGTCCATGGCGAGGTCCATCTTTGCAACCACGACACTATGCAGCGCGGTACAGATGAGCCCAACAACATGCCAAGTGGACCGCTCAGGATTGGCATCACGTTCTCTTCACCGATGAGTGTTGCATATGCCTTCAACCAGACAATCGTGGGAGACATGTTTGGAGGCAATCCATTCACACTGAACTCCTTAGACATACTGTCCAGTGAGTGCAGGAAGGTGGAGGTTCCCTGCTGTTTTGGGGTGGCATTATGTGGGGCCCACGTAGGCAGCTGGTGGTCATGGATGGTGCCGTAATGGATCTACCATATGTGAATGCCATCCTCCGTCCGAGAGTGCAACCGTATCGTCAGCATATTGGCAAGGCATTCGTCTTCATGGACGACAATTCGTGCCCCCATCGTGCACATCTTGTGAATGCATTCCTACAGGATAACGACATCGCTCGACTAGAGTGTTCAGTTTGTTCTCCAGACGTGAACCCTACCGGACATGCCTGGGATAGATTGAAAAGGGCTGTTTATGGACGACGTGACCCACCAACCGCTCAGAGGGACCTACGCCGAATCTCCATTGAGGAATGGGACAATCTGGACGAACAGTGCCTTGATGAACTTGTGGATAGTATGCCACTAGAATACAGGCATGCATCAATGCAATAGGTCGCGCTTCTGGCTATTAGAGGTAACAGTGTGTACAGCAGAATGGATCACCACCTCTGGAAGTCTCGCTGTGTGGTGGTACAACATGCAATGTATGTTTTCATGGGCAATAAAATCGGCGAAAATGATGTTTATGTTGATCTCTGTTCCAATTCTCTGTAAAGGATCCGGAACTCTCGCAAACAAGTTGATGCAAAACTTTTGTGATGTGTGTGTTTGGGTATGCGGTGTCTAATCTTTTAACGCTTTGTTACTTAATGTCTTAATTAATATTAATTAGTGAAGCTTCCCCAACCTCTTCATCTGCGAGTAGCCCATTCAAAGGTACATTGGGGCGCAAAACTTGAGATCGAATGTAACTTTCGGGTGACGTGTCACTCCCAAGTAACACATCTCTCTGAAAGTTGGAGCTGACATAGAAAGAACAGCTGCAGTTTAGTACTGCAGGTAACTGAAAGCAATATGCAACATCACGAACAGAAAAATGGCTCTGAGCACTATGGGACTCAACTGCTGTGGTCATAAGTCCCCTAGAACTTAGAACTACTTAAACCTAACTAACCTAAGGACATCACACACATCCATGCCCGAGGCAGGATTCGAACCTGCGACCGTAGCGGTCGTTCGGTTCCAGACTGTAGCGCCTTTAACCGCTCGGCCACACCAGCCGGCCTATCACGAACAGAAGTGGCACTGTTATTCAAAGGCAACAATTACCATGAAGTTATCGTGGTTCATTATGGTCCCCTGGATGATACAGATGGTGGGACACAGTTCTTAGTACGATGTCTGATACCCACGGTGGGATGTGTATCCTCTCCAACGTGCTCCCATCCTGACTACAAGATTGGTAAGGAATTGAGGGGCGGTCTAGCGGCGCGATTGACAACTGCTGTAAGGTCGTTGTTGCATGTGGTCATGGTGCAATAGGTCTGCCCACCGCAATTCGTAAGCTAGCGATGGGATTTAAGTCAGAGGAACGGACAGGTCAGTCCGTTCGCCGAATATCCTCTCATTCGAAGAACAACTACGCTCTTAGATGTGGTCGCTCATTGTAATCCATAGAAATGAAATCGGGGAGAATGGAACCTGAAAATAAAGCAGATGAAGAAACAGTACAATTTCACAATAACGCTGACTAGTTAGTTTACCGTGTTCAAGGATTTGAAGGTCAGTGCGCCCATGCAACATTATGCCTCCCCACTCCTCTAAGACTATCAAAACGATTGTGTTCGACAGTGCTCGACAAATCCCCATAGGGCGAGACGCGACAACACGTAATGCACCCAGGTAGGTTGTCGATCATGATCGGTTTTGTGGTCCAGGTGTCATCGTGTGCTGAGGCACAATGTTTCTAGGACATACTGACCTCCAGATCTTTCAACACACAGTTCTCACTTGCCAGTGTTATTGTAACAGGGAATGCTTTCCCATGACGATCTTTACAGTGGTGCATTCGGCCCTGATCTCATTTTTCTGGAATACAAGACACGACCGCACCGAACAGTGCAAGTGGAGGAGATCTTAGAACGAGAGGATATCCGGCGTAAAGACTGACCTGCCGGATCCTCTGATCCATATCCCATCGCGCACGTGAGGTATGCGTTGTGGATGCTTATTGCAGGATATCCACACGCTCCAATGACTATACAGAAGTCGTAAACCTCACTGTTAGAGAAATGCACCTCCCCGCCACAAGAAATCCTTACTAACTTTTCGGCTAGCATGGGAGCGCTTGCAGTAGGTCGTTTCTACACGTCTCATTGCATATTTCTTTCATCCATCCTCTGTACTGTGGTGTAGTGTAGCATTTCTTTCTATGTATGATCCAAGTTTCTTCGAGTTATGATGTTTGATAGTGACAAATTAGGCGAAAGTTACTTCAGTTCACCGTATTTGTTCAATATATTCTGTTCGTTCTTCTGCTACAGTATTTATCCTTTACTGCTCCCTCAATAACGTGAAAATTTGTCTTAGAAGTCATAACACTTGTCCTATCGTCCTGTCTCTCATTCCTGCCTATGTTTGCGACATGTTTCTCTACTCACCAGTACTGCAGAATTCCTCGTTTTATTTTATTTTATTTTTTATTTTTTTGGTCGGTCCACCTAATTTTCAACGTACAACTATAGCACCACATCTCAAATGCTTCGATTCTCTTCTTGTCTCTTGTCTAGTTTTCCCTACACTTTCTTATTCACATCAAACGTACTTCATCAGATACATCTTCGTCAAATTAAGGCTAATGTTTTATACTTTCTCTCACAAGATGTTCCCTTTGTCCCAGGGCTACGCTGCTTCTTAGATCCACTTGCTTCCCCATTACGTGTTATATCGCATCCATGGCGGCAGAATTCATTTTCCCCATTTTATTGTTCTCACTGTTGATGTCTAGTTTAACGCTAGTCTCGCTTCTGCTACACCACAGTTTTAGTTTTTCAAAAATGGATTCTCAAACTTTGATCAGTGCCATCAAGCTGATCATCACTGAAGCAAATACCCTCTCCATCTGTGACAATGCTGTCGGGATCAGCAAAGGTACGGTATTTGCCACTAAACAATATACATGAAGGAATATCAGGTCGTATTCACTCCACAGTATTACTGACAGTTTCTGCTTCGGTGGTCTTTAAGCACAATGTCGAGATGGCGAGTCCGATTTGTTCTATGTATTGCGTAAGTATGTTATCGTGAGCCGGTACCCGGAAAAATGGTGATTAGCAAGTTCGTTCGTCACCCTGTTGAATAATTCCCCCTGAGCAACCTTTTCAGATAAATTTGTCAGTGTGCCAACATTATTCAAAACGTCAGCAACTACTATACTCAGACTTTCTTGAATTGACGGATATATTACTCGAAGATAACTGAATGGCAAATTTGTACTGGCATTGCGTTTTAATCGAACAGAGTACCGCAGGAATTTAACAGTTTCTTGGCCCAGTTCAGTAGATAAACTACGGATGCGTCGAATACTGGTCAGAACAAGGTTAGGAAATTTATTTAAATGTTTATGTTTCTCTATACACCACCACAGAACAACCTGTCGCGGGGAAAGATTCACCCTGTCATACTACATGTCTTGCCATTTTAACGCATTAAGTCTCACCTGCGACTGCATAGCCGTATTTTGTAATATATCGATTGCCGGAATTTGTTGTGAATTGTATTTACTGACTTTATGTACTGGACTCGATTATGCAATTAATTTTCCTGAGACTGAACTCAGTAAATTTGCGCTCTAGAAGATCTCGATGATTTGCTGCACACGCGCAAGTACGAGTAAGATGGAACAAATACACACATTGTCACGTAAAATACCCATGTTGGCCTTGGTAACTTTTGGCAAGCAGTGCATAATCTCATGGATCATGCTCAAAGCTTGAATCTTCAACTCATACTGTTTCTGTTCTTTCTTAAGACACCAGATCCCAGGATACCTCTTTGTTACGTAATCGGCCACAATATTACCTGCAACATTAACTCAAAAGTGGAAGCTATTTACAACAAACAGGGACCTCTTTTTTTAAAATTCAAAATCTAGTTATTTAATGATTTTAATGCAGCACAAAAGTAACCACAACCTGCAACCAGTGGCAATATAGAGAGAGAGGATCTCGGATTGAAAGCTGCTGGTAAAACCCAATTATCGAAACAATAGAGCTACTTCATTTGAGTTGAGGTGAATGCTTCTCTCTGGAGACAATATAAACTATAATTTTTACCCTAGTTCATTGCTGTCAGGCTTATCACAAATATATAAGATTTAATTGTGAGCTCTACAGGCATTAAGGAATAATAATAATAATGCATAAAATGTAGGCTTACACGGCCGGTGTCTCCATCTGCGGGAGACATCTTCTTCCACGACTTTAAGATGTTGTACATGGTAACAGCAACGTACGAAAAACTCCCATACGACATGGAAATGGATAGATAACACGCTATAATAAAAATAGGAAAACAGGTAACTCCAGTTTACACACAGAGCGTGCTTATTAGGACTTAATCATGAAGGCTAAAACTTTCAGAATTCTGAATAAATAATTATTAATCCGTAAAAGCTGATAATATTAAGTAAACCACTATTAACATTTAAATATTGAAGAACAGGCAGCAATTTATGCACTTATCAAAATACTATCAGAATAGCACCTAACTTAGTGTACACATATATGTGTACATATACGTATATGAAAACTTCCTTAACCCCAAGGCAATGATTTTTTAAAGAAATTCAGTAGTCTGGCGGGGAAGATACAAACATTATAACAGAAAACAAAACCAGAACCAGACAGCATTGTTGCGATACTGAAACAGTAAATGACATTTGATAATTTAAATTACTGGTTAATTTATGTCAATGGCCATGCACAGAACCGCCCATGTCAGTACACCTACTGAAAGCGTTAGTTTTGAAATATTTCTGGCCTGATTAAGTTTTTTTTGTGTGTTCTACTCACAGAGCACTGAAAGAAGAAAACAACTCCTAGCTATATACACTCCTGGAAATGGAAAAAAGAACACATTGACACCGGTGTGTCAGACCCACCATACTTGCTCCGGACACTGCGAGAGGGCTGTACAAGCAATGATCACACGCACGGCACAGCGGACACA